>NW_027555625.1:59993779-61193779 GCF_003287225.1 Phascolarctos cinereus
AACCCCTCTGAGCCTTCATTTCCTCATCTCTAAAATGGGGAGGGTGGAGCTAGATGGTTTCTACTGTCACTTTTGGCTCTGTATCTATGACCTTTGATGATGACAGTTATCACTTTGAACACAGGACTATATAGAACCCCAAAATATTAACGCTGGAAGGGGCCATGGAGATCATTTCATTTGCAAATGAAGCCACCAGAACATCAACCACTGTATTATGCTATACTGTGCTACTTGTAAAGTCTGTAGAGGTATACAAGGATCCTAATTCAGTTCCTAGCATTTTTCAAATTTTACTCCACCCTTCTATGAAATCAGATCACTGAGCTTTTTGAAATTGTATACAAAGTAAGTATAAACAGATTCTGAGTGAGATTATGAGGACCACTCCTCAGACAAAAAATACGTGCATCAGCCCTGTGATAGGTCTTTTGACTGCTGAGAGAAGCTGTCCATTAGAGTAGAAGTTTAGGGCAGGGAAATCCTTGTAATGAAATGCTTTACAGTGGTTTACAGCAGTTTTCAGCAGTTTCCTGCTGTGGGATTTTATCCTTCAGAGGCCATTGGGAACCATCATTTTTTTTCCGTGTTTCCTTCCCTGCCCACTCACAAGGTGTTCTATAAATGAAACCAAGAATGGAAACTCACCCTGTTTTTGTGGGCAGTCAGCCAACACAAGAACCTGGCTCCTCAAAGTATTCATAATTACGTTTCCTCATAAGTGTTTTCTAACAAAATGTTTTGTTGGTGTCTAGGTAGCTAACTGATATTATTCCTCTACTTTCTCTCTGTCTCTCCTACTTTGACTCTCATAATTTGGCCTCTGCTCCTGCTATTCTACAGAAAACCCTCAAAGAAGGTCACCAGTGACCTGATCACCAAGTCCAATGTCATTTTCTTGTTACTAATGCCCTTTAATCTTTTTACAATTATTTGGCCCTGTTGACCATCCCATTCCTTTCTCCTCTCCTGGTTTCTGTGACACCTCCCTCATCTTTCTACGTCTCTGCCTCTTCTCATGCCCTAACTCTTTACCCAAGGTTGTGTGTCCTCAGCCCTGCTCTCTTTCTACAGTCTCTTCCCTGGCAATGTCATCTGTTCCCGTGGCTTCAGCTGTTACAGCTATTCAATGACTCCCAAATCTGTGTCTAGCTTTCTTTGAGTTCTAAATCAACATTTCCAATTGCCTGATGAAAGTGCCTGCCTAGTTAACCTTCTGAAGCCCCAAAGTCAATGTGTAGAAAACAGAATTTATTTTCTTCCTCCACAAGTCAACTCCACCCCCTGCCTTACGCTTCCAGCAGCATAGAGCTGGAATGAACCTCAGAGACCACCTATCTAGTACAGCCTCCTCCTTTGTTTTTACAGATGAGGAAACATGTTGAAAGCAGCCAGGAGATCTGCCCCGGGTTCTCTGTTTCAGTTCATGGTACCACCAGCCTCCCAGTCCTTCATGCTTAAAACCTCAGTCATCTTTGATACTTCCTCTTTCCTTTCTCCCCTGTCCAGTTATCAAGTCTCAGTGATTCCGCCTCTACAATGCGGGCTCTTTTCTCTTCCCGTAGTTACAACCACAGTCCAGAACTCAATGACTTCTCCCATGGACCATTACTAACTACATCTTCTAAAAAAGTCTCCTTGTCTCCACTATTTCCCTTCCGCCTTGTCTCTGCCGGGTTAATCTTTCTAATGCAATAGCTCTGAACACATCACTCCTTGCTCACAGATCTCCACAGCTCCCCATAGTCTACCCAATGGCGTCTGAACTCTGCAACCTGATTTTCAAAGTCCACCACAACTTAGCCACAACCTTCTTATCAGCCCTTCCACTCCAAGTACACCATTACTGGATCAGGCACAAGATTTCCTACCACCATGCCTTTGTTACCTGGAATGCTTTCCCTATTCTCGCTAATACTTCCTACACATACCTTGTTGTCTAGCCATTTTTCAGTTATGTCTGATTCTTTGTGTTTCCTTTTGGGGTTTTCTTGGCAAAGATACTGAAGTGATTTGCCATTTCCTTCTCCAGCTCATTTTTACAGATAAGGAAACTGAGGCAAATGGGTTAAGTGACTTGCCCAGGGTCACACAGTAGTGTTTGAGGTCAGATTTGAACTCAGGTCTTCCTGACTCCAAGCCCTGCACTCTATCTACTGTGTCATCTAGCTGCCACCTCCTAGACATATATCCCAGCTTTACCTATATAATTCCCACTCACACTTCCAGGCTCTTCCTCATTTCATCTAATACGATGCTCACCTTTATGAAAAAAGATTAATCTTGGCCCCTAGTTCACATTCTTTTCCTTTCATAGATAAAGTAAACTGTGAGTCAAATGATAGGTTTACATTGAGTTTTTCCTTCCCAGCAACTAAGGAGCATTGCAGTTAGCACATACCCTAATTTTCCTCCTCTTAAAAATGCCAAAAATTATCCATTTTTTTCTTTGCTCTCCAAATAGTTTTTTAAAAAGTTGAAGGCAAAATTGAAGTTTGGTTAACACCTTACACTACAACTTCGCTGGTGATAATATTTGCCAGATTTGTGAAAGAATTGGATACTAAGAAATTAACATTAAGAATATTTCAAAGGACCTAGAGGTATCAATTGATATAGTTCATCCTTTTGTCCATAAAGCAAAAAAGAAAGAGAGATAGTGTGGTGAAAATTTTTATTTTGAAATAAAATTACAATATTTTGTATCAAATGGCATGTAGTCCTTCTAGTGTTAAAAGATCTATTTAGCACCTTATGTAGGTTTTATTAATAATGAAATACATCAAATGAAAGGAAGGATATTGTCATTTGTGCATGAACTTCAGGAGTTTCTAATGACTTCCTATGTAATTGTTGAGACTCAAAGTGATAGGTTTTTTTCTCACTCTTTTTGTTCTAAATTATCATAAAATTAAATATTTTCTTTAAAGTTATTTATGATGTAAAATCAGAATTTTTTTTTCAAACATGGTAATATTTCTTTTTATTCCTGTAAGGCAAGGTGAGCAGATGTTACGGATTTTCATTCTTTGCAGTTCTATAAATATACTGTAGTCATGCATTTTGAGAAGTAATGGGGATATTTTGCATTGTCTGGGTTTCTCTCTCAAAGAACTAGGAGCCAGCTTTTGAACATACTAATGGCATCGTGCAAAGTTGTATTTATTGTTAAGCAATAATTAGAATGTACATGAAATAAAGCTCAGATTTCAGATCCAGCAAGATGTGTCTTCCCTTAATCCTTTGAACTTCTTAATTTGGTCCTTATTAAGGCCTCTTCCTCACCCGCCAAGGCCCCCTTTTCCTGCTTACCAGTAGGAATCCAAAGAAAGCATTAATGCCTAGGCATTACCACATAGAGCTAATTTCTAAGGGCTTCTCCTAGCAAAACACTGTAAATGTCAGTTTTCCCTGTTTATAATACTACCCTTTCCCTCTATTCCCAACTGTATCATCCCTACGTTACTATTACTAATATCCCTAGGTTATCATTGCTATTACTAGGTTTACGGAGAGTTAGTATAATGTTGAGGCTTGAGTGCCAGGCCTGAAGTCAGGTAGACTAGATAAATCCTCCCTTTGAGGCTTACCAGCTGTGGGACCATGTGCTTGCCTCTCGTGACGGTCAGTTTCTCGATCTATAAAATGGAGATACTAATACCACACGTAGCTAGCTACCTCACAGGGTTGTTTTAAGACTCAACTGAAATAATGTCTATCAACTGCCTGTGATAGAGATGTCATTGAAAGGGGGTGGAGGGAGTCATATTTAGTGCTAGAAGCAATTTTCCTCAAATCTACCGCTCTCATTTTAGAGATCAGGAAACTGAGGCCGGAAAGTTGGAATGAGTGAATGAATGAAGCATCTGTGAAGTGCTTACTAGGCACAAAGCACAAATAGAAAGTAAGCCAGTCTCTGCCCTCAAGGAGCTTACATTCTAAACATATAGAAGGTTTCAGCAGCGAGTCAGATAGAAAAGTCCTTAAGGTACAAAGCAGGTGGCAATCTCATGTAGTGGCAACCTGGAGACGACCTGGAGTCTCTGATGTCATTCATTTCCACTGACATCATCATATCAGTTGCTAATGTCAAACCAGTTGAAAGAGCCAAGGACTTTGGTGGCAAGAATCATCTGTTGTGGGTCCTCATGACCTGTGGCTGCAGCCCCTCTCAGAGCAGCTGTCGGGCTCTGCCTCCCCAGGGGTGGCCTCCCGGGATGAGGGCTAGGGGCTCTGGGCTGGAAGCCCTGCTCTTCCCAAGGCTCTTGGGTTCAGGGTCCTGGGCTGTTTCCATCAGGATCTGAAAGGAGATGGCGGTCCAGGTGGTCAAGGTGGTGGTGATGGTTTTATTTCTCTGGTCCATGCTCTCTCCCATCTCTCCCTCAGGGTGCCTTGTTGCTTCAGCTGGGCTGGCTTGCCTACCCTGTGGGTGGCAGGTGGCTGACAATTGGTGGGGATGGATGGCCCCTTTTCCATGGGAACTGCTTCCCTGGATAATGACCACAAGGGCTGGGCTACAAGTGGTCCAGGGGGTCTAGGCAATGCTGCCATTTCCAGGGCTCCTCTGTCTACCAGGACTGACCCAAGATCCCATCAGTAGTAAACAAAAAGCAGTGACCAAAACTGGGGCGCGATCCCATGTCATGTGATAACAAAGAGTCAGAGGACGTTGAGTATGTTCTTTTGTATATCAGTGTATACAGGAAAGCTGCCTAGCCTGTGGAATGAAGAAGGGAGAAGTCTCCAGAAAGTCACCTTCTACAGGTATACTACAGCATTAAAAGTACAGATTCACTGTGAAAGTCAGATCTGATGAGATAGACCGGGAGGCAACAGGCCATGGGGAGGTGCCTTAGGACCTTCAGGGACAGCAAACAGGTACGTAAGGAAAATTTCCAGACCTGCACTTGTAGGAGATGAAGGGATGAGGAAAAGGCTGGAGCTATCAAAGGCCACACAAAAGCCAC
Source organism: Phascolarctos cinereus (assembly GCF_003287225.1). Classification (NCBI taxonomy): domain Eukaryota; kingdom Metazoa; phylum Chordata; class Mammalia; order Diprotodontia; family Phascolarctidae; genus Phascolarctos; species Phascolarctos cinereus. The sequence goes on from NW_027555625.1 coordinate 59,998,747, forward strand.
TGGAGCCTAATTTTAGGCTGTCCAAACCACATTTGGGCTAAGGTCCACAAAATAATTTCCTTGCAACCACTCTTGGAGGTAGCTGGATGGGACAGTAGTTATTTTCCCATTTCACAGATGAGGCTAAGACAAGTAAAGTGACTTGTCCAAGGTTACCTCACTAATGTGGATGAAACCAAATTGTCAAACCTAGGCTCTTCTTGATCTCGGTAAGGCACTTTTGCCACTACATTGTATCGCCTTTCTCTAAATGCACCTTAAGTTCTGAGTGATACAGAATTAATATTATATTAATTTGCCTTCATCTATGTGTTCTATAAATAAGTTCAATCTATTTCTCCAAGTACAAAAAAAAACTTCCTGGTGACATAGATTCTGGATTGCTATTTTTTAATTATTAGTATTTCTTTTGTCATTCCCCTGGTCCTTTATATATTGAGCAAACGATAGGAACTCAGATGTTGTTCACAAGCTGAAACTAGGGAGGTCGAATTTTAATAAAATTAAAAATGGGTTTCTCTAGCACTGCATGGTTCGTGGTGCTCTCAACAAAAACGTTCAATTATGACAATGTTTTTTACAATGAAGAACATCTGGAATGGCCCAGGGGCAGATGCACAATTAGGCTGAGTCTAATGAATGGGTACAGTAGTTATTTTGGCCTCTGGTGGTATCATTTCTATGCTTGCTGTTACTATAGGAGTCAAGGTTTTCTTTACATGGATATAATCATGGCACTGAAAGGGACCCAGAGAGATCAGCTTGTGTTCAAGCCAGTCTAACCTATCCACCACTAATAAAAGCTCTTTGAAAAACATTTCCAGTGCTGGAGATATTCTATGTTGTTGTTGTTTTTTTCTCGTTCCCCTTTTTCTATTTCACAGAAAAGTCAGATCTCTAGTTAAAGATCTCTAATGATTCCACAAACATGTAATATGTTGTTTGAGGGCAAATGTGTCTGCACCATTTCAAGAAATGCTGTAATTAGAGTGGTATAATAGCCTGGGAGTCAGGAGTCCCAGCTTCCATTCTTAACTTCGCCACTAACGACAGTGCCCATGTGGCTTTGGGCCCCTCTTAGTTCCACAGTCCTTCTCAGTAAAATGAGGGGGGTTTTCAAGACAATCCTGAATATCTATTTTAGCTCTTAACATTCTTTGCCTCTACAGAAAAAAAAAAACTATAATAACAGCTGACATTTATATAATATAATGCTTTCACGTTTACAAAACATTTTACATTCACTACCTTCCCATCTCCCTTCTCCAGCAGCTTGCCCTTTCCATCATTCTCTCTCTCTCTCTCTCTCTCTCTCTCTCTCTCTCTCTCTCTCTCTCTCTCTCTCTCTCTCTCTCTCTCTCTCTCTCTCTTCTCATTCATTTTCAATCTCTCCTTACCCACTGGCTCCTTACATATGCCCTACAAACATGCTGAGATCCCCCATCCCTTAGAAAGATTTTTCACTTACCCCTCCCTTCCCCTCAAGCTATTAGCCTGTACCTCACCTTCCTTTACTAGTCAAACTCCTAGAAAAAGTCAGCTCCTCTCATGGTTTCTGATTTCTCACCTCACACTCGTTTCTCAACCTCTGATAATCCAGCTTCTGTCCCTGCCATTCAAATGAAACTACTGTCTTCGAGGTCACAAAGGATTTCTTTATTGTTAAATCCAATGACCTTTCTTCAGCTCTCCTCTTTCTTGGCCTCTCAGAAGCATGTGCCAGTACTAACCATCTCCCTCTCCTCCTCCTCCTCAGTGATCTCTCTTCCCTGCATTTTCCTATGACTCCTCATCATGGTTTCTGTCTAAGTCTCTTGGTAGGATCTCACCTAAGAACTCTTGGACATACCTCTGAAATGTGTTCTGGACCCTCTGATCTTCTCTCTTAAGTGATTTCATCCTCTCCCATGGACTCCACTGTCACCTCTTTGCAGATGGCTCCAGAATCTACATTTGATGATAAGCTCACATTTATATAAAGATTTAAGATTTTCAAAGTGCTTTGTATATGTTAGCTTATTTAATCCTCACAACAACCCTGTAAGATAAGGGTTATTATTATCCCCATTTAACAGATAAAGCACCTGAGGCTAAGAGAGATTTGTCCACGATCACACAACCAGCAAGTGTCTGAGGTAGGATTCAAACCCAGGTCTTCCTAACTCTTATCTATGTGACAAACTGCCTCCAGCCCTCATCTCTCTCCCGAACTCTAGTCCTGAATTTGCAACAGCCTCTTGGCAGATGCCTATGCCTTGATTCTCCATAGCTATCTCAAGCTCTATATGTCTAAATATGAATTGACCTTTCCCTCTAAACCTGTCTTTCCCCCTTTCTTCTCTGTACCGAGGGCACTAACACCCCACCAGTCTTTCATTCGCTCAGGTTCACAGGCTCCCCATCATCCTCCACTCCTCACTCTCACTCACCCACCCCCCATGTCAAATCAGGAAGGAAGCCCTGTCTATTAGAACTCTATAAAATCATTCCTATCTGTCCCCTTCTTTCTTTTACCGGCACAAACACCTTAGATAGGGCCCTCATCCCCTTTTATCCCCTTTCATGTGGAATACTAGAAAAGCTTCCCAATTAGTCTTCTGGCTTCCAGTTTGCAGGCTAACCTTTTTCCAATCCATCACCCCCATTGCTCCCAAATGGATACTCCTAAAGCACAAGTCTGATCATGTGACTTGATTGATGCGGAAATTTAAATTGCCTATAGGATAAAAAAGAAATGCCTCTACTTGAAAATTACAACTTTTCAGGTATGGCACCAACCTATCCTTGCAGACTGATTACACACATTATTCCAAATTCACATACTCTATGCTACAGATGAGCTGGCTTATTTTCTGTCCCTCATACTTGACAGTCCCTCTCCTGATTCTATGTCTTTACGTGGCAAAGAGGTTCTGCTGCCTCTGGGGACTTCTCCCTCCTTTCAAGAGGGCCCTCCTGATTTTGCCCAGTTCTAACTCTATGACCCTAGGCAAGTCACTTAACCTATGTCAACCTCGGTTTCCTATCTGTAAATTGGTGATAATAGGAGCACCTACTTCCCTGGGTTGTTGTGAGATTAAAATGAGAATAGTTTTGTAAAGTACTTTGCAAACCTTAAAGTGCTATAAATTCACTTTCCCCAGGGAGTGCTTCTTCCCCCAAAATGACTTTCTGTTCATTGTATGCACATATGCACAGACCTTGTATCCACTTATCTGTGTGTATGGTATTTCCCCAATAGAATACAAACTCCTTCAGGTCAGGGGCTCTGACTGCTATAGTTGTCTTCCTATCTACAGCACTTAACTTAACTGGGAAGCCCTTTGGAATGTTTGTTCAATTTAATGGAATTGCATTTGATCCTCTGGACAATCCTGTAAGTCCAATACTGCAGGTATTATGTTATTGTTCCCATTTTCATGGATGAGGAAACTGAGGCTCAGAAGAGTTGATGATTCACTCACGGTTACACAGTTAGTAAGAGTCAGTGGCAACAACTGAACCCAAGTTTCTCCTGACTTAGAGGCAGAACATAAGAGACAGAACACCGGGCCTGGGCTTTGGGAGATGGTGTGGCCTGGGCAAGTCACTTACCTCTAGGCTGGTCCCCAGTCCCTAAGGAATCATCTAAGCCCATCTGCATTGATGGAGGGAGCTCCCCAGCTAGGACAGTTCCTGGTGTGTGGTGGGTGCTATCTAAATGCCCATTCCCTTCCCTTCCCAACTATTCCTTTCCACATTATACTGTTTGGGGTCCAGCTTCCTTTCCATTGTACCTGGTTACTTATCAGGTAACAAGTCATATATTCTAGTTACTATAGTAGAATATCAATAGTAAAGTTAATATGGATACTATAATGTGTAATATACTCTACCCAGTATAATTATATATTATAGCATTTTTGACAATGAGCCAAATACTTCCATAAATCTATGGTTATATAATATATTTAATAATAGTAACATCTAGCATTTAAGAACTTGAAGGTTTGCAAAGCACTTTGCAAAATTTGTCTCATTTTCACCTCACAACCACCCTAAGAGGTAAGTGCTATGTTTATAGATAGCCATTTTACAGATGAGGAATCTGAGGCAGACATAGATTAAGTGACTTGGCCAGGGTTACATGGTTAGTAAGTATCTGAGGCAAGATTTGAACTCAGGTCTTCCTTATTCCAGGCCCAGCACTCCATCAACTGCATTACCTAGCTGCTTGACCAATGTTGGTAGCACTTCCACCAATAAACCCAACTATGTAAGCCTTCTTATCCTATGCCTTTCTTGTTCCTGACCCTCCATAAATCCTCCATAAAGGATCTACCCAGTGAAATGAAGACCTTCCTTTGAGACTTTTAATATTTACAGGATGTCAGTGTGACAGTCTCATCCTCCTTGGTCTCCATGTGACCAGCCCTCCTCCTTCTCCAGTTATCCACATCCTTTAGAAGGTCTTTGGATACCACCTGTCCCTCACAAGTCATCATTGGCCAAATGCTCAAGCCTAAAGTTAGAGACTCAATAAATTCATCCACAGTTTGACCAGGGCTCATGAGCTTCCTGTCTGTGCCCATCCCAACTACTACCATTATTATCTGACATTCTGCTAATACACTGGTTATGCTTTGAACCAAACTAGCTTCTGCAATGAGATAAACATTATTTAGAAGTACCAAATTCAATTAAATACCTAATTATATTTGATTTAAGCAGTAACAGGGTTATCAATTTCCCATGATGTAATAGAAAGGCCTAATAGCCATCATGCCAATCCCTAACTGTCTCCTGAAATGTTAAGAGATCAATAAAGTTATAAGGAGATCTGGAAGACTCATTATAAAGGAAAAAAATTAGGTGAGGAAAAAAAGGATTCCATGAAAAACTCCATAGCTTATTATTATAATTGTTTCCATATTAATCTGAATTTGGAGGAGGAGACAAGAAAGGGAAGGGGAAGGGAATAAGTATTAAGCATGTACTATGTGCCAAGCACTGTGCTAAGTGTTTTATACATATTGATCTTCCAACAACTATGGGTTGGGTAATATCAACTATGTAGTTGATATTATTGCTTTCATTTTACAGTTGAAGAAATTGAAGCAGATAGTAGTTAAGTGACTTGCCCAGGGTCACATAGCTAGGAAGTATTTGAGGCTGGACTTGTACTCAGGTCTTCCTGACTCCAGGCTCAGTATTCTACACACTGCATCACCCAGCTGCCTCTAAGAAAGTCTGGGGGACCAGATCAAAGGCTATAAGGTATAGAACATAGAGGACCCCATTGGAATCAGGAAGATCTAGTTGCAAATTCTGCCTCTAATATAGATAACTGTGTGACCGTGGGCAAGTCACTTAGAATGAACCTCCAATTGACAGCATCAAAAGGAGTCTCCACACTTGGAGTCACCCACATGGATAGGTCATTGAAGGGAGTCTCTTCACCTGGAGTTACCCATACAGATAGGTCATTGAAAGGAATATCCACACCTAGAGTTACCCACACAGGTAGGTGACTGAAGGGAGACTTCATACCTGGAGTTACCCATGCAGATAGGTTGTTGAAGGGAGTCTTCACACCTGGAGTTACCCAGATGGGTAGGTAGGTCATAGTCTTGCCTCAAATCTGGCAAGCATACAAACTGAATGCTGCCCATAATCAAGCTCTCCCTGAGAGCAAAAACAAAGATGAAGAGTTCAACGATAACAACTCACATTTATGTAGCACATGGAGGTTTATAGAGTACTTTCCTCAAGCCTTGTTATTCCCATTTTATAGATGAGGAGGCTGAGGATCAAAAAGAATAAATGATTTGCCAAGAACCACTCAACTAGGAAATATTAGAGCTAAGACTTGAACTCAAGACCAGTGTCTCCTCTTTGGTGTTTCGAGCCCATCACAATCTGATCCCAACCTCTCTTTTTCAAGTCTGATTTCATATTATCCCTCCTGACACATTCCAGCCAAACTGGCTGACTTTCTGATCTCTTTTTCTGTTCCATCTCTTGTCCCTGTGCCTTTCCCCAGGTGGTCATCCCTGCCAGGAACACTTTCTTCTCCTCAATCGCACTTTTTGGAATCACTAACTCCTTTATAAGGCTCAGCTCAACACCACATCCTTTTTTATATTTTTATATATTTATCTGAATTTGGGGAGAGGGATTTTTATATATTTATCTAAGACCAGAGAAGTAGTTGGATTTATTTTGATTGGTCTGGGGGAGTAGGTGGATGATTAAGAGCTCAAGAGAAGGTCGTTATTACTGCTTCTGTAGGCTGTTCTCACTGCTGACCTTTCATTTTCCTTAATGGATTAGTGGGGATTGTTATGTTCGGTGCCGTTCTGCAGGGACAGAGGGGAAAATAAAGATGACTTATTTAAATATTGTAGAAGTGTACATTGTCATCTGTTTGGGCACTCCCTCTCCCAATGAAAATAATTCCTCAAGGTTTCCCCAGTAAAACAAACAAACAAAACAAAACAAAATCCCATTTGGGGAATGGCTCAATGGTCTCCTCCACTACCCCAGATCACAGCTCTTCTAGGCTTCCTCAGACAGTGGAATCTTGTCCGTATCTTCCCATCATTCCTTTGTAGAGGAGGAAGAGCAGCCCGACCAGCTGGAGGAGCCTCACATTCATTTACTTTTCCATGGCTACAGAGCAGGCTCTCCAACTGTTATCCGTCACTCATAGACATCCTCACCATCATCTTTGGCATCACAGCATCGACTGACATTTATTTTTACAAGGCACATTACAAACATTATCTCCTTTGATTCTCACAACTAATCCTCTGCAATAGGTAGTTCAGGTATTAATCCCATTTTACAGATGAGGAAAATGAGGCTTGCAGGTTAAGTGACTTATCCAGGGTAACACAGCAAGTAAGTGTCTGAAGCTGGAAAGGAGATACCCACTGAGTTTTTCTGTTTGTTTCTTTCTGAGCTGGGGCTGGATATGGGGGAGGGCTGGTTTGAAAGCCTCCCTTCTATTTCTTCTAAGTTAAATGAATGTCTACGAAGGAAGCAAGGAAACATGCATTTATTAAATGCCTACTGTATATCAGAAAGTAGTACATGACTTATGCTTTGAAGAAAGCAATGGATTCTAAGAGGTGGGAGTGAAGAGGGAAAACATTCCAAACATGGGAGAATAATAATAGCTAACATTTATCACAGTAATAATAATAATAGTAGCTAACAGTTCAGGGTTGCAAAGCATTTTCCAAATATTAACTCATTTGATCCTCACAATAGCCCTGGGAGATATGTTCCATTGTTATCTTTCTTCGAGGAAACTGAGGCAGGAAGACTTTAAGTCTCTTGCCTCGGTTAAGTGACTTGCCCAGGATCACATAAATAGTAAAAATCTGAAATCAGCTTTGAACTCAGGTCTTCCTGACTCCAGGCCCAGCACTCTATCCAGTGTGCCACCTAGCTACCTCTGAAAACTTTGGTTCTGAACTTAGCTATAACCCAGAATTCCAAAGTACCTTTCCCCCATTCTCCTTCAAATGACTGGTGCTAGGGGTTTCCTTCTTGCCTATCCCTCAGGACATCCATTCTGCTTAGCCCATCTCTTTTCTTCATGACATCCCTTATACTAGTTCTTGATTATAAGTCAAAGGTAGTAGGCAATATACTGCAACCCACTTACAGCCAGCATGTGTCTTTGCCTCATCCTCTAAATTGCTTTAGCCAAATGATTCCTTGACCTTTGGCCAGCCTGGTGACAAGCCTCCCTGACCTTAGCTACACAGATCACCAGACTGCAAATATACCATTGGGTCCCTAGGCCCTTCTCACCTTGGTAGGGCCTATCAGAGCTTGTACCCCAATGCCATAGCCTTAGAGAACCCAGGGCCACTTCTCCAACCTGATCCTTAAGGCGTCAGTGAATGTTTGTGGGCGAAAGATCACTAAAGAATTCACAACGAGATGGAAGAAAATACATACTTTTCATGATGAAGGCATTTAAGATTGAAAGAGGAATAGGGAAAATTTCTCCCTTAGCAATTTTTTTTATAAAAAGAAATATAATTTTAGATTGGTAAATGCTCTTTAGCTGTTTACTTTCTGATCTTGTTGATTTCAAAGACTTCATTGACCTTAAATGGAGCCACAGATAAGTAACCACAGGCATAACTTCTCCTTCCCCTGTGAGCATGATGTGAATATCACTCCTTTATATCCTCACCACTAAAGTTGGTGAAAATTTTCTGTGGCTAATGAAATGGCATTTTCAGATGTCAATATTTTTTTCATCCATGAAGCAGTTGTTTTTTATTCCCTCTCTCCAAACTTGGGCACATGGGTGCTCTATTTTAAGAGCATTTTAATGACAATAATTTTAATTGAATAAAAGAAAATAAAAGACATTTTAAAAAGAAAACAGGTATTTTCTCACATACTCAAAAGTAATTGAAAGGATGTTTTATTATGTTCATTCCTGGCTAATAATAATTAAAAATAGCCAGCATTTCTATATTTCTTTAAAGTTGGCAAAGCACTGTCCATATGCTAATTCATTTAATCTCCTATTAGGTAGGTGTTGTTATTATTATCCCTATTTTACAGAGGAGGAAACTGAGGCTGAGAGCCATTTAGTGACTTGCCCAGGATGGCTAAGAAACTTTCATAACTGACAAGGCTATAATAAGAGGGTAAATTATGCAGAATGAAGGAAGAGAAGGTCCCCCTGTATTCTGCCACACCAAGGGTATTGTGTTCATGGGCCATATTTTAGGAAAGATGGTGACAAGCCAGAATGATATCCTGTGGAGGGCAGCCAGGATCATGAGGGAACTGAAGATGGTGTCATATAAGAACTGATCCTTCCCCTAGAGAAGAGGATGATTGGGGAACATGAGAGCTGTCTTCAAGTATTTGAAAGGATATAATATAGAAAAGGGATTAGACTCGTTCTGCTTGACTCAGAGGGCAGAACTAGAATGGTGGGAGGGAGTTGCAGAAAGGCAGATTTAGGCTGAATATTGGGAAATGCTTCCTAAGAATTTCAAGCTGTGCCAGAGTGGAAGGGCTGACCCAGGAGATAGAATGAGTTTCCCCTCATTGGAGCCTTTAAACAGAGACTGGATATTTGCTTGTTAGGATGGGTAGAGGGTCACAGGTTGGCCTGTGATTCTGACTTCTCAGGGAGTTTGTGTGACACCTAAACTAGGTAGGGTCACATCTGCTTTCACTTAAGGCAACTCTCAAGACTCCTACTTGGCCAGGGCAAGATGCCCTGTGATAAAATCAGAAATAGAGTTGGGCAATTTAGCTTAGCCTGTCCATTTCTTCAGCTGTCAAAGTGACAATCATAGAGCTAATGAAAATGCTGCCTCATTAACTCCCCTGCCAACGAGGAATCCACTTAGCCCATCACTAGCAATTCCTGATACTGATTGTTGCTTCTGTCCTGACTCATTGTGAAAGTCCTTGATTTATTCTGAGACTGTCTTCTAAGAGGTAGAGCACAAATGATGAGAAGGACATAGGCTCTCTTTTTGTAACACACCTTTTTATCCCAAACCTTTTTCTCAAAAAATTCTCTCTAGCCCTAAAGCTCATTCTATTGCCACTACAGGAAGGAAAAATCACTTGCCCTCATGGCATACCAACAATTTTATACTTATACAACCATGAGATTTAGAGTTGCAAGGGACCTTCATAATCATCTGTCTAGTCTGACTGGTGCTAAAAGAGATGAAGGAATTAGTCATGGTAATAGCACGGCACTCAAAGGTTTGTAATGTGCTATCCTCACAACAGCCCTCTGAGATAGGTTGGAATATTGTTAGCCCCACTCTATAGATGAGGAAACTGAGGCCCTAGGAGTGGTTTGTCCTTGATCACATAGAGAATAAAGACCAGAATTCCATTGTAAGTCATTTGGCTCCATTTTCCGATCTGTTCTGAAACTGCCTGCACTTATGACCTTCCAAGTAACTTGGTTGGGAAATAATTCCTGGAAAAGGTACGACGTGATGCCCCTTTTTGGAGACCTAGGTCCATGCCCTTTTCAGGGCTCAGAGTAGGTGTGGAATGGTGAACTTGGTGGTCCGAATTTGATTGACAAAATTATCTGAGCTACTGAAATGTTGCATGATTTCCTAGGGATACACTGTAGCTCAGCAGTAAAGTATCTGACACATAGTAGGTACTTTATAAATGCTAGCTATTGTAATTATTGCCTCATCTATCCTCACTCCAGTTTTTGAAGTGTAATATTTCATCTAGCAATCCCTTACAGAGTACTTGGCAGGACTGAGACGTTCAGTGATAACACAAGCTTTGAGATCCTTAGAAGAAAGGCAATGTCTGGTGTAGTACAAAGAGAATCCTAGAGCCCGAGTTCAAATTCTGCCCCTGCTACTTACTATCTGTGTGACCTTGGATAAGTCACATCCTCATGTTCTTCCTCTTTAAAATGCAGGGGTTGGACTGGATGATCTCTAAGCTCTTTTTTAACTTTAAATCCCATAAAAATCATATGTGTAATGAACCTTTCTGTCCCAGGGCTGAACTGAAATCAAGAGAATGTCTCCTGCACAGTTAGTAGCACAGACTCCTGCGCAGTGGATGCAAACCACTGGCTGCAAAGCTTACTTTACAAATTGTGTGCAACATGAATGACTTGTGGAAAGCAGACGTTATTCTGTATTAAGCATGGAGAGCGAGCACAGGGCCCTTCCTGACCTTCATTTCTTTAACAAGGCAGCTGGCCAGCTGTCACCATTAAACCAAATTCATTTCATACAGTCCCATCTGTCTTCCACTGGATTCACATTTTATCCAAGGAAGATCTGGATACAGGGTAGCACAGGGAGAGGGCTTTCTGTTTCATCAAACCAGAACAAGCCTTTCGGGCCCTGCCTCTTTCCCGCCTTTGTAACTCTCTTCGTTCACCCAAGGGGACATCAGAAGGAACCTTCGGACTCCTGCTCAACTTGTTATTCTGATCCTTGAAGATAACCATAGCTTAATGGGTGCTCACTGCAAATGACCCAGATAAACTTTGCCTTCGCTTTTTATAACCCTTTCAGCTCTGGCTGTCAGAAAACCTGAAGAACGGATTTTCTCACTCCTCATCTCTCCCAGTCTACCTTCAAGGCTCAGGGTCAGCTCCTCTATAAAGCCTTCCCAATTCCCACCCACCCAGTTACAAATGCCATCAAGTGTCTGAGGCCAGATTCAACCTCAGGTCTTCCTGCCTCCAAGTCACATGCTGTATGCACTGAGACACCTAGCTACCCCTTGTTGGAAGAGACATTCACATCAGCAAGTTCACGGTTTGATTGGTGGCTTGGATTTGTATCATCTCGGTAAAATGTAAATTACTTGAGGACAGGGACTGTTTGCTACGTTTTTGTATCCACCCATGACTAGCACAGTGATTTCATATATAACACATAACACATATACACACTCACATATATGTATGTATATGTGTTATATATAAAATATATGTATATAACACATTATATATATGTATCTCAGTAGTAATCTAAAGAGATATATATAACATATATTTTGTGTATATGTATATATATATAGATATATATATATATATACATATATATATATTATAACTAAATTGAATTGAAGACTGGATAATGGATGAATGGATGGAAAGATGGATGGAAAAATCACCATCATTAAACTAATCAGAGCCTTAAGTGATATGAAGAAAATTAGATGAGCCTGAAGAAACATTAATTCTGATAATAGCTATAATAACCAGACTCTATCTTACACTTTAAGGTTTGCAAAACACTTTACATATAGTCCCTCATTTTATCCTCACAACAACTCTTTAAGGCAGTGCTATTATTGTGTTCATTTTACAGATGAGCAAAGTGAGGCTTAGAGACATCCAGCCATTTGCCCAGGATCACAGAGTTAGTAAGCATCTGTGGCAGGATTTGAACCCAGACACCACCAGGTGGTACAGTTGATAGAACATTTGAACTGAAGTCAAGAAGGTTTTGGTTCATAGATAAGTATGATGGAAGGTAGAATGTGACAGACACAAAGGCACAATCCAGACAGAAGAGTTCTTTCTACAAACATTTGAGGAGATCCAAAAGATGAAAAATTACGTAACCAGGATCATATGTAGCACATATTAGAGCTGGGATTTGAACCTTCCTCCTCTGCCTCCAAGATTCTCTCCTCCCACAAGGTATCTCTGTTTGGTATGATCAGAGACACCCATCAGATGGATGGACCGTGGACCTGAACTTGTCTGATAGGTTTTATGTTCCTATAATTGTTTTTGGAGAAGGAAATGGCAAACCACTCCAGTATCTTTGCCAAGAAAACCCCAAATGGGGTCGCAAAGAGTCAGATATAATTGAAAACAAAGGAACAAATAATTGTTTTAAAACTATTCTGATTTACATAGAGATTGTTTTTTATCTGTTGGGAACTAGAGGCCTTTCCTAGAACAATTTCACAGCTCTAAAGGTAACATTTTAAGAATCATGGGTAGACTTTCAAATATTATCATTTCACTGTGCAAGGCAAATAGTTAATAAAAACAGATATTCTACAAATCTGGCACCCAACCATACATATATCAAGCTGTCAGAAGAAAAATATTTTCCCAAGATGTGTGAAATTAAGTCCACAGTCTATGTCTTTACTTGAACCAAAAGTTCCACGAAAAGACAAAGTTTCCATAATACCCAGCATGCACCATCTAGAAACAAAGCAAATATCAGTTTTGGAACACTGGAATCATCCAATTAGAGGGATTACTATTGCTTTTCAGATAACAGGCCACTCCCCTACTCCAAAGCCTTCAATGACTTTCTATTTCTTATCAGATAAAATCCAAACTCCTTAGCTTAGCATTTAAATCCCTCCATAACCTACCTTTCAGCTTCACATCACATAAAATAGGATAGTGGATAGAATACTGTGAGATCTGGGTTTAGATCCTGCCTGATGCTAACTGTGGACATGGTCACACATGGGCAAGACACTTCATCTCTGTGAATCTCAGGCAACTCCATCAGACTATAAATTATAAACAGGTCTGGATCTGCTTTGGGTGAAGGGAGTTCTCACACCAATGAAATCACAGGTCCTTGATACATAAATGTATTAACCTTTCATAACTCTGTTTTAACCCAACTGGACTACTATTGAGCTCCTGGAAGTTGACATAGTATCTAATGCCTCCATGCATTCACATGATCTGGGTATGAAACCCCCTCTCAGAATCTCTCTCTTCTTCCTTCAAGGATCAGCCCAGAGGCCAGCTCCTGATCCCAGGGAATACCTCTCCGATCCTCCTTCCCCTATACCTTGTCTAGGTCTTGCCTTTCCTTCCATCATACTCTACCATGAATCATGCTTATGTCATTTTCCTCCAATAGAATATACATTACACAAGAGCAGAAACCATGTGGTTTGCTGGTAGTGGCTTATCCATCTTTATAGTGGTAGCACTTAACAAGGATGACTTCTTTTTTTATGTTTGAGGTTTTTGCCTGAGCATCTGATTTTATTGATGTAGAGATCTCCCTGGTTTGGAAGCCCCCTAGAACTAATGCAGATCTGCCCATAATTCATAGCTTCAGAGAGTTGTTTAGGGGTCACAGAGAGGGTAAGCGACTTTCTCACTTTCACACAGGCGGTCTGTGCCAGAGGCAGCCCAAACCCAGATCTTCCTGACACCAAGATGAGGCCTCCATCCACTACCCCATGACACCTCTCTTCTAACATCTGCCTCTCTTGCAACTTAAGAATGTTCCCAGCACTGAGCCACAATTGCCATGATACATTTTTTTATACATAAGACAAAGAAAATAGAGATGAGATCAACATTTTTATTTCTAAATAAAATCATCATGAAATGTTTGTGTTGATTGATGTGCCTGGTCCTTCTAGTGTTAATAGACATTGATTGAATTGAATTCAATTATACATGCCTATTATACCTTGGGAAAGGCAGTGTAAAGTAAGAAATGGAATGCTAGGCTCAGAGTTAGCTCTCTAAATGCTAGTTCCCAAACTTCGAATCCCACATGAAGACACTTGCTAGCTAGCTGTGAGACCATGGGGATGTCGTTCATTTTCTCTGATGACTCTCTAAGACTTATCTAGAAAGCAGTAAATGGGTCTACTTTTATGCCTGTAGCTTCCCCCATATCACATGTACCTGTATTACCTGTTCCTTGTAAATCTTTCCCCTTAGAAAATGGAATGCTTTCAGGAGAAATCATGATCCATTATATTAGAGTACTTCCTTGTTTTCTTACTGCCATCATCTTTGACCAGTTAATTAAGTTGACATGATATGATATGATATGATGTAACATAACATAACATAATGTAATATAATATTCAAACTTTGACCAGTTAGACAGGGGTGGGGAATCTGCAGCCTCGAGGCCACAAGTGGCCCTTTAGGTCCTCAAGTACTTCGCAGTTTCCAAACTTCACAATTTGGATTCAGTCAAAGGGCTGTACTTGAAGACCTAGAGGGACACATGTGAAAGGCCTCACTTGAGGACCTTAGAGGGATACATGTGACAGCCTCACTTGAGGACCTTAGAGGGATACATGTGACAGCCTCACTTGAGGACCTTAGAGGGATACATGTGAAAGGCCTCACTTGAGGACCTAGAGGGATAAATGTGAAAGGCCTCACTTGAGGACCTTAGAGGGATACACGTGAAAGGCCTCACTTGAGGACCTAGAGAGATACACGTGAAAGGCCTCACTTGAGGACCTAGAGGGATAAATGTGAAAGGCCTCACTTGAGGACCTTAGAGGGATACACGTGAAAGGCCTCACTTGAGGACCTAGAGGGATAAATGTGAAAGGCCTCACTTGAGGACCTTAGAGGGATACACGTGAAAGGCCTCACTTGAGGACCTAGAGGGATACACGTGAAAGGCCTCACTTGAGGATCTTAGAGGGCCACATGTGAAAGGCTTCATTTGAAGACCTAGAGGGTCACATGAGGCTTCGAGGCCCCAGGTTCCCCATCCCGAGTTAGAATAAATTAACCTGCCTATTATTCTTAGTCTGGGACTTTGCAGTTTTCTCAGATCATGATAATTCAATGTCTGCTGATTGAGAAGCTGGTCCTACTTGTCAACTGGAGAGAATTACAATTTGCTTTCCGTGGGTTGTGAGTGTGACCTCAGCAAAAAATGGGCTAAGCTCAACCGGCTTTACCCACTTACCTCCTGCTCACAGGTCTCTCAGTGGTGCAGCTAAAGCCCATTAAAGGAAATGATTGGTGTATCCTGAAGTCAAAGGGTTTCATCTTTGCGAACGGCTCCCCTCATATAAAACATAAACACAACCTAGGATTTACTGCCGTTTCTCTGGTGAAGTTTACAACTGTGGTGCGTCAGACAGGGCACATGTTTACAAAGCCTTGGACCAGAGGTAGGCACCATATTGGGGCACAGACATTAGAGTCAGAAGACCTGGTTTGGAACCTGGGCTCGGCTGCTAATTCACTGTCTGACTCCGGACAAATCGCTTCATTTCTCTGGGTCTGACTTTCCTCATCTGCAAAATAGGGCCACAAAATGAGATGACGCTTGAGGGCCCCTCTACTACTTTTACATGACACCTTTGGTGGAATGAGTTCCAAAGTATCATAGAGTTAACAAAGTGCAACTCTGTGAAGCAGTGCAAATCTTTCTGATCTCCTTTTTCACAAATGAGAAAACTGAGACTCTGAGAGGTTATGACTAGGTCATAGTCACTCAGCAAGTGTGAGAGCCAAGATTCATGCCCAAATCTTCTAACTCCAAGCCTAATGCCCTGTACTATGCTACTCGCCAACATCCCTGCTTTCTCTTCCCTCCTCCCTTCGCTTCTGCTTTTCCAGTGGCCTCTCCTACCATCAATCCATCTTCATTCCACTCAATCAGCTGGTAGCACAGTAGACAGAACACTGGCTGGGACTGGAGTCAGGAAGACCTGAGTTCAAATCCTACCAGACTTTTACTAGCTGTGTGACCCTGAGCAAGTCACTTAACCTCTGCCTCAGTTTCCTCAGCTATAAAATGGGGATGTTAATAGCACCTACCTTCCAGGGTTGATGTCAGGATCAAATGAGATAATGTTTGTAAAGTGCTTAGCACAGTTCCTGGCACATAGCAGGCACTATATAAATGCTTATTCCTTCTCTCCCCTCTTCTGCCTGCAGTATCTTTGGGGAGCATCTATAGGCACTAATTGAGCGCTGGTAGGAGTAGGCATCAGCAGTAGGAGGGAATGATAGATAGCACCCCCTCTGCCTTAGGAGTGATAATGGAGGAGTCAGCCAGAACCTGGGGGAAGATGAGCAGAACTGGACCAGGTCACAGCTCAGGGACAACAGGCGGGACCAAGATAGGTATGTAGTGTAATTAATCAGCTCCTGGACACTCTTGGCTCAAAATCTGAATGGAAATGGATGTTATGCAAAATATTATCACTAGTGGGGCAGCTAGGTGGTGTAGTGGATAGAGCACCGGCCCTGGATTCAGGAGGACCTGAGTTCAAATCCGGCCTCGGACACATAACACTTACTAGCTGTGTGACCCTGGGCAAGTCACTTAACCCCGTTGCCTAGACCAAAAAAAAAAATATTATCACTATTGACATTTTTCATTGTTACCGTTGTGGTGATTGTCATAACTGATACATCCTCATCAAGGGCTTTCATAAATTTGCTTAAAGGCCTAAAAGCGTGATTAGTCTCAGCGGCCTCAGTGAAAATTCTTGTAAAAGCCAGTGGTCTCCCCCCATCCCCCTCCATAGATACAGGAGCTGGGCTTTTTCTTTTTAGGCTCCTTTAATATCCTTCTTCAGAGAGCTTCTTAGAATTCCTTCAGTAGAGTTCAGCAAATACAGTAATAATGCAATTGTCTCCTGTCGAGGGGGCAGATTGTCTGGGAAGTTGTTTTGTTTTGTTTTTCCATTTTCTTAATCATGTAATTGAGCAGTACAGGTGATGACGTCCTGGTTTACACAACCCCTCACCTTTTATTTATACTTACTCCGTTATTCAGATTAACAGGCCTTATATCCAGGCCTTGTAACAAAAATATTCCTCTTCTGTAATCTACACAAGGCATGAAGCACAGGCATGAATCTTTCAAGGTTTGGAAGTGTTTGCACTTATTGTTGTGACTAATGAAATCATTTTTTCCTCCAAGGTCCAGGCCACCTCCTCCTTGATACCCTCTCTGATACCCCCATCTTCTGAAACATTCCAAAATCAAATAGATCATCTTTCTTCTGCCATTTTTTATTATTCACACAAATTCATTTCAGTTAAGTTAATATTCATTAGAACAAGCAGGAGCTTGATGAGCCCTGTATTTACTTAATGGGTTTCATTTTTTAAAATAAGGACAGCGTTATGAGCCTAAGAAACGCTCAGTAGATATTAATTAATGAACCAGATTCTCCCAGATGTAAGCTACATCCTGAGCGTAAATAAAGCACCTTTCCTTGGAAGGCCTCAGACTGGGATAACATCCTTGTGTCCATAATAACAGCTGACATTTATAGAGCTAGTAGAAATTACTAGAGCTAGTAGAAATTATTGTTTCCATGTATGAGTGTATAATTTGCAAAACACTAAAATTACTCCCAGGGCAAATAGAATATGCCTCTGTGATGATGGATTTGTAGGAGTTAATCCAGAAGACACATTAGAGATACTGGATTAGAGTACTGGATTTTGATTCAAGAAGATCTGGGTTCAAATCATGCTTCACACACTTACTAGAGGTGGTTGTTCATCCTTCATTTTCAAAGAGGACCAATGACTTCATAGACGATGTCTTGACTTGCAAGTGAATTGGATTTAAGTGAGGCAGGCTGTGCAAAGTCACCAGCCTCACTCTCTCCTCCAGAGGCATCCATCAGGACCACTGGCGATGGCCTGGGATACAGCAGATAACACTGGTGTCTTCGATTCCAGACCAAGCTCTAGTGTTCCAGAGGCCTGCTTCAGCTACCTTCGTGGCCATTGTAACAAACTGTTCTCATTTGCTCTCATACTAGAGGTACGACCCTGGGCAGAACACCATGCCCTCAAGCCTCAATATTCTCATCTGTAAAATGGGTGTGATAATAACCATAGCACCTCACAAGGTTGTTATAAGCTCATAGAATTAGCATCTTAAGGGACCTTTGAGGCCATATATGCCAACCTCCTCACTTTGAAGATAAGAAAACTGAGACCCAGGGAGGTTAAATCACTTGCCTAAAGCCATCCAGATAGCAAGTAGCAGGGATTCAACCCAAGATCCTCCATCTTTAATCCAGTAGCCAGGCTTTCCATGGCACCAGAATGCCTCCCTCGTCAGGAGAGTCAGACTAGATAGTATAGGGAAAATGTTTCCAACACCTTAAATCCCTGCAAAGGGGTAGCTACTGTCATTATTAATGAGGCTTCTGTAGTGTCTCTGCTTTGAGGTGAGACTCTGAACCACTTCAAATGGAAAGATTCAATTATTCAGCAGTAGGGCAGATTCACCTTAAATCCACCTCTGTCAGTCAGATGAGAGGGAAGGCCTACCTCAGTCCTATCCACCAGAGTCCCGTTGGTTTGTTATAATCATAATTTGTAGACTTCATAGATAAAGGTAGGTTTTGTTTCAAACAGATGAACTTCTTAAGAGTCACAAACTTCTTTTGACTCTTCCCAGAATCATTTCCTGGCCACTTTGGGGGACTTGGATGATTTCACTTTTTTGTCTTCACCAAAGCTAATTGAAGTAGATACCTTGAGGGCAGGGACTGGCTTTTACCTTTCTTTGTACCCCCAGGACTTAGCACAGTGCCTGGCACCTATCAGGTGGTTATTGACAAACTCATGAGTGACTTTGGGGAGGAAAAAAAAAATCTAAAATTAATTAGGCTATTTTGTTTTGTTTCATGCTGAGGGTTTTTGTTTTGTTTTGTTTTGTTTTGTTTTTATAACGTACCATGTCAAGGAAACAGCCGACATCTGAATTGTTTTATTCACATAAAATTATGTTTATGTTTTCTGGAAGCTTATATAATTATAACAATTATGCTAACAAAATAAGCATGGACATTTAACAGTTTTTCTTTAATTAAATGTGAGTTTCTTTCAAAACAAAAATTAAACAGACCGCTGCTGCAAGGAAGGCAACTCTGAGACACTTTCAGTGTTGCATTAGGCAACTAGCTGAGGCTTTACCTTCTATTTTCTATTCACTCACAGTTTTATACAGGACAGATCATCTTTTCTGGTTTGTTTGTTTTGAATTTCCCAGCTGACCTCACACTATCTCAGCATGTCAGAGAGTTGGGAGGGATTGTAGAGTATCTAGTCCAATCTGCTCATTTAACAGAGAGGGAAACTGAGGCCCAGAGAAGCACTTTTCCAGCATCATAGCATGTATTGCTCCAAGAGAAAAAGATATCTTTAATGCACGCACAAAAGAGGGCACTGTTGTTAAAAATCTGGCTCACCATCGAATGCAATAGTTTCTGAGAAATCCAAATGTACAGGTCATTGATGTGACCTTTTTAAAAACAACATCAGCAAATATTTTTCTTGAATGTTTGCCCTTTAGCCCTGAAATGTATTATAATGAGTATTAAGGAGGGATAATTGCTGGATATTTATGTCATAACCAACTCTTCTTTAGCAGCTAAGGACTAACCCCAGTACCAAATAATAAGAAAATTAGCTAGAGATATTAGGGGGCCTACTGTGACCTATTTCTATTTATAACATTTTTCTAAAAAAAAAAAAGTCCCAGGAATACGTAATTAGAATTTATGATTACCTACTTCATTATATTTTTAGCTTTCACGTGTATTAAAACTACCTTAATGTAGTTTTTATAACAGAAAAAGTATCCCTCCCAATAATTCATTTTTAAAAAAATCATCCTGATCAGCTCACCAGTTGGAAAATGAAGCCTGATTCTATGGTTTACACTCCCCAGATACCATCCTGGATGCTTTAGACATGGTGATATTTACCATCGAAATTATTTGGCAAGCAAAACTCTATTTGCCTTAATGAGATGCCATGACCCATGAAGTCATCACCTAATGTCCAACCAGCTTGTCATCTCTGTTGTAATTAGTTGTGCTGGTGTTCAGACAGCAAACACAAGACCTTCACCAGCTCTGTAGACCCTACCAGAGTTTATACTCCACTGTATGTAGAGTCTTGGAGAATGCAGGAGAATGAACTCATACCACAATAAGGCACTGGAACAGGACTTTTCTATGGGTGTGATTCAGTGAAGCAATGGATTTTTAAAATAATTTTACAGATTGTTGCATACACCATAGATGTTCATTAGATTGGAAACTGACACAAAGCTGAAGGATTATCTAGCATGTCAGTTTACAGGGTAAGGCTCCCAAAACATCTTGCAAGGCTAAAATATTGGATTGAATCTAAAGGGAAAAATAATGAGAATAAATGTATACTTGGATTCCACAAATCATCATCTTCAGAAGTACTAGACAGGGAGGGGGACCTTCAGTAGACTTTGAGTCCAATACAAATCAACACTGGGACATGAGAGCCAAAAAAAACCTAATGTGATCTTATAACACAATAAAAGAGGCATAGTGTCCAGGGCTGAGAAGGTGAGGGTCCCACTAGACTTCAATGGTCAGACTCATCTGTAGCATTAAGCTCATCTCTGGGCACCACGCTGTAGGAAGGATGTGACCTACCTAGAGAATCCAGAAAGAAGGAACCCAACAGGAGGAAGGGCCTCTGTGTCTTGCCATCTGAGAATTAGATGAAAGAAGTAGAGGTACTTAACGTGGAGAGGGAAAAGAAGTGTTGGAGAGAATGTGATAGCTTTCTTTAGAATTTACTTCAAGGGTTGTCTTCATGTCCAAGGAGGATTAGATTTATTCTGCTTGGCCCCAGAGAGCAAGGAGCGATTGGGGAAAACTGCAAAGAGCCCAATTTAGATGTCATAAAGATAAAACATCTTAACACTTAGAAATACCCAAGGGGAGATGGGCTGCCTCAGGAGACTGAATGCCCCCTCACTGGGGGTCTTCAAGCAAAGGCTACATGAGCATCTGTCAGGTATTCTGTAGAGGAGAGTCACATTCAAGTGTGAGTTCAGGTAAGGGTTATGTTGACGAGAGGGTGCTGGATTTGGAGTCAGGGTTGGAAATCTACCTCTGACAAATCACATAACTTTAATGGGTTGGCATGACCAAAGAAGTCACCACCTGGTGGCTAACCAAGTTGTGTCTCAGTTTTCACATCTATAAAAGAGAGGAAATAAAACTTGGAGAACCAACCTCCCTGTGTTGTTGTGAGGCTTCTATGAACTAGCATGTGGAGGGGACCCTGCAGGCCTTAAAGTGCTATGTGAATAACAGCCATTGTTATGGACAGAGACATACCTCCAATCTGAGGCCTGTGCAGAAGGGTTAGAATGGCAATGAAAAGAGCCCTGAACTTGGAATCAAGAGACCTGTGTTTGAGTCCTGTCTCTCCAGCTCAATAGCTGTGTGCTGTTGTTCAGTAACGTCTGATTCTTCATGACCCCATTTGGGGTTTTCTTGGCAGAGATACTGGAGGGGTTTGCCATTTCCTTCTCCAGCTCGTTTTACAGATGAGGAAACTAAGGCAAACAGAGTAAAGTGACTTGCCCAGGATCACACAGCTAGTAAGTGTCAGGCCAGATTTGAACTCACAAAGATGAGTTTTCCTGACACCAGGCCCGATGCTCTATCCACTTAGCTGCCCAGTAACTGTGAAGTCCTTGGCAAGTGACTGCATCTCCCCAAGCCTCAGTTTCTTTATCTGGGAATCCTCAGTTGTAGATAATCATCCCTGCATTGTCTACTTCCTAAGGCTGTCAAGAGATCTTTTATGTAAAGCCATTTGTAAACCATAAAGTTAACTGTGAGTTAATAATTTATGAAGAATTTTTGTGAATATATTTAAAGTGTATCTACACACTTCGGGGCGGGGAAGAGGAATTCACTTAGTAACCAGGTATTTCCCTTCCCCTACCAAAACAACAGCAATAACGATTTGTATGTTTGGAGATACACCCTTAGGTTTAGCTAAAAGGCAGTTTGCCACAGGAGGTAAAAAGCTGGCCTTGAAGTCAACAAGACCTGGGTTCAAATCCTACTTCTGACACGTTCTGGTTGCATGACCCTGAATAGGTGATTTAACCTGGCAGTATCTATCCTAGTGGTATCAAACTCCAATAGAACCAGCGGCCAGTAAACCATCCATACAGACCCCTGAGGTCAGCATAGTGACTTGGTTTTCAAAGTTAATCTCATCTGTGTTTTATTTTATTCTTATTTATTTTGTTAAAGATTTCCCATCATGCTCTAATCCGGTGGGGGTTGGGGGAGGATGCTGGAGCAGTCATCGTGTTTGACACCTCTGCTCTACGAAAGTCTAATTACATTGCAGAGAAACTCCCTCTGCTGGTTGAGGGAGTTTCCTTGCCTTAAAGTTCCTTTTCTAATGAGATCAGAGATCTGGTCCCTCTGCCTAACATTCTGACAATAGGGATGTAACTTTTTTGTCATATTCAGGCTCTTTCAAGGCAGCTGATGGCATAGTGTAAAGAGTGCTGGGCCTGGGATCAGGAAGATAAGAGTTCAGACACTTCCTGGCTGTGTGACCCTAGGCAAGTCACTTAATCTCTGTTTGCCTCAGTTTCCTCAACTGTAAAATGGGGAATAATAATAGAACCGATCTCCCAGGGTTGTTATGAGGCTCAAATGAGACAATAATTATAAAAAACATCTAGCAGAATGCCTGGTGCATATCAGGTGCTACAAAAATGCTCATCTTCTTCCCTTTCAGAGGATAAGGATATGTCATTTCCATTGCTAAGATACTGGAGTATGTATACTCCCTCCACTGATTGTCCCATTCTCCTCTTGTGCAATTCTGATGAGTGGCCTCCCAACAAATTCTCAGTAGAAGGTCCACCCAAAGTTCTGGATGTCTCCCTCTATACCTACAGCCATTTGTGGACATCACTATGGTATTTGGACTAGCCATCTTTCCTAAGTGGATCGCTATCTGTTACCCAGCTTCTTTCTTGGCAGACTAGATTGGCATTTCCTTAGCTGGAGCACAAATATGCAAATCCCAAAATTCAAATGAATTGGTGGGTTCCTCTCCGACAACCAGCTGCTTGCAAGTCATTGACCTAATTGGCAGTGGAGTGCAATCTGAGGTAGGGAACACCCCAACCTGCTCAGAGGGCAAGTTCTTGGAGATGTGGCCCTGGGGAGGAGGACGTGGGATGGGAGGAATTCAGGGGGCAGATCAAACAGAAGTCATCATTGTTGCATTGGCCTAAAGCCTTAAGCAATGATTGGGAGAAGAGAAATAAATGGCCCATGTTCATCTTTGGAGCCAACTGTAGGGTCCTGGAAGGGCCACGGACTCTGGAGTTAGACCCAAGTTCAGATCCTAACCCTATCCTGCTTATGACCAGGATCACTTTAGGCAAGTGTGTCTGCGGGCTTCAGTTTCCTCTTCTGATACTGAAAGGGTTTGTCCTAGATCATCTATTTGGTCTCTCCCAGTTCTAACATTCTATGGTATAATAGACCCTAGGATATTCTATCAGGGCCATCCCTGAAGGTGCTGAGGCCTAGGCCACACTGCACGTGTGTCTATGCCCACATATTCATATCTAGGTGAAACCTATTCAAAATGAACATCGAAGGCCTCATGAGAGTTCCCCCTCCCGGGCTGGTATTGAAAGAGGTAGGGTCACTTCTGAGTTCTGGTCTTGATTTTTTCATTAACTCACTGCATGACCCTGAGCCATTCAATTTCCCTGTCTAAAACTAAGTTTCCTCATTTTCATTTAGAATATCTATTGGGGGGGGGGGGACCTGGAGAGGCGATGATGTAAAGAAAAGTTTATCACCAGCTAATTACCTGAAAATGAAAATAATAATACTTGTACTGACTACCTTAGGAAACTCACTTCTCTCTGAGATTCAGTTTCCTCATCTATAAATTGGAGGCAATATCACTTGGGCTGTATACCTCCCAAGATACTGGTAAAGAAAGCACCATTGGAAACCTTAAATCAGTTCAGAAATGTAATTCATGAATACCATCATCTTCTTTGTTATTTATTATTGTTGCTGTTGTGGTAACCCTTTCCAACAATTTGGGGAGGGGAGGGCAATTGGGGTTAAGTGATTTGCCCAGGGTCACATAGCTAGTATCAAGTGTCTGAGGCTGGATTTGAACTCAGGACCTCCTGACTCCAGGGCCAGTGCTACAAACTAACAGTGCTACCTCCACCACTTCTGCTTCCTTGAGTCCCTATCCATCTGCCAGTGGAGCAGAGACCCCCAAAATTCAAGGTGCAGGGCATCTAACCAGGAAAAGACTCAGAAGGAACAGTTGTGTTTTAGTGTATGACTTAAGGCTCTGACCACTAAAAATCAGTTCAGTGTGAGGTAATTGTGAGTGACTCTTTCCAATCAATTTGGTGTGACAGAAAGCAGCTAGGAGTAAGGAGATCTGGGACCGGCTCCCAACTCTGCCTGAAGTGATCCTGGTCATGAGCAGCATAGGGTTAGGATCTGAACTCGGGTCTAACTCCAGAGTCCATGGCCCTTCCAGGACCCTACAGTTGGTTCCGAAGATGAACATGGGCCATTTATTTCTCTTCTCCCGATCATTTCTGCTGCCTCATGTCGCTCTGTGCCTCAGTTTCCCCATCTGGAAAAAGATGGCATTAGACCCAGTTCACAATTGATAGATTTATGCCCTGACTCCCAGGCTTCAAACTAACAGTAGGACCTCACTCATGTCTCTTGAGAGAGTTATGTGGGTAAACTAAGCCTCATTCTACTCCGAGATGCTAAGGGAACCATTCAAAGGAGGTGTCTCCTATGTTCAAGCTCTCAGACACTGGTTAAAAATGAGCATCTGGGAAGAGATGAAATATATTTAAAATGCCCTCAAAAACTTGGCATTCGTAGACACATTCAGGAAGTGTGTTCTGAAGGTACCACCCACAAGTGTCCCCAGCCCAGAGCGGCCCAGGCCAACAGAAACATCCATTCGTTCTGAGGCCAGCCACTCCCACCTCTCCAGTCGGCTTTACAGGCATTTACTCTCCCAGGTTCGTCCAGGGCTAGCTGTTGGCTGAGCTCAAAGAGGCCACAGAAATATCTGTTCAAGTGCCTGAAAAGGGCTTTCATTATTTCCGCCACAGCAGACAGTTCACCGCTTTTTCAGCTTGGGTTTTCAACTCCAATGACCTGCCTTCCAAACGGCAACCCCAGCCAGGGTCCGAAGGAGGGCTCAACCGAGGCATGTTGCCTTATGCCTTTATTCCCATTCCGTCCTCCTCCTCCACCTCTTCCTCTCTCTCTCCCTCTCTCTCTCTCCCTCTCTCTCCCTCCCTCTCTCTCTCTCTCTCTCTTCTCTCTCTCTCTCTCTCTCTCTCTCTCTCTCTGTCTCCCCCTTCTCTCTCTCTCTCTCTCTCTCTCTCCCTCTCTCTCTTTTCCCCCACTCTCTCTCCTTCTCTGTTCTCTCCTCTCCTCTCTCTCTTCCCCCACCCTGTCTTTCCTTCTTCTTTCTCCTCACTCCTCACTAGCTCATGCTCACTTGGTCTCTCTCCCAGAACACAACAACCTATCCCTCCTCTCTCCAGCCACTCCTTGCCTCTTTTCTCTCACCTTTCTTTCTCTCCATGGTCTCTATCTCTCTCTCAGATTCTATTGCTCATCATTTCTGCATCAGGTTGACTATATTATCTTATTGAGTCTGGTCTTGCTGTCTAAACCCTTGCATAGAAGTGGATGCAAATTATCCTGGTTGTCTGCCTTGCCTCTTCCATAGTCTGTAGCAGAGAGGGTGTTGGGGGAGATGAAAATACTCATTCCTCAAAGGATTTAAATTTAAAAAAAAAAACAAGCCCGAGACGCTCAGCCCAATCAGGGAGTCGCCTGCTCACAGGAAGGGACAGACTGGCACCATCATTACCGTACTGTTTTTGCCAGAATCCCAGTAGGCCTCAAAGGCAAACTAATAAGTGAAAATGCAAGAGGCCTTTAAATCATTGTTGTTGCTAATGAGGACCGCTAATGTTAGTAGTTAACTTTTATGCCATTTGCCCCCCTCTGAGCCAGAATGTCATCTTCTAGTTATGCTGAGATGGCCTAAGTTTGCATAATGAGGTGAGAATCACTAACTCAACACACTTACCTTCAGATTTTGGGTAGGCCTCAAACTTCAGAAACTGGGCCTTGGGAGCAGCCAGGACTCTACCTGGAAGAGTCATGGGTACAGATGCTTCCAGCCAGATGCTGATCCATAGAATAGAATAGAATAGTCCATAAACATTTGTTAAGCACCTGCTGTGTGTCCAGCACTATAGAGCATAGAATATCACATATATATCACAAATATAAAAAAGAAAGCCAATCCCTGCCCTCAAAGAGCTTACAATCTAATGGGGGCAAGACAAAAGGAAGCTGAGAAAGGGAGGGGGAGGGACAAGTGAGGAACATGATGGAGAAGTCCAAAGGTATGCAGGCCATTGGGAAACAGAATAGAATAAAATGATAGGACAGGATGGGATTTTTAGAGCTCAGCAAAATCTCCAACCTCCTCATTTTACATACGGGGAAACTGAGGCCCAGAGAGGCCCAGTGACTTCCCCAAGGTCACACAGTTAGCTAGTGACAAGGCTGAAACTAGAACCAGGTCTTCTGACTTCCAGCTTAGGAATTTGAGCACTTTCTGCCCCACATACTTCACCATTTGTCATGAACTGTTTCCTGGGCATGGTTCATCTCACCATTCAACAAAACAATTCAACAAACTTCTATTAAGTACCTTGTTATTGTTCAGTGGTTTTTCAGTCGTGTCCTATTCTTCTTGGCCCCATTTCGGGTTTCTTGGCAAAGATATGGGAGTGGCTTGTCATTTCCTTCTCCGGTTCATTTTACAAGTGAGGAAACTGAGGCAAACATGGTTAAGTGACTTGCCCAGAGTCACACAGCTAGTAAATGTTAAGTACCTACTATTCACAATACACTCTGCTAGAAAATAAGGGGAGAAAAAAGGTAACTGAGTTGTGCGGGAGGGGAGGCAGGGGGTCTCTGACCTCCAGGAACTCTCAGGCTGGTAGAGGTGCCTAGACATGAGGATAAATAAGTCTAATGCCAGGTAGAAGAGGATATGTAGGTAAAGGCAATACATAGTGGGGCGAGAGAGAGAGAAAGAGAGAGAGAGAGAGAGAGAGAGAGAGAGAGAGAGAGAGAGAGAGAGACAGAGAGAGAGAGACAGAGAGAGAGGAAGGAGGGGACAGAGAAGGAGGAGGAGAGAAAGAAAGAGAGAGAGGGAGGGGAAAGGAGGAGGGATAGGGAGAGAAATAATATTATTTCTATTTCAACACTTCACAGAACCATAATATTTTATATAGAACTTTAAAGTTTGCAACTTATTTTCCTCACAGAAGCCCTGTAAAGTAGTTAGTATTATCATCCCCATTTCACAGATAAGGAGACCAAGGCTCAGAGAGATTTAGTGGCTTGACCAAATGAGTACATCGCAAAGCCAGGACTAGAACTCAAATCTTCTAAGTAGTCTTCATTTCCAGCCCGAGGAAAATGAGGGAATAGTATCATATGCTCCTTTTGTATTGTTAGTAGGGCCTAGCACTGGGAGTGCCCAATAAATAGCAGCTGAATTTAACTGAACTTTCTAGAACTGACTTGAATGAGCAGATATCCCCACCCCTCCCTTGGACAGACAGCATGATATGATGTAAGGACCCTCGGGGAGGAATAAGGAGCTAGCTGTGTGATTCTGAGGAGGTCACCTAACCTCTCTGTGCTTCAGTTTCCTCATCTGTGAAATGAAGATCCCATTCCAGACGTCTATGTATGGCAGATATTATTCCTCAAAAGCCCGAATTCTCAAAGTGAATATATATTTACTAGAATAATAATCTCTCCTAAATAGGTCATTGGATGACAACTTTTATTTTACACTAAGGAAACTGAGGCACAGAGGGGTTAATTGGCAAACCAGCTATTATTATGAGGATAAAATGAGGTCATGAATATAAAAGTACTTTGGAAAAGTGGAAAGCTCTGTTCCCATGTCAGGTATTATTTGGAGTTCCATATGAGTAACTGGTTCATTTGGAGGGGTGGGTTAATCTTAGGTGGAGACCTTGGCAAAATTAGCTGGAGCATGTTACTTCTCGGGATGCTATATATAATGTTGCTAACATTTGCATAAGGCTTCTCAGTGGAATGTGTTCAAGGAGTTCAGTGAATTCAGTGAAAAACGAATTGGCTCTGGGGTCTGGGCCACTGTTAGCTTTTGAGACACTGCCCTCTTGTGCTCTGTAAATGGCCAACTGTGTAGTCGTCTCCCTGCGGGAATCACGCAACATCTCAACCATGAATGACAGCCTCTGCTGAGCTTAAATCTGCTATTTAAGCAAGTGCCTCTCTATCTCTACTGCTGTTACCCGAAGAGAAGAGTAACAGGGAGACCGGTGGATTCCAACTCCTTCTCTAAAGACGGCAGGTTCTTATTTCTGAGCATTTTCTATTTTGGGGGGGAAGAGGGATAATGATGATGAGTTTAAATGTAGTGGGAATAGGCTAAGAACTGCCTAAGATTATATTCAGATATATTTGGCTGACAAATGAATCGTCTGATTAAATCTCTCTCTCTCTCTCTCTTTCTAAATTTCAAATCCATGACTAGTAGAATTATTCTGTTGTTATTGTTGGTTTTTTAAGAGAGAAATAGAAAGCTTATAGCATAGGAGAAGAGAGAATACCTTTCCAAACAAGTTTTTACTGTTTAAAAAAATGATATTTAAAAGTTTCCTGAAATTTTAAGACATTTGAGAACATTTAAGAAATTTGAGACATTCAGAGTACATGCCTTCGAGGAAGTCCGATTTATTCCTACTCACAACCAAAATGCTATCTTCTGTTCATTTAAATCTGTTTAGAACAAAGACACAATTTTATTTATAAGATGTATTTGGGGGATTGAGAATTGGAGACTGGGAGATGGTTACTGTTTAGAGCCAATTATTTGATGATATTGTTTGTGATGATGCTGTATCTGGCAATATTATTTGGTAAGCTTCTCATGATTAACCAGTCCTACCAAAGATTATTCCATTCCCTCAATGACTTGGAAAGAAATGGTAATGTGCTAGTGGTGCTAGTGGTGGCAGCCTTTTAGAATCCCAGGTGAGTCCAGTGCCTGGCTCCATCTCCTCTCCCTCCATCGTGGGCTCCCCAGAGCCTGTGCCTGACTCAGGACAGGGAGGTGAGGGTTTGGCATCTGGATACACAATTAGGAAATTCCAACTCAGTTGTCATATAGGAGGGTGGAGATCAGGACTGGTCACTAAGTGCAGTTAATAGGGCACTGGACTTGGAATCAAGAAGATCTGGGTTCAAACGCTATCTCACACACTTACTGTGTGAATGACTTTGGGCTAGCCGTGGAATCTCTCTATGCCTCAGTTCCTGATCTATAAAAGGAGAGGCTTGGGGTAGATGGCTTCTAAGTTCCCTGATAGCTCTCTAGCAAAGACCATAAGATGCTAAAAGATCTTGTAGCCAGTCAGTATTAGCCATACCTGGCCGATGCTCCTGCAGTCATCCAGGGTGGACACTGCAGCTTGGAAATTAACGCTATCAAAAACCCAGGGGTGGGGAACCTTTGGCGCCGAGGCTGCATATGGTCCTCTAGGTCCTCAAGTGCAGCCCTTTGACTGAATCCAAACTTCATAGAACATTTCAGTCATGTCCAACCCTTTCTGGGTTTTCTTGGCAAAGATACTGGAGTGGTTTGTCATTTCCTTCTCCAGCTCATTTTACAGATGAGAAAACTGAGGCAAACAGGGGTAAGAGACTTGCCCAGGGTCACACAGCTAATAAGTATCTGAGGCCAGGTTTGAACTCAGGTAGTCTTAACTCCAGTCCCAGCACTCTATCCACTATGCCACCTAGCTGCCCTAGTGACATAATATATAGATAGCTCATCTTGAAATCAGAAGACCCGGGTTCCAGTACTGCCTTTGAAAATCCTGACTATATGG
This sequence comes from Phascolarctos cinereus, assembly GCF_003287225.1. Classification (NCBI taxonomy): domain Eukaryota; kingdom Metazoa; phylum Chordata; class Mammalia; order Diprotodontia; family Phascolarctidae; genus Phascolarctos; species Phascolarctos cinereus. The sequence continues at coordinate 60,028,842 of NW_027555625.1, forward strand.
CCCTGGGCAAGTCACCTTACCTCAGTACCCCCCAGGCAACTCTCTAGGACTTGAAGTTTCAGAGAAGTTGACAATCTTCATTAATGATGGCTCTCTGCTGGTTCTCCCCTTACTTGTCTGACCATTCCTCAGTTAACCATGGGTGTCCCCCAAGGTTCTGTCCCTCTACACTATTTCATTTGGTGATCTCCCCATCTCCCATAGATCCAACTACCATCTCTATTCAATTGATTCCCAGATCCAGATATCCAGCTTTCACTCTCTCCCCCAGTCTCTCATCTCTGACTGACTTTCAGACATCTCAAACAGGATGTCTTATAGACATGTTAAGCCCAACATGTATAAAACTGGAGTTATTATTACGACCACTGCCCCACCCAAGCCTCCTCTTTTCCTAACTTCCGTATTGCTGTCTAGGGTACCATCACCCTCTTAGTCACCTGGACTCTCAACCTAGGGGTCATCCTCAATTCTTCACTTTCTCCTTCACTCCCCATAGTCAGTCAATGGCCAAGTCCTCCTTCTTCTACCTTCTTATCATCTCTTATATATACTCCCTTCTCTCCTCTGACACAGCCACCACCCTGGTGCAGCCCTTTATCACCTCAAGCCTGGACCACTGCAAAAGCCTGTGGGTGGGTCTCTCTGCCTCAAGTTTCTCCCCACTCCACTGGTAGTCAAATTGATCTTCCTAAAGCACAGGCCTGATCATATCAACAGTGCTCTCATTGTCCTGGCAAAGCTTTTGAATGCTTGTTATGGCTCCCAAGTCATGATCAGGCATCATTGGACTTTAATGAAGGTTCAAATCAGAGAAGCTGGGGAAATCTATCATGAAAGTTTGCATCACAGCACACTTAAGAAAGCATAACCTATTAGCAAAAAGGCAACCTCGATCCTGTAAGGGAAAATCATGCCTGACTAATCTGTGAAAGATTTTCAAAGAGGCTAATTAAGCGCGTGAACAAGGAGAGACAAGTGATTTGAATTTATATAGGCTTTCAAAAAGTTTTTACTGGATTCTCTATTAAAGCCTATTTTGTAAACAGTCAGTCACCTTTGGGTTAAGGAAGAATATCACAGATAAGTAAAAGACCTGAAGATAAAAATGAAGCTCTGGGTAATTGGACCTGAAGAATATAAACTCCCTGAGGCCAGAAACAATTTCATCTTTGTTTTGTGGCCCTAGGGCCATATTCTGGTTCGGATAGTCTCCATGTTTGCAAATAACACTGAGTAGTTTTATAAATGAGCTAAAAAAATGGTAGATGAGTTTCAACATAGGCAACTGTGATGGAATGCATTTAGGGGAAAAGAATGCAATCTCTACTTCTGCATACAATGATGGCGCCCAAACTGTTATGGAGGTAGAGCACAAGGAAATAATTCTGGGAGTTATTGTTGTCTCTGCTAAAGGGAGCATGTAGAGGCTAAGAAAATGTGAGGTAACTGGTAGTGGAAGTCTTAGAAAACAACATGAAATCCTCAGTTCTATCTATATATTGAACCTTATCGTATCCGTGTTGTTCAGTCGTATCTCACTCTTCATGACCTCATGGACCAAATCACACCTATACTGTCCATGGGGTTTTGTTAGCAAAGATCCTGGAGTGGTTTGCCATTTCCTTTTCCAGCTCATTTTACAGATGAGGACACTGAGGCAAACAGGGTGAAGTGACCTGCCCAGGGTCACCCAGCTAGTAAGTGTCTGAGGCCAGATTTGAACTCACAAAGATGAGTCTTCCTGACTTCAAGCTTGGCACTCTATGCACTGTGCCACCTAGCTGCCCCAGAAGGAATAGGGATACCAACTTAAGATACTTTAGTGGTTGGTAACGCAGAGATGATGTACTGAGGTCTTGACTGGGGTCATGGCCACAGAAACGGGGGGGAAAGGTTTGAACCTTAGAGCAACTATGGAAGAATTATAGCGGGATGTGATGACATTCATAGCATTTGGAGCAGGAAAGAGCCTTTAAAAAAAAATCCAGTTCAACCCTCTTGTTTTATAGATAAAGAACCCCAATTAGTTGGGGGGTTTTATTGTTGTTGCTGTTTTTTTTAAGCCCAGAGGGCAGTTAAGTGACTTCTGGGAGTTAGAGTCGGAGACAGGATTTTGTTTATCTTCAAACAGTCTGAGATTTAGAGCTGAATGTGACCTCTGAGGTCAGCTAGTCCAACCCTCCTCTTTTCCAAATAAGGAAACTGAAGTCCCAGAAGTTTTAGTGACATGCCCAAATGAGAGATCTGGAGCTCAATCTTCAGCCCGATTCCTGTTCTGCTCTTCTCATCAGCTCATTCATTCCCAGGGAATCTGCTCTTCCTGGGGCATTCTCTCTGGCTCTCCACTCCCTCGTTCATAGTGCCTCTGTTCACCATCTATAGAGGAGTTGAAAGTTGGCAAAAAAAAAAAATTATATACAGAAGGCATTAATAGCTTAAAACTGCAGTAAGACTTTTGGGACACCTCATATGTATAGTATGATCTCATTTGAGCCTCATGACACTTGTGAGGTACAGCTATTAATCATCCCCATTTTACAGATGAGAAAACTGAGGCTTCAGAAGATTAAGTGATCTAATAGCTTATAGGTGGCAGAGGCAAGATTCAGAGGTTTCCCCAGCTCTGCCTGCCTCTACCTCTGTCATTCTATCTGCTACACAATTCCTTATCTGTGGGCAGCAGAGAAAGCTGGAAGCTTTTTTATGCTGAATGATATTGTATCTTTATTTTCACAAGTAATTTTGTATCATTTTTTTCCTCATTTCAGTAAGAATTTTCAGTGATTCCTCTTCTGAAGAAGAAAAGACTTCAAACATTGGAGCAGACAAGGAATTCTTCTTCAGGTAAGTTACCTGTCCTTTAAGAACAATTCCCAAGTTCCCAAACCACAAAGAACCAAACAGAGGTATGACTGTTGTTCATTTAGTTGGGTGTTTCTTTTGCCAGGAGGACCCTAAGAACATCCACTAGGAAGAGCTGCACTAAGAACATATTGGTAACTGCTGCTTTCCTAATTTAATAGAGTGCAAAGGGACAGACCTTTTAGAGAAATTGGTGAGATTTTTGAGAGATGGAACAAGAACCGTGAAATTGGTCCTTCAAAGGATTCCCAGCATCAGTTTCATGATACTAATAAGCACAATACCTGTTCAGCTATTCTTATGAGCTCAATCACTCCCAGGAAATCTGCTTCCTAAAGAATAGGGGCTTGCTTTCTTAAGTTCCTCTCTCTAGCCATCTGAGAGGTAGATGGGTCTAGTACAAAGAGCCTTCGGTTTGCCATCAAAGAAGCTGGGTAACCTTGGGTGACGTTGGTCAACTCATTTTCCTTCTCTGACCTCAAGTATCTTCATCCAAATAATGAGAGGGTGGGATAAGAAAAACTTCTAATATCCTATCCAGCTTTAAATTCACGACCCTATCTACGATTTTCTGATCTGCTATTTCACAGGTAAGTGAAGGTTGTAAATGACGTGCCCAGGACGTGGGAAAGTGATCACATCTATTCTTCATCTAAAAGTTCACAACTACCTAAATTATTTGGGCTATTTAAGGATTTCACAAAGAGAATTCATAATCTGCTAGATTTTCTATCCTGGTTTAATTTTGGAAAGGTGAAAAATTGGGTCTTTTTGACAGATTAATGGCAGCATTTTAAAATTATCATTTAGTTCATGATAGAAACTAGAGCTATGATTTCACTGACATAAGGAACTCTATCAATGCAGGTCAGACCTTCTCTACAATTTCTAGTTTAGAGTGGAGATGTAAAACAAGGGGCTGATTAAGGTACCAGATCAAAATGTAATTGGGAGATACTTAATAAAATAAAACTACAAGAAGACATAGATAATGTTAATATGTGGTTTTCTTAGTCAATATGGAGCCTATGGGGATCCCTCTGTACAAGTTAATGGTCCCCATTTCTATCTGAGTTTGATCTCACTCCTCCAAGTAACTCCCTAAACCAGTGGTATCAAATTTAAATAGAAAAGTAGGGGCCACTCAACCTGTACAGAAGGATCCCTGTGGGCTCCATATCCACTTAGAAAACCACACATTAACATTATCTGTGTCCTGTTACATTTTTATTTTGTTAAGCATTTCCTAATTACATTTTATCTGATTCAGTCCACCTAGCAATGTTGCTGGCCCCTTGTGGTGTGTTTTGATACTTCTGTCCTAGAGCAATGATTAGTCAAGTGACTTGTTCAAGGTCACGCAGTCATAAGAAGGACTTGAATTCAAGTCTTCTTGTCTGTAAGGCCACCTGTCTACCCAATACACTGTGCTGCCTCTCTGCTATTTAGTTTGGTGTTAGTGAACTGTATATATGAAAAAAAAAATGGTCTGTTCATGGAGTGAGATCAAAAGACAACAGGTGGGCAGCCCACAGGTTCCCCTGGTGTCCTCTCAACAATAAGAGAAAGCAAAGAATGACCCTAGCAGGCTGGGCAGAGCCCCTGTGGTGGCCTGAAGGATCTGAACAAACGTCACACTGGATAGGCAGGCATGAATGCGGTGGTGCCCTAGACAAGGCTCCCCCTTTAGACAATTGTTAAAATTTTAGTGTGAGCATTTACGCCTTAGAAAGCAGCAAACCCTTTGACTCATTGTTTTGTTGATTGTCTAGATTTAAGAAAGTAATGGAGAAAATGTGAATAACGAAGATCAAACTTAAAAGTATGTCATGGGTACATTTCCCCCCTAAGAGTCAGTTGTTAAACATGTACTAGCAGAAACACCTGCATTAATAACATCATTAGGGAAAACGCTCATGTTAATTCGATCCTGGACCCATCTGATCACTGAATAATTTAGTAATTAGGAACTTTAAAGAATTTTAGTCAGTCAATAAGCATTTATTAAGTACTTACTGTCTATGAGTTGTGCTTAGTGCTGGGGATACAAAGAAAGGCAAAAGATAGTCCCTGCCCTCAAGGAGCTCACAGTCTAACGAGGGAAACCACATGCAAACAGTTATACACAAACAAGATCAATACGGGGTCAGCTGGAAACAACCAGTGGCGGGAGTTGCTGGCATTAAGAAGCACTGGGAAAGGCTTCTCAGGCGGGATGTTTGCAGGTCTGAAACGTTGTATAACAGCTCTTTCCACGATGTTCTACATGGGATTCAATTATATGTCGAGACACGGGAGTTCTCTTGGCACAGTTGATGTGACCTCCACTAGTCCTCGCCTGAGGTTGTAAGCAGGAGCTATAAAGCCACCCCCGACTCCAAGAAGTCCTGCCATTGTGTCTGCTCGATGGAGCATTGCATTTTAGAGCCAGAAGGGGCCTCAGAAATCTAGGCCAGCCTCCTAATTCTATAGGTGAGAAAACTGAGATCCAGAGAGGCCTGGTCTGACGTCATCAGGAGAAACTCCCACCTCCCCAGATCCTCCCACACAGAGAAAGGGTCCCCTGTGGTGCTGCCCGAATGCTAGTGTGCCCACACCTTCAGGCCTCCCCTCCCTGACTCTGAAATTATCTGTCCTTATTCCGCAGTAATACATCTTTGTGCATGTTGTCTCCCTCTATAGAATGTAAGCTCCTTAAGGGCAGGGATTATTTGAGGTTTATCCCCAGCACCCAGATAAATAGTTGGGATTTAATAGGTACTTGTTAAGAAGTATATGTGGAAGAAGCAGAGAGAGGGCCAGCCTCGAAGTCAGGAAGATCTGGATTCAGATTCTGCCTTTGATACATACTGGCTGTGGGAACCTCTCCAGGGCTCCGGATAAGTCTCTAAGGCCAAGATGCAGAGCAGGTGCTGATCTGCATTAGGACAGCTCAATTTCCAGATCTAAGGAAAGCACAGGAACAGTCAATAATTACACCATCGTTCGTTGAATTGAATGGTGCATGACAATTGACAAAGATCTGGTTGGGAAAGCTTTCAAGGAGCTTATGACTGTTGGTAGAGACATCACATACACAGACTTCTGTTGTTGAGTTGTTCTCAGTCATGTCTGACTCTTCGTGAACCCATTTGGGGTTTTCGTGGCAAAGATACTAGGGTGGTTTGCCATTTCCTTCTCCAGCCCACTTGACAGATGAGGACACTGAGACAAACAAGGTTAAGTGACTTGTCTAGGGTCACAAAGCTAGGAAGTGTCTGAGGCCAGATTTGAACTCAGGACGATGAGTCTTCCTGACTCCAGGCCCAGCATTTTATCTATTGCACCACCTAGCTACCCTACATACACAGATAAATAAGCACAAAATAATTGGGACAGAGGAGCAGAGGGAGGACCAGCCACTCGATATGTGAGTAAAGGCTTTGTTTTCTGGGCCTCAGTTTCCTTCTCTGTAAAAATAAAGGGTTGGACTAGAAGATCTTGAAGGTCCTGTCCAGCCCTAAATCTCACAATGTGTTGTGATAGTGAAATGTAAATTCCTCCTCCACTATTAACTTGAAACAGAGGATCCAGGTTCAAATCTAGCTCTGCCTATGTTAACTTGGGCCGGTCATCTAAACTCCTTGGTCCTCAGCTTCCTCATCTGTATAAAATGAAAGATTTGGACCCAATGACCTCTAAGGCATCTTCCAGATCTAAGTCTATGATTCTATGTCCATGATGTCCTGTTACAAAATCGTTTGGTTTCCTATGTCTTTTCCCTTCTTTTATGTCATAGGGTCATGAAATGTTAAAGCTGAAAGGGATCTTGGCAATTTATCTTGCCCAGGCTCCCCAATTTACAGAGGAAAAACTGAGACCCAGAGAGGTTGCTACTTACCCGTGATCACACAGCTAGTCATTTGTAGGTCTTCTGACCCCAAGTTCATGTTCCTCCTGATATATTACACTGCCTCCTTTACTTTTCTTATCCATAAGAAATGCCTGGTACATAGTAAGTACTTAATCCATGCCTTATCAATCTATCTGCCTATCTTTTAAAAAAAAAGAAAACCTTGCATTTTATGGTAATTTTCTAATTCTACTCTTGGTAGGAGAGAGGAGAAAGTTTTGGGGTTTGGTTGCATATAATTCAATTCAATAATCATTTATAAGACATTATTCTGTGTGTGTCAGCATGCAGCTAAAAGCGTCAATTCTTTGGTAGCAAGATGTTGGGAGAAATACAAAAGTGAATATGACAAAGACCCTATCTTCAAGAAGCTAAGGATCTACTAGGGGTAGGGGACACAACAGACATACAAGTATAATATAAAGTGGAATATGAAAGTTCCATGAAATGTGCAAAGTGCTATAAGAGTTCACAGAAAGAAGGGAACAGTTCTGATTAGGAGGAATCAAGGAAACCCACCTGGAGGAGGTGCCATTGGAATTGGGGCCTTGAAGGATGGTCAGAATTTCTGGAGAAATAAGGGGTAGGGCACATTTGAAAATATGAGCAAAGACAAAGAGGTGGGACAGTGAGTGGACTAGTTTGTCTGGTGCAAAGGACCAGAGAATACCACAAGGCAAGGCTAAAGAGGTGGAGTCCATATTTCACACATTTTTCCCATGTTTTTTGCTCTTATCTCTCAGAGTTTTTATCAAGTTTTGTTCTTGTTTCTAATCACTTTGCTGAAAGTTTCTGTTTTTATTTTCACTCTAGTAGGGACTGAATTTCCCTCATTCTCTTTGAGTATTTCCTATTCCTTGGTTTTGATGTAGTATCTTGCATTTCCCAAACACCTTATAGAATTTTCCTCTTGTTCAATCATGTTCAACTCTTTGTGATCCCATCTGGGGTTTTCTTGGAAAAGATCCTGGAGTAGATTGCTATTTCTTTCTCCAGCTCATTTAACATATGAGGAAACTGAGGCAACCAGGGCTTAGTGACTTACCCAGGGTCTCACAGCTAGTAACCATCTGAGGCCAGATTTGAACTAAGGAAGATGAGTCTTCTTGATTCCAGGCCTGGCACACCATCCACAGTGCTGCCTAGCTAGCCCAGAGAATTTTCATCAGATGCTAACATAGCATTCAGAATAGGTTAGAAATAGCTCCTCCCAGCAGCTGTTTCTAAGTCTCCTCATAAGCCCTCAACTTTCATCCCTTGTCCTTTTATCCAGATGGCACAACATCTTTTATTTTTAATTCACCAGGATTAATCCCATTCCAAAATTGTTTCCAAAAGACATTTTGCCTTCCCATTGCTTACTAAGAAGCCTCTTTCTACACAGCTACAAATGTATTTATTGGAGGACTGGGAACATGGAAATTATGAGGTAAGAGATGCCCCAAGTTAGCACTTAATGAATGGTGATTGATTGATTCACACATCTTTCTGGCCCTAACTGCTAAGTCTGATGCCTTTACGGCCTCTAGGAAAAATCTAGCTCAGTACCTTTATTTTATTGGTCAGCTAAATACATGAAATTACTTACTTTCTCAAAGTCACAGAAGATGCCAAATATGAAGTGAAGTGCTCTCAGTAGGCAGCTAAGTGATACAAGTGAGTAGGCACTGTCCCTAGAGTCAGGAAGACCTGAGTTCCAATGTTGCCTTAGACACTTACTATCTATATGACTGTGAGAATTTGGGCAGAGGTCAAAGACGCCAAGGTCATCCATTGCATTCCAGGCCGTAGCCAGTCATCGTGACTTTTGTCATGATGTCACTGGACTTTGGTGATTCTGGAAGAGATAGTGAGACTGACAACTTTATGCAACTCTGCCTCACTTAAATCCAAATCATGGGCTGGTCAAGACCTCACCACATGATATTATTGGTACTCGAGGGATGAGCAACACCACCACGTGACTATGGGCAGGTCACTTATCTTGGGGATAATCCTAGCACATCTCCCTCACAGGGTCGTCAAGTCTAGCTAAGAAGGGCAGGAGTAGGGGCAGCTAGGTGGCGCAGTGGATAGCGCACCGGCCCTGAAGTCGGGAGGACCTGAGTTCATATCTGGCCTCAGACCCAACACGTGATACTTACTAGCTATGTGACCCTGGGCAAGTCACTTAACCCCAATTGCCTAAAAATTTAAAAAAAAATTTTTTAAAGAGAAGGGCAGGAGTTGGGAAGGAGAGGAAGATGGTGAGCCAGGTGCTGACCTCCTGGAGAAAAAAGGGAGAACAAGGCAGGTAGGGTATGCAGATTGGCTCAATGCTCTCTGCTCCAGCCTCCATAGTGTGTAGCAGGTGGATGTTTTGATTGAGTTCAAATATGTGAAAGCTCTTTGGAACATCTGGAGTATGGTATGCTGCACATCCATAATGAACAGAAAGTTGACTTTGAATCCAGAGAACCCCGGATTCGAATCCTGCTTCTGACAAATCTTAGCTGTGTGATGCTAGGCAAATGGCTAGGACAATTCTTTAAGACCATAAGTACCATACAAAAATGATTAAAGATTACAATGATTATTATTAATCAGGAAGTTTGTTCATTTCAGTTATTTTCTGCTGGACCAATTAGCTCAGAGTAAATAGAGTACAAGCTTGTGGGAGAAAGAGCTCTGGATCTGGAAGCAGAAAATCTGAGTTCGGATCTGGCTGTGACATTTGTACCAGTGCGACCTTGGCCAAGTCTCTCACCTTCTCTGGCATTAGCTCCCTTACCTAAAAGTGAAAAGTGCGACATTATAATCCAGACAGTTTCTCCTAGCTCAGCAGCTATGAGACTGAATCCCTCACCCTGTTCAACTGTCTCAGAAACGGCCGCTGCTTATCATCAGAGATTAAGATGACGCAGTCTACAAGAGAATTTAAAAGCCGGGCTCAATAGTTTTCATCTGTGTGTGTATAAAAGAGGAAGTGTGACGTAATGGCTAGAAGGCTGGCCTTGAAGTCAGAAAGACCTAGATTCAAGTCTTTTTTTTTTAATTAATGCTCATGAGCCATCCCCTTTGAATAGCTTTCCTAGAACCAGCCAATAATTACTCAGTCACGTAATATCACCTCATAGTGATAAAAAAGGAGAATTTACTTAAGATAGAAATGTAGGACTGAATTAGGAAAACAATAAACACTCCCAACCTGCAAACCACCTCCACACACATTTGGCAGGGGACCCTGGCTTGGCAGGACCCTAGTATAGACTAAAGACACTCATGGCAGGGAATCCAGAACCTAGAACCACTCCTAGAACCAGGGAACATTATAGAAAGCCTTGCTTTTTCCCTTCAGTAAAGCAGATGGGTTCAAGTCTGGCCTTGGACAAAAAGTAGCTTTGTGCCTACGAACAAGAGACTTAAATTCTCTCTTGCCCTAGCCATTGCTCCAAGAATATAAATTTCAGATGAGCTGCCAATATTAACTAGTAGAAAGACTAGCGAAATTATAGGTCTAGACTAGACCAAAAAACAAACAAACAAAAAATTTATGTATAATTATTTTTTCATAGGGGACAGGGCGGGACAAGACAGGGTTCAGACCTTTGATTTTTATCAGTTTGGGGACCTCTCAATATGGAAACTCCCTTCACTGATACAGACTAGCAATTTGTAATTTATTAAAGAGAGCTGTGTAGGGCAGATAGTCTATTTCACTGACAGATGGGAGTATAGATTCAAAGCTGGTTCCTGACCACAAAGCCAACCTTCCATCTATCCACTATCACTGTCCCATGTTACCTCTCTTGAGTTTTTGTAAATGCTGTAAGACAGCAGGCTTCTTAAAGTCAGGAGTTGTCTCACATTTCCTCCACATCCCTTGTGCTGCCTAGCCTATATTATTATTCAGTAAATGTTCATTGACGTCCACAGATGGCTTTTTGCCTTAATCTGTATTCCTTCATGTATTCTGCTCACACCTTTCTTGTAGAGCAAGGCTTTACTAGCTCATCTCTAAATTTTCCATTTCCTTCCACTTACCCAAAAGAAAGTGTTCGTGAGCATTGTTTCTCTCTCCTTTTTTTAAGTTTTCATTATTTTTATTGCTTTATTTTGCACTTTGAATATGTAATATTTAGAATTCCTATTCAGGGACAAGTTGGACTAGACAATTTTCAAGGTCCCTCCCAAAACTAACTATTATACTCCTTAAGTATATCTTAATAACTGAAGTGTCATCTTCACATAGGAGGGGTTTTTTTTTTTGGGGGGGGGTTAGGCAATGGGGTTAAGTGACTTGCCCAGGGTCACACAGCTAGTAAGTGTCAAGTGTCTGAAGCCAGATTTGAACTCAGGTCTTCCTGACTCTGGGGCTGGTGCTGTACTCACTGCACTGCCTAGCTGCCCCTAGGAGGTTTCTTTATCCCATGGTATCCCTTAAGAGCATCCTTGAATCACTCTTTATCTTTGAATTCTTAAAACCTAGCAGAATCTCGTTGTATTTGGTAAACACTTGATAACTATTAAACCAAATGGAATTCAATTTAGTTACTGGTATTGCTCCACAGTGTCCCAGTTCTTGACCTCCATCTCCACCACTATTCCATTTTCTGCCATGACCTGCAGCACAGATGCAATGGCTAGAGGACTGGCACAGGAGACAGAAAGACCTGGGTTCAAATCCCACCTCAGACATATACCAACTGCATGACCTTGGGCAAGTCACTGAATTTCTCGAAGTCTCTGGCAACTCACTGAGACTCTAAGTTAGAGAGAAGTTGTGGGTCCACATCAGAGGAGGGAGTTTTTCCATCAGGAAGTTCCTTATACTGAAGAAATCTAGACCCCCTCAAAAAAAATCCAATTTACTAAAAAATACAATCCATTTACTAGCTGACATGGAGCTAGCTTTCTAATTTAAATCTATAGCAAAAATAGAATTTCTCAGGAACTCTAAAGTGACTTCTCCCACCGTGTGTGTCATTAGGGGCTGAGACTTCCACAGATGAAATGGTAATACATCTGTACTCATCTGAAGAAATGCCAAGCCTGTGGTTGATCATTGCCCCACAGCAACAAATGTTTTGTTTTTATATTCGGCACATTGTGGTTGGAATGTTTGCACTGAAATGGTCACCACTTCAGAAAGGATATATCTCCTTCCTGGCTTGCTTAAAGGACCACAGGAATTAGAACTGGAAGGACCTTAGAGATCTGCTAAGCTAATGCCCTCATTTTACAGATGAAGGAACTAATATCCAGAGAGGCAGGTGACTGGCCCCAAGGTTGCTCAGGTATGAAGAGGTAGAACTCAGATGCAAATTCCAGGTCCTTTGACTCTAAATCTTTTGACTTGTTTCCCTGGCACTGTCCTAGCCACCTCAAAACCCCACTTAAACTAATGGGCCCCTGGAAAAAGGAAGAGGAAATTCGCCTTATCCCATTTGTTGAGGAGGTGGGAGACTATAGATGCAGAATGTTGTGTATGCTGTCAAACATGGATGCCATGTTGTTTGGTTTTGCTTGATTGTTTTCCTTTGTTACAAGGGAGGGATGACTGGGGATTGGGGTATGGCAATCAGTGAGGGGAGCACACTCTAGTGCCTCCAGAAACAACTGTAATATGAAAACAAAAGAATAAATATAACTTTTTTACACACAAAAAAACTTCAAAAATCCCAAATGCATCAAAACATATCATATAAACTATATCATGGGCAAAGTCTTTGAATTGGTGTCTTCTTGTTTAGACTAGATGGGAATGAATGCACCAGTTCCCATTTGCAGAGGTCACTCTCAGTCTTTATGATGATGCTATTAGAGAAATACTTAATCAGAAAACCTAGGTTCTGGGCCCTACCTCTGCCTGTGACCTCGGAAAAGTCACTTCTGTGGCTTTTTGTTTCTCCATCTGAAAATCAAGCATTTGAGCTAGACGGTCTCATCCAGTTCAAAAATCCCATGATTCCAAGTCTAAGTTTCAACCTCATATAGAGAGAAAAGAGTCCTCAGATGGAAAATAGAAAACCATGGTTCCTCCTCTTCACTTAACCTGAGCCTCAGTTTCCATTTCTGTCACATGAGCCCACTTTACTCCTTGTCCAGCCATGTACAACGTACTCAATGGACTCATTGAAGGAAATGCTAAATTTCAATTAGAGGGTAAACAAAGATATAATTTTTCTCCCATCCATGTTCACAGACCAACTGTAACCCCACAGACCCTAGGTTCAGAACCCCTAATGTACAGGGAATCTCTTCATAATCTACAAAGACTATATTAATGTAAACAAAGTATTTTGATTATCATCTCTGAGACAATATTTTCTAAGCCTCAGGTTCAGTAACATATATTAGAGGGCTAGAATCTGCTTTGGTGAAGGGCATTTTCACACCAGCAAAATCACATATCCTTGACCTATTGATGTATCAATGATATTGTATGTGGCATTCGTTCAATAAGTTTATTAAACACCCCTCCTAAAGTCCTGTTCCATTCTGCAGAATGGCTTGGAAGGGACCTTGGATTCTTGAAGGTTATACCAATACAGTGGTATAGTGGACATGGTTTTCCCAAACTGCATAGAGAGATGATGTGCATAGTGATTTGAGGACCGGTGTAAGTAACACCAGGAAGGCTCATCAACATGTTGACTAAAGTGGGAATTCTTTGACCACGGTAACTCTTGCAGACTGAAGGTACAAAGAGGTCATACCTGCTTCAGAGGAAAGCACACCCATGGCAGCTCCTTGTAACATTGGATTGGGCCCTGCATTTGTCTAGTATGTGTCTTCCAATAGAATGTAAGGTCTTTGAAGCCAGGGACTGTTTTGTTTTTGTCTTGGTCTTTATATTCCCAGGCCTTAATAGAGTCTTTGCAGGCAGCAAGTGTGTAATCAATGCCCATTTAATGAAATGAATGGAATTGTTCTAAAAAGTCCCACTATTTTACATTTTACAATTCTTTCCTTCTCAAACTTCTCAGAGAGGTAGCAAGTGAGTCCATTCAGAAAAGAAAGTGAGAGGTCCAAATTCCTCCAGGTTGAGCAAGGCTGCTGATTTTGTCCCCGCTTTGTTAGATTTCCTCTTTCAGAGAGCTCTCATCCAGGTCCTGGGGAGAGGCTGCTTTTTACACAATAGGAGACCTGTTTAGGGGGAAGTCAAGGAAATGATTGGCTTGACTGACCTTTCCTCTGGTGTGATTTTTATTTATGGCTAATAATAAGAACTTGACTGCATATAATGAGAAGGAGATTTGGGAGAAAAGCTGTTGGCTCAAAAATCATTTGAGGTTCTGACACAAAGACCCAGAGAGAGGTCATTTCTTGTGATGTTGTCTCCCTGGTTCCTGTTTACAGAGTGCAATTACTAGTCTCAGAAAAGGCCCAATGCTTTAATGGCAAAGAGAGGTCTCCAATTCTGTGAATGGCTTGAGGACCTAGTGATATTTAGCAAAGAGGAGACATGATAGCTATCTTCAAATATTTGAGTCCTGTCTTATAGATGGGGGATTAAGCTTAGCCTGCTTGAATCCAACAGGGTGGAATTAGCAGCAATAAGTAAAAATTACAGAAGAGAGATTTGGGCGCATAAAGAAAACTTCCCTGTGAGACCTGGCTATCTAACACGCAATGTCTTAGGAACCACTGTCTTAAGGATTGGGGAGGAACCTCAGAGGTTTTTTTTAATACATAATCAAACTACCAGAGAACACCACCTAAATTAATTTACTTATTCAGTGCCATACCAATCAAACTGCCAAAGAATTACTTAACAGAGTGAGAAAAAAATGACAAAATTCATCTGGAAGAACAAAAGGTCAAGAATATCAAGGGAATCAATGAAAACAATGGGAAGGAAGAGGGACTAGAAGTACCAAATGTCAAACTACACTATAAAGTGGTAATCATCAAAGCAATCTAATGCTGGATAAGAAATAGAGAAATTGATCAGTGGAATAGATTAGGTCCATGATATGCAGAAGAAAAGGAGCACAGTAATCTAGTGTTTGACAAACCCAAAGATCCCAGTTATTTGGGGCAAAAATTCACTATTTTACCAAAACTACTGGGGAAAAATTAGAAAGCGGTCTAGCAGAAACTAGGCATAGATCAACATCTCAGGTTTTGTGTGTGTGTGTGTGTGTGTGTGTGTGTGTGTTGTGTATGTGTTATGTTTGTCCTTCATTCTCAAAGAGGACCGTGACATCAGGAAGATGATGCCATGACTTGCAAGTGAATTGAATTTTAGTGAGGGAGGGTTGGGCAAAGTCATCAGCCTCACTTTCTCCTCAGAAGCCACCTGAGACCAGTAGCCAGATATAGATCAGGACTGCTGGAGATGGCCACTGGACCCACATGGCTCTGGAGGAGAAAGTGAGGCTAGTGACTTTGCACAGCCCTCCCTCACTAAAACCCAATTCACTTGCAAGTCATGGCATCATCTTCCTGATGTCATGGTCCTCTTCGAGAATGAAGGACAAACCACAACCTGTGAGTAATCCAAGCTGCCTAGTGGGGCCCCACCTGGTCACTTCCAGTCAGGCACCGTAGCTCCTCTCCTCTTCTCTTCTCTTCTCTTCTTTCTCCATATGGTATAGCATGCCCTTACCTGAGGGTGCTCTGCCCAAAGGAAGGTAAATTTTGACCAACATCTCATACTGTATACCAAGAAAAGCTCAAAATGGGCACATGATTTAGACATACAAGGTGATATCATAACCAAATTAGTAGAGAATGGAAAAAAGTACCTGTCAGATGTACAGGTAGAGGGAGAGTTCATGGTTCACCAAAGGTAAAATGGATAATTTTGATAACACAAAATTTAAAAATTTTTGTACAAACAAGACTAATGCAGCCAAAATTAGAAGGAAAGTAGGAACCTGGGAAGCTCATGGGGGGACGAGGAGGGGAATTGATGTAGCAAGTTTCTCTGAAAAAGGTTTGATTTCTCAAATATATAGGGAACTGAGCAAGATGTATATTTAAAAAAGCCTTTTCCCAAATGATAAATGGTCAAGGGATATGAACAGGCAGTTTTTAGAGGAAGAAATCAAAGCTGTCAATAGTCATATGAAAAAATGCTCTAAATCACTAATGATTAGAGGACTACAAATTATAATAATTCTGAGGTACCACCTCCCACCCATCAGATTGCCTAAAATGACAGAAAAGAAAAATGTCACATGCTGGAAGAGATATGGGGAAATAGGTGCACTGATGCACTATTGGTAGAGCTGTGAACTGGTCCAACCATTCTGGAAAGTAATTTGGAACTATACCCAAACAGCTGTTAAACTATGCATACCCTTTCCCTTTGACCCAACAAGGCTGTAACTAGGTCTGTACTCTGAAGAGATCAAAGAAAGAAGAAAAGGACCCACATAAACAAAAAATATTTTTACAACTCTTTTTTTTTGTGATAGCAAAGAATTGGAAACTGAGGGGATGCTCATCAACTAGGGAATGGCTGAACAAGTTATAGTACATGAATGTGATACTATTGTACTATAAGAAATTGTGAAGGGAAAGGTTTCAGAAAAACCTGCGACGACTTCTATGAACTGATGCAAAGTGAGTAGAACCAGGATAACAATTTATATAGTAACAACAATATTGTAATGATAGCCAATTGTGAAAGACTTAATAACTGATCATCACAATGACCCACCACAACTCCAAAGGACTCATATGATGACTAATGCTATCCTCCACATAGAGAAATAATGGACTCAGGGTATAGATGGAAGCATTTTTCCACTTTCTTTTTCTTTTTTAAAATTTTTTTGAATATAGCTAGTGTGGACATTTGTTTTATGTGACTTCACATATGTAGTGATTTTTATATTTCTTGCTTTCTTGATGAGTAGGGGACAGAATTAGGGGAGGGAGAATTTGGAACTAAAAATAAAATAAATATGATTTTTTAAAAATGAAGTCATTCAACAATCCAACCAAAATCTACACTGGCGTTCCCTCCATGATAACATCCCTGAAAAATGGTCATCCAGTTCCCTTTAAGATCTCAAATGAAAGATAATCTACTGAGGTATCTGGGTAAGTTGAACTAGACAGCCTTCTAACTCAGGGATTCTGATTCCTAGATAGGTTTTCACATCATCTAGAACTGAAAGAGACAGAGAAATCATCTAGCAAATCAATTAACATTTATTTAGCTCCCACTATGTGGCAAGCACTGTGTTAGGCTCTCAGGACACAAGTACAAAGAATGAAATAATCTTTACTTAGGAGCTTACATTCTATCAGGGCCCAAGAACAAATAAAGATATATACAGCATATTAGTCAGTCAACAAACATTTATTAAGCACCTACTATGTGCCAGAAACTGTGCTAACTATTCTATAACTAAAAAGTTAATAAATACTAATATATATGAAAGTTGAATACAAGGTAGTTGGAGAAGGAGGTCACTGGTAGCTGGAAGATCAGGATCTAATCTGACTCCCTCATTTGATAGATGGGGCCCTGAGGCCCAGGACAGTAATGTGGTTTCTCCAAGGTCACACAGGTTCAGTAAATAAGTCTTCTGACTCTAAATACAGTATTCTTTCTACTACTTTACCTGCATCATTTAAGGTACTACCTTGAAAAGCCTTTTTATTTTACAAGGGTAGCTGTTAACATTAAAAATTACCAGATTAAAATCTCTGCTCCTAAGAGCAAATCTCTACAAATAAGGATTACCACATAGATGGTGGGAAAACAATTTTGCAGACTCTGGTTTCCCAAAGTATACTAAAGAGAGTTATATCTGGAAGAAAGATGAAGGTACGTCCCTGGGGGAATACCAGACGGTGAATAATCTTCATTTCTATGCCATGTATATATCTGACATCTCTAATTTGAATTGGCTGGTTGAACCTTAAACCAGAAGCCAACCACTAGCAATTCTACTCTGGGGTGGAGGGGTGGAAGGGAATCTTTCACCCAGGAAAGGTAGCTATGACAGCTGGCTGCTGCACAGGTCACTAGAGGTAATGCCACCACTTAGCTCCAAGGCCAGGAAGAGCTCAGAAAGAAGTTGGTTGACCTGCAGCTAGAAAGGTTTCAATTCAATTCAATTAGACAAACATTCACTTGAGTGCCTACTATGAGCAGTCTTGACCTGGCCTAGATGCTGATGGGGATATAAAGATGAAGAAGAAGACATAGGCCCTGCTCTTTAGGAGTTCATAATGGAGGAAGATAGGAGTGCAAGGAGGCATTAAAGTCCACATACAAGCCAAAACAGTACTAAGAATGGGAAGGTTTTCTAGGCTTCATTTTCTACATCTGTCAAAAAAAAAAAAGAGAGACTGAGGTAGATGACCTCTTCATACTCTAAATTATAGCATCCTGTGAAAGTAACTAAAAAAGAGGGATTCAAAAGACTACGAGATCTCAGAGAAGGAAAGAAAAATGCCTGAGGAGCTCATGGAAGGTTGAATGTGAATCGTATAGCCAGTGCTTTGGACCTTCAGACGGAGACTTGACAAAAATGTTATTAAGCAAACACCCTTCAAAGCAATTCCACTTAACAGAGAGAGGACTTTGTTCGTGGATTCCTACTCATAAGTGGACCACAATGGACTGTGCCGAATGAGAAGCTAATAAAATGCTTGCACTCTTCACTCAAGGATGTAAAAGCAGGCATTAATCAAACTGTGGAGCAGTGGGCATGTTATAGTTCTGAAAATCCTTCAGAAAAGCAGGTAGATGGGAGAACAGTGCTGGGGGCTGGCACTGGTAAAGCTCATTTGTTACCTGGAGCCCCTCAGATTTCACTGGACCTGGGTGTGGACAGGGAAGAGTTGATAAGGTTATAACCACTTAGGCTCCAATGATTCAGGAGTCAAGAGTCCTTTAATGTGCGTAGCCTTCCATCCAGCCTAGGGCCTGGGCTGTTCTGTCTTTAGAGAGAATTGACTGACCATAGTCAATCAACGTTCTCTTTTAGGTGAGAAAATCTCATCTGTGTATCATAGGATTCAGAACTGGGATAAGCCTTAGCCATCCTCTCATCCAATCCCCTCATCTCATAGAAGAGCAAACTGAGACCCAGAGGCAGGAAAGGACTTGCCAGCACCCCCCAGTCAGTCGGTGGAAAAGCCCAGACAGAGACTCAGGACTTTCTGTTCCACTGTTCTGGACAAGTCTTCTAGTTGACTCCTAAGTTGTGAGAGCTAGAAAAGATCTTTGGGATCCTCTAGGAACCTTATTTTACTGGCTAGGTACTGAAGGCCAAAAGGAAAGGTGACATATCCTAGTTTTCTCTGCTAACAAATGGCAGACCTGGGATTTCTGCTAAGATGTGCTCTGCCTAGCATATCCCTATCAGGGCTGAGTTCAGTCGGGAAAAGAATAAAAATTACTCAGAAACTTGGGGAGTCTGAGAGGAAAATATAAAACAACTGAGGTGAGGAGAGGAGAAGAGAGGTGAGGAGAGGAGAGGAGAGGTAAGGAGAGGAGAGGAGAGGAGAGGAGAGGAGAGGAGAGGAGAGGAGAGGAGAGGAGAGGAGAGGAGAGGAGAGGAGAGGAGAGGAGAGGAGAGGAGAGGAGAGGAGAGGAGAGGAGAGGAGAGGAGAGGAGAGGAGAGGGCCCAGGAAGGAACCTTGGGAACGCCCACAATTAGGGGGCCTAATATGAATGATGAGCCACTGATAGAAACTGGGAATGCTCCAGATCACTTATAGAAGGAAAAATGAAAATGAAAATCAATGCCAGGAAAAATCCCACCTTCTACTGGAAACCTTTCTTGATTCTTCATCATTCTAGTGCCCTCCTTCTGTTGATTATTTCCAATTCATCCTGTATATAGTTTATTTGTTTGCATGTTTCTCCCACATTCATTTGTGCACTCCTTGACAGCAGGCTCATATGCTATGTTTCTTTGTGCCCCCAGTACTTAGCCTAATGTCTGGCACATAGTAGGTGCCTAATAAGCAAAGCAAATCAAACAAATCAAAACAACTATCCAGAAAATTGGCAGAGATGGGGATAGTCAGTGTTGGAGAGGCTGTGGAAAGGCAGGCTCCTAGAGGATGGATTGTGAAGCAATTTGATATTATGCAAATAAAGCAATTAAAATATCTGCCCTCTTTTATTCAGACACCCACGGCCTTTAGATAAGTCCTGATCGTAGGAAACATAGGCAGTGTTACAGGCCTGGCCTTGCTGTATGATGTCTACCAGAATTGACTCAAAACCCACTCTTGCTCAACCTTTGAAAATCTAGAATACCTAAAAAAGCTGTGCCAAAAGTGAATCTATTCAATTATGAGAAATGAGTTTATTTATCTATTTTTACTCAGTTGATATTATATCTCTATAAAGATTCTTCTCTTGGCTTGTTAAATTTTATATTCATAAAAGACAGCCTGCAGAACTTGGCCTTGTTCCCTTTCAGAAGAATCTAAATACAAGACTAGTGTTCATCTGTTCTCTTGAAGGGGAACTTGTCCCTTCTGCGCTGTCTTAATTTCTATTTTGGGGTGCTTGGAAAATTCAGACATTCCACCCAGTGAATATTATGACTACGAAGGTCCACATCAGGGCCACCATGTTATATTTTCTCTAGAATGGAACTCCCACAGGAAGCATGTGCCACATATTCAATTTATTTATTAAATGCCTACTGTGTACCAGGCTCTGTGCCTGACACCGGGAATACAGAGACAAAAACAAGAGTCCCTGCCCTGAATCCATTCAGTCGAAAGGCCACACTTAAGGATCTAGAAGGCCACATGTGGCCTCAAGGCCCCAGGTCCCCCCGCCCTGATCTAGCATGACCTTCCCTTCTACATCTTCCCCATCTAATCTGTTTCTTTTACTGAAGAGGGAACTAAGTCACACAGATAGGAAGTGATTTGCCCAAGGTCACACAGGTAGAAAGGAGCAGAGTGGAGATTTTTATCCATGTCTTCACTCTTAAATCCACAGCTTGCTCTATTTCCACAAAGCTGCCTTTTTCCTTAAGTGAAAACACATTCAAAATTTCCTCTAGCTCATGAGCCAACCAGAGCTACAGACCACACTTTTAGCCAGGCACACAAGCATCTGCTTTATATAGTCTCTCCAACCTCCAGAGTGTAGTACATGTAAGCTGGAGAGCTATTTACACAATGTTCCTCTACTCAGAAGCCCTGTCATACATTAATAGGGGCTTGAAAATTTTTCTTATTGAAAATTTTATGGGCACTTCTTACTGTTCTGTGCTTCTTCTAAGGGTTCCTTCCAAGACTCAGTCTCATGTAACCAGCACAACAGAAGTAGGACAATTTTTTGCCTTGAGTTCTTGACAGGGTTTAGGGGGGTACAGGAAATGGGTGGGAGAGACTATGGTTCTGTCACTGCCTCAATTCAGTATCTAGAGCAAATCAAGTTTACTTCTTGGCCCAATCCTTTCTAATTCTGATCACAGGGTTGGGAGAACTAGAGAATGTCTGTGGGGTTTTGAGTATTCAAAAGCAGGAGACTTTATTTGGAAGGCTATACTATTTCTCCCTGTACATAAATCTAGAAGTATAAGGGGGAAAAAAGGTTGTAAACTGAAAAGCTTACTCGGTAAGGAGCCAACAAGTCAAAGTTAATCAGGATTGTCAGAAAGTCAGATAAATCCCCTTCATAAAAGGATTTGTTCTGTAAAACTTGGACTCAGTCAAAAGGCTGCACCTAAAGAACTAGAAGGCCACATGTGGCCTCGAAGCCACCGGTTTCCCACCTCTGACTCTAGGTTTTCAGTTTGTTAACTTCTTTCAATTGACTAACACAGCAAATATTGAGCAAATAATTCTTTGACCCAAAAGTCAGCCTTAGATGGGAGAATGTACTCATGTAAACTTGTTCCAGATAATAAACCAAATCTCAGGTTTACCCACTGATTCATGGCCATTAACCCAGATCAAGGCCTAAAAGACTAGTACAGGAGTTGATTTATTTAAACATTGGTTCTATCTGGATTTGTTTAGCTTTATCACTATTATGTGCTAACCAATCTGAGCGGGGCAAAAGCCCAAGATTCCAATTGTGACCAGGGAGAGTCTCCATGCTGGTGGTTCCTTTGATGAAGCAACTTAGCTCTGCTGGTTATGAGAGGGCTAATGAATCCCCAAATGAATGAAGAAGTGAATGAGTGAGTGAGTGAACAAAGGAATGAATGAAGCCCAGGTCAGTTAGCACTATAGGTGGAAAAGATGTGGTTCATAGACTAAATAGCCTTTAATTTCTCTCCCTCCCCCTTATTGTGAGGAAAGTGCTATGTAAATCCTATAGCACTGTAGAATGGGAGCTATTCCCAACATCCAAAGAACCCAAATTTGATAGAACATATTTAATGCCAGCTATCTCCTTTGCCTCCATTCTCCCACATGCATGTATAGGCCATATCTTTCCTATTAGGTCAGGGCCTTTTAGCCTGAGGTCCAAGAACCTGATTTTTTTAATGTAGCATCTACCTCTTAAAGTTGTTGTGAGGAGCAAATGAGATAATATGTGTAAAGTGCTAAGCAAACTTTCAAGATCTATATAAACGCTAGCTATTATTGATATTTTGATAACTGTATTTCAATTTAATTGGTTTCCTTCATAACTCTATGTATTCAATTTTATGCATTTTAAAGCATGATTCTGAGAAAAGGTCCCTAGGCTTTCCTAGATTTCTACAGGGGTCCATAACACAAAAAACGGTTAACCCTTGTATTAGATTATAAAGTCCTTAAGGGCAGGGGTAGGTCATTCTTCACTTCTGTATTCCATGAAATTATCAAAAGTCTACCTCCTCGTAGTATAATCAATCTTGCACATTGTTAGGTGTTTAATAAGTGTTTGGACTGGGGAGAAAAATTGAAAACCCAAATTATCTATTTCAGAGTCAGAGGCCCTTGTTCATGGTATTCTTTTTTTAGCTAGGCAATGGGGGTTAAGGGACTTGCCCAGGGTCACACAGCTAATAAGTGTTATGTGTCTGAGGCCAGATTTGAACTCAGGTCCTCCTGAATCCAGGGCCAGTGATCTATCCACTGTGCCACCTAGCTGCCCCACACAGAAGGTATTGGCCTTGTGAAACTACAGCATACCCAACCTACATATTAAACATATGAAACTTGTTTGAATATTCCATATCTCTATATTGGCCACCTCAGATGAAAATAGATCATTTCCCAGCTATTAAATGGCTCTTCTCCCCTAATATTAAATACAAAAACGACATGAGAAATACAAAAGCAGCATAAACCTGTCAAATCGTAAAGAAAAACTCTTGCAGGGCCAGCATGGATGACAAATGGCCTTCTGTGCCTGTGATGGAATGAGGCGGAGATGAGCTGGACACCAGCATGATCCTCCCCCTCCTCCTGCTTCACCATCAGCTCTTGAGCTTTGTCCACTGTCCACAATGTCAAGTTGGCTCAGCAATTACATGATGAGCTTGCTGTCTCTTTATGAATCTTCACTCAATACATCAAGTTCAAGGGTAGCTTTGTCCGAAGCTGGCTTTGCAAGAGAACAAGTATTCAGTGGGGAGTTCAGAATCTCATCATAAAATACAGAGGAGTTTAGGGCCAGACACTGATGGGCTAAATTTGTCAAGCCTCCTTGGGCCTTGATCACACAAGA
Organism: Phascolarctos cinereus; assembly: GCF_003287225.1. Taxonomy (NCBI): domain Eukaryota; kingdom Metazoa; phylum Chordata; class Mammalia; order Diprotodontia; family Phascolarctidae; genus Phascolarctos; species Phascolarctos cinereus. The sequence continues at coordinate 60,052,193 of NW_027555625.1, forward strand.
TTTTTAAATGCTTGTTTTGACTGAAATTTTTCCTTTCTTCACCAACTAATGATAATAGTCTCCTTTTCATCTTTTAAAATTTTTAATTTTTTTTATTCTTGTCTTTTTTTGGTGGGGGAGGGGAGGTCACCAGGGTGTCCCTATTGTACATAGGCCAGAAGTGCAGTGGCCTCTCACGAGCGCAACCCCGTCATTGATCAGCATGAAAGCTTTGACCTGATCCATTTCTGACCTGAGACAGTTTTTCCCACCTTAGGCGTCTTAGAGAACCCCTCTGACCCTCAACCCTTCCCACAGCCATGGGCTCACCACATTGGTGCCAGACTTAGTTCAGACACCCAGCTGGCTTAGCCTACTACAGCTCAGAATTCCCAGCCCAAGTGAACCCCTAGCGTCTGCCTCTCTAGGAACAGAGATTATGTATGTACACCACTACACTCAGCTCTGTCCTTTTTAAAAATAGATTTGTATTGATTTGTTTTGATTTTGCATAGCCTAGATTCTCCCTGTATCACTTCTCCTGCCCTTCCTAGAGAGCCAACTTGTATAACAGAATTTTCTTTAAGACAGAAAGAGGCAGAAGAGAAAAATATCAGCAAAACCTATCATACGTCAAAGAAATCTGATACCGTACTCAATGTTTCCCACCAGTGACTCTCCATGTATACAAAGAAGTAACTCCTCCTGCCTTCCATTTCTTCTCTGGGGCCATGTTTGCTCCTTCTCATTTCGCAACATTCGTTGGTCATTGTTTTGTGGTGGGTCTTTTTCCATTACTGTCATTGTGGTTTTCTGTTGGCTGCTGCTAACTCATTTTGCATTTGTCCCTGGAAGTCTCTCCATGCTTATCTGTATTCATCAAACTCTTCATTTCTTATAGTACAGTAATAACACAAAGTCCTACATAATATGGTCCTAACCTACCTTTCCATCTTCATTGGACATTACTATACTCTTCTATCCAGCCAAACTGGTCTTCTCTCCGTTCCTCACTCGTTACATTCCATCTTGTACCTCCATACTTTTGTACCAGTCATCGCCGAGCCTGCCATACCCTCCTTAACTCTGCCTCATAAAGTCTTTCCCCTCCTTTAAGATATAGTCCAGACACCATCTTCTGTATGAAGCCTTTCCTCATCCTCTCCAACTGCTAGTGCCATCTCTCTCATAGTATTTTAAGTACTTTGTATAGATAGAAATGTATACATATTTACCTATTCACTTTTTATATTTATTATATATACATTTTATTTTCTAAAAAAGAGTTTTAGGGGCAGCTAAGTGGTGCAGTGGATAGAGCACTGGCCCTGGAGTCAGGAGGACCTGAGTTCAAATCTGGCCTCAGACATGTAACACTCACTAGTTGTGTCATTCTGGACAAGTCACGTAACTCCAATTGCCTCACCAAAAAATAAATAAATAATAAAAATAAGTTTTACTGACACCTTTTTTTTTCATCACTATAATTTTCCCTAGCATCCCTTTCCTCCCCACTCAGAGAACCAATCCACTTGATAAATAATATTTTAAAGACAAAATAGAGGGAAAGAGAGGATAACTAATTAACCCATTGAATAAATCTAAAAATATGTGTAATATATTCCTCTCCTGGACCTCCTGTCTCTGCAAAGAGGTGGGGTAAGAACGTCTTCCCATATCTCTTCTTTCCAGCCATCCTCGTTCTTTGTAATTTTGCAACATTCACTTTGATTTTTGTGGTTGTCCTTTCCATTTACATTGTTGAAGTCGTGTCTATTGTTTTTTTGGCGCTGCTTACTTCACTCTGCATCAGTTCATAAAGATCTTTCCCTGCTTCTCTGCATTCATCACACACATCATTTTTTACAACACAGTAATATTCTATTATATTCACGTACCATAATTTAGTGGATAGAGCACTTAGAATCAGAAAGATTCATCTTCATGGGCTCAGATCTGGCCTCAGATACTTACTAGCTGTGTGACCCTGGGCAAATCACTTAACCCTGTTTGCCTCAGTTTCTTCATCTGTAAGATGAGCTGAGAATGAAATGGCAAACCACTCTAGGATCTTTGCCAAGAGAATCCCACATGGGGCCATGAAAAGTTGGGCATGCCACAAAAACAAACCACAATTTGTTTAATTATTCCCCAATCACAGGGCATCTACTTGGTTTCCAATTCTTTGCTATCACAAAGAGTGCTACTATAAATATTTTAGTGTATATGGGGACTTTCTTCTTATCAATGGCCTCCTTGGGGTATAAGCTTACCAGTGGGATTTCTGGGTCAAAGTTGATAGACATTTTAGTGACCTTATTTGCATAATTGCTTTCCAAAATGTTTGTACTGATTCACAATTCCACCAACAATGCACTAGTGTGCCTACCTTCTCACAACCCTTACAACATTGACTATTACCATCTTTTGTCATTTTCTATCCAGTCAAACTGTGGTCTTCTCTCTGTTCCTCATCCATTACACTTCATCTCCTTTCTCCATACTTTTGCACTGGCCATCCACCAAGCCTGGAATGCACTCTTTTCCATTTACTTTGTTGTAGTCTTGTATATTGTTTGCAGGATGTGAGGTAAAATCTCAGCATTATTTTGATTTGCATTTCCCTTATTAATAATTTGGAAGGTTCTTTCATATGTTATTAATAGTTCACAATTCTTTTGAGAAAAAATTTGTTCATATCTTTTGGCCACTTATGTTTTAGAGAGTGGCTGTATATGTTTTCATATTTATTCATTATCTCCCCCATTAGAATGTATGCTCCTTATGAGCAGGAGTTGTTCATTCTTAATATTATTTCCTCAGTCTCTAGCATAATGCCTGTCACATAATAGGCATTTAATAAATACTCATTGATTGATTTCTTGAATGATTTTTTTCATATAGTTACTAATAGTCTGTAATTCTTCTTTTGAGAAGTGGTTGTGATATCCTTTCATCTCTCAGCTATAGGGAATGGCTTTTGGTCTTGCATATTTCTGTTAGTTGCTTATTTATCTTAGATACCAAATCCTTTTTGGAGAAATATAATACAAAGATTTTTTTTCTCCCAGTTGTCCTTTTTACTCTAGATGTATTCTTTCATTTTCAAAGAGACAATTTTGCTTTCTGTCTATGAAACATTAGGAATAAAGGATCTGACATCAATATCCATATCATTAGAGATGTTACTTAGCTCACTATCAATTTTCACTCTGTATTCTCAAGTGATCTGCTGTTATTCTCAACCAAAAGACAGAGAGAAAAGAGAAGAGGACATAGGATAGGAGATTTGGGTACATCTCATTCATGGAGACAAATGATGATCTAGCAAAGGAGTCTGAGAAGAACCAGCCAGATGGGTTGGAGAACCAAGACAAGCCCATGGCGTAGAAGCCAAGAGAGGAGACAATACGCTGGAGGAAAGACTGGTTGACAGGGTCAAAAGCTGAAGATCCTAGAGTGAAGACTGAGAGAAGGCCTTTGGATTTAGTAATCTTGATAACCCAGGACAGAACAGTCTCCTGTGGTGAGGTCAGAAGCTAGATTGCAAAGGAAAAGATCATAGATGTAGAGCTTGAAGGAAACTTAGAAATTAATCCTAGTTCAACCCACTTGAGTTTCATGATTTTCTGAGACTCAGAGATTAAGTGAGTTGACCAGTGTCACCCAGATTAAGTAAATAGCAGAGCCAGGATTTGAACCTGAGACCTCTGGCTACAAATCGAGGGCTCTTGGAACATCCCATGTTGTCTCTCCATCTAACAATGGAAGTTACAGTAATATATGGCTTTCATTGTGCTCTTTAAGAGGAAATAGGTAGAGGAAAGCCAGTACTTACGTTGCTCTGTGGAAGATTTTAAAAGTATTGAAACCCTATAAGTGCCAGGTGAAAGCCAGAGTACTGTCATCTCCACTGGCCAAAATATGAAGTGTCTGGGTGTAAAATCTCCAGAAATCCTGACATTAGCAATGCATAATCAGCTAGTCTCTATTTTCTGGGGTTGAGGTGACTATAAAACATACAAGAAGAGTTTAGGCCTGTGTCTGCTGGTGGTCAGTATACCCTAATGAGCAGACGCCATATTGTCTGTCTTTCATTTTAATTCTATTTCAAAGATTTAATTTATAACAGGCTTCTAATGAGATTCTGTGTGTTTCTACTTTTTTCCCTATTGCTATATTTGTGAAGCATTTTCTGCTCCACATTTTATACATTGATGACAAGAGCAGAATCACTTGGCCCTTCCAACAAAACTTTTCCCTTAATGAAGTCACTCTAGGAACCTGTCCATCCAAATTTCCAAAACCCCTCTGTCCTCAAGGCAACAAAGTGAGGCCATCATAGATAAAAAGAAGTGGTGAATTATTATAGGATCATAATCTACAGTGCCAGAAAGCTAGAAGGGATATTGGAAATGACCAAGTCCACCACATGTCATGCAGGAGGAAATTGAGACCCCAGGAAGATTAAGTGATTTACCCAAGGTCACAGAGTCAGGGAGTCAGGATTCATACTCAGGGCCTTGCAAGTATTGCTGTTTACAATGATGATAAAAAAAAAAAACTATGCATTTATTCAATGAGCCAAGCTATTTTCAAAATAAAGGATGTGAACATTAAGACCTTGTCCTAACCCTAGACTGAACTCCTTAGGGCAAGCTTCTTGCTGTTTGTTGTTCATCCTTCATGCTTGAAGAGGACCAAGGACATCAGGAGGGTAATATTTTGACTTGCAAGTGAATTGGATTTAAGTGAGGCAGGGCTGTGCAAAGTTATTAGTCTCACTCTCTTCTTCAGAGTCATCAGAGTCCAGCGGCAAGACATAGGTCAAGACAACTAGCTGTAGCCCTACGTGCAGTAGGGGACCTTGGCCTCTTTAAGTTAAGTTCTTTCCCAGGTCTAAGTTTGTCTGAGGCAACACCCATTCAGTAGTTTAAGGTTAGGTAAGAATTATGAGAGCAAGCTATTCATTCGCAGTGAAAGACTTTAGAATGAGTAACTAGGGAATTCTATAAGCAGGAAGTTTTCTCTTGGCCATCCCACATTTAACCCTCATTCATCATTTCAGCGATGACTGGGTGAGGTCTAAACTTGCTCTTCAGTCAGCCTCAATTAAGTTGTTCATCCTTTAACAGATGTTTGTTGACTTGAAATGAATAGCTGCCTTAGCTAAACATCCAAACTACTGTTTCTCTTGCTCAATCATCTTGCTCTCTTTCAATTGCATCTGCCCTCAATTATTCCCTACCCTACAATAGCTGTTTTACAGAATTTTAATGATAGATTTTCTCTAACTCTGAAAGAATAGCCTAGAAACACTTCCTCCCTTCATTAAGGGGACAGAGGACAATGGAAACTCCACATATGCAACATCAGACTTTTTTCAGTGGATTGGTCAGTTTTGCTGATTTTTTTTCTTTTATTATAGCCTTTATTATGAGGAATGGCCCTCTGGAAAATGAAAGGAGAATGGATGCACTGGGAAATGTATGTGATGTAAAAACAAAAAATACCAATAAAATTTTATTTTAAATAAAGAATAGCCTAGATAGAAAAATTATCTAACCTGACTCGTATTTCAGATGAGGAAATTAAGGCCCAGAGAAGGAAAGGGAGCTTCTCAAGAACATACTGCCAATTAGTGATAGCCCTTAGTATTTACTGTAAGGTCATTCTGAATTTCCAAGTTGCCAATGTGGCTTACCCAAATTCCTTTTTCCAATTTAGAAAGAAATTGCTAGGAAAAGTACAATATTGTATTGACACATATGAGGAGGAAAAAATATGTCTATATCTGAAACAGCTTGGGGAAAACATTTTCTTTTATTAGCTTATTGGATGTGGCCTGGAATGGGAAATCTTTACAGCATTAGAGAATCCCCTGGCCTAGGAAGCAAGTAATTTCCTTTTTAAAAATAATTTTTATTGATATTTCTTGCTTTTACATCTCCTGAATTTGCCCATTCTTCATCCCAGAGAACTATCCCATATAACAAAGAATATTTTTAAAAGAGGAAGAGAAATATATACATATATAACTAATAAAACTGATTCACACATAGTAAAAAAATCTGAAAATAAATGTAATGTTACATACTCACAGACCTCTCATCTCTGCAAAGGAATGGGGACGGAGGGAGGGGAAAGAGGAACTGTCTTACATCTCTTTTTTAAGGTCATGATTGTTACTTCTAATTTCACAACATCCATTTTTGATTATTTTGTGGTTATTGTTCTTCCCATTTACGATTCTGGAAACAGGTCCTTTCAAGTTCCTTTCTTGATCTAGGATTGTAGAGCTAGATTATCCAATTTAGGCCCCTCCTTTTTCAGGTGAGGAATTTTGAGATCCAGACTGGTGAACTACCTTATCCCAGCTAGCACAGGTAGCAACTGTAAGTCCAGTCTTTTCTACTATACCACACTCCTCCTGTTTCTTATACTGGCTTTTCTTTTTGGAGGGGGAAGGATGGGAAGAGAAGCCCAGAGGATGCTAAATTGTTTTTTCTGGTACATATTTTCCCCTTCTCTATTGAGAATGGTGGTTGTTAAGGCATCCACTGTGTGTGACCACATCTTGGCACCTATAGAGTTAAACTTGGCAAAGACCAAAGGTCACAGCCCATCCCCTAGAGTCTTTCAATCCTATTATTCAACAATTGAATTTCATATTATTTGATGACAAAACTTTTGACTTTTTTTGACCTATTAGAGTAATATAAGTACCTTAAATATCAGAAATAGAGGAATGAAAGGACAATGGAGAGAAAAAAGCAGAATGAAATGAGTGTTAAAATGACAAGAAAGCCAAGTTGTTAAAGGACATCAATAATCACTCTCCTCTTCTTTTTACTATATTTGTATGGCATTCTGTTATTTGCATCCATATATAACACTATATAAACTCAACACACTGAATTGAGTAAGGGTGATAAGAATTTAGATAAGGAAAAGAGAGAGCTTTATAAAATTGGTAGAACTTCGCAGAAATCTGGACCATGTACATTTTGTAGCAAATCTAGCCCAAAATAAAATATATTTAACTTTGACAGGTGGTCTGATAAAAATTCAACAGTTGAGCCCAGAAAAAGATTTTGAGCAAAACCAGTTTCAGAATGTGAATGTGGAGTTCAGTGAGAAAAGTTTCTTACTCCACCCCCACCCCACCACCATTGGCAAAAGAACTCAACATGTCTGGTAACATCCCTCATTTGGAAAATATGTAAATTCAAATATAATTGTCCCCTCACCATGGTTGTGTTATTATAGCCTTGCATTTCCTGGCTGGTTCCAACATTTATAAATGAGTATTGAATTACCAGACTGAAAGTGATGCCCAGACATCTTCTGTTGTGACCAAATCAAAGATGGAGTTAGATTTGCTTGAATCCGGTTGTCTTATTGATGGGTGAGTGTGTGGAGGGAGGTGTTTTAAGGGCTCTGTTGTTCATGAATATTTTGATTTACATTCATTTATTTTACATTTAGGAGAAAACATGTATAATCTCCAATGAGGCGTATTCCAGCGTCTCCCTTTTTTTAAATAATAAATTTTTATTTAAATTTTTTAAAATAATAAGTTTTGACAAATTTTCTTTTTTAAAACAATGATTTCTAGTGCTGACTTGCATCCTCTTCCTAATTTTCTCCCCCTACTAAAACACCCCATTTTGAAAAGAAATTCAAGAAAATGTTCCTGTGGCAACCCACTTTGGTCCACAGTTTTTCTACTTTCTCTCCTCCGGGGGACTCCTTTGTTACCCAACCCCACTTCTCTTAGTCACAATCCCCTGAATGGTCATGATTCCCAAGCAATTCACATAAAGAACTACAGCATGAGAGAATTCTGAACTGCAAATGTTTTGCAGTCAGGTTGAATTACAGGCAGTCTCATTACTCAGTCAGCTTGGCAAGGGCTGAAAATGTTAGACATTCCCTTCCAGGAATTCCTGGTGGTGATTACCCTTGCCAGTCTTCAGACCCCTCTTATAAGCCCCAGTCCTTGGAGTTATTCCATGTTCTTCTCAATGTGCCCTACTTCTGCCTCCAGTCTTTGTCTTCCCGACCCAAGTCTTTTCCTGTCTAGGCCCCACCCAGGTTCACTCCCCTAGACATCTGATTGAACCTGTTCTATTGACGACCCCCCTGACTACTAAATTAATCTCTGTGCCTTGGGCTCTCTAGCTGACCTGTATTAGCCCTAGCTGGCAGACTTCTATTTATCCTTTGCATTGTTATGTTGTTTTCTTTCTCGATTCCCTGTTCTTGAGTTTCAACTAGATTGATCAGCCCCTGTGTCTCCACTGTAAGTCTAACAGCTCTTAACTATCTTCTGGCTCTTATGTTATCTTCCACCCCCATCTCTACCCGTCTGGTTCAAGCAATAAGCATTTATTAATCGACCAAGAATAAATATTCATTAGGCACCTACTATGTGCTATGCAAGGAAATGAAAATACAAAAATAAAAATGAAATAGCCCCCGCCCTCAAGGAGCTTACATTCTATACTTTACATGTATTTGTATCTCCAGTGCTTAGCACAGTACCTGACATATGGTGTTTAATAATTGCTTATTTCCTTCCTTCCAAGAGGGGAAATTAACATGCACACACAAAAGTATGTACAGAATGAATCCAACATGATTTGGGAGGGAGGCAGGAAAGGCCTCAGGTAGGATACTGTTGGAGCTGAGCTGTGAAGGAAATTGGGCATTCTAAGAGGCAGAAAGGAGGGGAAAGGGTATTCCTGGCCAGGGGGAGTGGGAGGAGGAGGAAGAAGCCTGTACAAAGACAGGAGATGGAGAAAGAGGATGCCTACAGTCTTTCTAGCTCTGAATCCTAGGAGGTGTGACTCTGAGACCTTGTCTTAGAGGGAATTATTGAGGTCAACACCCAGTTAAATTAAATTGTGGTCTAACGTGATGGGCAATGGGACACAGTGATAATAGTTCAGATTGCTATAATGCTTTAACGTTTGCACATCTCTGAGCTCCCTAAAGCCTCACTACTCTCCTGTGAAGTAGGTTTTTTTTATTATCCCCATTTTACAGATGAGGAAGCTGTAGGCAAGAAGTTAAGTGACTTGCTCAGGGTCACACTACCAGAAAGTAACTTAAGCAGGATTTGAATCCAGGTCTTAATTCCAAGTCCAGCCTTCTATCCAGTACACTATCCAAGCACCGTACATGTTCAAAAATTAAAAAATCTTGATGGATGGAGGATTTTAAAATTAGAAACTACATTTTAAAACAATCACAACCCTCAGTCAGAGGTGAGGCTCTTATTATCACTTCTTGAGTGGCACAGGAATTCACAAATAAGTCTTTGCAGCATTCCTGTTGCAGACCCATAATCACTGGGTCCACTTTCTAGGCCTTCTCTTGTCAAATGTCACATAGGAAGTCAGTTTGTCATTTGAACATGGCGTGTAGACCATCAGTCACCCTTTCTCCCAGACATGCTTTTTCCAATTAGAAAGAAGATAACTAACAAATGTATTAACAAGACATGTCTTCTGTTTATTTGAGACATGTCTGTGCCTCATTAGACAGCTACAGGACATCTGGAGAAAAGACATTGAATACTGTGACATTTGCAGCCACTTAATAGGTTTGCATTTGGCTTGGTAAGCTGTGCGGAGTCTGATAAGAATCTTAAAATCAAAGCATACTAGTGCTGAAAGACATCTCTCTCTCTCTCTCTCTCTCTCTCTCTCTCTCTCTCTCTCTCTCTCTCTCTCTCTCTCTCATTTTACAGAGAAGAAGACTGAGGATAAAGGAGGTGAAATGATTTGCCATAGGTTGAATAGTTAGCCTCCAAGCTGGACCTAAAGCAGTCTCTTGAACCCTAGGCACTATGCCTTGCAAGTCTAGGACCAAGAGGTGATCTCGACCCAATAGTTAGAATTACATAAACCGTAGATAAACATGGCCAATCAATATTGATTTTACAACAAGAATTCTTTATTAAAATATCAAGATTTTATTAAATAAAAATTACTTTATTATTTATTATTTTATTAAATAACATTATTAAAATATCAGCATTTCCCAAATAATTCCACAGAAACCTGATGCTCTAGGGCAATGAGAATAGGAGTTCTGTGAGAAAATTTCATGCCACTGATGCTTTGCTTCTAAAATTATTCATGTATTAAAAACATGAATTATGAGCAGTAGTTTTCCGGTATGAATGTAAGTTTCATTTCCTCTGTTCTGCTACAAAATTTTCCTAATACCCATTTCTTAAACCTAGATTATTTTGGATTCCACCAATATGTTTCAAGCCCCAAAGTATTCAATGCCAAATTAGTTTGGGAAATGCTGACATCAATTACTGAGAAACCTGGCCACTTTTGTTTTATGACATTAAAGAAAGATACCCTATGGAGTGAGATTTCAAGATATAATCACCTTCTTTTATTAGGCATCAACTTTTATCATTCACTGCTTAATTCTCACTTTGCTTTCTAAACCAAAGTAGTCATTTCTCTTGAGTTAGAAACTTCCCAGGATGTGTGGCATTAATAGTGAGTTGTACCCAGGCTATGGCATGGCTTAGAATGGAAGAATGCCCATTCAGTGTGCTCCCTTGTCATACCAACTGACACAGTCATCAGTGCTGTGCAGATAAAAGAGACTCTGGGTTCCAATCGCTGCTCTGTGTGACCTTGGGCAAGTCACTTCATTTCTCTTGGCCTCATCTCCCTCACATGTAAAATGACAGGTTTGGGCTAAAGTGGGGGGGTCAAACTTGCAGCTGTGTGGTTGCAAAACTGCCTAGTCATAGCCCAAGCTAGATTAAAACGTAATTGGCAAATGTTCAACAAAGTAAATACAATACAATACAATATACATAATATCCATTTGTAGTTTTCTAAGCCAATAGGAAGTCCATAGAGATCCATTTATATTTGAGACCAACACTAATGAATTGTCGTTGTTCAGTAGTTTTCAGTCACACCAACTCTTCGTGACCCAATTTGGGGTTTTCTTGGAAAAGATACTGGAGTGGTTTACCATTTCCTTTTCCTCATTTTACATATGAGGAAACTGAGGCAAACAGGGTGAAGTGACTTGCTCAGGGTCACACAGCTGGTAAATGTCTGAGGCTGGATTTGAACTCAGGTCTTCCTGACTCCAGGCCCAGCACTCTATGCACTATACCACCTAGCTGCTCACATAGAATCGCTAACTCATTGCTAGATATAGATCTTGTATTTCCAATTTACCCTGTATGTAGCTCATTCGTACATAGTTGTCTACATGTCTCCCCGATTTAACTGTGAGTGTCTTCAGAATAGGAACTATCTTTTGTCTTGGCATGTCACTTAACCTCTATTGGACTCATCTTCTTCAACTGTTTTTTGTTGTTGTTTTTTATTGTTTATACACACACACACACACACACACACACACACATACATGGTTAGGCAATGGGGTTAAGTGACTTGCCCAGGGTCACACAGCTAGTAAGTGTCCAGTATCTGAAGCTGGATTTGAACTCAGGTCCTCCTGACTCCAGGGCTGGTGCTCTATCCACTGTGCCACCTAGCTGCCCCCTCAACTGTAAAATGGGGCTTTCACACCTGTCTTTCGGAGTTTGTGTAGAGGATCAAATGAAATAATACTTGTAAAGCACTTAGCACAGGGCCTGGCACGTAGTAGTGCTATATAAAGGCTTATCCCCTTCCTCCCGGCCTCCCTAGGTATTTAATAAATGTTACTTGACTGTTATATGATCTTTAACAACATTTTTAAGCACTTACTATGCATGAGACATTGTGTTAAGTACAAACACAAAGTACTCCCTGCCCTTGAGGACTTTATATTCTACAAGCTAAAGACAAAAAGTTATTTGTAAAGTCGTTTCACAAACACTGCATTTTGATCCGTATGGAAAAAACCGCCCCAACTACAAATGAGTAGATAAGATATGTCCTGCTCCAGAAAAAGCTTGATCACTCAGGGAACCTTAACAAAGAAGTGAAAAGTGTAAGCTTTTTCCTTCAGTGAAGCCTTCTATCTCCTGTAGTAGAGAGAGCATTTAGTACCGACTGCTGTCTTTAATCACCTGTCAGATGTCTACAAAGGGAAATGCATGCACAGGCTTTTTATTTATTTGTTTGTTTGTTTGTTTGTTTGTTTTGGCTAGTCGATGGGGTTAAGTGACTTGCTCAGGGTCTCACAGCTAGTAAGTGTCAAGTGTCTGAGACTAGATTTGAACTCAAGTCCTCCTGACTCCAGGGCCAGTGCTCGCTCCACTGCTCGACCTAACTGCCCCTATACTACAAAGTTACACCACCACCACCACCACCACCCCACTTCAGTCTTCTTAGTTTGCTCTTATTCCTACAACCAAAATGGAGTCAGGAGTGGAGTGGGGAGAGGGCAGAAGTAAGACGCAGGTTTACGAACCCTGTGACAATTTTTTCAGTTAGAAAATTTAATTCATCTGCTTAGCAACCAGGCTGCGGCCACTGGCCCATTGTTTTGAAGTTCCCTCTTTATCATTGTAGCTAGTCTGGAAAAACAAAGGTGTGGTCTAAATGTCCTGCCTAGCTCCAGTGTCCCCTGAGCAAATAATATTCGGTCTTATTCAGAAGCTTCTTTGCCAAGCCCATAGTTTGACCATCTGCTTTTTGTTGGCAAAAAAGGTGGGGTTCTTTTCATTCTTTGAAAAGCACTATTTGAACATAATTAAATAGGTCTCCCAAAGAGCCGCCCTGGATCATATTCATATTTATCAATAATGATAATATGGTGTATCTCAAGTCCAGTTTTGCCAAGGGAATAAATTGCTTCCTAAATACTAGTTGAGTAAGTTCAGAGGTACACAAAATCTTTCAGGTGTCTAAATATCCATCTTAAATAATATCAAAGTGGCCTAAAAATGTTGATGGACACAGTGGCTCTGGACCAGTAATATGAGTGACATGTCCCAGGACAATATAAACATAAAACACTTTGTTTTTCACCTCTGTAATGCACTTGTCATGTAAGAGTATGCATTATAGTTGAAGCCTGACTGTAAAACCCTGACCTCTGATAGAAAAATGGTCTAGGCTATATCTTGTGAACCTCTGTTTAATGATAATCTCTCTGGTTCATTTTGCCCTGACTTATAATTCCCCCAGGGAATAACAGAATCTAGTTTATATTTCTCAGAAAATGACAATCCTGGGGCACCTAGATAGTGCAGTGGATAGAGCACCGGCCCTGGATTCAGGAGGACCTGAGTTCAAATCCAGCCTCAGACACATAACACTTATTAATTGTGTGACTCTGGGCAAGTCACTTAACCCCATTGCCTAACCAAAAAAAGAAGAAGAAGAAAAAAATAAAATGACAATCCCCTGCAAGCATTCAGGCTAACAAAAGCTTTAAATACAGAATAGGTCTAGAAATAGGTCTAGAAAAAACAGAACCCAAAAAATAGAACCCATTATACCATTTCTCCTCTTCCCTCCTCCCCACTCCCCCCAACTCCTTGGTCCCTGAAAAAACTTACAGTCTAGCACTTAATGGCACCACTACAATGTGGATGGAATCAAATTCCTAGGTGAAGGAACAATTAGTTACACCTCACTTCTTGCTGCCTTCCCTATGGAGTCTCCTTCCTCGTTCCAACATCCCATCACCTGCCACCACTCCCATCTCTAGTCAGCCCAGCTCTGGTGTTCTAGTCCCCCACACAAAACCAGCAGTAGTCATGACTGCTGAAACTGTTGGCCTATTGTAGGATCTTTTCTGGTTATGCCCAGAAATGTGTTTACCTCCCTCAGCCATCTCTGCGTTCTTCCCCAAAAGCTCCATCTTCTTCTTTCTATTGTGCATGAACCTCTGGCATGCTCCCGTCCCGTGTAGGGATGGGGTAAGGGCTTTAGATTTGGGGGATTTGTTATTCAAATTCTCTTGGCGTAGGTCCTTGGCATGCTGCATAGTTATCTGTGTTTCTGTTTTAGCCATTAGAATAGGAGCTGTGTCTTAGCCCAACTTTGGATTTCCCTCAATACCTAGTACAGTGCACTCAGTAGGAACTTAAGCGTTTGTCAAAAGAATGACTTAATGCACTCATGCATGAATGAATGAGAAGTGAGTCTTTCCTGCCAAAACCATAACATCAGCAGGCTCACACATCTTGGATGTCTTAGCTTTTATTTCAAATCAGAGGACATGACTACTGGCAGCGACTCACAAAGGAACGGAAAAGTAACGAGTGACTCTGGTTGCCTCCCCTTGGTCTGTAAAAACCTTTCTGAAAGGATCTTTCTGGCTTTCACTAGAAAACTGATGTCCCTCATACTCTAAAAATCAGCATCCCCTTGCAAGCCACAATTCCTGCCCACAGCAGGACCAAATGTTGGGGTCTCATTAGAGGGCAGCTCATTTCCCAGCCTCTGACAGTGAAAGCTTTCCAGACACCCAGAGGTAGCTGACACATGCTAAACACACTGAGGGAGAGAAATGGAACTTTAAAGGCAGTTGACAATCAGGTGACATGCCCAAGAAAAATCTCCAATGTGCCGGGGTTGAGCAGGAGAGCTACACGACAGTCAGTTTTCTGTCTATATGTCTGCAGCAAGGCCTGGAAGTGGATTAATGGGATCCAGCTCCTCTTCCTTACCTCCCATACTGAATTGACCGGGGGCCATCTCCAGTCGTCCTGATCCATATCTGGCCACTGGACCCAGATGGCTCCAAAAGAGAAAGTGAGGCTGGTGACTTTGCACAGCTTAATGCTTAAATGCAATTCACCTACATGTCATGGCATCACCTTCCTGATGTCATGGTCCTCTTCGAGAACAAAGGAAAAAGAACAGCAATAGAATTGGCCAATTATTATTAATAATAAACCCTCACACCATTTCTTTGTAAAAATAGAAAGGGATTGGGAGGGATGATGTGTCCTTTTAGATGACCTGAGATTGAGCATTTGGTTTATTTTCTAGATTAAAGTACTTATTTAAATAAGAAGGTATTCAAAGTTTGTCTACACCCACAAACATTAAGCATTGACTATGTGTAAAACATTGTGCTGAGTGCCAAGGATGTGAAAAGGAAATGCTCCCTCACTTCAAGTAGCCTAAAATTATTCAAAGTCACATTTGGATATGAGAATGAGGCAATCTAATATAGTGAAAAGAATACTGGATTTGGAGTCAAGGAACTTGCTACATTTTACCTGCCTAGACCTCAGTTTCCCTTTTCTATAAAATGAAAGTTTTCCACTAGATGACCTCTGAGGTTCCTTCCTGCTCTAAACTCTGTGATCCTAATCAGCTTTCATACACACACACACACACACACACACATTTATATTCACGTGAATGTGTACATGTATTCATACATACATATGTGCAGATAGGGCAGCGAGGTAGTACATGGATAGAGTGCCCAGCCTGGAGTCAGAAAGACACTTCTTCCTCGAGTTCAAATACAGCCTCAGACATTTACTAGCTATGTGACCCCGGGAAAGTCCACTTAACCCTGTTTGCCTCATTTCTCATTTGTAAAATGAGCTGGAGAAGGAAAAGGCAAAGCACCCCACTATCTCTGCCAAGAAATCCCAATATGGGGTCATGAAGAGTCAGACACGACTGAAATAACTAAACAAAAATATATGCATGTATAAATACATATAATTAAAAGACGATTATTACTGGCCCCATTGATGTTCATTTGCTCATCACTGAGATTCTTCTAAATGGAAAATGAAAATTATCTAACACGAACTGAAGATATTGCAGATTTGGGACCAAATTGAGTTGTGTTTCAAATCCCAGAAAGAATCTTACGAAAGGATGATTCCAAGTGTGCTCTGTGTCCAAGTCCACTGTCTTGCCCTTTCCTAATAAAAATGAACAGAATTCACAAGTAAAACTTCTAAAATTGGCTGGTTTGAATTAATTAATATTTTTTGAAAAGGAAAGTCTAACATAACCAAAGACAGAGATTCTCTCTCTAAACATGATGAATTTTGTAGCGCCCTCTGATCCCTTTTCCCATGTTCTCTACATACTTTATGGTTGTTTCCTGCTCTCTCTCTCTCTCTCTCTTCCTTCCCTTAATGTATTTGACTGACCAATACTGGAAGCAAGATCAGTACAATTAAATTCTGGGTAACACAAGCCATCCAACTGTCACAACTCAAGGATTTTTCTCTCATCAATCCAGGCATTGTAGCCTAAAAACTTCTTAGAGTCAAATCACGCTTTCAGGATCAGAGGGAAAAAATATTAAAAAGAAAGAAAAGGATCATTTCTCTCATTTTATACAACTGCTTTTGTGTGCGTTTAATTCTCTAGGATTGTAATGCCTGCATGATGCTGGGAACTAGTCTTTTTGAAGTAAATCTTTTTCAGCTCTCAGCAGGTTATTTGAGGAATTTGCATCTTAGGTGGTGAATATCAGAAATCTTTTACTAAAGCCCTGTGCTAACACTTCTTCATAGCATGAAGGGGTCCCTCGTTTCTCAAAAGTCAGACCTTTGACCCTGTAATCCTAATCAGCTTTCAGACACATATAGATTTTATATACCTATATGTAAAATATATATATATATATGTATATTGTGTGTATGCATATACACATATATGCAGATATAAATATATACAAATGAAATAATTATTGGCTCTATGGCTTTCCATTTGCCCATCCCTGGAGCAAAATTTCTGAAGGACAGATTCCTTGCCAAGCTGAAAAGGCTTCAGGTACTTGCCTGGCAATAGACTGTCTATCTCTCTTCAGTAGACAGTCATCTCCTTGGAGGCAGGGACTGGTTTTGCTTACTTTGTATCCTCAGCACTCAACACTGTGCCTGGCATATAGCAAGCCCTTAATAAATGCTTGATGGCTGATTAATTGATTGACTGATATCAGCCAATGACCTACTTAACCACGTTGAGAGAGGCTGGTCACCAATGGCATAATGTCTTGGCCATAGAATCTTTTTCAACCCTGTGCCATCCTTTGTGGCTTAGTAGAGTGAGCACCCACATGAAATCACAGTCTCAACGTATAACAGTTTTAAAAAGAAAAAAATCCCATGAAATATCTCCATTAGCCAGTCTTTCAAAAAAGCTTTTATTCAGCACCTGCAATAAACCAAACACTGTGCTGGGTCCTGAAAGGGATACAAGAGATAAATTCTCTCTCTTACCTTTCGTCTACAATATTGCAAAGTAAATTACTGCATGAGAATGGGATTCATTCAAAACCAATTTTATATCCCTACTAAGCACAAATCCCTGTGTTCTAGGGCAAAGGCCAAAGAGAAGGGAGAGATAAGGGTAATTATTATAGGTTATTACCCTGTAGAGATCACAGTCCTGTAGAAGTAGTAGAATAACACAAATAAATATTGCTACACAATAAGTATAGCGTGTGCAGAATTGACCATAGGAACATAAAAGGTCCAAAGTTCATGTGAGGTCCTATGAAAAGAAAGATTTCTTCCAACAAGGGAAGTTGAAGGGTCAGTGAAGGCTTGGGATAAGAGACAGCATTTAAGCTGGACCTTGAAGGCTAGGTAAGTTTTCAAAGGGCAGAGATGGGGGAGGGAAGAACTTCCAGACACACAGAATGAAGCGACCAAAGATATGGGAGGTATGTCTAGTGTACAGGATAACTAGTAATTCGTTGTAGCCGGATCACAGTATACTTGAAGCAGGGGCCTTGAATACCAGTCTGACAATTGGGCTTTAACAGGCAAAAGAAGACCTATTATAACCAAATGTCTTGAGCAGAGCGGCACAATCAGATCTGCCCATGAGGAAGATTACTGTGAGTGTGTGAAGGACAGATTAAAAGAGAGAGCAGCTGGAATAAGGAACACCTAGACAGAAAGACTTGAGTGTATCGGGATGCAGTACCAGTGTGGTCACAGTTTGGAGAGAAAGGAGAGGCTAGGAAAGGAGAGGAATGTTGTAGAAATAGAATCAGCAGGCTTTAGTAACTGATTAACATGGGCGAAGAGATGTAAAGGCAAAGCTAAAACCCAGAAGTTTCAGGCTGGGATGATTGGGTGAATGGAAATCTCCCTGAGTCGATGACTGTATGATGAGCCCTGTGCTCATCGACAAAAATAGGGAAATCACAAGAATCAGTTTTTGTATTGACGTTGCTGCTATTCACAGCGTTGTTGGTGTTGTTTTGAGGGGAGGAGGGAAGCTCTATTTGGGACTAGATATCTTCTAGGGTCCCATCCGGCTCCTAGGATCCATGATTCTGCATTCACCTCAACACGGTTTAGCAGCTGGGCTGGTGGACAAGACCAACCCACATGAAGCAATTAATTTCGTCAACTGCTATATTACGTGACAGAGAGTAAAAGTAGTTAGGGAGTTTGGAAATGGCAAAGATCAATCAGGAGCAAATAGGTGAGACTTCGTGAAGAAGGAGGACTCCAAACTGTGCCCTGGATATAGTGTAGATGTGAATCCCCAGCTTCCTTCAGGGCTCAGTTCATGCGCCAAGCACATATGAAGCCTCTCCCAAAATCACCTTGCGCCTATTCTATATGTGCCTGTATATATATATATATATGTTGTCTCTCCTGGCTAGACTGTAAGCTTCTCAGGGGCAGAGACTTCCACTTTTGTCTTTTTATCCCCAGGACATAGTAGGTGCTTAACAGATGCTGATTGATTGATAAGACTGAGAGGAGTGGGGAGGATTATACTTGAGAGAAGCAGCTTGACCAGAGGCTAGAGGGGGGCAGAGGGGAGACAGAAAAGGGAAGAAGAGGAGAAGGAGTGGGGCATTACCATTGCGTGGCCCTCCCCAGAGTGCCCCTTTCCCTCTGCCAGGCTTAATCCTGACAGCTTCTTAAGACCCAGCTCCAGTGCCATCTTTTCCATGAAGCCTCCATGAAAAGTCTGTCTGAAAAATAGGACAACTATTTGTGAAAACATTTTGTTACTCTCTCTCAAATCCTGGCCTCTAATTAGTATATGTTTATACACCTAGTCTCTTCCACTGAATTGTAAACTCCTGTCAACCGGACTGAACCCGCCTCTAAGCTGTGGATGGCCAGAGCCGAACAGAGCAGGCTGGAGACAGCAGAGTCAGGAATCATCCGGCATATGTATCTAATTTGCCTCCTTACTTGCAAGCTGTTTCTCTCCCTTTAACATTAAACTTCTGTTTGATTTCTCACTCTCTTGTCTCTAACCTGCTCTGTTCAGCTTTGGCCATCCACAGCTTAGAGGCTGGTTCAGTCCTGTTGACATTCCCTAAAGACAAGACTTAGATTTCTTACTTTCTTTGCATCCTTCATTATAGCACCTAAAATAAAACACTTTGGGGCAGATGATTCTAATATTTCTTTGGGTTTTTTTTCTCTTAATGTGTCATGTATTTTTATTACCTTTTTTTTTTTACAAAACCACAAAGAATATAAAACTTTTGTTCCTTTTTTTAGGAAAAAAAAAACCAGTTGGGTATAACAATATTTGAAGACGTCATATTTTATTTGTAAATAGAGTCTTAGAGTTGAAGCAATGATACTTCTTAGGGCTTACATTTCAATGGATCTGTGAGGTGATTGCTATGGTCACTAACCCTACTGGTACAGATTGGAACTCATGACTACTTCCTCATTCTATGACATTTTCATCCATGTCCTTCCATGAATCCACCAACAAGGACCCTATCTGATTCCATGAACACTGACTGAATTGGGTGTAGTACTAAGATGAGAATTGGGGAACTCAGACTGCACTCCATGTGGGACACCAGCTTGCACAATTAATTTCTCTGGGTGTCGGTCTTCTCATAGGTTCTAGGTGAGCTCTAAGGTCCCTTCCAAACCATGATCCTCTGATCTTGAAGGTTGCTCTCAGCACTATGATTCTATGAGCTGAATTTGAGGAAGATCACTCTGGTAATTGTTTATGAGGATGAATTAAAGGGTAGCAACCAAAGGCATGAAAATAACCGAGAAGTTTATTAAAGATACTCAGATGCTCTCTACCACCTCAAGGACCAAATATAAGATCCTTTGTTTGTCATCCAAAGCCCTTCATAACCTAAAGGTAGGCCCCCTCTTTACCTTTCCAGTTTTCTTACACCTTACACCCCACCTTCCCCTTGACTCTGAAGGCCAGTGTCACTAGCCTCCTCTCTGTTCCTTGAACATGACCCTCCTCTCCCCACCCTGGGCATTTTCTCTGGCTGTCCCCCTTCCCCTGGAGTGCTTTTCCTCCTCAGCTCTGCCTCCTGACTTTCCTGGCTTCCTTAAACCCCAACTAAAGAGCCTTTCCCTAATCGCCCTTCAGGCTAGCACTTTCCCTCCATTGTTTATCTCCAATTTACCTCTTGTTTGCATATAATTGTTTGTACACTCTCTCTCCTCCATTAGACTACAAGCTCCCTGAAGGCAGGGACCATCTTTTGCCTTTCTTGATATCCCCAGTCTTAGCAGTGTGCCTGGAAGATAGGAGACCCTTAACAAAAGTTTATTGAAGGACTGCTTCCTCTACAAGGAAATGAAAGGGTTGGGTCTTACAGGCCTCTTGAGAGTTCCCCTAGTTCTTAATCTGTGTAAACCTTTGGAAAGGAAAAAAATGCCTATAGTGTGATAGGCCTTACACCCAGGCTGTAGAAGGCTCTAAGGGACATTTTGAAGGACTGATGGATTTAGAGAATTAAGGAGATAAGAGGAGTCAGAGAGGACTCTGAGGAAAGGAGAAAATTGGGAAGAAAGAAAATAGGGGAAGAAAGAGGACTGGTATTCTAATGCTAGTTATTTAATGGGCCAAACTAGGACTGAGGCCAAGAGGCTTGCAATGAAATGAAAAGAACAGAAGATACAAGATAAGAAGACCTTACCCGGTCACTGACTAGCTGTACAACCACAGCAAGTCACGTCAACTCTCGGCGCCTCAGTTTCCTTAGCTGTAAAATAGAGATCATACCACCTACTCACTCCTGAAGTTGCTCTAAAAAGAGTGCTTGGTAAACCTCAAAGAACTATGGAAATGTGAGCCACTCTTGG
Source organism: Phascolarctos cinereus (assembly GCF_003287225.1). Classification (NCBI taxonomy): domain Eukaryota; kingdom Metazoa; phylum Chordata; class Mammalia; order Diprotodontia; family Phascolarctidae; genus Phascolarctos; species Phascolarctos cinereus. The sequence goes on from NW_027555625.1 coordinate 60,073,170, forward strand.
CAAATAATCCGTATATTTTGTAAAAGACATGGATTTTTTTTTTCTTTCATGCAGGTGTTTTAAGTTTTTTCTCTTCCTAATTATATTAATAAGCAATCGCAGCCAGAAGCCCCCAAATTCTCTCTTGGTTCTACTATTGATTTCTTTCCTGTGGCTGGCTATACAGGTGCGTCACTAAAATTTTCCAATTCTTAATAACTTTGTACCCTCCAGTGAGTTCAATTTCCTCATTTTAAAGATGGGGGACCCTGAGGCCCAGAGAAGTTCAATGATTTCTCCAAAGTCAATCAGGATTTGAAATCAGACCTCCCAACTCCCAATCCAATGCTCAAGTCTCGATGACTTCACCTCCAAACCACAATAAGTCACTGACGCGGGACTTCAGCTGAGAAGAATATTTCTTAGTTATCACAAATTTCTAATTACCCTAATGAATGAGACTTTACTATTCTGTATGCAGAAACCTTCATCCATGTTACTGCTAGGCATGTCCAAATTCTCCTTTGTGTTCTTTGCAAAGCAAAATTAGAACCAAGAATCTAGAGTCTTTCTAAACTGTTCAGGGCTGCTGCCTCCCACAGTTTCACACCACAGAGAAAACAGGAGGATCCTGTCTCTGGAACAAACTGTAAGATGTATTCTATGTGTATGCTTAGTAGGGCATCTGTGATTCCATATGGGACAGGGAGGTTGCAAAGTCTAAAGACTCCGTTCTCACTCTCCTCTGTCACAATCTACTTACAAAGAGGATTGTGGTCCTAGAGACTGGAGATGGGGTAAAGTATTACTGAGATTCTCCATTGTGTATAAACTAATGATGGAATCAACACAGAGCCTGTGGCAATCAGCGGGCCTTCGAATTCCAGGGCAGCCCACCTATTAAATATGTGGAACTTCTCTCTTCAAAACCTGGTTCCAACCTCCTTTTCTAGCCTTACTACATAGACCTTATTCACCTTCATGTTCCATGTGGCCCAGCCAAAGTGACCTTCCTGCTAATTCTTCCTCATCTCCCATCTTTGTTGCTTTTGCACAGACCTGGAATGCACATCCTTTTGACCTCTACTTAAATTTCATAGTTTTTTTCAAAGTTTAGCTTAAGAGTCACTTTCTACATGAGACTTTTACTGATCTCCTTCACCTTCAGCTTTTTGGCATGTCTTCTACCCAAAATGATGCATTTATGTATTTACATTGCATCTACCTATATGTGTACCTATCATCTCCACCCATAGAATGTAATTTCCTTGAGGGCAGGAAGTGTTTCTTTTCTGGTCTTTGTACTGCCACTGCTGGGGCACACTGTAGATACTTTTTGTGTGTGTGAGGCAATTGGGGTTAAGTGACTTGCTCATGATCACACAGCTAATTAAGTGTCAAGTGTCTGAGGCTAGATTTGAATTCAGGTCCTCCTGACTCTAGGGCCGGTGCTCTATCCACCGTGCCACCTAGCTGCCTCCCACATTGTAGAGACTTAATACTTGTCAATTTGTTCTTTGACAAATATTTATGTAGTATCTATTTTGTACAAAACATTGCGCTAAGCTCTACAGGAAATAAGAAAAATAAAGGAGTCAATAGCTACCCTTCAGGAGCTTTGTCCAGTAAGGAAGAAAAGAGACATACAGAGATTGGTCCAGTTCAACAATCATTTCTTAAGCATCAAGACACTGGGGATACAGAGGAAAAATGGAAACCAGTCTTTAATAACTCCTATCTATATCACCCTATAAAGCTTTCTCACAACAGTCCTGGTAACTCACGCAAGCATCCAAGTCTTCATATTATTTTATTTTACTTTTAATCCCCATTTTATAGGTGAAGAAATAAAGGCTCAGAAAGATTAGGCTATTTGTCCAGGATGTTCCCCAGAGCAAATATTGCTGCTGGGACTTGGGCCCCATGTCTTCCGAGCCCTAGGCCAGTATCCCACCAGCCTGATTTAAGTGCCTAGACAAGTACCAAGCACTCTAAGACCAGTAGGGCAAGGATCACTTCCAGCAAAGGAGTCTTCATGGGAACAGGAGCATTTAGCCAGCTTCAGGGCCTTCCATCACTAAACCAGTTGGCTCTTCCCTGCCATCTCCACTACTGCTTTTGAGATAACATCCTTGCTGACTGGGATCAGTCTGAATTTACCTGAACCCAAAGCAAACAGAAAGAAGTTATCTAGCTGTTTTTTTTTTTTTTAACGTAAGCACAGAGCTGAGTGTTGCTATGCCAACTCTAGTCCTGGAGCACAGCCAAGCAGAAGGGAACCGATTCTTTGAAATGAAGCTCTGCCGTTGGTGGAAGGTTAGGAAGTCACTACAGGTAATTGGATTGTACTGCAATCTTCTTGGGTGTTCTAGGCAAAAATGTGCCCTGGATTTTTATTTTTACTTTTTTAGACATGAAACTTTAAAGCGTTACTTAACACAAGAGCCTTCAGAATACTAAGAAGGATGAAGACTCTCAGGCTATTTGCAGCAGAGAGGAAATTTTTTAACTTGCGTGATCTTATCTGTTTCTGGTCATCTATGTGAAAAACAAACAAATGAACAAACAAAAAAGAAAAAAGAAAAACCACCCATCTGGAAAAATTCACCCAGGAAGATTCTGAGAGACAAGGCTGAAGGGCCTAAGTTTTGCTGCTGCCTTAGCCACTAGCAAACTTGGACAAGTTGCCGTTTTTTGCTTCTCTGGGTCCTGGTTACCTCATCTACAAAATGAGAGCATTAGACAAGTTGATTTCTATGGCCTCTTCCAGATCAAAATCCAGTAACTCTCTGAAAGAGGTCCATCAAGCTACCATAGGGATTTTCTTTTCTCTTGCTCAAATATTGTATATCCAAGATACCCTTGGTTCCAGAATCCTCCTTCTAGATTCTTTTACCCTATTCACCTTCAGAGAAATGCTAGCAATTGCTCTGAGCTGCCTTCAGGAAATTATATTTTCACACTTTACATGATAGCCTACTTCTGTCTCCAAGAAAGACTACTGGCTTTGCAGGCCACTGGTGGAAAATGCCTTGAGGCAGCATTGCCAACAAGCCCTGTAAGTTAATTAATATATGGCAAGAGAGAATATTAGCAACTGGGCAGTTAACTCTCCAGCAGGAAGGCTTGGTGGAATGCAGTCCTTTCTGGGGCCTGCTGACCATCTACTAACCATTTTAGGCATATGGCAAGGAGCGAGAAACATGGCCCACTGCTTGGGGCCTCCTCAGATGAACCATATCAAATTGGGCACACCCACATTTTCAGGCCCACATCCAGCTTTGGGTAAGCATTAAAAGACATTGCCAATTTGCCCATTTATAAAATAGGAACGTTAGTGGCCCTCTACCTAGAGCTCCAGGATAGGAAGCATAGGTCTTGGAGCTCCCAGAGATTCAACCCCTACACCCCTACCCTCATATCTGTGCAATGCCCATTCAGTGGGCACATCCAGTATATTGTGGGATTGAGGGGGGGGGGCCTCCCAAATTGGAAAATACCTTCACTGAAGCAGATCAGCACCTCAACTACTCTGTAACTCATGGTCTGAGAGAGCTGGCTGAGGCACTGAAAGAGAGCAAGGGACTTCTCCATGGCCACACAGCTAGAAGTGCCAGAGACAGAATGTGAACCCAGGTCTTCCTAACTTTAAAAGGAACTAACCTATCTGGAATTTTATGCCCTACTAATCCCTACCCTAACAAGGCTTACTTAAAAAAAGAAATGACTAATGATAATTATAAAAAGATAGAGGAAAAAGGAATTTTCCTCTGGGTGGGGTAATTTGAGCCTCTCAGAACGATTTCTATTTATCAGATAAAATCAAATTTATTTATTTTATCATTCCTGGAAAAGTTAGGACGTCTACGTTTGACTAATGTTCTCCTGAGTCTTTCTAGAAAACATGAGTGGGTTCTACAAAACCTACTCAGTAAGTTTTCCATGAAGATGGAAAGTTTTTTAAAGTGCTGGAGCTCACTAGAATATAAGGGATTTTTTTTTAACTCTGTAACTTACTGTGTCAAAGTGAGGTTAAGCTCACTAAATAAAAAGAGGTTCATTCGTGAATTACTCAACGATATAAAAAAGTAGGAAAATCTCTTGCATATAACATTATCACCACCACCCCCTCCATGTTTATAACATATCAGAGCTTGCTACAAAAAATAATTTGATTCACAATCACTTTTTACCTCATTTCTGCTAGGCAGCAATGAGACCTTTCTCTCATGCTCCTAGATCTTTCCCAACTGGCATATGGTAAAGGAGGGTAAATGGGCTCCTTGCCCATGCTGACACCCACCCCACCTTACCACCCACCCCACCTCACCTCCAGACTCTTACCAGTCTAGCAGCTGCATGAGAGGTGCTATGTCCAGGTGACTATTTGAATTACGTGGAATTAAAACATTCTTTTGCCTTAACAATTTCTCTCTTCTTCCTTTAAAAAAACGGGAAAGCCACTATCTATCTATCTATCCCTGTTCCTAAATGTGGCCTGCACTGGCCGCTTTTCTCTTTCAAAAGTTTATTGACTGCCCTGCCTCCTCCCCTGCCTTCAACTCTGGACCCTTCCTCCATTCACCTTGTCATTCACAGTTGAAATGACTTAATCTTACCCCAGGCTCTAATCTGAACCTTAGCCAAGGATATAGAGTCTCTGATGAGTGGGCTCCCATCTTGGTCCTCTGTACAGCACCCCAGTTCTTCCAAGACTAGATCTCTGCTTTGCCTTAGCTATATTCCCAGGCATTTAAGTCCCGCCCCTGAGCCTGTGACAAGCTTCCCGTTTCCTCAAGCCAGGCCTGTCTCAGCTTCCCTCCATTGACTTGCTTTTCACTGGAATCTGTTTGGGGAGGAACTTCGGACTATATTGGCTGAATGTGGGCACCTGCCTCTGGGTTAGGGTCAAGTGAAGATTAGCAAAAGGAATAATACTCTTCAAAGGATATTTGTTGCGCTGCCCGGGATGGGCTACCTGGACCCGATTTCCAACTAGCTCTTGGTGTCATGAAATATGCCCCAGGATGCTCTGAGGAGATTGCACAACCCCCACTGTGGGGGTAGGGGGGGATAGGATGAGGGGCAAGCACAACCGCTACAGGCCACTGGGGACTGTGGACAGAGCTGCCCAAAAAGGAAGAGTTGGAGAGAGTTATGGGGCGGGTGGACGTCGCTGCTCCCGGCCACTGCAGTCCAGCTACCACCATTAGCCTCGACTGCCAGAAAGAAAGATTTGAGCCTTTTGCATCTGTCATGAATTCATCCTTTGCTTGAAAACCACTGCGCTCGAACAAGCCAACCCTAAGCCTGTTCACTTGTCCTCACGGCAGATGTTGCTCTGGCCAAATGGTCTAAACTCAATTTAAACAGTAACAATATTTACTTCATTTACCTCCCTCAAAAACAGGAAATGAACTACGGTCAGCTGGCTTTGAATTTAAATGCACAAATTTGCTTCAATGTGGAAATTAACCAACTGATTGAAAATATACCTTCAGAATTAACTTGAAATCTAAACACCACCTAAAAATAGGCACATTAAGGCATCCACCTAATAAACAGCGGGGCCTGCCTTCCTGCTAGCAGCTCTTCATCTACTTCATCCTCTGCTGGGGGAGCCTAAGAAGAACTTGTCATTCGACCTCATTCTCTGTGGATTAATTTGTTGACTGAGAACAGAGTCAGAATTTACAGCTGGGTCCATGAATGTGCCTGGGTACTAATCCCGCGTCATTGAGCTGCTTTCGAGATTTAAATCCTCCAAGAATGACTTAGGGCTGTGACTGAATGTGGCAGACTAAATATAATGCGCATTTGAAAGTGGGGAACTAGGAAGAGGAGAGAAGGAGCTAAAAAAGCCAGGCCAGGGTAGAAGGCATAGCCGAAGGGGACCAGATGAAAGAGTACGGCTGCCGCAGTGTGAGCCAATCACCATTGCTGAGCGGCTCCAAGGCGTGCCCTACTAAGCGAATCAGAACCATCGTCCCATTTCAGGAAGGCCAACACATGCCTAGCTGGTAGGTGGTTATATTTTTTTTAAAAGTGATATGATGCAGCATCGAGCCTTACATCTGTTTTGCGCCCTTGCTAGAATTATTTGAGTCTGCACTTGGCTCAGTGAATAATCAACCACCAAACGCTGGCTGAGCACCTAAGAAAAGTCTAGCACTGCGCCAAGCACTGCGGGGGACAAAAGTATACGGTATGATCCCGGACCACAAGGTGCTTACAATCCATTGCAGAAGAAAGACACACATGTGCAATACCTGCACAAAACAACACTAGCTTTAGCTTTGTAGAGGAGAGGGGAAGGGCAGGGATCTAGGACTGTGATTTATCTCTAGGAGAGATACTTCCAGTATGGAAATACGCCCCACTAATGCAGATTAGCAACTCGCCTGTCTCTTCTAGTCTTAGAGCATTGAGAGGGGCGAGCAGCTACACATCCATGAGAGCCATGGCTCCCCAGCCATGTGTCATGTGTCATGGACAGAACTTGCATCGAACCCTTCCTGAGTCCAAGGCTGGCCATCCACCCACTTCACCATGCTGCCTTTCTTAATAGCATTATGTTTTTTGCTGTTGTTCAGTCATTTTTCAGTCGTGTGCGACAGTTCATGACCCCTTTTGGGGTTTTCTTGGCAAAGATGCTAAAGCAGTTTTCTATTTCCTTCTTCAGCTCATTTTACAGATGAGGAAACTGAGGCAAACAGGGTTAAATGACTTGCCCAGAATCACACAGTTGGTAAATGTCTGTGGCAAATTTGAAATCAGGTCCTCCTGACTCTAGGCTTGGTGTTCTATCTACTGTACCACCTAGCTGCCCTTGATAGCCTTATACACTAAGACACTGGGCTAGGAAAGATCAAAAGACATCATCAAAGGAAGAGAACAGTAAATATATCCCTGATGGACCTGAGCTAGTTGTTAAAGGTTGGGTAGGATGCAGATCAGCAGGGGATAGTAAAGGGCATTTTAAATAGAGCCAACAGCACTAACAAAGCTGCTAAAAGATAGTGTGGTAGAGTTTTTTAAAAAATTCTGCTAGGTTTGGATGAAGAAAGACTGGGGTTTTCTGCCTCAGACACTAACTCTCCAGATCTGCCAAACGAGGGACTTGGGCCAGATGCTGTCCGAGGTCCCTTGGAGTGCTAACTCTTCTGGTCGAAAGAAAAAGCCAGTTTAGAAGGATAGACTGAAAATAAAAGAAAGAATGGATAAATTTTAGTACAATGCTTCAGGAAACTAGAAAAGATGGAATCCAGAGCACAGGTTAGGGGATTTTTTTTTTTAGTTTTTTCTTCACTTAGCAGGAATTTTTTAAATAATTTTCATTTTTTTCTTATTCTGAACTTGAAAAAAAACAAAATAAACATGAGTATTTTCCTATTCATAGAACAGATAGGATTGTAAATGAAACCACCAATCCATTACATACAGCTTACTTTTCAAAAAGTATGTAAAATCAGCACGTTTCCTTCAAAACTGTTATTTATCCTGTGGTGGGTAGCATGTTTAACTGTTGGTCCTCTCGAGTTTTTGTCTGGAGCTAAGTCAGGGCTGGGGAACCTGCAGCCTTGAGGCCACATGTGGCCTTCTAGGTCCTTGGGTGCAGCCTTTTGACTGAGTCCAAGTTTTACAGAATAAATCCTTTTATTAAGGGGATTTGTTCTATGAGGTTGGGATTTGGTCAAGGGGCCGCACTTGAGGACCTGAGCCCCAGATTCCCCTCCCCCAATCTAAGTTTTTATATCATTTGTTTTTCTTTGCAATGTTGTCATGTTGTTGTTCAGTTGGGTCAAACACTTCTGCCCCACGGACAATGTTGCTGTAGTATACAGTAAATCATTCTCCTGGTTCACTTCACTATGCATCAATTCACACAAGTCTTCCTCGTTTTTTCTAAATCCATCCTTTCTGTCATTTCTTACATTGCAAAAATATTCTACTATATTGATATACTATAATTTTTTCAGCTATTTGCCAATTGATAAACCCTTCACCATCTTAGTTTTTAGTTCTTTGCTATAACAAAAATGCTACTGTCAATGTTTTTGTACAAAGAGATCCTTTCTCTCTTCTTTGATCTTTTAGGGGGTACATTGCTTAGTAGCAGAATAGGTACTAGCATAGTAAGACAGTAGATATTGCTGGGTCATGCACAGTTAAGTGATTTTTTTGCATACAATTCCAAATTGCTTTCCAAAATAACTGTAAGAGATTATGTGTATAGTATTGAAAGGCTCTTCCATTAAGATTTTTGGGAGGGAGAGTGAGAAAGGGATAGATGAGAAAGCTTATATTTGGAGAGTCTGTGTCCTGAGTAAAGCAGAAAATGAGGTTGTTATCTAAATGTGAGAGTGAGAAGGGGGGACTTGAAGTAAGAAGAGGTTGAGATTGCCCTAAGTGGGCAGGAACTCCCAAGAGATGAATAAGAGAATTTCTGAGCAGAATCAACAGTGAAGTTGAAGTCAGCAGGAATTTGTGATGGTCCAAGCCCTTACTGCTCTGTCCTCTGCTTGTCTCGCTCAGTATCTTGCCCACAGAACAGAAAAAGGGAACAGTGGTGAGTAATGATTGTACAGAACAGCCCAGTAAGCTTTTCCCTGTTATTCTTCATCTTTCAATATTTGTTAGGCATCTCCAATGTATAGGAGTCTATGCCAGCAACTTTGCAAAAATGCTACATTCTGACTTTTTGCTAGTTAACTTGACCACTGATCGCCTTAAAAGGCATGAAAATTATACAAAATTCTCACCTCTGCAGTATGATTTGTATAATATTCTCCATCAAAGCCATGGCCTGCATTGAGTGTTGAAGAAGGTTGAGCCGAACACTAATTTGTTTCCACCGATGGGTATGCATCAGTTTCTGATAACATTCTTGAACAGAATGATGAATGATGCCCTCATTTCCTGTTTTCCCACCTCAGTGTAAAGGAAAACAGGCTCGCACCTAGCTTCTCAATGGGGACAGCTAACATGGGAAGCATCCAAAATCAGTCAGGGCTATAGCTGAATATTGGATTACATTCATAGTCATTCCAGAGATCTGTGGCTCAGAACCACATTTTCATATTTTCATTTAGTTGAAAATATAAAATGACTCAAGGATGAGTCTTTGTACAGGAAGAGTTTAGTTGAAAGTCAGGCCATACAAATTTAATTCCAGTCAACAAACATTTATTACTATATTCCGGGTCCTCTGCTAAGAGCTGGTAATACAAAGGAGAAAATGGATGTGCCCTCTGCCCATCCACAAGGAAAAAATAACATAGAAACACGTAAGTACGATGCTTCTCCTTAAAAAGGCCCCAAATAAGTACAACCCATTTTCAGAGGAAGCCCAAACAAGTGGGCCAATCAGGAAAGGACTCTTGTAGGGGACGCTGTTTGAGCTGAAACCTGAAAGGAACTGGATTTCCAAGAGGCAGATGTGCGGAAGGAGAGCTTTTCAAGCGTAAAAACCCACTTAACCTACCCCTGCTGCCACTAACATACTATTGGCAAATGCCCAGCTTTCAGCTTAATATGTCTCCTAATTGTTTCATGTGTTGGGGTGAAGGAGGGGTGCAGTTAAGGACAAGCTCTCTTAAAGGCAGGATGATGTTCTAGGATCCTTTTTGGTAGGCCTACTACAGCACATAGTTAGCACTCACTGAAGACTATCTTGTTAAATTAAAGTTGAATTAAACCCCCTTGAGAGAAATTTTTTTCAAACATTAGAGCTGTAGCCGAGCCTGTATAGGACTTGCAGCCAGATTCTTGTTCTCTTGAAACGTATCTTTTCACACTTTTATAGCAGAACAGAGAGAAGTCACTCTGCTAGGCAGCTAGGTAAAGCAGTGGCTAGAGCCCTGACTTGGGAGTCAGGAAGACTTGAGTTCAAATCCTGCCTCAGGCACTTCCTAGCTATGTGACCCTGGGCAAATCACTTAATCTCTCTGTGCCTCATTTTTGTCATCTATAAAATGGGTATAATATACCCTACCTCCCAGAGTTTTTATGAAGCTCCAATGAGATAACATGTGAAGTGCTGTATATATGCTTAAAAGGCTTACATCTTAAAGTGCTATACAAATGTTAGTTATTATTATTATTATAGATGCAGCGCTGTGTAGCAACCTGGACTCGGAAGACCTGAGTTCAAATCCTGCCTCAAATTCTTACCAGCTGTATAACCCAGGGCAAATCACTTGACCTCTCTGTGAGTCTTCAATCTTAAAAGCTGCTGCTGTAGAGAAATACTCCAGTGGGAGGGGAGCACAATGATTTGGAATCCACTCCTCTAGTTTTATAGATGAGGAAACTGAGCAAAATGCCTGGAGACAGCTATGACATAACGAAAAACCCTTGGACCTGCAGTCAAAAGGCATGTGTTCAAGTCCTAACCCCCACCAATTCCTTTTCTAACCTTGTGCACTTCTCCACTCCGAGCTACAGTTTCCTCCTATATACAATGGGAATAACATTCCTTATACTGTCTGCCTCAAAGAGTTGTTGCCAGGAAAGCATTCTGGAAGCAGTAAAGTATTCTAGGATCTGTCGGTCAGCAAGTATTAAGTACCAGTATAGCTGTGCAAGGATTAGAGCTACAGCTCCCAGAAGGAAACAATAGCTCCTCTCCAGGAGCTTATGGAAATGCTTAGAAAAGCCTTGCTAAAGACTTTTGAGTCAAATGAGCTAAAGCACAGGCCTGACTCTGTCACTCCCCAGCTCAAAGATCTTCAATGGCTCCCTAATTCCCCTGGATAAAACTCAAACTCTTTAGTCTGGTGGCATTTAAGGCTCTCAGCAACCTGGCTCCCACCTGCCTTTCCAGCCTTGTTTCCCATTACTGACCTTCATACACTCTAAATCGGATTGTTAACCATTCACCAAACTCAAAATGCCATCTCTTTGCCTTTGTGAATGAATGCTGTGTACCATAATGGAATATACTCCCTGTTCATTTCCACCTATTGTTTATTTTTTTTTCAATTAATAAAGCACTAGTTTCTCTCTTTCCCACCTGCCCCTCCCATTGGAAAGGAGGAGGAGGAGGAGGAGGAGGAGGAAAAGAAGATGAAGAAAAGGAAGAGGAAGAGGAGGAGGAGGAGGAGGAGAAGAAGAAGAAGAAGAAGAAGAAGAGGAAGAAGAGGAAGAGGAAGAAGAAGAGGAAGAGGAAGAGGAAGAAGAGGAAGAGGAAGAAGAGGAAGAAGAAGAAGAAGAGGAAGAAGAAGAAGAAGAAGAAGAGGAAGAGGAAGAAGAGGAAGAAGAAGAAGAAGAGAAGAAGAAGAAGAGAAGAAGAAGAGGAAGAGGAAGAAGAGAAGAAGAAGATGATGATGTTGATGATGATGATGATCTTGGAACAAATATTCGTAGTCAGGCAACACAAATTCCCATTAACTATGTCTAAAAATGTGTTTCTTTATGCACCTTGGGTCCATAGCTTCTCTGTCAGAAGCAGCATGGTTCATTACTGCTCCTCTGGAACCATGGTTGGTCATTGAATTGATCAAGGTTCTTAAATCGTTCAAAGCTGTTTGTCTTTACAATGCTATTATTGTATTATTGCACAAATTGTTCTCCTGCCATTGCTCACTTCACAGTGTGTCAGTTCATCCAAATCTTTCCAGATTCCTCTAAAAGCATCCCTCCTACCTTAGCGCATGATTCCATGATCATCTCTGCCTGTTAAAATCCTTCTCTTCCTTTAAGGCTCAGCCCAAATGCCACTTCTCCCATGAAACCTTCCATGATAGCTCCTGCTGAAAGTGACTTCTTCCTCCTGAAATTTTCTTCAGACTCTTTATTTGGTTCTCCTTTGTCCCCATTACCATACCTGTGTAACAGACTGCATCCCCCCAGTTATCTGTAGGTCTCTTGAGAGCAGACTGCGCCGTTTTTTATCTTAGTACCCCCAGCACCTAGCACAGTGCTTTCCTCGTGTAAAGCAAATAGTACTTAGTAAATGCTGGCCCGGTTGAATTAGATCAGTCGAAAGGTATTTCTTAGTTATCAATAATCAAACTATAGGTGCAGAATCTGATTATTCTTTCATTTAGTTGATCCTGAACACTGGCGGTTCAGGGTCGTGGTCAAGAGTATCAGGCATCATCGTCCTATACATATGTAGTAGTGCAGCTAATAAGTGGGTTCTGGCTGCAAGAACCCAACACCAGCCAGTTTTAGTATATTCATACAACTGTTTCCAGATGGCAAGTTTTTGGTTTTCTTTTTAAGCATTAAATACTCAAAGAACTTCTTAGCGGTATAGCTTCCCTCTCTTTATTCTGACCCTACCTATTCAACATCGAAGTCATTCTTCCCCTTCTTGGCAGAGGGTCAGTCTCTAGATCAATACCAGTTAAAGGCCTCTTTATTCTTGCCAACCCCACCTAGACTTGTCCAAGTGAAATATTTGACAATCCAAGTTCATCTATAAATCACCAGGAAAAGAAGTGAAAGTGGGGGAAGGGTTGTTTTCAAATGTTTAATGATGTCTATTGAAAAGATGAGGGCAGCTAGGTGGTGTAGTGGATAGAGAGCTGGGCCTAGAATCAGGAAGACTCATCTTTGTGAGTTCAAATCTGGCCTCAGACACTTACCAGCGGTAGGACCCTGGGCAAGTCACTTAACCCTGTTTGCCTCAGTTTCCTCATCTATAAAATGAGCTGGAGAAGGAAGTGGCAAACTCCACTATCTCTGTCAAGAAAACCCTAAACGGGGTAACAAAGAATGGGACATGACTGAAAAAACGATCGACACAAAACAATTGAAAAGATGAGCAGAAATCTAAGCATAATGACAGATATGACCTGCCACACTGAAACTATTTGTCTTCCACCTATGTGAACACAGGAAGCCTATAGGAGCTGAAAGAAGGAGCCAAGCTATAGCCTAGCTTCTAAGTAAATCTGAAAAGGGGGTAGCTCCTAGTTTATTGTTCCAAAATTATGCTTTCTTTGCCTCTGTCTTTCTGTTTTCACATCCTAGTCTTTCTTTAGTATTTTTGCTTGAGTTCCCTTCATTTGGATAACAGTTATAACTAACAATTCCACTACCTGGAATGAGCATTGCCTGGGGCAGGCAGGAGGAAGTAATACCCTCAAATCAGCTTTCTAATTCGTGACATGAAAAAAAAAATACAAGGAGTAATTAAGACAAATTCAGTTGAGTGGGAGGGAGAATTTGGCTAGTAGAGAGGCTTAGGGAATAGAATCTGGCAGTTGGAAGGCACCTTAAAGGAATCTAGTTGAACCCATGGGATTTAGGGTCCCATAAACTAATCTCTACTCTACCTGGCAGGCCTCAGTGAGACTCTTTCCCACACAGCACATGGGGACAAAAGCACCAGGATTACTCCTTATCACTGTGCAGGAGGGAGGGCAGGCTCAGAGAGGAAAAAGGCAGGAGTCTGGAGCTACTAGAAAACATCGTTGTTTTGTTGTTTGTCCTTCGTTCTGGAAGAGGGCCAATGACATCAGGAGGGCAAGTGAATTGGATTGAAGTGAGGCAGGGCTGTGCAGAGTCACCAGCCTCACTCTCTCCTCTGGAGCCATCTGGGGCTAGTGGCCAGATATAGATCAGGACAACTGGAGATGGCCCAGGATGCAGTGGGAGACCTTGGCCTTTTTAAGCTAAGGTCTTTCCCAGGTCTCAGTTTGTCTGAGGCAATACACATTCAGTGATTAAGGCTAGGTAACCTAGTCAAAAAACAAAATCAATCTGGGAGGGGAACACCCTCAAGGTTTCCGGCCAAAACAGAAACAGTTGCTATTTACACTTACCCTGAGCCATCAAAACCCAAACAATGACCAAATGAGGCTTGGGCTGGGACTTATTATTGGCCAATCAGTGAAAGCCCAGAGTGATTAGGATTTAGGGGGGGAAAAGCCTTGGGGAAGGGCTGGGATGGGATTAGGTAGAGCTAATATTTCTTTGTGGGCTGAAGTGAAAAAAGGAAGGGAGTAAATAGCTACAGGCTACAGGTCTCCCTACACCTGGCCAGGATCCAAACCTCATCTCCCCTATTCTTTGGCCTGCATCCTCTCACCTCCTTCTGTTCTGCTAGAGGAGTGAGCACAGGGGTGACACTTTTGCACCCTCTAAATTTTGTCCCCAGAGCAAATTTCCAGTTACCTTCCCTAGGCTTATTTTGGCAAGATTTTAACGTTTTCAATAGAATATTTTATAATAGGACATTTTCCTATTATTTAACATTAAATGTAGTTCACATTTTTGCATTTTATAACATTTTACTATTTTAAAAGTAGTTTCCTCACAATAACATCAAGAGAACTGAGCCGACATTGGTACTGGCCACCTCATTTGATCCTCACAGCAACCCGGTGAAATAGACATTAGTATCCCCATGTTATAGATGAGGAGGGCAGCTATAAATGATTGGGGAAAGAGGTGAGAGTTGGGGACAGGATGTTTTTAAATCAATGACTTCTACTGAAAAGATGAGGGCAGCTAGATGGCGAAGTGGATGCTGGGCCTGGGGTCAGGAAGACTCATCTTGAGTTCAGATCCAACCTTACTTACTAGCTGTGTGACCCTAGGAAAGTCACTTAACCTGGTTTACCTCAGTTTTCTCATCTGTCAAATGAGCTAGAGATGGAAATGTCAAACCACTTTGCCATATCTTTGCCAAGAAAACCCCCAATGGGGTCCTGAAGAGTCTAACACAACTGAACAACAACAACAGATGAGGAAACCGAAGCAGACAGGTTAAGGGACTTGCCCAAGGTCACATGGCTAATAAGTGTCTGAAGCAGGATTTGAACCCAGGTCTTCCCGATTCCAATGCCGGTCCCCTGTCCATTACACCACACTGCCTCCATAGAGGGTACTTTGTGATAGGTTCACAATCACATAGCAAGTAGAAGACAAAGTGGATTTACTGAGGTTTTCTCTTTTTGTTTGCTCCTTTCAGACCTACTGTCCATGCCTTACCATCATTGGTTTACTTGCTATACTGGCAAGGTCCAAGCTATTTGGTGGTAGAATACATACTACATTAACAAAATATAGGTGTTTCAAAATCTGCAATTTGATCATGTAAAAAAATCAATCATAAATATAAGTAAATATTAAATAGACTTTCAAAGTAAGGACCTAAATTTCCATAATCAAATAACACCTCCTCCCCAACATCATGGTGTGATCCAGGGGAAAGGAGAGGAGAATTGGTAAACAACAGAGGAATTGAACTGTAATTAAATGATAATGGATTAAAAGAGAGGTTTTTAAGGCCCTTGTGAATTTAGCTAGAAGACGGAAGCTATGGGCAATCACGGTGCTAAGCCAGAAATAACCCACTTAATATGGTGGGAACAGAAAGGGAGTTGTGAGGATCCAGAGGAGCTTTTGAAGGAAATTGAGCCTTGGAGCAGGGAGGAATTGGGACGGTTGGCTGAGAGAGGGAAGAGAGGAGGGAGGGAGATGGTTGGATAGGGACAGTCCAGCTTTTGAGGAATCCCAGCATTCCAGCAAACACAATAGGATGCCTCTGAAGAAGCCACTTCCTTGTTTCTAGTCCTGTGAAAGTGGAGGTGACCAAGGCCGAGTCCCCAAGGGAAAGAACATTGCGGTAATTCTAACTCTAATTTCCAAAGGCCAGATTGCATTATTTAAACAGTGCTTTTATGTGCATGAACTCCTCCGATTATCAGAACTACCCAGTGAAGTAAACAATACAAATATCACTGCATCATTCCATTGCCTTACTATTGGCTCTAGAAGAACATACCAACTCCTTTATTTGGTTTTTAAGTCCCTCCACAACCCGGTCCCAACCTCCCTTTCCAGACTCGATGGACATCGTTCCCCCTCCCATACACTGCAATCTCTGTTTTTCACTTATGACACTCTGTCTCTCATCTCTGTGCCTTTGCATTGGCCGTCCCCCTGACAAACCCACACCTGGAACACACTCCCTTTCTTGACTCTGTCTCATGGAGCCCTTCTCTCCGTTTATAATGCATTTGAGACCCAAGCTTTTCTTAAGCCCCCCAACTGCTGGAGGCCTCCCTCCCATAGTACCTTGTACATAACTACTTTGTACATATATAATATGCATGTGTTTAGTAGCTTTATATTTACAACATATGTATTTTAAATGTACTTGTCTCCCCAGTTAGAATGCAACATTGCAGTAGGCATCATTTCTTTCTTTATACTTACATCTCTAGAACCTAGGACTGTCCCTGGTACATGTTGTTCAGTTGTTGCAGTTTGTGTCCAACTCTTCATGATCCCATTTGGAGTTTTCTTGGCAGAGATACCGGAATGGCTTGCCATTTCCTTCTCCAGCTAAGGAGATTTGACAGATGAGGAAACTGAAGCAAACAGGGTTAAGTGACTTGTCTAGGGTCACACAGCTAGCGTCTGAGGCCAGACTTGAACTCAGGTCTTCCTGACTTCTGGCCTGTTACTTTATTCACTGTGCCGCCTAGCTGGTCCTGGCACATGGCACATACTTACCAAATGCTTCTTTGTCATCCCCACTTTACAGACAAGGAAAGGGAGGCACCATTTAGCCGTGGTCACACAGCTAGGAAGGGAGAGATATCATTCTTGAACTCAGGTCTTCTGGCTCCTGATCCAATGTTCTTTCTGCTGCACTGATTCACTTGACAAGTGCCCAGCTAAGCCAGGATGCATTGCAGCCTGTGTATGTACATGCACTGACAGCCTCTGGAAGTTCCTTCCCACTTTTTTATTCTGTGATCTCTCTATAATATCCTTACACTGTAATTTTTAACCTTAACTTTCTCCTTTAAAGACACAGCTGATCAAAACAATTAGTGCTCGGCTGTTTATTTTCTCTTCTTCATTAAGTTGAAACAAAATAATTAACCACACTGCTTTGTGAGGGAGGGGGGAAGGATAGGCGTGATCTTTCAAAAATCACATGGTTGTCTGCCTTAATAGAAATCCATTTAATTCCTATTGCGCATAATTAGTCAGATCTTTTAAAGGTGCACACGTTCTCTTTCAAACAATATTTGTGTGTTGAAGGAAAGGCAGAAATTTTCAGAAATAAAAGGGAACCTAATGAATCCTCCAGAGACTGCTGAGATCTAAAAACATGGCACTTGAGTCCCTGTCATAGAGTAAGAAAAGATAGGAAGTAGAACTGACCCTAGGGAAGACCAAGTCTCTTATTTCATAGATGAAGCAATCAAGGCCAGAAAAGGTGAAATCAGTTGCCCGAGGCCACACAGCTAATTCAAGGCATCTTATGCTCTTGAAATTGCAACAGACCCACAGTACCAGAATAGTTCACTCCTTGTATGGTTAATGCCTTAATTTAATTAATAACAAACTTTTATCAAGCATCTGCTATGCTTAAGGTAAGAATTTCCTTAGCATACATCTGGAGAACAGTATCATATGTATTACTTTGACTTTAAGATAATTCCACAGTTTATGGACAGTGAGAGGAAGGGGTTACATGCTATGTAATAATTCACATTTTCTATAATGCATCACAACTGATAAAGCACTTTTCTCTCCACACTCCAATGAATACAAGGATTATCATTCCCATTTTGCAGATGAGAAAACCAAGACTTTGCTCATTGTCACATAATTCCTTTTCCCTGGTCCCATCACTAATAAATGTCAGAGCTGGGGTTAACAAATGAATCTAAGTCTCTGGATTCCGAGAAGGAAGAGCATTGTTTTTGGAGTCAGAGGCCCAGCTCTCCCAAGCACAATAGCTGGATGACCCAACAAAAGTCAGGTAAGGCAGGTGAGACTCCCTACCTGCACCAGTCACAGTGTTGTCACGAGAATCAAACGAGATCATAAGGTCAAAGTGCTTTGGATAGCCATCAGCT
Source organism: Phascolarctos cinereus (assembly GCF_003287225.1). Taxonomy (NCBI): domain Eukaryota; kingdom Metazoa; phylum Chordata; class Mammalia; order Diprotodontia; family Phascolarctidae; genus Phascolarctos; species Phascolarctos cinereus. The sequence continues at coordinate 60,090,986 of NW_027555625.1, forward strand.
ATTCTAGAAATGTATTTTATTATTAAGGTGGCATCAATTGGCTATATTTGCTACTTGTGGATTTTTTAAAAGCATAACCTTGTGCTTAGAGGGTTTGCTTTTTTTTTTACTTTCCAAACCATCTTCAAATATATTCTTATTTGATCATTATGACCTAAGATTACAGAGACATTGAACAACTTACTCAACGTTATATGGCTACTTTGTGGCAGAATCAGGATTAGAACTCAAGATTTCGTGACAACTAATTTAATGCTCTAGAATTTACATAATATGTTAGATAATAGGAATCAGTCAAATGAGAAAAAATTGTTAGGAATTTAAGATTAGTCATGAATGTTGGTCTCTACTGAAATATCCTGGCATATATATTGACTTGTTCTAACTACATTCCCTCTGACAATATTGCCTCAAAGGCACAATAAAAACAAAAACAACCACCCCCCCATCTAATTAATTAAAATTCAGATGTTTTTTCAACATACAAACACTCAATTTGCAAATTTCCTATACAGAGGAATAACCCACCACACAATCCCAGTAGTGGCTATCCTAAGTCCCAGAAAAATAAGACCTTGTGTCACCTTCTTTATATCAATGAAAAGGTGATCTCCTAGTCCAAAGGAAGGAAGGAAGGAAGGAAGGAAGGAAGGAAGGAAGGAAGGAAGGAAGGAAGGAAGGAAGGAAGGAAGGAAGGAAGGAAGGAAGGAATTCTGCCCACTCTCCAGTCCCATCAATGCCTTTGTGGCTATCATATGTATAAGAGATAGATGTTCCCAGTTGTTCTATGGAAGGAATTTCCCCATGAAAACCATGTTAGGAATCATGGATAGATTGCCAGGTAATAGGTTGCAAACACCTATTTTACCTACAAAATAACTCAAATTCCATTTGCAATGAAAAATCATCATGCATAGTAAATAGGCTTTTGTTGAGCCAGCCTGGGAATCTGTCATTTATAACATGGTTGGATTTCATGATCCTTAAATTCCTTTCTGTTCTAATAGCCTACGAATCTGTAGCCTATGAATTTTCTGTAGGGAAAATACATCTGGCATTCTAAAATTTCAAGGTTCTGTCATTTCCCTGGTATGGATACTCCCTCCACCATGCAAACTGTGACCCCTACTGAGACTTAGTAGATAGACTTTAAGAATTGCTGTGACTAAAATATCCCTGAGTGACTGAGTCTCCCTAGACTTAGCATGGCCAGTCCTCAGGTGGTGGACATAGAATCCATTACAAACTCGGTCCTCAAAGTTGATTGACCCAAGAGGTGCAAGAGCTTCTGCTGGACCAGCATAGCCTTTGAGAACCCTGGGTCCCCTCCCCATCATGATGAGGCAATGATGGAGAACCTTGGTGGAGGTCAGAGCTCCCAAATGTTGTAAAATTCAATTACTATAATATAGCCAGTTTATGAGTTTGGAATTTCTGTTTGTAAAACATGAACATCTACAGGAGGAAAATGTAATATGCCTCCTAACTACAATAGGATTATTTCATTTTGATAGAATAATGGGAGAAGTACATTAAGAAAGTATTATGGAAATAAGCCTGACCTCCAAGTCAGGATAAAAAGCTAATATGAGACTATTGGTAAAGACTGTTTAAAAAACAACTCAGGCACTGATGGGTATTTTGAAATTATCATTTTAGAAATTTTAATCCCATTCAAAAGAAGAGTCTGATAGTCAACACTAGGGATGACAAGTAGAAGCAGTAGAATGTGTGCCATAGAATGGCAGCTCCTTGAGGGCAGGGACTGTTTCTTAGTTTCGTTGTTGTTGTTGCTGTTGCTGCTGCTGCTGCTGCTGATGATGATGATGATGATGATGAAGATGATTATGCTGTTAATGATGGTAGTGGTGATGTTGTTGATGATGATGATGATGATGTTGATGTTGACGTTGATGTTGATGTTGTTGATGAAGGTGGTGGTGATGATGTAGTTGTTGATGATGATGATGTTGATGTTGATGATGATGATGATGATGTTGATGATGATGATGATGTTGTTGATGATGATGATGTTGGTGGTGTTGATGTTGTTGTTGCTGATGGTGGTGGTGGTGATGATGATCCTTTATATCCCCAGCACTAAGAAAGATGCCTGGATCATAGTGAGTGCTTAATAATTACTTGTTGATTGTTTAAATATAGCTTTCCTGCTGAAAAAAAGTGACCTAGTTTATATTTTGCATCTATTTCTATAGGTACATTTTGTGACCCCTCCCCTACAAAGTCACCTAGTTGAGGCTGGGAACTGTTTAACTTTTGTCTCAGTATCTGCAGTCCCTGTCATTGTGAATAATTGATAGGTAGATTGAATAGGATAGAATGATGGAAAAACAATGGACGTCCACCAGGGTTCACGTGGCATTCTAATCGAATCACACTAGAGTGTATGTGGTATATTGCCCAAGAAATGAGGAAAGAGACAACTTAAAGAAAGCTGATTAGGGTCTCCTCTTTGTAACTAGACAGACAGGTAATAATCAGGGGATGATTTGTCCATTGCTCAAAGCTGACTCAAATATGGTCATTTGTCTCCCAGAATTTGAGTAAGAACAATAGTGTGGAGTTTGTTAAGAAAGTGATTTTTTAAAAAATAAGCATACTTTCTGCATGTTCAAACTTCTTTTCCCCACCTTGTAAGGAATCCCCGATGTTGTTATAGCTCCGTAGGAAAACCACAACCACACAGAGAGAATTTTAAATGAGTTACATAAAATATAAGACAGAATAAAATGGGACTGTTTGATTACCTCCTGAGGGGTGATTGTAGCAATTTTTACCTGCCTTCCTGATGAGCAATGTTTGACTCTCCACTAGGACACTGCCATGATAGTTATAGAAACATCCAGAAGATATCAGGGACCTCCAGAGTTCATTTCCAGGCAAGACTGCACCTAACCCATTATAAAGGGATCCAATCAAAATGACTGAACAACAACAAATTCCAAGGGGTCTTCTGTCTCTCAGTCTCTTGTCTCTTGGTCTCTGTTTCTCTTTCTCTTTCTCAATCTCTCTCTCTCTCTCTCTCTCTCTCTCTCTCTCTCTCTCTCTCTTTCACACACACACCCACACACACACACACACACACACACACACATACACACGCACACAATATCCATACATGCAATGTTTAGCCTTTGAATGATGTCTCCAAGAAGCAAAGGAATAAGCATCTGGAGTCATGGTTTCCTCTTCTTGTCTTATGCAAAATAGTTATGGGACTTTGGGCTAATCATTCAATTTCTCTGATCTTCAAACTGTCTCTAAAGTACCTTCTGACTCCAAAAATCTCTGAAATTACAGTTTGATGACTATAGCTTCAGTAGTTATGAATAAATGCTTTCCTGTTGCTCTATACTGGGAAAAGTATATTTCCATGTTTGGTGTCATCTTTGACTCCTCACTCTTCCTCACTCTTCCTTCCACATATGCAACCAGTTGCCAAATCTTGTCATCTCTTCCTCCATGACATCTATCACATGCATATTCTCCCATTACTCTCCAGGCCCTAATTCATCTCCTCTGGACTGGACTATTACAACAATCTCCTAATTGTGCTTCCTGCCTCTCCTCATTCCAATTCATCCTCTACTCAACTGCCAAAGTGTGGAAGTCTGACCATGCTACTTCCTTCTTCAACAAATTCCAGCTGCTCCCCTATTACATCTAGGATCAAATATAAACTCCTCTTTTTGGTTTTGAAAGCCCTTCATAACCTAGCCTCACCTTACCTTCTCAGCCTCATTAGGTATTACTACAGTTCTTTCTCTCTAAGGCCAAACAGGCTTCCTTACTGTTCTTCACATACTCCATCTCCCAGCTTCACGCATTTGCACTGGCTATATGCCGTGTCTGAGACTCACCTGCACTTCTTGGAATCTAATTTCCTTCAAGGCTCAGCTTAAGCAGCTCCTTCTACATGCAACCTTTCCTGGTCCCCTCAAATGTTAAAACCTTCCCTCAAGATAGTCTTATCTATTTTGTAAGTATTTCATATGAACCTATGCAAGCATGTTGTCTTTCCTGGGTAGAATGTAAGGTGTTTGAGAGCAGGAGTTGTTTCATTACTGACTTTTGTTTTCCCAGAGACAAGTGCAGTGCCTATTACATGGTAGGCACTTCATAAATACTTATCAGTTGACTGACTGATTGATGGACTGGAGGCAGGGACACTGGGATGTCACTTGGCATGATTTGTTTCTTAAATTCCATAGGATTTGTAATTGGAAGGGATCTTAGAATTCATCTAGTCCAGGAATTCTTAACTTAGGGTCCACAGATGCCCCAAGGGATCTGCAGATATATTTCAAGGTAATCATTAACTTAGTAAAAAAAAAATACATCTTTATTTCAATATAATTGGGGTTTTTGTAATCCTGTATATTTTATTTTATGCATTTAAAAACATGATTCTGAGAAGGGATCTGTAGTTATCACCAGATTGCCAAAGGGGTCAGGACACACACACAAAAAGGTCCAACTCCCCATTTTACAGATGAAGAAAATAAGGCTCAGAAAAGCAGAAGCTCTAGTAAAGGTTAAGAACTAGGATGTGTTCTCTATACAAACAAAAAAATCTAACCCCTCTTTATTTAATCAATCCCAAAGCATTTATTAATCACCTACTATGTGCTAGGAACTACACTAAGCACTGGGAATACAAATACAAAATAATAGTAACAATAACAATAATAATCCCTACTCCTGGAGAGCTCGACATCCCATAAGATACATTACATTCTATTCCCTCAGTCATTTGGATGATCCACAAATAAAGTCAGAGTTACATGGAACCCTGGAAAACCATCTGTTTAAGTGCAGCCTCCTATCTTCTGGCAGTGAATCTATATCTCATTTCTGATTTATAGCTGAAACTCAGAAACAGTCAATGACTTGCCAAAGATCACAAAGCTAATCAGTAGCAGAAGGGAGATAGGACAAGATCTCCTGCCTTCAAGTATATTGTTCTTTCCTCTATGCCATATTTCCCCATTGCCTGACAGCATATCTACTCTCTACAGAAAAAAAAAACCCAAAAGGAGAAAATTCTAACATGTTTCTCAGGCAAATGATCCATCACAGAGTCCTGTTCTGAGAGTCTGAGGGAATGGGAGAAAACAAGCGTTTATTAAGCATCTACTATGTCCCAGACACTACACTGAGTACTCTACAAATATTATCTCATTTGACCCTCCCAAGGTAGGCGCTAATGTTATCCCCATTTTACAGTGAGCAAACTGAGACAGACAGAGGTTAAGTGATTTGCTCAGGGTCACCTAGCTGGTTTGAGACAAGATTTGAACTCAAATCTTCCTGACTCCAGACCTAAGATATATATTGCTAAAACTTTCCCATCTCCAAATTGTGGACTTTTGTATAGCTAGTGAGCCAAGTATATCCCAACATCTCCTTTAGAAAACACTTTAAACTCCCCAGATCCAGGTGACCACATCCTTAACTGTATGTTGAATTTTCTTGAGGAAAGCTTATGAAAGACTCCCAAATGCAATTGCGTTAGGTTCAAAGAGCTTGGAGAGGGAAAAACCAAAACAAAAAGCAAAAGTACTTCGATGTACTTCAGTCTTTGCCAGCCCTAACAGTCCTCTGTACCCATTTGGGGAGAGATGATTTTGGCTGTCTTACAGAAGAGCACTTTGAATCACTTCACTGTCAGAGTAGAGGATGGTTCTCCAGTTATTGCCTTCCATCAACACTGAAGAAGTGAGCACCTTTCCCCAAAAGCTGAATCAGGAGAGCGCTGGGCACTTCAATGGTGAGGTTGATCTTTGTGATTTATGCTTCTCCAGAGACCTAGGCAAAGTGAAGACTGAAAAGATGACAGCTTAGAATAAATGAAACGTCTGCCTTGATCCCAGCCTCCCAAAAGAACACAATGCCAACTTTCAAAAGCATTCCGGTCCTTCTTCCTGATTGAGAAGAGTGAATAGTGATCAGGGTTAAAAATAGATTCCCTCACTCTCCAATCGGGCCCTGCATGGTGGAATCCTAGGATACTTTCTCAACCTTCTTGCCAATTGAAGAATATTTCCATAAGGAACCCGTATCACGCCCTCATTTCCCATTCAACTCTGCTGGAGTGTCAAAGACTCTCAGACGGTTGTAGGCTGTGAATGGCCGCAGGAGCACAAACGAGCTATTTTTGAAATTGGATCAAAAGTGGGATTGTGTTCGATTCAAAATACTGGAAGGGAGGAAAGGGGAACGGCTCGTCTTTAGCGCTTTCTTTAGTCATCCAAGAGACTTGCCTGGGCTCCATTTACAAGAAAAGTGTTTTATGCTCATATGGAAACACTTATCCTCTGGCACCCCCTGCTGGTTACAATGTAACCATAGAGGGAATTAAAGGTTGAGGGAACCGCTGGTGACCTCATTTCTAACAAGTCTTTGAAATCATTTGGAACAATGAGCATTTGCAGCTTTAGCCCCAAAACATCAGGAAACCACAGACTCCAAGCCCTCCCTACCCTTCTGTATGTATCAGAGTACCCACCATCCTTCAAAGCCCTTCCCAAATCCAATCTAATTTCCTGTTTTGGCCCATTCAATCTCTCCCTTTCTGTACCTTCTTTAGCCCAAGCTCTCTGTGCTACCCACTTTAGCACTTGATTATAGCTTGTGATAGGATTTGGAGCTGGAAAGGACCTTAGACTCATCTCGACAAGCCCCTCATTTTATAGAGGGGAACACCAAAGTCTGGGCAAGTTTAGTGACATGCACATAGAGTCAGGATTAGAATTCAGGCCCTTTGACTCAAAACCTACTGTTTTTATCCCTATATTAGGTGGCTTCCTTGATTTGTAATCCCATAGTTTAACATAATATTTTATTGTTGTTCAGTCATGTAGTTGTGTTGGACTACCTGAATGGGAGGAAGATGAGGCAGTACCGCTGTAGGAAACACTAAGTGAAAAGCCCAGCAGCCCATGGTCAGATTCAAGGCGAGGAGACATAGCTGGAGAGTTTTCAGGCAGACAAAGGGGAGTGGTTGAGGGGTTTAGCTGCTACCGACAGATACAGTACTAATGCATTAAGAATTGGCTGCGTCTGCCCTCTCCACTTACAGCAACCTAAACACTCAGCTGTGATTGGCTCTACAGTCGCACAATTAAGTCCTTCCCTTGGGATCACTTCAGCTTTTGTACTCCCAAAACTTAAACTGGGAGCAGCTCTGGCCATCGCTTGGTACTTCCAACTCTCAATTGCCCCTCTGGGCCATCAAAACTTATTGTAAATCCCTCATAGAGTTTGGGAAATGCTTCATTATAGAATTCTCATCTACCAGCAGATTATGGCACTTAGCATCCTGCTGTATTGGTATCTTCAAAGCTATCACTGATGATAAATAATTTAATGAAGACAAAATGTGCTACCAGCTGTCTTATTCTCTAGCTTTATCAGGTTGAAAGTGCAGGGCTAAGCAAAACATAGAAAAACACAGTGTGAAATTAGAAAGACAAGCCCCCCCCAAAAAAAATCTTCATGGTTCTCATTTGTAAGTTGCACAAATGAAAAAAAAAAACCACATTGGGCAAATTAGCAACTTAAGCTACGGGTTATGCTATCCATCACTACTCAGATGCCTCCTCTAGCCATCACTAGAAATAAATAACAAGTTTAGAATGCAGTCAATGGGCCATACTTGAGTAAAGGGTAACCCCAGAACTTAGAACAGGGGTGGGGAACTTGCAGCCTCGAGACCACATGTGACCCTCAAATCCAAACTTCAGTCAAAGGGCTGCACTTGAGGACCTGAAGGGCCTCACATAGCCTCAAGGCTGCAGGTGCCCCACCCCTGAAGAACAGTGCCTAGTACTTAGAACTCTGCCTGGCACACAGTAGGCAATTAATTAATGCTTATTGGCTTACTGATCCACTGTCCCCAACAGTGGCTTACCATATTTGACTTGACAGGATTTTCCTTGGATTTTATTATATTAACTTAGAAGCTATAGACACACTGAGCTTCTCAAATCACATCTCAGTACATTGTTAACATTGATCAGTGTAAGGATGCAATGGAATGTGCTCTATTTAGTTGCTAGTTTAGTTGCATTTATTAAATGCCTACTATGCACTAGGCACTATTCAAGGTACTAGGGATACAAAGTAAAAGCCAAGGAGCTTATATTATTAAACTTATTAACATATAATAAACATTACAACTTTCTACATCTTTAAGCTTTTAATAAGCAAAATGTTCTCACTGGGCTGCAATCCTTTGTTTTAAACACTTTGGTACTGAGTTCACAAGATTTTTACACATCAAGAAACCATACATTTATCACACTGGATATGAAATCTCTTTGACAATCCATTTTTCCAAGTCTAACTTTGATTCTAACCCACAGGTTTTTGATGAGATTTAAATTAGCCTAGTTCTCAATCTTTTAAAACACTCGTATCTCTTTACTCTTGGATATTTTTCTTCTTTCAAGATGTATGGCATGGTGCAAGATCATGTTGTATCTCTAGTTGGGAATTCCTGTAATCGAGGGAAAATTCTTTTTGTTTCTCAATATATCAGTTTATCATAGTTCATTATTCCTTCAATGCAAGCAAGACTTCCAGAATCACTGGAAGTTAAGGGTGTGGCATAAAATCCAGCATTCATCTGACAAAGACAACTGACACCCTACAAAAGGTGTGGAAATCAGCTCATTCTGGTCTCATCTATTCCAAGTCAGACTGCTGAGTCAGCCTAATGACAACTGAAGCACATCTATACGATCACTGATGTCACAAAATGAAACCATATCAAAATTATGGAATTGAAAGAGTAGCAGCAGGGAAAAGTGGGAAAGACTTTCACACGGAAGGTGACATTTGAGCTGAGCCTTGAAGGAAGCGAGGAGTCTAAAAGGCAGAGACAAGGAGAGAGTGCATTCCAAATACAGAGTATATAGGTTGTACAACCTCTGCACATGGTGCTGGAATGTTGTTGTATGAGGATAGGGTAGTGCTGTGAGACTATAGTTCACAAGGAAGAGATGTATAATATGTTTGGGAAAGGCAACCTGGAGCCACATTATGAAAGTCTTTAAATGCCAAATCAGAGGAGTTTGGATTAGATCCTAGAGTTAAGAGGAAGCCACTGGCTATGAGACTTGTTAACTGATTGGCTAGGGACTGAGCAAGTTAATGAGAATGAAGAGTCAAAAAGATGATGTCAAGTTTGCAGTCCTGGGTGACTAGAAGGATGGTGGTGCCTCCAGTAGAAATTGTTATTGCTCTTTTGTTCTCAAAAAGGACCAATGACATTATGAGGGTGATGTCTGGACTTTCTCATGAATTAGATCTAAGTGAAGCAGAGCTGCTCAAAGTCAGAAGCTTCACTCTCTCCTCCACAATCATCAGAGTCCAATGGCAGGACAAAAGTCAGGACGACTGGCAATAGCTCAGGATTCCTCAATAGAAATAAGGAAGTCCAGAAGAGGAGTGGGAATGGGGGGAAAGATAATGAGTTCTGTTTTAGGTACTTTGTTTTCTTCTTCAGAATTACCACCTACTAATGTACATTATGTTGATCTGAGCACCTGTCTTATCCACAGTAGACTGTACACTCCTTGAGAGCAGAGACCATGTTTTATTTACCTTTGTATCCCTCTTAGTTCATAAATAGGTGATTAATTAATTAGTATTTGAATTAATATATGCTGGTGGGTGGCAATGAAAGCAATTTCTAGTGGCATTCTGGACAGCTGATCATTTTGTTGTTGTTTTCTCTCACCCTCCTCCCTTCCTTTCATTTTTCTCCTCCTTCCTGTCACTGCCACCTGTAAGCTTTGCTTAGCCCCAGTTGTAGCATTCCTGGCTAAAGAGGTGGCTGGTCCCCAGAAGACAGTCTGGCTTTGCACATGGATCTAATTTAAAAGCCTTTACAACCTCTGGTAACTCATAGCAACAAGAAATATCAATGCTATAAAAGTGCAAGGAAGCTTGGAAGAGCATGACAGGAAAAGGAGTATATTACTGCTTCTATACTTTTCTCTGTCTCTGGGGCTCCTGTGGCATTTTTGCATCCTGAAGGTCCTGTGCAAAGGATGATTAAGGAAGATTAAGATTGTGCTGAAGGGAAGCTTAGTCCAAAATAAAATATGTCAGTTTCATGATATATACGTGTATCTGTCCTTGTTGTCTCCCCTCACCCATAAGAGAAGTAGGGATTGTTTTATTTATTGTTTTTGTATTCCCCTTAGCACAGTGCCTGGCACATAATAGAAGCTTAATAAATTTTTGTGGATGGGTAAGTGGGTGGATGGGTGGATGGATGGATGGGTGGGTGGGAGGATGGATGGATGGATGGATGGGTGGGTGGGTGGATGGATGAATGGATGGATGGATGGATGGATGGATGAGAGTGCAGCAACCAGTGCAGCAGCTGAGATCAGAAAACAGAGGGGCTCTTAACCTGGGATCTCTGAACTATATTTTTTTTAACATTTGGATAACCATATTTCAATATAATTAGATTCCTTTGTAATCCTATGTTTTATTTTACGCATTTAACAATATTATTTTGAGAAGGGGTTAGTATGCTTCATCAGACTGCCAAAGGGGTCCATAACATAAAATTAAGAGACCCTGCTCTAGAAGAAATTGGGTGGCAAGGATTAGGGTCACAGCACAAGGAGTAATTGACCAAATCAGAATTCACCTAGGCTTCTGACTTGGCAGTCATGGAACAGTAGAAAAGCATTGAATGGGGAGTCAGAGGACCTGAACTCTCTGTTCTTTTCTGCCTCAAGAAGGTCATTTATTCTTTGTAAGCCTCAGTTTCCTCATCTGCAAAATGAAAAGGTTGTACTATATCATTATCTCAAAGGTTCCTTTTTCAGCTCTAAATCCTGTGATAAGCACATGGGTATCCCATGTTTTGCCTTTCATCATGTTTTCCTTATTTCAAATGGAAAATCCAAATGAGAGCAGATTATGCGTGACTTTCTTTGTGTGGCAGAAAGCCAGACTGGGGCATTGTACTGTTTGGGAAGAATTGGGTTTTCTAAGCAAAGGGCTTCAGCACGTTTTTTGGAGAAATTTTACAATTTACTTTTCCCCCCCCACAGCTGCCATCTGTTTCTGAAAGCAATAATATGTAACTAGCTGGCATGTCAGTTGATTAGAAACTGCTGCCAATTTAGATAGGATTGATGGATTGCTGATGCGTGGTGCTGTTCAGAAGAGCACTTCTCAGCCATTGCAAATTACAAGGGATGTCTCATTTTACAGCATAAATTCCCTTAACCACCTACACACTCATTTGCACATAGACTTTTCTGTTAGTACAGAGACCATAAATGCAAGGTACCATGTGCCACTTTCTTCCCTTGGAGTAAGGCTGTCCAAAATGGATTTGACTTTTGATTTTATTCTTTTGTTCAAGAAATGCAAAAAAAAAGAAAAGCCACTCAATTATTCCCAATTAGATTAACCTTTAAACTAATTCTTTAAAGGGGGGGGCAGAGATTTAATTTCCTATTTTGATGTCTTCTTTCATGTAACTTCAGAAGAAAAACAATGTGTGGCCCGTCCTGAGCAGAATGTTCTTTTTTTCTGAAAGATTGCTTACTTCCTCCTGAGCTCAGATTCCAAAACACTGACACGACACTCCCCACCCACCCCCACCCCCGCCCATGGCTTCTAAAGTTGCTCTGAAACCTCTCTGAGCAGGGCATCCTGTGGGCTGGGAAAGGGAAGAAGGAATAAAATGGAAAAAAAAAGAGAGATGTTGCTATAGATTTTCCACTTTATCCTCTGGCCTCCTCTGTCTCAGATGTTTTTATAGTTTTTTTTTTAAAGGGCTGGAGTGAAAGGAAGATAGCATTCTTCAGTTTCTCCAGAGAGCTCTCTCTCCGTAACTAGACCATTAGCACCAGCTGACATGAAAACAAACCATGGTGCTATAAAGCCACAGATTAAGGAAAGACTACCAATGCCTCCATATCACTTAATCTTTAGAAATCATCTCCCAAGGGATGAAGGCAGAATTAGGTGGATATGTCTAGACTAGAAGGTACCCATTAAACCCCAAGCTCTTTAAGGACCAGGGCCATGAGTTACCCAGCTTTGTACTATCTCTAATGTATGTTTATAATTGTTGTTCTGTGTCAACCAAATCACAGAAAGTTGTGAGTGTATCATAAGGGTTCATCACATGTGTCAAGTTCATTCAAAACCATTTAAATGCCTACTATGTGCCAGGTCCCCTGCTTGGCACTGAGAGAGATACAAAGAAGACATAAGACAGTGTATGCCTTCAAGGTGCTTATAAATGAATAGGAGAGAAAAAGCAGGTATACAAATATCTATGCCACAAATTAAAACGTGGAAAGTGCATAAAAGGGAAAGATCCACATAATGAGATATCATTTTCAGCTAGAGGGAATGGAGAAGACTTTCACCAAAGAGGTGTATCCCTAGCAGAGCCTTGGAGGAAGGACAGGCTTTCAAAAGGGGGAGAGAATGAGAAGACATGTTCCCAAAAGGTAACAGAAAGGTGATAGACTCAAGTTGCAGAAAGACATCCATTTTCACAAATGGCCATTATACAAACTTGTTTTGCTTGACTGTTTGTTACACGATTGGGGGGAGGGGGTTAGAAGGAGTGAGATTAGCAGTAGTGATGCAAAAAGAGATCCATTGAAACCTTTTTTTAGATGCACAGAAGAGAACAGAAGGAAACACAGACAAGCGTAATAGTTTTGAAAGAACCATGTTGAATTTAAATACTTTTTTAAAAAGCAAGCTGTACATAACAGAGTTTCACAGTTTCATGTATAATCCTCTTTTATGTCCTACTTTGTATCTGGAAATACTCATGCTTGGGAAGGGGGTGTTAAGCTCAGAATAAAAAAAAATTTAATTTTAAAAAATCAAAAGGAAGGAATCTGGCATGGAGGTATGAACACGTGAAGAAAGCACAAAAGTGGGAGAGGGAATTGGGAATAGGAAGGAAACAGAGAGTAGGGAGAACAGATTAGGCAACAGCAAGCAGTTCAGCATGTGAAAGGGTATAGTGTTCACTAAGACAAGACAGGCCGATTCATTTAATTCAATTAGCACTGTGCTAGATTTTAAGGATGGGCAGCCAGGTGGCACAATGGATACAGCACCCACCCAGGGGCAGGAAGACTCATCTCCCTGAGTTCAAATCTGACCTCAGACACTTATTAGCTGTGTGACCCCTGAACAAGTCATTTAACCCTGTTTGCCTCAGTTTCCTCATCTGTAAAATGAGCTGGAGAAGGAAATACCAAAACCACTCCAGTATTTTTGCCAAGAGAATCCTAAATAGGGTCATCGACTTTCCTACTCCTTTTTAGTATATTCCTTTAGCCTTAGTGGATACATTCTCTCTAAATTGAAAACTAGAAATTGAATGAGATGGCCTCATAACATTTCTGTGAAATGGGCTACCACAGACTATTCAGGGGACCTTCCCTGTAACCCCAGAAACAAGACTGGGAGAAAAGGGAAGGAGACTTACAGATCTGACTCATGGTCACTGGTGCTTTAGCAAAAGAAAAGCTGTTCTTCTCTGGATGTCTTTGCAAGAAGGCAAGCTGAAGATGCAATTTGTCCCATCTCTTATTTGTATCAGGTGACTCAAACAGTTGTGCCTGAGCTGCTGCTTGCTGCGGCCGCTGCCGCATTTGAGGATTTTTTTAATGAGTAATTTATCTTTAAAAATCTGATGGCTCTCCTGACTTCTTGTGTGGAAGATGGAGGGGGTAGGTCAAGTTAACGGGGCCACATTTTCTCTACAATCTTATAAAACCCTATGGAGAGACAGAATCTGAGAAGTTGCAAAGCTTGCACCTACCAGCTGGTGCTGCCTGCTCATGAATCCTAGCAGCTGCTGTTAGGTCTCTGCAGCCTCAAAGTAAAAGTAAATGTGCAGGCTGTGTCAGTGGCCCGGGAGGAACAGATGGCGGTACCTGCAGGAGCTCTCGGCACAATGGGGAGCGTACAAAACTGGTGGCCCAAGGGGTGCCCTTTGATTTAGGAGACAAGGTAGAAAGCAGAGGCCCACTATAGCTGGCATAGGATTGTCGGACTCAGAGCTAGAAAGGATGCTAAAGGTCATCATTTTTCAAATGAGGAAACCAAGGCCCCAAAAAAGTTAAATGATTTGCCCAAGGCCCCACAAGTAGTAAGTGGCAGAGCCAAGCTGCTTAATTTCATCCTTAACTGTTAGGTCTTTAGAGAGAGAAGGTAAAGACATATGAAAATACAATTTGTTTAGCGAGTCACTTGAGTCTTTCTTCCTGAGGGCCAGCTAGATTCAAATTCATTTTACAGAGCTATTACTAGGACAGGGCCACTGGGACTTTGCCCCAGCATAGCTACATTGGGAGGGGGTGATATTCCTGCAATTTGAAATGCACAGGGGACCACCTGGGAAAAAAGGCCCCATGTTAGTACTCTGAGGTGAGAACCACCACCCAAAGATCAGAATGCCCCTCTCCTGGGGCAGGCTGTCTGCACCACTGAACTAACTCGATGCCACAGTACGGGGACAAACTTCTTACTCATTTCCTAGGAATCCATTCCATGTGGGACACTGAAGATCATGACAATGGCTACATGTCTTGGCCTCAGTTCCCCCTCTCCTATACAACTGAATTTGCTCTGAGTGTCAAGCCTCTGCTAATTTATTCTATAGTATGCAAAGTACCAACCATAAACTCCTGATCACAGAAAGAATTTTCTGATCATATAATTTGGAGTTGGAAATGGGCTTTAAAGTATCTACTTCAATCTCCTCATTTTATTGTTGAGGAAATAGTCCTTGAGAGGGGAAGTGACCTTCCCAAAAATCACAGAGATAATAAGCATGAGTCAGGATTTGAACACAGGTCTTCTGACTCCAAATCCATTCCTTTGGTCCATATACCATGTTACTCCTCTTAATTCTAATGCTTTCTCTCTTTTAATTATTTCCAATTTATCCAATATATAACTTATTTGTATATATTTATTTATATGTTGTCTCCCCCATTAGACTGCAACCTCCTTGAGGGCAGGGACTGTCTTTTGCCTCATTTTGTATCCCCAGCACTTAGCCCAGTGCCTGGCACATAGTAGATGCTTACTAAATGTTTATTAATTGACTGACTGTCTACTGCACGTCACTTGGAAGTTGGCTTATTGCTGGTCCTCAGCCTTATTCCACCTCCTCATTCCCTCTGGCCTCTTCTCACACCTGTACCCACTCATGTGGAAACAGCAGGATGCCCACTCTTTTCCCTGGGGAGCTCCAGTACTTTCCACATTTCACGAATACAAAAATGTACAACAACCAAGGAGATTTAAAAGTAGCTGGGAAAAGACACTAAATCGTTTTGTCACTAGAGAAAATAAGCATCCCAATGCATGAACGGCAGCATGCACGAGGCAGCAGTGTTTGTGCAAAGGACTTTGGATATGGAAGCTGGGGGCCAGGATTTGAATCACCTATTTGCCACTTCCTGTCTGGGGAAACTGGGCCACCATTTCCTCCTCTGTAAAATGAGAGTACTAGTGTTTACACTTCCTACCTCATAGGGTTGTTGTGAGAAAAATGTTTTGTAAACCTTGAAGCCCTATCAAAACAGGAGTTGTCGTTGCCTTTGTATTTAACCTTGGCCAAATCTTTACTAGTGTACTCCACTTTGGGCTTCCCCAGGTGGCTTCCCTGGCTTCCTTCAGGTCCCAACTAAAAATCCACCTCCTATGGGAAGCTTTTCCCAACTCCTTTTAATTCTAGAGCCTTCCCTCTATTCAGCATTTCCAGGTTATCCTGTCTATAGCTCGGCTTGTGGTTTAGGTGGTGTCTTCCTTATTAGATTGTGAGCGCCTTGAGAGCAGGAACAGTCTTTTTTACTTTTCTTGTATCCTCAGAGCTTAGTACAGTGTCTAGTGCATAGTATAAAATGTGTATTGACTGAGTTTGGAACTTCCAGAAAAGCCACAACTGAATTTAACAAACATATCCTAAGCATCTATGCTGCGGGTTTCAATAGTATTAAAGAGTCAGAAAGTCAGACCGAGGCAGAAAGGTAAAGAAATTAGTGTTATTTTACCCAAAGAAGAGATTATGAAGTAAATGAAATATAAAACATTTATATTTCCCTTTTTCTAATATTTAAAATAGAATCTAGAGCTCAAGTAAGTATCAGTCATCAGACTTATAAAGGAAAAGGGGGGGAATACTTTGTATCAAATCCCAGGGAAAACACACATGTTCATTAGCCAAAAGGGAGGCAGTGTATTACAATAGATAAGAGTCTGAGAGTCAGAAGACCTGGCTTTGAGTTGGTGCCGACTCTTCTACTTATTAAGCTGTGTCACTATGGCCAATGCATTTAGCCTCTTTGGCCTCAGTTTCCTCATTTGTAAAATGGAGATAACATTGCACATAAGCTACCTCAACTGCGGGTTCCCTGATCATGGCAAGCAAGAAGAGTCCTTAGAGAGGAATCTAGTCCAGCTCCCCCATTGTAAAGATAAGGAAACTGAAGCCCAAAGAAGTTGTGACTTACCCAAGGTCACACAGTAATAAGTAACAGAATATGGATTTGAACTGAAATCCTCTGATTTCAAAGGCATCTAGATGGGGCAGTGGACAGAGCACCCAACCTGAAGTCAGGAAGACTCATCTTCCAGAGTTCAAATCTGGCCTTACACACTTACTAACTGGGTAACCCTGGGCAAGTCACTTCACTCTGTTTGCCTTGGTTTCCTCATCTGCAAAATAAGCTGGAGAAGGAAATGGCAAACCACTCCAGTATCTTTGCCAACAAAACCCCAAGCGGGGTCACCAAGAGTCAGACACAACTGAAATAACTTAACAACAACTCTGACATCAAATCCCATACTTTTTCTACCACAACACACTGCCTCTGTACCCAGGGAAGTTTGCAAGGAAAGTGTTTTGCAAACTATTAGGTGCTGTATAAATGCAAGCAATTGTTTTCCGGACTGAATGAACTCATTCTACCTGTGTTCTGTATCTTGCAGGATTCACATGGTGCAGCACTGAGTGGACCCACACTTCTTTCAAAGAAGATTGCTGCATGACAATTTTCGGTATGTTGCAAAAGGTTTGGTTTTTCCTTGTTCAGATATTGTAACATTGGATAATTAGTGATAGAATGAAGCAGAATATGAGAACTAGAAGATGGGTATCTAAGTTCACTGTGGGAAGCAGGTAGAAAGGAATTTCCTCCCGGTGTGCTCATCGCTGCAATGGAAGGAGCAATCTGTCTGGTCTTTGTCTTTATGGCCCCAAAGAGGCATTCTCTTTTTTTTTTTTCCATATGCTTTTGAGTTGAAATTTTTTCTCCCTTTTCCTCTCCCCCCCACCCTCCCCAAGATGGCGCACAATCTGATATAGGCTTTACATTTACATACCCATTAAACATATTTTCACATTAGTGAAGTTGTAAGTAAAAATTAAAACCAATACGAGGAACCATCAGAAAGATGAAACAAAACTCAACAGAAGGTAAAAATAAATGATAGCGATTCGACTTCCATAGTTCTTTCATTGGACATGAACAGCATTATCCATCCCGAGGCCTCTGGAAATGTCTTAGATCCTCATAATGCTGAGAAAGGTTCAGTTTAACAATCTTAGTCATTGTATAACATGGCTGTTATTGTGTACAAAGTCCTCCTGGTTCTGCTCACTTCACTCAGCATCAGACCATATAAGTCTTTCCAGGTTTTTCTGAAGTCAGCCTGTTCATCATTTGTTATAGCACAATAGTATTCCATTACATTCATATACCACAACTTGCTCAGCCATTCCCCAATTGATGGGCATCCTCTCAATTTCCAATTCTTTGCCACCACAAAAAGAGCTGCTATGTATATTTTTGTACATGTGGGTCCTTTTCCCATTTGTTTGATCTCCCAAAAAGGCATTCTTCGTAGGAAATGTTGACACATACATGTAAATAATAGTAGCTAGCAATTTAATACTAGCACTTCAAGGTTTGCTAAGCACTTTACAAATATTGTCTCATTTTTTATCCTCACAACAACCTTGTGAGGTAGGTACTACTATTATTCCCAGGTGAGGAAACTGAGGCAAAGAGAGTTTAAGTGATATGCCCAGGGTCACATGGCTAATAAATGTCTGAAGCAGGATTTGAACTCAGAGCTTCCTGACTCAGGTCCAATGCTCTCTCCAGTGTCCCACAGAGCTTACTTATTGGGGCAAGAGAGTGGCAGAGAATTTAATCCTTTATATTTGGGTTATCGTCAACTAGTGTGGATCTAGCCCAAGGGAGAATGGATGTCAGTAATAGAATTTATTCATTTCTCCCTAGGGTATGCTGTTCTCAGTAACCAACCTTTTACTACTCTTCAAGGGGACTATAACAGCTGCAAATTGAGAAGGAACATTTCAAGTCAGTAAAATGATTCTGTTGCAGTTTGGGGTGCTAGGAAACCCAAAATGCAAGGGTACAGGGCAGGTCTGCCTCAAAAGAATTCGACCACTCAAGCCTTCTTTCAGTCAGAGTAGCAAGGTTTATTATACATCGATTGGGCAGGCAAGATTTCTAGCAAACCTTCGAATTTGATAGGGACAAGACTGGTTGTTATTTGTCCTTCATTCTCGAAGAGGCCCATGACATCAAGGAAGTGATGCCATGACATGTAAGTGAATTGGATTTAAGTGAGGGAGTGCTGTGCAAAATCACCGGTCTCCCTTTCTCTTCTGGGGCCATCTGGGTCTAGTGGCCAGATATAGATCAAAACAACTAGACGTGTCCCAAGATGCGGTGGGAGATGTTGGCCTTTTCAAGCTAAGGTCTTTAACAGGTCTCAGTTTGACTGAAGCAACACCCATTCAGTGATTAAAGCTTAATAAGAATTGAGGCAGAGAATGGCCCCTTTACTTAGTCAAAAGGAGCTGCCCACTGGGAATCAAAGTGGAACTGGCCAGTTCAGCAACACAGCCAGCCTGCCTTCCTTCCTTCCTCTCTGCCTTCCTCCCTCCCTCTTTCTTTCCTGCCTTCTATTTCCCTTCCCTCTGCCTACATAGGTTATCACACTTTTACTTGTGAGCGCTCTGCCCAAAGGCAATGTAAAATGTTGATCTCTGAAAGCTTCTTTTGTTCTGCTTTTTGGGGAGGAAGTAGGGGTAAGTGACTTGCCCAGGGTCACACAGGTAGTAAGTGTCATATGTCTGAGGCCGGATTTGAACTCAGGTCCTCCTGACTCCAAAGCTGAAGCTCTATCCACTTCACCACCTAGCTGCCCCCCATTTTTTTCAAAAGACCAGCTTTAACCCAGATCCCTCTGATACTCACCAAGCTTGTCCTTGAAAGAAGAGACAAGAAAATGTACCCCCTTCCCATGTTTGTAGAAGTATAAGAGAGATAGAGTATCTTTCATAAAAGATCCTTATGGACATGAGTGACTTTTTTTGGAGATATTTACTGTTAATTTCCCTCCTGATTCCTGTCTCTCAAGGAAGTCTCATCTCTATAGGTCTTAGGAGGAAAAAGAAGCCAGTAATCAACAAGCATTTGTTAATTATGTGTTGAACTATTTATAAGAGCACTCAGGATAACAAAGAATGAAAATGGCACAAGGGTCTCAGCATCTGAGAGATGATAATTTTAGGAAATTTAGAAAAAACAGACATTTTTTAAAAAGCCACTACCCCTCCTCATACATATACTAGAATAGAAACTTTAAACATGAAAATAATTTTTTAAAAAATAATTTTCATTCCCAGATATGTCCCTCCCACTGCCCCTCCCTCAATGAGCCCTCATTTGTAATAAATTATTTTTCAAAAAGAGGGGAAAACAGTAGTTCCATAATAACAACCAACACATCAAATGAGTCTGGAAGTGCATGCAGGGTCTGCCACCTGTAATTCCCCACAAGATTAGTACTTTTATACAGGAAAAAAAAAACTGTGAGAAAATTTGGATGGCATTAAGGAATGGCAAGTAGCCTGGGGTGGTCCAGAGGTAACAGACAATGAAAGGCTGGGCTGGGTCAAAGGGCCACAATGAAAGGACAGTTAAAAGGATTATTGAGCAGGATGGGCCAGATGCCTCAGGAGAATCAGAGATCTGGGCTGCTGAAATGTGTGGGAAAGTTCAAGGCAAAGACATGGTCTTAGGATAGTGTGGGAAAGTTCAAGGACTGAGGGTCTTTTCCTTTTTGAGGTTCAGGTCCCATAACCCCATTAATTCCTCAATTGACTGCCCCTATCCTTAAATAAAGGTAATCTTTCTCTTGGGGAGTAGGTCAGCTCCAGTGAATTTAATTATCACCTCTATACAGGTGACTCCCAGACAGATATATCTAGCTCCAGTCTCTCTCCTGAGCTCATCCCTACATCAAGCTTATTGGACATTTGCAAATGAATGTTCCATTGACATTTGAAACTCAACATGTCCAAAACAAACCTCACTATCTTCCTGCTCTTTGCTGTTTCTTTCAAGAGCATCACCATGCTTCTAGTCATCTAAATTTGCTAGATCAAAGTCATCCTACACTTTTCCCTCTCCCTTGTAAGCAATCAGTTACTAAATCTTCTCGATTTGGCCTCTAAAACACCTCTTGCATCTTGCAGCTATCCACTTCTCTCCACTCTGTGACACGAGCTTAGTTCAGGCCCAGTTTCTATATTTGTATTTACCATTCTGTGTTCATGTTGTGTTCTTTGCTCGCCCCCCAATGTAAGCCTCTTGAGGGCAGCCATATTCCTTTTTTGCTTTTGTATCCTCAGCAACTAAGACAGTGCTTGGAACAGAGTAGGTGCTTGATAAATTCTTAGTGATTAAATGACTGAATCCTCAAAGCTGGTAGAAGACAGTGGCGTAATGGAAAGAACCTGATCCTTGGCTCTAGAAGGCCTTGGCTCAAGCTCTGCTTCTTAACTGTGGGACCTCTCTGCAGTGAAAAAAGTGTGGTTCCAGGGGGCAGAAGTTCCTGATTCTGGCACAAACTCTCTGTGACCATGGGAAAGCCTCTGCCTATCTCTGGGGCCTCAGTTTTCCTTTTCCATCTCTTTGAATATGCTTTAACTACTCATCTCAGTGGGTTTTCTCAGTTCTGTTTGTATGTAATTGTTTGCACATTGTCTTCTTTTTCATGAGACCCCAAGCTTCTTGAAAGTAAGGACTGTCTCTGCCTTTCTTTGCACCCCAGCTCTTAGCACAGTGTCTGGCACACAGTAGGCACTTAATAAATACTTGCTGACTTGAAGAAAAAAAAAACTATGTGACCTTGAGCAAATCATTCCTCTGAGCCTCAGCTTTCTCACTTGTGAAATAGAGATTATAAGGCCTGCATTCCTTACCTTAGGTGAGAGATGGTAAAAATCAAATGAGTTACTGCATTTCTGGTGCTATATGAATGTCAGCCACTATTATTCTGAATGGTTATGTTCTCCAGAAGACAGTCTAGTGACCACCATCCCTGCCCCTATTTTCTTGGTCATTAACAAAGAACGAACAGGGTAGTTGGAAAAAAGTGCTTTGTGAATCGTAAAGTGACAAATGATGCATCAAGAACAGGTATCATTGCTGTCATTCTGCGTTCCCCCATCGACTGTCAATCTTTAATATCTCTTATTAACATTCTTCGAGTATGTAGAATACTGTTGATTTCCATACCCAGTAGCTTTAGGTCATTTGGAAAACAAACTGAGTGTGTCTTCATGGAGCAGTCCTTCTAAAATGCACAAACACAGTAGTATGTTGTCCCCTTGCCAAGAAATAAATCCATTTCTGATCTGAATAATAATAGTGGTAGTAGTGATAATAGCTAGCATTTGAGGTTTGCAGGGTGTTTTACAAATATTACCTTATTTTATCTTTACAACAACCCTGAGAGGTAGATTTTATCCCCATTTATAATGAGGAAACTGAGCCAGAGGAAGGTTAAGTGACTTGCCCAGGGTCACATAGCCAGTATATGTCAGAGATAGAATTTGAACTTGTGTCCTTTTGTCTTTAAGTCTGGTTCTAACTGCTACAACAAACTGCCTCTTATAAAGTACATAGAAGCCGCATAATATGATTAAAGATTTGGAGCCAAAAGGCCCAAGTTCAAACACTGGCTCTGCTACTTCCAATATGGCAGGCAGGTAACAAGCATTTATTAAGTGCTTACTATGTCCAGGATAATGGTCTAAGCACTGGAGATACAAATGAAAACAAAAAAAAAAAGTTAGTTCCTGCCCTCAAGGATCTGACATTATATTGGGGGAAGATAACACATGAAAGGAGTTTGAATGGGTGGAGGAAGGAAGAAAGGTACCCACATAAGAGTCTGATGGCAAAATCTGGAAGAATCAGAAGTGCTGCCAGGAAAATGTTTGACCCTGGCCGGGTCACTTACCTTCCATGGTTTCTTCATCCATTAAGGGAGTAGTTTGAACTAGCTAACCTTAATTCCAGCTCTAAATCCCATGTTACTAAGTAACCTCAGCTCAAAGGCTAGAAGAGGTCTTAAAGATTATCTAGGTCTATCCTCTCATTTTACAGAGGGGGAAACCATGACCCAAAAAGTTAAGTGAATTACCTAAGGTCAAACATCTAGTAAGTGACAGACCTAATACTAGAATCTAGGTCATCTGACTCTACATCTGCTGCTACATTGCCTGGTAGCAATTGTTTTTCCTCTTAAAACAATTTCCTTTTTGCAAGCCATGGAAAGACAAGAGAGCCTAAGAGTCAAAGGATTTTCTACCTTGGCCCTGCGCAAGTCACTTAACCTGTTTTTGCCTCATTTGTAGGGCTTTCAGTTATACAAAGAGGTGGTGAACATGTATACAGACTCCACCTATTTGGAAAGTCCAGCCTGAGGGGAAGAAGAAGAAAGGTCCCAGCCCTATCTTAGCTATATCCATCTCTCTAGGTGGGGAGTTGGGAATGACTTGTCCAAGGTTACAATGTCAATATCTATTGAAGGAAGAAGTACTAACTGGAGTCAACTTTCCAAAGAGCAAGCTGAGCCTGCCCTAGCCTCTCTTTCCTTCTACCCTGAGACTTTCTCCTAATTGTTCTGAGACTTACCAAACTATTTCTGTTGAAAAGATTTGGAGTGGGTGGTACCGAAACTCAACTTCTGGAACATTTCTGTAGGATCAGAACAGAAGATTTAGGATTGGGATAAACTATTAGCATAACTTAACTTCCTGCCATCTCCCAGAGGAGTCATAGTAGTGACAAGGAAGGGAAACACAAGGAAATTGAGGACAGTAGCAGATAATGATGGATTCAAAGGCTGAGAGGTTTCCTAGAGAAGCTGATTCCTCTCCTAATAAGGAAGAATAGAGATACAGAACTGCCAGGGATGGAGGTAGGGATCAGTAAAGCAAAGAAAACGTATAAATTGTCAACTAGGAGCTGACAAAAAGGAAAGCAGGTGGAAAATGGGATTGAGTTGGAAAGTGGCGGAGCCTAATAGACGGAATATTAGCTTCCTTAGTATGCAGGGCATGGATCTGGAGTCTGGTTGACTTCTAATAATCCATTTCAGGTCTATGGTGATTGGGATGCCCTGTGATACAGATACAGTATGCTCTCTCATCCAGAGATGAAACTAATAGGAGAGCTGGTGATGGCATCCTTCCGTGGTCATTAGTTCAATGTTAGCTGTCTATCAATTACACCTATGCAGACTTCAGAATGACTGTTCAAGATAAATAGAACACACATTATATTATCAGTCAGAATATCTAGGTCCTCCTCTACCATTCATTCAGTCAATAAACATTTATTAAGTGCCTACCATGTGCTAACTATGTGACCTCGGGCAAATCATTTATTCTGTTTGGGCCTCAGTTTCCTCATTTGCAAAAATGAGGCAGCTGAACCATATCATCCTTAAGATCCTATTTCTTTTGTCAGAGAATCAGTGAAATCCCATGATGATGATTCCAGCAAATGAAGCTTGGAAACAATGGGTCTCTTCTTAAAAGGCCTTTGCTTTGACTCTGGAGTAATGGGTTACCTTGCTCTGTTGACCCTGAGGATTCCGTTTTGGGGCCTACTGAAAAAACCTGCATTCAGTCCCTAACCACCACCCAAGGCAAAACCTAAATGGAGTCCATTTGAATACATCCTTTCTGGCCTAGGACCATGAGGAATAGACTCATTCTTCAGCTAAGCTTGTTAGAGGATAATGCTGCTGTCCCTGGTACTGATCCAAAGTGACACATGCCAGGAGAAAAAAGCCTTGGAATGAAAATCAGGACAGCTGCCTTCTCTTTCTCTAGCTCCCATGCTGATGCTCTAGAATCAGGCCTTTGGAAGGTCACATTTCACCAATAAATGTGTGTACTCTCCCCACTCTACCGGTGTTAGAAATGATGATGTTAAAACTTCCCAAACTCTTTAGACCAGGGGTTTTAACTTGAGATTCACAAAATAGATTTCAGGGGATCTGTGAACTTGGACGGGGGGGGAGTTATATATTTATCTCAATATAATTGATTTCCTTTATAATCCTATGTATTTTAGTTTATGCATTCAGTAGCATAATTCTAAGAAAGGGTTCCTAGGCTTCCTTTACCTAAAATATCTATGATACCAAAAAAAAAAGGTTAAGAATCCTTGGTCTAGATAATGGGAGAAATAATAATAATAACTGCCCTTTCATATATTGCTTGAAGGTTTAAAAAGCACTTTGTACATATTATCTCCTTTGATACCCACAATGGCCCTGGGAGGTAGTGATTTTATTATCATCTCCACTTTACAAATGGGGAAACCAAAGAACCAAGAGCTTAAGTGACTTGTGGAGAGTTAAGCTCTTAAGTGCTTGTGGCAAAATTCAAAACCAAGTCTTCCTGACATATAAATATTCATTCAGAAAGCAACTTTAGTCTTCGCAATCACGACATTGTAAATTAGTGCAGGCATCCAAAAGGACTGCTGTCCTGGACATAGGGGGCGACTAAGGGGAAGTTGTAAGTAGCTAATCTTTGGCCCCAGGAACTTCAGGAGTAGAAGAAGGATATTTATTGAAGCAAGAAGCATCTCTTCTCAAATTGGTAGTGAAGCACCAAAGCAGCAGCGTAGGCATGTGTTTGAAGTGTCAGCCAGTAGTTTTAATCCCAGCAAAGTACTGTGTGGGAGTCATAGAGATGTCAGCTATGTGCAAGAGCAGCCTTGAAAATTATTTTCAAAACTCAGAATTAATACTGGCTCCACCCACATTTCCTAATGCCATCCCTTCACCTCCTGCCTATCCCTTTACATATCTAGCCTCCCCTCCTCTCCTCCCCTCCATATCACTTGACTACAAGAATGCTTACCAAAAAAAAAAAAGAAAGAAAGAAAGAAAGTTTCCCACAAACACAGTGTCAGCACCAGGATTATGGACAGCAGTAGATCTCAGATGGCAGATCAGGGAGTAGAGGAGTCTAGGAGCTGGAGACAGTTCTGAAGATAAAGGTAGGTCCTGAAAGATAGTAGTAAAGGTAGAGTTACAGAGTCAGAGACCAGATACGAGTCCAGAGTTAGAATGAGTTCAGTTCCAATAAGGTCAGAGTGAGGCTATGGGGCAGAAGCCAAGTGGCTTGCCCATACTCACAGATAGTATCAGAGCCAGTTTTTGAACCCATATCTCCCAACCCTGATCCCATCATTCTTCCCATGAGGTCATGCTGCTGGATATGACAACATTGTCAACAACGTCAACAACACAAAATTGGAAGTATAAACTGAAGGACAAGATTGAGCTGAAAACTAACGCAAGTAGTTTGCCAAGCTCTCTACAAATATTGACGGTTGGAACAAGCAACTGGCCAGATTAGTTAGACATTTTGGACCTGGGAGGGCACAAACACCAGAGGGCAGACAAAGTAAGTCAAGAGATCAGAAAGTTCAAGACAATAGTCAGGAACCAGGAAATCCTAAGAAACTGAAAGAAAAAGATAAACCAAGGGAAAAAAACAGGACACCAGCACCAAGAAAGAATTTAATACCTAAGGAATTCTCTTTCTCATGTCTTTTGGCTGGTTTCTACTCAGGCAAGAAGCAATCCCAATACAGCTAGCCTGAGGTTGCAAGTATGATCAGATCACTTAGATGAGGCCAAAAGTGTGTGGAAGGGAGGAAGCAATAGCTTCTGGCAAGCAAAGCCTGACATATACAGCCATCCTTGAAAACTGTGTTCAAATCAAGAGGGAAAAACCAACTTAGTCACTCTTGTAGGCTGTGGGTAGATAGCTTCTAAAATCAGAGAACTCTCAAAGTGACTGGTTCCATAGGGCCTCCTCATAAAGCACTTCTGTTGATAAAGTCTCAAAAGGGATATTTGACCAATAATATAGTCTGAGCCTTTGCTATACTCATTCTTTACTTAGTTTCTCTATTATAGTGGGCATTTTTTTTAAATCACTAGTTGCCATAGCAACAGCTAGGCACTAGTAGTGCTAGAGGTGGCAGCTGCCAAAGAAGAAACTAAAATGATCTATTAGCAGGCTCTGGTCATAAGGAGAGAAGGGAAAGTGCAGATGCCAAGAGAGCTACCTAGCTCATTCATATGGTTAAACCTTTACCTCACAACAGCTCTGGAAGATCAGTAGCACAAGTAGTATTATCCACCATTTTGCAGATGAGAAAACTAAGGTACAGAAGTCAAGGGACCTTGCCACAGTCAGCGATAGTATCAGGGCCAATTTTTGAACCTAAATCTCCCAAGTCTAATCCATCACTCTTCCCATGACCCCACGCTGCTGGGTATACCAATAGATTGTAAGTCTAGACTAAAGGACAAATTTGAGTTGAAAACTAATACAAGTATTTTTCTTCCACTGAGAGACTAGTGATTTTTAAAAAAAAATGCCCACTATAATAGAGAAACTAAGTAAAGAATGAGTATAGCAAAGGCTCAGACTATATTATTGGTCATATATCCCTTTTGAGACTTTATCAACAGAAGTGCTTTATGAGGAGGCCCTATGGAACTAGTCACTTTGAGAGTTCTCTGATTTTAGAAGCTATCAACCCACAGCCTACAAGAGTGACTAAGTTGGCCTGTATAAACAAAAAGAGGAGAAGGAGATCAAGGACAGATCCTTGGGCTTTTAAGATCCCAAAAATTATACTTCAATTACACTCAGAGTTCATCAGTTCTCTCTCTGGAGATGGATAGCCTTTTTCTTCATGAGTCCTTTGGAATTGTCTTAGATTATTGTATTGATCATAGTAGCCAAGTCTTTCACAGTTGATTATCATTACAACATTGCTCTTATTGTGCACAATGATCTCCTGGTTCTTCTCACTTCACTTTGCATCAGTTCACAGAAGTCTTACCATGCTTTTCTTAACTACCCCCACCCCTTGTCATTAGTTATAGCACAGGCAGCCTTTATTTTTTAACAGGAGATGAAATGTTTTTCAACTTTAAAAAATAAAATAAAATAAAATCAAGCCCAAAGAGGAAGAAAGTGTTAGATTTCTCTAGAGAGAATCCCTTGAATACAAAAGCTAATTATTTTGCTTCACAGCACATCCTGTGGAATAGGAAGCAGGAGCCGGCTGTTGAGACAGCTGTGGGACTGAGAAAAAGAAGGATTTGTGCATTGTGATCCAGAAAAGCAAGAGCTGGAGTATGTAGGGAAAAAGAAAGCTTTCTAACGAGTGTCCTCCAGTGCCTGATGTTGGGAGGGTGAGGAGGAAGAAAGAGGACAGCAGCCCTGGCCCTCTCTGTCAGTGCTCACTTTGATTTTGTCTCCCTGCCTCAGAACAAATGCTGCAGGAAAGCCTGGAAATTGCTTCCCTGCACTTTTTCCTCCAGGTTAGACCCTGCTTTGAGGCCACAGGCTTGACCAAGAGCAGAGAAACTCTAAAAGAAGATTTCAAAAACTGAATTTGAATGACTGTTTATTAAACACCTTTACTTACTAGTTAGTTAATAAAAGTCTCCCTGCTTTTAGCTCAATTAAATTTTTAAAGGTCATGGATATTTTTAGCTCACTGTCTAAAAATGTATTTGAAGTGCTTTATCTCTGTGTGTTGGAGGGGTTTTTGTCTTGTTTTGTTTTAATTAACTTTGGTTTAAACCTTTCAGTACTCTTGGGCAGATGGGACCTACCAAAACATACATGAAAATGGGTTAGTTCCTGTACAAGGGTCTTGAGACTTTTACCATAAATGTGTGTGTGTGTGTGTGTGTGTGTGTGTGTATGTGTGTGTGTGAAAAAGGACACTACTGTTGTAATACAGTGGAGCTTTTATGAAGGACATTTACTTCTGAAAGTTATTCCCCCAACCTGTGGGACATATAATCCCCTGCCCTCCATGCCACCTGCAATCCTGGCTCCAAAGTGACCATGATTTGTGGGGATTATCTGTGGCCCCTGAAACTGAGAACAAACAGCACAGAACAGAAACAAACACCCCTAGACCCATTTTTCCCAGCAGGATAAAAGAAAATCCTTCCCCTCTTAGGGGTTCAGCTGGGTATAGCAGCTAGGAGTGGCCTAGAAAGATGGCAAAAAGAGAGAGACCAGCTTAGTCTCAACAGTTTTAAAAATGCAGGTAGCCAACCAAAGGAGACTACCCCACCCATGAGGTAAATGACCCAAGAGACTCCATGCTAGGAAAACTGAGCATGCTCAAAGACTAGGTTACACTATATTTAAATCCTACATATACATACATACGTATATATATATATACACACACACACACACACATATATGTATGTATATATACATATATATATACATATATATATATGTATATATATATATATACACACACATATATAAATCTGTTTACCATAAAATTTAGACACTAATTATTTGTGAGTAGATATCACCTATTTAACCATTAGTTAAATTTATGGCATTGCTATAAAGAAGGAAATGGAAAATTTTTCAGTGAAAATTCAATTCAATAAATATATTAAGTGCATGCTGTTAAATACAGCACACTGTGTCCATGGCCTTACTGTGATAAAATGGGGAAGAGGGAAGAGAATACAAGACCTATATAACATATGGTCCTGCTTTTGTGGAATTTGCAACCTAGTAGGCAACATATACCAAAATAATTATAATACAAAATTGCACATAGCAGATGTGAAAAACCAAGTGCTTTGTGAGGTCTGAGAGCACGGAAAGGTCATTGCCAGCTTTAACAAAGGGGAGGGTTCAAGGAAGACTTCCTAATAGAAATGGTCTTTGAGTTGGGCTTTGGAGGATGACAAGAATTCAATATGTGGTGAGGGTTGATGGAGAAGTAAAAGTAAGAGTCATGTCATTCCCGGCACAAAGAACAATGTGAGGAAAGATATAGAAGTGGTATAAAAAAAAGAAAGAAAGAAAAAGGTCTAACTTAGCTGAGGCATATAATATGTGGAAGAGAGTAGTATGGGATAAGGAAAGGTAGGATGGTACCAAGCTCGTAGAAGACTTTAAATGCAGGCTATGAGGAGCCATTGCTAGATTTTAAGCAAAGGAGTGACATAGTTAGATCTAAGCATAAAGAAGATTTTATCTGGCAGGAAGAGACAGTGGAGGCAGGAAGACCTGTTAGGAGACTATTTCAATAGTCCAGGCAAGTAGTGGTAATGAGGGCCCCTTCTAGGCTGGTTGCAGGAATGAAGAGGAAGGGAGAAGCACCAGAGACATTACAAAGATAGAACTCACAGACAGAACAAAGATAGAACTAACCAGAAAGAAGAGGAAAGAATCATCAATAACACCATAGTTCTGAATGTGGGAAACTGGGTGAACTGTGGTGGCAACCATGGAGGAGCCTGTTCAGGGGTAAAGTGAGGTAGCATCATACAGTGAAAAGAGCACCATGTTTGGAGTTAGAGGTCATGGGTCCAAATGTTAGCTCTGATACTTACTATCTGTGTCATCTTTAACAAGTCCCTTAACCTGTGAAGGTGTCAGACTACCTGGCCTCTGAGGTCCATTCTAGCTCTAAATCTATAATAATATCAATTTCAGAAGTGCCAGTGGGACATTCAGATTGAGATATGAATGAAAAGGCTCCAAGCTATACATTGGCTTGGGAATGTTAGATCCTGGGGGTCCCAAGCCAGGGAAGGATTTTTTTTTTTGCATTTATTCATTCAGCATCTGTGTGATACCATTAAATGCATCCAAATCCCTAATGAAATGGAGAAAGGCTTCAATCTCCATGCATGACAATTTTCAATCTTGCTGAAAACTCCTCTGAAAACAAGACCTTTTGCTGGGGTCAACGTTCTCATATGAGAAGGAGGATTAGAAGATGTCTCTTGTTGAACTCTGTCCATTCCATTTTCCAAAAGCATTGGCTTTGGAATCCTACTTTGTTTTGGCAGTGAAGTATGGAACTAACTGTTTAGTCTATGCTGTCATACATCATTGGCTATGTCAGCCTCTATCACGGAAGGGGCTGATGGGCTCTGTCTGGGCTGCAGCAATACCAAATTGGGTCAGGTCCATTAAGCCTATCTTCGGACATGGTTGTTAGATCTGTAGTTCCTACCCTCCAATCCAAAACAGGAACAGTCTATGGGTATTTTCTCTGCCAACCACCACTGCCTCTAATCTCTCCCTGTCAATGGTGATACCAGTGAAACCCTACCCCATTCATACCTCACCGGCTCCAGTAATAAGCCCTTACTCACATGGGACACTTTGGGTCCTGCACGTGTTTTTTGTGACATGAACACTCAAGAAATTACTTTACCCCATTCATGGGGATGGCACCTGGCATGTGCCACAGCACCATCCTTTCCCTACAGGAAGAACAGGAAAAACTTGGTACGTCTCCTGCCAGGGAAAAGCAGAAGGAAATCCTCTTCTGGGTTCATCAATTGCCAGCATTGAGAAGGAACTAGGAGCTAGGAACAGCCAGCAAAAGCCTGTGGACTCCTCAGAATCATGTGGTTAAATTCATAAAATAAGATACATAGTATTACAAAGGAAACTAATTGGATTGAAAAATAGTTATTAAAAGATTTTTTAAAGGCAAGTTCACAGACTCTAGGTGATCTAGCCCAACTCTCATTTTACAAAAAGAGGAAACAGAGACCCAAAGAGAAATGACTCATCTAAGGTCCCATAGTTACCCAGTGGCCAAGACAAGCCTTGGCCCTCTCCTATCCCTATGCAATGCTCTTCCTCCTGCACCATCCTGCTTCTGGTTTGTGTGGTTTGTTATTCATCTCTTCACTGATGCATGTATTCCCTCACTTCCTCCCCACAGTGACCTTGCCATGCTTTTTCTGCATTTCAGACTTAGTATATAGTCAGGTATTAATAAACACTTGATTTTTACGTAAGTCACATATAGTCAGTCAGCCCAGTGACAAGACTCTAGCTTCCAGAGTAAGTCCAAAGGTAGGGGTCTTATCCAGGATTACTGGTTCCACCAGATCCCAAAAGACTTAGGTTGGTCTTCTCCGTTCATCTTTTGTTCAGAAGATTTGGATGGGGCTCAGGGCTTGAAGGCCTAGACCAAACTGGGCCCAAACTAGTCTTCTGAAGACACCTCCCTGTATGACAGAACTGGCCCAAACTCTAGGAGCTTGGGCAAGGTGACAAAAGGGCCAGGGTAGGCCAGGCTGGTGCTCAGGTTCAGCCAAGCTCTTATGGTAACCAGGTATCTCTGAACTCCAGAATGTCTAGGGACTTCCCAGGAGTCCAGTTCTTATTGGCGCCATGCCAGCAGACTGCCTGAGGGCTCTCATCTGTATTCTCTTCCCAACTGATAAGGTTTTAATAGTTCACTGAAAATATTACACCATTAAAATCCAGGACAGACATGGCCAAGAGAGGACTTTATTAAAACACATACACCTTCCTTGGTAGGTAATATATCAGTCATCAGTGATGACCAAAAAAAAAAAAGTTAGGTCTTCTCTCTGTAAACATGACCTAAGGTCCTTTAGCAAAGGTCCTACAGCACTCCAACCTGTGTGTGGGGTAGGAATGAAAGAGACAACAGTAGAAACCCTAACCATTCCATCTGATTCACCTTTGCCTTTTTCCTTTGAGCTTCAAAATCCAATTCAAGGAAGCAATTTATGGACCAGTCTGAGTCATGTAAATGATTAGAACAGAGGCCAATGTTTATTCCTAATAATCTCATGATCCATGTACATGGAAAGTTCTGCTATTTAATTATATTTCATTAAAATATGAATCAAGGCTATCTCTGCATAATTCATTTCTGGGAAATAATCATGGTTCCATTATGCATTGATTATTCTCACTAAATGATTGCCAGGGCATTGGTAACTGCTACCTAATTCTAAAAATCTCTATCTTCCAGTCCTTACTTTCTGGACCTATTAAAAAGGTGAATTCCTTTATGGATTTAAGTCCCTCCTATCAGGTAGTGTTTGACAGGTTAGATTTCTCTTCAAAATCTGTCTCCTAGTCTCAAAGGAAATAGAATTTTATCTAATTTTATCTAATCTAGTGCTTTGCTTCCAGCATAGAATAACTTTTATAATATCCTTGAAAAGTAGTTTTCCATCTTCTATTTTGAAATTTTTTTTTAATTAATAAACAATGATTTTCTCTTCTTCCCACCTCTCCCTACACTGGAGGGAGGGAGAAAGGGAAGGAAGGAAGGAAGGAAGGAAGGAAGGAAGGAAGGAAGGAAGGAAGGAAGGAAGGAAGGAAGGAAGGAAGGAAGGAAGGAAGGAAGGAAGGAAAAACCCTCATAATAAATAGGTATGCTCAAGCAAAGCAAATTCCTGCATAGGCTATGTCTAAAACTATATGTCTCATTCTCCACTTTCTACTTGAACACTTCAGTAATGGAAAGTCATTGCTTTCTGGTACAATCCTTTCTATTTTCAAAAGTTCTAATTTCTCAAAAATTATTTCTTATATTGAGTCAAACTCTACCTCCCTATAATTTCTGCTCATCAGTCTGAATTCTACTCCTTAAAGCTAAACAACATAAATTCCATCCATTTTCTATAGGACAGCTCTTCAAACAGTTGGAGATACCAATTATATCCACTCTGTTGCCAAAAATTATTGCAGAGAATTTGTGCACCAAAAATATAAATAGTAAAATAATAATAACTGCAATAGCTAACATTTCTATAGCCCTTACTATGTACCAGGCACGGTGCTAAGCACTTCACAAATATCATCTCATTTGATCCTCACAACAACCCTGGGAGGTCAAATGTTATTATTATCCCCACTTTCAGAGGAGAAACTGAGGCAAACAAGTTAACAGACTTGCCCAGGGTCACACAGGTAGTATGTGTCTGAGACTAGATTTGAACTCAGGTCTTCCTGACTCCAAGTCCATTACTCTATTCTACTGTACTACTTATTGGTATATGATATACAACACAAAAAAATGCCAAATTATTACCCCAAAACAACATTTTAAGAGAAAAATATCTCTGTGAGACAGATTTGGACCTTACCATGGTGAAAGGCAGCCTGATATAGAGGAGAGAGTGTCATTCTTGGACCAAGGAAGATCCCGCCTTTTCCACACACAGCTGTGTGATCTTGGGCAAATCCATGATCTTATGATCCTCTCAGTGCCCTCAGGCTACTCTCCAGGGTCAGTTACAGACGAGTTGCCAATCAGCTTTAATAGAGATTATTTGACAAAGAGTTCCTCATATCTAGACCTTAAAAAAAAAAAACCTAGAGTTGAGTAATACCCTCTTTGAAAATCAATGTTGGTACAAAATTTGGAATTACATCAAAGATAATAAATTTATATTGGATCAATGACATATGAATGGGTAAATTAATATTCCAGTTGAGGATTTAATTAAATAAGAAATGTATTGAATTTGTAATAAAAGATCTGGATTATGCCTACTGAAGAATTAGTTTGTGTAGCTCTCTGAAGATTGAGTAAATAATCCAAGCTGTTTTTTCTATTGTTCTCATACATAGTATAAGAAAGGCACCTGGGGAGCCTGACCTACCTACCCACATGTGACCCTGGCTCTTCGTGGAATCCAGCCTGGCTCCCAGAGCAGCCTCTGCAGGTATTGCCTCCTTTGAGGAGTGGAGCTGGGCAGGTTCCAGGAGAGAAAGTCCTCCTCAGCTTCTGTATTACTACTCAAGGACTCCGGAGCCCAAGGTCATGGCTTGGCCACTGCTCTACACAGCATACCAAAGATAGATGCAGCCCAGATGAGTTAAAGCACAAATATGTACAGCTCAAATGCCATTACAACCAACTCACTCCTTGGGACTGCTCAAGTAACTTGATTATACTCAAATTTCATTACCTTGAAATAAATGAACCAAAGGCTAGACCTGGAAATTCTGCTTCTATAGAGATTTCAGTCATAATGTCTTTGGTGGAGCAGACTTTTGACCTGTACAGATCAGGGATGGCCAAACAGCATCTTAAGCCACATCTGCTCTTTTACTACTGAAGTAAAATGATAATAGTAACAATGATGATGATGATGATAACTTAGCATGTATTGTGCCCTTTAAGATTTGCAGAATGCTTTACAAATATTATCTTGTTTGATCCTTACAACAACCCTGTGAGGTAGGCAGATTATTATCCCCATTTTACAGTTGAGAAACTGAGGCAGGCAGAATCTAAGTGATTTGCCCAGGGTCACACAACGAGTAAGTCTGAGGCCAGAACCAAACTTGGGTCTTCCTGACTCCAGACCCAGCACACTACCCACTGTGCCACCTAACTGCTTATAAAAATTGGAACGTGTTTCAGGGCTGTGAATGGGCAAATTTCTAAATGTTTCCAAATATAAGGAAAGAGGACATACAGCCATTCTGGACGAGGGTTCAGGACACAATAATGTAAAGCAAAGCAACATTGAGATACATTAGAACTCTGATCAATGTAATAACTGTTTGCCTCAGTTTCCTCATCTGTAAAATGAGCTGGAGAAGGACATGGCAAACCACTCTAGTATCTCTGCCAAGAAAACTCCCAATGGGGTCACGAAGAGTCAGATATGATTCAACCACCACCACAACAATGTAATGAATACTTGTGACTTCTGCATGCCTCCCTCCTCTCTAGAGAGAGTGAGGGCCAGAATGAGACATATTGGGTCAGACGGCCTCTCTTGGGCTCCTCTAGACCTTTTTTGTTATGAGTTGTAATTTCCTAATAATTCCTAATTGGAAAGGAGGAATCATTAGGAAATTGCAATTATATTTGGATGTGAGGGTTAGCATCAATAAAACATTTTTAAGAATGTTGAGAGCCAGTGGACAATAACCACTGGCAAACAAACCCAAATGGAATTTCTAGTCATCTATTTCTGTGTGACTTTTTTAATCAAAGAAACACCCCCTGTAAGATGGGTTCTACTACATAAAAATAAAAACAGATAGAGCTGCTGTCCCACTTAGCTTCCATTCATCTCCATCCCTGTCTCTGTCTGTCTGTCTGTCTGTCTCTCTCTCTTTCTCTCTCTCTCTCCTTCTTTCTCCTCTCTTTCTCATTCTCTTTACTTTCATTATCTCTTACTCTCTGATTCCTCTAATTCCTCTCTATTTCTCACTCTCTAACTCTTCCCTCTAATTCTCTGTTTTTTCCCATTGCCCCTCTCTCATTCTATTCCACCACTCTGCCATCCCTCTTTCCTTCTCTGAACTTTTGAGACTCTGTTTTCCTAATATATAGGCCAAGTGGGTTTCATGATACACATTGAAGCTTCTCCAGTTGGGGAACAAAAGAAGGCACTGACCGGGAAGCTCTCAAGCAGTTAAGAGCCAACAAGTCATTACAGATTTTTCTGAGCTAAGGCCACAAGCAGGGAAGAGGCGAGACTGAGAGTAGAAGGATCAGCTCCAACAAGAAGGACAGCATCCTGACAGGTCTGCAAAGAGACGTGGCCCAGGGGCTCAATCCTGAAATAAACAACAGGGATAGGAGTTCAATAATAATTCACATGTATACAGTGCTTTAATGTGTACATCAAGGGGGCAACATGGCATAGTGAATAAAGCCAGACTCAAAGTCAGTAAGACCTGAGTTCAAGTTCTCACACACACACACACACACACACACACACACACACACACACACAACCACATGACTATGTATAGACATATGACTGCATGACCCTGGACAAGTCACTTAACTTCTCAGCTAAGACTACATATTACAGAGGAGGTACACTATAGAGATAGTTTGCTCACCTAGGATTTCTCTATACCAGTAAAATCACAGATCTAGCACCTATCTCTTTAAGGTACTAAGAGTGCTCTGTTGTTGTTCAGTCATGTCCAACTCTTCATGACCCCATGGACTTGTCTGTAGGATTTTCTTAGCAAAGAAACTAGAGTGATTTGCCATTTTCTTTTCCAGTGTGTCTCCATTTTACAGATGTGGAACTGAGGCAAATAGGGGTTAAGTGACTTGCCTAGAGGCACACAGCTAGTAAGTGACTGAGGCTGGATTTGAACCCAGATCTTCCTGACTCCAGGCCCAGTGTTCTATCCACTGCACCACCCAGCTGCCCCTAACAGTACTTTAAGGTCCATTAAATCCATTAACCTACCTCTTTAAGGTATTCTTTTCCATGCTAAAGTACTTGAAGGTCCCTTCCTCACAACAACCTTGAAAGGTGGGAAATACAGGTCTCATTTCCTGCGTTTTACAGATGAGAAAACTGAGGCTTTGAGAGGTTCCGTAATTTATCCACTGTCACACAGCCAATAAGTGTTAACCCCAGATATCCTGATTCCATGTCCAGCACTTTTTCCCACTGGACCATACTGCAACCTCAATGAAGTTTACAATGCTTCCTCGATTTGCTGCTCTCAGCTGCCTTTGGCTGTGGGGGGGAGGGGTACCTGGCCTCTTGTCCTTAAGCTTCCTCTCAGTTTCCCCTGGGGGAGAGCCCTCCTGCCTCTCACTACCACTGCTCTTTGTAGCAATGCTTGTCTTCTCCTACCAGCTCAGGCGCATGTCAGATTATGCCCACCATTCTCTTCATTCTTTCAAACATCCACACGACATAGTCACTTTCCCTCCAGTTTCCTGTCACATCCACATATCACCAACCACTTCTCTGCTGGTCAGAATCAAGCCCAGAGTAGTAGTTTGCCCTTCTTGCTTCCTCTACCTTAATATGAGCAATGTAATTGTCAGCAAGGCAGGAATTTATCAGATCCTCTGCTTTAAACAATGTGAGACCTCCACCATATGCTCAGATAGTCAAAACCTGCCATCACCACTAGATCTTGCCTCTGCACCAGTTTTGTAATCTGTGTTAGGAAAGCATCATCCCAATCTTCCATCTGGCCAGGCCATCTGTAATAGAACGTCTTGACTTGTTTCTCTCTTTCAATCCACCCAAACGTTCTCACCAGTATTTCTACATCAGTGTTCATGGCTTTTGGTCCAGAAGTATGTACAGCTTCATAACAGACAATGCTACTCTCTTCCTTTTTTATTTCTGTTTCTTTTGAATGAGATATATGTTTGTATTACTATTCCATCTCACCAAGATTATGTCATTCTATAATTTAAAAAAAAATACCCCTTCTGCCCTGCATTTTTCGGTATCCTATTCGGGACTTTAATTAGAGATCTATTTAGGTTAAAAAGCCTCCCTTTCAAAATACAGATCTCCTCTGAAGGCTTAAGACCATCTTCATTCATACTTGTCTCCAAATTCCTACCGTCAGATAACCAGATTTCTTTCTTCAAAACTCTGATCTTTGGAAGCAGGGAAGGGAGGAGTGGATAGATTAAAGGAGAGGTCATTTTGAATAGAGCATTTCCTGGGAGGGCAAGCCTGGATAAAGTCATACAGGGAGCTTCAAGGACCAGGGGGCAGCATCAGGGTATAGAGAAGGGTTCAGAGAAGGAAATAGGAGGACCATAAAGACAAACTATTGCTTTGACACCACCCCACACTGGAGTGGTATATGAAGCTTCTTTATGTGAGGTTTTCCTTTAAAAATATAAAGGGGGGGACCATAGTAATAATAATATTATAATAATGTCATTATTATAATAGTCAAAACTTATATAGCACTTTAAGATTTGTAAAGTGCTTTATAAATATTATCTCATTTGATCTTCATAGCAACCCTAGGAGGTAAATGATATTACTATCTCCATTTTACATCTGAGGTAGATAGGGGTTAAATGACTTGTCCAGGGTTACCCAGCTATTAAGCGTCTGAGACTGGATTTGAGCTTATGTCTTCTCGACTCCAAATCTAGTATTTTATACACTAGTACCATCTAGCCGACAGTGACGGAGATTACCAGGGTGTGGCCAGCCAAGGCATCCTTGGCCTGCTTTCCATGTCTGTTTTACACGGGGATGCCCAGAAACAAGCTGATCATCTCTGATTGTGCTGTCACTTTTAATCCTTACACTTGACTTGGTTGTTGCTGTGGTCGTGGGGGTAGTTTTATCACTCCCTCAGGCTATGTCTCTTAATTCACTTCTCAGAATGCCCAGATTGTGTACTATTTCCAAATCTTTGCAAAGCTATGGTTTAAAAAAAAATCCTTTGGGTGTTTTGCAATAAACAGTGGCACTCCAGGATCCCGGCATTTCAGCACCTTCCCATGGTGTTGCATTGTACAAAGTTAACTCCTGGTTATCATGAAGGTTATAATTTTGCAAAATATGGTAACTGGCTTCAGCCCAATAGAAATATGCAATATACAGAGAAAATTCTAATAATGAGACCACTTCGGGGGAGGGGGGGATTCATTATTCACACCAATGAGGACCTGGCTATACTTCATATCTAGTATTCTTAAGGCCAGATACCTATTTAGAAACTATTTCTAACATTGGTGCACATTAAAACTGGAGTTTAAAAATCCTATTACATGATAATCTGTTGATTACCAAGATGAGTTGCCTGAAGGAACCCACGGGAAAAATGTTTAAGCTCATGTGTGATAGAAAGACCAGAAGAGTGATTTTTATCAAACTATGTTTCTTCTTTTCCCTGGAAGATTCAAACCTTGTTATTGGTGCAAGCTATACTAAACTTATTCTAAAGAGGAGTATGTTAGGAGGAGAAAAAGAAATAATCAGGATGGTTTGATGGTTTATCATGCCTTGGTCATATCTATCACCAGCAAGTTGGTCACTAGGTCTTTGGGCATGGAAACTCATGAAACAGATTAAAAAGGGCCAAATGGTTTTCAGTCCTATGCAGCCCTCTTCCATTTCCAAGTCACGATAGTAGAGTGACAAAAAACCAAAGCAACAAGTTCTAAGAATCACATTTTTGGAACATCTACAAAGATTAATTTTTGCTGTTATTCAGACATTTTCAGTCATGTCTGATTCTGTGACCCCATTTGGAGTTTTCTTAGCAAAAATACTGGAATGGTCTGCATTTCCTTTTCTGGCTCATTTTATAGATGAGGAAACTGAGGCAGACAGGGTAAAGTGTCTTGCCCAGGGTCATACAGCTACTAAATGTCTGAGGTCGGAGTTGAACTCAGATCTTCCTGACTCCAGGCCCAGGCTCTATCTACTGAGCCACCTAACTACCCCTGTTTAACTATTGATATTCTAAATAGAAGGACTTTGTTCTTCTCATCAATATAGTTGATATCTACTGAAAAAACTAAACACCTCCACATAGACATTTTTTATGTAAATGGAACCAGAGGCAGCTAGGCAGCACAGTGGATAGAGCACCAGCCCTGGATTCAGGAGGACCTGAGTTCAAATACAGCCTCAGACACATAACACTTACTAGCTGTATGATCCTGGGCAAGTCACTTAACCCCATTGCCTAGCCAAAAACAAACAAACAAACAAAAAAAAATGGAACTGGAAGATGCAAAGAACTTGCAGCTAAATGAAGAAACTCATACGTTCTGTTTGGAGAGGCAAATGATGGAATTAGTGATGTTGGTTTCATTGTGTGCCTCAAGGCAAAAAGAAATTTCATTTCATGGGACCCTTGGTCAATTCTCCTTACATTGCTCATAGTGAATATAAGTAAAAGGATGACCACGAACATCAACGGATGTCAGGAAGCATCATGGAATGGCAGAGTATGGAGTTAGTTACAAGAAAACCTGAATTCAAATCCTACCCTAACACTTCCTAGGGATGTGACATCATCTGTAAAATGATGATAAAATTGTTGTGATGTTCAAAGATAGTAGATGATAAAGGTGTTTTTAATAAGTCAGGTAGTATTACAAAGAATAGAAAGGTTCTTATAACTTGACAAGGTCCTACAAAGCAAGTAAATATCACATTTGGTGACTAAAATGCAAAAAGAGGCACAGAGAAAGACAGCGGGAAATGTCTGAAAATGTGTCTCATGACTGAGAAATGAAAGAAGTCAATGATTTGTGGGTTATTCCAAAGTCTCACACTTCTGTATCATGAGTACTTTCCTCAAGAAGAAGGTCAGAAGATATAGAACTGATAAGCTCCAAACAACATCAGTGAAAAAAAAGAAAGAAAGAAGGAAGGAAGGAAGGAAGGAAGGAAGGAAGGAAGGAAGGAAGGAAGGAAGGAAGGAAGGAAGGAAGGAAGGAAGAAAGAAAGAAAGAAGAAAGAAAGAAAGAAAGAAAGAAAGAAAGAAAGAAAGAAGAAGAAAGAAAGAAAGAAAAAAGAAGAAAGGAAGGAAGGAAGGAAGGAAGGAAGGAAGGAAGGAAGGAAGGAAGGAAGGAAGGAAGGAAGAGGAAGAAAGAAAGAAAGAAAGAAAGAAAGAGAAAGAAAGAAAGAAAGAAAGGAAAAGAAAGAAAGAAAGAAAGAAAGAAAGAAAGAAAGAAAGAAAGAAAGAAAGAAAGGAAAAGAAAGAAAGAAAAAAGAAATTAGCTATATTTTAACAAGCAGAAAATGACTAGTTACTGATAGGAGAGACATTTCAGAATCCGCTGTATGCATTCAGACCATCAAATTTTTAAAACAGGGGCAGCTAGATAGTGCAGGAGATAGAGCACCAGCTCTAGAGTCAAGAGCACCTGAATTCAAATCTGACCTCAGATACTTAACACTTACTAGTTGTGTGGCCCTGGGCAAGTCACTTAACTCCATCACCCAGCCAAAACACAAAAACAAACAAAAAAAGTTAAAACAAAAGTCAAAGCAATATTTTAAAAGATAGAGATGGAAAAAAATACAGTGTGCAATTATAACAGCTCCAGCCTAGACTATTTAAACATACTCTTGACTTCCCAAAAAAAAATGAGAATAGAACACTGATTTTAATTACTTCCATTTCTTAGAGAAATGTAAGCATTGTAAAGCAATTGCCACAACAAGGAGGCTAAAAGAGCCCAGAGACCACTTTTCTAACACTTGATTTCCTTGTCAAGCAGAGATATGCTAGCCAAAGGCAGCACCAGGTTAGAAGAAAACACTCATTTGCAAATCATTATGGAGTAGGAAAATTGAAGACTTTATGACCAATATTGCCTCATTAACACCACAAAAAAATCAGTGGAGGAGAGGTTGCAGAAAGCTTGGCAGGAGAACCAACAAGACAGATCATCCCAAGAGTATTTATAAATGGAACTGTAATGACAACAAAGAGAAATGAAATGGAACAGATCTTTCAGTGTTTCTATAGCAAGCTCTTATCATAAGTACTACATTTGGAATCTTTAACACCTCCATACCCAATGTATTCTATGAGGAAGAGGAAATGGCACTCTAGAAAATAAACTTGAGGAAAGCAGATGGAACTGAACAGATAAATACAAATGAAAACTGTGCTGAAAACAACACAATTTTAAGGGTAGTTGGGGATAAATTTTCAAGATTTATCTAGGGAAGATAACAAAAGAATGGGAAAAATCAATAGTAATAATAATATCCTCACCCTCCCGCCCAAAAAAATAAATAAATAAAACCTAGAAGACTAGCTACAGGGACCATACACCTACTTCCTTATAACTATAAAATCTTGACCACTTTGGGCATTGATTTCTTCATGTTTAAAATGAAGGAGGATTATGAAGAAGAATTTAAAAGGAAAGAAAGATTAAGAAGCCTATGATAAAGAGGAGGCATCGAGAAAAGAGAGAGAAACGTATAAGAGAATAGGATGGCGGTAAATAACACAATTAACTATCATAAGGGTGAATGTGAATGGAATGAACTCACCTACAAAATAGAAAAGAATAGTAGAATGGATTAGAAAGTAGAAACAATTTTTTTAAACAAAAAAACACACTTGAAACATAAAGGCACACACAGCTAAAATAAGGAGCTACAGTAAAATCTTAGTTAAACTCAAAAAAGCAGAGGCAGCAATCATGATTTCAGACAAGGCAACAACAAAAATAAAGTTGATTGAAAAAAGATTAGCAAGGAAATCTCATTTTTGCTAAAGGGGACCTTTTGTTGATTTGTTGTTCATTTGTTTTTCATTCATATCCAACTCTTCATGACCCTATTTGGGGTTTTCTTGGCAAAGATACTAGAGGGATTTCCTATGTCCTTCTCCAGCTTATTTTACAGATGAGGAAACTGAGGCAAACAGAGTTAAGTGACTTGCCCAGGGTCACACAGCCAGTAGAAGTCTGAGGCTAGATTTGAACCCAGGGAGATAAGTCTTCCTGACTTCAGGCCTAGAGCTCTATCCAAAGCACCACCTAGCTTCCCCCAAGAAAGGGACCTTAGATGATGAATTAATTTCAGTGTTTAACATATAAGCTCTAATTATATGCATATTTAACATACATCATCTAAATAATTAAAAGAAAAGTTAAACTAGTTACAGGAGGGAATAAAGAGTAAAACCATAATGGAGGAACTCAATGTATCCTTTTAGAGCAAGGAAAAAAATAACCAAA
Organism: Phascolarctos cinereus; assembly: GCF_003287225.1. Classification (NCBI taxonomy): domain Eukaryota; kingdom Metazoa; phylum Chordata; class Mammalia; order Diprotodontia; family Phascolarctidae; genus Phascolarctos; species Phascolarctos cinereus. The sequence continues at coordinate 60,133,738 of NW_027555625.1, forward strand.
AATCAAGGGAACGAATGCAAGATGTCTATAGTCATATTTTCAAAATTTCCAAATAACTAATAATTAAGGAAATACCAATTAAAGCAATTCTTGGTTTCTACATCACATCCAGCTGATTGGAAATTTTGGCCAAAAAAGAAAAAGGAAAATGACAAACATTGGAGGAGGCTTTGAGAAAATGGGTACATTGATGCACTGTTGATGGAGATGTGAAAGCACTAGAACTATGCCCCTCCCCCCAAATTACTAACCTGTGCATACTTTCGACCCAGTGTTACCACTACTAGGCCTAGATCCCAAAAAGATCCACAAAAGAGAAAAATATGCAAAACTACAAAAACACTTACAGCAGCTCTTTTTGTGGTGGCAAAGAACTGGAAACTAAGAGGGTGCCCATCACCTGTGGAATGGCTGGGTGAGTTATGGTCTGTGTACATGATAAAATGTTATTGTGCTATGTAAGAAATGATAGAGAGGACAGATGGGGCAGCACAGTTGTCAAACTAGTCTCCCGACTTCTCCCACATCTCCTAGGTCCCACACCTCTCACTCAGTTCCCATGAGACAATGGCAGGGTGGACAAACAGAATTAGGTGGGGCTGGACAACGGCTGACATTCTATGTGAGCTTGCTGAATTCTCCTAGAAGATGACAAACTCCTTGAGGGCTGGGACAGGGCCCCTCTCAGCATTCTTGGCCTCCCTCCAGGCTCAGCTCAGCTGTCACCTCTAGACAAAGGCTTTCCTGTTTCCCCACCCACCCACTCTAAATGACTTTGTGCAGCTCTGCCCCACTTAAATCCAAGTCAAGACATCACGATGTCACTGGTCCCCTTTTGAGAACAAAGAACAGCAATTGCTAGTGCTCCGTCTCTTCTCAAATTACCTTGTATTTACAAGTGTGTTTACCAACAGGGCAGCTAAGTGGTACAGTGGATAGAGTGCTGGGCCTGGACGTCTTCCTGAGTCCAAATCTGGCCTAAGACACTTACTAGCTGGGTGACCCTGGGCAAGTCACTTCACCCTATTTGCCTCAATTTCCCCATCTGTAAAATGAGTTGGAGAAGGAAATGGCAAACCACTCCAGGATCTTTGCCAAGAAAACCCCAAATGGGGTCACCAAGAAACCTACAAATTACCTCCAGCGGATTGTAAAGCTCCCTGAGGCTAAGAATGTTGGGGGTTTTTGGTTTTGTTTTTGTCAGTGCCTAGCATACTGCCTTGTATACAAGATGTCCATAATAAATGTTTGTTTATTTATTTATATACCCACATTGTAAGGACTGCTAGGTGGTGGCAGTAGATACAGTATGGGGCTTGGAGTTAGAAACTTATCATTCAGTTGTGTCCAACTATGTGTGACCCCATAAACTATAGCACACCAATGCTGTCCATGGGGTTTTCTTGGCAAAGATGCTGGAGTGGTTTGCCATTTTCTTGATTAAGACAAACAGAGGTTAAGTGACTTGCCCAGGGTCACACAGCTAGTAAGCATCTGAGGCTAGATTTGAATTTCGGTCTTCTGGACTCCAGGTCTAGCGTTTTATCCACTGAATCACCTAGCTTCCTCCAGAGTCAGAAAGACCTCAGTTCAAATCCTGCTTCGGACACTTAATAGCTGTGTGATCATGGGCAAGTCACTCAACCTGTCTCCGTTTCCTCATTTGTAAAATGAGTATGATTAATAATAACACCTACCTCCTGAGGTTGTTGTGAGGATCAAATGAGTTAGCATATGCAAAGTACTTTGCAAACCTTCAAGTGCTATACAAATGTACTAGCATTTATAAATATATTGTAGAATGTACACATTATAGAATATATAAATACATAACTATATAAGTAGTGCTAGCTATCATTATTATTATTATCATTTGTGTTAAGTTCAGTTTATACTCCTAATGCCTAACATACAGCTTGACAAATTGACTTTTAAAAAAAAGAGAGAAGTTGGGAGGAAGAGATGATAAGGTGGAAGGGAGGGAACTGCATGCCAGGTACCATCAGTTACTATGGGAAAATTAGGAATACATGACAATTGAGGGGTAGACTTTCTTCCAAAGGTCACTGGCCCAGTAAAAATGATAGAAAGGTCACAAACAAGTACAACAGAATTTTTGTTTGTAGCCGTCCTTTCAAAAAAGAAGGTTATGGGGTTTCTGACTCTCCACAATGGAAGGGGCTTTGGAGGGCAGCCAGGCCAGCCTAGACCTACCTGAACCAAAGATTCCCCAGCCACAGCCCCAACAACAAAAGCACAGTGGAAACAAAATGACATGAAATTTCAGGCAGTATTTGATGGCAAGTGGGCAGATGACTTTAAAGGATGGGTAGAAATTTAACAAAGAAGAGAAAGAGGGGCCCTCTAGATACTCAGGACAGCATTAGCAAAAGCACCAAGGCAGGAGAGTGCAGTGCATTCTAGAGGCGGGCTGAGAGGATCTTTGAAAGAATTCTGAAAATTTTAACTTTACTTTGTTGCCTCTGATAACTCTAGCTGAGTAGAATAAACCTACAAATAAAAATGGCATCTACCCCCAAATTCACACTGGTAGAAAGCAGAAAACTCCAATAAACCAGAAATAATACAGAGTTCAATAATAAAGTATAGTTATGGTTCATAGGACCTAGAACCGAAAGAACCTTGGAAATCATTGAAATAGGGGGAGAGGTGCTTGGGATAATTAGGACAATGTAAGGAACAGAGGACATTAATGAAAACATATTTTAAAAAAGAAATCATTGAAATATTAGAAGCAAAAGGTGGTTCTGGAAAAAAGAAAAAACAGCGACACAGTTACTTACTCCATTCAGCAAATATTTATTAAGTGTGCAATTTACTTACTATGCAGGCACTGGAATTTTGTTGTTACCGAGTCATTTCTGATGCAGTTTAGAGGTGTGGGGACCCCAAAATACCGATGTACAGGGCGGAGTTGTCTGAAAAGAATTCACAGACTCAAGCAGTCTTCTAGTCAGGTGGCAAAAAGTTTATTATAATGCTAATAAAGGCAAACAGAGCTCCTTTAGGGAACTCATAACCTAACAGGAGTGATGCTAAGGCTTACATAGAAAAAGTACAGTGAGTTGTGTGGCAAGTATACTAATTAGGTGGTAAATATACAGTTTCCATACCTTGGGCACAGGCATGATTCACTACTGGCATGGTCTGGGGTGGGAGCTTCTAAGGGGTCTGTACGTTCATACGTCTACATCTGTAACAAGACAGCCTTGGGAGCTGACATCTATAGCCTGATGTCTGGATTGTATACAGTAACTGTAGGAATCAGTACATGACAATTCTGCTGAGACAAGATAATCCTATTCATACAATGGAAATTCTACAGAGGTCAGCTTGTTCTTGTAACAGGGAGAGATATTTTGCCTCAATGGGCCCACTCATGAGTTACTGACAGAGATAAGGTCTTTGGGCAGGGAGATATATGGTCCTAAGGCTGGGGTCCAATCATGTCCAACTCTTTGTGACCCCATTTGGGATTTTCTTGGCAAAGATACTGGGGTGGTTTGCCATTTCCTTCTCCAGCTCATTTTACAGATGAGGAAACTGAGGCAAACAGGGTTAAGTGACCTGCTCAGGGTCACACAGCTGGGAAGTGTCTGAGGCCAGATTTGAACTCAGGAGTATGAGTTTTCCTGACTCCAGGCCCAGTGCTTTACGCACTGTGCTATCTAGCTGCCCACGCATTGGAAGATCAAAGGTAAATAAGAGATAGTTTCCTGGCTTTATAGGGTCTCATTATGGTGACAGTAAAAGATACCCAACAGAAACACAAATACCTATCATACAAAACATTTGAAGGCAGAAGACCCAATTTCAAATTCCAGCTTATTATCTATATGGCCCCTGAGTAGGTGACTTCCCCTCTGTGGACCTCAATTTCCTAATCTATAAATTGAGGGTCTTCAGACTAGGTGATAGTTAAAAGGTCCCTTCCAGCATTATGATCCTGAAATAGAACCTAAGGGCCTGTGGGAAATAGGGATGGTGTCCTTGGTAAAACAATCAGACAAGAGAAGGCCTGGTAGACAGGCAAATTTAAAATATTTTCAGTGGCTTTAGCCGAATCCATGCAAACAATCTCAGGTAAGGAAGCTTAGAATTATTGCTTAGAGCTTAGAATACTTGCTTTGGGCGGTGTACATAGCCAAGCAATGAAAACAAACCCATTTATTTCCTTAACACTTTCTTCCCTTATTTTGCCCCCTTGTTTCCCTGACATTATAGTATTTTAGACACACCTGCTTCCAACAGCATCATTTAGTCAAAATTGCTCACTCCAAAGTTATTAATGATCTCAACTGCCAAACCACCTAATCGTCTTTTCTCAGTCCCAATCCCTCTTGACCTCTCTGCATCCCCTGACACTGTCAATCATCCTCTTCTCGTGAGGTTTTCATGACATTGCACTCTCCTCCTCCTGAACACTACTCTGTCTCCTTTGCTGGATCTTCATCCAGGTCAGACTTGCCAACTATGGGTGCCTTTCAGGGCTCTGTCTTGGGCCCTCTTCTCTCCTCCCCTTGTACTGTCTCACTTGGTGATCTCATCAGCTCCCATGGATTCAACGATCATCTCTATGCTAAAGATTCTCTATTCTGTTTCTCTAGCTCTATCCTCTCTCCCCACCTCCAGTCTCACATCTCTGACCGCCTACTGCACATGTGAAACTGGACATGCTGCAGAAATCTTCAGCTCAACATGTCCAAAATGGAACTCATTATCCTCCCCCAAAAAAAACCTCTCCCCTCTTTCTAACTCCCCTATTACTTGTTTTTCTTTTTGTCCCCCTATTACTGTTGAAGCTGCTACTGTCCTCCCAATCACCCAGGCCCACAAGGTGGGCGCCATCATCAGATCCTCGGTCTCACTCTCCAGAACCAATCTGGGGACAAGCGCTGTCTACTTTTAACACATCTCTTTTATAAATCCCTTCTCTTCTCTGACCCTGCTACCACCTCGGTGCGGGCTCTCATCACCCTGACCCTGGACCACTGGGATAGCTTCTGGTTGGTCTCTCTGCCTCAAGGCTTTCCCCACTCCAGCCCATCCTCCCCTTAGCTCACAAGTTGACCTTCCCAAAGCACAACTTTGACTTTGTTACCTCCCTAGTAACTCAATGCTAATAGCTCCCTATTGTCTTTAAAACTTTTCTCAGACTCAATTTTCTCATCTGGGGATAACAATAGTACCTATTTCACAGGGTTGTTGTGAGGATCAAATGAGATAATATATGTAAAGCTATTATAAGAAATAAAGAATGTGAGGTGTTCAGAGAAACATGGGAAGATACATGAAGTGATACAGAGTGAAGAGGCAGAATCAGGGTAAGAATATGCACCAAGGGGCAGCTAGGTGGCGCAGTGGATAGAGCACCAGCCCTTAAGTCAGGAGGACCTGAGTTCAAATCCAGCCTCAGACACATAATACTTACTAATTGTGTGACCTTGGGCAAGTCACTTAACCCCATTGCCTAGCCCCCCCCCAAAAAAAAAAAGAATATGTACCAAGACTACACTAATGTTAGAACTAAAGGCAGCCAGATTTTCATTGTAATGACCAGTCTGGGTCCCAGAGAACATTTCATAAAATACTCTCACCTCCTCTCGGGAAGGAGGGAACACCACGAGTGCAGACTGTTGCACACCTGTCAGACACTGTGTTGCTTGCTTTTAATTAACTGGAGTTTTGAATTTTAGATTTTGGGTTCGTTTTTTGGCTTTGAGAGAGGGTCCAATGGGAATTGAAGGATAATATGAAAACAATAGTGGAATAAAAACAAAAGACATATCAAACTCTTTAAACAAAAAAAATGAGGGTAACAGACTAAAAAATTCTTTAAGATGTTTTCCAGTTCTAAGTATTATGAGCCTATGATCCTAGAACAGCCCTTCCATTTTTCAAGTGAGAAAACCAGGGCTCAAGGAGGTTACTTACCCAAGGTTATGAAGCTTAAATATGTAGGGCTCTATTTGAAAAAGCTGTGATGAATATTATTTAAAAGGCAGCAAAGAAGTGCTTTTAGCCCACTACAAAGTAAGGAAATACAGTTATTCCATAAAGAGCGAGAGATGCCATATTCTACATTCAGCCTGACTCAGACGCTGGGGAAATTATTTAATTATTTAATCCCCCAACAGCAGTGAGAGACATTTCTAAAATGTCTTAGAAGAGGAAGAGTACAGCATTGTGGAAAGAGCAATGGATTTGGAGTTATAAGATCTGGGTGCAAACTGCAGCCATTTTCCTCACTACCTGTATGACCTTGAACAAATGATTTCACCTTTCCAGCCCTCAGTTTCTTCATGACAGGGTTGAACTAGACAACCTTGAAGTCCCCTGCCTGCTCCAAACCTAACAATTTTCCCCAAGTGCTATTTTCACCAATTTTTTATCCTTCTTAATCTTACGTATTCCCCTCCCACATGTATATACATACATATATATGTCACACACACACACACACACACCACACACACACACACACGTGCCATACAGTCAAGCTTTGAGCAGAAAAACAATTTGTGAAACTGAAAAGTCATCTTGTGTATGCCAAGAACTCTACAATGCTGTTCGTATAAATATTTAAAAAGAAGTCCATTTATGAACACTGCTGCGGCTGGTGATTTATGGTAACAATTACCCTCTCAATTAAACATTTTGCTTTCAGATGCAAAAAACAGATTGCGACTGTGTCGAGCTGTGAGACCATAAAGCAAACAGCCAATCTGAGCATCGCAGAATGTGTAGTGATGCGTTTTCCTTGTCTTTCCATTGGTGGGGCTAACACTGTTATGTCTGAGACAAAGCTAGCAGGGACACTCTGTTCTGGGGCAGTGAGGTTCACTTATGGGAAGCCCAGACAGTTGTCGGCAGAGAACCAGAGAACATGTCCTGCCCTTGGGTTCCGAGAGCATCCCTACTTGGTAGTGGATTCTTCCTTGTGGTTGTTGATATGACTGACTGGGGAAAGGGTCATGCCGGAATCATCAGTCCTATCCACACTGGGGTCTAGGCAGACTCCTTTGATTAGTGATACTAACAGTCCCCAAGGTGCTCAATCAAAACCTTTTGCTCCAAGAGTAATTCCATTCTTCATGTGCTACCAAACCTTCCCCAGCCTTTCCCTCCCAGTATTAGAACTGGGCCTGGATGAACAGCCATAGCCACCAGAAAGTACTTACCCACAGAACCAGAAGTGTTCTGAGGCTATTTTACTCCAGATGAAGAAATGTGGGGTCTATTTTCACTAAAGAAAGGTTTAAATGGACCCCAAGGGCTCATTCAGTAAAATACAATGAGGGTACCAAGGAATTGCTCTTCCAGGACTCAGTATTTTTCTCTATGAAGATCTAAAATTGGAAAAAAGATGAATGGGGACCTTTGAAACTAGTACACCTACACACATAACTGTACATACCCCAGGAAGTTGAAAATTAGAAAATAACTATAATCTGCATCAGCTCACATGAGGGGCCCTATTGGGAAGAAACAATTGACTATTAATAATTCAGAATTATTTTTATGTCCTCAGTGCCCAGCACAGTGCTTGGCACATAGCGGGTGCTAAATAAATGCTTGACATTAGATTGGATTAGATTGGGTTGGGTTGAATTGGGCTGACTTGAATAGGAATTAGAAAGTCAACAGCTGATGCCAAATAAGCCGACGTTTGTCAGCTGGACTCTAATGAGTTTCTGAGCTTCCTGAGGTTCTGACCAGTCATTTTCTGAGAGATACCTGTATTCAAAGTAAGACTTAAATTTCTTCCCCTATTAAGTACAGGAAGAGGTTTAAATAAGTAAATGGGGTGGAGTTCAACACCTTTAGAAGATTATCCTAAAATCAAAACCACGTAACTTTAAACGGCCATTGACAGGGATCAGGAGGAAGTGATTTTTTTTCCTCTATTTTAATGGGTTTTATTCTATCATTATAGTTGGGGGGATTAAGGGATAAAATTCAGATGTGTTTATACCAATTACCTCCCCTCAGATAGATGATTTAGAAAACTAAGAAACATCTCTTTATATAAAAAGGAGCAAGTCTATAATAGTGATTTTTTTTTGCTTTCTTCCTTTATGGATTCTTAGAGTTCCTAGAATGATTTTTCAACATTCTCTCTGGTGTGTTTGCCCACCGGGCTTCAGCTTAGACTTGGAAGATTAGTGTTTCAGAATGGTAAGGCATTCCAGAATGAATCCTTGTGTATAGGGTGAATGGGGCTCTTACGTATGCCCATGGCAGGCTCAGTGTGGTGGGAATCAATCTGGGCCTAGTAACAGAGAGGTTGGAGTGCCCATATACTTATCTTCCCATCAGATAGAACTGAATGCTGGCAGCAGGAAGCTGATGACAGTCATCATCTCTTCTTGGCCCGTTGCGAAATGCCAAACTCAGAGATCTTCTGTAGGAGAGGGACTGTTGCAGGTAGGTTCCCTTCTAGCCAGCTCCTAAATGACATCCCACCTCCCCACACCCATACCTGAAACAACTGCTCTCCTCTCCGCTCTGTCTCCCATTTATACTACTGCCTGAATAGTTGAGTCTCCAAACCTCCAATATCATTCTTCATTCAATGATTAGAAGATCTTTGTGGGTCTGCAAACTGAAGAGAGAGAAGATGATCCACATGGTTTTCCTGGCCTCCATGATGTTTTCCATCACCCAACAATAGTGATAGTTGCTGTCTATGACAAGAGTGGCACATTAAGGTTTACAAAGCACTTTACACAGACTATTCCCTTTGGATCACAGCCCACCATAAGGTAGGTGCCATAGGTATTATGATTCCCATTTTACAGATGAGGAAACTGAGGCACTGAGAAGTGAAGCAACTTGTCTATGCTCACACAGCACCTAAGTGTCAAAGACAAGATTGGAACCCAGATCTTCCTGATTGCAAACCCAGTATTCATTCCACCTAGAGGCAGCTAGGGGGCTCAGGAAATAGAGCGCTGAGCCTGGAGTCAAGAAGACCTCAGTTCAAATACTTTCTAAGCTGTTCTATGTCACTTTAGACATACCACTTCACTTTTGCGGTCCTCAGTTTCCCTGTCTTTAAAAATGGGGGATTGGACTAGATCTCTAAGGTGTATTTTAGCATTTTTTGTTGTTTTTCAGTCATGTTTCAGTTGTATCAGACTCTTGGTGACCCCATTGGGGTCACTGGAGTGATTTGCCCTTTCCTTCTCCAGCTCATGGACAGATGAGAAAACTGAGGCAGAGTTAAATGACTTGGCCAGGGTCAACTAGTAAGTATCTGAGGCTGGATTTGGCCTCAGGCCTTCCTGACACCGGGCCTGTTGCTGTATCTAGTGTGCCACCTAGCTGCCCCTCTTTCAGCTCTAGATCCTCTGATCCAATCCTTTGGTCCATCTGAAAACAGGACCATTAGAACGTGTGGTATGATGAGTGAAGAGGAAGCATGTTGCCCGGAAAGTGATTTCTGGGTCATAGTGAGTGAATCTCTATGTGCCAAGACCCCCGCTTCAGGCTGCTGCCTCCTGAAATCGCTTCTGCTGCCACCACTGAGGGCCTGAGTGCCATATCTCGGCTCCTTTTCTCTCTCACACCCTTCCTCACTGGGGAGGGATCCAAAAGCTGTCAGGAACACAAGGTAGTCGCTTAGAATTCTCCAGGTGTGCATCCATCAGTTCATTATCAAGCATGTATGTTTATACGTGCGTATATATGTTTGTGTGTACACACACACACACACACACACACACACACACATCTTCCCCATTTGAATGTAAGTTTCTTGAGAAAAGCAGTTGAATCTTCTAACCACTAAGCCCAGTCACATAGTAGGAATTTAATAAATGCGTGATGATAAACGACACACACACACACACACACACACACACACACCCAAAGTGGCTAGAGAGAGCTCTGGCATTGCTGGAGACCAGAGTGCAAGGCTGAGGGTCTGTATGCCAGGCATGTAATCTTCCTAAGCCTGAGTTTTCTCATCTATAAAAATAGATGAGAATCTGAATCTGAACTACAAGGGAACTAATAAATATAAAGTACTTTGTCTGCCAAATATATACTACTATTATTACAAGCCGAATACAGATTGATCAGCATAGCTCCAATGAGTCATTATAGTCCAACTGTGTTAGACTTAGGAAATGAGGGTTTTTTTGGAACCCCAAGTCCAATACCAGGTCTGTCTCAGCCTGGCTATCAGGGAAGTCTGTTTCTCTTCTTAGCTCACCTGGCTTTCATATCCAGCCTAAAATAGAATTTCTTCTCTAAACTCTCCCAGTCACTGAGGAAGCAGGTCCCCTCTGTCTGGTTTTCTGGCTTCCATCATGCCCTCTCCTCCCTTCAGGCAGAATGGCATCTTGGGCCCAGCACATTGGAGTCTCCAAGCCTCAGAAGGCATCGCTCTTATTCTTCTCACTTCTGATTTCTTTTTCATCTACCCATTGTTCTTTTTACACACACACACACACACCCTCTTCAAGTTTCCTAAGTATCTCTCATTTTTTGTTTGACTGAACCCTGGCCAATCCGTCTAGAGGAAGCACCTGGCTTCTCTGCTAGCCCTTCTTTCCAGTCAATTAGTATACACAAACAGCCATTCACAAAGCATCCACAAATAGTTATGTACAATAAAGAACATGTAAGCAGGCTAAAAGCCACGGGCACACTTCCTAATCTTCTCTCCTGCAGAAAATATCCTGGCTTAGGGAAAAATGAGCAAGTAGTAACAGGGCCATTTGGTCCTTCCTGATCTCTTGCCTAGAGGGTTCAAAGATCGTGGCCAACAAATCTATAAGCCCTTGGTGACTATCAATCGTTGTCATTACTGGCAGGTAATAAATCTTCATATTAGATAGATTGTATATTATTTTATAAGGAGAGAAATCAATGTACTAGGAAATCGAATATCTTGGCCATAGGAAAACTAGAGTACTGATCATTCATGTTTATATGGAACTTTAAGACTTTCATCTTTTACAACAACCCTGTATGGTAGGGAGTGTATTGTACTCTACTTTACAGGTAAAGAAACTGAGGCTCAGAGAGATTAAGGGTTACACAGGATTAAAAGTGATCTCCAACTCAAATCCAGATCTTCTGAATCTCAGCCCAGAGTTCTTTTTCCAGTGTCTCAGTCCATGCCAGAACCCATCAGGATAACTGAGGAGGGAAGGGGGAGAGGGAGAGAGCTTCTAAGGTCACTCCATCCCTTTCTTTTCCCCCATCCCCTGGTCTGGACTGTCCCAGAAACTGCCCAGGATGGCCAGGCGAGAACACTGCCACTAGGGGTTCCCTACCCACCTTGCCTTCCCCCTCACCTGGACTGCTAGACTGCTCACAGGGTTTCTGAATGACATGGCCCTCAACAATTCCTTTCTTTCTGATGAAAAGGAGGACCAACAGGCCTTCCCCTCCACCTTTCTACACCATTCCAGTAGCAGATGTGTTAAATGTTAGTACTCTTTTGCCCTGGGACAAAGCCCTGGTGGCCCTAAGCTAGTTACCCACTCAAATGACGTTAACCTAATAGAAAGTTTTCCATTTAGATTCTAGTCCTACAGCCAATTTTGGCTCCTGCCTCATTGAGTTTCATTAAACAACCTGTCTACCAGGATAAGATTTATTTGATGATTATTTAGTTACATGAGCTCCCACAAAGCAAGATCCTCAATCAGCAGAGAGGTGATTTGTAAACAGAGCTCATTCTGTTTGACTACAGAAGCAGAACTAAATTTCTCAGATACTCTCAGACAGGAGGTTGCATATCCACTGCCAGAAATCAACTCAACCTCAATCTGGTATTCCATTTCTAGGGTCAAAGGCAACAAGAAAGAAGCCTAATCAACAGGCTAGTTCTAAATTTGTGCAGACTTAAGGTTCCGTCAGATCTCACATTGCTTGTACCCTACCTCTTACAGTAATGTTTCCAGTATTTAAAGTGATTAACCTATGTAAGTAAATTTAAGATCTTGACTGCTAAGCAAAGATTTCAGAAAGAGCTCCCTCAAAATTAACAGATGGCAGAGTATCAGGCTCTTTCTATAATATAGGAACTATTTAATTTATTATCCAAGCAATATATCATTGAGTGGCTGGAAAGATACAGAGGAAAAGGCATAGGTCCTGACCTCAGAGAGCTTAAAATCTAGTCAGAGAGATGAGATACACATGAAGGAACCAATAAAGGGCTATACAATCATGCCCTTGTGTCAAAGACTCTCATGACACAAAAATTAGAAGGGTTTTCTGACTCTTCAACAAGCCAGCAAGCAGATGTCTCTATTGCCCTGTGGACTGGTCTAAATAGGATTCAACATGTGTTACCATACGTTCAGGCAGTGTTTGAGATGCCTATGAAATGCAGACAGATACCATACAAAGAGCAATCAAAAAGCATAACAGAGGAAGGTGGGGAATAATTAGGACTAATGCTACTGAATATTTCTTGATATTCTTAGTTCAAGAGAATGCTCACCCTTCTCTTCCTCCTCTGCAGAGGTGAGGACCTAGGGGTGTGGAACATTGCAAAGACTGCCAGATTCAATTGACATGTTGGTTAGTTTTGCCAAGTTGTAAAATAACACGGAGGGCATTGTCAGCAAATGTTGGAACCAGGGTATTTCATTCATTCACCCTGTCACATCAAACAAACCTCTCTTTCTCGTATACAAATCGGAAACATGTTCTTCTAGGTCTATTAAGCCACTAGCAGGGCAAGGCCATTTTCAAACTTGTGCACACTCCCCAGGGTCTAGAATAATGTTATGTACCTGGATCATAGAGTCATAGATTCAGATCTGGATGGGGTGTTGGAGAGCAAATTCACCCCCTCATTTTAAAGACGAGGAAACTGAGGCCTAGACTAGATGCTTAATAAACGTTTGTTGGATGAGAATGAATGAACCTGACTTTGGGAGTGCATAAAAGGAAAGAAAAGCTATGGCTAATAGTATTCCTTTTGCTTAGTTGACTGCCAACCCCTTATATGAGCCTTCCTGAGATAAGGGGTGATTTAGACCAGTCCTTCTCATGGAAGAAAAAATAGGAGGCATTTAGTCAGTAGAAGAAAGTGTCAGTGATGAAGTATATCTTGGTGCTTTCTTAGGTAAGCATGTAAATCTGGGGTTTATTATGCAGCGTGTGGAATCAGGCAGAACTCCGTTTCTATAAGAATGATGGGCTGGATTCCTGAACCACCAATCTTGTTTTAGATGGGTGTCTCTGTCAGCATTCCAAATCATAGATTCCCAGAGGTGAAAGGATTCTCAAAGTCATCTATTCTAACCTGTAAGTGTGAGCCCCTCTGAAAATTCCTCAACAAAAGGGTCATTCAGTAACCCCCTGTGACATGGAACTCAAAACCGAGGTAAGCCTAAACTAAGCGCAGGGAGGCAACATAGTTCAGAGGAAAGGATGCTGGATTTGGAGTCTAAGGACCTGAGTTCAAATCCTAGCCCTGCCATTTAGTAGCTATTGACCTTGGCCAAGTCCCTTAACTTGCTAGTTCTTCTTTTCCTCATCTTTGCTGGAATACGTAACCTCTGAGCCACTCTCAGCTCTAAAGCCATGATCCTAGAACCTTCTGGGGCAGCCCACTCCATTTCTGAGCAGCTGTTCTAAGGAAGTTCTTCCTTAAACTTCCACAAAACCTGCCTCTCTTCAGTCTCCCCATTGCTCCTAGCCTTGTCCTCCAGGGTCAAATCCAATCCTTCTCCATGGCAGCCCTTCTAATACTTGAACACTATGATCACGTTCTCGCGAAGTCTTTCCTTCTCAGACTCCCTTACATCTCGACACCCCTAGCTCCTTACAGAACATGGGCTTGAGTCCCCTCCCCTTCCTGATTGCCTTCCTCTGGAAACCCTCCAGTTGGCCAATATCCCTTCTAAAACATGGCACCCAGAATGGACCACTATGCTCCAGATACTGTTGCAGAGGAGAATTTCTAACAGTTGGACTTTGAAGTAACTCCCGAGTCCACAAATACCTTCTCCAGAAAGAGTCCCCAGAGAAGACACTGCCTTGTTGCATGTGAAATCTGCAAAAGCAGGATTCCTGTCTCACAAATGTCCTCAAAATACCACAAACAATGCCAGAGTTTCCAAAGCATCTGCAGCATCGTTCATTAATGAGAAAAACTGACATATGATCTATAGTTATAATTTTCCAAGACGATAGTTTTGAATCAAAAAACCTCCCCTAAAAATTAGACTTGAGGGGAGAAATAACCCTGCCTGGTGACATAGTGAAAATCCCCCTCACTGAAATGTTCCATTTTCTCACCCAGAATTATCTTTGGGTTCCATCCACACCAGATCACAGTTATACAGAGAATTGCCCATTTTCCAAGCCTTGGCTCCCCACTGGTATTAATGCTTCTCTCCCCATCAGACTCCCCAGAGCGTAATAAACATATGAACCCCAACAGCTCTGATGCATATGTACACAGTCAGATTGGAGGGTCACATACTGTTCCTTAAGCCCTGGCTCCTAAGCCCATTTAGTGCAGGCTGTCACTTTTTAAGTGAGAAAAACAGAATCTTTCCAACCCTCATGCATCGAAGGGTGAGTGTCTGTTCACTTTTGGAGGAGCAAGTAGAGAAAGCAGTCAATCTGAAGGGACAAGAGATGTGAGTTTGAGATGCAATGCTGCCCCTTGCCTTAGACAAGTTATAGTCATCCTTTCCACATCAAAGGGGTTAAGGGTACAGCACCCCGCAATCTGGAAAATCTGTGTAAAATTGTTTGGCCCTCCCTTTGTGCCAGAGAAGAAGTCTGAGTATTTTCTTTTTATTTTACGGGGTGTTTACAGTATCTTATTGTAAGATCCGGGTTAAGTATGTGATCATAGGCTCTATGTCATCTGCAGAATCCGCAAAACTCCCCCAAAATTCCCATTTAATTTCTTATGCCGACCCACAATATATCAAAACCATGGTGGGGAAAGATGCAATGTGTAAAGAATAACTGCATTTTCTCTCCGAGTCTCAGGTTCCTTATCTGCAAAAATAAAGTGAGGGTGACCCTGCGATCTGCTTCCCCCAAGGAGAATTTGAATTTTTTGAGGAAAGAGGCTATTTTTGTCTCCCCAGCACCTACCATAACGTCAGGCACACAGTAGATACTTCACAAGTGCCTTTTGGACACCTGAAAGAAAGAAGGACTTGAAAAGGTGCTGCCCACATTGCTAAAATCACAGGTCTGGACATTAAATAAAGAGGTAATAAAAGGGCGAGAAATTCCCTTCTTCTTTGGGAAGGACATGATCTCTGTAGGCCTTCCCGGCTCTCATTCCATCTTCAATGGTTTTGTACTGAACCCTAAGGTTAAGGTCACAGGGTAGGCCATCCCTTCCCCAGAAGCTAAAGGAAGGGA
Source organism: Phascolarctos cinereus (assembly GCF_003287225.1). Lineage (NCBI taxonomy): Eukaryota > Metazoa > Chordata > Mammalia > Diprotodontia > Phascolarctidae > Phascolarctos > Phascolarctos cinereus. The sequence goes on from NW_027555625.1 coordinate 60,149,125, forward strand.
GCTCCATTTAGATAGCTCCGCTCTGCAGCATCGTTCACATGTGAGGAATAAACTTATACAGGAGCAGAAATAAATGTGTGAGCTTCCAGAAGTGGGTTTCAAAACTCCTAATGTTCTCCTTTTGGCAGCATGTCAGTTTTTAATCTTGCTGGAATATGAGGTGTTTGAGGGGATGGTTGGATTTTTTTTTCATAATTGATATAATTTCCCTTTTGTTCACCGAGTTCTTTCTTAGCTAAAAATAAAACCATTTCAGATAAATTTGTACCCAGGTGTCCTTCCAACACAGCGGGGTTGCGTAATCAATGGAACGGAAGTAGTGTGCTGTATTTCCAAGCCTGCTGGGGGAATCCCTTGCCTATGCGGGTCAGATAGCATCACGGGGGCCTTGAAGTCAGTGCTTGCCTTTTATATCTTAGTTCTGAATGTCGAAGAGCCAAGGCAAGGGAAGGAGGAGCACCATGGAAATGACAGGAAGGTGGTGGTCATAGCAGGAGCTAGCGTGGGGCAGCTGGGCCTCTGCCCACATACCGATATCCAGGAGAGGAGAGGAGACAGCATCAGCTGTGTGGTTGGTCCACCTTCCCACCAACTTTCTGTGCTTTCTCAACTATATCCCTCAACCACGCACAGAAGCAGGCATATCTTACATGCTCAAGACCTGAGTTTGGGCCTCAGACATATACCACCTGGGTGACTGAGGGCAAGTCTGTGAACCTCTCTTTTCCTCATCTGTAAAATGGAGCTGATAATACCTCACAGGTTTGTGAGGACCAAATGAAATAGCATGGATAAAGTGCTTTGCAAACTTTAAAGTGCTCTGCAAACTCTAGATATTATTAGGAAAATAGAATTATTAAGGATAAGGTATTGTGGCAGAGTAGAAAGAGGGCTTGCCTTAGAGTCAGAAAGCCCAGAGTTCAAGGCCTATCTCTTGAACACATACTGTGTGAATATGGGTAGGTGTTAGTGCCTCCCAGCAATTCTCCAAGACAATGCGATGTGGCCAAGTTGTTGGCCTGTGACCCTGTGATCTGCTTCCCCCAAGGAGAATTTGAATTTTTTGAGGAAAGAGGCTATTTTTGTCTCCCCAGCACCTAATGTCAGGCACACAGTAGATACTTCACAAGTGCCTTTTGGACACCTGAAAGAAAGAAGGACTTGAAAAGGTGCTGCCCACGTTGCTAAAATCACAGGTCTGGACATTAAATAAAGAGGTAATAAAAGGGCGAGAAATTCCCTTCTTCTTTGGGAAGGACAAGAAATCAAGGGGTGCTGGAAATGAAGAGGGAGGCAAAACGGTTTTTTCCTCGACAGGCAGGACCTCCCCTGGCAGTAAGAAGCAGAGCCATGGTTTGAACCCAGGCTCTCCAACTCCCTTGTATTATAGTCATTTGTACTCCTGTCTTTTCTCCTTCCTAGATTGTAAGCTCCATCAGGGCAGGGACTATTTTATCTCAAGTTTCTCTCTCTCCAAGTACGTAGCTTAGCGGAGGATTCTGCACACAGCAGGTGCCCAACACACTTTCACTGAAATGGTCAAATAAAGACAAGGAGAGAATCCAAATGTCAAACAAGTTAAAGAATTATAGCCATGAGGATCATCTCTTCCCACCTTTTCATTTTACAGGTGGGAAAACTGAGGCCCAGGCAGACCCCCCCCCCCATAGTAGCACCTGTAAAGGTATTAGCATTAGGAACCAGCCCCTCAGGCTCCAAACCCAGTCTTCATTCTGCTAGGCCAGGCTGTCCTCACACTTACGAATGACACATTTTGGAGGGGGGTTTAATTATTATTTTATAAAGCAGACTACTAAGTTATATGCTCGGGCAGCTAGGTGGAGCCACAGTGCATAGAGCACCAGCCCTGGAGTCAGGAGGGCCTGAGTTCAAATCCAACCTCCGACATTAGCTGTGTGACCTTGAGCAAGTCACTTAATCCTGTTTGCCTCAGTTTCCTCATCTGTAAAATGAAGCTGGAGAAGGAAATGGCTTGGAAGTTCTTCCTTATATTGAGACAAAATTTGTCCCACTGTAATTTGTGTAATTGATCCTACTTCTACTCTCTTGGAGTCATGCACCACAATTCTAACACTTTTCCATAGGACATCCTTCAAATGTTGGGAGACAGCTGTCATGGCCCTTCAAAGTCTTCCCTAGGCTGATCATCCCTTCTGCTAATCCTCCTGTGACAGTGGTCCTACTCCCCTGTGTCATCATGGTCACTCTCGTATAGGCACTGTCATGTTCATCAGGGTCCCTCTTAAAATGCTGTACCCTGAGCTAAATAAACACCAAACTCCAGACATAGCCTTGTGGTTCTGTGATAGATGAACAGAATCCAAGAGCTGAAAAGGACTTTGAGACATCACCTCATTCAGCCTTCCCCTCTCACCAGGTAAATGACCAACCTATCCAGGTCTGAGAGTTGCTACTTTTCTTACTCACCTCCATGCAGCTTTTATCCCTTTTATTGGGGAAAAAAAAACTTAGAAAGAATATCAGCAAAGAAATAACCCTATAATACTTAGATCCTTTCATTTTCATATACCCTTTGTTAAAAGGGTCCATAGAGGTATATAGTCCAACCTCCACCCAAATCATGATGCTCTGTGCCATGAGCACTTGCCAGGTGGTCATCTAGGCTCTGTTTGAAGACCCTCAATGACAAGGAATTCACTCTCTCTTGAAGCAATCCATTCCATTGTTGGAGAGCTCTAATTGTTGAGAAGATTCTTCCTATTTTGATCCAAAATCTTTGTCCTGTCCTGAAAAATTCTACCCACTTATCCTCATTCTGCCCTCTGAGACCAAGGAAATTAACTCTAATTCCCACTCCACAGAATCAGTGTTTATTTAGAATTATTTTTGTTACTCAGTAAAATGACTTGTAATGCCCATTAGACTATAACCAACTCCCATTGGAAAATGCCAGAATTTTTTTTTAAAAATTAATTTTTTAAGCAGAATCCCATCTGGATATTAGCATAGAACCTTTTATCCAAGTACAGGCACCTTGTTCTCATGACAGGATAGCCAAGAACAGGATCCCTAGTGGTACTACTTCCAGCAGTCCAAGTAATCTCAAGAGTTTTAAAAGATTAAAGCTAGTCAAATATTTACTGAACACCTACTGTGTGCAAAGCACAGCACCTGCTCTCAAAAAGTGTCTTCCAAACGACAATGTAAGGACTTGAGTGGTCCTAGAAGATAATTACCCAGCCTTGGCTCAGGAAAGCTTCCCTCCAGGTCTCAGCAAGTCTAAACTGAGGTAGTAGTTGGAAGAAAGCCTAGTCACGCCAGGCTCTCTGGATTAGCCAAGGACCACTGTTTCAGATGCCTCCAAATGCTTTGAAGGATAAGAAAATAAGTAACCAAGTTATCTGGAATTCCCTACCCAGCTAATATGATTGAGTTATAGTATGCCTCTTTGGGGCAGGGAAGAGGAAATGAACATTCTTCTCCATAGCAAGCCGTCCTCATTTGTAAAATGCAGGAATTGGACTAGAAAACAACAATAATAATAGCTAATATAGCTAGTAATGGCCTGAGCTCTTCCTAACTTCAGCACTCTAGCTACTGAGCCACCGAGATGGCCCCTGAGGTCTCTCTCAGCTCTCCATCCGTGATGCAGATCTCATGATCCATTTATAGCACCATATCTTCCCCTATCATAGAGGTGGCATTCCTTAAAAGGTGGCATATGGACACTGGGTCAGGGATAAAGGGCCTTCTCCATTCCTCTTTGTTTTTTGACCCCCAATACCCGAGATATTCTAAGCAACTTCTCACGTCATTTAAATCAACCCAGAGTCCGAAATATGAAACCTAAAAATGTGATTCTTCCCTTACACCTTTACAATTCTGGCACTAGACTAGTCTCTTTCATCTAAATGGCTAACAAAACATTACAAACATTACCCACAGACCAAATGGTAAATCTAATTCTTTTTTGCTTTTGCACGTAAATATCAGGGAGCTCACATGAGTATTAAGGGATGAAATCAAAATTAGGGACACAAAATAAAGAAATCTATGAGTTGGAAGAGATCTCAGAGGCCAATTAGTCTAGTATCTCTGGTCTCTGATTAAAGAGGGGGGAAACCACTACCTCCTTGGTAGCCCATTGGACAGCTCTGATTGTCAGAGAGAGGCATAACCATTGTATCATGGTTACAACTCAGAGCTTGGAGTCAAGAACTGGGTCCACACAGCTACCAAGTGTCTGAGGCCAGATTTGGATTCATGAACATGAGTCTTCCTGATTACAAACCCAGTGCTCTATCCACTGCACCACCTAGCTGCCCCCATGGAATCAGACCCCTCAAAAACACAGCATGACAGACTTTGCCAAATTCTAGAATCCATATACGTTATGTCACATTACAGTAGCCAGACAAATATATTGCTTTAAGTTTTACAAAGTACTTGACATTTTTATCTCCTGTAAGCCCCACGAGGGAAAGCTTACAGATATTGTTACACCTGTTTTGAAGATAAGAAAGCTAAGGCTTGGAAGGGTTAAGTGATTTGTCCATGGTCTCAGTTTTTAAAGATGAGAGGTGAAATTTGAACCCAGATCTCTACTAATTCCAAGTCCAACCCTCTTGCCACTATGCCATGCTGACTGAGCAACATTCCCTAGATCTACCTGTCCAGCTGCCCTGTTAAAGAAGGAAATGAGGCTGCTCTGTCATGGACTGCTCTGGATGAAACCATGCTAGTATTCAGTGAGAACTACTTCCCTTTCCAAGTGCTTACAAACCAGCCTTTGAATAGTATGTCCTTGAATTATGCCAGGAAAATTTGGCCCATAGATTGCATCACCCTCTTCCTTTTTTTGAAAATCAGAATAAAATTGGCTCTTCTCCAATTATGCAACATCTCTCATTCTATACCATCTTTCTAAGAATCACTTATGACTCAGAAATCATGGATCCAGAATGAGGGATGAATGGCTAGGCAGCAGTTTGTCTGAAAACAATCTTGGGGGGTTTGGTGGACAGCAGGCTCTGTATAAATCAGCAAGAAAGCTAACAGGTCTCAGGCTGCATCAAGAGTGGCATAGGCATAGCTTCTAGCAATAAGGAAGTGATAGACCCTGGGTCAATCCCCTTCTGGCATATTCTATTTAGCTCTGGGCCCCGAGTCTAAGAAGAGCATACAGGGAGCATGCAGGTGAGAACAGCCAGAATGACAAAGGGCTTTGAATCCATGCCATGTGGATCAGTTGAGAAAATGGGAGATGTTTAGCCTACAAGAGAGAGGCTTGGAGTGGGGGAGCAAGTCTTTGAGGGGCTGTCATGTGGAACAGCCATCCAGAAGGCAGTGAAAAGAGCATTGCTCCAGAGTCAGAGAACATGGGTTCAAATCCCGCCTCTGCCACTTACTGCCTGAGTGACCTTGAGCAGGCTACTTCATTTCCCCATCTGCAAAATGGTCTTTGAGGTTCCTTTTACTTCTAGATCTAGCAAATTTAGAATAGAGTCAGAAAATGTCCTAACAATTAAGAGGGGAATGTCCAGGAGCAGGGTAGGCTACCTATCCTCTTTATTTACATTACTCCATCCCCCCCACACATGCATCAGCAAACTTTTATTCTGTTCCTTTTAAATAAAATAGGCCTTTCTAGGGCCATATTCCATGTATGAGCCCCATCTACGAAATTGCAAAGATACCTATGTGTTCAAATTTGCCTACTAGCTTAGGCATAATTCTCTATCTAGTTTATAAAATTATCCTATTTATGCATTTGTACAAATGTATAGGCTTAAACCTGCACTGAGACTTTTGGGACACCCAGTATAAATGGCTGAGTTGGAAGGGAGCATAGAGACCATCTATAACCTCTATCCTACAATTAAAAATTGGAAGGGATAGTGGAGATCATCTGCTTTGAGCCTTTGTTTTACAGAGGAGGAAACTGAGGCCTAGAATGGAGGCATGACTGGCCCAAGGTCACATATTGTTGGAGCCAGAATTCAAACCTAGGCTTTCTGAAGCAATGCTGTACTTTTGGGGGGAGTGAGGGGAGTAAAAGGGAAGTAGTATCTAATTATGAAGCTTCCTTTCAAGCTGTCCAATAGCTTCACTCATTCTGGTTGCAGCTCCTTTAGCAAAAACCACTGAACCTATAGAGGCAGGTGTAAGAATAGGTTAATATATTCCTCATTTCTGGCCCTGGATCCTTTCTTGAATTTCTTGGAACATCATGGCGATATCACCAATATCACTGATATCACTGATCCCAAGTTATTAAATGTATATTATCATGGTATAGAAATAACTATTCTAACATCTCCATGTGGATGACAATGTGTTCTCCACATAAACACACCACCAATCTGCTCATCCAAGAACGCTTTGTCATTTTAAGATCAATTAAAAATTTGAGGAGGTGCTATGATATAGTGAAAGGAGTAACGGCTTTGGAGAAAAGATCTGAATTCAAATTCTGATTTTGCTTCTTATTTCCTGTGTGACTTTCAGCAAGTTATTCACCCTTTCCAGACCTCAGATTCCTCCTCTATGAAACAAGGGACTTACACTAAGTGAACCTCTAGGATTTCTTCTCGAGCCAATGATCTTTGTTTAAGTGATAGGATATGTGTAAAGTTGCTTTAAAGCAAACCAGAAACCTAGCAGATGTCACATTGTTAAGCCGTTTATGCTGAGAATGGAAAGAACGCGAAATAAATAATTTAACTGTGACATTTCAACCAGGTTTTTAGACCCACAGAAACCACAGAATTCACAATTGTTGGTCCCGAGAGCCCTCATCTCATCAGTTAGAATATTTTTAGCACAAGGGACTCGGTGGAGAATTTTTTTTCCTCTTGAGTGGACCAATGAATGAACAGAAATTAAAGAGAAGCTTTGATAAGCCAAAGTCCATTAAGAAATGCTCAGGGAATTGATTAAATGCCGAGTTTTAAAACTACATTTTTAAAAGCGTGCTGCTTTTCGGTGTGGCTTTTCAGACAGCTACTTAACAAACATTAAGGACAAAATTCATTTTTTTTATCTCCACAGCTCTCCCCCAGGCCATCTCTGCAGCACAGTATGGCCCCCTGTAACGAACAATGACTGACCTTGGAGGACTGCAGAGGCCCAAAGAACAGAGCGTTAGACCCCTTTTCTATGGTCTGGTTGCCCATCTTCTCTTTCACAGGTGACGACTTTCATTAGCAAACCTAGCATTGACTATCCTTCCCCACCTTCTCCCCTCACCCTCAACACACCAGCTTGGACCGCTCATCGTCCTGGACACCATGTAGTAGGGCTTCAACGGGCTGTGACGACTGAGTTGCAATGGTTTTACACACTTCCCCATTTCCCTGCTGCTGTCTGTCTATTCTGCATCGCCTTTCTTGGGCTCTGATCTGCCCATTTTACTGGCTTGTGGACAGACTTGTAGCCTCCTGGATACCAACCACCAATGAGAAGTGCCAAAGGGGCTCTCTGTGCTGGGCCCTCCGCTTCATCTTCACCACACCCATTTACTTGGCTCTCTGTACTCTGTCGATACCCAGTGCCATATTTGGGTTTCTTTTGTGGAACCCTCTCCAGCTATGCAGGCGGCCATACATCTATTCTAGGCTGGAAGACAAGAGCCAGGCCAGTGGTACTATACTTCTCAATGAATGGAAGGCCTCGGGCCCTGGGAAAAGTTTCTGTTTTGGCACTGCCAACGTCTGTCTCCTCCCTGAATGCATGGCAAGAGTGAACAATCTTTCCAACACACAAGACCGGGCCAAAGAAATTGGGCAAAGAATCCGAAATGGAGCCAGCAGGCCCCAGATCAAAATATATATAGACTCCCCAACAAACACCTCCATCAGTGCTGCGAGCTTCAGCAGTCTGGCTTCACCCCAGGGCAGCGATGGTCCCAACAAAGCTGTCAATGTGGGCATCAAGAGAACAGCATCCATGGAGTACAAGGGCGACAATGGAAGCCCAAACAACAGTGAAGAGAACAGGAGCCCCAGAGCTGGTGGTGACTCTCATGACGTCGAAGACAATGCCTGCATCATCAGGATTGGCGGAGAGGATGGCCAGCTGTCTGATCCAGAAGCCGACGGCACTGGCGACTGCCAGACGGAAACACCTCCAGAGAATAAAACCGAAGGCCAGAAGGGCCAGACACCCAACCATACGGCCAAGGAAGGGGACGCCGGGAGCTTAGACAGCTACACAGCTTCTAGAGAGTCCCTGGTGAAGGTCCGAATTGGGGAGAGCACCACGGACCAAAGCTCTGTTAACAACAAGTTGCTCCACAAGACTTCCATGCTCAAGAAGACCTCTCTGCGAAAAAAGAAGCATACGGACGAGATCTTTGACCACGAGATCTCTGCCTTCTTCCCTGCCAACTTGGACTTCCTGTGCTTGCAGGAAGTGTTTGACAAAAGAGCAGCAGGGAAATTGAAAGACCAGCTCCACCAATATTTTGAATACGTTCTGTACGATGTCGGGATCTACGGCTGCTGCTGCCCCTGCAAGATCCTGAACAGCTGCTGCCCCTGTGAGATCCTGAGCAGCTCCTGTCCCTGCAAGATCCTCAACAGTGGCCTCCTTTTTGCCAGCCGCTACCCGGTTATGGATGCTGCCTATCACTGTTACCCCAATGGAGGAGGGACCGATGCCTTTTCTTCAAAGGGAGCCTTGTTTGTTAAGGTAAGAACCTCTTCTCTCTGGGGCTTCGTCCTCTTCTGGTAGACCCCTCTGGTAAGGAAACTGTCCTCCTCCGTCTCTGCAAGGGTAACTGCATGGAATAGCATGGTACTAACCCACCAGTTGACCTAAAGCAAGTTATTTCCACTCCTCTATAAAGGGTGGACAGCCTCTAACATCATAAGAGTCTATGGCTGTGTTCTATGTGATGCCTAGGATGTTACACAAAAGATACCATGATTGGGAAATCTTTAGCCACAATGCCACCGGAAATCAGCCAAAGGGTAACTAACAAGCTAGCTCTTGTGGATGGAGTACACTCTTCCATAGCTACAGACTTAGTTTAAATGAGGATTGATAAGAAAAGCTAATGCAGATTAAAGGTAGTAAATTTGATAGATTGGAATTTCAGAGGCCTTGAAAGTCCATTAAAATTTCCCCATTAATTTGGTCCTTAATTGATGTGTTTCATTAGGCTTGTACTTCCCCAACTGCTTTCTAAAACAGGCACACACATCATTATACGGCTGCTTTGGGGGAGGCTCTGCCTACTACAATGTGGCTTCACTTTAGCAGTAACTAATTGAAATTAATAATTGTTTCTTTTAATTTAAATGCAATTGGGGGAGTTTTTAGGTCATAATAATTTGGCCATTAGGTATTGTCTTCTCACTCAACATGAGAAGTTTGTTTCTCTCCCCCCATCCCCCAATACTTTCCCAAAGTTAAATTCAAGTTTTCTCAAAGAAATATTTCTACTCTCGATTGTATAGTCAGATTTTTTTATGTCAGAGGTTAGGAGGTGCTTTTTATTATTATTAATATTTAAATTATTCTTTAGATTATCATCATTAATAAGAATTCTCTTTACAGTTACAAAGCACTTTGCTTACAGTTTCTCTTCAGTCCTCAAAATAACACTGCAAATAGAGCAAGAAATATTATTGCTATTTTACAGGTGAAGAAACTGAGGCTGACAGGTAAGATGACCTGCCCATTGTCACACTGATTAGTAAACAGCCAGGACTGTAACCCAGGTCATCTGATTCTAAATCCACAGGCTTCCCTTCTGTTACTGATTCCTTGCTATTATAATAACAATAACAATAGTAATAGTAGCCATTCATATATTGTTTTATATATAATCACCCTTTGCATACATTATCTCATCTGATCTTCACAACCATTTTTAGAGTTAGGTACTCGGGAATTCTTTTTTCTCACTTTACGATGAAAAACATGAGATTCAGGCATTGATCAGGACCCTGCAGCTAATAAATGTTAGAGGTGAGATTTGAGCCCAGGCATCTCCTGACTCTGGGACTCACACACTTTCCATCACACCGCCTTGCCTGCTTTGGCATGTTTTCCCCCCAAGGACTCTGCTAGCTTTGACTCATTCCACACATTTACATAAAGCAGGAAAGGGACAATCTATGCACCACAGAGATGAGGAAACCAGGACCCCAGAGAGAAGGGCCCTGGCCAGAATGCTGGACTAGGGAGTCAGAGGATTTGGGCTGCAGGCCTAGCTCTTCATCAAACTAGACGCGTGACCTTAGTAGATGGGTCATTGGCCTCTCTGTATCTCCGCTTCTCCATCTGTAAAATTAAGCATAGGCTAGCTTACCTGAATACAAGTTAAGATGCCTGAAGGCAGGGACTGCTCCACTGTCATCTGTGGGTAGTAGTGACAGGCAGCATGGCGGATGGCTAGAAGGCTGGCCTTGGAGTCAGGAAGACTTGGGTTTGAGTCTTAGCTGCATGACCATGGGCCGGTCAGTTGGGTTCTTAGTGTCCCAAGCCAACTCTTTAAAGATTGTAATTTATAGAGGAATTGCTCCTCTGCATCGGTGAAAGATCTCTCCACACCAGGAGTTTCCTCAACTCTGCTGAAGTCACGGGCCAGACCAAATAATCTACCATAGAGCCCAGCACAGGGCTGCACTTGGTAAATGTTTGTGGAATAAATGAACAGAATATCATGTCTAGTTCTGCAAAGCTATGTTCAATATCTCGTTGAGTTAATGACAGAGCTGATGCTAATGAGGCTTTTGTTTTCTCAGCCCAGTGCTGTGACCATCACAAATCAGCATTTTAGCTGTGCTGAAGGTTTGGGGTTACAAATTGTCACTCGAGGGAGTGGAGAACATGGCGCAGTATGTGTTTTTTGCCTTGATCAAAGAGTAGTGGAGGTCCCTCTTGAATATACATACACACACACACCACCCTCCCTCCTCAGATACCTAACTCTCATAGCAACGGCCTTCCCACTTCCCTTCAGGACACTCACCAACTCGCTGAAATGTTTCCTCAATCTTTCCACTAAAGCCTAGGGTTCGGTACTATGTGTGTAGCCCTTACTGGTTCACAGAGGGACTGGATGCCTCAGGGCCCCTCTGGGTTAGCCCAATAACTGTGTGGAAGCCCTGGACACATGACAACATGGGGCAGGGCAATAAGGGGGAAAGGTGGGCTCTTCTTTGGGAGAGCTGACAATGCCTCTGAATTTGTGTATTCTCTGTTATGAGGTCCTGAGCTTTTCACACAGAGTGTAATGTGGTGAAACCAAATTAATTCCTGCTATAACAAGATCTACTCCATCTATTTTTGCCCACCATTTGTCAGCATTTAACAGATTATATTTTGGTCGTGGCTGCCAGAATTACTTTCCCATAAAAGCAGCATTTCTTATGTAAGGCTTAGAATGGATAGTGCCCCATTAACGTGCATTCCATTAAAAAAAAAAAAGGAGCTTTCAGGGCCTGGAAGCCCCAGCGATGGAAGAGTTTGTCACTTTACCTCAGCATCACCAGGTCAGAGCACAGTCCATGTCAGTAATAATTTGAAAAGCATTTTGTCCTCTTCCCACCTGGGACTAATTCCTCAACTCTTTGGTATTTATTTTGGTAACTTATCGAGCAATTGTCTGTGGTTCCTAATGCCTCACCCCAACCCTGACCTGCCATATTGATTCAACAAACATTAAGTAAATGCCTACTATGTGCTGAGCACTGTGCCAGGTGCCAGAGATGCAAAGACAAAAGCAAAACTGATCTTTGTCCTCAAAGAACTTACAGTTTAAATAAGGAGAAACAATAGTTCCACACCCCTAGAATTCCTTTACACAGCCAACTCCTCTAGAAAATTTAAAGTATGATTATTCAGAAACATTAAACTTTCACTTGACTGTTTTAAGCCCTTCATATTATATAAGTTTTACTTATATTAAGTTTTATACAATACACATAGACAGACAGACAGAGAGTGTTTTACTACACAAGAACCAGTAATTCTTGGCTACTACTACCAAGATCAGGGAGCAGGATTTGTAAGTAACTTCAAAAGCAATACATTTAATTTCCCTTTTGAGGCAGACCCTGGAGGCCTCAGATGATACTGAGTTCTAACTCAAATTTCCTTATGGATTTGGAAACCATGTGCTCCCACAAACAAAACAAAAAAACCCCTTTCTGGTATCTTGCTTTAAAAAAGTGTTCAGACTCAGAGAAGGCACGTATGGGTCTTCCTTAAGTATTTCATATGAATTCTTCATCTATCCTGTTAGGGATGATCAGGTTAACCAAGAGAGAACATTATGATATAAAGGGTTTTGCACTGGTCTGAACACTTTCAGCCCTAAGTAGGTTCAGGTTGTCATTGGTTCCAAATGTGGGAGCTGAGAAGGGAGCCTTAATGCCTCCTAGGATCATCTAATACATCCAGGTCTGGATCCCTGGGAATCCTCCCTTTTAACACCAAACTGTTCTATGCTTCCATGTTCACAGAACCCCAGAGCTTGAAAGGATTTCTGAAGCCATCTTGTCCAACTTCTATCTGAACAGGGAAACTCTTTTATAGGAGACGAGTGTTCATTCAGTCTCTACTTGAGACCTCCCATGACGGGGGACTCATGATCCTTTGCAGTAACCCATTCTTGGACAGTTCCAATCATGAGGCTTCTTTATTTGAAGTTAGAATCAGCCTCTCAGCAATACCCTCCCTCTTTAATTCTTATCTCCATCATTCTCAGTTCTGCTCTCTCAGGCCAAGCAGAACATATCTAATCCTTCTTCCACATGACAGCCCTTCAAATACCTGAAGACAGCAGTCACATCTCTACTGCATAAGCATCCCCAGTGTCTTCAGCCAAGTATAATATCCCCGATATGGTCTGACCATGGCAGAATACAGGACTATTCCCTCCCTCATTTCTTGATGATATCCCTCCATAAATGCGGCCCAAGTTTACAATAGCTCTTCTGGCTGCTATGACACATGATTGATTCATCCTGACCTTGCAAGTCCAGTGAAATTCTAGCCATGGTTCCACCATCTTGTATTTGTGCAGTTCTCTTACAACTCAGACTTCTCATTCATTTCTATTACATTTCATCATGTTATATCAGCCCAGTATTCTAGACTGTTGAAATCATTTTGCATCCTGTTATCCAACATCTTAGGTATCAATCTCAGCTTTGTGTCACTTGCTAATTTAACGAGGGTCTGCACTAGGGTAGAAGCAATGGGAACAGAATGAAGGAAATGTAAGATACGTTTGAAGAGTAAAACTGACACAATTTGATCATTGTTTAGATATGAGATAGTCATGAGGAGAAACACCTGCCTTCAGGAAAAAAAGTGCTACGTTCATTTATGGGCATGATGCATCTAAAGTAACCTGAGTTTACCAGGTGGCAATGTCCTCGAGGCAGTTAGAGATGTGCATCTAGAAATCAGAAGAGAGATCGGGTTAGGAGATAGTGATTTGGGAAGTCATTTACATAGATGTGGTAGTTGAGGCCATGAAAGTGAATGAAGTTGCCAAGGGAGAAGAAAAGAGAATCAATCCATCAATCAATAAGCATTGATCAAGTGCTTATTGCATGCCAGGCACTATACCAAGCCTTGGGGATTCGAAGAAAAAGTACAAATGCCCCCTGCCCTCATGAAGCATACATTCTGATGGAAAATTCAACATATACATAAATAGGTGTATACAAGATATACGCAGAGTAGACGGAAGATAATGTGAGAGGTGAAGGCTGGGTGGCTGGAAAGGGTCTCCTGCAGAAGGTGGCATTTGAGCTGAGTCTTGAAGGAAGGCAATTATTCTAAGAGATGACTAAGAGGAGAGAAAGCATGCTAGGCACAGAGGACAGCCAATACAAAGGCACAGAGATGGGGGTGGAACATCTTGGGTGAGGACCACCAAGTAGACCCATGTGGCTGGACCACAGTGTGTGGGAGGAAGAAGATGTAAGAGGACTGGAAAGACAGGAAGGCGCTAGGTTGTAAAAAACTTTCAATGTCAAACACTAGAGTTTACATCTGATCCCAGAGGTAAAAAGGAGCCAGGGAAGTTGGAGGGCAGGATAGGGGAAAGATGCAAACAGAAGTTGCCCTTGTTATAAAATCCAGTGTTTCTTTCTCTCCTCTTCGTTTCTCATCTCCTTTTTCTGCTGAATAGACTTCAGACATCTTCTGCTTCCATACTGCTTCTTCCTGTCGGGGTCTTCTGCAGCCACCCTTGTTCCTTTAGGTCCCACCATGGTCACTGGTCCCCTGGAAGAAGAAGGTTCCTTCCTATTTACGACCCCCCCCCATTTCTGGCCACGACCATCAGGCTATCCTGCTCTGACCTTGCAGATGTCGGCCTTTCCTTTATTGTGAGTCTCAATGGCTTTGAGACCTTCTAAGTCCTATCCTGTCACCTCTGTCCTATTCAGTTTGTTGGAAGTATATTCATAGACCAACTGCTAAGACTGACTGGTTCTACCCTATCCCCAAGTAAGGATCCTTCACCTATTGTTCTCAGCTTAGTCCCTCAAGTGGCCGTGTGGCCTCAGTCATGGGTCACTGCGGTCTTTCCCTGGAACTTTTCATCACATGAAAACTCCCTCTCTCATCCTGTTTCAAAGCCCAAGCTCCCTTTTGGAACTCCCAGCTCTGAGCTCATTTGTAAAGCAGAGATGTTTGACATGGATACACACCCTGAGCCCCATAAATGGTCAGGCCCTTCCCAGCTTATAATACTAGGGCCATTTATTTCCACAGAGTTCTTTCTGATGATTCATTCATCAATGTATACCCCCAAAAGAGTGGGCTTCATCTTGCATAATCCAGGTCTTTCTAAGGAAAGGAAGTGGAAGGGAAGGAAAAGAGGAAGGAAACAAGCATTTCCTAAGCACCTACTATGTGCTAAGCACTCTGCTAAGTGCTTTACAGATATTATCTCATCCCATCTGCACAACCCTATGAGACAGAAGCTATTAAGATCCCCAGTTTACAGTTGAGGAAACTGAGACAGACAGAGGTTAAGTGACTTACCCAAGGCCACACAGCTAGTAAGTGTCTGATGCCCTCTTTGAACTAAGGTCTTCCTAACTCCAGGGCTATCACTCCATCCACTATGCCACCTAGCTGCCTCAAAAGAATGGCAGAGGGGCAGCTAGGTGACACAGTGGATAGAGCACCAGCCCTGAAGTCAGGAGGAACTGAATTCAAATCCGGCCTCAGATCAAACACTTGACATGTACTAGCTGTGTGACCCTGGGCAAGTCACTTAACCCCAATTGCCTAAAAAAAAAAAAAAGAATGGCAGAGGCAGAGATGATGTCTTATATAAGATTATGATCTCTTCCAACTGCTAGTAAAATATTATGGATACAACAGGCACTTAACAAACATTTGTTAACTTAAATCCAACTAAAGTTCAAAATATCAACTATGCTCTAAAAGTACAGTAGGAGACAGTTCCCAAAAAGGGATTTTATCACACCACTCTAGCCTCCAATTCCATCCAAAATGCCCTCACACTTGACTGAATGTACACGAAGAGTTGCCACCACTTCTACTCATTTGTGCCCTGTCTGGTCTTTAGATCCATTTCACTTTGGTCCTCAGTACTGTGATCAGCCTTGCTGGTGAATGGTTCAGCACCGATGCCACATAAATGAGGTGCTGCTCTCCCTGAGTTTTTACTAGAATTGGCCTTTCTGTGGAAAATCTAATATAAAAGTAATCCTGTAGGGGAAGAGGACAGGTGTTTATTGCATCTTTTTCAACCCAACTGGGAGACATAGAGTTACTTGTAGGTACCATGTATGTGTTGAATGGACTGGCAGGATGGATGCTGGAGTGCATAAGTTATGGTAATAGCCTCCTTATAACACTATGAACACCTAGTAGGAAAAACTGTGCTGTGTCATTATTTAACCTCTCCCCACCCCTCATCTGTGCTATCTCAGAGCACCTCTGAAACACTGCCCTCTTCTAGGGACTCCTCTTGACAGAAAACATTAGTCCCTTTCCATGGGCTGATTTACCTGTAAGGGACACATACCTGTATACATCAGTGGGTCTAGGATCTCATCAATGTGGGAACTCCTCTCAGACAGTATACATCACACCCTACCCATTCCCTCCTATGTGAGTCTTGTCCACGGCCTTCCACAAATCATCCACAGGAGATCTACCCAGCATGCTAAAGGCTTTCTTCTCGGGTTTAAAAAAAAAAATCTACTTCAGAATGTGAGGCTGAGGGGCAGCTAGGTGGCGCAGTGGATAGAGCACCGGCCCTTAAGTCAGGAGGACCTGAGTTAAAATCTGGCCTCAGACCAAACACTTGACACGTACTAGCTGTGTGACCCTGGGCAAGTCACTTAACCCCAACTGCCTAAAAATTAAAAAGAGAAAAGAAAAAAACAGAATGTGAGCTGTCTAATAGGAATCCCATTTACTGCCCTGTCTTTGATACTGGATTTCCATTGAAATCTGCAGTTCTATCTAATTAATTATTAGAAGTTCAGTCACTGTAAAAGACTGGGCTATGGAACCCAGATGTGTTTTAAGAGAGATACTCCATCGTTGGCTGCTTGGGACAGCTCACTCTCCCATGTCTAGAAAATTCCAGAATTAGGGTTACTTTGGAACCATGAAGTTCTATCATTTGGAGGCAAAGCACTTGTTGACTTATCAGTAAGAAGGTGTGCTATACATATGGTACATGAAGGGCACCTGAAACGGTGGTTTAGTTCAAGCTAATCTGCCACGAAAAGTCCAACTTATAACAAACATGGCACAGACCACCTACTCTAATTGTCAGTGTCACCAGCTGAAAAGCAGTAATTTAAGGCTTCAATTTAAGGTAACAAACATTGGCTTGCACCAATTATATGCAAGACACTGTGTTGGAAGCTGTGGAGACAAAGGTCATATAAGATGGGGTCTGCCCTAAAGGACCTTACAATCTAACAGGGGAAATTTGATGAAGAGTAGGACATGAGAAATGCCAAGAGAATAAGGCCAAGAGCAAAATACCATGCCAGGCATGTACAAAGACCTGAGCAAAGGCACCAAGATAAAAGAGGAGGTCCGTCCCTAAATCCACTAAAATCCTGCAGTTTTACGACATAAGGACAACAATAATTAGGGATTTCCACAAGAATTCTTAGAATTGGAGGATTTTAAGTTAAAGTACTTAAATTAGATGATTAAAAGAAAGAAAATGAAAGGGAGATAGGAAGGGAAGGCCACTAAAACAGAGAGCTCTTCTAGGAGTTTGGCTGTGAAGAAGAGGAAAGATACAGGGTAATAATAGCTTTAGGAGGCATGGTAGGTTCTGCTAAAGGGCTAGTAAGGAAGGAAAAGATCTGAGAATCTTTGTAGGCAGCAGGGAAGGCGCCAATGGAAAGAGCATTTAGAAATTAGTGGGAGAAAGGGATGATTAAAAGGCCAACTCCTAGGGCAGGCAGGAAGGAGAAGATAGGGTTGTTACTGGCAGGAAACTCCCAAATTGAGTCAAAAGAGGAAGGAAGAGATGATGGAGGGAGGGATTTGAGATGTTGAACTGGGAAGAAGAGGGAGCATAACATTGGCTTGGTAACATTCTAAGCTTATCTTGTGATGTTGTATGTTATGTTAATCTGCATTTATCCCCTATCAGTCTATAAGATTCAAGAGGGAAAATGATGTCTCATTTAAACTTTCAGTCTCCTTCCGTACCAAGCACAGTTCTCTGCATATTGTGGGTAAATAAATGTGTGTTAAATGAAAAAAAAAAAAAGATTTTGTAGCTGTATTTTGGTTAAAAGTTTAATTTAAACTGACTCAGTCTGATAATTTCTAATGGAACTCATAATTATGATCATTAGCTTTTATTTAATTATGTTTTAGATCCATGACGGAAAACATAGTCTCCTTTGTAATACAAGGATATTGAAATTCATTTTCATAACCCAGCACTTTTCCCATTACTTGATGTAATGGCAGAGAACTATTTTTCCACTGAGGGAAGGTCCTTGAGCCATGGGGAAAAATCCATAAATAGCCATGTTAAGCAAAAAAAATCATTCCATTTCATATTTTGGTGTTTTTTGAGGGGAGATACAGTTTGAGAGAGATAGAAATATAAAAACATTTGTCTCATTTAGTTTTTAAACAAAAACAATGAACACAAGCCTTTCAATTAATAGGACAAACACCTATATAATATGTAATATAATGAGAGCCTATTAACAGAAAGAGATAGAGGTGGGAGGTAGAAAAAGCCAGAAGGAAGGCCAAGACCTCCACAAAGAAAGGGAAAGCAATACCATGGGCTAGCTATTAAAGAAATTTTGGTGAAGCAATACCTCCATCTTGTGGCCTTTCTGGTCCTACCACAAATAAAGGTATATGATATTCCCATGGCCCATGAAATTGAGCTGAAGGTCAGATCTGGCCTTCAAACCATTTTTCCTACACACCTGATGTGGAGGGCAAACTGTTCACGCTAGCTCATGCATGTTCCCGACACCAGCTCCTAATGCCTGTCCCTCATGTGTGTCTGTATTAAAGATGAGAAGCAAGAACTGACAAAGGATGGCTGCAAATGAAAGCAAAACCATATTGGGGGAAAAAAGGATGACGTTCGCAGCTAGAAGGAAATTAGTAGGATTAGCAAAACAATCTTAAGCAAATCACTTACAATTTGGCTACTGTGCAGGATGGCCAATTATCAGCTATCCTGTGGATGGAAAATTCTTGGAATATTTGCAAACTGAATCCCAAATAAGCTGATCCAAATTCTGTCTTAACTAAAATTCAATCTCTCTACCACGTGGACATCCAGCGGTCAAGTCAACAAGCATTTATTAAGTGCCTACTACATACCAAGCACTATGCTAAGCCCTGAGGACACAAAGAAAGGGGAAAACCGGTTCCTGTCCCTAAAGCAGATTGCCATGTCATGGAAACAAACAACTCTGTACAAACAAGATAGAATCCGGGTAAATTGGGGGCTAACTCAGAGAGAAGACACTAGCATCCAGCGGGACTAGAAAAGGCTTCTTGCAGAAGACGAGATTTTATCTGAGATGCGAAGGAAACCAGACAAGCCAAGGAGGTGAGGAGCGTTCCAGGCATGATGGACAAGCAGTGAAAACGCCTAGAGTCAGAAGACGGATTGTCTGGGGCAGCTAGGTGGCCCAGTGGATAGAGCTCCAGCCTTGGAATCAGAACGACCTGAGTTCAAATCCGACATCAGACACTTGACACTTACTAGCTATGTGACCTGGGGCAACTCATTTAACCCCCACTGCCTCACCAAAAAGCAGGGGGGGGAATGGATTATGCTGTGCAAGGAGCATCTAGGAGGCCAACACAGCTGAATAGTAGAGTCTATGAAGGGTAGGAAAAGTGTAAGGACACTGGAAGGGTAGGAAAGTGAGGGTTTATGAAGGGCTCTAAAGACCAGGCTCATACCGTCATCTCTGTGCCTGCATCTTTTCTTATGCATAGGTGGGTATCATTTTCTCATTTGCTCGAAACCCCTAAGGTTTCTTCACCAGGGAGAATTTCTTTGAGAGGAAAATTCCACCAAGGAGAAATCAGTGAGAGTCTGAAGAAGAAGGTGCCAAGAATTAGGAGCAGTAGAGGGCAGGAGGTAGGGCCTGGAGATTACCAAACTCTCCACTAAGGTGACCTTGAGTTGCATTAGGAGAGGCAGAGCATCCAGGACTCGGGAGTTTGTTCTACTGTCCTCTGTCTCCAGACCATACCTGGAGCACTGTGTTTAATTCCAGGTCTCAGGGAAGGAAGCCAAGTTGGTGAGGGTCTCAAGACCATGCCAAATGAGGATCAGTTAAAGAAAGCGGGGACGTATAGCCTAGAGAAAAGTGGACTTAGGAAGTACATGATAGCTCTCTCCAAAGGCAGCTCTCTACCTCCAAAGGTAGCCCCTTCCATTTTGGTCCCAGCACTGTGAGGAAGTTTATCCTGACACATAACCTCCACCAACATTTCTCAGTTTTGCCCTCTGCAGCTAAGTGGAACAAGTATTGTCCCTCCTTCCACAAGACAGATGTTTAAGTACTTAAAGCTGGTTATCATGTCTCCCTCTGGTGCCAGCACAGTGCCTGGCACACAGCAGGCACTTAATAAATGCTTGTTGCCTGACTGATTCCCACTCTGAGATTCCATAATTCTGAATTGCCCCCAAAAAGGTGAAGAGTTTCTCCTGGCACACCATGACAAATAAGTAACCACTTAAATTATCTATGTGTGGCCCCATTTCTTGATGTCATTTCTCAAGACTTCTAACAACAATACAATAAATAAAGTATATAATGTTGGCTGCTTATTACTATAAAATTGCATTAAAAAGCACCTCATTGTTCTACAGATTCTCATATTTCAGGTGATAGCATACTTCACTTTGTATATAAAGGTATGTGGTACATTCACACTATAACTGAAAAACTCATGACACAGGTGGTAGTCTAGATGCTCACACCAGGGCTGGGAGTGCTCTGCTATACTTTTGAACACCATTTGTGAGGAGATGGAACAAAGATGAAAGTTGGGGTGGAAAGGACCCAGGAGTTTTAGCATACTACAAGGTTAATATGAGTCAATGGGTGTAATGTTATAACTGAAAAAACAAAGGCTATCTCTGGCTTCCTTAGAAAGATGAGACCCAGATCAAAGGGTCTACCCATTCACTCCTTTGGTCAGACCATATCTGCAGCATTATGTACCATATTTTAGGAAGGAAATCAATAAATGGAGAGCAACCAAGACGGTGAAGAGAGTAGAAGTTATGCCATGTTCACTGAAGAAACTGGGGATATGGGAGGAAATCTGGTCTGAGGAAGAGAAACTTGTTAGGGATCATGATAGCTGCCTTCAAATATCTGAAGGATTGTAATGTGGGGAAAGGCTTATTTTGTTTGGCCCCAGAAGAAAGAATTAGGATTAATGGATAGAAAATACAAGAAGGCAGATTTAGGTACAAATTTAAGGAAAAACTTTCTAATTAATAGAGTGGTCCAAAAGCAGAACCACCAATCTCAGGAAGTAGTGAGTTCCTCATCACTTGAGGTTTTCAAATATAGGTTACATGACCACTTGTCGGAAATATAGAGGCAATTCATGCATCACACAAAGCACTGTATTAGTGGGCCTCTAAGACCACGTCCCTCTCTGAGATACATTATTTTCAGATATTTTTAGTCTACCCTGGCCTTTGGGACCTATTAATGAGATATTTTCCATTTTCTGCAGTGGGTACTGGAAGCTAGAGAGAAATAATTGTTACTATTGATTCTTTACTTCTCCCTAACACACAAGCAAATGTAGTTAGAGGAATGTGTCATAGTTTGTGCTAATTCGCCATTTTAACAATTCTGTGCTGGATATCTATGACCCAGGAAATATCTGGCAACTCACTGTTTCTACCATCTAATTAATTATGTCCACTTCCCCTTCCTTTCTTCTCAGGTACAAGTGGGAAGTACACCTCAGGACCAAAGAATCGTGGGATATATTTCCTGCACCCACTTGCAAGCTGAAGGAGGTATGGAATTACTTATTCCTTAATTCTTAGGTTTGTAATGCAGGCAACACTTTACTGAACAGAGAGAGAGGACTACCCCCACCTACTTCCATCAGGGCGCAGGGAACAAGAGCAAAATAACTCGTGCACTCCAACACACAAAAATAGCATTGAAAAATACCCTCCCACCTTGTGGGAAGCAAGACAATTGTACCTTGTCATGTAATCAAGCACTTACATACACCGCCCTCCCTCCTCCCAGACCCCAGCTAATCAGAGCATGGGCAAAGCAGAAGGCTGCATAGTGTCTCAAACTGCAAAGAACATGGTAGTGCCTCCATTATCAAAGTAACTCCCTAAAAGCTCTCCACCCCAAAGAACAAGGCAGACAAGGAAGCTTTCACTTCCCACGCTCGTCTGCCCATTGTTCTAGGAGACAGCTGTCACGATTCCAAGGTTACCCAGAAAATGTTGCTCTTCCTTGCAGAAAGCAGAATTGCTGAGATTCTAGGATACCGCCATGTTGGCATATGGTATACAGTCACAGTGACACTTGGTGTATGGCATATGATGCTCCAGTCAGAAGTCTATGGGACAGAGAGATAGAGCTGAAAGGGTCCACCAGAGAATTCGTGTTTCCAGTACTAGGGCAGGAACCACAAAAACCATCTCATACACAAAGCTCTGTCACCATTCTCAGTAAAGACCGCTTCACTTTCTATTTGGTTTTCATTCCCCCTACAAGAAGCCATGAATTGATCCTTGCTTCAAGAATATTCTTAAGTGGGGGCAGCTAGGTGGTGCAGTGGATAGAACACAGGCTCTAAAGTTGGGAGAACCGGAGTTCAAATCCAGCCTCAGACCAAACACTTGACATTTACTAGCTGTGTGACCCTGGGCAAGTCACTTAACCCCAATTGCCTTAAAAAAAAAAAAGAATATTCTTAAGTGGCACTGAACACAACAGTAACCAGGGACCATGACCATGAAGCTGGTATATTTGTGGTATATTTGTATATTTGTACACGAAGCTAGGGAGGATGTTGAATACACTGGAATACAGAATCAGCATCCCAAAAGAATCAGCATTCAGTCCATTGTATCATACTGCCTCCTCTCGGCAGTCATAAAACTGTCACCTGCATTCTTCCCTTAAATTTTGCCATTTAAAATTTAAATACTTACAACAGTTTAGATGTGCCCAGAAGATAATCAAAAAACCCAAAAGATCAGTTACGTCTATGTAATGACTATATAGTTATAAATAAAAATTTCACAGAACTCCATCCTAAAAAGAAAAATCCCCATTATACAGGAAAACATCAGAAGACCTAAGGTGGAGGCCATCCTCTGCTACTTACTACCTGAAAGTAAAGCACTTTCCATCAGTTTCCTGCCCTCTAAAATGAAGGGTGTTGGGCCCGGATGGTCTCCATAGGCCCTTCCATTCTAAATCCTTTGACCCAAATGAGAATCAGGGACCCGTAACAAAGGCCACCATGACAGGAAATGGGGTTGGAGTGGCCTTGCTCTTTGGAGCTTGGTGGAAAAGTCCTTGCTCAGAGTGAGCCTGCTAGAAGAACCAGCAGCTGGAGCTGGTCCAAATTCTTGGCCTGGCTTCTGGCTGCCAATTGCAGCATAAATTGTTAGCAAGCTTATGCTCTGTTTAAAAATATTGTTTGCTCTGTTTAAAAATATTTCCACTACTTCAGCTACTACTCTATCCAAAGCCAGATATGTGCTGGGCTTTGTTTGGGGAAATTATACACTCCCAGAGACAACTTTCAGTTTAATGTGTAGGTGAGTTAAATGAACCACAGTAAAGTCCCTACAGTGAAGACCTAACAAGTGTTAGGTCAACGCAGAGTTGGCTTGGGGCTGGTGGGGAAGATGTCGGGTTGTTATTTTTTTTCCAGTGGATTTAGTTCTCCAGAGCACTCTGGTACTTGTAGCTACTTGGGGACTTGGGCAGTGAAGTCATTAATTTGCTGTCAAAAACAAGGTTTTGAGCAGCTTCTAAACCATCACCAGTTTTGAAAACACAGACCTTGCCCATTTTGGGCAAGACACAGACTCACTTTCAAAATTCATCTGCAGACATCCTGGGATCTGGTGGGAGGGATGACAGCACCTGAACCCTCCCAGGAGGTACAAGGAGATTGCCCAACACTGCCACCACTGGTCTTGGCATCAGAGCTGCCCTCCTTGAGGCATCTTACAAAGCCACGAACCATTCACAGAGCACACTTAGATTCATCTTGTCCAAGGCAGTGAAGGTCTATTTTTAGACCTGCTTTTTAACACTTAGATAACCTCAAGTGTTGCTGTTGATGCATGAGGCCCAGTAAAGAAAAGATGCCATGCGGGACAAAATCAGAAATTGCTTACAGTATTTCAGTGGTATCATTTCCCTTCCATTTTAAATTGTATTCAGCCCTAGAACTGTAGTGATTCTCCTCCCCAACTTGGTGCTATGGCTTTTAAGGAATAATAAGATTGTTAATACTCACGAAAGTATCACATTTGGTTTCATTTCATAAACTAGGAAGTTTATCTAGAGCCAGAACAAAAACCCTTGATTATGTAGACTGGGTTCAATCTTGGCAGCACCCCACCAATTATTCTTTCTAGCTCAGACCCATACCCAGAGTTTTCTAGAAATATCAGAATGTAACTCGTGTCTAGGTCCCTACAGAAAACACAAAAGGGTCCTCAGACTAACAATGCATCAACTGTAGGACAGGTTCTATCTACCCTAACAAAAAAAAAAACCACAAAACATTAAGCTCTCACACTTTATCCCATAACTTGCCAAGAAAATCCTCTTTCTCTCTCAGGTACACTCTGACCTTTTCTAGGGACCTATCCTGCCCTTTATATTCATAGCACTATGAGTAGCCTCCAAAAAGGAGTGTGACCCTGGGCAAGTCACTTAACCCCAATTGCCTGTCTATTCTTCTGATGAACCTCATCTTCCCCAGAGGACACAGCCAGCCCTTCAGAAATACAGAAACATGTGGAGGTTGAAAACCTCGCCACTAGGGGAAATACCCAGGTGATTACTAGAGAATCAACCCCTTTCCACTGGACCTTCACAATGCATAGAACTAAAAGAAGCCAACGTCCATATTTAGGTCTCCGTCTTGTGGTTCTGTCCCTTATTACTTCTCAGCTCCTGATCTTACTTCACCTTGAAACTCAGTTTCCCCAAGAACACCTCTCTCTCCAAGACGTTTGGTCCAGAAACTCCTCCTCTCCTTGAGCAATGTGGCTCTTTCTCTCAAGGGGCCATGATTCCCTGGAGAAGCCCTGCAGATATACAAGGGTCCCTTCCAGGGAACAAAATTTGAGTTCCTGTAGGCCCTCTTTTATCTGCCTCTGCCTCCCCACCACCCCGTATCTCTCTCTCTCCCTCCCTTCCCTATTTGATCTTTTATTTATTTATTTTACCTATGAGCCACACTTTCTTTTTTTCTAATTTGTTTTATTTTCCCCCAACTACATGTTAAAACAATTTTTAATGTTTGCTTTTTTAAAGTTTTATCTGCATCTCTTAGGTCTAGTATCTCTATTTCTCTAGTTTCCCTTTATAAAAGCCTCATAGGTGTATCCCAAGTACTCTGAAACTAGTCATGTATTGATCAGTATGAGGTCAATGGATCCTGACGCCCTGGGTAAGGAGAATTCACGGCCCACCAAGAAGACATCACCAATGCCAGACCAAAGTATAAAATGTGGCAGGATGGATGTTTGTCCTTGTGTGGCGGGATATCTTCAATGCCAGAACAAAGGTCTCACCCTTTAACCCTGTTAACATTGACCAAGTTCCTCCTGGGACACCTTCTACCTATTTTTGAAGGCTAGCTTGGCTGGGAAATGGAGTACGTGGAGTGAAAGCAAGGGGGCATCTGCTGTCAAGGACTAGCTCAAGACCTTGTCTTCCTTTCTGAACCACTTCTCCATAACCCACCTCTAGCCTTTTATTCCTTGTATACAGAAGGTTCAATGGTTCAATCTCGGCTCAGGTTCTGAAATCACCTCCGGGTCCTTTGCTCTTGGTGTGGCACACCAGAGGGACCTGGGAAGGTAGGATGGGAACACAGAGCCAGGAGTCAAGCTGTACCTTAGATCACTTGGATATCTTTGTATTTCTTTCATGCTCTCTCTGGAGACAGCAGCACCAATTCCCCAGCTACTCATCTTTTAGAAAGCATCTGGTTTTCACTCCAGCTGTTGCAAAATGCCTACATCTCTGCTTCTTTCTATGCCTGCAGAGTTGGTCTGACAGCAATGCTTCACATATGCCTTTTCAGGAGCTATGCACACAGGCTCGTCACTTCCAGAGTGGGCTCTAGGCTGCCTGCATTTCAGTTTCAGGGTTCCTTTGACAATCATGGGTTCTGGCTCCAAGTCCCTTGCCTCACCAGCTTTATGGTGATGCTACAGGGATGGTATGGAAATACTTGTCTGAGGCTCCTCTCTTCACTGGCCAGTGGCCCTTGTCAACTCCAGCCTTTAAGAGGGTGTAAGAAGGGCTCTACTTTAGACTGCCTAGAAGCCCCTCTCAAAACTAACCAGAGACTTGGTTCTTCAGGGGATACAACATCACCTGGATGTTGGGGATTATAACTAGGTCCAGATTAGTGTGAATAATAAACCCCAGATCCCATTGAGGGATCTAATTATTTGTATTCCCACTTCATATTTCCATCGGGCTGTAACCAATTACCACGTTTTATATAATTATAACTTTGAATAGTATGAATTTGAATATATGGGACCACTTCATGGGATTACTCATTTACATTAATTAGGACCTAGCCATAGCCTTTTTCCTAGGTTCCTTTCCTACAGAAGTTAATAGCATGTACCGAAAAAAATATATTGTGTCTACATCAACAGTCCATCTACAAAAGTAGGTTGTGCATCAGTATAAAACAGTACCATTCAACTCCAGACTACTTATATGACCTTAAAATGAATGTGTAAATGCTAGCTATTATTTAGTTATTATCATCAAAAACAAAAGTGAAAGACCTGCTCATTTTTCATAGCCTTTATGAAAACAGTGCCTGATGTCCACACTGGAGGAATTAATCTTATTATTATTTTTTTTGTTTTGTTTTGTTTTAGGCAATTGGGGTTAAGTGACTTGCCCAGGGTCACACAGCTAGTACATGTCAAGTGTTTGGTGTGAGGCTGGATTTGAACTCAGGTGCTTCTGACTTCGGGGCCGGTGCTCTATCCACTGCGCCATCTAGCTGCCCCTTAATCTTATTATTTCTGTGATGTGAGGAGAGCCACCTTTCTTTCCACTGCCCCAAATACTATGAGCAACATAGCCTATGTGGTCATGTGAAGTATCTTCACGTTGTCCTAATTTTCAAAAAAAAGAAAGGAAGTGAATGGAATCTGCAGACTATAAGCCAGTGAGCTAGATTTCAATTCCTGACAAAATTCTAGATCATGTTACTACAGGGAGAGTTGGTGAACATCTAGAAAAGGAAGCAGTGATCACAAAGACCTGGCATGATTTCATCAAGAACAGATCATGCTGGATAGAGCACCAGCCCTGAAGTCAGGAGTTCTTGAGTTGAAATCCAGCCTCAGACCAAACACTTGACATTTACTATCTGTGTGACCCTGGGCAGTCACTTAACCCCAACTGCCTTAAAAAAAAAATAGATCGTGCCAGGCTAACCTTGTTTTTGACAGGGTTATTAGATCTGGGGAACCCTATAGATAGATGGATTTTATCAATGCATTTGACAACTCCTCTCATTATTCTTTTGGAAAAGTCCAAAGGACATGAGCCAGACAAGAGCACAGTTAGGTAGACTTGAAACTGGAATGGTCATTAATAAGTCAACGTCTACTTGGAAGGAGGTCTCTAATGACGTGTCCCAGGGATCTATCCTACTTAACATGTTTACCAATAACTTGGATAAAGGTAGAGATCACAAGCTTATCAAATATACAACAGACACAAAACTGGGAGGGATTGTTAATACACTGAGTGACAGTGTCAGGATCCAAAACTATTTCAACAGGTCAGGACATTGTGCTAGATCAAATAAGATGAAATTTAATTCTGATAAATATAAAGTGTTACATTTGGGGTTTAAAAAAATCTATGTCGGGGGGCAGCTAGGTGGCACAGTGGATAGAGTGCCGGCCCTGAAGTCAGGAGGACCTGAGTTCAAATCTGGCCTCAGACAAATAACACTTACTAGCTGTGTGACCCTGGGCAAGTCATTAACCCCACTGCTTAGCCAAAAAAAGAAAAAAGAAAAGAAAAATACATCATAAGTAGGGCATATAGGAGCCATACTTACATAGTACTTTATCTAAAACTAAGAAAAAAATTGGGGGGCAGGTCTTAGTGGACTGCAGTCTCAATATGTGTCAACAGTATGATATGAAATCCAAGAAAGGTAATAGGACCTCAGTCTATATTGAGAGGCCTGGTGATGAGGCAGCCATCCTCCTAGACACCGCCCTGATCAGACTGACCACATCTGAGTGTCACATTTTACGAAGGACTTTGATAAACTGGAATATCCAGTTTATCCAGAGGAGGAGAGACAGCCAGGGTAGCAAAAGGCCTCAAGATTACATCCTGTGAGAATGATTCTACGATGTTTGATGGGGAGAAGAGCAGACTTAATGGTGGTGGCTTAGGGATCCCCAGCCTCTACCTAGGGAGTCAATTCTTCTGGATTTTCCAAATCCTCATAAGCACCAAAGATGAGGGGAATGGTTAGAAGGCATTCGAAATTCACCAAGCAGCCCACAGAGGTGAAGGGAGGCAGGGAGGAGGAGACCCAGTGTTCATTCCTACCCTTTGCAGGAAAACTGGTTAGCTCCAACTCCCTACCAAATGCTGGGAAGTTTGGAGGCCTGGCAGCAGAACTTGGACCAGTTTGTTGCCATGCGAGCTACACAGCTTAAAGAGAACCACTATCTCATAGCTGACTGAATAAGAACTCCTGCTATTCTGCTAACTATCTTCTTGTCCTGGGGCAATGGATAGTGATGAGTCCTGAGCAGACCACAGCGCTGGCACGTGCATCTCTCTTTCCTTTTGGGGAACTGAACGGACTTCCCCTCGAAGGCAAGCTGGATTCTCTGCTCCTTCTCCAGAGCCCAAGCACAATTCTTATGGGCTTTTGGGAGATGTCCTTAAAAAAAACAAAAAAAATGTACTTCTTTCCTGGAATAGTATCTCTGAAGGAAAGACCCTCAATCTGTAAGTGGGGAGCAGGTTAGAGATGGAAACCACAAGGGCGGTTCTTAGAGAGCTGAGGTGGGATCTGGGCACTCGTAGGCAGGTACCAGCCTCCTTGACTGTGAGACAGGTGGCCCACATTTTCCTTTCGGTTCTTCTTCCCATCTAGAAGACAGCACCATTCGATGTGAACAACTGAATCAGCTTCAGGATTGGCTGGCTGATTTCCGAAAATCTACCTCCTCCTCCAGCACAGCCAATCCCGAGGAACTAGTGGCATTCGACGTGCTTTGCGGAGACTTCAACTTTGACAACTGCTCTTCTGGTGAGAAAGCTTTTTCTCTCTCTTCCTCCTCTGATCCTATGAAACCGAACCTCGATCTTGGAGGCCTCATTCTGCCTCTGACATTCACTTCTTAGGGGACTTGGGGCACATCATATTATTGCCCTGGGTCACAGTTTCTTCATCCATAAGATGAAGAGCTTAGGATCTGAGGTCCCAGCTGGAATGCTGCGACTACCCCCCTTACCCTAGCCCCTGCTGACATGTCCTCAGTCATCCTCACCCCAAGCGGTGCCTCCCACGATCAGGGCTGGGAAGCACCTTGTTAGCAAGACCAGAAAGAGCAGATACTCTGAGGTTTCATCCACTACCATTTTCAACCAACACTGCCTGCTATAGAAACTGCCCAGATCTGGGGCCTGGGGTCTCCACTCATTGATTCTCTGAGCCCAGTTGCTGCTACCATGATGCTCTGGAGGTACCAGTTTCCAGCCCAGAGAGTAGAATTGGGCCAGGCTAGCTTCTGGTATCATCTGTCAGGGAACCAACCAGCCCCAGGCTCAGTAGGATCCCAGACTAGACATTAGGACCCTAGCCTTTAAGAAACAAGTGATACACCTAATTTTCTTTTTAAAAATTGGGGGGGGGGGCATCTAGGTGGCACAGTGGATAGAGCACCGGCCCTGGAGTCAGGAGAACCTGAGTTCAAATCCGGCCTCAGACACATAACACTCGCTAGCTGTGTGACCCTGGGCAAGCCACTTAACCCCACTGCCTAGACAAAAAATCAAAATAAAAAACTGAGTGGAAAGAAAGGTGGCTCTCCTCACATCACAGAAATAATAAGATTAAGGGGCAGCTAGGTGGCGCGGTGGATAGAGCACTGGCCCCGAAGTCAGAAGCACCTGAGTTCAAATCCAGCCTCACACCAAACACTTGACATGTACTAGCTGTGTGACCCTGGGCAAGTCACTTAACCCCAATTGCCTAAAACAAAACAAAAAAAATAATAATAATAAGATTAATTCCTCCAGTGTGGACATCAGGCACTGTTTTCATAAAGGCTATGAAAAATGAGCAGGTCTTTCACTTTTGTTTTTGATGATAATAACTAAATAATAGCTAGCATTTACACATTTATGCATTTATGGTCTGCAAAGCATTCTGTACATGTCCTCTTCTTTTATCCTCACAATAACCCTGTGAGACGGCTACTATTACAAGAACCATTTTACGGATAAGGGACTTGCCCAAGATCACACGGCCAACAGGGGTTTGAGGCAGGATTTGAACTCAGATTTCCTGACTCAGGACTATGCACTGTGCCACGTAGCTGCCTCTATGCAGACGTCACTAGCGGACAACACGTCTTCTAGTGGACAGATAGATCCTTCCCTCTTCTAGACAAACACACCAAGCCTGAAGCTGAAATCCCAGGGCACGGGCACCAAGGAGAGGGGAGGGAGCAGAGAGGATGGAGAAAGCCTAAAGCCAGGCCCTCCTGGGCCTTCACATGAAAGCTGTCCTGAGACAGCGTAAGTGATAGCTTTAAGGGTCAGTCCTTCATGAACCCAGGAGGTGACCCAAGGCCAGGTGGGGCAAACAGAGCCCACTATCCTTGGGCAGGGGAGAATTAGAGGCCGGGGGTAAAGGAGACTTTGAAAAGAACCTTTATTGAGGTACTCACGTCCCCTTCACTCTTTCAGGGCAGGGTCTCATCTTGTACCCTTGGTTCTTCCCTCAGTGTCAAAGCCTGCCTCGCACAGAGCATTTTTGTGAGGTAACGCCTATGTGTAGAGTCAGAGAGTCCAGAAGCATCTCGTACCAGGCACCGGGGCAGAGCTACAACTGCTTACTTAAATCTTGTCCATTCAAGATTAAAAGGCATCTTCCAAGGAGGATACTGGGGCCTCCATGAGTAGCCACTGGCAGCCTGGATGGCAGTTTCCCTGTCCCTCTGTGGGCAAGACCCTCACCCCTGCCAGGGTGCCAGTCTCTGCCCTGAGAGAAGAACTGCTCCTGAAAGCCTGTTGGGTAGGGCCAAAGCAGGGGGAGATGGGGGCCCTTGGCATTCCTGGATTTTCACTTTGCTTGGAAACAGTCCTGACTAATTTCTTCTTCTCTTTTCAGATGACAAGCTGGTACAACAGCACTCCCTGTTTACACACTACAAGGACCCCTGCCGCGTTGGACCAGGGGAGGATAAGCCGTGGGCAATCGGTAAGGCCTCCCCTCCCGCTTCCCAGGGGACTGCATGGTCTCTGCTGCATGATCGAGGTGGCCCCTGCAGAGCCATGGGGCATGGCCGGAGAAACATAACCAGCCAGGTGCTTGTTGGTGTGGGTTCTTACTATGTGAACCACAAGTAGTCCTGACTCAGAAGCCAGGGCATGTATAAGCTGCCATGAACTTTCCAAGACAGACCACAGACTCGTAGAACGATGAGACATGAATGACAGACTGCTCCCCTTCCACTAGCCGAAGGGCCCCTCCTTTACTGCCCTTTCCACCCACTTTCCTTGGGAAAAAAAACAAATGTGCCAGTCCATTTCCTGACAACAGCAGAGGGGACAGCAGAAGTACTGGGGGGAAGGAAGAGGGAAAGGGTCTCTTTCACACCTGATAAAAGAAGCCAGCCATGGTGTCCCCCTCCAGATTGCTCTTCCTTCCGCTCCCTTCAGAAACAGGGAAGGGTCTACAGCAGGAGCCATCCCCCTGGACCACTTTACCCACGCTGCAGTGCTGGGAAGGGGGTGTATGCCTGGGCAGGCAGAGGCACACATAGGGCAGCTCAGCCATGGGATGTCAACTTCAACCACTACATGTGATTCTCTTTAATTCTTGCTCTCGTGTCCTCTTGGTTTCTCAGGTACTTTTTTAAAACAAGATCACCTCCATGATGAAGAGGTGTGCACCCCAGACAATCTGCAAAAGTAAGCTGCTTTACCCTGGTGTTTTCCCTTTAGCAGATAAAAAATCTGGTCTGGGTCATGACCCCAAGGAAATATCAATCAGAGAGGCATCAGGGCAGAACAGAAAGACAGCTGGCTTTGGAGTCCAGTCCAATCTGTCACTTATTACCTGTGTGACCTTGGGAAAGTCACTTCCCAGTTCTGGGCCTCAGTTTACAAGGTGGCCTCTGAAGTCCTCTATAACTTCATAAGAGCCATGATCTTATTTTGGGGGTTGAGGGGGAGGGTCAATGATAGCTCTATGGATGGCCACAGCATATATTCAGAAGAAGAAAGTAAAGTTTTACTAGATTATTATGTCAAAGGCAGAAAAGAATCCAAAACAGGCCTGTATAGTAAAATGGAAAGTGGATCTGGAGTCAAAGAACCAAATCCAGGCTTGGTTACTACCCTTCTCTGGGACCCTGGGCAATCACATCTTCACTTCTCTGGCCTCAGTTTCTTCATTTGCAAATGGGAGAGGTAAGGGTGGGGACTGGAAGAAATAATCTCTACAGCCCCTTCCAGCTCTACACACACACACACACACACACACACACACACCCCTGTCCTGGAAGGCACATACCTGGGAGCCTGGGTTTCTTCAAGGTGTTCACATCTGCTTATTCCCATAAAACAATGGCGCCCAACGCTCAGATCAGCCTTTAGCGCGCCCTGCTGAGCAGGTCCTTCTTCACACGGCCCCTCCGTTGCTCCTCCACCCTTCTCTGTGCATCTAGTGAACAGTCCCTTGTGTGAATGAAGGGTTGCTCTAGCCTGGGGAGGGCCCCAGCTTAGAGGACAAGCTCCTGCTTGGCTAAGGAGCAGACTCTGGTTCTCCACCTTCATGATCCTTGATTATCATCATCATGATCCTTTTCCACGCCCAGGCTAATCAAACCTTTTTCACAAAGGGCTTCCCTCATTACAAAGAACATACAAATGGATTTCTTGGCTAGAATCTGACCTTTTCACTAACATGCCCCAGTCGCACTCATTTCCTCACAAAGGGAACTGAACTTGCTAGGAACCATTCATTCAGTCAATCAACAAGAATTTATTAAGTGCTTACTTCGCGATAGGCTCTGCACTAACAAAGATCCTGAAAACGGGAGGCTGGAAGGGAGGGTGCTCCGGGCATGGCAGACAAGAGATGTGGTGTTATGTGCAAGGACAGCTAGCCCGCCAGCGTATCCAGATAGGAGAGTGCACAGAGGGGAACAAGATGTCAGAAGCTCGGGAAAGGAGGAAGAGCTGCACGTGCCAAAGTAATGGGGAGCCACCAGGGTTTATTGAGTAGGGGGATTATATGGTCAGATCTATGCTTTAGGAAAATCCCCTTGATAGGTAAAGGGAAGATGAATTACAGTTACAGACCAAAGATAGGGAGCCCAAACAGAAAGCTCTGAGGCCAGACAGGTGTGTGGTGATAAGGCTAGTGGCTAGGGTGAGTGTAGAAAATGGGGTGTTTGCAAGAGACGTTGTAGAGAAAGGGAATTCCAAGATATGGCAACTGCCTGGGGATGTGGAATGGACAAGAAAGGAGTCAAGGCTCACCTGGGAACCTGGGAAGGATGGTGGTGTCTTGTACAGCAATAAGGAAGTTCAGAAGAAAGAAGGGTTTGGGCTGGGGAGAGAGAGAACGAGCTCTGATCTGAATATGTTGAGTTTGAGATGTCTCAAAATGTCCAACAGAAAGTTGGTGATGCAGAACTGAAGACTGAGAAGGAGACTAGCAAGGGATAGGCAGGTCTGGTAATCACCTGCATAGAGATGGTCACTGAACCCACAGAAGCTAATGAGAGAGAGAGAGAGAGAGAGAGAGAGAGAGAGAGTGAGAGAGAGAAGAGAGAGAGAGAGAGAGAGAGAGAGAGAAACAGAGAGAGAAAGAAACAGTGAGAGAGAGAAAAACAGAGAGAGAGAAAGAGAGAGAGAGAGAGAGAGAGAGAGAGAGAGAGAGAAGAGAGAGAAACAGAGAGAAAGAGACAGGAAGACAGAGAGAGACAGAGAGACAAAGAATAGGAAGAGGGGAGGAAAGGAGAGGGCCCAGGATAGAGCTTTGGGAAACACTCAGAGTTAGTGGGTGAATATCCAGCAAAAGAGACTGGAAAGGAACAGTTGGACAGGTAGGAGAACCAGGAAAGGGCAGAATCACAAAAACTCAGAAAAGAGAGAATATTCAAGAAGAGACAGGGTCAACAGTGCCAAATGCATTCAACAAACATTTATTAAATACCTGCTGCTTCTACAGCCCTGGGCTCCATGCTAGGAGAAATACAAAGCTGAGAGAAAATGTAGTTTTGACTCATGGAGCTTACAGTCTAACAGAAGTATGAGACACACAGACAGATGGAGTTCCCAATATTCCCTTCCTAGGGCACACAGAGGTATTAGCCATTAGACCAACAGCTGAGGCAATGGCCCTAGCAGCATGGAAGGCCTTGCACTTGTCGCTGGAGTTCACAATGTGGGAAAATCCAGGGCCCTTGGGGAAACCGAGTAATCTGGGGTGCTTCGTTCCCTGTCCAGCTGGGGGTTGTGCATGGAACAAAGGAGAAAAGCCATCAGGTGAAAGAGG
Source organism: Phascolarctos cinereus (assembly GCF_003287225.1). Classification (NCBI taxonomy): domain Eukaryota; kingdom Metazoa; phylum Chordata; class Mammalia; order Diprotodontia; family Phascolarctidae; genus Phascolarctos; species Phascolarctos cinereus. The sequence continues at coordinate 60,183,652 of NW_027555625.1, forward strand.
ATGCTGCTCCCTACAGATGTTTCCCCTGCAGAAAATAAGCTTAGAAAACTCAAACCCCTCGTAACAGAAGGAAAATCTTCAATCATAAGACTTGGCAGAGAATCCAAGGCAGCATTTGTACTGGCAAAAACTATGCTAGATGCCACCCAGGCATCAATTTTCTTTGGCCTATTAATAAAATTGGACCACTGGGTTACAAGATTTAGGAAGGTCAATAGGACTGGCACAGAGTTTTTGTCTCTCATTCAAAAAACCATTAGTCATACTTGGTTACCTTCTTAAGAGCTCCACTGAGCCTAGGGCTGCCAGCACTCTGGACATGCCTTCTTGGGGTGCCTAACTCCTTGGTCTCTATTTGGAAGCAGAACAACAACAGATCAAGCTTATACACAGTCTTCAACATTCACAAAGTCTTCCTCATAGCAATGATGAGTTAGGCGCCAAAATTATTGTCCCCATTTCACAGAGGAAACTGATTTTAGAGAGGTAGTGATTTGCCCATCTGGATAAAGAGTCTCCATCAGACTAAGGGTGAAACCTCCCTCTCCCCCATGACATAGCAACTCTGCATTAAACTGACTTCCAGTAAAGCAAAGTCAGTGGCTAGTAGCCACCAATTAGATAACAGGGCCAAGCAAACCTAATACAAGCAGATAACTTTCAAAGCAAAGAAAATTCCATCCCAGGCAGATGGCATTCTGGAGTCTAAACGAGACTTTCAAAGAGGATGTACATTTACAAGACCAACAGTTGAAGCAGTTTCTAATTCAAAGTCTAAAATTACATGAACTCAGGGCTGTCTCTTAGTACAGCCAATTTGAGGCAATTAATTAGATTATAGTCTAAATCCAAAGCACCATCCTATACCAAGAAATTATCTTTTATGAGGTGATGATTAAAAAATGACTCCTATCCTTTGCTTATCAGTAACTCTCAGATCACTGATGCTGGAATTAATTAGGGAAGGCAAATGGATGATAATGGATTCCATTTCTCTGATTTAATGATGTTCTGAATGTTATTAGAGTATTTATCTTTAATGCTGATAAATTACTTCTTGTAGAAACCCATGTTTGCTCGTTGAACCATTTTCATGCTCTTCTTTCCAATCTGTCTATAATTCAAGTGACCCCATCCAGAGCATCATTTTAAGCCTATGCAGTATCTCTTGTCTTTTGCTTCATCCTGGATGTCTGAAGAGGTTAAGACTGCCAGAAAGACACTTTCTAGCTCACTCATCCTCTCGAACTAAACCCTAGATTCAAGTTTATAGTTTTTTCTAAGAAGTGGCAGGTGACTTGGGAGTGGCAGGGGACGGGGAATGAGGCAGTCTGCTTCTCAACCCAAAATGGAATAAAGTCTATGCATCCATCCCACTGTCCAACCAGCAAGCCTATCCATATTCAAGACTATTCATAGAACCAGAGGACTGAAAAGGAGCATAATACTGTGGAAAGAGAATAGGTCGGAAGCCTTGGTCTTGGGGTCAGATACAGACTCTGTCTCTTACCACCTACATGAACTAAGTTTGGGCTTCAGTTCCTCATCTATAAGATGAAGGGGTTGGATTACACAACCTCTAGGGTCCTTCCAACTCTAAATCTACAACCCACTCCCTCACTTTACAGTCAAGAAAACTAACTGCCCTAAGAAATGATTGTCCAAAGTCACATTGCTAACCAGCAGGGTTGGGAATAGAATCCAGATCCCCTGACCAGATCCAGTACCTCAGGCTGCTCCCAATACTTTCATTTGAGGGTAAGAGCAAAACCCGTAGAGTCAGGATGAGAACCAGTTTCATGGAAATAGTTCTAGGCATGGAGTCGTGAGAACTAGGTTTCCTTAGTGTTAACTCAGTCCCCCCGGTCAACCCTACCTTACCATGTGGCTCTGAAAGATCACCTAACTACTTTGCACCTTAATTTGCCCACCTATTTACATGAAATGAATAATAGTTACCTAGACATAGAATTATAAGCTTAGAGCCAGAAGGGACCTCTAACCCAAGCCCCTCATGTTACAGTTGAGGAAACTGAGGCCCAGAAAGGTCATGACCTCTCCAAGGTCACACAAATAGTGACACCAATGGGATCGGAATTCAAGTTCTCTGACTCCAAACCCCAGTGCTTTTTCCTGGACCCCAACAGCCCCTCTACTGGGAGATTCAATAAGATAATAGAGGTGAAAATAAACTTCTGTACTCTTTGAGAAGAAAAAAATGGCTCTCAGCCCTACGGAGACGAGGGTACCAACAGTAACATCCCTCTGTTATGGAGCAAGAACCCAGCTCCTAGAAAGGGGGGGGCTAGGTGGCCCCATATTCATCATGGTGCCACAGGCTATGTGTTTCAAGCATTCATTTTTCTCCAGCAAGAGGGAAGACAAAAGAAATAGAATTCCAGCTCTCATACTGCATTCAAATGGACTCTGGAAAAAGCCATTTTTGAGCCATTAAAAAAATTAAGACTAAAAGCCCACATTTCTAAAGCAGTTTCATCACAACAGCATTGGAAGGGCCCAGATTGGCCCTCAGGAGATTAACCAACAAGGGGCCAAGAGTTATTCTTGGCTTAAGGTGACACCTCCACCTTCTCTAAATGAAGCAGAGCCTGTAGATGCTGGGGTCACATTACACGGCAATGCTTATTTAAGCATCTAAGCTTTTCAATGTAGAGACACTGGTCTCCTCTCCCACAAATCCTCTGTTTCTAAAGAGCAAAGTTTACTTGAGTCACAACAGGAGAAATTTAAGTTTTTGAATGTTTAAACAACTTAGCATAGCCAGGATTATTTCCCCTTTTACAACCTAATGGCAACTCCACTGGCAGAAACCATAGATGGACATGCTTGAATCTTGTGTTGGGGTTTGGGGAGGGAGTTGAGGAGGGGTGGTCAGAGTCATCCTTCACAAGCATCTCACATCTGAAATGGGGAACCCTGACACTGTCTGCTCACAACTTGTTCATTTGTATGGACCAGGGCTCTGGAAAGCGAAGAAGGGAGGAAAGAATATATTGACTATCCCACCAGCAAGAGCCATCCTTCCAACCAGAAGGTCTTGGTGAAGGGTAATGGCAGGAGAATTGACTACATGCTCTACTCTGAGGAGGGCCTCTACCTGGAGTGGAAAGTGGTGAGTTTTCCAGGAAAGAATGTGTGCGGGGCAGCTGGGAGGGCCTCCCTGGGTGTTGGGCTAGTCCAAGCTGCTTTGGCAGGCAGCCCTGCAGCCTGCCTCCCAGGCTCAGGTGCGATGTCTGGGAGCAGAACACACAAAGCACCAATTTGCTAGACCGGATAGAGGTGGAAAGTTTTGAGTTGGGGTGAGCTATCTCAGCTGAGACAGTTCGGCATAAGTCAAAGAGTTCTATATTTGGAATCAGAGGACCTACCCAGTGCCAGCTCTGCTACTAAGAAAAGACCCATGTGAACCTGGACGAGCTGCATCTCTGGACCCAATTCCTCATGGGCAAAAAGATCTGGTCGGGCCAGATCAGGGGTTCTCATCTTGTTTGGGTCATGGGCCCCTTTGGTAGTCTGATGAAGCCTATGGACCCCTCCTCACAATCCTATTGATAAATACATAGGATTACAAAGGAAACCAATTAGATCAAAATACAGCATCAAAGTATTTTAAACAAGCTCCCAGAGCCCAGGTTAAGGACTTTTTAAATGATGTCGAAGGCCTCTTCCGGCTCTGAATCCTACGGCCTCATTTGTACAGTGTAATGAGAGCACCTGCTTCACAGGGTTGTGATAATCAAATGACCTGGTCTACGTAAAGCACTTTACAAACCTAACAACTGCTACATCGGTGTCAGCTAGGTTGGTGACAATCATCCTATAACCGGGCCCAAACTAAGGTGGGAGGAGGGGGGAAGGATGAGCTCAGCAAGAGGGGCCTGCAACAGGAGACCACAACCTTTTAAAAGGAACATGGCGGCAGCCACCTGGTCTCTCCTTGTCTGACCACCTTGCCCTCTACATTCCCTTTACCATCAGAATGTTTTTTCTGTGCTTAACTGCAATCCCTCCTTGTTGAATTTTATCCTCACCCTCTCTTGTTCTTTACACCATTATTTTCCTGTAGGAAGTGGAGGAATTCAGTTTTATTACCCAGTTAGCAGGTCTGACTGACCACCTACCTGTGGCCATGCGCCTGATGGTCAACACTGGCGAGGAAGAGGTGTAGATGCACCAGCCCCGCGGTCAGTCAGGACCCAGGCCAGCCTAAGAAGACCTGGCCTATGTTCTTGGGATACAAAGGACTTTTTTCCAGTGCCACGTGAGCCAGATGAAAACACCTGGCCTCCAGTCACCTCTCCCAACACCTCCAAAGATGGACCAGGTCCCTTCTCCATTGCTCTCTGGAGCCAAGAAGAGGGGACAAGGATGGCAGGAGGTGAGAGACCAAAAGGGATCCACGAGGGCTAAGGCCACTGTCCGGAGCTACCCGGGCAGCAGGGTCGGCCTGAATTTCTACACGTTCACTGTGGACCAAGGAATGCAGTGGCCAGGCGGCTGGGAGGGGAGGGGAACGCCGAGCCCTAACTCCTTTTAACCAGTGCCATTCTTACAAAACACGGTTTTATATGAATTCTACAGCACAACTTAGTTTGCAATCTGTGGGGTAGTGCTCTTAATGGGTTTTGCATCATTTCTTTGTATAGCTCTTATAAAGCTGAAGGCTTGGTTTTGGATTTTTTTTTTAGCCTGCCAATGTCGTCATAGCATGCCTGTGCCCTAGCATGCGCTCTAACTGCATGCTACACACTCGAGATGAAACAGCCATTATGATAGCCATAGGGCAAAAATAGGGAAAAAAAAAAAAGAATTCGAAACGCAATCAGGAAATAGTCCAGGAGGCCCATTACGGACTGCTGGGCAGCCAATAGGTTTTTTTTTTTTAACCAGCACAGTGGGGCTTTTCCAAACCAACAATAATGCTCTGTCTCCAGTGACAGGGAAAATGCTGTGTTCCTTTCCAAAGGCCTACATTTGAGGGGAATTATGCTCTAGGAAGAAAAAAAAATCACTTTGAGGTACCCAGGAAGGGAAGGCCAATGGAAAGCAGGTCAGTGTCAGTCCCCACCTGACTTTAAAGACATCCAATGCTCCTAAGAGAGAGGCTTGTCAGGGCTGAAAATTAGAAAAGAGGTGTTTCTGGGAAAGGGACATAATGAAAAGGGAAAACTCGATGGAACCTGTGGTTTTATTGGAGAGTGGGGAAATCTCACCATACAAGTGGGAAGGAGCCATCTACCTTTTATAATACTGATTTGTAGTGTTCTTTCCTGTCTCTCAACCCACAGTTCCATTTCTATTGCATGATCTTTCTTAGCTTCAAACCTGAGTGACTTTGACCAGATGACAAAGTTAGGACTTCAGGGTTCTTCTCCATCATGTGGCATCATTTTGTGATTTGGGGAAGGAAAATTTAAAAAAAAAAAAATCCCTTTGTGCCTCAGTTTACCCACTGGTCCAGTGGACTGCTGGTCCCTACCTCACTGGCCCAGCTGAGTCCCAAGGGAGTTGACTATACTGTTGCTGACAGATGAGCGGCTGCCCACGGTCAGCTTCTGAGTGATGCGTATCTCCAGGATGAAGTCCGACTTGGCCTGTTTCTAGCTCTTCGTCCAGTAGCCACCCCAGATCTCCTGGGATCTCATCCCTAGTTGCTCGGCCAATCTACCTTTTATTTTTTTGGCCCATGGCTGAGGGCCCCTGGACACCAACCAAGCCATAGCTGGGGGGGGGGAGATTTACAACTAAGGATCCTTTCAGGGCTAGGCCTTCACATTTCCACTGGGCTCTCCCAAGGAAGGATTCCTAGTCAACCAAACATGAAAACTGAGGAGGGGGATGTCAAGAAAGAAAAGAAAATGACCACATCAACCTCCTCCATTTGGTAAGATTGATCATTAACACCTCCTGCCACAAGATCTCTGCACAATCTGCACGAATGGAGAGACACGTCATCTTGTGCTCCCAGACAAACAGCCCCTGTGGCACCGTCCTATACCACTTGCTTTTCCTCAATTGTGCTTTCTTTGGGTCCTCCCTTTGGCTGGTCCTGGGCAGTTCTGGTCCCAGGTATCACTGTTGCAGGGGAAAAGTTAAACTCACTCCACTCTCACCAACAAGGGATCTAGTTTGACCCCGGATTTGAAAATCACCTGTCTGGGAGCCTGATGCCAGCCAGACCTCCTCCAACACATTCTGCCGATTCCCTGTAAGAACATCCTGTCTTAAGCACCTTCAGCTTTAATTCTCTGCGTAGCCTCTTTAAATAGAAGCAATCAGGCATTTTCCTCTCCCTCTAACCCATGGAATTTTTTTAACTTTATGCCAAACTACTACTTAGATTTTGACCTTGGTTTTTTGGCGATCTCTGGTTTTAAACAGAATGTTGTTACTTATTGTTCACACAACCATACAACACCCTGAGCTCTTATTCACACCGGTCTCATACCCCAGCATAGCCCACAGTAAGAACAGGGTGATGACAGCACCAGAACCCCACGGTACAAATTCTCCTCGTCTTAGTACATTGACCCTGTGCCTTCTGATGCCTTCATCTGCATGAGAGGTTGAGTGAAGTTGATGGGCAGGAGCAAGGGTGGGGAGAAATGACTCCTTCATCCCAATCCAGCCAACTATCCGTCCTCAGCCAAATGCAGCCAGGAGGTAAGACTGGCTATGGACAGGTGACCCGTGTGTGACCCATCCAAAGGCCTTAGCCCTTCACAGCCATGAGACACTGCTACTGTTTGGGGGAACAAACACCCCTCCCAAGTCAGGTAAGCCCAGGGCAGCTCTAGGTATGATTCTGCTATAGGACTAGGCCCAAGGTTGGGCTCAAATTCATGGAAACCAAGGCTGACGTCTAACCGTCCCCAGGCAGTTTGACAGCAGGTGTAAGGAACAGAAGATCAAGGGCAAAGAACAGGACCCAGGGCAGCCAAGCCACTGCAAGTCTGAGGGGGAACAGTGCTGCCTGAGGCCACTCCATCAAGAAATGCTATTTTTCTGAAAGGAGCAAGATTTAAGCTTGAAACAAAGGATGAGAGGGTGCAGGCTACAGCTGACGGTGTCTGATCAAATCATTCCTCCTGCTTAGTGAATCCTCCCTATTCCTGATCTCACCTCCAAGGGTCACCATGGGAGTGATCACAACCACAGAAAGCAAGGGCTCCTAGCTATGCTAGGAAGAGAGCTGGACCTACCCCAAGGGAGCACTGCCAGTGTCCCACCCTCTTTACCAGAGTGTTTCATCCAGAAATCGTGGTTGCAGCATCTCTACATTCCTAAGGCTAGTGTGCTTTGAGGAATGCTAAACTCCAGGCCCTCCCTACCTGTCCATTCATTCATTGATTCTCCAAACAAGACTCTGACATCTTTTTGGAATCATCCACACTTTAGAGTTTTCACTGAGCTAGAGAATCCCAACCTCTTATAAGAGAGAAGCCTTTAGACTCCGGGACTTTTTAACATTCACTTATTCTGGTTTGTCAGTGCGCATGAATCACGTGATTGTTATGATCGAACACATGCCACAGGACTCATCAGGTTACAATTGTTCCAGCTGTGAAGCCACATACCCCTACCCACAAACACAACCACCATCCGCAGCTGTGTATGTACGGACATCCTCACACATACAGAGCCTTGCAGAGCGCCCTGAGTCCAGGGCCAGTGATACAGAATGTCAGCTTTCCCTGGCTGGATCCAGCAGGGGGGCCAGGGAATACTGAGGGCCAGTCCTCGTAAGCCAGGCAGGGACTGGTGCCTCTCTCAAAGGCTGGAGACAGAACATGTGATGGTTAGCGTTGTTCTGCCAAGTGGACCATCTGCTGGGAACTGTATTCACTCACCGGGAAGCAACTGTCCCATCTGGAACATGATGGCTGGGTCACACACTCCCCTCTTTGCTGACTACACGGCCTTAGGCAATCTCCCTGTGCCTCCATCCTGTCCTCTGTAAAACAGGGACAAAGTCTGGCCAGCCTTTGGCAGCTCAAACACCTAGCCCTGCTTTTATCCTTTTTGACAGAGATGTAAACTAGTGCTCAGAGACCACAACTTCCCCTCCCTCAATCCTTGGCAACCAGCCCAGAGCATTTGCTTGTCATGATGGTTTTAGGAAGCCCACAGATTATTCTAAGGGGGCTTGTCCATAAACTAAAATTTTTACAGTCTTGATTTTTTAAAAAATTTCCCTGTGACTCAGATTCAATGAAATCAAGTAATGTCCAAGCTAGGAGTAGCTCATGGTCTCGCTCCTGGCTTAGAAACAATAATCTGCTTCTGCTTCTGCTCCTGCTCCTGCTCCTGCTCCAGGGCTGGGGAAAGGGAAGATGCCTCTGACCAGCTCCAAGATAAGCCATGCATTGGGACCCAGTTCAGTCGGACGGCTTATGAAGGAAGCGTTTTCATGTGTCCAAAACCATCTTGAGTTTTAAGTATGAATATTAATCTTGATGCTTTTTAAATATTGTATTACTGCTAAGGTTAGAAAATACCGTTTTAAAAAAACTTTTTTAATTTCAATAATTTTTCTGTATTGTATCCTTCTGGGACCTGAAGGGGTTTTATACGGTAAGCACACCTAACGTTTTGGTAAAACTGTATCTGATATATATCCATCTGTTTCTTCCCTGTAAGAAAACAAATCTTACATCTAATAAAATATTTTGAAGGGTTTTTTCTTTCATTTATTGGTGCTGAAAGGAATGAATAGTTGATGTGAAGGAGAAAATAAAACATTAAAACTCAAAGCTTCTGTTTCCCATTTATTTGAGTGATTTATTGGGGAAATTCATTTTGCTCTGACCCCAGAGTAGAAGTCACTTTCCAGGGTTTTAAAAACCAAAGAAGACCCACCCATTCCAGATCTCTGAGAGAACCCACAGTGGTAGCTAACCAATTTCTATGATATTCCTCATGTACCTCCCAAAGATGCAATTTATAAGATTATGGAAGGATGCACAGCAAGACCCCAGTTCCAGGCCCAGCTCTGCCACGATACGTAACTGTGACCAAATGCCCTAAACAAATAGCTAATCCCGACTTTCCTCCAAAATGAGGATACACTGCTTGTCCTACCTACTTCACGGAGCTACTGTTAGCGAAGTACTTTTGATTCTTCAAAATACCTGTCATTTCCTCTTCATAGGTACATCCTCCAACAATGCAGCCTGAAAACCCTTCCTCTGCTCCTTGGTAAATGTTTCACGGTTAGCTGTGGTGGGAAAAAATCCCTAAGCTGGTGGCAAACCCTGCACGAACGAGCCAGTCTGCAGCTAGCTGAGCCAGACCAGTGCAAGCCCCAGAGAACAGAGTCCAGCACCGGCTCATCCCTGAGGCCTTTCCTGCTCAGTTAGGATCTGCCCTTCCCGGCTGACTGGCACAGCCAGTGCCCCAAGCACCACTCCACTCTCCAATGAGTTATCAGCCGAGGGCTTGAATGGAGAGTTATGCCTAACAAAGACAACTGTCGTGAACCAGGCGAGCCTCACCTCTGCTTCAAAAGCAGCGAACACAGGGAAGGACAGGATGTTCACCAGCTGGCCTCTCCTAGTGCATCCCTCATCCTTTCCCGCCACTGCAGATGCAATGGATGCTCTCAAGGCGGGGAGGGGGCTCCAGTGCCATCTCAACTGACTGAATCACTGGCTCCCACATGTCACTCTCTGACAAAAACTGCTGGGAAAACTGGAAAAGAGTATGGCAGAAACTAAGCATAGATCAAAATCTCACACCATATACCAAAATAAAGTCAAAATGGGTTCATGATTTAGATATAAAGGATATAGCTATACAAGCAAACTGGGAGAGCAAAGAATAGTTTACCTGTCAGTTTTATAGAGAACAGAAGAATTTATGACCAAACGAGAGATAGAGAATATTATGAAATGCAAAGTGGATAACTTTGATTACATTAAACTGAAAAGTTTCTGCACAAACAAAGCCAATGCAACCAAGATTAGGAGGGAAGCAGAAAACCAGGAAAGAATTTTTACAATCAGTGTCTCTGATAAGGGCGTCATTTCTAAAACATATAGAGAACTAAATCATATTTAAGAATACAAGTCATTCCCCAATTGATAAACGGTCAAAGGATATGGCAGTTTTCAGATGAAGACATTAAAGCCATCTATAGTCATATGAAAAAATGCTCTAAATCACTATTAATTAGAGAAATACAAAAACAACTCTGAGGTACCACCTCACACCTATCAGATTGGCTAACATGATAAAACAGGAAAATGATAAATGAGAAGATGTGGGAAAATTGGAACATTAATGCATTGTTGGTGGAGTTGTGAACTGATCCAACCATTTTAAAGAGCAATTTGGAACCATGCCCAAAGGGCTATAAAAACGCGCATACCCTTTGACCCAGCGATAGCAATAGGGCTGTATCCCAAAGAGATCATAAAAATGGGAAAAGGACCCACATTTACAAAAATATTTATAGCAGCTCTTTCTGCGGTAGCAAAGAACTGGAAATTAAGGGGATGCCCATCAACTGGGGAATGGCTGAACCAGTTGTAGTGTATGAATGTAATGGAATACTATTGTGCTATAAGAAATGATGGAAGCGGACTTCAGAAAAACCTGGAAAGACTTGCATGAACTGATGCTAAGTGAAGTGAGCAGAACCAGGAGAACATCGTACACAGTTACAGCCACGTTACATGATGACTAACTTTGACAGACTTAGCTCTTCTCAGCAATGCAAGGATCTAAGACATCTCCAAAAGTCTCATGATGAAAAATGTTATCCACATCCAAAGAACTATGGAGTTTGAATGCAGAATAGAAGCACACTATTTGCTATTTTTTTTTCTTGTTCTGTTTTGTTTCTTCTTTCTTGTGGTTCCTCCTATTGGTTCTAATTCTTCTTTACAACATGACTAATGTGAAAACATATTTAATAGGAATGTATATGTAGAGCCTATATCAGATTGCATGCCGTCTTGGGAAGGGAAGGGGGGGAAGAAGGGGGAGAAAATTTAAAACTCAAAAGTTTACGGAAGTGATTGTTGAAAACTAAAAACAAATTTATTAATTAAGAAAAGAAGTAAGACATGTACAGTGTTAAAGGGGGCTTTAATCAAAGTCCACCAGAGGGATAAGTAGATAAAAAAAAAAGGCAAGAAAGTTTAAGCATGTAGGAATGAGAGGAGTATGGGTAAAAAGAAAGGCATAATCTACTTGCACAAACTGTGTGAACAGAGGGTTTGAGAGTAACGGTTTGGAAACTTTTGGAAAACTATAAAAATTGTAAATTTGTAAACTGTAAATCGTAAAAATTGTAATTTCAATTAAAAAAATTCTCTCTCTCTCTCTAAAAAAAAAAATAAGGTGGGACTTCATGACCTCCATGGTCCCTTCCACCTCTAATCTATGTCCCTATGAAATCACGATATTGAGATATCCTTTTTCAACTGCTGATCGTGGCCACAGAACAAGGAAGGAGCACATCCACAGTGCTGGGGACAGGTGGGCTCCCCAAGAAGGCCACTGACAAATGGCTGATGGGGGCGACCCACAGAGCACAACACTGGCTCAGAAAGCAGGGACTCTGGCTTCCCAAGCACATCTGCCAACACAACTGGATGGTCTGCAGCAAGTCATTCAATGGGATCCTGTTTTCTCACTGCAAAGCGGGAGATGAGAGAGTGGGGAAGAAATCTTGAAGTCCCTCCCAACGGTGGAGTCTATGCTTCCTTGTTAGAGGGGTTGTGTTAACAGAGAGCCAGGGAAGACAGCAAAGCTCAGTCTGGCCTCTGGAATGAGGCCGCCTGAGCCTGTCAGATGAAGGCCACCATCATCTGCTCTTCGGAAGCATCTGCCCTTTGGCTTCAGGCACACCATGCCTCCTGCTGCAGCTGAAATCACTACTCATGCTTCATCTCAAATGAAATTCAACCCTCTCAAATTAGATACAGATTGGCTGAATTTTGCAAGATTTCAAAGAACATGGAAGGTTCTGGTTACGTTCTCTTCCACAAGAAAATACTAGAAGCAATTTTCATATTCTTTTTAAAACTCTACCTGTGAAAGGGTGTTTCTCTCTCCTCCAATCCTAGTGGCGATTAGGCTCATTCTCCTGACCCAGGCTGCAATCTACTACTGATCAGCATGGTTTCACCCCCCTACCTGTTGCAGGTTTAAATACTAAAAACTCAAGAAAAGCTCAACAGCAAGGGGTTCTAAACCTTTGTGGGTCATAGAACACTTTGAAAGAATGGTGAAGACTGTGGACCCCTTCACAGAATAACGTTTTAAATGGAAGGAAATGCTAAATTCCAGTCATAAATTAGTAAAAATAAAGATATAATTTTTTTCCACCCAAGTTCATAGATCCCTTAAAAATGTGGATGGACCTGCTGGAAACTGCCCATGAAGAAATGCTCTAGTACCACCATTCAGCATTACACTGATTTTGTTAAGAATTGTCAACATCTAGAACAGGGATTCTTAAACTGGGATCCACAATCTTGTTTTTAAATACTTTTTTAGAACTGTATTTTAGTATAACTTGTTTTCTTTGCAATCTTTTATATTTCATGAATTTAAAGATCTTATTCCGAGAATGGGTCCATGACACAAAAGAAGGGGATGAGCCCTCGGCTTGGTGCCCATCTCACCCCCATACCCCCTCCCTTTCCATCTCCTCACACCTCGCACCGCGTCTCCCGCACACATGCTCTGGGATCCAGGGATACCGGCCTCCTCACACGGGACACACCATCTCTTGGCTCTGGGCATTTTCTCTGGCTGTCCCTCAGGCCCTCCTCAAATCTGCTTCCTGGTTTCTTCTAAGGCCAAATTAAAATCCCACCGTCCATAGGAAACCTTTCCCAAATCGCCTTCATTCCAGTGCCCTCTCTCTACCGATTACTTCAAAGTCCTCTTGTCCATATCTTGTTTGTGCATAGCTGTTGGCATGCCGTCTCCCTCCCTAGACCGTGAGCTTGGTGACAGTAGGGATTGCCTTTAATCCTTCTTTGTATCCCCAATCATGACCCTTAGGAGACATTTCCTGTTTGTTGAATGCCTGATCTAGAACACCAGAGCTAGAATGACCACAGAACCAAAAATGCTTCAATAGACGATGCAGAACGTCAGAGAAACATCATCTAAGTCTAACCCCGCCCACCCCTGTCCCCTTTTCTCACAGACCCTGAGGAAAGGCCAAAGGTCAAACAGCCAGTTCCTACTTGAAAGGGACCTGACATGTTGTGCTTCCCTCCATCTTAAAGAGCAATTTTCTTCTTCGTGTTCACATTGAATTTCATTCCCTTCACAGGAAAGGGAGGCTGGGCTTCACACGTTTCGTTCCAGAGCCACAAGGCTTTAGACTTAGCCCCCAGACCTCATTTAGACTCTGGCCTTGCTGTGAGGACACCACTCTTGTGGTCACCTTTGTTCTGTCCAGCCTGTGGCAGCTCCTCCTTACTAATCAGGGCTCCCCAAGAAAAGACAGGGGTGGTTTTGAACTCTCCCTTCCCAAAAAAAACACATCATGACAGCTCTTGTGCTACTTTATTTCTCTGTAACTGAAAAGGTCCAGGAGAGCAGATTAATTTTAGCTTACAAGCCTGAAATCCATGGAAATATCACCCACCTTTGGGTTAAACTCAAGGGCATAGGTGACAATCTGGGGACTGTCTTGAGTTTTTGCTTCCAAAGTAGAATTAAGGAAATAAACAGCCTGTTTACAGTGGGGGTTCCACGAGCACTCACCCTGTGGGAGAAAAAAGAGAGGTTTTATGAGTTCTGGAGCTTTTCAATAACCAAGGCCCTTTTCCCAAACCCAATAAGCAAGGCAGGGACGGAGTTTACCCTGAGCTGATTTTTTTTTTCAATTTAAGATAAAGACTTTACATTAATCCCTACTACATTTAATAGAGGTTAATTATCATCCCCCCCCCCCGACTGACCCTGTGTAAATTCCATCATTAGGTTAAGCTCTCCACGGATCCTGATTCCATCATCTGCTCTCTCCCCTTACCCATCACTCCTGCCCACTGCTGACCAGCCCAAGGCAGACAGGGTCATCCCCTGCTCTAGATTCTTTAAGGGCTCCTCAAGACTTCGTGGTTTAAAGTACAAGTTGCTCTGCCTGATATCGAAGGCTCTCCAAGCTGGCTCCCCGCTCCCCTTCACTCTCATTTCTCACTACTCCCACAATCCCACGTTCTCCACTCCCTGTTGCCTGCTGCCGGCTGTTTCCTGGACAGGACATTCTCTCTCCTCCCTCAGGGCCTCTGCCAATGTCCCCCAGGATGCTGCAAGATGTTCCGCCTTCCTGATCTCCCCTCCATGCCTGGTCACTACCACTTCTCTCTCTTTAGTCTGCATTTCTTAACACATACTGGGGTATGTGTGTGTCTCCTCAGTGCATGCATTTAGGATTGCAAAGTGTAAGCACTCTGAGGGCAGGGCTACTTCCTTTTTGTATCTGACGTCCCCAGCTCCTCACAAGGAGGACCTGGGGGATTGAAGGGTCAGTGTCCCCAGACCTCGTGCTTGGCCCAAGAGCTTAGCCAGCATGAGGAAGGAGCAAGATTTCTCATTCATCTTCCAATCGGCTTTCTCAGTCACTGCAGATAACCCGATGATCTGAGAACAGAACTGAACCGCCCCAGAGAAACTGGGCAGCCCTTCAGTGAACTCAGGTTGCTACCTGACCCACAGGTCCATTTTCTTTTTAACACTGATGCGTTTTCCTCAGATTCCAAGCCCATCATGCCCCATGTCCGGGAGGGGCAGGTTAGCGTGGATTAACAAAAGCACCAACTTTGACCAGGCCCTTGTGAGCTGTGCAAGAACCAATTGGCCAACGCCTCTTGAACACCATGCGCTAAGTCACAGAAGCTCTGCCATCCATGTCAGAGAGGCTGCCAACAAAGGCACAGGCTCCTAGTATGGCAGTCAGAATATCCCCCTGGCAACACTGAATGTCTGCAATCATGAACTTCAGAAGAACTGGCAGCAGGGTGCAGTGAACAGAGAGCTGAGCTCAGCATCAGGAAGACCTGAGTTCAGATGTGACCTCAGACACTTCCTAGCTGTGTGACCCCGGGCAAGTCACTTAAGTTCTGTCTACCTCAGTTTCTTCACTACACAATGGAGATAACAGCATGTACTACTTCCCAGGGTTGTTTTAAAAGTCAAATGAGATAACCACTAGGCAAAAGGCATTGCAAACTTCAAAATACTATTTAATTGCTAGCGCTTATCATTATTATTAATAATCACCATCAAACTGCAAGTGGTCCAAAGGACAACAGAAAGGCATCTGATGGGTACAAGCAGGCTCGACAAGAGCACACTGAGTCACTGATGACTCAGGCAGAGACCAAGGGCTCACGTGCCTAAGACAAGGAATGTGAAGGGTGGGAGATGCCTACAAGGGACCACAAGAAGGAGGCAGTAAGTACACTGGGCAGATTCTCCATGAAGGAGCTGCCCAGGAGGAAAGCCCATGCATGGACTGGGATCTGCACTAGTAAAGGCAGCACCCACATCAAATAGATGAGAGAAGCGATGAAGCACTCAGCTTGGGAGTGAGGAATACCTGATTGCAAATCCTGCCCCAGACACTCACTAGTTGGGTCACCCTGGACAAGTAATTTTACCTTTGTCTGCCTCAGTTTCCTCATCTGTAAAACTGGGATAATAATAGCACCTCCCTCCCAGGGTTGTTTGTCAGGATCAAGTGAGATCATATTTGTAAAGCTTTTTGAAAAACTTAAGGTGCTATGTAAATTCTATTGTTATTATTGTTATCACTATCAAACTCACAGGCTCATCAAAGTATTCTGTCCAAAATTACATTTATCTAGAATAGGCCTCTAGGGCATGTCATGTGCCACTTCTACTGGCCAGTTATCTGGGTTCCATGGCCATAAAAAACCAACAATTCTCAAGAAGGTAATTGGCACGGGGCAGCTAGGTGGTACAGTGGATAAAACTCCAGCCTTGGAGTCAGGAGGACCTGAGTTCAAATCCGACCTCAGACACTTGACACTTACTAGCTGTGTGACCCTGGGCAAGTCACTTAACCCCGACTGCCTTACCAAAAAGCAAAAAAAAAAAAAAAAGAAGAAGAAGGTAACTGGTGAGGGGCGGATGGGAGACACATAAACAGAAACAGCCAAAGTGACTGATAAAGTTACTGGCATAACCACTAGGTTAAAAACACACACCTAACCTATTTTTGATAAGTTCATTCTGGTTTGTAACTCAATCAATAAATCAACAGCTCTTAAGTGTCTATCCTTGCAAGGCATATACAAAGATACAAAGATACAAAAGGGAGGAGCCGTGAACCCCATCAGAGGAAAAACTAAGTACCTAAATAAGCATATTCTGAATGTTTACAAAACAAAAACAAAGTAAATTTGGGGGTGCGGATGGGAGAATCAGGGTGATGAGATCAAGAAACATTTCATGTAAAAAGGGGCACTTATACCAGTTTTGAAAGAAACTAGGCACTCCAAGGCCAGTTTTTGATTAGGCAAGTGCAGCAAACATATCCTAGGAGCAGGACTCAGAAGAATACGTGTCCTTCGCTTTGCATGTGACAGTTTTATAGAAATGAATAAAGGCATGCACTATCCCAACCAAACCCCTCAACCCTCCAGATACCTGGGCCTCAGGCCTCTGGACGAGGCCTGTGCTGATCGAGCTCTCGGCAGTCAGGTGGTACTCCATCCAAAGGACCACCCCATGGCTCCTTCCAGGCCTGGAAGAAAAGGCCATGAAGAGTGGTGTGAGTTGCTGCCTGAAAAGATCCTCAGCAAACCAAAATGGCAGCTCCCCCATCTATTTCCTAAAACGTTTGTTTGTCCTGTCACTTCTGGACCTGCCTCAGAAAAAAAGTCTTTTTCAGAGAGCTCGGTCTCCTGCTCTTCCACAACGGCAAAAAAGCTCAGACTAGAAAGGGAAGGGCATGGTCAACCACAGTGGACCCTACAATGGCCTCCACCACTCAGCAGTCAATAACCCCAAGACTTGAAAGTACCAGGAGAACCCCACCCATCTGGAAAAATAATTTCCCAAAAGAAGAACTAAAAGTGCATCCAACAGGCCTTAAGGGCCCTTTCCTTTCTCCACTTGCTATCTCCAGTTCTGATGAGTACTTGGGACATCCTGAAGCAGAAACTACTATGGAGACAAATGTGGTAAAAAAGTATTTCATTCAACTAAATAGTGACAATTCTTAATGCTTTAAGAACTCCAGTCTTTTTTTTTTTGGTGGGGGGGCTAGGCAATGGGCTTAAGTGACTTGCCCAAGGTCACACAACTAGTAAGTATTATGCGTATGAGGTCACATTTGAACTCAGGTCCTCCTGACTCCAGGGCTGGTGCTTTATCTACTGTGCCATCTAACTGCCCCTCCAATCTTTCTAAAAGCCGTTTTGCTCAGACTCTGTTTCATCTTGCCCTGAAAAGAAATGCTATCTCCCAAGGGGACAGCTAGGTGGCACACTAGATAGAGCACCGGCCCTGGAGTCAGGAGGACCTGAGTTCAAATTCAGCCTGACACATAACACTCACTAGCTGTGTGATTCTGAGCAAGTCACTTAACCCTACTGCCTAGCAAACAGAAAAAAAAAAAAAAGAAATGCTATCTCCCCCATTAGACTGTAAGCCCTCTGAAAGCAGCATCTGTCTTTGGCCTTTCTTTATCTCCCCAACAGTGCCTAAAATACAGCAGGAAGTTAATAAGTACATGTTAACTTGACTGAGAAAGCCTGCCTGGAGGGTGATAGTGGGCAGAGAGCAGTTAGTGCCCAGTCCCACCAAAGGACATCCTTCACAACAGAAAAACAGGCAAGGTGAACTTCATTATCATTAGGAATAATCTGCTTTTCTTTTCTTTTTTTTTTGTGAGACAATTGGGGTTAAGTGACTTGCCCAGGGTCACATAGCTAGTGAGTGTTATCTGTCTGAGGCTGGATTTGAAGTCAGGTCCTCCTGACGCCAGGGCCAGTGCTCTATCCACTGCACCACCTAGCTGCCCCAATAATCTGCTTTTCTAAATAGCCAAGGACCTTCCCAGGGAAAATGCAGAGGAGTCTGAATACCACAATAGGAAGGTCCCAGGGGCCCTGTGCTTTGCAAACTTTAAAAAGCTGTACAAATTCCCTATTATTGGAGAAGATTCCTGTTTGGGTACAAGGTTGTACAATGTGACCTCCAAAGTCCTTTCTAACTCTGAGATGCTATGATTCTGTAGTATAACTGCATTTCTTTTAAAAAACACTATGGCCTTTTTACCTAGTCCCACATCAACAGATGCTTTATGGATATCTCCTGGGTAGTTCATTACCATTTCAAACTCAGTAAGTCAAAAAACAAATTAATTATCTTTCCCCTAAACCTGCCCCTCCTCCACACTTCCTTATTTCTGCTAAAGGCATCACCTCATTACAGCGACCCAGGTCATACTCTAGGAATCACCCTTGACTTCTTAGGGTCCCACAACTGCCATGGCCAGCTAGTGGCCAAGTCTGGCCAATTCTACCTCCACCACAGCTCTTTCTCATCAGCCTTCGTCTCTCTCCCCCCATGTTGCTAACACCATTGTTCATCACTTCTCAATTAGACTACTGTAATAGCCTTCTGTTGGTCTCCTTTTTAAAAGCATACTTTCCATACAGGCAAAACATACTGATCTTAAAGACAGGATAAGTAAAGACAACTTATGCTACAGATCTCCCAGAAGAAGACAACAAATAAAACTTGAATACCACAATGCAAAAGTAATACAAGAAACCGCCCAGAACTTCTAAACACAGAAAACAAAGTACAATTTTTAAAAAATCCATAGATCACCTCCAGAAAAAAAAAAAGGCTGCAAACTCCAAAGCACATAGCGGTTACATTTAACAATTCCATTGGGAAACAATAAATTCTACAAGACCAAGAGGAAAATCTTCAAATACAAAGTATAGGAAATGTGAATAATTCAGGACTATTCAGCAGTTCCAAGGAGCAAGGGAGCTAGCTCAAGATCAGACCAAGGTGACCTGCCCTGCAAGAGAGACCGACGTTCAATAACAGAAAGCCACTCAACCGGAAGAGCTGTGAAATGGTACAACCATTTGGAAAGGCAATTTCCCCCCACTTTTGTGTTTCCTTAAAACTGACACTAAATAAAACCTGTACAAAAAAACATTCTGACTTGGGTGGCACTCGTGGAAGAAGACATCTGCTAGCACCCTGTCCTCCTCTGCCATGACCACATCCTCATCCTCTACCCCATTTCGGCCTCTTCCTGCAACAGCCTCCCTCTTCTTAGGTTTCGCTTTAGCTCAACACCCACAAATAAAGTACCCAGAGGTAAGCTGTCTGGGAGGATGAAGCACCAAATGGTATTTCCTCAAATACTCAGTGTCTTCAATTATACTGGCTCTCTGTTCTTCAGGGTCATTTTCATAGCTTTAAGACAAGGATTCATACTAATAATTATGCAAATTAAGTAATTATTGAAATGAAGTTGCTAAACCATCCATACCCTTTGAACCAGAGACTCCATTACCGAGCTTATAATCCAAGGAGGCCATTGACTGACCAAGAAGAAAGTCCCCAAATATTCTAACATACTTACAGCAGCACTTATGGTAGTAAGACCAACAGGTGCTGAACTGACCACCGCTCCACGCCACCAGGGACTCTGTCTGTGGGGGTCACTACAAGGAGCACCACAGTGCCTGCCTAATAACACCTCAGAACCTGGCCACCAGGCCTTTTGCCAACAGTTCAGCAAACCACCCCTAGGATGGTGACATTCTATCAAGGAAAGGCCAGGCTTCCAATTCTTCTTTATGATGGGTTTGAACATGCTCAACTCTATCTCACCATGATGGCTTGCTAACCAAAACAGCCGTGCTTTACCATATCTCTAGAGAGTAGAAGAAATGGTTAAATTGAAAAGCACAATCACACAGACAAAACCAAAATGTTTCTGCAGTTGTAAGAAAATGGGCCAAGTTACTGGAGAAGAAAGTTCCTGAATCTTTATCAGAAATTATGGGTCAAACACAAAATGGGCTCTTCCTGCACTAAATTCATACAAACTAGGGCACTCCCATTAGGGACAGGGCAGGTATAAGAGGAGAAAGTGAAAATAAAAACCCTTTAAGAATGTGATTCTTCTATGACTGAGGAACAGGAGCCTACAATAAAAATCATACAAGAGAGGCACTGAGAAGGATCAGTGTCTGAGTCTGGCCTTAGTCTAAGCTTTATGCCCAAGCTAGGGACTGTCTTTCTTTATAAAGACTTACTGCACTGAAAGCCATATCCTCAGTGGTCACTGAGAGAGGAGAAGCTGAAGTAAGCACTGTCAGAGGGAGATGAAGCCGGTGAGGAATCACCAGGAATCTGCTCCACCTCTTGGGATGCCCTGTGCAATAACAGTCTTCCTCACCTTATCTGTTCTGGGGACTGGCTCACCTTTGCAGGGTGACGGAGCCTTTGGCACTAAGTGGCCGCTGAGGGACAGGCTTTTGGAAGTCAAAGGTCAGAACCTGCTGGGGCTCTGACAAGCATCTGCTTGAGTACTCCCAGAGAGGGTGAGGCTCTGCTTCCCGGGCTTCCCTGAAGTCCAATGAGTGCTAAGGAAAAAAGAATAGTTAACCATAACTGCTTGAATTTCTACAGCATTTTAAGGTTTTCAGACATTCTCAGCACAACCACCAGTATGAGGTAAAGCAATGCTGGCATCCTTCTTTCTTTTCTCATAGGTGAAGTGACTTCCTTGCCCCCGGCCTCACACAAGGTAAGGGTCAGAGCTGAAACTTGAACCCTGATCCTCCTCACTCTGATTTCAATGTTCTCTGTATGACAATGACTCGAAATAACAGGGTCCATAGAAAAGGGATGAGGCAAGATGGATCCGGCAGAGACACAAAGGAAGACTTGGCCCTGGCAGACAACGTGGACAACAGCATACAGACTTTGACATACCTGCGCCTCATGCTAGAAACCTGGATGATTGCAGCTCTCATTCATATAGTGCTTTAGAGTAAACAGATCAGCTGGATATCCTCCAAGGGTTAACTCTGCGCAATCTTAGGTCTCCTTCAATCCAAAACTTGATTAGTACTCCTTGCAACCCTGTCAGTCTCTCTCTATGGGCTTCCTGACAGCTGACAGTAACTTGGCTGCATTACAGTCACCTTATGGCTCTGCTTATTTTGGGAAGGGGCTAGGAGGAAGGATGGTGGCTCATGAGGCCTGAAATACTCATCTTCTGTCAGTGATTACTTTTAAATCAGTGAAAATTCTGCCCTAACTCCCCACCATCACAGTGTTATCCCAGGGTGCCCTGGGGACAGGCTCTGTCTCAAAATACCTAAAACAGAGTCATTTCTGTTTGGCTAAGGAGCTGCTTCCTGCCACCTGTCATAGCAGAGGCTGCACCTCCCATATCCCCTTCCTCCAAACGTAACAAATGGGCTAGGGGATGAGAGAAGCCTGGCTGGGCCAGGGCTGCCCCAACCAAGGAGGGCTGCAGGAAGCTGGCTCCACACCCCCCACCCCAACCTGCCCTCCAGGGCTGGGAGATCAAAGGAAGAGTGCCTGTCTACAGAGCCATGACATCATCTCAATACCCGTCTGTGGAGGGTAGCTCCGCTGACACTACCAGTGCAGGACTACTCCAGCACCACTTAAAGACGGCAGACTGTGCCCACCTTAATCATATCATCCATAATGTGAACGTCAAAGCCTTCACAGGTACCACACGGGCTTCGGATCCGCCACAGGTCCTGGGAACAACAAAACAAACATTCACGTCCTATACCAAGCTGATTAGAAACAGGTCTGTAATTTCACTAGGAAACCAAAAGAGAAAAAGGGGAAAATCACATATCCACAAGTAGGCCCACAACTGACTCTGCCAAAACGTACAATACCTAAAAAGTTCATTAAAACAGCAGATAAGACAAATCTAAACAACTGGAGAACCATTAATTACTCATGGGTAGACCTAGTCAGTCAATGCAATAAAAATGAAAACACTACCTAAATTAATTTACTTATTTAGTGCCATACCAATCAAAGTACCAAAAATTATTTTATAGTTTAAAAAAAATAAAATAAAATTCATCTGGAGAAGAAAAAAATCAAGAATATCAAGGGAATCAATGAAAAAAAACACAGGGAGGAAGAGGGACTAGCAGTCCCAGATCTGGAACGATGCCACAAAGTTGTGATCACCCAGGTAATCTGGTACTAGATGAGAAACAGAGCGGTAGATCAGGGGGACAGATTAGCACACAATACACAGATGTAAATGAGCATAGTAACCTAAGGACTGATAAACCCAGATTCAAGCCACTGGGGCAAGAACTCACTCATTCACCGCTGGGAAACTGGAAAGTAGTATGGCAGAAACTAGGTATAGACCAACATCTCACACCAAATACATATGCTGAGATAATCTCAAAATAAGTGCATGATATGGACATAAAGGGTGACATCATAAGAAAATAAGGAAAACATGGAAAAAAATTCCATGTTATATCAGGATAAGGGAAGAGTTCATGACCAGACAAGAGACAGAGAGGATCACAAGAGGTAAAATGAATAATGTTTATTATATTAAATTTAAAAGGGGTTGAACAAACAAAACCAATGCAGCCAAAATTAAAAGGAAAGCAGGAAACTGAGGGAAAAATGTTACAGCAAGTGTCTCTGATAAAGATCTTATTTCTCAAATAGATGGGGAACCAAGCCAAACTTTAAAAAATAAGAGCCAACTGATAAATGGTCAAAGGATATGCAGAGGAAGTTTTCAGAGGAAGAAATCCAAGCCATCAACAATCATTTAAAAAAGGTCTAAATCACTAATAATTAGAGAAATGCAAAGTAAGACAACTCAAGTTCTACCTCATGCACATCACAGTGACAAAAGTGACAAAAGGAAAATGGCTCTTAAAAACAAGATTCTATTATACAGAACCCTGCAATATGTATAATTTCACATGCCCCAGCTTAACCCAAACTATCCAAAATAAAATTGTTCCATGCAGTTTACCTTGAACTCCACAACCACCATGTGCAAGGAGGCAGCTTGTGGCAATACTATGATGCTGTCAGCGAGATGTTCGGTCACAGCTGTCCTTGCATACCAGAAGTACAGACTGTGCCATGGCAACAGACTGGTTGTGAAGAAAGGCTCCCCAAGAAGAACAGAGATCTGAACAACAAGAAAAAGAAGATGAAACCATCAGCCTGCTCTGACTCGGCATCAAGTGTAAGCCACAAATCCTAAGCATGCAGGGAGGAAAGACGACTTTCCAATTTTAGGGAAATAGACATGACCGATAGATATGATAAATTCTGAGTCGTTTCTATAATCTGAAGGCAAAAAACTGATGTTATGATGGTTTCTATTATTTATCAATTTAGCATCCTTACAAATGTTAATACATTAAGCTAAAAATCTTTAGAGTATTAGTGGGATAAGTAACACAGCCAGATCTATTACCAGAAGACAAGAGGCGGGCAAACAAAAGTTACACTTGGAAATTTGCAATGAGACTGGTCAATACTGGAACTTTTTCATTAGAACAGTCTTGCATAAGCATAGCATCCATATTACAGTCTCTCTTCTCTTGTAAAGAAATACAATAAATTAGATTAGGTAACTTAAATAAACCTCACTTAAGTGAAATGTCAAAACAAAAAGGTGTGGCTTGGAGTACTGCCTTCAGCAGGTTATGGGTCACTAATGCAAACATACAGCAACTATTACTCACCTTTCTATCACCCAAATCTGCAGAGGTGAGTAATTCAGGACGCTTCTCTATTATACTAATTTTATCCTCTAGGTGATTAGCCTTAAAAATCTTTAAGAGAAAAAAATGAATTGAGGGGTTTTTTTTAACAACTTCAATCTACAGGCCTGCCCAATGCAGTCTTTGCTTCCCAAACACTAATTTCTCTTTTATGTGTATTCAGCATAAAAGCATCATGATGTGTCAAGGACAAGACTGCCAAAGAATCAGCATGATTCAAAAACAAATGGCTCTTGTAAGCACTTAAGCAAATCCAGTTTCTTTATGACAATACAACTTTCTGAGAAGAATTTCAAATTTGCCCATCTCATCTCCTGACACATTTCATACCTTCCCCCACACCCACAGGATAAGGACAAAGGCAAAATTCATCAGGACATGGATGTGATAAACTTAATTCCCCAAGTGGGACTATTCCTCAGACAAATACTACAGAATTATTACTGCAAAGGTTCTACCTCCTCTTGTAGTACTATTCTGTGAAATGAAGGAAACAAGTCTTAGTATGAACAGGTAACCTCAGGTTTTTCACCAAAAACAAATTAAAATATAGGACCATATGTTAGTTTTATACTCAAGCAGAAAACAGGATAATCTACAGGTCACCTGTTTCTCCATTTTGTTCTAAATTTCAGAGGGATAGAATCAAAAACAACAGTTCAATGCCAGATGTTTAATCCTCCATATCACCATTCTAACCAAATCCATCATGTCCCCTGAATACTGATCCACTCACTTTTTTCATCAGTCGATATGACACTGCCGAGTTCTCTATTGTGAATACCTAAAGGGAATCATGCGCAATTAGTCACAACTGGCTTGAATTCTTAATACCATTAGAAAGTTATAAATACCAACACTTCATAAGTGCATCCTAAAATGAGAGATTAGGAAATACTATCTGTATGACAGATACTTGTCTATTCCAAAAACTGCCCACGTTATCCAGGCACACAAACCATGATGCTGGTCTGGACAATATGCCTTGAAAGTCTCAAAGCCTCAAGTTCTGAATTCTAATGATGACTCTGCTGGGCTATACCCATGAGCTAGCCAAAGCCCTTAAGTTTCTAACATGCGCATCTAAAAGGCATGAATAGAGTATCTGGCCAAACAAATAATAACATCGTAAAAGATCTTTTAAAAGATAATTCAAGTGGTATGAGCACTTCCTGTGCCACACAAATTGCAACCTTTCCATGCCTTAGAAGACATTTCCCTACGTTGCTGTGGCCCACACCCAGTTGTCACCTGCCGGCCAGGCCTCCGGTGAGACAGGCTTCTTGGTGCTCTCCAGCCGCTGTTGCTCAAAGTCCTCCCTCTAGGGAAGACTGCACTCCATCAGCATTGCCTCCCAGAACACCTGCTCACCCTTCATGAAGCACTTCCCTCCCACCACACTGCAGTGAAGGAGGGCAAGTCCTACCCCCCTTGAAGGCATCAACGATGTGAACAACACACCAAAACTGTTCAGCATGTGGGTGAAAGTAAAGCTATAAACTATAAACAGAAATGAGGTAAAAGTGCTAGCAGTAGTTAACTTCAAAAACTGATCTAAGAAGAATGTAGCAATGTGCTGTTACCTGTTCTGCCCCCACACAGTGAGCCAGTATTGGAAGGAGGCTGCCATCACTGATGCAGAGACAAATACTGTCTGCTTTCAATACCTAAGAGAAGAAAACTACTGTCAGCATCTGCTTTTGTTACAGATCAAAAGGTTTTCAGCTATCATTTGTCAAGAAATCCTTTCCAGTTTAAATACAGAAGAAACTCATTAATCTGCCTTATTTCAGAATCGACAATAATTAAATGTGGTCAGAAATAAGTTTAACATCTATAGAAATTATGACAAAAACAGACTGATAAGCAAACAAAGTCTGTAAACAAGACTGAAGAAGTGGGTTTAACCTGTTCAGGGGAGGGGTTTTAAGGTATTTAGCACTTTTAAAAAATGCATAATACTACTAGTTACAAATAATTTTATCTGCAAAGCCATCCCTGGGGAACTGCACAGTTCACCACTCAACCTACCTTATATCTCAAGACTCCCCAATACAAACCATCCTCTAAACACATCATACTCATTCCAACCAACTTTTTTTTTTTTGGCTAGGCAATGGGGTTAAGTGACTTACCCAAGGTCACACAGCTAAGTAAGTATCATGTGTCTGAGGCCGCATTTGAACTCAGGTCCTCCTGAATCCAGGGCCAGTGCTCTATCTACTGCGCCATCTAGCTGCCCCTTCCAACCAACTTTTGTGGTGACCTTATACCCACAGGCTGGGGGCCCTTCCTATTCCTCTCTGTCAGTTCAACCCCTTCACTTCTCTCAAGCACTGCCTTCTCCACGAAGCCTTCCTTGATTTCCTCGTCAGTAACGATGTTTTCCCTTCTAGTAATTCTTATAGCACAGAGTATCTATGCCAGACAATCTTGGTTAACTATAATTTACCTTACACTTTTCTCTAGCTGTTCTCATTGTTTACATCTTGTTTCCCCAGCTAAACTCTGAGCTCCCTGACCACAAGAACGGAGTCTTCTCCCCCTTCTTACCTGCCTCTCCTATGCCTACAATACCTAGCACATTGGGTACGCAGAAAGCATGTAAAATACTTGTTGACTTGTGAATGGAAAAACAAACCTGTCACCCGTTTATATGAAATGTACTGCGGGCCTTCCTTTACAACACCCCAGAAAGGAACGGAGTCAGTCTCCAAAATCTCATAATCTAACATCTCAAGCCTTATCATCATAACATCTAACTCTAAATCATTCATTCTATGCTTCAAAAGGATTCCTTTACATAGTGCATGTGTGTATACAGAAGTTCTAGATTGCAAAGAGATTTTTCAAAGGGAAATCAGCTTCTAATTCTAGTATGAGATTAATTCTATTGTTACTTCAGACAAACCCAGTCAATTAGAATGGAAATGGCACAAGCTAATAGCATAACCCAGTTCCAAAGGCCTTAGGCAGATTCACAGATGAAATTAAGAGAAGCACAAGATGCTTTGGGGACATCCCTAAGCTTCTGAAGTTGACTGACATCATGGAAGAGAATCGTTCTGATCACATCCCTTGGTGCTGCTACCAAAAGGGACTCCTGAGCAGGCTTCTTTGGGAGCCTGACCCAGGGTATCACTGCAGACGGCCCTCAGCAACTTTACTCTGTAGACAAATCCAGTCTTCCTTAATGACACCAAGCAAAAATGCATTAGCAACATATTACCAAATAATTACAGTAGTCTGGTGAGGGCGATGATTCAGGCGAACGTGCACCTTATCACCATGTTTCCTTGAATGGAAAAGGCCCTCAGAGAGCCAAGATCTACTCATTTTCTGCTTGTGCAGTCTGCCTTAGGGAAGACAGATTTGCAAGTTAACAGGGTCCAGCTTAGAGCTGGAGGGGGTCCACAAGACAACCTAGTCCAACATCCAAGTTTACGGCAGGTTGAGCAAGCAAAACCAAGTCAGTGAATTCTAGACAGAAAACACTCAGGGAAAGGAAAAGAACTCTTGTCATAATAGGGCGGAGGGCCCAGAGACCTACCTTCTTCAACGCTTGCATGTATTGTTCTGTTCTGTTTTGATCATTCAGTTCTCCAAATCGTGGCCGGTTCCAGAGCAAATGGGCTTGACATTCACAGACTGGACGCTCTCCGTGGAAGTTACTCTTGCTTTTTTCAATCCTAAGGCACACCATGAACTAAAAGGTAAGGTGACTGACAAGATATCAAGAAATACTAAAGAGGCTGTCAAGGGGCTAATGGGGTAATAAGAGTAAAAAGTCACTTTTCTGAGATTGGAATCATTCACAAAATGCCACCTGGTCGGGAAAAGGGTAGGGCCTGAGAATCTCACTCCATATAAGTATGGGGAGCATGGCAAAGTTTGCCATTTACTGCATTGCACGCCCAGCTCTGGATCTCTGCTTTGGTTCTGGGTCTTTCTATGCCCTAAGTACAGGCTGTTCCCCCTCCTGTAAGAAAAGGTAAAGGAAACCTGAAGAACAAAGCTCCAATTTCCAGATTACCAATGACAACTAGGGGTTCTTTAAAAAGCCAGAAGAGCTTCACTGTAAAAAAAATTAAAAGGAAAAAGAATCTGAAGAGTGAAAAAGGAATCTTTACCTGGGTCAAGAACTGGAAGGTGGAAAGATACAAGTTGGAAGGAAGAAAGATTTATGGGGGGGGGAAGATTAAGAAACAAATCTGAGCTCTTTGCTGCTTAGAAAGCCACTGCTCTCCCCCTAAAGCTCATCAAGCAGGCTCACATGTGTGGTCAGATAGGAGATTATTCCCAGCAAACATCAAGAGGAGACGTGGTTGGAATTCCCAGTTAAGGAGAACTAGTGATATCTATTTGTCAGCCTAATAACAACAACAGAGATGCTGTTGTTGTCTTCGTCATCTGGTGTCTTCCCAGAACATGTATCTAAGACATGACAGAAATATCCCAAGCCTTGTCAAAATGACTATTATAAACTTCTGCTGATTCACATAGGCACAGATGATACTGTTTGAAGGAAACTAGAAATCATTACTATTGATCATGGAGTCTTGCACAAGATTTTATACAGACTTTGGGGGCACAAATGGTACTTATTGAAGACAAGGGATTCAAAAAGAAAATCAAGAGTGGGAAGTGAACAAGTAGTTAAGAAGATGGTGTCTCAGTATAGTATTTAGATTGTAGGCCATAGCTTAAAATATAGGAATGATAGGCTTCTGAGCACCTAACAAGACCTAGTAAAAATGTTTTCCTAAGAGCCCCGGCAAATCTAAAGTGCTTTCAAACTGAAAAGGAAGGGGAAGAGAGAAAAGTCTCTATATACAACAAGCTGAAAACCACAGAGCAAGGTTCACAAACTTTTTGTCTCAAAACCCTTTAACACTTTTTAAATTATTGAGAACCCCAAGAACTTTTGTTTATGTGGGTTATATCTATCAATATGTATTGTATTAGGAATTAAACATTAATATTATTATGAAAATAATTTCCACCTTGAGGACTCTTTGAAAGGGTCTTGGGAACTCTGAGGGGTCCCCAGATTACATTTTTAAAAAGGCTGCCAGAGAACAAGGTGGAGAAAATAACTGCAGGAAAGCCACCCAAAAGTTCACAAAAGAAGCCAGAAATAAAATCTGTGGTCTCAAATTCTCTATAGACAAATGTAACAAGGAAAATGGAGTAGAGATTCTCATAAGAGGAAACAACTTTGACCTTGGTGAGATAAGACCTATGACTAGAATATGTCTCTGGAAAGAAATACTTTGTTCAAATGGAAGAAGTTAGATAAGAGGGGAAAGATAAGCAACTGCATTTTAAGATATACTTGTGAGGAAATTCAAGTAGAAGAATTTGTGCAAAAATCAATTAAAGCAAAGACAAAAACAATATGGTCACTGTCATATACCACCAGGCTAAAAAGAGAAAGAAAATGGGAGTGTTCACAAGCTGAGAACAAAGTCAAGATGTACTAGTAAAAGGAAATTATCTGGACATCTGCTGGTAATCTCTGACAACAGTAACACAGCCAACCATTTCCTAACTTCCCTTAATGACCATTTCATTCATCAAAAGGGAAAAAGCTATTTTGGATCCAATTCTCACCAATATGAAAGAACTAACTAGCTGTCAGGGAGAGGAAATAAAACGTAATGGAGAGTGTGCTGGACTTGGAATCAGGAAGACCTGGGTTCAAATTCTGCCTCAGACATTTGCTGCTTCTGTGACTCCTGACAAGTCATTGAACTTCCATGGGCCTCAGTTTCCTCATCTGTAAAATGAGGAGGATGAACTCATTAACCTCAATGGTCCATTCCACATCTAATCAATGATCCTATGATGAGTGTCTCAGGGCAAAGGGACCGTTCTATCTTAGAATTTGTAACAGAAAAGCAGAAGAAAGAGGAAGTAAACTGAAATGCAAGTCATATTCAGGAAAGGCTATTTCAAAAATCTTCAGAGGAAGGACAGCAATTGGTTTATATCAGTTATACTTCTATATGAAATTATTTTAATCAGGGTTTCTTCTATCTCTCCTGATGGGGATGGCCAGAAAGCTCTCGAGATTTAAATCCTCAAGACATAAAGAGAAATAACTTCAGTGAGGAAAAGGAGAACTTTCCTTTAGAGAACAAAGTGGATCCAGAGAAAACATAATGATCAATTTCTCTTCATCAAGTGAAACAAAACATCCTGGTGAGAGGCCTCTCATACTCTGTCTTCATCAGCTTATGTCCTGAGTGCTATATGGAGCCCTGGTACCACATTCTAGGTAAGACTGGAAAAGAGTCCAAAAGAGAGGAGAAACCAGGATAGTGGACTGCCTTCAGTTCATGCTACACGAGGGTCAAACCAAGGAGCTGGGGGCGTTTATTCTGGGGAAAAGAAGAATTAAGTGGGAAATGATAAGAGATTATCTTCAAGGATTTGGAGGACAGTAACATGAAAGAGGGAGTAAAGTTATTTTGCTTGTTCTAAAAAGCAAAATGAGCAATGCCTGAAAGCTACTAAGAGATAAATTCGATTTTGGTCTAAGAAGATGATTCCTAAGAACCAGGTTTCCAAAGTGAAACGAGCTGCTTCAGGAGACGGGAAGTTCCCGCTCACTGGAGGTTCTCAAGCAGAGGCTAGGTGACCGTTTGTCTTATAGCTACCTCACATCTTATAGAAATGACTGGGTTTGGGGTTTTTTTCCCAACAATGATTTGGAATTGGTGACTACCGAGCTCTCTTCTGTGAAATTCTGTGATTCTATAGAACAAACGACACTCTTTCTTTCGACCTACTTTAAATTCAACAAATGTTTATTGAACAGCTCCTGGGCTTTCTCTGCGTAGTTAATTAGGCCAAACTCTCTGATCACGGAAACTCCTTTAGGAGGATCTGCAATGCTCCAGGCCTTAACACAACAAGCACAGTGTCGCCCACAAACAGGAGCCTCTAGGGAGCCGTGACATCTACAGGGAACCCCTCTTCAGCTGGAACTCTGCACTGGGCCTTCTCCGTGGCAGTGGTAAAGACCTGTGGGTTTATCTCACTTGATATGAATGACCAGAGAGGATCTTTGAGGAAGATTATCTCTGTTATTACTTTTGTTTCAAACCTGAATAATTTCGATACATGTACAGGGAGACACCTTATTGGAGGAATTCTGCTCTGCTAAATCAAATGTTTTCTGTAATCAACAAATAATAAACAGTAATACCTTGTATTTTTTAAATCTTTCAGTCAGTTGTGTAATGGCAAATAAATAATCTACTGTGGAATATCCTTTGGAAAGGCTAGTCAGTTTCCTACTAATACCCTTGTCAAGAATGCCCTCAATGTATCTGCAGATGCTTCTCACAAAAAAATTTTATATAAATGGGAAAATAAGCATATAGGTCAAGAGCTACTGGTGCTTTTTGTCACCTTGTCTTGGTATTTATAATGTTCAAGATTGTTTTCAACACCTTCGGTATCTTTCCCCCTTTCAGATACTTGATGACTCAATCCCTCAACACCAATATTTGCATCAGATCTCTTTCACATGCACTTAGTCAAATTGTTGGCCCCATACACTAGGTGAGTTGTTTTTCCCATCTTTGGTCTCTTCAGAACCCCTTCTACCTCCTCTGTAAGCAAACAGTCTTAGAGAATGCCAGGGTCACCTGCACAACATGATGAGGCATCAAACAGGACTACTAAATCAAAACAAATGCAAAAATATTAATGGGAACAAGTCTCCTACATTTTCAATGATGATACATTTTAGCCCATCTCTCTCTTTGGGCTTATTACCTGGTTTTATGAAGGTTGTACCACACACAATAATCATCCCGGTGAGCAATCAGATAGAGGGATTCACCCTGAGCCACCGGCTCTTCATTTGGCAGAAAATAGACACACTGCATC
Organism: Phascolarctos cinereus; assembly: GCF_003287225.1. Classification (NCBI taxonomy): domain Eukaryota; kingdom Metazoa; phylum Chordata; class Mammalia; order Diprotodontia; family Phascolarctidae; genus Phascolarctos; species Phascolarctos cinereus. The sequence goes on from NW_027555625.1 coordinate 60,215,385, forward strand.
CAATGATCTCGCCACTAAAAGGATTTTACATAAAAATAGAACAAAAGGGGGAAAAAAATTTTTAAGAAGAGAAAATCAGAATGGGGAGTAAGAAATAATAAAAGTGATCAGTAATGAATAGAAATTATTCAAAATGATTAGAAATTGCCCAGATTTGCAGACCACTTTTCTCTACCCATCTGATCCCCAATACTTCCCATCAATGAGCTATAATAGCAATATTTTATTTCAGGATCACAATGAAGTTTTCAAAATGAAGGTCATGGAGATTTAGTTATATGGAGGCTGTGAATACTAATCAACCCACATTCTCTCGGAAGAGCACAGGGTGTTTCTTTGACAGGAACTCTACTACAAAAGGCAGCTTAGCCCTCCTCCTTCCAAAATATTACAATGGCGTGAGATATCCTTTTTTTTTTTGATTGAGCTAAAGAATAAGGAGGAAATTCTAAAGCTTGGTCTGCTAACTTAAAAAATATATGAACCTTGAACCTATTAAATAACACAATTCACTACAAGAAAGATTTAATTTTACAAGAAGTCCATAGCACAGATCCCAAGAACAATTTTATAAGGCTTCCATAGGTTTAAATTATATGTCAGAGGGGCAGCAAGGTGGCTCAGCGGATAGAGTAACGGCCCTGAGGTCAGGAGGACCTAAGTTTAAATCCGGCCTTCCGACCAAACACTTGACACTTCCTAGCTGTGTGACCCTGGTCAAGTCACTTAACCCCAATTGCCTAAAAAATAAAAAATAAAAAATTATATGTCAGCCCATTAGTAATTTTGCAGAGACAAAGCAGGGTTTTTTCCCCTTAAATGCTATTTTTCAACATTGTTCAATAAAACCAGGACACAGAATTGATTCCTGGGATACTTTCACTGTGAGTTATCTGAAAATTGAAAGGTAGCAAAATTTATACTAGGACGAGTTCTGTTTAGCATTCTCACTTTTAGTGAAAAGTGTTAGAAGGCACATGCGTGTGTGTTTGTGTTGTGTGTGTGTGTGTGTGTGTGTGTGTGTGTGTGCACGAGTGTAATGTCCAATAAGCAATCACTGACTTGTAAAGCACACTCTAAGCTTATTCAATATATGCTGAATGAGACACATCAATCTGGCCCGAAATTTTGACTGACATTAGACATTGAAAACAAGTATTTGTTCAACAGATCCCCTCACCTGGGAAAAGATAATACGAGAAGCGATGATACCAGAGTACCTACAAATGCAGTGCTGAAGCTCGTGAAACCACTACTCAACAGAAGCTCAACGATGTTAGAGCTAGCAAGACTTTGGGGTCATCTACTCCAACCCCCTCATGTTGCACAAAAGAAAACAGAAGCCTGAGGTTTCACCTCACTGCACAGCAAACTGACAAAGCTGACAAAAGACAGCAACAGCCAACACTAAAGAGGCTGTGAAAACACAGGCATCCTAATGCACTGAGTGCAGCTGTGAGTTAGTACAACCACTCTGGAAAACAATGTGAAATTATCCAAAGAAACTGGCATAACACGTCCACCCCTCTTGACCCAAAGATCCTAGGCATAAACCCCAAGGAGGTCTAGTCAACAAAGCATTTATTAAGCACCGGCCAAGTGCCAGGCCCTCTACTGCTAAGCACTAGGGACACAAACAAAGACCAAAAAAAAGTAACAGTCCTTGTTCTCAGGGAGCTCATAGTCTAATGGGTCACTGATAAGAAAAAAGGCTTCATATACACCAAAATATTTATTGCAGCATTTTTATGTTAGCAAAGAACTAGAAACAAGTGGAAGCCCACTGACTGGGGAATGGCTAAATAAACTGTGATACATAAACGTAACAAATATTACTGCAGGGAATTTAGCACAGTGCCTAGAACATAACAGAAGCTTAATAAATGTATGTTTTCCCTTCCCTGCTCTGCCACTTACCTGAAGTGTGACCATGGACAAGTCCCTTTCTATTTCCCCATGATCACTGCTACCGTTTCTTCCAACACTGTGATTCCAACATTCAATATACTACTATACTTGTTTTTTGTTTAACAATGAAAAAAATTTCAAATATGTCTCTTACCTGGATATTTTTAGGGTCAGAATGCACCCAGTAAGGTGCCATACTGCACTTTATTTTCCCATCAGGATCCATATCAATATCCCACCATGACAGAACCACCTGGGCTCTGCCAGACACGAGAGGTTCAAACTGCATTGTGTGATAGGTTGGTGAGCTATTCACTTGCCTGCTGAAGTCCACACTGTAAGAAAATATTCAAGAAACTTAAGAAGTTTTTAATGTCATGGGTCTTCACATTTTAAGAATATATGACATGATATAGGGGGAAATCTAGACATTGTAAAAACTAAAGATCTTGATAAATCAATGTATATGTATATTACACACACACACACACACACACCCCATAAAAAACAAGAGTCCTTCCCCCAATGGATAAGTAGTCAAATGATAGAACAGGAAGTAATCAAAAAAGGAAATGCAAGCCGTTAGTATCTATATGAAAGAATTACTAATTACAAAAGATGCAAATTACTACTCCGAGGTTTTGCCTCACCCAACAAACTGACAAGGATGATGAAACAGAAAAAATGATAAATGTTTGAGGGGCTATGGGAAGATAAATACACTACTGATGGAATTGTGAATTGATCTAACTATTCTGGGAAGTGATTTGTAATTATATTTTTAAAAGTCATTAAAACTATAATAATAGCTCAAAAACCATGAATTCAACAGTTATTAAAATACCACCTAATACTTGTAACGACTGTTACTCATAAAAGTATATATGACCAATGCCAGTTTGAGCCTACATCACAAGCTTTAACATCTGCGTAAGGGACAGCAGTTGGACAGCCAGAGTGCTCCACTGATCCACTGGCTAGGAGGAAGCACGGAAGAAACCACGTGGTGAGCGGACCTCTCCCTCCCCCTCACTACAAAGAGGATGCGGACAACAGGGCACAAAGGATGAGTGGACATGGCAGGTAGCAATTTACACCATGGAAGGAAAGTTCCAAATCAGTGAGATCACAGATCCGTTAGAATATATACCCTATGAAGGTCACAGATATGAGGAAAAGTCTATAATATAGTGAAAAAAAATGGGCCGCACTTTTTTTAATAACAAATAACAGGAAGCAAAGTGGATGGCCATTAGTTGGGGAACAGCTAGATAAACTGTGGTATGTAAATGCAGAGGAATATTACTGCACCATAATAAACGATGAATATGAAGAATTCAGACACTTGTTGAGATTTAGGTGAACTGATACAGGGGGAAGTAATAGGAACTCAGAGAACAACTTACACAGTGACCACAACAATATAAAGGACAGCCTGAAGACTTCAGAACTCTAATCAATGAAGTAATCAAAAGTAAGTTCAAAGAACCTGAGAATGAAACACGTCTTACCTCTCAGTAAAATGAGGTAAGCTAAAGGTACAGAACGAGATATACATTTCAGACATGGCCAAAACGTTCAATTGTTTTGTTGACCATATCTACCCATTACAAGGGAGGGTTCTATGAGCTAGGGGAAAGAGATAGTGATGTTTAAAAAAAACAACAAAGAATGTCAATAAAACATTTTTAAGAAGATATGCTATGCCTCCCAAAAATTAAATTGGACTCCATGACCAATCAACAAGCATCTCTCCACCTCAAAGGCAGTGTGCTGCTTTCCCTTTCAAGCCCCCAATTCCATTATGTGTCTTTACCTTCTAGCTTTCTGCTTTCTGGACATCACATTGTAACAAAAGGATTGGATTGTTGGTTGGTTTGTTTTTTTCCTTTCTTACCTAAACATCGTCAGTACATTACTGAGGATGGTGAAGTCACCCCGTGGCATCTGGTTCAGCTGAATATCATAGACTGATGGAGCCCCAGGGCAATTCTCCATTTCTGAGGGAGCAACAATAATTTTCTCAGCATTGTCTGTCTGGATATGAACAGGAAATAACTTATTCCAGGACCACATTCTTCTGGACTCCACTAGCTGGGCATATACAGTTGCCTTGTGGGGCACTGCCTCACAGTTTTCCTAAAGGTTCATAAAAAAGAGAAAAGCAATGAAGTCAGTCACTTTTATACTTATTACTTCCATGCAGGCAAAAGCCAACTATTTTCAAATATTAAACATATGTGGTAACTTCTACTACCTTGTAATCTGATCTAGGCAACCTGAATCAAAGAAAGGGCATTTATGACGTGTCCTACAAGAAGAGGCACTTCATGGTGATGTTCCCTTCTTAAATACCTTTAAAAACAAGCTGTTAACTGTGGTCTTGCAGATTAACTCCTGCACTCACTCTGTCACAGGCCTATCCTGAATACTAAAGACAAACCCCTAAGCCACAGCTGCTAAGCTCTACCTCTGGCAAAACAGAGCATGGAGCAAAGCTTACTTGGTATTTTGAAAGGAAAATATTTAAAGCAGTGCTTTTCAAGTTTTTACAATGCTCATCCCTTATATAATTTGCCTCTCCACTGAGGACCTTACCTATTACTTTACTGAGAAAAGCGAGGCCATTAAGCTGCCTCTTCATTTCAAAACACCTTGACATCATCCCCCACACTTCCCTCCCTCCATTCTCAGATCCTTTTCATCTTCCCCAGCAGACAGAACCACAATCATCCCCTCTTTCTATGACCTTCAGTCTCTTCTCATCGCCACGTTCCTTTCCAAATGCCTTCAAACATGTCCAAGTCTAACTCATCAGGAGAAAACTTTTACTGGACCCACAATCCCCCCGGAAATCAGCATCTTATAAAAGCTATCTGTATTCACTGCCTCTGCTCCATTTCCACTCATTCATTTATTCACTGATCCCATGCAGTCCAGCTTCTGACCTCATCACTTCTCTGAAACTGCTCTCTTCATACCTACAAAGGATCCCTTAATGGTCATATCTAATGATCTCTTCTCACTCATCCTCCTTGAACTCTGTATGGCAGGATACAGCTGACCACACTCTCCTCTTGGCAACTCTCCACTCCCTGGTTTTCATAATGATACTCTCTTCTGGTTCTCTTGCTCTCGGATCTGATGGCTCCTTCTCAGTCTCTTTTGCTGTCTGATCGTCCGCGCCCTGTCCCAAAGCTCTGTCCTGGGGCTTCTTGTCTTCTCTATTCTCTCTCTGTCGCTCAGTGATCTCATCAGATTTCAATTTTAATGATCATCTCTACGTAGACAACTCCAAGATCCATGGCTTTCCCCCCCGAGTTCTAGTCCCATATCACTAAATGACTTATGGATATGTTAAACACTGAATGTCTTCCGTACCGCCATTGCTCCTGTTCCCCAGGTCTACAAACTAGCATTGCTCTAAGCCCACCTTTCCTCAGCTCACACATCTAATCAGCTGCTAGATTTTTCCATTTCTCATCTCCAACTCACACCTCTTGCATCTACCTGTTCTCTTTACTCACACAGCCACGACCTTAGTCCTGGTCTCCATCAGCTCCTGTCTAGGCTATTGCAATGGCCCCTAATTGGCCTTCCTACCACAAGTCCCTCTCCAATTCATCCTCCACATAGCCAAAGTGATTTTCCTAAGAACGGCTAACTTACTAAATGTCACTGGCTCCCCATTAATCTAGGATTAAATATAAACTTCTCCAATGGATTTTTAAAGCCCTTTACAACTTGGCCCCAACCTAAGCTTGGAGTCTCACTCTGTCTGACTCTTCTCCTTCAGGCCCTCCACAGTCCTATCAAACTGGACAATACTATGTCCGTCCCATGCAGCAGACCACCCCGTGACTTTATAAGAGCTGTCCCCCACGCCTGGAATGAATTATCTCCTCAACTCCACATCAAAGAATCTCTCACCTCTTCAAGATGCAGCTCAAGTACTGTCTTCTACACAAAGTCTTTCTTCACTCCCAAGAAAGGAGAAGCAATACATCAATCAAGGGGGACAAGAGAATTCTTTAGACTCCACCACCTGGCTATGCCCTACCAAAATTTCCATGACAGCAAGACAGAAAGGAGTTAGAATTCCCAAATATTACCAACACAGTAGGGAGCAATCCATGAGATGGCTAAAAAGCAACATTTTGAATGACCCTGCATGGTTACACTAAAATCCTTGAGTTAATGTTTCCATCTATACAGATGAGCTTTAAATTGCAAACTTCAGCAGGCAGCTGGGTGGCATAGTACATAGAGCACTGGCCCTGAAGGCAGGAGGACCTGAGTTCAAATTCAGCCTCAGACCAAACACTTGACACTTACTAGCTATGTGACCCTGGACAAGTCACTTAACCCCAATTGCCTAATTAAAAAAAAAATTGCAAACTTCATACTTCTTCCTACCTCTACAAGATTCTTATGGGCATGCTCATAGGAGGGTAAGGCACCCTCCCCTATCAGCTCTGTATCAAACAGCTCAGTGACCAGGATGTTTGCATAGCACTGCATGTCACCATCTAGAAATCACAAGGGAAAACATAAGAAACAGGTTATTTATTGATCACAGGACTGTAAGCTCCCATTCCCAAAGGTTCATTAGATCCCACCTCACCTCTGGTCACTGGGTTAAAAGAAAGTCAGAGCTAAAGAAAAGTTGTTTATATGATTCTGACATATCCCTAATACCTATCAAACTATAAAACACAACTACTACAAAAAAGAATAATGCTTCTCCTTGGATTCCAACAGAGGCTTAACTGTCTATTTATTGAAATTTTTTTCCCTAACATCAGTCTTACATACAATAATGCCACAAATGCAAGGAATGCAAAGGAATAAAAATCCCTTTCCCTATTAGGCAGTTTTCAGAGGTCAGACATAGATAAACATTAAAATTTAGTTGTTTGGGAAGTTTCAGTTTTAATACAAATTTTTTAAGCCTCCTTAGGGAAATCCACAAATAGTTAAAAGACATTACGTTAAGCATCCACATGGAAAAAGAAATGATGACAAACGACATTGCCCACATGATGACACGCAACTGGATGGCTGGCTCACTGAACAAGTCTATCTGCCTCAGATAGTGCTACAGATGGACAATGAGCAAGTACAGAGATGACGACAAGGATGAAAATGGGCATGGATGAACCTCCACAGTGCTGTCAGGGATGCCACACCACCAGCTTCTACCAAAGGCCACGTCATAGGCACCAAGAATTTTCTGGTGATGCTGCATGGCCATGAATCATGAAAGACCAGAGCAAAAAGAATTAAAATTGGAGGTGACCCAAAGGCCACTGGGAATATACACGGTGTGTGTAAAGTGCAGTACATTACCAACTAGGACTTCCTAATGAGAAGTACTATAAAACACATCAGTAAAGACAGATATGCCCCCAAAAGGAAGGAAGCCAATCACATTGGGACAATGGAAGACAGCAATGAACAGCCCAACTGCTACAATGGTAGCCCCCAGACGTTAAAAGACTGGAGGAAGACTCTGCATGCTGAATGAGTACCCCAAGAAGGATTTACAGGAAAGCATGGACAAAAATCATAAAAAGTAAAAAGTAGTTTCAACTTGCACCAGGGGAGCACCAAAACTGTATCACCATCAAAACTAACATTCATATGGGGCTTTAAGGATTGCAAAGTACTTTCTATATGTTGTCTCATCCCCTATAAGGTAAGTACTACAGGTACTATTATGCCCATTTTACAGATGAGAAAACTGAGGCTCAGAGAGGTTGTCACCTGTGCATGGTAACAAAGCTAGGAAGTGTCTGAGGCCGGATTCAAACCGAGGTCTTCCTGACCTCTGGTCCAAAGATCAGGATCACAGTACTTCAGTTTTAGTAGATACTCTGTACCATGCATATCTGAACAAGAATTCCCCTCAAACATACAAAGGAAGATGGCTCAAACAGTGGAAAAAAGTGATAGTCAGGAAGACATGAATTCAAATCCTACCTAAGACACTATCTGTGTGATCCTGGCCAAACCACTGTAAAATGGGGTCCTAATAGGTCCTACCTCCAAGGCCTGATGAAAGGATTAAATGAGTTAATATACATAAAGCATGTTGCAAATCTTCAAGTGTAACAAATTTTAGTTATTAGTATCACTGTGGTTATTATTATTATTATTATTATTATTATTATTATTATTATTAATACTACCTGCAAAGTACTAGCTTTTGCACGAATATGTCCAATGAGGGGGAAATTCACCAATTCCAATGGGTGACAGCTATTTTTTAGACCAAGACCCAATTTGTCCCTGTGCTCCTAACTCTGCAACAAGTCTAATCCCTCTCCTAAAGCCTTCTCATGCCTTCTCAGCCTTTCAGATACTTGAGGACCTCCCTCCAAATCTCTGTTCTCCAAGCTAAATATGCCAATTCCTTCCACGGGTCCTCCTGTCAAAGGAACTTTGGGCTTTTTAACCATCTTGGATAACCTGGTCTGGAGGCTCAAGCCAGCTTTATCCATGTCCTTTGTAAAATGAGGCCCCCACAAGTGAACACAAACAACACTGTGGGAGGAGTCTGACTAGGGCAAAGAACCCCAGGACTACCCTCTCCTTTTTTCCTGAAAGTAAGCCTCTCCTAAGGGCCCATTAACTTTCCTGGCTGCCATATTAGAGAACTGACCCAACTTATAGCCCAGGAAAATCCCCACAAGTTTTACAGACCAACTACTGTTCCCCATCTTTGATACAACAAAGTGATGAAATGTAGGGAAAGGTAACTATGTGAAAGGCTGAACTGCATGGAGGCCAGTGTCTTTAGAATTTTTCCTATCAACAGTTTGCTCCTTCTGCGGATTTTGTACATTCTAGGTGCAAACAAGCATGAAAACCTGGCGGTGCTTATTCATTTTCACACAGCCAAAGATATGAGAAAAACAGGTCTCGATGAACGCTCTCCTAGAAGCCATGGAACATGCCCACAGGGCACTGTCCTTGACCACAAGGAACTTCTGTGTGAAAAGGAAAGACATATACAATCTAATTCCTTTTTTAATTAAACAAGTACACAAAGCAATATATTATACTGCCAAATATTAGTAGTACAGACAATAAGCATTCAGGAGAGGGAGAGATCACTTTGGGCTAAGTTACAGTTAGGGAAGCTTCATGGAAGAAGCAGGAAGAGAACCAGGACTTTGGGAGTGTTAGGATTTTTAAATGGTTGAGAGAAAAGCATTGGGTCAGGAGGATGCATGAGAATAAGAAAACAACATAAAATCTGGGCAAGGGGATTTAACCTCTCAGCCTCAGCTCATCATCTGTGAAATGGAGATAATAGTACCTACCTCACAGGTTGAGGCAGATACTGGGCCTGAAGGAGGGAAAATGTGTTCAGAGGACAGTCTAGACTTTATCCTTTGGCAATGAGGCATTAATTACTTTTTAAGAAGATTAAGCAGATGTTTGGCACATAATAGGAGATTATAAATGCTGGCATAAAAGTTTAATAAATATAACTGTAGAATGGCCCAAGGTACATGAAGGCTAAAAGCAAGAAAACCAGTCCAGCGGCTCTTGCAACAATTCGTGCCAAGATAATAAGAGCCTGAACTGGGTTAATGGAAGGAAATGATGCAATCATAAAGGAAGAATGCATGGGCAGGGATCAGATGGGGAAGCCTTGAGGGAGCAGAGAAGGAAGACCATTAGAGAGCATGAGCTGCCACCCTCTCCTGAGGAAGCCGAGCGCCAGATGGGAAGAGCGCAGCAAAGCTGGAATTGGAATCCAGGCCCAACGACCATTCCATCAAGCCACGCTGCATCAAGAACGCCATACACGGCAAGGCAACAGAGCCCAGGCTCAAAATGACTCTTCTTCTGGCCAGACCCTAATGGCCCCCATACTTGCCCTGGTCTCCACCTGCACTCTTTCATTAGTCACCCCTCTGTACCTGTAGCCTTGACTAGTTCCCATTCAAGGAACAAGAAAACTCTCCCAGGTTAAACTCATCCTCTCTAATCTCACCACCCGCTGCTAATTCATCACCAACCCATTGGACACTGTCTTCCTCAGCCTCCTCTCCCCTCTGACTGGAGGGCTAGAGGGGGCGTACCAAACTCCTCCCAATGATGTCCTTTAGAGAGGGAAAAAACTGGCCTCTCAGCTCACTCTGCACCTGTTAACCTGCCTGATTTCCACTCCACAGAACAGGACTCTAGGTCAGGGACCCCTCAGTGTTCCACACTTTCCTGCCTCCTTTAGTGTGTTGTCTCCCATTAGACTGTAGGCTCCTTGAGGGCAAGGACTGTCTTTCCTTTTATTAACTGCATCCCCAGCACTCAGCACAGTGCCGGGCACACAGTAGGTGCTGAGTAAATGTTTAGCTTAGTGTCTACATTTGTGCCATTGGCATAGCTATCGTTTGTCCAGGTATAATGTCTCAGGCTACGAGCACTCCTAAGGGCAGGAGTTTGGGCGTAAAAACTCAAATGATAAATTCAATTGCTGATCAACATGATGGATTTAAAGTACTGAACTAACAATTTCTGTAACCAAAAAAAAAAAAGCCAACTCCTATGAAGGGAAATAAAGCTCCATTTTCCCATTATCTACTATTAATAATTGTTTTTAAATGAGTATTTGATCACCAGCCCTATCACCTTCAGCATTATAACTAGTGTGACAAACACTTCTGATGGGTGCTCGGGCCCCAGCCCTAAGATCATATCTCTGGAAGCCTCCCAACTTCTCGCAGGACAGGGGCCACCTCCAATTTCCTGGGAAGCTACCAAACAGCAGCTGCCAACCCTCAGCCCTTTCTATCATGCTGCTTCTCACTTCTCCAATCTCTCCCCGTCGAATGGCTCCTTCCTACTGCCCTCAAGCATTCCCAGGATTCCCTCGTTCATTTAAAAACCTCGCCTTGACCCGCTCAAACCACTGTCCTTTGCCCCACCACCTGTCCTCTCCCTTTCCCAGCCAAACTCCTAGGAGAAAAGTCTCAGCTTATTGCCTCCACTGCCGCTCAGCCTCTTGCAATATGGATCCTAAACCTGAACGACTTAGACCGCTCTCCCTGAGGTTACCTGCTGTCCATTAGCTGCTGAATCTAGTGAATAGCCTGTGCTCAGTCCTCACCCTTCTCACCCCTCTGTAGCCTTTCACAGGACTGACCCTTCCCCTTGCCCCTGGATATTCTCTCCCCCAGGCTGTGGTGACACTGCTCTTGCCAGGTTTTCCTTCCAACTGTCTGACCTCCTCATTCTCCTCTCCTGGATCACCATTCATTTCTAGACTCCTGCCCCAAAACTCAGACTTAGACCTTCCCACGGGCTTATTATTTTATGCGGCTCATTTCAAGATACAGATAGATTAGACAGCTAGATACGTATAAATAAAACATACACGCACACACACACACACACACACACACACACACACAAGCACCACTCTCTCACCAAATGCAGTCCAAACTACATTAAAATATGATTGGGAAATATTTTACAAAATAAATTAAAATGACAGAACATAGCTAATATTTATATGTAGTTGTCTAAAGCAATAGGAGCCTGTGGGGATCCTTATGTATAGTTCAACGGCCCCCATTTCTATCTGAATTTGATTCCACTGCTCTGAGGCACCTCAAACTCAACATGTGAAAAACGGAACTCACATGTCTTTTCCCCCACCCACCAAACCCATCCCTCCTCTCTAAGATGCCCTGTTTGTTGAGAATACCATCACCCTTCCAGGTTCCCAGCTTTATAATCTCAGAGTCCTCTATTATTCTTTCCTTTCCCTCATTTCCCATATTTAAGCAGCTGCTAAATCTTGTTGATTCTACTTCCTAATACACTGTACCTTGTACTTACCGGAGTGATTTTAACAGAATTCACTGTACTGTCTTCTAACATAAACATTTCTTCCTGCTGTGCCCTCCAGAGGACAGAAGTTCTGAGATGGTTACTTTAAAAGAATTATAAGCTCACAGTAGTATTTTAAAAAGCTGATCTTAAACATCTAGATTTGGAAACCATTCTGGAAAGCTCACAACGTCATACTTTGCTATGGGGTATCTGCTATCACTTGTATTTGGTGAGGCTACCAAGACTACATAAATAGACTGTTCTGATCATTTATTGGATTTACTCCTGCCTAAAACTGGGAAACAAAAAATTAACGTGGAAATATTATTTTAGATCTCGAGCCTTTCAGGCCTGACCAATAATGACCTAATAATTACAAGCACATATCTCGCAACCTCCCTCCAGTTATGAGTTATAACTTGTCTGTTATCTTAAACAGAACTTAAAATGAATAATTAGTATAGATCTGAATCATAAGTAATGCTTTCCTGCCTGCCTCAAATGTAGGAATAAGCCTTCTCCTTATTGTGGATAATAACCTTTCTACCTATTGACATGATCCCCAATTTCCATCAGTGATCTCTACGTTCTCTAGCCTTTGGTATTCTGTTAGTATTAGTTTTCTTCAATTCTAGTTAGTGAAAAAAATATCAGAATAAGCCATATACTTATTTTAATAATTACCATCCCCAAAAATCTATTCTTCCTTTCAATTTCACATGTGCATTTCCATAGAGAAAGGAAGGCACAGGGGGATTATGGTAGCCTTCTTCAAGTACTTAAAGGGATGTCATGTGAGAGATCAGGGATTACACTTGGTTTTTTTGGCCCCAGAGGAGAGACCTAGGAGCAAAGGGAGAAATTACAGGGAGATAAGATTTTGACTCAACATTGAGCAAAATTTCCTATTAATTCAAACTGCCTAATAATGAAATGAAAAGTCTTCATGCAAAGGTTGGAATGACCACTTGTCAGGGATTCATGATGTAGTTAGGTTAGTAGACAACTTCTAAATTATTTCTAAGATTCCATGATTTCTAAGTTTTGACATTACACATTCCTCACATAGAAATATGCCAGTAAGACATCTGAGAAAGGAATCCATGACCCTTACCTGGCCCCACACTGACTTCAGTAGAATGTTTATTAATGATCTTAATTTTATCACTGAAGCCATTTTTCTCCACAATCTTCACAGCAGCATCAGCCATTGGTTTGAAAACCTGAAATAAGGAGCCAAAATCAAAGCTGAAATGAGAGATTACTAGTATACTATTGCAACAACTGAAATTGCCTCCTGGTAAAGATCCTTGGGCTTGAATTTGGGAAGCTGCAGATAAGGATGTCATAGAATTAATTTATTCTTCTGATTCAGCAGTGTATCCATGTTTCCATTTTTTATTATACAAATACAAAAGTTTCTTTTAGGCTTATCTTAACCAAATAAGTAAGAATCCTATTATCTCACTTAAAATATAAAATATAATTTCTTTTGTAGAAATTTATACCCAGAGTTGTAGAAAAAAATGAGACTATGCATTATGAGTTCAATGCTCTTCAGAGAAAAGATGGAATATAAGGTGTAACTGTATCACCATTATCATTTGTAACTGTAATAAAAATAATTGTAAACTAATACTAACGAGCTAAGTAAATCCCAGCTTCAAAGAGAAAGGTGAGTTAATCTGCCCAGGATGATTCTTGAAATGGACTTAAATACTGCAAATGAGGCAAATGTCCCAACCACTCAAAGTCTACCTGAGAATAAGAGCAACGATGACATTAAAATTTCTGATTATGGGAGCTGGTTGTTTATGTCACTATGACCAGCTACCAAGAATGCAACAAGTCAACTGAGATACCAGAAAAACTGCGTGGTGTAGTGGACTTAGGGCTCACTCACCATGGCTGAGGGCACTTGGTATGAGTACCTACCTATATCTGGCAGCAAAGGCCTCTCCAGTGTCCATGCTGGTGGGAAGGATGGGAGTGAGAAAGGGAAAGGCCTCAGCACAAGAATGACACACCCCACAAAATGGGCACATACAGGATATCCTGTACAGTCAACCAAGGCCTCAGGAGCCCGAGACTGAGGTGGGATGCTGTAGTCCTCCAAATTCATATCCAAACTGGGGGTGACAACTCCAAAAATGGATTCTCAGACTTTCTCCTTTTTTCATATAGGAAAAGTTCCACCTCTGACAAGTGTTAGAGTTGCTTCCCCATTTACAAGGTTTCCAGGATGGTGACTGGTGGAGGACAGTATATTCTCTGCTGCCTCTGCTTTTGGTGCCATGTTTTGGGGTCTCTGAGCACAGTAACTGGTCGAGGAGATTCAAAGCATGAGAGTGAAATATTCTCATTCACACCAGGTTGGACCACAAGAGAAAACAGAAGGTCTCAGCCATGCTTCCGGGTTCTACATTTCCATCTGAGCCCAGATGGACACTTGATCTATAAACTTATTACTGGGGAAAAAAGGAGAGACCTTCACAGCTGATTTTAAGAGTAAAAGAAAAGCAAAAAGAAAAGCAACAAGAGACAAAGTAAAAAGTGGCAAAGTACCTGCCATGTGCTCTGGGCATAAATCTGCTCCCAGAGTTGTCTATTCAATTATCTGGCAAATGCCAAGAAGAAAGGCCTGGGGCTATTCTCTCAAGTGAGAGCTCAAAAGACTCATCCTTTCCTTCTTAGGCTTCTATCTGTGACATGCTATCTCAGTCTCCATAGGAGAAGGGGAAGAAATTGCTAATGGACAAAGATCCTAATGGAAGAACAAAGTCCTTATTTATTAATATATCTATGGATGATGCATATGTATATCTATACGTAGTGTAAGTATATATGTATACATATACACACACATACATACATTGTACAAGCAATGGTGTTTCATTTGTACTACTCAGAGTGAGGAAAGAAAGCACTTGAAATTACCCAATTCTAAGAAGCAAAAGGATAACCTTACACACACAATAAAGAGGGGTCAGAGGAACCAAAGTCAAACACCAAGAAATAAATCGTGGCAGCCCCAATGCAGCAAGCCCTCAAATAGCAGTGCAAGAAGTACAGAGCTTCAACACAAGAAGACCAGAGCTCAAGGCCTATTTCCAACATATTAGTTGTGTGATGATAGCGGGCAAGTACCCCACCTTGCTAGGCCTCAGTTTCCTCACCTGTAAAATGAGGATGAAATACGTAGAACCTACCTCACCATATTATTACAAAGTACTTTATAAATTATAATGCATTGTGAAAATGAGGGCTAAAATTAATTTTTAAATGTGTCCAGTTTTCTCACCTATGTCTAATGCATGCCTTGCCTGTCTCACAGGTTGCTGTAATAATGACAGCAGCTGGCATGTAAATAGTTCTTGATAAAGGCCCATAAGATGCCCAATACGATACCTCATTGGCTCCTTGCAGTGCCCCGTGAGGTATGTTACCCAGGTACAATTACCTGCACTTCACAGAGGAAGATGCTGAGCTCAGACAGGTAATATAATTTGATTATGGGCACACAATGTGAGATGAAGGATTTGAACCCAGGTCTCTGCTGATTCCCAGCTCCTAAATCTTTTTACATCACATGACACTTGTAAGGAACAAATGATATAATCTAAGCTCAGTCAGTAAATAAACATTTATTAAGCCATCTACTATGTGCCAGGCACCATGCTAAGCACTGAGGAGACAAAGAAAGGCAAAAAACAAACAGCTCCAGCTCTAAAGAATCTCACGGTCTACAGGAACACATTTTATAAAGAATAAAACGCTACACACACCTTAAAGACAGATGATGTCAAATACGGCAAAGCAAAGAGTTAAAAAACAATGTCTGGGGTTTTTTCCAAAACCAAATGTGTTTAATCAGTAACTAAAGAAAAACACTAAAAAATTTTGGAGAAATTAAATTTTAAACTACAGCACTAGTCTTTGCCAGGTTATTTTTTCAAAAGTCTAAAAGCATTCATGCTGTTCAAAAATGCTGATTATTTTAACTGTTGTTGTTTATTAAGCATTTATTAAGCACCTACGGATACCAAGAAAGGCAGAAGGTAGACCTTGCTCTCAAAGAGTTCACAGTCCTATGGGGAGACAACATACAAACAACTCTGTCCAAATAAGCTAGACAGGATAAACTGGGGATGGATTTAGAGGAAAAACCCAGCATTAAGGGTTCTTGCAGAAGGGGGGATTTTAAAACTAAAGGATGTCAGGGAAGCTGGGACATAAGGATGAGGAAGGAGAGCACTCCACGCCCAGGATCAGGAGATGGAGGGTCTTGCGAGAGGACCAGCAAACATGCTGCATAGTGGAAAGAGACCCTTATTACCTCTGTGTGACACTGGATAAATGACTCACCTAAGTCTTTCCTAAACACTGGCCATCCCATCACCCAAAGAGGACAATACACATGTGGGTAAGTGAGGCTCACCTCAATGGCATAGCAGAAATCAGCCCCAGCGCTAACTGCCATCATTGACAGAAGTCCTGTGCCAGTTCCGATGTCCAGAACTATCACTGGCTGTCCTCTTTCCTTCACCCTCCTCACAGCAGCCCGAATGCCCTGATAATACTTCACATTCTAAGAAAAAGAGAGAGTCATTATTTCAAGTAACATTGTCTTCAAATTACTATAATCCGGTCTTAGTGATTTCGGTTAAGACCACAGCCTAATAGTGCCCCTGATGGGTCTCAGCAAGCCCAACTTCCTGATATCCAGATGAGTGTAAGAAGGGGAACACGTGCTTTGAGGAGGTGATGGGTGAACTCCAAGCCCCAAAGGATCCTGCCACCTTATCCAGAGGCCCCCCATCCTCAACTTCAGAAGCCACTTCATCTGAGATCTCTTACATTGCATCTTACAGAATTCTTTATTACAATGCAAACATGCTTTTAATGAAGAACTGGAGGGGGAGGACAAGAAACAGCTGAGGCAACTTCAGAACTCTACCAGGCAAGCAGAGCACCAGAGCATCGAGGCCTGAGCCCAACCAGCCAAAGCCTGAGAGAATCACACCCACTTTAGCCTCCCTCGGCCAAAGGCAGCAAGGCTCTCAGCCCTCTGTGCCCCCGAGAGTTCGCCGCCAGGGGCAAAGACAGCCTGGCTCCTAACTGAGAAGGCAGCTCTGAGGACTAATGCTACTATTCAGGTGGAATCCCAGAATCTCATAGTTATAGAAGATAGGATTTCAGTGGCCACTGAGTCCAACCTATTAAACCTTCAACAGTAACTTGTGGTGACATGGCTAAGCCATAAGAAACCCAAAAGGCTCAGTTCCTTCTAAGCCCATCACTGTGGCCTCCTGTATTCTAGAAAATGGTGAAGAGGCTTGAATCCACAAAACCACACCAAGCCTGGCCCAGGCCCTGCCTGCCAAAAACGTCTCTCTTTCTCCACTCCCCCAATGGCTGAGGAAACTCCCTGCCTTCCCCATTCTAGTTGAAAGTTATAGAAGATTAAAGACTGGTGGAGGAGAAGCAGTAACTCAGCTGATTGTCTTACAGCATTGTCCCCCCCAACAACTTTAAAATAACTCCTCAAATTGTGGAATAGCAGGGTCAACAAAAGGTGAGACATTTTTCCAGGGTTAGACAACTCAGGAGGTCAACCGAATAGGTCAGTCACACCCAGCTGGGCACCAGCCAGGAGCGGACACGGTGGCAGGCAGCACCAGGACCAGGACCAGCACCAGGCCTTGGAGGTGGCTTCAGCAGCAGCAGCTTCAGGAGCTCTCAACCCCAAGAAAATGGCTAGGGGGTCAGACAACTGGTCAGAAAGAGATTATTACAGGGAACCCTGTGCTGGCACTGATCAGCAACTCTATTGACCACAGGCAGTTTTGGGTCACAGTTCCAGGGGGGTGAGGAGTATTTGTGGTTGGTCACAAAGGAGCAGGGACTCTGGTTGCAATTTCAAGGCAGAGAGGAGCACTAGCACTTGTAGCTACAAGGGAAAGGGGGACTTCATCATAGTTCCAGGGCCAGGTGGAGCACCAGCTCTGTGTGAAGAGCAAGGGCTTTCCTAAGTAAGGGCCAGAGCACAGACCATGAAAGCAACAACCACACCTCTCTCTGGATCATACCACCTTGGAAGCACCAAAAACTTGCAGACCTCCAGAACTAGCGAGGACAGCAGCAT
Organism: Phascolarctos cinereus; assembly: GCF_003287225.1. Lineage (NCBI taxonomy): Eukaryota > Metazoa > Chordata > Mammalia > Diprotodontia > Phascolarctidae > Phascolarctos > Phascolarctos cinereus. The sequence continues at coordinate 60,233,287 of NW_027555625.1, forward strand.
GAAAAAGCCTGAAGCTGCTCACCCTCAGGTGAGCAGAGCCCAACCTTAACATAAAGTTCAAAGCCAAGAAACAGACTACAAAAATAAGCAAACAACAAAAAAAAGAACTTGACCATAAAAATCTACTATGGTGGCAGGGAAGACCAAGACATAAACTCAGAAGAAAACAGTATGAAAACAGCTGCAACCAAACCCTGAAAGAAAAATGTTAACTGGACACAAGCCCAACAAGAATTCCTAGAAGAATTAAAGAAAGAGATAAGACTGGTAGAGGAAAAATTAGAAAAGAAAATGAAAGTGATGCAAGAAAATTATGAAAAGAGAAGTAACAGCTTGGTAAAAGAGGCACAAAAAAACACTGGAGAAAATAACACCTTAAAAAATAGAATTGGCCTAATGGTAAAAGAGGCACAAAAATTCACTAAAGAAAAGAACTCCTTAAAAAGAAGAATAGGCCAAATGGAAAAGAGGGTACAAAAAATTCACTGAAGAAAAGAACTGAAAAAGCAGAATTGGCCAAATAGAAAAAAGAGATCCAAAAACTCACTGAAGAAAATAAGTGCTTAAAAATTACTATTGAGCAACTGGAAGATAATGAATCCATGAGACAGCAAGAAACAATAAAACAAAGTCAAACGAATGAAAAAAAATAGGAAAAAATGTGAAATATCTTGTTGGAAAAACAACTGACCTAGAAAATAGATGGAAGAGAGATAAATTAAGAACTGTTGGACTACAACTGTTCTGGAGAACAACTTGGAACTATGCCCAATGGGCAATCAAACCGTACATACCTTCTGACCCAACAATACTACTAGGTCTGTATCCCAAAGAGATCATAAAAAAGAGAAAAGGACCCACACAGACAAAAATATTCATAGCAGCTCTTTTTGTGGTGGCAAAGAACTGGAAATTGAGGGGATGCCCATCAACTGGGGAATGGCTGAGCAAGCTGTGGTCTATGAATGTGACGGAACAGTATTGTGCTATAAGAAATAATAAGCAGGCAGATTTCAGAGAAACCTGTAAAAACTTACATGAACTGATGATAAGTGAAGTGAGCAGAACCAGAAGAACACTGTACACAGTAATATAAACACTGTATAATGATCGACTATGACTGACTTAGCTCTTCTCAGTAATACAATGATCCAAAACAATTCCAAAAGACTTATAATGGAAAATACTATCTACATCCAGAGAAAGAACTATGGAGTCTGAATGCAGATCAATGCCTACTATTTTCACTTATTTTTTGGTTTTTGTTTTTCATGGATTTTCTTTTTTGTTCTGTTTCTTCTTTCACAAAATGACTAATGTGGAAATATGCTTACATAACTGCACATGTATAACCTATATCAGATTGCTTGCCATATTGAGGCGGGGATATGGGAAAGAGGAAGGGAGAAAAAAATTTGAAACTTGAAATCTTATAAAAAATGAATGCTGAAAACTATCTTTACATGTAATTGGGGGAAAAAATAAAATACTATTTGCCATGTTTTTAAAAATAAAAAGAATTGCTGGACTACCAGAAAGTCATGATCAAAAAAAGAGCCTAGACATCATATTTCAAAACATTATTAAGGAATAACACACATACTCAACTGGGTATGGAAATCTATCTTACCCTACAGGAAAATGGGGGGGAAGGGGACAAGAGAGCAGGAGGATGATAGAGGGGAGGGCAGACTGGGGGAGGGGTAATCAGAAGCAAACACTTCTAAGGAGGGACAGGGTCAAAAGAGAGAATAGAATAAATAGGGGACAGGATAGGATTAAGGGAAATATACTTAGTTTTTCACAAAATGACTACCATGGAAGTATTTTGCATGACCACACATGTATAACCTGTATCGAGTTGCTTGCCTTCTCCATGAGGGTGGGTGGGGAGGGGGCAAAGGAGAAAATTTGGAACCCAAAATTTTAAAAACAAAAGTTTAAAAAAAATTGTTTTTACATCCAACTGGGAAATAAGATATGCAGGAAATGGGGTATAGGAATCTAACTGGCCCTACAGGAAAACTGAAGGGGAAGGGGATAAGAGAAGGCGGGGAGAGATAGAAGGGAAGGTAGATTAGGCAAAGGGATACTCAGAATGCATGCCATCTTGGGGTGGGGGGAGGGGTGAGATGGGGAGAAAATTTGGAACTCAAAATCTTGTGGAAGTGAATGTTGAATGCTGTGCTCCCAGGTAGCTGACAGCAGCTGTGTCCAGCAACATCTTCTGTTGTTCAGACCCAAATCCAGGTCAGAAACTGACAGAGCTCACTGAGACCAAGGTGGGGCAGACCACTCTGGGAGTACTGAAAGCTTGCAGGTCTCCAGCCTAAGCTGTCCCTGAGATCCTGAAATAACGCAATACTCAATACCCCAAGAAACAGCAACACGACAAGTCCAGAGCCCTCCAAAAGTGGGGCAAAGCCCAGCCCAAAGCCCAGTTCAAAGTCAAAAATTAGGCTGGAAAAATGAGCAAACAAAAAAGAATCCCACCATATAGAATTACTTTGATGACAGGAATGGATGCATAAGACACAAATCCAGAAAAGAATGACTCCAAAATATCTACAATCAAAGCTTCAAAGAATACACAGTTTTGGCAGAAATTCAACTAGAATTACTGGAAGAGATGAAACAAGAGTGTTTAAAAAGCTAAAAGATGTTTGAGAGCCCCAGAAAAAAAACTGAAAAATAAATGAGAGTTATGGAAAAATAACTGGAAAGGGAATTAACAACTTGGCACAAATGACATAAAAACGTGCTCAGCAACAATTAAAATTAGAAATGAGCCTGAAAACTTAGAATGAACCAAATAGAAGACAACGACTCCATAGGACAACAAGAAATATTAAAATAAAGTCAAAAGGCTGAAAAAAATGGAAGAAAATCAAAGTATCTCATAATTTAAAAACTGACATGGAAAAGAGATTTAGGAGAAAGAAATTTAAGAATCACTGGACTATTAAAAAAACACAACCAAAAAAAGAGCCTAAACATCCTATTTCAAGAAATCTTAAAAGATTACTGCCTCGATTTCTTAGAAACAGAAGGCAAAATGGAAACAGAATCCTAAAAAGAAATTCCAAAATGAAAACTCCCAGGAACATTATAGTTAAAATCCAGAGCTCCAGGTCAAAGAATACATTCTGCAAGCAATCAGAAAGAAATAATTCAAGCATCGAGGTCAGAATCATACACAATTTAGCAGTCACTACTATCAAAGAACAGAGAGCTTGGGAACATAATACACCAGAAGACAAAGATATAGGCTTATGGCCAAGAATAACTTACCTGAAAAACTGTGTAAAATAATAAACAGGGGAATGAATGAATATTTAATGTAATAGAAGACCTCCAAGCATTCCTGATGAAAGAGCAGAACTGCACAGAAACTTTAAAGTTCAAACATAGGAGTTAAGAGAAATGTGAAAAATAAAACACAAATAAGCAATGATGTTTACATTCTAATATCTGAACCCTATCATTATCTGGGGTCATAGAGGGATTCTAATTAAACAGAAGGCCTAAAAGTGATTCTGTTATGTTTTAATGATCTTAAAAGAATAATGGAAAGGTAGAGGAAGAGGAATACACTAGAGGGGGAAGAGAAAAGAAGGTTGGGGAAAATCATCCCACATAATCAGGATGCTCAAGAAGACATCTACACAAAGAGGATGGGATGCGGGAACTGGCTGACTACTGAACCTCACTCTCATCTGAACCAGTCAAAGGAGGGAATACACACATACATACACACACACACACACACACACACACACACACACACACTCACTCACTCACTCACACACACACAGATTCAATTACAGAAATATATTTCTCTCATCAAGGAAACAGGAGGAAAAGAAAAGAGAGAGGGGGAACAGGCAAGCAGAGGGAGCTCAGAGATTAAACCCTAAAGATACACAAAAATGCTTATAGTTCTTTTTGAAGTAGCAAAGCATGAAAATCTGAAGGAAGGTGCCCATGAACTGGAGAACGGATGAACAAATTAAGGTATGTGAATGTGATGAATACTATTGTGCTATAAGAAATGATGAAGGGGATGGTTTCAGAGAAACCTGGAGAGACTTGTATAAACTGATGCAAAATGAAGTGAATGGAAGCACAAGAACAATTTATATATAGTGACAACAATACTGTAAAGATAAACATCTTTCAAAGACCTGGGACTTCTGCTCAGTGTAATAACCAACCAGGATTCCAAAAAGCTGATGACAAAACGTACTACCCACTTCCTGACAGAGAGGTAAAAAACAAAATGGAGAATGAGACAGCCACACACAAACACATACTCATTGTTTCTTTCAGACAGAGTCAATGTGGAAATTTGTTTTGCTTGACTACACATGTGTAACAGCATTTTTTTCTTTCATTCTTAATTGTGGGGGGAGAGAAGGAGCAAGGGTAGATTTTTGCTAAATGAAAAAATAAAATTTATTTTTTTAAAAAGAGACCACTGTGGGCCAGAGAGATTAAGCAATTTATCTAAGAGCATAAAGCTAGTAAGTGATGCAGAATGAGAAACCAACTGGTCAAATGACTCCTAGTCAAATCCAATCAGATTGGCATAGCTAGATAGAGTACTAGAAAGAATGCTAAACTTGAAGGCAAGAAGACCTAACTCTGAATCCTGCCTCAGACACTAGCTGCATGACCTTAAGCAGCTCATTTAACCTCTGTCTGCCTAAGTTACCTTATTGGTAAAATTGTGATAATAAAACTTTACAACTTGTATTTGTGAGGATCAAGCAAGATATATAAAGCATTTTATAAACCTTAAAGCAGTACATATAAATATATACATATATAGAAAGCAATATATATAAATGTTAGCTCTTACTATCATTAGATTTTGTAACAATATTCAAAAAAAGATGTCAATTATGCATGTGCCTATTTCTTCATTTACTTGCAGTCTAGTTGGTGAAATTCTACTGCTTTAATGTTTTGGAGGGTTTAAAGAGTGCTGTTACTCATTCCAGGAGACATTTCTTTCCATCTTCGGAAACAAAATTCATTTCATGAATGTTAGCTGCCCAAAAAGAACATTTCTCTATAAGAGCAAAAACTTGTATATATTATCTGTAGTAATTTGTTCTAAAAAATGAAAACATCTTAAGTTATTTTACTCAAGCTTTTAGAATAAAATAGTCATAGATTTAAATTGCTGAGAGGTTCCTGAATGCCCTTTAAATATTTTTTTTTTCCAATTAGGTGAAAGTGTAAAAAGATTAGTAAAAGCAGCAGCTAGGTGGCGCAGTGGATAGAGCACTGGCCCTGAAGTCAGAAGGACCTGAGTTCAAATCCAGCCTTAGACACCTAACATTCACTAACTGTATGACTCTAGGCAAGTTACTTAACCCCAAGTGCCTCACCAAAAAAATAAAACAAAATAAAATAAGATCAAGAAAAATAATTACAATGCTGAAAAATGATTGGCTTAGAAAAAAAATTTCAAGTTTTAGAAAATATTTTTATATCAAAGTACTAACAAAAAACCATTTGATTCAAGACATAAAAATACAATTTCTTTTACAAATACCAGAAAAGATATGACCGGTGTTGTAAAAACCAGGTTACAGCTTAAAAACAAGCGCTGATAAAGTGCTGAAGTCAGTGCATTTCCATTGTCCCAGCAGCTTCAAGCATGCAAGGATTAGCCAGGAAATGCTAGTGTCACTCCGTTTGTTCAAATGATGTCAAGAGCCCAGGGATGGCTTTAATAAGAAAAACATGACACAGTTATTTCTAGTTCTCAAGTTTCCAAGGAAATAAGCTACAGTTTCTAGTACAGCAAAACCAACACAACTCTAAGAAATCAATACAATCTGCCTAAACTGCTGTGAAACCAGAACTTGTGTACATCATGACGGTAAGTCTCAAGGTGTACTAGAGCAGGGGGCCTCCAGATTAGCAAGGGCTTACTGAAACTACTCAAATAATGACAAGAGCTGTAAAAACCAAAAAACCTAGGTAATGTATGATAGCACCATGTCTATGTATTTGGATTTACAGGCTCACTTGTGGCATTATTGTAAGCACAAGGCACACAAAGGACAATTCCATCATAAAATCAGTGTGGCAGTTCTTCAAAATCAAGGGTTCCTAACCCAGGCTTAACCTGCGAGCTTGTTTCTTAAAATATTTTGATAACTGTGTTTCAATATGGTTTCCTTTGCAATCCTCTGTATTTTATTTTAAGCATATACAAACATAATTCTGAGAAGGGTTCCACCATAGGCTTTGCCAGGCTGCTACCTGAGGTGCCCAGGACACATACACCAAAGGTTAAGAACCACGCCTGGCCTAAATGCTCCCCAGAACGGGGACACCAGAAGAAAATCAAGCACAAAAGTGTAATTGTCTATAATATGACAATCTAGAAGTGACTTAACCCTGCTGTGGTCACTTTAAGAACAAGAAGTTTTTAACGAAAATCTTCACTTCAAAATTAAAAATATTTTCTAAAAGTTCTAGAAAAAGTCATCTATTAGGTGTTGTTTACTATTGACTGCACAAGGAAGGAGGCATGACAAAAAATAAAATCCATTTTTCAGGGTCAAAAAAAAAAAGTTTTTAAAAAGACACAAGAAATCTGAAAACAGAGAGACTGAGGGTAGAGGTCCCTAAACTGGAGAAAAGGTTCTCTTAGCACTCATTGTCCAGAATCCCATTCTTCACACAATTCAGAAGATAACCCTGAGTTAAGAGGGTTCATCCTCTCCCCCTGAGTTATCCATAATCATTAGAATACTGGTGAAAGCATGTAGGGAGAAGAATAGAAAATGAGAAAGCCAAGGAGGAAGGAATTAAAAGAATTCTGTAAATGCTGAATTGAGTGTAAATGTCCATATACACCAATGCCAAGAATTCTGAGACATCTTAGGTATCATTAAATATTATGACAGTGTTGATAATACGTGGAGTAATGCCCACCTCTAATAATATTACAGAAAATAATACAGGTATTCTTTAAAATAGCCTTGTTCTAATTGTTATTATTATTAGTATTATCATTATTATTATTATACGAACTACCTACAGGATCCCAAGCAGCTGGTGATGCAGTAAACAGAGCATCTAGACCTAGAGTCAGGAAGACCTTAGTTCAAATCTGGCCTCAGACACTTCCTAGCTGTGTGATCCCAGGTAAATCATTTAACCTCACTCTGCCTCAATTTCTCACCTGTAAAATGGGGATCACATAGCATCTACCTTGCAGGGTGAGGATTAAATGAGATAGCATTTTACATATGATTAAATTAACAAGATAAATTAATAAATCTCATTAATAAATTAACATCTTTAATTTTTAATATAATTTTATTTAAATAAATTTTAATTTTCAAAATTTAAATAATTTTTAGAAATTAATAAATTAATGAGATAACATAGGTAAAATGCTTTACAAACTTTAATGTGCTATATAAACACTGACTACTAAAATGAAGAGAAGGAGGAGGAGGAGGTATAAAATAGGAATGATAATAGCACCTACTTCCCAGGGCTGTTGTGAGGATAAATTGAGATGGGATAAAACCCTTTGCAAACCTTAAAGTGCTATATAAACACTAGTTGTCATTATTATTATCATTACTGAATGCTAAAAGTCCATGATTCCATAATAAGAGTATTATAACCTGTACCTCACATTGGCCAATACTAATTGGGGGGGGAGGGTTGGTTTTGGGGGGGGGCGCCATATACTAATTGCTAAAGATGAATGTGCAATGAGAGAAAAACAGGGTGGCAGATGCTGAGTGAGCCAAACCGTCTACTGGGTGAGTCTCCATGTCAACTTCCAGCTCCCCTGAGATCCTGAGCAGCAACCTCTGGGACCCCCAACTCTGCTACCAGCCCAGTCCCTGCTGAGACCTACCCCAGCATTCACAGCAGCCATAGCTTCTGACAATCCAGAAAAGTTATTGGACCAAAGTCCTTGGCACTGTCCAAAATGAGAAACGGGAATAATTTTGTCACTACAAATGATAATAATTAAGATCTATTATTCTCTGCCCTGTCAATGTATAAGAAGGACCACTGGCCCTTTTCCATCTCCCTTTGCAGATTATTCACCCCCACATACACACAATTAGGAGATGAGTTTGTAGAAAGAAGGGGCTGTCTCATTTTTTTGCAGAATTTATATGCAATAACTTTATATTTAATCTTGAACCATCTAGTCCAAAATATTTCTAAATTCCCTACCATAAAAACACACACATACCCCAATATGCCAGAGCAGAGCAAGTGACCAACCTATACCTTGAATGGAGTTAAACAAATGAATACACTGGAGGGGCAATTAGGTGGCGCAGTGGATAGAGCACTGGCCCTGGATTCAGGAGTACCTGAATTCAAATCCAGCCTCAGACACATAATACTTACTAGCTGTGTGACCCTGGCAAGTCACTTAACCCCACTGCCTAGCCAAAAAAAAAATTTTAATTTAAAAAATTTTTTTAAATTAATACATTGGTATACATAAATGCAAAAGTGAGTACTGAGGAGAAAACAAAAAACACGTTGGAAAACACGGCTCAGGAATAAGATGCAAGAGAAGACAAAGTCAAGTAGACTAACTGGAGCCTCTCATCTAAATATCATGAATACTTCCTTTGAAAAAAAAGAATACAGGATAAAACACATATTTAAGACATGGCCAATATGGTGACTTGTTTTGTTTGACTTTGTTTTGGGGCTTAGGGAGTAAGTCAGTGAGTAGTGATAGAGATGCAAATAAAAAGTTCAATTTTGCTATTACCTCATTAAACTGAATATGCATTTTTTTAAAACTATGTAGCAGAAGTTGAAGGATTCATATACAAATCTTTTTCTTATTCTTTGAATATTGAAATGTTCTCCTTTGTTAACAATTGATAAGTTTATAATAAAAAAATTATTTTTTAAAAGTCAAGGTACTAAACATGGCAAGCATAAAGTAACATCACAATAAGTAAAACTGATTTTTGTCGAGGCAATCAGGGTTAAGTGACTTGCCCAGGGTCACAGAGCTAGTAAGTGTCAAATGTCTGAGGCTGGATTTGAACTCAGGTCTCCTGACTCCAGGGCTGGCACTCTATCCACTGCACCACCTAAATGCCCCAACTGATTATTTTTTAAGAGACAGGAAATGACTGGTTACTAGTGTCATTCTTCAGTCATCTAGGTATAGTCAGACCACTGATTATTTAGAAGATTAAAATTAATACCAAAAGAGAAGGAGAAAAATGAGAAAATGTGATAAATAACTGAGGGACCAATTAAGAATATGGACATTACTGTAAATACTAAAGAGGAAGATGGTGGAGGTTTCTAAATAGCACCAACTCATAAATCAATGAAATATCATGAAAGGAAAACTTATGCGACATTGAGCAAGTCATTTCTAACCTCCGTAGACCTCACTTTCCTCAGCTGTAAAAGGAGGCGGTTGGATTATACAGCCTCCAAGGTCCTTCCATCAGGATCCATGATCCTTTTGAAACAAGCTCACTGAAAGTTTGGCAAGAGACCCCTCCAAGCTAAATTATCCCAAGAGTATTTAAGGATGGACCTGGGAGGATGACAACGAAGAAAGGAAACCTAGAAAAGACCTCTCCGTATTTCTGTAACAAGCCCTTTTTCTCCTTTGTGACAGTGAAGCTAGTACTTGACAACTGGCATCCAAGATTTCAGTGTACGGGAAGAACAGTGTGACCACGCCAAAGTGACACACAGGCTGGGCCACACAATTTCAAGGGCGAGGACAGATCAGTTTTTTAGATAATTAAAGAAGGACAGAACATTTGGTAAAAATCAGACACATCTTATTACTACCCAAATAGGTACCCAAGAAAATAGCAATAACTACTGATCCATTTGCCTTACTTTCCATCTTCACAAAATCTTTATGAGAAAAATCTATACATGGTCCAAGGGGCTCCTTGATAAGGTTTAAGAAAGAAATAATCACAAATTATGGTCTACAACAGACTACATATTTATAGTCACGCACCTGGCTAAAAAGCAGAGAATACAAGATATCACCATGTTCAATATTTGTTGAATATAAAAACACATTTGCTTTGGTAGAATAAAACACCACCTTAAAGGCCATCCTCCAATAAAGCATCTACCATACAAGTCAAAAGTCATTCAAGATTCCTTTTAAAAAATATAACAAATAACTTCATCAGTGACCCAAATAAGGTATAAAACAGGGAGAAACTGCTTATCAAAGAAGCCTTCCAGAGTGATGGAGTGTGTCTAGCACAGAGTCTAAATGGAAAAGAAATTCATAAGGCCTCCAGATAATCCTATTTTTGTATGACATTGTGATATCTTTATCATGTGCCCCACAGAAAAATCCATAATCATTCTGTGGTAAACTGCATTAGATTGAGACCAATTCAAAAGAAGGCAGCCTAACTACCCATACAAGAAAAATCAAATGGATGAAGAATGCCTACTGTCATGCAGTTGGATGGACCAGACATAAAGTAGGCTCATCACTACATACAGCACGGAGTGGTGTGGTCCTAGAATTGAACATTAGAATAGCAGGCTGGATTGCCTTTTGGAATCTCTGCAGTAGTGCATTTAATGGCCCTGAGAGTCTCCTTGAACCTGCTATAGGATTATGAGTCATGGAAAGCCACTATCTGAAAAAATTAAAATTGTTGGTCACCCAAAGAGCAATGGAGCGGTAAGTAATGAGTTTGTCATAGCATATTTAACTAACCAACCAGAAACTATGCTGGAGCAAAAAGAATAAAGGATGTTACCAGAGAGAACTATGACCTGAAAGAAGGGAGGTCAGTCATATATAAGAACAAAGCCTTTTTTATTATATGACCTTATAAATATATTATTATTGTGGAAAAATGTGATTTTTGGAATTCACATGAGGCCAAGAAATTTATAAAAACACCAGAGCGCAGCTGATGGTCCCTCAGTGGAGAATTTGTGGGAGAATATGGACAGGGTTGCATAAAATGGGAAGGCACTATTGAAAGTGCCCACATTGATGGTATCACAGATCCAAAAATGTATCACAGTATTACCCATACAACACCTAGGATGGGACAACTAGCAAAACATTTTTTATGGGCTAATAATAAAGTTTTGATATTTATTGATACATATCTGGCAGTTAAAAATACTCAGTTCTTGTACTCCTCTGTAATCCTACTAAGAACAAAAGAAAACACTAAGGTAAAGAAAAAATATGCATAAAAACTTAAAATATAATAATACATTAATGGTCAAACTGATTACTTCAGTCTAAGGTGATTCCAAAGGTCTAAGTGAAAATTACAAACTTATTTTGAAATCTATGTAGTGTAGATGGTGAAATACTGCTATATTACATAGCATAGTTTTGCTTGTTTCTCTCTAGTCAGAGTAATTTGAACAGTAAGATACAGTTTTCTAATACTCACTCTGTCTTTATCATGCAGCATGTCTGCATACGATGATCTAGAAAAAAAGGAAAGAAAGAAAGAAAGAAAGAGAAAGACATTAGAAACCTCCGGTTAAAAAAAAATAAGCATATAGATACAATGTCAGCTCAAGTCCTCCTCTGATAACCTAATTATGAGTCAGAGAAGAACTGCAAAGGTCTCTCAAAGGCTAGGTCAGCAGCCATCAAGTCTGGTGTATCCTACCAATTTGTGAATGCTTGGAGTGTGGATGGAGCTAACAAAGGTCGAGCTTTGCTTCTTATCATAAGACAAGCCTCACCAAGAGTCAGCTGTCAAATTTTGGAGGACAGAGTAGTTTCCTTCTTTTTATTAAATTTTCCTTTCTTCTAATCAGCAAAAATGTACCCTCTCTCCCTTCCACAGCTTTCAATTTCTCAACTAAGAAAATAAAACAAAATCCACTAAAAACATGTATAATCAAGCAAAATAGATTTCCACATTGACCACATCCAAAAATAGGTCTCACTCTGCATTGAGACTTTTACCCCTCCATCATGAAAGGAGCAGCATGTTTCATTCAGGAATCCTTTGAAATAACAGGCAGTCATTATATTGATCAGCATTCCTAAGTCTTTCAAAGTTGTTCCTACAATACCATCATTACATAAATTGTCCTCCTTGCTCTGTTCACTTCACTTTGTGACACAGTAATTAATGAAACCATAAATCAAAGGCCTAGAAGGTTGTGATATTCACCAATGAAAGGTAAATCCCCGACAGTGAAATCACAGCACTGATATGTACAGATATATAGATATGTATGTATGTATGTATGTATGTATGTCTGTATATGTGTGGGTGTGTGTTCTCATGTGTCTATGTGCCCATTCCATAATTATGCTACCATCTCCTACAACATTTCAAGGATTAATGATGTTGTCAGGCTGGGTATTTCTTCCGCTGAAGCAGATCTCCGTCCCTTTTAACAGTCTCTGGGAGGTGCTGTGGCTAAAAACATCATCACACTGTTGAAAAGTCTCCAAACACTCAGCTAGGCTCACCTACAGAGCTATGCTGCTTAGCACAGTACATGGCACACAGCGGGCATTTAATAAATGTTGATTGACTAATGTTGCAAAACCTTTGCTCAAAGCCCTCTCAGTGTAGGCAGTCCTGCCAGAACTTCAGTACCAGGGGCACACCATGTGAGAACCCAGGATCATGTCCATGCCATCGTTGAGGCAAAGGAGGTGGCCATTAGTGGAGACCATGATACATATCTATCTAGATATCATGTAGAAGATGGGGCTCTGCATTACTAGAGGACAATATAATGACATGATTTTACATTTATATAGTGATCTATCATCTACAAAGTGCTTTCTTCTCAACTCTGTGAGGTAAGCAGTGTACTATGATCTCCATTTCATAGATGAAGAGATCAAGGTTCCAGGATATTAAGTAACTTGCCAACAGTCACAGCACTCATATGTGTCAGACTCAGATATTCCGATGTCAACTGCCGCGCTCTTTCTACGCTCTGTCTTCAGAGGATACTGAGGCTAAACATTAAAGTTCCGTAAAGATATTCATTCTTGGTGACGGAAGCGCAGGCCAATCAAGAGCTCTTTCCATGAAGACTGGCACACTGGTCCCATCTGGCCTCACTGCGACATAATTTAAGGGCATTTTCCCCAGGGAAAAATCTGCCTAAATTACCATGACTCCCAGCAAGGGCTTTGAATCCTCACATAATTCACTCTAGGGAACACAAACAAGGGCACGTGAAGAATTCACAGAATCACAGAGTTTTAAAGCTGAAGGGGACTTCAGACTATTCTATTCTCATTCTCTCACTTGACAGAAAAGCAAACTGAGGCCCAAGGGCAGCCAGAAGCAGTACTATAAGTCACATCACCTCATTCCTACATCAGTGTGATTTACATCATACTACTTTTCAGAGGTTGGAAAAGGGATGGATTTCTTACAAGTCTAGACAGCCTTAATCACTATACTCTTTCCCAAAAAAAGAACAGGGCTGGTTTTTTCCCAAACACACCAAGGTTTTAAAAAGAAATATTTCTTACTTGAATACTTCCACCTTGTCTGAAGTTAAATATTCAAACCTAGAACATATCTACTATGGTATCTGGGGACTTTCCCACTGGGAGACACCTAGGCTCTGGCTAGAAACTACCCTCTTCTTTTCTCAATACTTAAGATATTTATGTGCCCCATGACTATTTTTCTGTGGCCCTACCAGTATAAAATTCCAGCATATTTCCTAAGTTGTACTATAGTATGGCAATTTAAGACATAATGTTATGATTCATTTTGAAATAGCTCAGGGGTTGAGAAGCAGGGAAAAAGCAATGCATAGTTCCATTCCAGTCATTCTAACCCATGATAAACATATTCTAATTTCAACTGAACGTATAGATCTTTAAAATTCATAAACATCACCACCATAAACTTGTTTGTCTTTTGTTATACTCTACAAAACTAAAAATGTTAGAATATGGAATGTCTATCTATTTACACGGATTCAGAGGATTTAGCGCAGGAAGAGATCTTAAGACATTATCTAATTCAACCACTTCATTTTATAGATGAAGAAACTAAGATCCAAGAAGTTATTGGTTAAGAGTAAAACCAGAACAAGATCTTCTGACTCCAAAGCCAGAGCCTTTTCAAGTACACTAGGCTCCACATTTTTCCATTGATACACAGCCAGAGTCTGTATATTGGTTTCCTCTCTGTACACCTATAATGTGATTATTACTACAATGCCACGAAGCATAGGTTGGTTCAAAAGGAGTTGAAAATTCTGTGGGTGAGCCTAAGAAGTAATGAGACCTGACAAGGAGGGGTGCCCCATCCAAAAAAGCACCCAGATCACCCAAGTGAGTTGCCTGCCTCTAAAAGGCAAACATTCATGGGATGAGATTTAACACTATGAGGTTAATCCCTATATTGAACATTTAGCAAGGACACAATGCAGACAACAGAACAGCCTGCCTCTGTTGCCGTCATAAAGGGATTTCAAAAGAATTTCAAAACTACACGCACAGAGTACTGCTCCATCATTGGTGTGCGACCTATCTGGCTCCATCACATAAATTCCACGGCAGTTAAGCTGACGGCACTATAATTATTCAACTGTAACTGAAGTTCAGTGTTTTCCTACCTTGCAATCTCTTGGTGATAATCATAGTGCTCGTCCTCCTCCAGCCACTCCACTGAGCCTGTTGTTGGGTTCGCTCGCCCACAGAAGACCTTCATGGTGCCAATTAGGCCATCTGGTTTTTAGTGCAGAAAAAAGAGCTCTCTTGAGTTGATTTTTAGCAGAGGAACTTGTGCTTTGGTCCACTTATCAGAAACCTATTCACACATAAGACCCCCAAAATAGAGCAGAGAGAAATAAATCAATAAGCTAACAGAGCACCAAACATCCTATCTTCAAAGATTCCCAACCAAGAATGGCTAATCAACATGATTCAGGTAGTTGTCTCTTCAGCTTTAAAGAAGTCTTTGATTATTTGCAAGATTATGAAACATGTTCACTGTAGCTTAAATCCAATCAGCAAACACTGGGTAAAAAGGTCTACAGGAATAAAGAGTTGGGCAAAGGGTCAACAACTTCAGTAGCTCTGAAAGGAACCAAACAATGCTCGAGATGTAATACAATCATGATGGGCATAAATAAGAGAAAAGGTGGAAAAAGCAAGAGGGAAAAAATGGAGAAAGAAAGGAGAATACAAAAGGACATAGAAGGAAAGGGAAAGGGGAAAAAATATACATGGTAGAAGAGATGCCACCACTAATTGCTTCCCTTTGCCCTGAGAAATACAAAGATACCAAATAATTCAAAGAGGCTGGCTAACTTTCTACTAAGGAATATTCATTTACATACATAAAATCCAAAGACTTACAGCTCTATTACATGAACAATCATATCCACTATTTTCTTTCACTGTCAAAAGTAAGCTTACTTAGGGGCAGCTGGGTGGTGCAGGGAATAGAGCACACACCCTGAAGTCAGGAGGACCTGAGTTCAAATCTGGCCTCAGACCAAACACTGAACACTAGCTGTGTGATCCTGGGCAAGTCACTTAACCTCAATTGCCTAAAAAGAAAAAAAAAGTAAGCTTACTTAACAGTGAGCCTGTCTATGCAGGTGGACCTGAAGTAAAACGGAAAAGGCCGGCAATCTTCTCCACACTCAGTCCATGTAAAGTCACAATTAGTTGTCAAAGCTTGTACATTCTACCTCTGTAATCCACACCCTCCTTTCTATGCCCACTACTACTATCCTAGTTCAATCCCCATTTGTCACCAAGAATATCACAACAGTTCCCTTACTGGTCTCCCCACCTCCAAGTCATAGTATACAGCACTGTGCACTTGTACTGCAATTATTTTGCTAAATCATAGCTGGTCACACAATCTTCAGTGACTCCCCATCGACTACCTGAACCTCCACGTGGATCTCTACCTCCCTATACGTCCATGATTATCACCGACGATTTTGTGTAGCATTCCTGGGAACTTAAAAACATCTTTTTGATGACTCGTTAAAAACAGCACCACAAGGTCCGCTTTGCCTTTGGATAAATTTTTGTTGTTTACAATCACTTTGGAAAATACCCTTTTCACAATCATCTGATTATCTTTCTCTTCCTGTAACTTAAATTCAGAAGGATGTGCTGTGACAGCCATGAAATACAACAGTCTTCTAAACTCTTCCCTCCTGGAAGAATCCAAAAGCTTCAGGCACAGCTGGGTAGCTTCTAATGCTTTGCCTGTCTTCCACTTAACTAGGAGTTCTGAGGATCAAAACTAAATTCCTGCCTTATGATTTCAGTTAATTACCAAATAAAATAAAAGCATACTATACAGGGGTAATATCACAAAGAGTAAACTTAGATTATACTTATACCATTTTTAATCCTCTTTTATCAAAGTTACTTAAACTATTTCTTTTGCATATAAATGAAAAGAAGCCCAGCCTCCTCAACTTTGAATTCAAAGTCATTCAAAATATATGGCTCTAATCTAGTTTTCTAATATTCCTCTATATAAAGTTCCATTCAGACTGGAATAATCCCTAATCCATGAATATGTGCCATACTTTCCCACTTTTACTCATGAAATAAGACTTGCTGAAATTTACACAGAAGTTAAAGATTTACAAAACACTGTATATAAATTATCTCATTGGATTCCCACATCCATGTTGCGAGTTTGCCAGTTTACATGTAACGAAATAGATTCTGATTTAAGAGACTAGATTTTGAAGGCCAGTCTCTTCTGACTCCAACCCCACACTATGCTTTTTCCTCAGTCTCCATGCTTTCTTAGCCATATCCACCTGTCCAAATCCTGCCCATTATTCAAGTCCTGGTCCCAAGAACAGTTCCCACAGCAAAGTTTCCCTGATCCCTTCCAACTATGTGACCTCTCTGACATCGTGGAACAAAGAGAGACAGAAATCAAGTTTACACTGAGGGTCCATCATTTACTAATTCTGTGACCAAATTAAGAGCAAGGCACTTATAAGTCCCATCTGTCAAATGGGAATATGGGAATAGCCCCTGTACCACCTACCTCACTGTGTAACTGTAGTTAAAGTGCTTTAGAAATAGCTATTCTTGGGGGAAGCTAGGTGGTACAGTGGATACAGTACCGGCCCTGGAGTCAGGAGGATCTGAGTTCAAATCCAGTCTCAGATCAGACAGTTGATACTTACTAGCTGTGTGACCCTAGGCAAGTCACTTAACCCCAACTGCCTCACTAAAAAAAAAAAAAGAAAGAAAGAAAGAAAGAAATAGCTATTCTTTAAAATGCAATCAACTGAACACTGTGTAATTATGATCACCAAGTCTGGCTCCAGAGAAGAGTTTACAGAATGCACCTCCTTCCCCCCTTTGCAAAAGTTGAAGATTACAGCTGTGGAATACTGCCAAAGAGAGTTAATGCATTGGTTGGATTTACTTAGGGTTTTTTTTTCCTCTTTTTTAATCTTTGTTTCACTGGATGCCTCACTAGGCAGGAGAATGGAAAAGGCTATCCAAAAATAAAGCTGGTATAAAAGCAAAAAAAATCAATAAAAATAAGACCAACTTTTAAAAGAAATATGAATTATTAGTATTTATCATTAGGCAATGACCTGCCTCAAGGCATGGCATTTATATTTTACTCTGCATCAGTTACCTGTGTGTTTCTCTTATCATCACACCACCCTTTCCCCACCACTGTTTTAGAAACTCTTTGAAAGCAAGGACTTACTCGATTTTCTAACTACAGCACCTAGCACTAGGTTCTCAATAATTAGTAACAACTATAACAATCACCTGAAAGCTTTATTCAGAAAAAACAAACAAACCTTTATTTTGAACAAGGTTCATTTACTCATTCATTTAAGAAATGCTAATTAAAGAGGGAATGAGTGAATCGTATTCTCACAGGATTTGGCTTAAGGAGGGAATAACATACACATTCAACTGGGTATGGAAATCTGTCTTACCCTACAGGAAAATAGGGGGAGAAGGGGATAAGAGAGCAGGGGGATGACAGAGAGGAGAGCAGATTGGGAAAGGGGGTAATCAGAAGTAAATACTTCTGAGGAGGGACAGGGTCAAAAGAGAGAACAGAATAAATGAGGGGCGGGATAGGATGAAGGGAAATATACTTAGTTTTTCACAACATGACTACTGTTTTGTATGACTACACATGTATAATCTGTATTGCGTTACTTGGCCTTCTCAGTGAGGGTGGGAGGGAAGGGAGGAAGAGAGAAAATTTGAAACTCAAAGTTTTAAAAACAAATGTTAAAATTGTTTTCACATGCAACTGGGAAATAAGATATACAGGCAATGGAGTATAGAAATCTATCCTGCCCTACAAGAAAATAGAAGGGGAAGGGGATAAGAGAAGGGGGGGGAAGATAGAAGAGAGGACAGACTACTAGGGGAAGGGATATTCAGAATGCATGCCATCTTGGGGTGGGGGAGGGGTGAGATGGGGTTAAAAATTTGGAACTCAAAAACTTGTGGAAGTGAACGTTGAAAACTAAAAATAAATAAATTTATATTTTAAAAAACTTTTTTAAAAATTTTTTAAAAATAAAAAAAGAAACACTAATTAAGTACCTATTCTGTGCCACTGTGCTAAATGTTAGGGAGCCACAAAATTTAGGTAAGACAGCACCTGCCTTCGTGGAACTCACAGGTAAGATACAAATACAGGCAACTCTACTACATAACACAAAGTGTCCTAGAAGGTCTGAGGAGGAAAGTCATTACATGCTTAGGGGACTGAGAAAGGCTTCATGTTGAAGGCTTTAAATCAAAAGAAAAGTAGAAATTCAACAGGCTAAAAGATGGAAGGTACTCCAAACACAGGGAACAGAGATCAAAGAGAAACAAGAAGAAAAACACGTAACCTGCTCAGAGGTAGAGTGCCACATTTTAACCAAAGCATAATCTGGTGCAGAGGGAAATAATGAGATAAAGTTGGGAGGGTAAAGCAGTACCAGACCATGGAGACCTTCAAACGCTGAGGAGAAGACAATCAACTTCACATAAGACCAAAAAAAAAAAAATTCTATGATTACAAAAACAGAAGAATATCATCTCCATTTATTCTTAGAAAGAAACAGGGGAATCAGAAAGATGAATGAGGTTAAGGGAAAAAATAATAAACTGTTTTAGATGTACTGATTTGAGGTGCTAAAGGGACATCCAATCTGAGATATATTATAGGGAGTTGAATATAGAGGTCCAGAGTTTACAGGACAAATGAAGACTAGAGATAGAGATTTGGAAGTCATGTTCCAGAGTTAATAGTTTAAGCCAATAAGCAAATGAGATTGCCAAGGGAAAAAACATAGAAAAGAGAACAGAGACAAAAGCAGAACTCTGAGGATCATGCAGGTTAAGGGGTCATTAGAGGATGAGAAAAAAATTATAAAGGTAGGATGGGTATACCAGAGACTGGTAACCAATCCCTCAGGCTCACAACCTAAGTGTCATCTGCACTATCCTCACCCCCATTTCTAATCTGCTGCCAAAGGCTGTGTATTTCACAACATCACCTTATGCCTGGACTATTGCAATAAACTGCAGGTACATCTGCCTGCCTCCAGTCTCTCCTCCATCCAGTCCAGCCTTCATTCAGCCACGAAAGTGATTTTCCTAAAGCACAGGTCTGATGTCACCCCACTCCTCAATATACTCCAGTGGCTCCCTATTGCCTCCAAGAGCAAATACAAATGCTCTGTTTGGCATTCAAAGCCCTTCATAACCTAGTGCCCTCCTACCTCTCCACTCTTCTTACACCTTACACATGCTCTTCAATACAGCGGCACTGGCCTCTAGCTGTTCCACATATAAGATACTCCATCTCCTGGCCCTGGGCATTTTCTCTGGTTGTCCCTATACCTGGAATGCTCTCCCTCCTCTTTTGTACCTACTGGTTTCCTTTAAGTCCCAACTAAAATCTCACCTTCTACGGCAATCCTTTCCCAAGCCCTTCCCACTCTTATTTCTCATTTATCCCTTACATAGCTTGTCTGTACATATGTGTTTGCATGTTGTCTCCTCCATTAAACTGTAAGCTCCTTGAAGGAAGGGGCTGTCTTTTTGCCTCTTTTTGCACAATTCCTGACACACAGTAGGCACTTAATAAATGTTTACTGATTGATTTAATGACCAAGAGTGTAGAGACTCTGTGAAACCAACAGAGATGGCAGATAACAAATTTTATCATATAATCATCGTCACCACATAATCATCGCACTGTTTTTTTCCCCAGTCCAAAAATTGGTTTATAACTTTTCACCACGTAATAATCACATGGTATAATTCTATTCATCACGCTGCTTAAAAGGTAAACAGAGCAGTCGTGTATTCACCAGTGGCATATGGATACACATTTATCTCTTGCATATTGTGAGCCAAGAGCCTATAACTCTCTGCACATGCGCATTGTCAATATATTTCCAAAAGCTGACTTGCAAGGTTTGTTTGGAGCACTGCAGTATGAACGGTATTGTCATTCAACCCAATGAAGAGTCACAGGCACAAGGTGAGCAAGGCCAGGAGGCAAGGGGCCATGAGTAAGTCATGTGATATGGTAAGACT
This sequence comes from Phascolarctos cinereus, assembly GCF_003287225.1. Lineage (NCBI taxonomy): Eukaryota > Metazoa > Chordata > Mammalia > Diprotodontia > Phascolarctidae > Phascolarctos > Phascolarctos cinereus. The sequence continues at coordinate 60,253,856 of NW_027555625.1, forward strand.
GGCATCTTCCTGTTCTAACTAAACTGTACAGTTCATCTATCAATGATACAGGTCAGTAATTAAATGATATTTAGGTAATACCAACATAATTTTTTAAAGGCGTCACATGATGGTCACACCCCACTTTTTGAGTAGAATTTGGCATAAAATCTGCAATGATTATGTGGTGAAATAAGGTAACAGTAAGGAATGGCCAAAGTCAAAATCAGTTTGAGGACAAGGACTGCCCTAGATTTGGCAATCAGGAATTCATCAGTGACCTCTGGAGAAGCAATCTCAATGCAATGATCAGTGTGGCAGGCAACACAGGTGGAGACAGCACAGTAGCTGGAAAGATTAGAAGAATCAAAGAATGCTTTTTTTAAAAGATTGAGAAAACCTATCCATGTGCAGTGTGCAGACAGAGGAGCCGGGGAAAAGGAGAGGTTGAAGAGGCATGAGAGAGAGAAGCAATGAGAGTAAGGTCCTAGAAAAAACAAGAAGAGAATGGGCTCAAGGCTCCAAGTCTTAGTGATGACTAGGGATCCCCCTTCTGTGGCCAGGCAAGGAGAAAAAAAATCGTGTGATGATGTTGAAAGGCTTTTAGGGAATGGGGAAGGGAAGTTGAGGGAGTTCAGGCCAGATGGGCTAGGCAGCACTCAGAAAAAAGAAGGCTCGGTCACCTGCTGTAAATGTAGGGAAACAGAGAGAAGGAAAGGTTGGAAACAAGTCCTGTGGCAAACATTCCTGGAAGGTGTCACATCCTCAGGGCAGGTCCCTCCTGAATTCTCCCTGCTTGCCAGACAACTGGAAATGAGATCCTCAGTCTGTGCTGCTCATGGCACCCCCAGGAACCGCTGTGACCAACTGCTTGTTAGTGACTTCACCTCCAGAGATGACAGTCTCCTTGCTTCGGCCTCTTCTGTACTTCCTTCAGTACCTTTACACACTGACCACCAAACCCACATCCCCATCTAACTTCTTACTTACCTTGTCTCACCAACAACCTTGTCCTTCAATTAGAGTCCTCTTCCTGCTGCTTCTTCTTCCATCTTCCACCTTCTTCTGTTCCCTCCTTGTCTCTTCCTTGGGTCCTTAGAGCTCTGTCTCTCCTCCTCCTTCACCTTCTCAAATCTTCCCATTTTTCCTCACCCCAAATTCAATCTCTCCTCTACAGTTCCAAAGTCCTTCAAATAACCTTCACAACTGCTGGTCTTCTTCATCCTTCTCCCAGGCCTGCCCCTTCTCCCACATGACACACTTTCAGAAAGTGGGAAACAGTGAAGTCGCCCTTCCAGGGGTCTTCTCGATCTTAAAAGTGAGTGGGGAAGGCTGCCTGCCCTTCATCCAAGGCAGTCTTCTAGCCCTCAGTAGTGCTGTGTTTCTGACTGTCATAAGACGTAGACAACCAGATGAGACACCCATAAAAAAGTCTCTCATTCTTAGTCTGTTCTGTCATTATCAGCAATGAACATTTCCTTTTCGTTCCTTGAATCCTCAAAATATTTCTAGCATTTATACAGCACTTTCACGTTTGCAAAGCACTTTACAAATATTTTATTTGAGCCTCACATCAACCCTTGGAGGCAAATGCTATTTTATCCCCATTTTACAGATGAGTAAACTGAGGCAGAGGTTAAGTGACCTGACCAGCATCACACAATTACTAAGTGTGATTTGAACCCAGGTCTTCCTGACTCCAGGCCCACTGCTCTACCCACTGCGCCACACAGCTGTCTTCCCTTTGGCTCAATACAGATCATTTGGGCTTTACATTTGTTATCATGCTTTTTTTTTTTAATTAGTCAACATGGTCATAAGAGCCCTGCTAAACTCAAGAGACAGGAAAGACCTGGGTTCAAAGCTTACCTGTAACCCACACTAATTGTACAACCATTGAGAAGTCGCTTAACAGTTTCCTCATCTGTAAAGTAAGGATAGACTACTTGGAGTGAGAAGTCAAATGACAGAGTATATCGACAGCTGGCCTAGCAAGCAGGAAGCCTGGGTTCAAATCCTGATTCTGACACCTACTGGCTGCATGATCCCGGGCAAATCTCACAATCACAAACTCTCAGTCAAAGTCAATAAGCATTTATTAAAAGCTAATTATGTGACAGGCACTGTGCAAAGCACTGGGGAATAAGAGGACAAAAAAAAATCTCTGCTCACAATCTAACAAGAGAGACAACAAGCAAACACGTACAAACAAGCTATATACAGGATAAATAGGAAATGAGAGGGAAAGCACTGGAATTAAGATGGCTTGGAAGAAGCTTTCTACAAAAGGTGGGATTTTAGTTGAGATTTAAAGGAAGCCGACAGGTAGCAATGAGAAGGGAGAGTATTCCACGTATGGGAACAGAAAAAGAAAACATCCGGGGCTGAGAGATGGAGGGTCTTTTTTTGTGAAATAGCAAGGACATCGGGGTCACTGGATCAGAGTATGCTGAAGGGAGTAGGTGTAACAAGACCCAGCGTTACTGAATCAAAGAACTGTGTCAGGGTGCAGACGAGATGGAGGGAGAAGATGGAGGCCTGGGTTATAAAGGGCTTGGAATGCCAAGCAGAGAATTTTGTGTTTGATCCTAGAGGTGATAGGGAGCCACTGGAGTTTAGTGAGTAGGGGAGTGACCTGACTGGACCTTCACTTCAGGAAAATCACTTTGTTAACTGGAGGATGGACTGGAATGGGCAGAAACTTGAAGCAGACAGACCCACCAGCAGGCTATTGAAATAATCCAGGCATGAGCTGCTGAAGGCCTACATTAGAGTGGTCAAAGTGTCAGAGGAGAAAAGGGGGCGTATTTGAGGGACACTGCAGAGGTGAGATCGACAAGCCTGGCAACAGATGAGACACAGTGAGGAGTCAAGGATATATGGTACCCTCAACCATAATATGGAAGTTTGGAAGTGAGGAAGGGCTTAGGTGGAAAGATAATGAGTTGCTTTGAACAAATTAAGTTTAAGATGTCTACTGCACATCTAGTCTGAGATGTCTGAACGGCAGCTGGAGATACAAGATAGGGAGTCAGCAGAGGTGGGGGCAGGAAAGGTGGATTAGAGAGTCAGTGTAGAGATGGTGATTAAATCCACAGAAGCTGCTGAGATCACCAAGTGAGGTAGAAGATGGCCCAGGTCAGAGTCCTGTGGGACATCCACAGTTAGTAGGCAGGATCTAGATGAGGATCCCACAAAGAGAAGAAACAGTCAGACAGGCAGGAGCAGAACCAGGAGAGTGATGTCCTTAAAACCTAGAAAGAAGAGTATCAAGAAGAGTAGGGTAATGCAACAGTGTCAAAAGTTGCAGAGATGTCAAAGAGAATGAGGACTGAGGAAAGGCCACCAGCTACAGCAATTCTAGGAGGCCAGTCTTGAAGGCCACTAAGATTCTACGTTGCAGAGAAGGTACCAACTCTACGTTAGTAGAGAATTCTTCAACAAAAGCACCCTATACCATTGACATGGGAGGTCCAGGCCCCGTCCATCTAGCTGTCACCTCGGAGTTGTTGTGAGGAGCTGTAAATCATTTCTGTGAACCTTGAAAGCACAGTTACTATTAGTGGATTATTATTATTAATGGGATGGGGAGATAAGCATCACTTTATTGTTGATAGATGGCTATACATTCCAGGCCCTTGCTGTGATTGATTTTGTGCTCCCACATGATGGCTCATAAGTGACACTAATGAACATGTTCAAGCATCTGCTTTTTTCTTAAAAACCATGCCTTCAACTCAAAGAGAGAAGATAGAGGGAAGGAGAACATGACATGTTTGGGATACAGTGAGTAAAAGTTTGATGTACGTAGAAGAGTGAAAAGGCCGGAAAAACAGTCAGGATTCAGATGGGCCTAAAGGAGTTTGGACTTATAGGTGTGTAGGTAGCGGATAATTATTGAATTTTTGAAGATTTCTCAGGGATAGAAGCTTTGGTAAGAAGATGAAAAAGTACTGCTGCCAAACAAGATGTAGCCAAAAGCTTGGGTACAGACGAGTCTATAGATACTAGCTGAGGAAACATGAAAATGATAAGGTTTGGGGTCAGTCAGCTTGTTCTCCTTGAGGAAAGGACTACGCTTTTATTCCTCATTGTGGGCCTCCCCCTCCTCCCATCAGCTTGTAAAATAAAATAAATTATACTTATATGACAGCTCCTAGAGTCAGCAACTAAGTTTCCCCTTTGCATCCAAAGCACTTAGCACAGTACCTGGCACACAGTAAGCTTCACTGATGGACAAGTGATTTAAACTTTGCAAAAGCATTCTACACTAATTTTTATTAGGTAGGTGACCTTGGACAAATGATTGAATCTCATTTTCCTCTTCCGTAAAACTCCAAACGAAGCCCATGTGACGACAATGTCTAACTCTAAAGATCGAAAGAAGACTGGGAAGTACAGTAGGTATACCCCTTTCACAAGTAGGGACCCTAAGCATCACCACCAGGATTGAGCCTAGATAGTTGACTCAAATTCCACCATCCCTCCACAATTACAAACGTTCAACAAATTAATCACTAACCAAATCGATGCCTGTCATCCCTCCACTCCTCACACAGATTTTCTTAGCTCCAATTGTGTATCCCTACACAGGTTTTCTATAAATAAGGCTTTCACTTCTTTGGTTGTCTCTGAAAGGTCGAAAGGCTTAGGAAGGTTAGGGTTACTTCGATGAATGGAGCTTCTGGAATCTCATTACATCTTCGGGACCGCAGTCCGGAAGACAGGGTCTGTCTTCACTACCCACTAATGGCTGACTGATATCATTTAATTATTTATTTAATTGCTTTTTAAATTTAAATTAATTTAGTCACTTGATTATTACTTATTTAATTATTCATTAGTTGCCGGGCATGGTGGAAGGGGCTGGGATTCCCAGCCCTGAAGGAGGTCCCGGTGCTAGGGGGCGGGGCAGATAAGTCTAGGCAGCTCTCCCCCTGCTAGGTCTGTTACTGCACAGCACTCCGGGGGGGGGGGGGGTCTGAATGTTAGGGGTTGGTGATTAGCCATTTGGAGGGAAAGGATCCGATGCTTCCAAAGCTGCATGGCTAACCGAGACCGCAGAATGAGTTCTAAATTTTTGGTTCTGAATTTTTTTTGGGGGGGAGGGTGATTTTCATTTTTAGAATCAAGTCAAACAAGAGTAGCTCTAAAAACTGTAACGGGTTGGCCATGGAAGGGCCCTTTGGGGATTCTCTAATTTAATCCGCCAGTTTTATTCATTAGGAAATGGCTTCAGAGGAGGGACGTGACTTTGCCTAGGGTCACGCCTGGGTAACAGCAGAGGAGAGATGAGCATCTAGATCTCCAAATTCCCGGCTCTTTCCTCGACAGGCCTAGAACGCCTCCTCAAACCCAGAGCAAGGCCCCAAAGCAAATCCCGGGGGGGTCTTGGGGGAGAGGCTCAGGTGCGGGCTCGCCCCCTCGGCAGGGGGTTTCGAGGGCGAAACCCGACTACCTGGAGTTCCTCTTTCCGGCGGGAGGCCTGAAGAAGTGAGACACCCCCAGGCCCACGGGCAGGTGCCCCCCTCGGCTCCCTCCTTGCCGCTCTCGGAAGCGTGGCAGACCAGGCCACGGCCCCGCCCCCCAGGAAGAAGGGAAGCTGTGACCGGGGCCCGAGGGGGGGAGGGCATCTCAAGCTCCTCCTTCCTTCAGGACCCCCGCCCTCGGCCCTCCTCTAAAAGAGCCTGAAGCGGGGCCCGGGAGCGCAGCCTCCCTTCTGTCCCCGAACCGCTCCGGCCTCCTCTCCTGCTGCCCGTCGCGCACGCGCACTGCTTCCTCTCCGCGCTCCCTTCCCCCCACCCCCAGCCTCCGCTTTAGAACCGTAAAGGTCGGTCGGTCGGCTACGTGTCTCACCGTCCTCGAGACCCGCCGCTGCCGCCAGCGCCATCTTCTCCCCGCAACCAGACGGCCCAAAAGCATGTGTCGGTAGGGGCGAACTAAGGTTCACTGGAGGTCCCGCCCCCTGCCTCGTGAGGCCACGCCTACCAGGGGGCCGGTGAGGAGGCACGTACGTGTCGTCGTCGGAGGCGGGGCTAAAGAGAAATCCCGGCATGCTCTGGGAAAGCCAGTAAGCCCACCATGATGGAGGCTGGTGCGGCGCCCGCCGTGTTGCGGGTGAGGCGGAAGCGCGGCGCGGATCCCGCCGAGGCGCTCGTCCTCGCATGTAAACGGCTGCGGAGCGGGGCCTCCGAGGAGGGGGCGGGGGCCGCGGGCCCGGGGCCCGTGGAGGAGAACGTCTTCAAGCTGGCGGCGACCGTGTGCTCCCAGGTAGCGGCTCCGGGCTGGGGAACGGCGAGCCGGGCAGGACAGGTCATTTCGGCCATCCCTCAGCCTCCGGCCGCCGAAGCTGGGGAGCAGGCAGCCGCCAAAGGCAGGAGGCCTGGGTTCAGTTCCGGCTACCGCCGTCTCTGGGATCTGAGCCTCAGTTGCTTCATCTGAAAAATGGGGGTAATCGTGCTTACAGAGCCTAGCCGTCTGGTTCTGGAAAAGCATTCCAGAAATAGAAGCAGGGATTTTTCGGTCCAGTCCCCTCATTTTACGCAGGAGGAAACTGAGGACCAGAGAAGAATAGGGATAATCAATACATAAGTAGGAAGCGGGTCTGACCCCCTTAACGAGCCCGGCCCGAGCCCATATTATACTTGGGGGGCCGCGGAGCCGAAGAGAAAGGGGCTACTTAATTACACAAAATGGAAATAATTTTGCATGAACAAAATCAGCACAGCCAGGATAAGAAGAGAAACTGTGGCTGGGACAGAAAATCTTGGCATTGAATATCTCAAATAAAGGCCTTATGTCTCAGTCATGGGAAATGTACCTAAAAAGACCAGAGTCATTCCTCCATAGATAAGTGGTCTTTAAAGGGTCTGAATAGTTCTCCAAAAGGCCCACTGCAGACTATTAACAGCTGTCTGAAAGGTTGCACAAATCACCGATAATAAGAGAAAAGCAAATTAAAATAACACCCAAAGATGACAAAAGTCAGAAGTAGTCAATGTTGGAGTGCCTATGGGAAGAAGGGAACTGATTGGGTGGACCTGTAAATTGGTCCAGCCACTGTTGTGAGCAATTAGGAATTGTATTTTTAAAATGACCCAAGTGTTCACACCCTTTGACCCAGATAAACATCCCAACACTTGGCATATACTCTAAGGAGGTTAACAGAAGTCACATATAAATTTGGAATTATACCCAAAGGGCTATATAACTGTGCATACCCTTTGATCCGGCAATACCACCACTAGGTCTGTCCCAAAGAGATCATTACAAAGGGAAAAGGACCCATATGTACAAAAATGTATCAGCTCTTTTGTGGTGGCAAAGAAATGGAAATTGAGGGGATGCCCATTAGTTGGGGAATGGCTGAACAAGTGGTGGTATATGAATGTAATGGAATACTATTGTGTTATAATGTGAAATGGTGAGCAGGCAGATCTCAGAAAAACCTGGAAAGATCTGCATGAACTGATGCTGAGTGAAGTTAGCAGAACCAGGAAACATTGTACACAGTAACAGCAACAATGTGCATTGATTGACTATGACAGACTTAGCTCTTCTCAGCAATACAGTGATCCAAGACAATTCCAAAAAGACTCAGAATGGAAAATCTATCCATATCCAGAGAAAGAACTATGGAGTCTGTATACAGATCAAAGCGTACTATTTTCTCTTTTTTTGTTGTTTTTTGTTTTTCCCTTTCATTCTGATTCTTCTTTCACAACACGATTAATGTGGAAATATGTTTAATATGATCGTACATGTATAACCTATATGAGATTGCATGGCCTCTTGAAGAGGGGATAGTGGAGGAAAGGGTGAAAATTTAGAACTCAAAATCTTATAAAAGCAAATGCTGAAAACCAAAAAAAAAATTTTTAAATAATAATTTATGTGTAACAGCATCATGGACATAAAAAGAAAAGTCATGTATAACAAAATACTTGTAATAGTATTTTGGGGGGGCAGTAAATATGGTTTGGAAAATCATTCAATTAACAATCATTAGTTATTAAGCATCTAACATGTGTCAGGCACTGCCTGGAAAACTGGAAACAAAGTTGGTACCTATCAAGAAAATGGATAAATCATAGTTTATCAACATAATGGAATGTTATTGTACCATAAGACAAACATTAGGGATTCAGGAAAACATAGGAAGACTAGATGCAGAGTGAAGTAAGCAGAAATAGGAAAGCTGTAAACTGAACTGAACACAGTATGATTATAATAGTTAATCTTGATGTCCAAAAAGGAAAGAAATAGATCTCTTCCCTTTCAGTGGAATAGGGAGGGACCGTGAGGGTGGAATGTGTTACAGTACTGTCAGACTCACATGATAGGTCAGCAGATTGCGCTTAACTGTTTTTTGTTAAAAAGGAAGGCTAGGCTCACTGTATGAGGAAGGCCTTGTCCTGAAACAACTATGACAAACATAAAAACAGCAATAACGCTTTAAAGAAAGAAGGAACATGGCTTTGGAGTCTGAAAACCGGAGTTCAAGTGCAACCGTCCCTTAAGCCTACTGAGCATCAGTTTTTTGACCTGCCTCTCTTCAGTGCTCACAAGCCTCCCCTGTGTCGTCTGTACAGTGAGAACGTTGAACTAGAAGATGTCAAGGGTCCTTCCAGCTCCATAATTCTTTATATCCTGGTTGCTTCTGTCTCATTTTCTTTCTTCTCTTCCCTCATAGGATGAACCTGTTCAGAAGTATGTCAGAGAAGCCATCACCAGAGAGAAAGCCACCAGAGCCCTGACTCCTTCGCTGGAAAGTCGTCAGAGAATCCGTCATGATCTCCTTGCTGCAAAGCTGGTGACTCGGCAGGATGACCGCTACCGCCTGGTCTCCAAACACCGGGCGCCCTGTGTGGAGGGAGAAGCAGCCCTGCAAGCTGTGAAAGCTGCCAGCAGGGCTAAGAGGGATGACCTGGGCTCCGATGGTACCAAACAAATGTCACACAGAGGAGGCAGTTCATCCTCCGCGAAAGAATTCCAGCTGTTTGACATCATTCACGAGGACGCCACTGAGAAAGAGACTGTCTCAGTCCCGGTCACCTGTTCTGAGGTAAAGTGCTCCAAGACAGCACTGTTTTGTTGTTTATTCACTTCTAACTCTTCATGAGCCCACTTTGGGATTTTGTTGGCAGAGATACTGGAGTGCGTTGCCCTTGATTTCTCTAGCCCATTTTACAGATGAGGAAACTGAGGCAAACAGAGTGAAGTGGCTTGCCCAAAGTCTCCCAGGTAGTAAGTGTCTGAGGCTGGATTTGAACTTAGGTCTTCCCGGCTCCAGACCCTGCACAGTGGTGCTCTGTGCACTATGACGCCTCCTAGTTCTCATTTTGTAAGGAGTGTTTTAAAGCTTACGGGGACTTTCCTCCCCCCAGCCTGGTGGAGTGGGCAGTGCAAGGACAGTGATCCCGTCTTCATAGATGAGGTGACAGAGATCCAGAGACAAGAAATGAATTGCCATGGTCACACGGGCTACGTTAGAGCTGGGGTAATGGAGGGGATAGGATGGAGAGCTTCCAGTGTGTGTCAGAACTCACATTGACTTGAGGACTGATGCTGCGTTAAGAACTCAGGCAGAAGCCCGGGGCATGGAGAAGTTACTCCACTTCTAAACCTCAGTTGTTTCACACTCCGTACCCAATGGCAGGTACTCTTCCAGCTACTGTACCTTGGACCGTTACAGTAATAATACACTAACCCTAAATACACTTAAATAGCATTTTATGTTTTGCAAAGTACTTTCCTCATAACCACCTTGAGAATTAGATAGTATGAGTACTGAAATGCCATTTTACAACTGGGGAAACAGAGGCCGAAAGGTTCTAGCTCCAAAATTCTTATCCTGTGAAGAAATTAGACTTTGTTCTTATTCATGTTGGTCTCATTTTTTCTGTCCTTCTTCCTCATCCTGTATTCTTGCTGTTTGATTATGATTCAAGAGATGATGTTGTTGTTGATGTTGAGTTGTGCCTGACTCTTCGTGACCCCATTTGGGGTTTTCTTGGCAAAGATATTGGAGTAATTTGCCATTTCCTTCTTCAGTGGATTAAGGTAAAACAAAGGGTCATACAGCTAGTGAGTATTTGAGGCAGGATTTGAACTCAGGTCTTCTTGACTCCAGGCCCAACATTCTATCCACTGAGCTACCTAGCTGCCTTCAAGGCAAACAGGTTAAGTGAGTTGCCTGAGGGTCCTACCACTACTGAGTGTTTGAGGCAGGACTTGAATTCCGTGAAATGTTAGATGACATCTGGGCCTCGCATTCCTGCTGCTCAGGGGCTGCCGGGGGTCAGGCCCATTTCAGGGACCAGAGTGGCTTTTCATTGTCACCCCTGCCCTCCTGCCCCAAGGGCACAGAAGCAGCAGAGGACCTAGGGCCAAGGTTGAAGAAAGTTTTTTTTTCATTCCCCATCTCCAAGAGGGAAACACTACTCTTGGGTGTTGGCAAGGTTGGCTCTCACTGATATAGCCCTCCTCAGTTGTGGCTACCGGGAAGGGGGGGGGGGTTGTTGTCTTTTTTTTCCCCAGTATGAGCAAAATTCCAAAGAAAAGGCTACTTTTGTAGTTCTGTCATTGCATTTTGACTTTCTGTATTGGGCTGTGGCCACTTCCAGGAGTGCACTCTGATAAACCCAGTACATGAGGGCAGTAGTCATCATTGTGAACCTTAACATAGAAAATCAGGGCAGTGACAAAGCCCAATTCAGCAAAGGACTTTTCTAACTTGGTTTGAAAATTCAGGGTACTCCCTTCATTGTGAAATGAGTAGTCATCACTAGCCAAGCTTGGCTCCAAAGAAGAGATAGAACACACCTCAGAATCAGAGACAGAAGTGGAGGAACCATGAATGTGGCATGCTGCATATTATATATTAGCACTTTCTGATAAGTGTTAGTTTTACAGAACTTTTTCTTTTTTGAAAAATAGCTTGTTATTTTTCTTTTGTTTTTTTAGACAATTGGGATTAAGTGACTTGCCCAGGGTCACACAGCTAGTAAGTGTCAAGTGTTTAGTCTGAGACCAGATTTGAACTCAGGTCTTCCTGACTTCAGGGTCGGTGCTCTATCCAACTGCACCACCTGCCGCTTTGTTATTTTTCAATAACAAATTTTTTATTACTGTTCTCTGCCAACCCCCCCCAATTAAGCAAAATTTTCTTTATTGAAAACCCAAAAAAATCCCTCAATACATAGCCACATAGCTGATAAAATTAATTCCTACATTGGTTGTATCTAAAAATGTGTCTTTTTACTTTAAGCTCATCATCTTTGCAGGAAGGGAGTGGCATGTTTCATTTTCATTCTTTTGTACTTCATGGTTTATCATTTCATTAATCAGAGTTCTAAAGTCTTTCTCTGTCATGTTATCAGTGTATAAAATTGTTCTCCTAATTCTGCTCACTTTGCTCTCTATCAGTTCATAAAGGCTTTCTTCCCTTTAAAAAAAATTCATTGTTATAAGGGATGATCTCTTGGAGGGGCTGGAGAAAGAGATACAGCAAGGAGATGTAGGTAATGATATGAGGTAGCAATAAAACTTTATTCTAAAAATAGAAACATGTAGTTTGCTGTGGAAATTAGAACCATGGGAAAGATAATGGAACAAAAAATTACAATTCCCTTTGTATTTCTGGGATGAAATGGTAAATTCTAGATGGTCATCCACTTTGGTTTATTGAGATTCTTGGCAAATTACATATGTTACCTATAGTCATTCCTTTGTATTTTTCTAACAGAAATCTGATCCAGATGTGATACTCTGTAATTCAGTAAAGATGATCCGTGAGCAGCTAGCCATCTCCAAGGACGGAAAAGGAACGGAGCACCGAGAAAAGGAGGACGATTATGTATATGACATTTACTACATGGAGACGTCTACCCCAGGATGGATTGAAAGCATCCTCTCTGTGCAGCCCTACAGTCAGGATTGGGAGCTGGTAAGGCAGGCCTCAGGGGTGCAGGCTTAGGTAGACCCTGAGAGCAGGGGTCACACTCAGAATCACAGGGGAGAGTTGAAGGGCATCTCAGCATCCACCTGGACCGGCCCATCTGCTGTAACAGCTGCAGACCTGCACAGATGAAATGACTCTTGGGACAGCTCAAATGGCTGGGCCACTCACCCTCAATTTACCAAACAAAATCTAGTTCTTCCTCCTATAACCACCCTCCTCCAAAATGCTTAAAGGCATCATGTTCCTGCTGAATCTTTTTTTTTGGGGGGGGTGGTTTAATGTGCCTAGTCCCTTCACCCAATCTTCATAGAAAAGGAACCTGTGGAGGTGGATTGTTCTCTAGTCAGTGTCCCTATTGAGGCAGCTAGGTGGTTCAGTGAGTGGAGCCCTCGGCCTGGAGTCAGAAAGAGTTTCAATGAAGACTCAGACACTTGGAGCTGTGTGACTCCAGGCAAATCAAAATGTTACCTCTTTCTGATAGAGTACCAGCCCTGGAGTCAGGGGGACCCGAGTTCAAATGCGGCCTCGGACACATGACACTCACTAGCTGTGTGACTGTGGGCAAGTCACTTAACCCCCAACTGCCTCACCAAAAAAAAAAAAGTTACCTCCTCCTGCCTCAGTTCCATCATCCACAAAATGGGGACAGTAACAGCCCCCAGCTTCTAGATTTGTTGTAAGGATCAAAGGAGATCATATTTGCAAAGTGCTTTGCAAACCTTAAAACACTATCTAATTACTAGCTATTAGTATACTCAGTTCCTCCAGTAATGATTTACAGAATCATAAAAAAAGTTTATTTTTACTCATCTTCCCCTAGGTTTATAACAGAATCTTTATTTTGGATCATCTGAAAAGACTTGGGAAGAAGCACTTTTGCAGTTCAAAACCCAAGTCTTTTTTGTCTTTCTTGCACTTAGGACAATAGAAACAAGTATCATAAGATTTAGTCCTAGAGGTGACCCTAGATAACATCTAGTCCAGGGATTCTTAAGTGGGATTGTTGAATTTTTGTGTTTCTATTTTTAAATATTTTGACAACAGTCTTTCAGTATAATTGAATTCCATTGTAATCCTATGGATTTAAGAACACTATTCTGAGAAAAGGTCCACAGACTTTAGGAGCTTGCCAGATGGGTCCATGACATGAAAAACCCCTGGTCTGGTCCAACATTCTCATCTCACAGATTAGGGGAAGTGTCTTGTCTGAGGACACAGAGCTAATAAGTAGGAAGGAGCAGGATTAAAATCCAAGTCCTCTGACACCCCATCTCCGTGCATGTGCGCCCCCCCCCCCAGCAGCACTGGTTCTGCTATGCCTGTGTTTGGATTATGTCGCCTGCTTTTCCAAAACAGATGGTAGTTTGTGATTTGTTGGGACTCTGACTGTGATTACTGTTTGTACTGAGATGAACAGGTAGCTGATGATCATCAAGCAGAGGAGATTGATGATGATGATGATGATGATGAGAACAGTGAGAATCACTGGCGTAACGAGTACCCTGATGAGGAAGAAGGAAGCAGTGACAGAGAGAGCACTAGAGGTAATCATAGTGAGAGTTCACATTTAATGTTAACACTTTGATTCATTCAATCAGCTAGCATGTATTAATTGCTAAGCACTAGGGATAGAGATAGTAGGGCTAGATAGTAGTGGTTAAAATACTGCTGACTGTGTGACCTCAGACAAATCAATAAATATTTTAAATACCTACTATGTGCCACTGTGGCAAGTGCTGGGGATACAAAATGGGGGGGGGGTGGATACAGAGTCAGAAATCCCAAGGTAATGAAGCCAAGGTGAGAAATGAAGAGATATCTGAGCTGAGTTCTCTCTTAAATGGAGGCTGAGGGCTGAGAGGCATCTAGGTGGCACAGTAGATAGAGCATCAACCCTGAAGTCAGGAGTTCAAATCTAGCCTCAGGCACTTGATACTTACTAGTTGTGTGACCCTAGACAAGTCACTTAACCCCACTGCCTAGCAAAAATGTTTTTAAAAAAAAAAGCCTCCAAGTTCATGGCCCCAATCAGAGAGGCAGAGGGTGCTAATGAGGTGGGATATGGGGGCTGATGGGATTTTACAACATGATGAGGTTTTTGAATTGTATTAAATTATAAGGCGTTGAACTTTGTAGAGAAAAGTCCTGGTTTCTATTCCTGCAATCAGAAGGAAGAAATTTGTATAGCGTAGAACTCTCACAGCCTGGTCCTCTACAGATACCTTCAAAAAAAGATGTCACAAGTGTCTGGTTCACCTGTTCTCATTCTTTTTCTAGGGTCTGATGAAGAATATGACAGCTTTAGTGATGAGGAAAGTAGCGTCATCACGCCGAGGAAATGGAACAAATATCCCTATGACGTGCTAAAGGAGTTTGAGTATGACAGCTCCCAGGATTTCGATTCAGACTGAGGAGTACTCAAGCATTCAGCAGCTGTCTGGCACAAGCCTTTTGGTGGCTCTGACCACAGACGTCATCCTCTTTGCTGCTGACCCTGCCCCAGAGTATTATAACTTACCTTGGAAAGGGAAAAAAAATGAGCCTCTAAGGGATGTTCACCTCTTGGGTCAAATTCTGGCCTCCAAACAATTTTGTGCTACTGGGGAAGGAAAAACCTAAGATAAATCAGAGTTCCTTTGCCTCTAACCGCAGTATTGCCCATCGGTATGGGAAGAAAAACCTCTTTCACCTGACACTGCCGGAAAATATTTTCCTTTCCCTATACTTTACTTTAGCCTCTTGTTTAATCTGGAAGGTTTTCCCCTTCCATGTGAAGAATTGACTTTGCATGTTCAAATCTACAGCATTCCTAAGATTGAGTCTTGGCAAACAAAAGTTAACTTTTGAAGCCAATGGATAAAGAGATGTCGTTAATGTGCTTCATGTGAAAAGGTTGGTCTTCCCCAACCTCTGCCCTGCCGCAGAAGACAGGCCCTGCTCCTTGCTTAGTGAGGCATTTCTTTGGAAGCCTCTAGAGTTAGAGGCGAAAACACTATGAAAGGCTGCACTGAGTACACTTCATCAACACAGGAAGACAATGCATGTATATTCACTAAGGTGGTTTCTGGTTGTAAAAACCTGCAAGTGTTAAAAGTGAAAAGAATCCATGTTCGTATTTTCCCCCATTTCCCATCTGTGGCCTTACTTTGATCCTGCTTATAGAGTTGGGAGTCCTTTGACAGAAATGCCAAGGGAGCTGTGTGTGTGTGTATGTATGTATATATGTGAATTTGATGCACTGATTGTATTAAAATTTATTTTGGAACATGGAAGAAAATGCTTTCTCAGATGTTTCTTAGACTCTTCAATGTGGATCATGCCACAACCTCTCCTTCCCTAACATTGGCAATATTAACTTTATTTACTTTGGAGTAGAACAGCAATGACCAAGTCTATGGTCTTGGTTTTGCTTTCCCTTGAGAAAGGCTGCTGGGGAGCTCTCACCAAAGAGAAAATCCCAACAAACAGTGGTTTTATAACCAGAAGTTGTGTAACTACAAGTGTATATTACAAGTGAACTTATCAGACCCCCACTTTAAAACCACAGCTGCCTTTATTCCAGTTTGGGTCAAAGCACCATCAAATGTAAGAAACGGAAGGAGCCATAGAGACATGTCTGGTCCAAATTCACTCTGCAGAGAAAACAATTCCAGCAAGCAGACATGACATTCAGACTGCACAGGCTAATGGCAGAGCCTGGACTCAAATCCAGGTTCTGACTTCAATCCATCGCTCCCCAGACAAAAGGTACAAATTGCCTGGCTAAGAAATGCTCATCAGGATAGAAACCTCATACATCTAGACAATCAGGCCAACTAAAGAACTGGACTTGGACAGAAGTTTTCTTCCTGATGTCTTTTTTCTTGGTCTCAGAGGCAGCCCTTGCTCTGCCCAAATTTTTTTCATTAATTTGCTACAAGATGGTAAGACTTTTTGAATAGTCCAGGAAATGGGTGATGAGGGCTCAGTGTAGGGCGGCAGCCACAGGAGGAGTGGGAGAATGATGCACCAAGTACTGTAGAAGTAGAAACAAGAGGATGTAGCAACTGACTAGATGAAGGGAAGCAAGGAGCCGAGAATGACTCAGACATCAAAAATGGGTAGCAGGATGGCAGTGTCAGGAAAAGCGATGGTTGCAGGGGTGCGGGGCGGGAGGCAGATTAGAAGTTCAATTACTTTTGGGGTGGGGGGGGGAACCTACCAGGGGAGATTTCTAAGCTCCACTCACAGGGAGGAAGTGGAGCTGATAGAAACATGCTATAGGTGTAGATTTGGAAATGATCTTCAAGTAGAGCTATGATGACTTAAGTTACAATTTTAGGGGACACCCACCCTTAGGATGTGGGAGAACAGTTAAAAGAGCAAATGGGTCACGGATTGGTCAGATAAAAACCAAGGGAGCAGAGAATATCCAGATGTGAGTAAGCCACATTACATGATGGAGAAAGATGATTAATAGGGGCAGCTAGGTGGTGCAGTGGATAGAGTACTGGCCCTGGATTCAGGAGGACCTGAGTTCAAATCCGGTCTCAGACACACAACACTTAACTAGCTGTGTGACCCTGGGCAAGTCACTTAACCCCATTGCCTAGCCAAAAAAAAAAAAGAGAGAGAGAGAGAAAGGTGATTACTTTGATTACTTTAGAGGCCAACAGTGACCCAAGCAATATCTATATTATATTGGGGACCTCAGTCACTATACGGTGTTGCAGAGTGAAATGGGTGGTACAGAATCACAGGCACCAAGGAAAGGTACTCTTTCTTGAAGACTGGCAGTTACCAAAAGGACAAAGGAAAACAGCAAGGTAGAAAGGACTCTTTCCAAACAAGTTAAAGGCAGAATCTAAAACCTGTTTTATAATTATAATCTGTTGTCAGACAACACATGTTGAGTACTTAATGCTAGAGTCAGCCCCCTTCTTAGAACCGTAGCTTAGTCTCCCTTCACTTGGTATAGAAACTAACAGGATTAGACAAAGCACTCAATGGGTTAGTCCCATGGACATGGCATGCTGTGCTTTATGCATTCATTAGATTTTTTTCCCGTCTTTTAAAGGATTTCCTTCACAACTTCATAAAAGTTCCTACTCAAGTAGGGATTAAAACCACAAGTAAATCATTTCAGATACTAGTATGTACCTCCCGGGAGTCTATTCCCCCAGAGTTCAAAAGAGAGGCCAATTTACAGGATATTAACTTCCCGTCCTCTAGTAGCAGATAACCTTTCCCACAGTAACAGCACATCAGAAGTGAAAGGCCTGCTCGTGGTGGAGAATGCTATCCACATCCAAAGAAAGAACTATGGAAGTTGAATCGCTATCATTTTTGTCCTCTTCTGTTGAGTTCTGGTTCCTCTTTCTAATGATTCCTTCTATTGGTTTTCATTTTTACTTAACAAACTTCACTAATGTGAAAAATGTTTACTAGGAATGTAAATGTATAGCCTATAGGAGATTGTGTGCTGTCTTGGGCAGAGGGGTGGGGAGGAAGGAGGAGAAAATTTTTAAACTCAAAAGCACATGGAAGTGATTGTTGATAAATCAAAATAAATTAATAAAATTTAAAAAAAAAAAAGACGTGAAAGGCCTGGGCCAGGGGTAACTAGGATAGGTACCCCACTAGGATTACCAATAGAATATGCATGCCCTGTTGACAAGATCTATTGCTACGTAAATACAGAGGAGCCACCAGCTCTGGAGTATGGTCACCTTAAGAACCAGATGTCATAAAATGATATCATTCACATAGCATGCAGTGGCTAAACTGTCCCAGACAAGCAATAGGAAAAAAATGTTTATCTTCATCAAAATGTCTCAAATAACAATGTTGTGTTTAATGAAACTTGTAAATTAATCACCGATGTACTACCTCCTAAAACTGCTGGAAGGCAATTGTCATCCCAGAAGAATATCCCATGTGCAGAGTAATACAGGGTCAGGGGCTTTCAAATCCCACCAGACAAGAGCTCAATGAGATTTAAGGAATTACCTCACATGAAAGAAAGTGCAAGGCACCAGACTGGCACAGATTTGAACTAATTTGTGCATTAAAGTGGCAAGTCTCCCACGAGGTCAGGCAAGAAGTGAGAAGGAAACGATTGCAAAAGAATTCAATTTTGGAAAAAAAAGTTTAACCTTGAGCCACTAAAAACAGTCATGTCCTAGAGACCTTCCACTAGTCCCAAAGCTTATAACTGCTTGCAGAGGCACCGAAAGGCAAAGAACTATAGCTACTACCCTCCCTTAGGGTCCCCTGTACCACAACCCATGCATGCCCCAGTTAGAGTTGATGCTTTCAGTAGACTTAAGAGTCTACAAATATACATATAAGCTTCCTGGGTTTGAATCCTACCTCTGACATATACCACCTGTGTGACCCTGGTGAAGTCATTTAATGTCAAACTCAGTTTCCTCATCTGTAAAATGAGGATAATACCAGTACTAGCTCAGAAAGTTGTTGTAAAGCTCAAAGGAGAATAAAAATTAATGCACAACATAAATGCCAAGTAATTTGTATTGGTGCAACATGGCATAGAGAGAGAGCTGGCCTGGAAACTATAAGGCCTGGATTCAAGACCCACCTCTGACACATACCAGCTGTGTAATCCTAGGTAAGCTGTAAGTCACACGGAAGGTACCTACCTCAATTGACAGGGGGAGTTTTCTATACCAATGAAATCTCAGGTCCTGTCCCTAGCCCACACATCTCACTCGAAACATCTGACTGTGAGGGGTCAGTATGGAGGCCACATTCTGCTAACACTATATTCAAAACGAATCCTTAGTTCAAGAAACCTCCTACCACGAGGTCTAAGTTTGAGATTAAGTGGTGGCAGTGGCCGTGCTGATCGGCCTCCAGTGCCATCGAGGCAGGAAGAGACACAACCCTGGGATGATGTTTGCTTTTTCCTCTGAATGGTATCCCTACTGGAACCAAGAATGAGATGAAAGTTAAGCTGCTGTTTTAGGTTAATGTGAAGTTCCCAAGAGTGTTATTTGGCAAAGACTGTTTATGCAAATTATTCCCACCCAAATCACCATTGCCAATGAAAGTGAAGTGTGGACAGAAACAGACTGAATCCATTCTCATCTTCATTCTTTATTGATTCTGAGGCCAAAGGAGAAGGACCGATATAAAATGGTGAGGTATTATTATCCCTGATCACCTCTGGCCCTGGGATGAGCACTGCCTGGCCTGCAGGGCAGAACACTCTGTCCAGCATTAGACAGTACTATAATTAAATGCAACCAAGTTGCACACAAAGGAACACACACCAGGCAACGACATACCACCATCATCCACGTCTCTAGTCTTTGGGACCAATATGTGCACTAGGACCAACTTTTCTCCCTTTGTCACCTGCACCTCATTACTGTCTGCTTCAAAAGCTTGGATGACAGGCTCCAAGAAATAGGTACACAGGAGAAGGAAGCTTCTACCAGAGGAAGATCTCAGGTTCCTAGCCCTAAAGCTTAGGAAGGAGTTCTGAAGGACTTTACTAAAGAGGCCTTACTACCTTCAAACGTGATGCATCTCCTCCCATAGAAGCTCCATCTTCCAAATGAAACTAAACTAAAACCTTCCACAAGCAACCAAACTGTACCACTGAGAGATCTCAGCCCGCCCGGACTTAGGCAAAGTCCCCTCCAGTAGCCCAACTCCTGGAAATCAGGGTAAGCAAGAAGGGAAGGGAGTGTGTTTCCCATAGGGGACACACACTGAGGCAATAGGGCTTGTGAGGTATATGAATCCTGGCAATCCAGCCACAGGGCCAATATGTGAAAATGCCAGTGCTGCCTGTGGGAGTTCCAAGACTAAAGTTTTCAGAAAACTACAATCACTATCACATAACACATCAACATGATGTGTACATGTGTGTGAAAAAGGATCTGACTATTAGCTGTCTTTATCAGAAAAGAATTAGATAACTCATGACTCAGGGTTGATTTAGACTTTTCATTGTCAGAGTTAAACACATTTGTTTTCAAGAAGCTGTCAAAGCAATCATCAGTAAATGTTTTTTGAATTTCCATAGCAGGGCCCAGGATCAACCGGTACTTTTATGTGTTAATGTCTAAAATAAAGCTATAGGGCCTTATTTAAATGAATAAAGTTACTCCTCTTCACAAAAGGAGTATGAACCCTCACTCATGAATTTGCTAATCTTTTCTCCCTGCTAAGACATTAGCCAGAGCTTATAACATACACACTTGTGTACATGTGAACACTGCACACCTGTATGTGTACAAATATGTTATAAGTAGGAGTGTGAGAAACTTTACAGTCAACCTTTACTCAACAGCAACTGAAAACACCACCAGTGCAAAGTGTTGGACTAACCACAATCCCAATTGTTAATTCTGACCCATCAGGAACAGTCTCCACCTGCAGCAGAAACTAACCAGGCCAAGAGAAATCAGCTGTATATCTCAGAAATGATAAATGCAGCCAGCCTATCTCAGCCTCTGAACATATGAACGCCTGACATTTCAACTTGAGGCCAATTATTCTGGATAAATAATCTCAATTAAAAAAAAAAAGGCATATAACCCTCTCCCCCCCCCCCACCTCCAGAGGCAAAAAGTAATAAACCAGAATCCTGTAGAAAAAGTTTGGATTGATCAAAGGAAAACTTTTAAAACCTAGAATCCTTCCCCACTCCACCTTCCCTGCTCTCTCCCAATTGAGAACTCCACCCCTCAGCCCCCAGAGACCATTAATAGAAGAATTTGATTTGGATTTAGTATTAATGGTCTCTGAGTTGGGGAGGGGGACAGAGCTGAGGGCAAGAGTTATCAGTGAGGGGGGCAGTGGATAGAGCACCAATCCTGGAGTCAGGAGGACCTGAGTTCAAATCCAGCCTCAGATACTTGACACTTACTAGCTGTGTGACCCTGGGCAAGTCACTTAACCCCAACTGCCTAACCCAAAAAAAAAAAAAAAGAGTTATCAGTGAGGGAGAGAGAGGAAGGAAGATGGGGTGGGGAAGGATTCTAGGTTTTAAAACAGCTTTCCTCTGACCAAATCCAAACTTACGAGACTGAAGATGTGACCCATTTCTTCTACAGGACTCTGGCTTATTACTGTCTGGATCCAGGGGGAGGTGGTTAAATGCTCTTTCTAGACTTAACATCTCTATCTCCTCACCAGCATACCCTCCCCTTCCTGCTAAATATTTTTCTCACCAGTATGGTCTTCCCAACATTGACTCTTTTTCTCCACCATCATTCCACAGACAGCCTTAGCCTGTCACATGTCAATACAAGGGTTTGCAGTTTTCAATCCAGAAGAGGACTGCCACGTGGGGAAACTGAGTTCCAGACTGTAGAAGACTTTCCCACCCTCAGGAGGTTCTGCTGTCCCATTTCCTGGGCCTTGATGACCCATGTGCAGCTGGTTTTCCTGGCCTTTAGAGGAAGAAGACTGGCCCCTAGTCAGATTTTCTTTCAGTTCTCCTGTCTTCACTTAAGTCCAGCTCAGTCAGGACACAGCGGCAGAGTAATTGTGTGGCCTTAGTGATAGAAGCTAAATAGAAAAAGACAAAGACACCATCCTCACAAACTAGCTCCAAAAGTAACTGTTGAATCAGTCTTCCTAAGAACAATTCCAGGGATTCCTCACCTAGAGCCCCTGATCAGCGGGACCGGCCTGCGGCAACCCTGTAAGATGATTCTCTGCCCACCTGCCTTTTTTGGCTGCTTTGGTGGCCTCATCCCCTTCTACTGCTCTGCACCTTCCCTTCCCCCACCTATCTCTAACCCACCAACAAAACCCATCTCCACGTCCTTTCCCCAGAAGGTCCTTCTGAGAGTGCCTTTCCAAACAACAACTAGCTAATCTGAAAAACTAGCTGTGCTTCCCTCCTCCTCCCAGGTAATTTGCAACTTTAATAGAGGGCTCTCAGAGAAGGTCTTAACCTAAAGAAATGACTAACAGTGGGAATTTCAGACGCCCTGGTAAACAAAGCTTGTTGCATTCCTCACATAACTGGCTACTCATTCTAGCACCTACCACGTTGGGCCAGCTATGGAATTCATTCTCTCTCCCCTATCTCATTCCATCCCACACACACCAAGAAGGAGAGATACTCACCCACAATCTTCCCAATAAAGAGTGGTTTCTTGGATGCAGGCAAGTAGATACCAACAAAGTAAACTGGGATCCCAGAAAAGCAATTGCAATGCCAATCAGGGAGTTGACAGTGTCACTGTAAAGGGGTACAACCAACAGGAAAACAGAGCATGCGCAGAAAACAACAGGGAAAAACAGGCTCAGCTAGAAGAGAAAGGAGAATGAAGGATATGACTATTAAATGCTTGGACCTAAGGATCATAAGATCCTATACGCAGAGCCCAGGCCCATCACTCCAGTGCCACCTCTACCTCCAGCTTCCTAACCACAGCTTAAGCCAAGAGGGATAAGAGTCTTTGCCTGTAACCCATTAGATAAGAAGATATGGCCAGAATTTCACATGAGGACAAACCAGGATGTGCTATGACCAGGGTACCTGTTAATGGGACCTAAGTTCTTGGGTTTGGAAGCCTCTTGAACAAATAAAACCAGTTCTCTCTCCTCTGTCCTCTGCCTTTCCCTTCAGCCAACAGGAATAAACTCACCTTAAGGGGTCTAGGCCTCTCTGGCTCCTTCCACCGGAGGTAGAGCTGCCCTACGACTGATAAGCCCACAAAAAACCAGTAACTGAAGCTAAAGTAGTTGATAAGCAGGAAGACATCCTTCACAATGAGGTAGATGATGGTCATGGTGCACTATAAAGAAAAGGATTTCATGTTACATAAGGAAGGCCATTGATCTTGATGCATGACATTCACTATTTCATATCAATAGCACCTTACATTTGCACAGTGCTTTATGGATACAAAGCACTTTCACGTTTTTTACATAAATTCTCCAAGCTGAGCCTCCACAACAATCCTGTGATAGTAAATAGGTCAGTTATTATTTATTCCTATACTCTTAATAGGTGGCACAGTGGATAGAGTGCCAGGCCTGAAGTCAGTAAAAGCTGAGTTCAAATCTGGCCTTAGACACTTGCAAGCTGTGTAACCCTGGGCAAGTCACCTAACCCAGTTTGCCTCAGTTTCCTCATCCGTAAAATGAGTTGGGGAAGGAAATGGCAAACCGCTCCAGTGTCTTTGCCAAGAAAACCCTAAATGGAGTCACAAAGAACCAGACACGACTGAAACAACTGAACAACAACAATACTCTTGACAGTAAATCACATTTATGTATCACTTTAAGGTTTACAATACATTTGCCTCATAATTACTTTTCTAAGTGAGCAGTCCAGTTGTCACACCCATTTTACAGATAAGGAAACTGGGAATTATGGTTCAGGATGCACATGGGAACATGGGAAGTAAGTCATGGTGTCAAGCCCGGAATCTGAGTATTCTGGCTCCTAGCGATGTTCCTCCTCCACTGCACCACGCTGCCCGAAGTGGCCCGTCCTCTGTACCACCTGACGTTCCCCCCAAACTCCTTTACTATCCCATCCTCTCTACTCTTTCCTCACTCAATCACTTTAACAACATATAGCCAGCTCTTTCCTTTCCAGAAGAAAACCAGGGCCACTAATTTAACAATACATTCTCAACCATTCTGACGCCCCCGACACCAACTCCTTCAACACCCCTACCCTGTTCCCCCTTTAGGATTGTGGCCCCATTACCCACAGAAAGCAACTACTGTAGTGACTAGGCTCCAAACCTTTCCTGCCCATAAACCCCTTTCCCTTCTAGTGAGAGAGCTCACATTGAAAAGCAAAGCAGGAACAGGTGTGAAGCGCTCAATGTGAATCATGGATAGAAGATAGGGGAGATGACCTTCTCGAGAACCCACAAAGAACAACCTAGAACAGCAAGAGTCAGATTAAGTAAGACTCATCCACATCCAACACTTATTTAGCCCTGAGACATGTAGACACACAGACACACACAAACACACATTTATTTGTCTATATCTGTTATCTTTCTATATATGCGAACACATACATACACACACAACATTACCCAAATCCTAAGCCTTATATTATACAGGCTGAGTAAATGGCAACCAGGCTCCCAAGATGGAAGGAGGCTCCATTAATACAGCCAAAAAGATGGCCAGAGTTCCAGTTCAAGTCTGCTTTCCCTTAGACCCAATGATAACCATTAAGATGGTGCTTACTCGTATAAATAGCCTTGCCTTCAGTCAGTAGGAAGGCAACCTATAAGATAACAATAGATACTTTCACCATATATACCCCTAGGACTGGAGAAGTACAGAAGGACAAGGATTAAAGGTCACTTCACAGGCTAGCAAAGCTAGCCAGTTTGTGCTACCTGCCATTAACACAGTGAGACACAAACTAGGCAGCATGAGCTTTATTACCTTGATGAAGCAAAGATGGATGCATTGAGGCCTCCAAAGCAGGAAAAGGCAACAGCAATAGGAATTGTCCAGCTAAATATGCCAAACACCTTGTCAGCAAATGTCTGGTAAATGAAGAAAAGAAAGTAAGTTATTAACACAAAGACCAGAGCAAGTAAGTATCTCACGAAGAGCTCAACTGGGATGAACATCATAGGGCCTAGGCTAGAGACTGATCTCTGCTTCTAGACCAGATGATGGCTTCCACAGAGCAATTCACTGTGCCAAGAACAGGGGAAGAGATAGAAGTAGGTCACACAACCCAACGTCACTCTTCGTGACTGGCCCAACCACCAGGCAAAGGAAGACAATAGTGAAAAGGAATGAATTTTGTGACACGATTTCCAAGACAGTCTCAGAATACAAATGGGACTGGGACCAGGGGGCTCACCACAGCCACAGCATCACTCCCTAGCACAGCCTGCATATCCAACACTGTATAGTAGGCCACATTGGTCAGGATATAGATGAGTGTCACAATAGGCATAGATATCCCAATAGCCAGAGGCAAGTTCCTGTTGAGAAAAATATCAATCATTCACTAGGACCCTGTACCTCCTTTGTTCAGGCCAACAACTGAGTCTCCCTTTGGGAAAGCATTCTATGCAACTACACTCCTAGCCATTGGGGCCTACTGAATCTCCTTAACAATGTGTTACCCCCAACATCTTTTCACTCTACAACCAGGTGAGATACCAGCCACAGCGTCTTGGATTTAGAGGTGGAAGGGTCCTCAGAGGTTATTTAGTCTGAAATTTTACAGGTAAGGAAATTGAGGATTAAATGACTGACTCAAGCTCACACAGGCACTAAATAATAAAATCAAGAGCCATACCCAAATCCTCTGACCCCTAAATCCCCTACACCATGCTGTCTCCTCAAACTACCCACTCAGACGTGTTTTCTCTTTAAAGGCATCATGAAAGCATCATTTCAAGTCTTTCAGTCAGTGAAAGATGACTGTCTAAGAATGTTGCTACCATTGGATTCTGCACGGAAGGATTATAAAGAACCCTAGCTGGGGTACTCGGGAGCCAACATCTCTACCCTTTTAGCATAGTTAGCCCAGGTCTGGGACAGTATACTATACTTGGCCTGACCGGCTCAGACTTCTCTTCAGGTTATAGGCCTATAGTGAGACCAGGGTTTAGATTTGACTACCAAGGTCACGCTTCCTCTAGGTAGGACACTGTCACTCTAGTGATATGTATTTGATAAGGTGAAGTCATGACCTTCCCTCTCAACAAACTCTCTCCTCCTTGCCCTCTGTCCTTCTCTTGCTCAAAGTAATAGAAGGTAAAAGGCAGAGGTAAAAGGTACAAATGGAGATGTGAGGAAAGATAATAATTTATGTAAAGGTACCCCGACACAAATGGGATTCCCAACATAAATTAGTCTAGTAATGCATTAATGATCTCAACTTTACCTTTCCGGGTTTTTTATTTCCTCTGTTACAAAATTAAGGGTGTCCCAACCAGAGTAAGAGAAGAGGGCAGAATACAAGGCCAGGGAGAGGTTTCCCATATCCCAGGAAGCGCCTTGAAATGCATCCTGAAAGTGCTCAGAATGTCCTGCAAAGGGGAAGGGGGAGGTTTCGGAGGGGGAGAAGAAAAGCAGAGCAGAGAGACAACAAAACAGAAACACACAGAATGAAAGAGAAACGGGAGGAATGACAAAAAGATTGGGTGGGGGGGTTTAAGGGAAGAGAAGAGGGGAAGAGAAAAAAAATAAACAAAATTTTAGTGCAAACAAAACCAGAACTCCTGCCCCATCCACTCTAAACCCAGGAACATTCAGTGCTCCCTCACCTAAAACAAAGCAGCCCAGCTAAGTAAAAGTAAAGGCTACCTCTTTTACCATAACATCCTTTTAAAACCCCAATTACCACTTCTGCCAAAAGCCCAAAGTAAAGAATACAAAGAGTTTCCCTCTTGACATACTGAGAATAATTTTTATCATACCCAGTACTATCTCTTGTCATCATCAACCTTAGCTTGGAAACATAGAACAATTTGCCTAAACAAGTTCATCAGACCTATGAGTAAGATTCCCACTATTCTGCTTTTTTCAAATATAACTGTCCTATGTTAAGAAATCACAGGCTGTGCCAACCATGAAGCCTCCTTATCTTTACCCACAGCCTAGACTAGCACTAAGATAATCATTAGAGCTTTCAGCTCAAAAAGATGTCCCCCAGTCACCACCCTCTGTCCTTGGATTTTATTCTCAGGAATAGCACAGGCTGGGACACGTGCAGATTTTCTCCCAGACTTAGGGGAACAATGGGCCCAGTTAACCCAGTGTTCAGGGTTATCTGATGGCCTCAACAGTCCAGATCCCTTAGGGCAGGGCTAAATCTGAACATAATGGGAAATGACTTCTTGTATCCAGGCTATAAAGTAATCCCACCCAATAGGTCAACACACTCAGAAATGAAGAAGGAACCTTTAAAGAGGTCCAAATCCCTCATTTTACATATGAGGAAACCAAGGCCCAGAAAGGTTAAATTCCTTGGGCAAGATTACATAGGTAGTAACAGAACTTGGAATCAAAAACAAGTCCTTTGAATATACCAAAATCATTGCTTCTTCCAATATACCACACTGCCCCCTGGCCCTACAAATACAAAGCCCTAGGAAATCATGGTTAGCCTCCCACACCAAACATAGTCCCCTGGTTCTCAAGACTTTGACTATGCTTCCTCAGAGTCCAATGTTCTGCTTCCAGACAGAATATAGCAATGAGAAACCCCAAACTCCACTCTCTTTGATGTCAGCAGCCACCTGTTTGGGAGGATTTGAATAATAAGCAGGCCTCTCTGCCCCCAAATAATCTTCCGCATTACTTGTTACAGTATCCAAGATTCCATGTATAATTTCCATACACTTTCTCTTTTTAAGTTCAAAAGATTTTTGGTCTCTAAGAGTCCAAAATCCTCTGAAAGGAGAGAACATCTTTAAGCTCTTAATCAGCCAACAGCTTGGTAGGTATCCATGAAAAAGATCAAGGACTAGCGCAGGACTGATCCTACATAAGAGAAGAATGTTGAGATATAGCAAGGCTTCACAAGTTTACAAGAGGCCTGACTAGAGAAGGACATAGTCAAATAAGGGTTGTAAAACTGGCTCCCTACCCCACTGCTCCATGCCCATCTCCAGCAAAGCATTCTCTACTGAGCCCTATGCCAACTGCAATATGACTCGCTATTTCCCAGCACAGCTCTAGGCTCCTGTATTTTAAGAGATCCTAGAGCCTAGACAGTGTTCAATGCTCATCCTCGATGGGAGAATAGTCCTGGAGGAGAAAGAGGCACAACCTCATCCCCAGCTAACTTTGGCCAGCCTATCAAGGGACCCAGTATCTTGCCAATCCTTAAAACTATGCTCCAAGGAGTCTCAAAATCATATAACATGAAACACTATCTCATTAGTGAGATGAAACCGGTAAACCCAGGTCCTTTCAGATATGCCAGAGAAGCCAGCAGGACGGCTAAACTTAAACATCCTCTCTCCCTCCCAGGACCAACTTACCCTGGCACAGTTTTATAAGGCCTGTGACGATGATAGCAATAAGGGCAAGAACCTTGGCATAGGTGAACACATCCTGTACACGCGTCCCCCACTTCACATATGCACAGTTCACAAATGTCAGCAGACCTAGGAGAGAAAATCCACGTGGGGCAGCAGGTCACAGGCAAGCTTGGGCAGAGAACACCTAGCCCCCTGGGCCAACAGCCATCAGTAATGTTCCATTTCTGTCCCCAACTGCTACTTAGTGATATGGTAATACAGCTCAGATTCAGGACTTCGAGTTATTACAGATCAACAAACTTAAGATACTAGATAACTGGATCAATGAAACGAAGCCAGCCCACCCAGGTCTGAATATACCTGTGAAGACCACACCAGCACTCGCCCTTCACCTAAGAAACACAGGAGTGCACCACATCACCACCCCTTCTCAACTAGAGAATTCCCTCCATTAAATAACTACCTTTACCTGTCCACTTCCCCACTTCAAATAATGCTGATGCAACTACCCTCCTCTCTCCACAAGTCTCAGACAGGAACAAGGTTAATGGCCAAACTAAGGGATGATTAATGCGAGATGGCTAGGCCTAACAGGCTCCTGGGACTCCTGCCCACCTCCCTCCCTTCCCACGATTATCCTACCCAACTTCTATACTATCCATTCTTCCTTCCTACTACCATCAATGAAGCAAGTGAATAGAGTTCAATGGGGAGGGGGCAGGAAGGAAGGAAAACCAGCTGAACTTGGTGGGGAAGGTAGTGACCCAAAAATAGAGACACAGGCACCTAGCAGATTGTCTTATACACAGCAAGAATTATTTGTTGGTTTACTGACAACTTCAACAACACTTAGATAAATGCAACCCCCTCTTCCCCTTCCCCCCATCCTACTGAATCCTACACAAGTCCCCCTCTACCATCACATATTTCTTTGGGCCTCAGTTTACTCATCTGTAAGATAAGGAGGGACATGGACTAAATCACCTCTAATGTCCCTTCCAGTTCTAAATCTATAAACTCTAACTTTCCAGTTATCATTGAGACCAATGGGGAAAGAGATTTGGCTTTGATTTTTTCCTTAGCTTAATTTCAAGACCTCTGATTTTCAAAACAACTCTCACTCACTACAACCATAGTATATCTGCCTTGAACGGGAGTTAGAAGTAGGTACTATCCTCAGCATCTAAGAATTTCTTCCCTTTCTAAACAAACAAGTTGTGCCAAAGCAAGGAAAAAAAGGACAAGGGCATCAGAAGACATGTCACTGCCTAGGTCAGAAGAAAACAGGGAGCTTTACATCCACTACACCTGGGTGGGGAACCTGCGGCCTCAAGGCCACAGCCTTTTGGAATTTGTCCTGTGAAGTCCAGTAAAAGGTCCATAGGTTCACCACTCCTGCATCACATCTAACCCTCACGTTACTTTTTCTCAACAAACCTGAAAAGCTACTACAAAATATCCTGGCTCCATCCTCCCTTTCCAAATTTTTCCCTCAGTCCTTCCAAGAACAGCATCCACAGTGTGCGCATATGCCATGCTCATTACTCCATCAGAAACATCATCCTTCACCTTCTCCACATATCCAAGTCCTACCCCCACCCCAGAAGTCTTTTTCACCTGTGCCAGCACATTAACATCTCCTTTCAACTGCATTTACCATCTGTACTATGCAGATTAATACTGCTTCTTTACCTAAGCCTTTCTCTAGCCTCATATTATCTTCTGCTTCATATTCCTAGGGCAGTTCAGAAAAGATATCCTCTTTTCTGTATGTCACAAGAGTTTTACACAGTGTTGGACACTAAGAAGGCTCAATAAATACTTTCTAAATTGAACCAAACAGAAATATTCCTTTCTTCCTTCAAAGCAATTTCAGTTGGAACTTTAGTCTCCAAATTTCTCAAGTAGCAGGAGCAGGGGATCAGAAAGCCAATCTTTCCAAGTCATATGGCAACAGAGATCTCCGGACCAGCTCACGGACATTAACAAACCAGTAGGCAGGCAGCCTCTGGTCATACATCAAAGGTTTCACTTCATTAAAAGCAAGACAAAAACAAAGTTTTCACAGATGACTAGACAATGAGGTGGGGCAAGGATAAGGCAGTAGAGGAGAGAAAGGGTCCAAAAGAACGTATGTTACCTAGCAGAAATCAAGAAATCAAGAAACTGCTGCAACTGGCCATTATGAGTATCTATATTAGAACCAGGACTGGTAAGTATAAGAATTAACTAACTTAGTTGAAGGACAGATGAAGACCCAAACACTGACATCCTATAAGTAAGCAAAAGCTGCTCCCAGATCTGACACTATTACCTAAACCTACCTCCTTCATCTATCTCCCCATTCCTGACTTCCACATCTCTGACCCCTTCAATCCACTGCTTTCCCCCTTTCCACCCTCTAATAAGACGACTCTGAATCAATTAACAAGCATTTATCAAGCACCAAGAACCAAAAATGAAACAATCTTGGCTTTCAAAGAGCTTTCATTCCTACTGGCAGAGAGAGGTAGGGGGTGTGGGTGTGGGGGTGTGTGTGTGTGTGTGTGTGTGTGAAAATGTAGATAGAGACTAAAAACAGTAAATACAAGATAGTTCAGAGTGAGGGTGGAGAGCAGGAAGAGTGGAAGGAAGGATCAGGAAAAGGCCTCAAGTAGAAAGTAGTGTTTGAGCTGAACCTAAAAGTAAAGAGGTAGTCCATTCCAAGCACTGGAGACAGAAGGTGGAGAGTTAAGTGGGAAGAACATCAAGAAGGCCAGTTTGGCTAACTGTAGTGTACAAAAGGCAGTAATGCATACCTAGTATCGAAAGGTAGGTCGAGGCCAGGTTGTGAAGGGCTTGAAAAGCCAAGCACAGGAGTATATATATTTGATCCCATGGGCATTACAAAGTCACTAGAGCTTACTGAGGAGGGGAGTGACATTAAGGAAATTTGCTTTTGCAACTGTGTGAAGGACGGATTACAATAGAGAGTTGAGACCACAAGATCAATTGTGGAGGCCATTGTAACAAAGGTGATGAGAATCTAGACTAAGTGGTGGCTGAGAAGTGATAAAGGGACAGATGTGAGAAATATGGAGGCAGAAAGGGAAGATTCGGCAATGGATTAGAAAAAATGAAGTTGGGGCAGCTAGGTGGCGCAGTGGATAGAGCACCGGCCCTGAAGTCAGGAGTACCTTAGTTCAAATCCAGCCTCAGACCAAACACTTGACACTTACTAGCTGTGTGACCCTGGGCAAGTCACTTAACTCCAATCGCCTAAAAATAAAAAAATTTTAAATTTAAAAAAATAGTGCCTAACTCTAGTCATATTACAATAAAAGCTGTATTAAATAAGTTGTTCCCCTGAATAAGTCCTTGAAGCACAGGTTCCAAAGCAAAAAGGCCATTAGGGTCAGTACCACCAGAAAGCTCTGAACAACTTCTTTCAACCCTTCCAATCTTCCTTCCTCTACGAGTTTTCTTAACTAACACTCTACATTCATCTCCTTTTGGTTTTGGCTGGGGCTCTCCAGTAGGGTCTTCATTTTACAGGTCAATGCATTTCTAAAATATTTACTGAACAGAGAACAGTCATAATAGTAACCATTGATATTTTCATAGTACTTTAAAGTCTGCATCTGATGCTCAGGACAGCCATGTGAGATAAGTGTTGTTTCTATGTTCATTTTGACAGAAGAGGAAACTGAAGTTCAGAGAGGGAAGTGGGTGAGGCAGAACACAAGTATTCCTGACTCCCAGTCCTGATATCAATCCACTACCCCATAATGCCTCTCCAAAGGGAATGAATAGAGCTACAAAGCAGGTGCTGCATTTCAGCAGTTTTGGTTTTTCAAAAACCTAGTGCCCAGCTGTCTCTTCCTCTACCCTTGAGCCTAAGGGATATAGCTTCTCTCATAAGTACAGCATCAGAGCTGATGTCTCTATTTTTATGGAGAAGTTTAACGTCCCTAGGCTGAAGTGGGAACTTCAGAGGTGATTAGTGTTTGCTAAGAGAAATGGTGAATGTAGAATCTTACATGTAAACTCTCTGGGATGAGACCTCAGCTCCCAATATCAATTTCCAAAGAGCAGCTGAGGGCAGCAGAAGAGGGCAAGGCAGCTCTATAGAGGGCCCCCTTATAAAGCTGCATCTGCATCACAGCACAAGATCTTCCTCTGTCTTAATACACAGACTTATTTGGGAGTTTCTATAAGCAAACTAGAAAATTTTTACTTCATTATCTGGATAGCCATTCTGGGACTCAGCTCAGATACTAAGGGGGGGGGAAACACCTTTGTGACTACTTAGAACCTGGGCTCCACCCCAGAATGGGGTTTAATAGTTAGAAGTTAACTGTGCTGTGGGTAGAGATTTAGGAGAAAGAGCTAAAATACTGTAAAAGAAGGAAACCCTTTTTTCTCCCTTGACAATCATTTTTTTGGTACCTACTTCTTTATGATGATGTATGATGGACACCTTTGTGACCTCAATCTTGTCCAGGGATTCCTTGTTACTATCCCTGCTGTCCTGGCCTCAGGCGCACATTGGTGAGAAGGGATTAACTTCTTTGAGACACTTTGTAGCTATAAGTCAACTAAATTATCACTTCCTAGGTAATGACCAGGAATGGTATTTTACAAGTACAGGAAGAAACACTGTCTCCCTTTGGGATTGCTTTGTTTGAAGATTTCCCATTTTCTCTGGCCCTTGGGCCATTCTTTTACTGCAAAACATATTTCCATATTAACCATACTGAAAAAAAAAAAAAGCAAGAAAAAAAGTGAAAAACAGTATGCTTCAATCTGTACTATGAGTTCAGTTCTCCCCTTTGAAAGGCTATACAACTGGAGAGATCAAGAAGTCCCTGCCCATTCCAAAGCCTATCCAAAGAGGCCATATCTCTCATAGCTCTATTCAGTTGTTGACTAAAGTCACTCAAATTTACATTCAAGCGTACCCTGTCAAAAATAACAGTTCCTAGATCCTGGGAAATACCTAAAAGCAGAGATTTTCTGTAAATGATACATTTCCACAGCATTTTGGTTACAAATTGTGTTTCCTCACAATAATCTTATGAGGTATGTAAAACAAGTATTATTATCCTCAATTGATGGAAGTACGCCCAAAGGGCTACAAAACTGTACATATCTCCTTTGAACTAGCAATACCACTAATAGGTCTATACACCAAAGAGATCAAGGAAAAAGGAAAAGGGCCTATATGAAAAAAAATTTAGAGCAGTTCTTTTTGTGGTGGCAAAGATTTGGAAATTGACAGGTTGCCCATGAGTTGGAGAATTGCTAAACAAGCTGCGGTGTGTGAATGTAATGGAATACTATTGTGCTGTAAGTGATAAGCAGGTAGATTTCAAAAAAACCTGGGAACATTTACATGAATTGATGTAGAGTGAAATGAGCAGAACCAGAAGAACACTGTACACAGTAACTATAATATTGTATGATGATCAACTGTGAATGACTTAGCTATTGACAGCAATACAATGATCTAACACAATTCCAAAGGACTCATAACGAAATATGCTATCCACCCCCAGAAAAAGAGCTGATGGCATCTGAACACAGACTGAAACATAGTTTTTAACTTTATTATTCTTGGGTTTTTTTGGTTTGCGTTTTCTTTTGCAATGGGCCTAATATGTAAATATTCTGTATGACCGCACATATATAAACTTCATCAAACTGTTTGCCTTCTCAAGGAGTGGGGCAATAATTAAGAATTAAATATTTTTTAAAAGAATGTTTAAAAAGTTTGATCATATGTAATTGAAAAAAATTAAAATTAAATCTACTAGCCAGTTCCAGGTCACCGATCCAGAACAGACAGAAGAAAGGACCTGTACATAGGAGTGGAATTCCTGAGTGAGGAGTGGCCAACCCTAGAATACAGGGGAAGCAAGGAGCAAGTTAAGAAGCAAGTAACAGTTAGCTGTGTAGCTCTGACTTCAGGAGTGGGGCAGGGCACAAGTGTGCTGGTAAATGTTTAACAACCGACCCTTCATAAAATGTACATAATCTGCATGATTAACATTTTATCACTTTAAGCATAGACAATCAATAAAACAATAAATCATGCCCCGATTTGTAGCATTTGCCTATTTCTGAGGTGTAAATGCTCACACTGAACATTTTAAAACTAGATCTCTGAAACCAGTTCAAGCTGCCTTCAGCACACCCCTGAAGTAGGATGTCAGTTCCAGCTACCAGCCTTGCCTAAAGTTTGCAGAGGAATAACCAGGTCAGGAATCACAGATCAAAAGGAAACTTATAGTTCTGGCTGGCTGATAATGACTAAGTCCAGCAGCAATTTGTTGGAATTACAAATGGGGCAAGTCCAGGGGTATGTTGCTCAGACCCAAACCCAGGCCAAAAACTTGAAGTCAAACCAGGAGGGCAGCACTCAGACTATGCCCTGGATCAGGACCACTTTGGAAACAATGAAAGCTTGCACTTCCCCAGACTGAAATGTCTGTCCCTGACAGCCTGGGATGATAACAAAACACTCAAAACCCCAAGAAAGCAGCAACAGAACCTGCCCAGACCTTCCCTCCAAAAGTGTGCAGAGCCCAGCCCTGCCACAAATAATGAAGTTAGGAAGAAGACTAGAAGAATGGGGGGAAAAAAAAAAGAATCTCACCATAAAAAACTGCTGTGCTATTAGGGACACATAAAACACAAACATGGAAGAGAATGATTCCAAAATATTTACAAGCAAAGCCTTAAAATGTGAACACAGGCATTCAACTAGGATTACTGGAAAAGACAAAGTAAGACTTTTTAAAAAGGCTCTAAAATACTTTTATAAATGAAATGAGAGAGCTCGAAGAATTGGAAAAGAAGTAAGAGCTATGCAAGAAGAATTTGAAAAGAGAATTGGCACAAACGGTACAAAACCATGTCCAAGGAAAAAATTCCCTAAAGATTAGAATGGAGCAAATAGAAGATAGTTATTCCATGACACAAGAAGAAATTATCAAAAGGCTGAAAACATAAAAGAAAATGTAAGGTATCTCATAACAAAGTATCTCATAACAAAAACAACTTACTTAAGGGCAGCTAGGTGGCACAGTGGATACAGCACCAGCCCTGGAGTTAGGAGGACCTGAGGAGTTCAAATCCAGCCTCAGACACTTGACACTTACTAGCTGTGTGACCCTGGACAAGTCATTTAACCCCAATTGCCTCACCCAAAAAAAAAAAATTTACCTGAACACAGACTGAGGAGAGATCATTTAAGAATCACTGAACTACCAAAAAGCCAGGACCCAAAGAAAACCTAGACGTTAACTATCTCAAGAAATTAAAAAACTACCCAGATCTCTTAGAAACAGAGGAAAAAATGGAAACAGAAAAAAATCCTTTGGTTAGCTCCTGAAAGAAATCCCAAAATGAAAACTCTCAGGATCATAACCAAAATCCAGAGCTTCAAGGTCAAAGAAAAAAATACTGCAAGCAGCCAAAAAGAAAGAATTCAAGTGAAAAGACCAGAGCTACACAGAAACTCTTAAGTGCAAAGGAGTTAAGAGAAATATAAAAAAGTAAACAGGAATAAATATGGAACTAAACAAAGTCTAAATTGTTTATATCCTCATATGAAGTGATGACACATGTGTGTCCAGGTGTGTGCAGGAACCAGCTCTTAATGGTTCAGGAGAATCAACTGTTACATTTTCAATGTGAGTATTTACACCTCAGAAATTAACTGTCTGAACTTAATAAAATGATGCTAAAATGATAAGGCAGATAAGACTTAAAAGTGTGTCATGCTTTCAGAAAACTGGCAGTTAATTAAACACTTACCAGCACACTCCTGCATGTGTTCCCTCTGAAACCTATCATCATCAGAGGTCACAGAGGGAGTCTAACTAGACAGAGGGCCTGAGAGTAGTTCTCTCATATCTTGATGATTCTAAAAGAAAAATGGAAAGGCAGAGAAAGAGGAACAGGTGAGGGCAAGGGAGAGGAAGTTAGAGAAAATTATCTCACACAGTCATGGTACACAAACAGAAGTTTATACAAACAAGGAGGAAGGAGAAAGGATATAGCCAACACTTGTAAAAAACATACCCACATGTACAGAAATACATTTCATTCAACAGGGAAACAGGAGGGAAAGGTGAGAAGGGAGAATGGGGGGAAAGAAGAATAACAGATTAAGGGAGGAACTGGTCCTAAGTAAATCAAAAAATATTTATAGTTCTTTTGGCAGTGGCAAAGATTTGGAAACTGGGCAGGTGCCCCACAATTGGGAAATGGCTGATCATGTTTTGGTATATGAATGTGATGGAATACAAGTGTGCTGCAAGAAAGGATGTAGGGAATGATTTCAGAGAAACCTGAGAAGACTGGTATGAACTGACACAGAGTAAAGTAAGCAGAATAAACAGAACGATTTATACAATGACAGTAACATTGCAAAAGACAAACAAATTGAAAAACTTAGGAACTCTGATCATGACCAACCACAATTCCAAAGGAATCATTAGATGAAACATGTTACCTGCTGATAGAGAGGTAAAGGCCTCAAGAGCGAAGAACGTGAAATCTTTTTTTTGGACATAGCCAATGTGGTAATTTATTTGACTAGACATGTTTTTCTTTCTATCTCAATTGAGGGTGGGAGTGGAAGAAAGATAAGATTTTTTTTACTGACTGAAAAAATTTTAATTAAAATTTTTTTTCTTTAAAGCAAGAAATAGCTGAACCAATAATTGCTATCTATGGTCCTGGGTAAGGTCTTACTGCTGGCCTCAGCCCTAGAAGACACTTCTATCCTCTAATCCAATCACAGATATGAGATAGGATTTCTGGGGCAAAAGGCAATACCACAGTTGGCTGGGTAGTCTGGAGAAAATGACACATCAGCTGAGCAATGCCAAGTGTCACAGTGACCTAGTCATACTTCTAATAGACCTACCTCCTCCTCAACTCAAAGGCAAATCAATAAGTCAACCCCCTCACGGAGCCAAGGGCAGACCCCTCTTAGTGCTTCATGGGATTCAAAGGAGTTCTGCCGTCATTTACAAGATGCCTGAACCATAAAGGACTGTGCACTTTCTTAAAGTTAATTCTATCCCATTTAAGGATAGGGAATATACCTGTGATTCCATTGGTATAAAGAATTCTTCAGTGAGGAAATCCGGTCAACCAACGCACATCAGCAGCACTTTCTCTGCACCTTACAGTCTCAGAGCATTGCCAAGAGGACTGAGGGGTGAAGCAACATAGCCTATAAGCATCAGAGGTGGGACTTGCGAGCTTTGAGCACAGCTCTCTACGCGCTACAACATGCTGCCTCTTTGCCAAAATACTTTTAGTTTATTTTTTTTAACAATGAACAAACTAGAAATACTGCTAAACCTTCTGAAAAGAGATAAGGAAAGAACTAATGACAATAAAATGCTTCTGGCAGTACCAATAATGAGCATCAGCGCTCTCCATTAGAACGACTGACTCCTCAGGGCTCAGCAGACTTTCAACAATCTTCTGGCCTGCCCTTGGTAATTTTACCCCAGAGATTTCTGACCTCTTTCCAGCCTCATAGCACAAACAGTAAGATGACAAGAGAGACCTGAGACAGGGAGGCAGTGCATTCAAGATGTATTTACACAGCCAAAAAGACTGAAATACTACTGAGGAAAATTTATCTGTGAGGGATTGGAGAGGAATGGGGGAGCAGCTATCCAGAGAAGGCCCTTGGCCATCAAAATGGAAGGTGTCACCCTATAAACTATCTCCATAAAAGCCTTTGGAAAACAAAACAAACCTTGTTTTAAGACAAGGACTTAAGTTCCAATTACTTTCTTTAGGCCCCAATCATCCTATGATCTCATCATGGATATGATGAGCTCCCCTGGCCCCAATCCACCCAAAAAGTCCCAGTCAGGCTGGACATAAGAATGCTAAGGGCAGTGACCAATGTTCTCCTCAAAAATGAAATCCTACCACAAAAAACAGCTCCACCAAGAGCCAAGTATGAAAGAAAGAGGGAGCATAAAAATTCTTAAGATACGTACATACACACACCCCTCTCTAAGACATACCCACACCTTTCTTTCCCCTTCTTAAAATACATACTTCATATAATACACTGGGGCTCACAATAGCCTGTGTGTCTACCTATGTCACAGGACTGGGTATAAGACAAGGATCAAGTGAGAAAACAAGAAATTTTTTAAAGTATAAAATATTACAT
Organism: Phascolarctos cinereus; assembly: GCF_003287225.1. Lineage (NCBI taxonomy): Eukaryota > Metazoa > Chordata > Mammalia > Diprotodontia > Phascolarctidae > Phascolarctos > Phascolarctos cinereus. The sequence continues at coordinate 60,291,951 of NW_027555625.1, forward strand.
AATAAGGAATTATTACACATACATCATATTGAAATTCTGCCCCCATACTTACATATACAAGCAGCAGCAAGCAGACGAGAAGCTACATACGGTGGCTCACAAGAAGGAAACACAGGCTGGATAATGTAGTTAGCAAAAGTGATGGCAATAATGGCCTGGCTGGTGGGCTCAATGATTAGCAGTGAGGTCCACAGACGGATAAAGGCGATGAAGCCCCCAAAGGCTTCCAGAATGTAAGCATAGCTGGCTCCAGATTTGGTGATGGTGGTTCCCAGCTCTGCATAACAGAGGGCACCAACCACAGAGAAGATACCTCCAATGGCCCACACCACAAGTGACAGCCCATAGGAGGCGCTATGGACCAGGACCCCCTTTGGAGAGACAAAGATCCCCGATCCAATCATATTGCCTACTATCAGGCTAACCCCATTTAACAAAGAGATTTCCTTCTTCAGTTGAAGAGTTTCTTGTGGCCCCTCAGATGACACGTTGCTGTCGCCAGCACTAAGATGGCCCTCTTGGTGGATGGGGCGGTATTCAGGTATGTGATTCACGTTTTGCCTTTCTTCCATGGTGTGTTAGATTCTTTACAGCATCAGTTATTGGGACCTGAAATCAAACCAATGCAAATGAGTTTGTTGCTGTAAATGGTGCTATTCTAAGTCTGACTGAAGAGGGATACAGGATGGCTACAGAGGCACTTCCCCCAATCTACCTTTTCCCCCACAGATTCTAATCCTACCCAAGTTCGGCATTAACTTAAGATGAATTGGGTTTTAAGCCCCCAATCTTTGAAACAAGCTTCCCCTGATCCCTGCCAAGGACACGGGAGATGAACAAGTTAGATCCACACACCCTCACAGAAGTCCCATGTAAACTCAAGCTGTTACAACAGAGAACCCTGGGTTTGAACTCAGGAGTGGGGCTGGTGACAAGGACACTTCTGAAGCAGGGTATCTTAACCTTTTCTGTGTCACTGACTCCTCTGGCAATCTGGTACCACAGACCCTTTCCAAAGAACACTGTTTTTAATTGCATAAAATGCACAGGATTACAAAACAATTACATTGAATTCTATTATCAAAATATTTTTTATAAAAACATCAAGTTCACAGATCCCAGGTTAAGAGTTAAGGCACAGGACAACTCCAAAGGTACCAAAGAGCTGTCAAGGATGAAACACAAAATAAACTGTTATGGATTGGGGGGGGGGGATGGAAACAGAGCCTGTAGAAAGTAAAGAATACAGGATACATGAGATCCCCTTACTACAAAACCTAAGGATCTAATCAGCCCCTGCATCATGGAGACTGATCTTAGAACCACCAGAGCAAAATGATAGCCTCTAGAGCTACAAGCCAACCAGACCTGATGATATTCAACAGAAACTATGACTAAAAAACAAGAGTAATTTAAGAGAAAACAGGTTCTTAAGAAAGCGGACAATTTAAAAGACCCTGCCTTCAGCCTGAGACCTCACCTGTCCAGGAACATATTCTCCTGTAGATTTTTGTGTCTCTTTTCACATTTGGCCAATTTTGTTTCTTTTGGTATCATTTTTTTTGATCAGGCAATTGGGGTTAAATGACTCGCCCAGTGTCACACAGCTAATGACTGTTATAGGTCTGAAGCCATATTTGAACTCACCTCCTCTCGACTCCAGGGCCAGTGCTCTATCCACTGCGCCACCTAGCTGCTGCCAGGAACATATCCTCCAAAAAAGGAACAACTCAACTTGGATCAGCAGGATTCGCCACCTCACTCCAGGGGAACTTAATTGCTCAGCTTTGGGATAGCACCGTTTCATCCTCTGCTTCTCAATCCAAGCTGTCTGTGCACCAATGATGGCAAATGTATGTGTAAATATAGTGATGCCTCTGTGTCTGTATGTGTATGCCTGCGTTATTCTTCGTACAAAGAACATGCGCTGTGGTCAGTCAAAAATATTTATAAATGATGCCAATGTGCCCAACCTGCTATAACTTATGACAGATGTAAAGGAAAGAAATGATAAGAACCCTGCCTTTAGGGAGCTAATAATCCAAATGCAGGCAACAATATACAGTTGTGTCAAAATTATCATCTTGCTTCCCTCACACCCAACTCAACAAAGAATCTGAAACAGCTGGCAGCAGAGCCAGCTCTGGTCTAACTACTCCCTTTACTTTCTTAAGGCCAGGATCCTTGGAGTGCAGAACAGTCACTACTATCTACAAGACCTTATCCTGGATCCTAATATCAGTGCCAAGTAAAAAGAATGACGACTATATAGTCTTAAAAAGTATTAGAGGGGGCACCTAGGTGGTGCAATGGATAGAGCACCGGCCCTGGACTCAAAAGGACCTGAGTTCAAATCTGGCCTCAGACACGTAACACTTACTAGCTGTGTGACCCTGGGCAAGTCACTTAACCCCCATTGCCCAACCAAAAAACAAACCAAAAAAAAGTATTAGAAAAGATCCTCATTAGCATTTCTTCCTTAATCAAGTGGTAGGCAAAAAAAAGTTAGTCACACACAATGGAACACAGGATATTTCTTTTATTTATTCATTAGTAAAGAGAACAATTGGAAAGAAAAGTAAAGAAAGTACTCAGGATGGGGGCAGCTAGGTGGCGCAGTGGATAGAGCACCAGCCCTGAAGTCAGGAGGACCTGAGTTCAAACCTGCCCTCAGACCAAACACTTGACACGTACTAGCTGTGTGACCCTGGGCAAGTCACTTAACCCGACTGCTTCACTTAAAAAAAAAGAAAGTACTCAGGCACCAATAACCTTTCCTTGTCCAAAATAATTAATGTCTATACTTTTTACTTACAGAAATACCCAGTGAAAAGTTGTCCCAGCCAACCTTTCTCAGAAGCAGATGGCTCAATCAGACCAATGTAGGAGCCAAAGCCAACCAAGTCATATGGAATAAGTCCAGCCAGAAAGAACCTTAGAAATCATCTAGTCCAACAACTAATGTTAAAGATGAGGAAACTAAAATTCAGAAATCGTGGCTTGCTTGCTCAAGGTCACAAAGGTAGAAAAAAGCAGCAGGGAGATTTAAATCAGTCTTCTGACTCCAACCTTGTGCTCTTTCCACTACACTGCCATCCCTACTCCATGCCCCTGTACCACTGAGCCTGACAGGGTTACCACAATGCACCTCTCCAAAGCAGACCAGGTGCCATTATACACACACACACACACACACACACAGAGTCCACCTCCTTACACCTTGGGATTAATCTGACAAAGGTGAAGGAAAATGTGGAGATAGGGTAAGGGACTGCAGTGATTCAGAAGATGCAGAAGAATTGACCTGAACATGAAGTCTTAAAGAGAAACATAGCTTAAAAGGCTCAATAACATAAGCCAATTACAAAAAGCACTCTTAATCATCAACTTTTCCAACACAAGTCCTCCCAAACAGTGGGCAGCACTTTCCCAATAATATGTACAAGACTCCACACAAATCACAGACCTTTTCCAGGCAATTAAGATTAAGATAGTAAAGAAATAACATCCACCTAATGGGGAAAAAATAGGTGAACAAATACTGACAAACTGCCCCATTATTAACGTGTCTTTCTTCTTCAAAATAAGTCTTTAGCATTACCTACTTCTCAGGTTGTTGCAAACATCAAGCGAGAAAAAACCTTTGCTAGCAGTAATCGAGGGAGCATGGCAATGTGGATAGAAAGTGGAATTCAGAGTCAGCAAGATCCAGGTTCATGTCCAGCTTCTGACAATACCTACTAGCTGTGTGTCCATCAACAAAAGTCACTTGACTTTTCAATGACTCTGGCAACTCTTTACAAGTTACAGGTAAGTTGTAGGTCTGCATTCATGGAGGGAATTTCAACCAGAAACTTCTTTACGCTAATGAAATTACAGGTACAAAACAAAAATAATTATCTGCATTAACATGAGCCAATTCACTCCAGATTCTAGTAAGTCTCCAAAATGGGAGGATGAGAAGACTGCTATGTGAAAGAAGCCACAGCAGGAAATAATACAAAGAATGACTACTAACATCCTCTAATGTGAAATCTGTATGAATGTGGGTGTTGGGGTAGTTGTGAGGAGGGCTAGAGTAGAGAAGGTTCAGTTACTGCTAAGTTCCACCATTTACAATCAAACTTGAATTTCTTGCCTAAGAAGTACAAGAGGAAAAACTAATCTAAGTGGTTCTGCCACAGTCCAACCTAATCTGCTTGCTTATTCAGAAACTGTAGCACATTTACTCTATTAGGTACAAACATTTACACAATTTTTTCAGACAAGCACCCAGCCCTACAGAGAAGTAAATACACAATTTAGACAGGTTAAGGATATGCCCTCCAGGAATAGTCAGGGTGATATGACTGATGTGTACTTTGGGGCAGCAATAATAATCGAGCTACACTGCCACCCCAATTGTAAAGGGGGGAGGAAGGAAGCAGGAGTGTCAGAAGTCAGCTGTATAGTTTCTCACCAAGTTAAGTGAAGAAAAGAAAACAGGCAACCACCCAAGTAATGGTCTGACAATAAAGGGGGGGGGGGACGACACCCTAGACCAGGGCTTCATTCATTAACCTGCAGCCTGACAGTAAGGATATAAAAGGCAGGGTAAATGAGAAAGGGGAAGTAAGTACTGCTTGGTATTTTTTGGACTAAGGAAGAGAAAACCGAGTAAAAATATACAAATAAAACTAAAAAAAATTTTTTAACTAGTAAATTAGGAATCAATTATTTCCTATTCAACTACTTCCCCATCTGAAGGCATTCCATCTTTCTGAAGTATACACTGGCCCCATTTTAGTCAACCATTTGAATCACTCAAGTATTCCTGACTAATATTCTTGGGCCAAAGAGTTCCAACACTAACACAGCTGATTATAACAGAAAAAGCACTGGCCAATGGCCAAACACAGAGTAGGTACTTTATATTAAATTGCACAGTGTCAGACTTTTTAATATATTAGTTGGTTTTACTAAACTGGGTTTTTTCCCCCTCTTTTTAGTTTCTTAATGTAAGGGGTAGTTCTAGCTCTTTCTGTAGTGGCAAAGAACTGGAAACTAAGGAGGTGCCCATCAGCTGGGGAATGGCCAAACAAGTTATGGTATATGAATATATGGAATAATTGTGCTGTAAGAATAAATGAAAGGGGGGCAGCTAGGTGGTGCAGTGGATGAAGCATCGGCCCTGGAGGACCTGAGCTCAAATCTGGCCTCAGACCAAACACTTGACACTTGCTAGCTGTGTGACCCTGAGCAAGTCAGTTAACCCCAATTCCCTTAAAAAAAAATGCAAAAAAAAAAGAGAAGAAAAGAATAGATGAAAGAGATAGTTTTCAGAAACCTGGGAAGACCTGAACAAAATGAACATCAATCTGTAAGCAGAACCAGAACTTATACAATAATAGCACAGTAAAGATAAAAAAAACTCTGAAAAAGTAAAGACCTTTTTAGTCAACATAATGACCAACTATAATTCCAGAAGGCTTAAAATAAAGCTATCTACTTTGTGACAGAGAGGTGATAGACTTGACTTTTTTTTTTTGGCATGGCCATTACAGGAATTAATTTAGCTATGGATACTTGTTTTAGGTTTTCACTTTTTTTTTATCTTTATGAGAGAAAAGGAGGTAGAAGGAAGAAAAAACAAAATTTTAATTTAAAAAATAAATCCATACAAAAAAGTAATGGTGCTCTGAGAAGGGGAGGGAGGTAATACAAAGTAAAATGCAGGGAACTGTAAAAACAAAAATAGCAATAAATTTTGTTTAATGTATGTTGAATTGCATATTATCAGACTGAGTTCCACCTGTTAATTTTGCTAAACTGCTTTCTTCCTCCCTCTTTTTATTCTTTGCTATAGGAAATGATCCTCTAGGTGGAAAATGGGAAACATTTGGATATGAAGGTGATATAAAAATAAAAGAAGTAAAAATTAAAAATAAAGATAACCAAAAAATGTTCAACTGAAATTCACTAGGGTCAAGACACCTAAGGTAGATGCTAAGCTGCACCTAAGTGATAATCTTCAGCATTTAATTCTTATATAAAATAGAATGACTGTTCTCCCAATGACAGGAAAGAGATATACAGTATGTTAAAGAAAGTTTACTTTTGTTTTAACCAGACCTGTGATTTCATTGGTACTGGGAATTCCTAGTGAGGAAACTCCCTTTAAAAATACAGAGATGCAACTATTCTATAGCTTGTAGTCTTAAAAAGTTACTTGGAGAGAGTACTAAGAGGTTAAGTGATTTGCCCAGAATCCCAACATCCAGTTTGTTTCAGAGACAGGACTTATATTCAGGTCTTCTAGACTCCCAAGGCCAGCCCTTTCTTCACAGATGCCTCTTGGGGAGCTAGGTGGTGCAGGGGATAGAGCACATGCCCTAAAGTCAGGAGGACCTGAGTTCAAATCCGGCCTTAGACCACTCACTTGACACTTACTAGCTGTGTGACCCTGGACAAGTCACTTAACCCCAATTGCCTTAAAAAAAAAAACAGATGCCTCTTGATCAGTTTATAATGAAATCTACACAAATATGTTATAAAGCATAAAAATTAATAAAGTGTAATGGGAACAGCATAAGAATAAAAAAACGTAGAGATCTGTCCCACAAGACTCTAGGTAGAAAAAAACTGAGGAAACAGAAGAACTAATTTGAGTTTATTACATTTATGGGAAAATGAAATGTTTGAAAACTTTTTGGAAAAGAATCATAAATATGAATATATAAGTACCTCTCTAAAATAAAAAACCTGTGAAGATCATATTAAATAACAGGTATAAAGCACCTTGAAAACTGATTTATAAATGTTGGGTTTACTATTATTACAATATTAATGGCTCCAGTAGTCCAGACTTCAGTTCTTAAAAACTCACTTTTTCCTTCCCAAAGGCACAGCAAATCCTCAAATAACAAATTCTGTACCCTGGTGGGCTACTGCTGTGACCAAGGCTGCCCTAAGGTCTGGGTACCTTTCTCCAGCTACTCAACTCTCAATACCACATTGCTACTGAGGGGGTAAGTAGAAAGAATTCAACACAATTCAACAGAATTTCAATGTAGTGAAAAATATATTTATAAGCAGCAGAGCTACTTAAAACTGCGTGGCCTAAAGCAAGCCACTTCCTTTCTCTGGGCCTCAGTTTCCTCAACCATAAAATTGTGGGGGAAATGAGACTAGATAATCTCTGAAGACTCTTCTACCCTATCAAACTCTTTCTCCCTCCCCTTTTAAAACACACTGTACCCATTCCCTGGAAAAATAGCAAATGCATATTTTACATGGCGCTTGGCTCTAGGCATTCTTGCACCTAGCAAAAAAGAAGGGGGGGGGGGGAACGGGCACTATTCTATAGGGAAAAACAGAACTCCAAATACTGAAGGTGAGAGGAGAAGGGAATACAAAAGTTCTAGTAGTCTGGCAGCTTTGTTGTTCCCACACTGATGAAGAATTCCCAGTAGTCAACAACCTCTAAATTTCATTCTCTGGGCCAAAGCCCCAGTCACCCTGCCTAGTTGAAACTGTATAACATAATATCCCTTTGTACCAGAGAAACATCTCTGGGGTCCTGATTCAATGTGACCCCCATCTTTGACTGCCTCACTCACCCTCTGCCCTTGCTGGGTGGGAGACAACCTAAATCTGAACTCTCAACCCCACTGTCTTAGGACAGATCCCAGAGAGCAACAAAGGGCCCTGAAGTGGGGGGCAGACCCCCCCCCGACATAAGAACATACGTAGCTCCAGGGGGGGAGGCATCTCCTCAGCTCCCCCCCCAGATTCTTCCCTGCCCCTCCGAGTCCTCCTCACTACCCCCCTCCAATTCTCAGCCCCCCCACGTCCCTCACCTCCCCAACCCTCCAGTTCTCAGCCCCCCCCCGGCCCGTGCCCGCAGATTCTCCTCAGCCCCCAGCTCCCCCTCACCATCCCTCCCCCGTCCCTCCAATTCTCCTCAGCCACCACCGCCCCCCCGTGCCCGCAGATTCCTCAGCCTCTCCGGGTCCTCCTCACCTCCCCCCGTCCCTCCAATTTTCCTCAGCCCCCCCCCGTCCCTCCAATTCTCCCCAGGCCCCCCCACGTCCCTTAGCCCCTCGTCCCTCCAAATCTCAGCACCCCCCCGGATCCCCGGATTCTCCTCAGCTCCCCAGGTCCTCCTCAGCCCTCCCGTCTCTCCAATTCTCATCAGCCCACCCCCCGGCCCTCACATTCTCATCGGCCCCCCTACTCCTCAGCTCCCCGATGCCCCCCAGTTCCTCCGGAGCCCCCCGGGCCCTCGGATCCTCCTCAGCCCCGGCTCTCCTGCGGGAACCCTGGCCTTCCCCGCTGCCTCCTCAGCCCCGGCCCAGGCCCAGCCCGTTACCTCCTCATGGCCCGGCCGGCCGCAGGATGCTCAAGGTGCCGCCGCCACCACCGCCTCCCTTCCTCACGCTGCCGCAACCCCTCCTTCTTCCTCTCCTACATACTAGCCCCCACCCCCTCCAGCCCCCTGCCGCGCGCCGCGCAGCCACGTGACCTCTCTGGGGAGGGGGTGAGCGGGGGCGGGGCGGGGCGCGGGGGAACGCGTCGTCGGCCCCCTCCCCCCTCCGCCGCGTGCGTCGCCGCTCTCGGATCCCCAACCTGGCCTTAGCGGGGGAACCTGATTCCTCCGCGGACGCCTCGCTCTGGGAGACTGCAAAGCGTTCCCTTCACCCGGGGCTCGGACGCTCCTGCGGGCTCCCTAGCTCCTCTGCACGCCTGAAAACTAATAAAAGAAATCCCCACGAGCATGTTGCCGTGGGGTGAAAATACCTCCCAGCCTTTCCTGCAGTGCTGGGAATCTTCCCCTGTGGCTGATCTCCACCCGGCCCGGCCGCTCCTCGAATCGCCAGCACCCGCGGAGTAGTCCCCCCCGCCCCCACGCCTCCGCCGAAAACCCTCGAGGGTGCCAAGCTCCACGTGCCACGGTTCCGCGGCGAATGAGGGGAACGGGGGAGAGGGACACAATGTACCCAGTCTTGGAACAGCCTGGCTCTCCCGACCCCACAGATCGTAGGGTTTAGAGCTGGATCCAGCCCCTTCAACTTGCCCTTGCTGAAACCGAGGCCAGGAGAGAAGTCCCTGTACTAAGGTCACACAGGTTCTAAGTGGATTCAGACACAAATACAAGGGCTCCTTTCTGCGATACTGTGCTCTCTGACTTCGGTCGCTGGACTATCCAGAGCTTCCGAAGCGAGGACGCCACTGCAGCCCCCCGACTCCCTCGGCAAGAGTCCTGGGGGATCATAGGATGCTAGGACTGGAAGGAATCTTCCACGTCATCCGATCCAACCCCTCCAGAGAGATTCATCAGAGAGCAAGGGGGTAGGGAATAGGGTAGAGGGCGGGAGCGGCCATTGGAGGGTCAGGTTTCCGAGAATACTCTGGAGACTGCCTGTAGCCAACTTGCCTGAGGGTAGTGGGTGGGCGTGGGAGTCAGTCTGCTTCCGGAAGTTCTAGAGGAGAGTCCCTGTCTGATACCCCACCCGACACCATTCTGATGATAGGAAGGTGTTCTGTGATTATTTCTTGTCCAGTATAGTGAAGAAAAGCGTTTCAAGTGGTTTCTGAACCCGAACTGAGCCTGCATGCTTAAACTATCTCTTGCCTAGTAAGGGATAAGGCAAAAACTTTAGAAAGCTTCCAAGTGGAAAAAGAGGGAGGCAGCACCTGGAGCATTGAATGCACGACTTTATTGTTTTTGCTTGTCTGTGCTGTTTCTTCTTTCACGCTCTTAGGCTAATGAGCTTTAGAGAAGGAATAAACAGGCTTCGACCTTGTGAGCTTCAAAGGTCAGAAAAACCGACAGGGGGGACAGCAACCCAATCCCTAAAGGAGCCAACCTGTTTGACCCAGCCTAGTAGTGGGTAAACCCAGAGGCCCAGAGGCTTCAACTCTGCCACCCTGGAAATGAACTCCCGAGGGTTGTATGAAGAGGGGAGGGCTGCACAGTTCAGCAGTGTGCTGATAAATATTTAATAACCAGCTTGGGGGAAGAGAGGGAGAGGTACACAGGACACACTTTGCTGTTTAATTTGCATGATTAATACTTTATCCACTACATCGTTAAGTATAAACAATCAACAAAAGAATGAATCGAGCGCTGATTTGCATTGTTTGATGTTTCCGGTATACCTGCTCATATTGAAAATTTAACAGTACACTTTCAAGAGATCCCTTCAAACTGGATCTAGAACACCCCTGGACGTATTTTAGAAGTTTCGGAGGTGTCTGTTCTTTGATTCTCAGTATATCCTTCCAATAAACATCCCTTTGTAAAAACTAATTGATGCAAATTTGTTATCAGTGTTACAGAGGAGATATCAACGGGTTAAATGATGTTGGTGTACTAATCACTAGTCACATGGAGGTTAAAGACCTCGGCCTTAGAAGAATACCACTCTCCTACCCCCAGGGGTAAACCTACAGACTTGATGTGTAGATATGTAGACGCAGCCAGCCACACTCTAAAGACCCAACCCATTAGTGCAGATGTGGGTTAGTAGCTGTTGTTCAGTCATAGCCAACCCTTCATGACTCCCAGTCATGACTTCATGACTTGGCAAAGATACTGGAGTCGTATGCCATTTCCTTCTCCAGCTCTTTTTACAGATGAGGAAACTGAGTCAAACAGGGCTAAGTGATTTGGCCAGGATCACACAGCTAGTAAGCACCTGAGGCTAGATTTGAACTCAAGAAGATGAGTCTTCCATATGTACAAAAATATACATAGCAGCTCTTTTTGTGGTGGCAAAGAATTGGAAATTGAGAGGATGCCCATCGATTGGGGAATGGCTGAGCAAGTTGTGGTATATGAATGTAAGGGAATACTATTGTGCTGTAAGAAATGATGAACAGGCTGACTTCAGAAAAACCTGGAAAGACTTATATGGTCTGATGGTGAGTGAAGTGAGCAGAACCAAGAGGACTTTGTACACAATAACAGCGACGTTATGCAATGACTAAGATTGTTAAACTGAACATTTCTCAGCATTATGAAGATCTAAGACATTTCCAGAGGCCTCGGGATGGATAATGCTGTTCACATTCAAAGAAAGAACTATGGAAGTCGAATCGCTATCACTTATTTTTACCTTCTGTTGAGTTTTGTTTCATCTTTCCGATGGTTCCTCGTATTGGTTTTTTTACTTACAACTTCACTAATGTGAAAATATGTTTAATGGGTATGTGAATGTAAAGCCTATATCAGATTGTGCGCCATCTTGGGGAGGGTGGGGGGGAGGAAAAGGGAGAAAAATTTTCAACTCAAAAGCATATGGAAAAAATAAAAAAATTTAAAAAAAAAAAAAGATGAGTCTTCCTGACTTCAAGCTTGGCACTCTCTCTGCCCACTGTGCCACTTAGCTGCCTTTTGGGTTGGTAGAGTGAATCCTAAATCTTGATACATGAGGAAAACCAGCCTTAGGGCAGGGAGGCTTTGTAGGGAATGCACAAGGACAAGCCACAGTGACACTGGTAAGGCTCCTTCACCTTACCTTATGTTCTTACCTTCTCCCCAATTCTATACTTCAGATCCCCTCAATATCATTCTCCATTCTCATCTCCTCTCCAAACTCAGAGGAAGAGGTGGTGCTTCCTCTTGTCAGTGCCAGCCCTTGTGCCAATGCCAACAAACATGCCCCCTCTTAAAAAAAAAAAACACTTCACTTGACCCTGCCATTCCCTTAAGCTATTTTCCTGTTTCTCCTTTTCACAACCAAATTCTTAGAAACAATCCTCCACTTCTCCACTTCCTCACCTCCTACTAATTCCTCAAATCTTTGCAATCAGGTTTGCACACCCGTACCTCATAACTGCCCTTTCCAAGGTTACCAAGAATCTCTAATTGTTGAATTAGGAATTTAGATTGCTAATTCCTAAAGCACCACGATCCTTCCAGTGCTCCCTCACCCCCACACATCCAATTAGTTATCAATTTTTGTCATTTCTACCTTCGTGACATCTCTGGGACTCCAATCCCTTCTCTCTTAACCTCTATACAGTGTTTGACACTACAAACCAGCCCCTCCCTCCAGGCTATTCCCTCCTATGTGGATTTTCAGGACACTGCTCTCTGCTAGTTGTCCATCTACCTGACTATTTCTGAGTCTCCTTTGGAGAACCATCACCAATAACCTACTCCACTATGTCTATTACCCCAGAACTCTGTCCTAGCCTCTCTTCTATTCTATTCTTTCTGTATTTTCTAAGTGAGTTTCATCAGTGTCCACAGATAGCGTTAATGATAATCTCTATAGGATTGTCGGGTAGAGGGGGCACCTGACCTCTGATTCCATCAGCATAAGAAACTCCCAGCAAGAAAACTTCCTGGACCAATTAAAGTCAACAATGGTCTTAGACCACTGCCTGGGGTAGTGATCTGTTAAGTGACTTGACCTTGGTCAAACAACTAGCATGTGTCAGAAGCAAGACTTAATCCCAGGTCTTCCTGACTCTGAGACCACCTCTTTATGCACTAGGCTGGTCTGCCATTCACATACAGATGACTCCCAGATATACCTATCTAGCTTCATCTCTCTTATGAAAGCAGGTTTCTCATCAATTTTACTTGCTGGACAGCTCCAGCTAGATGTATCTCAAACTCAACATGTCCAAAATAGAAATCTTTAGCTTAAAACAAAACAAAACAAACTCTCTTCCTAGCCTCCTTATTTCTGCCTAATACACCATCTTCCTTACAGCCGCCTAGGTTCTCAGCCTGAGAGTCAGTTCTCTCATCTCCCAAATCCAATGCATTGCCAAGTCTTGTCCTACCTGCAGGACACCTATCTCATTCTTTCCACTCACACAGCCAGCACCTTAGTTCAAGCTTCCATTACTTCTTGCTGAACTACAGCAATAGCTCATAACTGGTCTCTTTCCTTTCTAGTCCCTCCTCCACACAGCTGCCAAATGTATATTCCTAAAGCCCAGGTCTGCCCAGGTGACTGTGCAGTTCAAAAAGCTCCCTACTTCTATAAAGCACAGACTATCTTTGATCTCTTTTTGTATCTCCAGTTCTTAGCATAGTGCTTGGCATATAAATGTTCATTGATTGATTGAATAAACATTTACGATGTTCTAGAGCCAGCTCCTTTCTGCTTTAAAGAGCAGATTGTTAAATTTTCAAATCCTTTATACCTCAGAAATCAGTAAACACTGTAAATCAGAACTCAATTTATCATATTGTTGATTTTTTAGATTGAAGAAAATGATGAAGAAAATGTTAACTAATGCAAAGTATACTTTAAAATGTGTCCTGCATACATTGTTTTAAAAGGAGAACCAGTTATTAAACATTTACCAGAACACATTTAATGATCTGGCTTCAACCTAGTCAATAAATATTTATGAAGTGTCTACTATATGCCAGGCGCTGTGCTAAGCACTAGGGATACATTCAATAAAAAGAAAGACAGTCCTTTCCCTCAAGAAGTTTGCAATCTCATTGGGGGAGACAAAAGGCAAAGGAAACTCAAAAGCCTGAGGCAGGAGCATGGTGGAGAAGTCAGAAAAGGGAGTAGTTCAGCCCCCTGAGAAATGAGATGTCTGAGCTGAGCTCCATCCTTAAATGGAGGTTTGAGAGTTCATGGCTCCAACCCTCCAATCAGAGGGCAGGGATGAAGTGGAGGTCCAAGGTTGATGGGATCTTGCAGAATGATGAGGTTTTTCCAATAATAAGCTTACTGGGTCAAGATGGAGAAGTTAAAAAATTTTCAAAGTGTTGTAGCCAAGTGAGAAATAAGTGAGTTCACATGATTATCCCTGATGTATTTTCTGTTTAAGCTAAACTGGTCTCCTTGCCATTCCCCCACATGTCATTTCATCTCCAACCTCCATGACTTTGCATAGGTGATACCCTCGTGCCCAGAATGATCCCTCTCCCCTCTTAAAATCTATAATTAGCTTAAAATCTCAGACCACTGCTACATCCTTCATTTGTGTTTCCTGACCCCCACCCTCACTCCCCTAGGAGTAAGGAGTGCTCCTGACACAATGGAAATTACTTGTCATTTACCTTTATGCACACATGTGATTACCAAGTAGAACACAAGCACTTTGAAAAACAATAATTTCATTTTTGCCTTTATATTCCCCACACCCAGCACATCAATAAATGTTTGGTGAATTGAATTCCTCCATTTTAAACCGATGTCCCAGAGACATCTTAAACACAACTCATCCAAAACTGATCACATAATCTTTGCCTCTCAACCTTACCTTCTTCCAAACTTCCATATTTCTGTCAAAAGCGCTGCCATCCCTCCAGGCTTTCCTCACCCCTGCATATCCAATTAGTTGTCAGATCTTGCCATTTCTGCCTTCCTATTTCTACCATCCAACCCCTTCTCTCCACTCCAGTGGCCACCACCTTAGTTCACACTCTAATCACCTGCGGCCTAGATTATTACAACAGCAGTCTCCTCATTGATCTTCTGGTCCCAAATCTCTCACCACTCAAGCCCCTCCTATATGCTGCTGCCAAAGGAATGTTTCTTAAACACAGATATGATGTCACTCTCATGGTCAATTAATTCTAGTGGCTTCCTATCAAGGACAAATTCTTCCGTTTAGCTCATAAAGTTCTGCACAAGTTGACCCCAATATATCCTTCCAGCCTCATTGGACATTGCTTTCTCCTCCTTGTACTCTGGGTTCCAGCCAAAGTGACCTTCTCTGTTCCTCCCACATAACACTTCTTGGGGCAGCTAGGTGGTGCAGTGGATAGAGCACTGGCCCTGAATTCAGGAGGACCTGAGTTCAAATCCAGCCTCAGACATATGACACTTACTAGCTGTGTGACCCTGGGCAAGTCACTTAATCCCATTGCCTAGCCAAAAAAAAACCCAACCCCAACAATGCTTCTCTCCCACCTCTGGGCCTCTACATTGGCCCCAGTACCTAAAATGCTCTCCCCACTTACCTCTGCCTCAAAGAGTCCCTCTCTTTCTTAAAGATGAAACTCAAGCACCATCTTCTGCACAAAGACCTTCCTGATTCCCCCCAATTATTAGTGCTCCCAATCTACCTAATATTCAACTGCTTAGTTATTAACTTTCTATTTATGCTATAGATAAGCTTATAAATGCATATACATGTAAATATATTGTGTATGTATGCATATGTGTGTCTATATGTGTATGCAACTAGGTGACATAGTGGATAGAGCACTGGATCTGGAGTCAGGAAGACCTGAATTCAAATCTAGCTGTGTGACCCTGGGCAAGTCACTTAACCCTATTTGCCTCAGTTTCCTTATCTGTAAAATGAGCCACAGAAGGAAATGACAAACCATTCCAGTATCTTGGCCAAGAAAACCCCAAATAGGGTCACAAAGAGTTAGACACAACTGAAATGACTGAACAACAACTCTCTGATATATGTGTGTGTGATGTGTATACATATATACATATATGCATACATGTGTATATATATATATGTGTGTGTGTGTACATGCATACACATATATATATATTCTCCCCCATAAAGATGTAAGTTCACTGCAAGTAGGGACTGTTTCATTCTTTATATTTATATTCCCAAAGCCTAACATTGCCCAGCATATAGAAGGTGCTTAATATTTGTTGTTTGATTAGTTGATTGTTGAAGGCACCACCATCCTTCCATCAGACCAAGATTACAATTCTGGAATCATCTTTAATTTTTCCCTCTCCCCAGGTTCCATCAGCTGGTAATACCCCCACAATATCTCTCCTCTCGGTCCCTACTTCTCCACTCATATGGCCACCATCCTCATTCAGGCCCTCATCACCTCTTACTGGAACAGTTGCAATAGCTCCCTAGGTGAAATCCTTAATACTAATTCCTCCCCTCTCCAATCCATTTTCCAACAGTTGCCAAATTAATGGTCCTAAAACACAGGTCTGGCCATATTACTCCTCTACTCAAAATTCCTCACTGGCTCCCTAATATCTCTAGGATGAAAAAAAAACATAAATACACTCACATAAAAAAACCCTGGGAGTTGTTTTAATTGCTGGGGCAGGGTTGGGGGGAAAAGGAGGTACAGTGACAGACCAGCACTTTAGGAAAAGCACTTTGGCACAGGAGTGGAGGACAGGCTAGAGCCATAGAGAGACTTGAGGCAAGAAGACCAACCAGAGGCAATGACAGTTTAGACATGACTAAGTTGCATGACATAGAGGAGAGACACTGTGAAGCAGAAACAACCAGCTTTGACAACAGATTAGATATGTAAGTAGAGTGTGAGAGAGAAGCTGAAAGTGATACAGAGACAAAATCAACAGGAAGTGGTAACAGTTGGCTAGAGAGTATGGGAGGTGCAGAGCGAGGAGTAGAATGTGAGGTCTATGTTTCAAACCTGTATGACTGGGAGGATGGCAGTACCCCGAACAGTAATGGGGAAGTTTGGAAAAGGGAATCTGAGGAGAAAGATGATGAATTCTTTTTTTTAATATGTTATGTTTGAGATGCCTATGGGTCCTCCAGTTTATAAAATCACCAAGCAAGTTAACATAGAGGAGGTAGAGAAGAGGGCCCAGGTCAGAACCTTGGGCAATCCATAGTAAATGGACCTGGCTGAAGATCCATCAACGGTTGAGGAGTGGTTCAGACAACAAGGAGAGCAGTGTTACAAAAAGTCAGAGAGGAGAGAGAATACAGAAGACAAGAGTAATCATCAGTGTCAAAGGTTGCAAAGAGGTCCAGAAGGATGAAGACTAAGAAAAGGTCACTAGAATTGGCAATTAAGAGATCTTTGGTACCTTTGGAGAGAGAAGTTCCATTGAAGGATGAAGTTAGAATCCAGATGGCAGAAGGTTTAGAAGAGAGTAGGAGGAAAGGAAGGGGACATCTGGATTTTAGACTACTGTCTCAAGGATTTGAGCTAAGAGGAGTGAGTGAGTAGGGCAATATCTAGATAGGATAGTCAGATCAAGTGCCACCAGGTTCACCTCCTCCTCACTTCCATCTCTTGGAATTCATAGCTTTCTTCAAAGCAAAATTCATTCCGGACCCTCCTATTTTGTTAGTGCCATTTTTGTCTTGAAATCACTTAATATTTACTTATCTGTGTAAAGGTTGTATTCCCCCTGTAGAATGGAAGCTCCTCAAGCTGCTGTTTCATTTTTGGCTCTGTGCCTAGCGCACTGCCTTGCACATAAGTAGATGCTGCATAAATATTTGCTGAATTTAATTGAAACAGAGTTCCTTGGTTACTCTTTTCATAATTCAATTGGGAACAAAAGGGGAGAGATGAAACCTACCAACCTCTCTCGGTCTCCTGTTGCAACTCCTCCAGCTCCTGAGTTGGCCCTGGGACTTTCACCCATTCACTCTAGTAGAATGATGACTCTCCCCAGCTGGCTCCTCCTTCCCTGTGGCTGCTTTCAAAAGCAGGCTTTAAGTCCAGCTATTCTAGGCAAGTAAACTAGCATTAATTAGGCCATTACTATTGGCCAATCCCAGAGCTAAGTGCTGGCAATACAAATACAAGCAGAAAGAAACACAGTCTCTGCCCTCAAGGAGCTTACATTCTTTTTTAAAAGTAAATAGCATTATGTCCAAAGGGCTCCAAAACTGTGCATACCCTTTGATCCAGCAATAGCACTTCTCAGTCTGTATCCCAAAGAGATTATACAAATGGGAAAAGGACCCACAAGTACAAAAATATTTATAGCAGCTCTTTCTGTGGTGGCAAAGAATTGGAAATTGAGGAGATGGCCATCAGTTGGGGAATGGCTGAACAAGTTGTGGTATATGAATGTAATGGAATACTATTGTGCTATAAGAAATGATGAGCAGGGAGGGCGGAGCCAAGATGGCAGAGTGAAAGCAGTGACTTGCTTGAGCTCTCCTCTAAACCCCCTCCAAATACTCATAATTAATGGCTCTAAACAAATTCTGAAGCAGCAGAACCCACAAAAAGACACAGTGAAACAAATTTCCAGCCCAAGACAACCTGGATGATTGATCAGAAAGGTGTATTGTGCCGGGCTGGGCGCGCAGGCCGCAGCAAACCTGGAGCAGGCCTCAGAGGACTGAATCTCAGGCAGCTGTGGAGGTTTCCAGACTCCTCAATCCACCAATGCCAAAGACAACTTAGAAGGTCAGTGGGAAAAGTCTGTTTCTGTTGGTGCTGAGAAAGGAAGGCGGGGTCTCAGCTCCATTCCCCAAGAGCTTGGCCCTGGGAGGGTAGCTGCTTCCCAACCTTCCAGCCCACAGACTGAAGGGGAATCCAGTGGCTGATCAGAGAGGGACTGCAGGGATCTCTTTGCCAGTGCTGAGGCAGGAATCTCTTGCTTTGCCCATTTTTGGATCTGGGTCACAGTTCTGGGCGGCGGTGCTGGGGTGAGGAAGAATGCTGGCATGGTGGAGCTTGGAGTGGCTGTGGAGAGGAACCCTTCCTCACAGTTACAGGACAGAAAGGAATACTTGTGGTCACAGGCCAGGAAAGGAGTAAACACCTCACCCCTTATCATACCACCTTGGAAGAACTGTAAATTTACAGGTCCCTACAAGTGTCTCTGAAAACAGCTGTACAAACCCCTGAAGCTTGGAACAGTACATTCTCCACATCGGAAGCAGATTCGTACTTTAACAAAGAGTTTAAAACTCAAGTAATTGTCCAGGATTATGAGCAAGCAGCACAAAAAGAGTCAGACTATATTATCTTACTCTGGTGACAAAGAAGATCAAAATATACAACCAGAAGAAGACAACAAAAGCTCCTACATCCAAAGCCTCCAAGAAAAATATGAATCAGTCCCAGGCCTTAGAAGAGCTCAAAAGGGATCTTGAGAAGCAGGTAAGGGAAGTAGAGGAAAAACTGAGAGTGATGTAAGAAAATCACAAAAAACACGTCAACAGCTTGCTAAAGGACACCCAAAAAAATACTGAAGAAAATAATACCTTAAAAAATAGCCTAACCCAAATGGCAAAAGAGGTCCAAAAAGCCAATGAGGAGAAGAATGCCCTAAAAAGCAAAATTGGCCAAATGGAAAAGGAAGTCCAAAAGCTTACTGAAGAAAATACTTCCTTAAAAATTAGAATAGAGCAATTGGAAGATAGTGACTTTATGAGAAATCATGACACAGTAGAACAAATCCAAAAGAATGAAAAATTAGAAAACAATGTGAAATATCTCATTGGAAAAACAACTGACCTGGAAAATAGATCCAGGAGAGAGAATTTAAAAATTATTGGACTATCTGAAAGCCATGATCAAAAAAAGAGCCTAGACATCATCTTTCAAGAAATTATCAAGGAAAACTGCCCTGATATATTAGAACCAGAGGGCAAAATAAAAATTGAAAGAATCCACAGATCTCCTCCTGAAAGAGATCCCCAAAGGAAAACTCCTAGGAATATTGTAGCCAAATTCCAGAGTTCCCAGGTCAAGGAGAAAATATTACAAGCTGCCAGAAGGAAACAATTCAAGTACTGTGGAAACACAATCAGGATAACACAAGATTTAGCAGCTTCTACATTAAAGGACCGCAGGGCATGGAATATAATATTCCAGAGGGCAAAGGAGATAGGATTACAACCAAGAATCACCTACCCAGCAAAACTGAGTATAATCCTTCAGGGGAAAAAATGGTCATTCAGTGAAATAGAGGACTTTCAAGCATTCTTGATGAAAAGACCAGACTGAATAGAAAATTTGACTTTCAAATACAGGACTCCAGTGGAACATGAAGAGGTAAACAGGAAAGAGAAATCAAGAGACTTATTAAGATTGAACTGTTTACATTCCTGCATGGAAAGATGATATTTATAACTCATGAGACCTTTGTCAGTATTAGGGTAGTTGGAGGAAAAAAATTATATATATGTATATGTAGATAGATAGATAGAGGTCACAGGGTGAGTTGAAGATTAAGGGGTCATATCTGGAGAATAAAATTAAGGGATGAGAGAGGATTATACTCAGAGAAGAAGAAAGGGAGAGGTAGAATGGGGTAAATTATCTCACAAAAAAACAGAAAAGAAAAGTCTCTCACAGTGGGGGGGAAGCAGGGGAAGGTGAGAGAGAATGAGTGGCTTAAGGAGGGAATAATGTACACATTCAATTGGGTATGGAAATCTGTCTTACCTTACAGGAAAATAGGGGGAGAAGGGGACAAGAGAACAGGGGGATGATAGAGAGGAGGGCAGATTGGGAAAGGGGTAATCAGAAGTAAATACTTCTGAGGAGGGACAGGGTCAAAAGAAAGAATAGAATAAATGGGAGGGCAGGATAGGATTAAGGGAAATAGAGTTAGTTTTTCACAACATGTCTACTATGGATGTGTTTTGCATAACTGCACATGTACAACCTATATTGAGTTGCTTGCCTTTTCAATGAGGGTGGGTGGGGGGGGAGGAAGAGAAAATTTGAAACCTAAGTTTTAAAAACATATGTTTAAAAAAATTGTTTTCACATGCTACTGGGAAATAAGAAATACAGGAAATGGGGTACAGAAGTCTATCCTGCCCTACAGGAAAATAGAAGGGGAAGGGGATAAGAGAAGGGGAGAGAGATAGAAGAGAGGACAGACTAGGGGAAGGGATATTCAGAATGCATGCCACCTTGTGGTGGGGGGAGGGGGAGATGGGGTGAAAATTTGGAACTCAAAAACTTGTGGAAGTGAATGTTGAAAACTAAAAATAAATAAATTTATATTAAAAAAAGAAAAAAAAGAAATGAAGGAGGGGAGGGTTTCAGAGAAACCTTCTTCGGAAATCTTTAGAGAACTGGGAAGACTCAGATGAACCAATGCAGAGTG
Source organism: Phascolarctos cinereus (assembly GCF_003287225.1). Lineage (NCBI taxonomy): Eukaryota > Metazoa > Chordata > Mammalia > Diprotodontia > Phascolarctidae > Phascolarctos > Phascolarctos cinereus. The sequence continues at coordinate 60,312,707 of NW_027555625.1, forward strand.
AGGTGAGCAGAACCAAGAGGCCAATTTATACTACAACACTGTAAAAAGGAACAATCTGGTAAGACTCCAGAACGCTGATCAATGAAATGACCAGCCTTGACTATGGAGAGCTGGAGATGAAGACTCGCCTCTTGAAAGATACGCAGACTAAACTATCAGAATTAGAATTCTTCATTTGTGGTCAATATGGGAGTATTTTGTTTGAATGTTCAGATTTGTTCAAAGCATTTTCTTTTTCCAGTGGGGAGAGGGGAAGGGGATGAGGTGGGAGGGAGCGAAAATAAATCCTTGTCAATTAATATAAATTAAAAAAAAAAAAGAAATGATTAGCAGGAAAAGAAGAGAGGAGAGGAAAGGAGAGGAGAGGAGAGGAGAAGAGAGGAGAAGAGAAAAATGATGAGCAGGCTGACTTCAGAAAAACCTGCAAAAACTTGTATGGTCTGATGTAGAGTGAAGTGAGCAAAACCAGGAGAACGTTGTACACAGTAACAGCCACGTTGTGTGATGACTAAGATTGTTAGACAGCCCTTCTCAGCAATGCAAGGATCTAAGACATCTCCAAAGGTCTCATGATGCAAAATGCTATCTACATCCAGAGAAAGAACTATGGAGTCTGAATGCAGATCAAAGCATACTATTTTCACTTTATTTTGTTTTTTGTTTTTCATGGTTTTTCCTTTTGTTCTGTTTCTTCTTTCACAACATGACTAATGCGGAAATATGTTTAACACGATTGCATATGTATAACCTATATCAGATTGCTTGCTGTCTTGGCGAGGGCGGTAGGAGGAAGGAAGAAACATTTGCACCTCAAAATCTTACAAAAATGAATTAAAAACTGTCTTTACATGTAAGTGGAAAAAATAAAATATTATTTACTTTCTTCTTCTCTTTTTTTTTTTTTTACTTTTTTGGTGAGTCAATTGGGGTTAAGTGACTTGCCCAGGGTCACACAGCTAGTAAGTGTTAAGTGTCTGAGGCTGGATTTGAACTCAGGTCCTCCTGACTCCAAAACCAGAGTCTCTACTGTGTACCTAGCTGCCCCTGAATACTATTTACTTTTTTTAAAAAAAAAGTTTTATTAATTTATTTTGATTTATCAACAATCACTTCCATAAACTTTTAAGTTTTAAATTTTTCTGTTTTAAATTTAAATGGCCAACTGAGGCAACAGAGCTCTGAGTACGGTAGATGCTAACTACCACTTGTCAACAAATGGTGTCTAAGGCTCCTCGGTAACCAAGAATATCTCTGACAATCAGGCGGTTCTTTTATAGTCATAAAAGAAGAACATCAGGGGGCAGCTAGGTGGCGCAGTGGATAGAGCCCTGGATTCAGGAGGACCTGAGTTCAAATCCGCCCTCAGACACATAACACTTACTGGCTGTGTGACCCTGGGCAAGTCACTTAACCCCATTGCCAAAACAAAACAAAAAAAAAAAAGAAGAAATCAAAAGGGCAAAGAAAGTCACAAAGATCCATGAGACTCACAGGTCAAAAGGTCAGATCTGTAGCAACCTGGGTCTGATTGGATACAAAGGGCACATTTGATGCACAAGATCTATGGACATTATAATTAGATATGATTAGAATAATCATGGAAACCTGGGAGAATACCAGCTTGAATTTAAGAGAATAACTTGACATCAGCATTTCATAGAACAGGTTTGACTTTTCTCTTGAGCAGATTTCTCTGAAAAATGAGAGGTGACTTACTAGCTGTGTGACCCTGGGCAAGTCACATAACCCTGATTGCTCATCAAAAAAGCAAAACAAAAAAAGAGTGGTGAGTGAAATTACAAGAATAAAAAAGGGGCAACAAAGACAACAGGAGTGAGAAATTTACATTCATACTGATGGTGAATAATAGATATGTGCTAACTTAAGTAAGCCTTAATTTTTTAATAGAAAGGATCGTCAATTTTCAATTACACAATCCCCACCTTGGATCCTTTGAGGAACTGCAGTGCCTCAATGGATCACCTATACATTTTATCATTACTATAGCATAAGCTTCCAACCTTCCTTAAGGGGGAGGCTGTCACGATAGCTCAAAACCATTAGGTCTAAGCTTAAAAATCTCTAACACATAAAGGAATCATTTAGCATTCTGTAGGCCAAAGTGAGAATCACAGAAGTGGAAAGGCAGGGTAAAATATCTCTTTGGAAAACAACCTAGTAAAATATCCATAATCACTAGGAACTAATTTAGAGAAAACCTTAGTGCTTCAAGTAACACAATGCCAGGGGATGGTTATGAAGCCTAGAGCAAGAAGAACATATTTAACCCAAGTAGTGAATATATGCCCCAAGCCAGGAGAAATTGAAGAAAACCAAGATGAAGGGTCCCACCAGCTATCATTACTTGCTGTTACATGGGTTTTATTAGCTATTCATTGAGCATCAAACGTAATATATTGTGACAATTTCCCCTGACATATTAACATAAGAACAACAGGAGTAATTAACCATGGCACAGGCTCCATCTTGGGCAGCAGTGAGAATACCTAACACTAAACATATTTGTTGTTGTTTTTGTGGGGAATGGAATCTCTACATTTTATTTTTCAATTTTTTAATATTTTTATTTAAAGTTTTGAGTTCCAAATTCTATCCCTTCTTCCCTCCCTCTCCTCTCCCCTCCCTGAGATGGTAACCAATCAGGTATAGGTTATACATGTGCAATTATGTAAAATATTTTCATATTAGTCATTTTTTGCAAGAAGACTCAAATAAAAGAAAAAAAATAAAAGGAAGGAAGTGAAAAATAACATGGTCAGTCTGTATTCAATCAATATCAGTTTTTTTCCCTGGAGGCGGATAGTATGCTTCATCATTAGTCCTTTGGGATTGTCTTGCATCATTGTGTGGCTGAGAATAGCTAAGTCATTCACAGTTCTTCACCGAATAATATTGCTGTTACTATGTACCACACTCTCCTGGTTCCATTCACTTCACTATGCATCAGTTTATGTAAGTCTTTCAAAGTTTTTCTTTTTTTGGGGGGGGGAGGGAGTAGGCATAAGGTGATAAGGGTTTTAATTAGGGTGATAGCAGTGGGAACAGAAAGTATAGGATGAAACATTATATCCTACACTGGTGGCCCTCCTCAGTTATCCAAGCTGTTAGGAACTCTCAGAAAGATCCTGAAAGCAGCTGTTCCCCAAATTGGAAGGCAATCTGAGCCTAGAGAAAATACTCTTGAGCAGCTGTGAGAAACAATATGTACATATATAAATAGATACATTATACATACAATATGAATACAAGTTATTTTGGTAAGAAGGGGTAGGGAGGATTAGGAAAGGCTTATGTAGATGTAGCTTGAATGGTATCTTTTTTAAAAATGTATTTATTTTATTCTGAACTTAAGAAATAACACAAGCATTTCCATTACAAAGTGGGATAGAAAAACAGGATTGAACCTGAAATTGCAGATCCATTATGGACAGCTTGCTATTCCTTTCAAATATAAAACAAAGTTATCATGTGACTTTCTTTTTTTTTCCTTTCCCCCACCCCAAACTTTGACATGGCTACCATTAGACACAAATCTATATGTGCATGTGTATATATAATATATATATATAAATGTATATACATACACACATGCATACACATACATACATATACATATATATATACACACATATGTCAGTTCTTTTTCTGCATTCAAACAGCATCTTCCTTCATAGGATCTTTGCGATTAATTTGGGTATTTATAATAAGTCAGAATGACTTGGTTGCTCAAAGTTGTTCTTAAAACAATACTGTTGTTACTGTATACAACGTTCTCTTGGTTCTGTTCATTTCACTCTTCATTATTTCGTGGACGTTTCTCCATGCTTTTCAAAATCATTGAGCTCATCATTTCTTATAGCAGAGTAATATCTCATCATGAACATATACCACAACTTGTTCAGCCATTCCCCACCTGATGGTCATCCCCACAATTTCCATTTCTTTGCCACCAGAAAGAGAGCTGCTACAAATATTTAAAAACACATAGCTTCTTTTCCATTTTCCCTAATCATCTTGAGAAACAGACCTAATAGTGGTATTGTTGGGTCAAAGGAGAAGCAATTTAATAAGTATTTGGGTATAATGCCAAATCTCTCTCCAAAGTGGTTGGATCAGTTCACAGATCTGCCAACAATGAATTAAGGTCCCTATTTTTCCATAACCCCTGCAACATTTGCCGCTTTCTCCTACCATTTTAGCCAATCTGATAGGTATAGAATGATAGATATCTCAAGGTTGTTTTAATTTGCATTTCTCTAATTAATAATTTAGAGCATTTTTTCACATGACTATAAATTGTTTTGATTTCTTCATTGGAAAACTGCCTACTCATATCCTTTGACCATTTATCAATTGGGAATTTCCAGGCTTTTCTGAAATCATCCTGCTTGTTATTTCTTGTAGCATAATAATATTCCATTACAATCATATACCATAGTTTGCTTAGCCATTCCCCAATTGATGGGCATCCTTTTGATTTCCAATTCTTAGCCGCCACAAAAAGAACTGCTATAAATATTTTTGTACAAATACGAACTTTTCCCCCTTTTTTGGATGTTTTTGGGATATAGACCTAGCAATGGTATTGGTTAATTAAAGGGTATGCATAGTTTTATAGCCCTTTGGGCACAGTTCCAAATTGCTCTCCAGAATGGTTGGATCAGTTCACAACTCCACCAACAGTGAATTAGTGTCCCAGTTTTCCCACATCTCCTCCAACATCCAACATTTTCTTTTTTTGTCATGTTACCCATATAGGTGTGAGGTGGTGCCTCAGAGTTGTTTTAATTTGCATTTCTCTGATCAATAGTGATTTAGAGCATTTCTTAATGTGATAGCTCTGATATCTTTGTCTGAAAACTGCCTATTCGTATCCTTTGACCATTTATCGATTGGGGAATAACTTGGATTTTTATGAATTTGACTCCTCTATATATTTGAGAAATGAGGCCTTTAATCAGAGATACTTGTTGAAAAATTTTTCCCCCAGTTTTTGGCTTTCCTTATAATTTTGGTCACATTGGTTTTGTTTGTGCAAAAACTTTTAAATTTTATATAACCAAAAAAATTTTATATTTTATAATTCTCTCTATATCTTCTTTGTCCTCAATTCTTCCCTTATCCATAAATCTGACAGATAAACTATTCCATGCTGTCTTAATTTGCTTACAGTATCACTCTTTATTCATAAATCATATACCCATTTTGACCCTATCTTGGTATACAGTGTGAGATGTTGATCTATGCCTAGCTTCTGCCATACTGTTTTTGAGTTTTCCCAGCAGTTTTGTCAAATAGTGAGTTCTTATCCCAGAATCTGGAGTCTTTGAGTTTATCAAACAGTAGATTACTATAGTCATTCAGTACTGTGTCTTATGTACCTAACCTATTCCACTGATCCACCACTCTATTTCTTAGCCAGTACCAGATTGTTTCGATAATTACCACTTTATAATACAGTTTGAAATCTGATATGGGTAAACCTTCTTCTTTTGTATTTTTTTTTCATTGATTCCTTTGATATCCTTGAGCTTTTGATCTTCCAGATGAATTTTGTTATTATTTTTTCTAGCTCTATAAAATAATTTTTGGTAGTTTGATTAGTATGGCACTGAATAAATAGATTAATTTAGATAGAATTGTCATTTTTATTATACTGGCTTGGCCTACCCTGAGCAATTAATGTTTTTCCTATTGTTTAGATCTGATTTTATTTGTGTGAAAAGTGTTTTATAATTGTGTTCATGTAGTTCCTGGATTTTTCCTGGCAAGTAGACTCCCAAGTATTTTATATTGTCTACAGTTATTTTAAATGGATTTTCTCCTTCTATCTCTTGCTGCTGGACTTTGTCGGTAATATATAAAAATCCTGGTGATTATGTGGGTTTATTTTGTATCCTGCAACTTTGCTAAAGTTGTTAATAATTTCAAGAAGTTTTTTACATGATTCTCTAGGATTTCCTAAGTAGAATATCATATCATCTGCAAAGAGTGATAGTTTTGTTTCCTCATTGCCTACTCTAATTTTTTAAATTACTTTTTCTTCTCTTATTGCCATAGCTAACATTTCTAGTATAATATTAAATAATAGAAGCGATAATAGGCCTCCTTGCAATACAGTCCCTGATCTTATTGTGAATGTGTCTAGTTTATCCCCATTACAGATAATGTTTGCTGATGGTTTTAGATAAGTATTATATATCATTTTAAGATAAGCTTTATTTATTCCTATGCTCTCTAGTGTTTTTAATAGGCATGGCTGCTGTATTTTGTCGAAGGCTTCTTCTGTATCTGTTGAGATAATCATGCTAATAGTTTTCTATTGAACTACTCTGCATTCCTGGTATAAATCCCACCTGGTCATAATGTATGATCCTTGTGATATATTGCTGTAATATTTTTATAGTATTTTATTTAAAATTTCTGCATCAATATTCATTAGGGAAATTGGTCTGTAATTTTCTTTCTCTGTTTTGGCTGTTCCTGATTTGGGTACCAGCACCATATTTGTGTTGTAAAAGGAATTTGGTAGAATTCCTTCTTTGCCTATTTTCCCAAGCAGTTTATATATTATTGGGATTAATTGTTCTTTAAATATTTGATAGAATTCACTTGTGAATCCATCTGGTCCTGGGGATTTTTTCTTAGAAAGTTCATTGATGGCTTGTTCAGTTTCTTTTTCTAAGATTGAGCTATTTAAGTATTTTATTTCTTCTTCTGTTAATGTGAGTAATTTGTATTTTTGTGGATATTCATGCTTTTCATTTACATTGTCAAATTTATTGACTAAGCATATTTGGAGCACTGTTTCTGCTAGAGAATTAATCTCCATTTGGAGGGAGGAAAATAACAAACCTGTCACTCTGGTGAAAGAGTGATAAAAGGTGTAAATGTCATTTCCATGTAACTTTCACAGCTTATTTTTATTTTTCTTTAAAACAAAACTAAGACGTTTCAACATTTCAAACCACAATTCAGAAATTCACAGTAGAGAAATTACATTTCAGTCACAATTTTGATCTCTAACTAGATTACAATACCAAACTACTTTGTCCAGACAATTAAATCTTGTGAATCGATTCAAACTAGCTTCAGGTCTTTTATAATCTAGTCCTATCACCCTCCAGGAAAAGGGAGAGAGATGGTATGTGCTTAACCTTAATCTTTAAATTTATAAAATATACTAAGATGTTTTAGTAGTTAGCATAATTTGGAAATTTACACTAAAGATATTACAGTTTAGACAGTAATTTTAATCTGCAATTCATAATGTGATAAATTTCCACAGACTAAATGCAAAGATTCCCTTCTTATCTGAGTCTCTTGCCTATGCTTCCAGCTTAGAGACAGAGAAAAAAGAGACAGAGACTTTCCTTTTAGAAGGCTTTGAAAGTTTCTCAGAAATAGAGCTAATATTCATTATTCATCCCTTGTTTAATCAAACTGTTGAAGTTTAGGGGTGCTGGGACCTCAAAATCAAAATACGTGGATCCTGCCTGAAAGAATTTGACCTAAGCCTTCTTGCAGCCAAAGACAAGGTTTATCAGAACATCCTTCATATTGGCCAGACTCTCAAGGAGTCAGAACATTAGTGAGCAATTGGCTACCACTTGGCCAAGGGAAGGAAGTGGCCTAGGGCCATAGGGAGGTAAGACAATGGAGGGCTAGGCTTGGTTAAGGGTAACAGAATTGGGAGGTTGAGTGTAGGCAATAACAAAAGGCCAGTTGATGGGATTATAGCCTCAGGCTACCCCAGAGATTTGGCCATGTGGGAAATTCCAGGGTGTTTTCTTTTGGGGGTCTAAATCCTATCCTCATCAAAACCACAGGAAGAAGTTAACAGCATTTAACGTAAAACCCTGATAATACAGCAAGACAGATATACTAATATACTTGTTAGCAATGACTTCCCTTTCTTTAGTTTAGTCAAAAAGTCAGTGCACACAATGTCATTGACTGTAATGTTATGTTTGAATATTAAGGTAAACAATGATCGGAACATGATTAATTTATTAGTTAGATTAGCAGCAACCAACAAATTGGGTCAATGGAATCTCCCAATGACCAAAAACCCTGAGATAGGGTTCACTAGCCTTAATATAGTTTTGGAAAATACAGAGTGGGTAGGTGGGGAAGACAATAGGATTGGTTACAGGGTAGACAGCATTGTGGGTTTGGGAACAACATGATTGATTGTTTTAAGGAAATTGAGCTAGCACACCCACATGGGGCTAGTGACCACCCCTCACTGACAATTAAGGAATGTTAATTATTTAATGGGATCCATCAGCATCTAGAAGATTTTGTTAGTAGACCAGAGTTAGACTCCCAGACACAAAAAAAGGATTTGTTAGGGAGATAAGACTCGACTTAATTGTACTAGGACAGGCAAAGATGGACAACACACCTTTTGGGGATGATAAATTAACATACAACTTTAAACTAACTCAGAGCTGACCCAATTGTAAAATTAATACAGAATAAAATCAGTTAAACTCATACAGTAGAAACTTTAATTTTTATGTTTTCAGTAATCTCAGATAATTGAAAGTCCTTTCTTTGGACCAGATCAGGGATCATCTGGATTTCTACATATCTTAGGCTAGTCTTTACATAATTTAAAATCTGTTTTTAGTAATCCCTTTCAGAATTTACTTAACTGTTGAACCAATAATTCATTTGATAGGGGTAAGGTTGTTCAATGGCTCATCTTAATTTTTTTCAGCCATATTTTTTTATTAATTTATTTTGATTTATCAACAACCACTTCCATAAGCTTGTGAGTTTTAAATTTTTCTCCCTCTCCCTCCTTACCTCCCTCCCCAAGACAGCACGCAATCTGATATAGGCTATACATACACATTCCTATTAAACATATTTTCACATTAGCTGATATTGTAAGTAAGAATTAGAACTAATAGGAGGAACCACCAGAAAGAGGAAACAAAACATAACAGAAGAAAAAAAACCATAGAAAATAGTATGCTTCGATCTGCATTCAAACTTCATAGTTCTTTCTTTGGATGTGGATAGCGTTTTCCATCATGAGGCTTTTGGAATTGTCTTAGATCCTTGCATTCCTAAGAAGAGATAAGTCTCTCAAAGTCAGTCATCACACAATGTGGCTGTTACTGTGTACAACATTCTCTTGGTTCTGCTCACTTCACTCAGCATCAAATCATACAAGCCTTTCCAGGTTTTTCTCAAGTCTGCCTATTCATCATTTCTTATAGCACAATAGTATTCCATTACATTCATATATCACATTCACAGTTATGCTTACTATCTGTGTCTTTTGCTCTATCCTTCCCCCCCCATACTTTTATTTTCTCTTCTTTCTCCCTTTCATTTCTCATTTGACCCTGGCTTCCCTCACTCCACCCTCCCTTCTATTAGCCCCCTCCCTTTTTTTTCCCCCTTTTCCCTCCTACTGCTTATAGGGCATGTTAGATTTCTATACCTGACTACTTACTCCCTTCTAGAGCCAAATCTGATGAGAGTAAGGTTCAAACAATGCTCATCTCCCTCCCTTCTTTCCCTCTGCTGTAATAGGTTTTTGTGATATAATTTATCCTTGTCTACCTCCTCCTTTCCTTTTCTCTCAGTACATTTTCTTAGATCAGATTAATCCACTTACTTTCTACTTAATCCATTTAACCCACTTGATTAGATTTTTTTCATCATTACATCAAAGTCATTTTATACCCACCCCCTTTATGTATACCCCTTTAACCTGGTGTAATAACAATACAGTTCTCAAGAGTTACGAGAGTCATCTTTCCTTGTAGGGAAGTTTGCCCTTATTAATAACATGCTGTTTTTTCAAAGCACCAATTTTAGATCAAAATAACTTATCAGTTGAATCCTTTGCAGTTTTAGACAAAATTTTATGCAACTTCCCAATATGTAAAATTGACCACAAGTTATAATACTTTAGAATTTAATCAAAATATGGTATTAACTATAAGGTCTTTAGGATCCAACTGAAAAAAGGAAGTTACTGGTATAGATTTTGCTTCAAATCTCACTCCCTCCTTTGAGAATTTATCTTCTTTTTTGGAAAATTTAGTCAAAAGTAAGTGTGCACAATTTTTAAAGAATTAATTTCAAGGCTTTGCTGATAATTTCCTTTTCTATTTAAGGTACCACAGGGATTCTTCCCACCTGCAGGAGAAATTGGTCTACTGGCACAGGGCTTCTTTCATATGTGAGACTAGTAATTTTCCTTCCTTTGCTCTAATTCTTCCCTGGGGGTCCCTGTCCAAGGATTCGCATGGTTTGGCTAAGTCCCTCAGCCCTCACTTTCTATTATGACTCAGTTTAAACTGGCCAAGTAGGTGTGACTGCCTTGGGAGCCTAGTCATAGACCTGGTCCTCAGCTTGTAAGTCTAAATGGAGCCCAGGGGACCCTAACAGGGAATCTCTCTTTGTGGTCCACAGTGTTCCAAGGCTGGGTAGCCTTTGCTATTGTGATTGCTATCATAGCATCATGCTCAAGACGGCTTTGGGGTGGTTGCTACCAATCATAGTGAGGGATCGGTGGACAATTTATGCCTAAGAATATAAACAGGGCAGCTAGGTGGTGCAGTGGATGGAGCACTGGCCCTGGAGTCAGGAGGACCTGAGTTCAAATCTGGTCTCACACCGAACACTTGACACTTACTAGCTGTGTGACCCTGGGCAAGTCACTTAACCCCAATTGCCCCAAAAAAAGGATATAGACAGACACACAAATGTTCACTGATAACAAACTGAACAGACAGCACAGCAAATATGTGAAAGTATTAAAAGTTTTTCCTCATTAACTCCAGCTGTTGAAAAGCTCATGAGAGTTAAGTCCCTGAGAGCTGTTTTAAAAGTCTACCCTTTTGGTCTTTTGCCCAAAAAAAAAAATTAGAATGGCACGGTCCCTTTCTCAGGCCAAATTTGAGACTTGACAGGATTTTTAATTTGAGAGCTCCCTGATCCTTCAAAACAGCCCTCTGTGGAAGAGTCCCTCAGTGAAAATTCTCCACCAGAGCACTGTAGGGACTCATTCTCAGAGGCAGCCCTGCAAGGGTTGGGATCCCATCCTGAATCATGGCTGGCTTGCCAATTGTCACAATTAAAGTAATGGTAAACCAAGGCAACATAATTCTGAGTACGATCAATTTATGAGCCAGGATAGTGGTTGCCAATGAATGGTGTCCAAGGATGAGGGTGAATAACAGGTATGTACTAACTTGATTAAGCCTTAAAATAGAGGGGATTATCAATTTTCAATTTCACATTAATAATGTAAAGGCAAACAGCTTTGAACAGCTTAAGAGCTCTCATGCATGCAATGACTAACCAGGATTTCAGAAAACTTATGATGAAACATGCTACCAACTCTCTGACAGGGAGATGATAGACTCAGTGCTGAGTGAAACATATTTTTTTGGACAGGGCCAATTCTAGAATTTATTTTGCTTGACCATGCATATTTGTTAAAAGGGTTTTGTTTTTCTTTTTCAATGGAGTGAGAGAACTAATTGAAATAAAATGGAATTAAAAGCCAAAAAAAAAAGGAATATAGGCATTACATAAATGTTAGCTATTCTTATCTTTCAGAATAATGAGACTTTCCCACTAATGAGCTTCCTAAGGCACAGTGGAGAATTTAGAGAAGTCACAGAGTAGTGCAGCCAGGTGAGAGATGAGTGGTCATACAACTGCCACCCATTACTACCAAAGACATCTAATTCCAGTTTGGGATAACTCTAATTAGCAGTAAGGTGTTATTTATTTTTGTTTTAATGTTAAGCCTGTTTGTCTATTCGTAATTTCTACTGTAGTTGAGGAATGGGGAAGGTTGGTGAGTCCTCTCAATTACCTTCATGAAATTACAGGCATGAACTTTTTTCAGATGGGACCATCTCCTATGAGGCTGCTTATGCACCCTATCTCATTTTTCTATTTGGTTAATTCAAGCTACTTTCTGATAATTCAAGATGGACTCTTATGAGAAAGAATGGACTCTCATCAGAGTAACTCTTTCCCTGCCAGCATCTTGAATGACCCGTGAAACACCTCCTTCATTTTAGAGCTTTCTTTTCCTCAGTCTTCTAGACCAGATTTCTCTATGCATGTATGTGTGCACACACACACACACACACACACACACACACACACACACACACTGAGCAACAGCACCTTACAGCTGAAGCACATGGCCTCAGAGGAGCAATTTCTAGACCTCAGAATTCCTGGACTTCCCAGCTGCTGACTGCCTTCTGCCTTTCTGTAATTTTTCTGGGCATAGGTCAAACAGCAACAATCCTGAGAATGAATACTTTCAACCAAGAGGGCTAACTCATGGATAATCTTAAATTTCAGAGTTCCTGGGTCAGGTACTGGCCATAGTAGTAGTAGTAGTAGTAGTAGTCATCATAGTAGTGGTGGTAGTAGTAGTAGTACTAGTACTAGTACCATTGTTATAAAGGACAATGTCTTTAGTAGCTCACTTCTCAGTGAAGAGTAGGAAAGCCAACAGGGGTTTCCTGCAGCCCAAAAGCCTGAAGCCTTGTGGCCTCCAGGGGCCACAAGATCTGGACCTTGCTAATCCTTCCTGATATTGCTGTGGCTTGTTCCAGCGATGCAAGTATTGTTCAGTGGGCAATATTTGTTCAGTGTAAAGTTTCTTTATCTTTCAAGGAAGTCTGATAAGTACAATGGGTTACTGGAGCATTTCATGGTTCCTGCATCTGTCCAGGAATACCTGAGTCATTTGTTATCTAATGCATTTTCTGTGATGAAATAAAAACCATACCTGATCTAATACCTATTCTACGTGGAGTTCCTATGCAGGAGTTAGGGAGCCTGCCACCCATATTTAGGAAGCTTACAACTAAGCTTTATGTAAAAGGTTTCCCTGGAGTTTTGCCCCTTGGTGGGAGCATGCCAAAGAGAGAACCTGATTTCTCTGCAGTCAAGCCAACTGGATAGAACCCTTGCAGGGAGTGGAGGTGTTGGGGAGCCAATGGGGTATTACCAGTTGTCCCTAGTCCTGTTTTATGAGGCTAAGAGGAATCTTCCTATATTCTCTACCAACTCCTAGAATTAAATTAGGTATACAGTAATCATCCAATACACATTTATTTAATAGATGATTAAAACACATCAAGGAGAGCTCAGTTTCTGTTAATTCTGCCTTTCCACAGTGACTAATATAGGAGAGATAAGATAGGAGATAAATGATAGAATTTGTAATTCTACATGGCTCTCTTCCATGGTTCTTACCCCAAAGCAGTCTTTAAAAGTCTCACCCACAGCTTTCTCATCTAAAAGACAACTTGTTACTATGCTGCCCTTAGGACCCAATAGGTGATCTAGAAACATTGGGCCCAAGAGCTGGTCTATTAGTGGGTCACAGGCAGAGGTAATGTTTTTAACAACCAGCTCTGGGGGGGAAATATATGCATGACATACTTTAAAGTTTAATTTTTATTATTAACATTTTCTTTAATATTTAATTAAATTTAATTATTATTAAATTTAATACAATTTAATATTTCATATTCGTCACTTTCTTTAGTCTAAACAATCAACAAAACAATAAATCAAGGCCCCATTTGTGGCATTTTCCAATTTCCAAGGTGTAAATGCTCCCACTGAAAATTCCGAGGTAGGCTCTTGATTAGGAGCTATCTCCAGTTCACCCCCGGGCAGGGCAAGAAAAAAGTGTGGAAGAGTAGAAAGGGCACTAATTCGGGCATCAGAAGGCCAGGAATTGAGGTCTAGCTCTTATATTCACTATCTGTGTGAAACCTCTGGGCAAGTCACTCAACCTGAGTCTTATTTCCTCAGTTATAAAAAGGAGACAATAGTCCTTGTACTATCCACCTGGTAGGATCCTCCATAATAAAAGCTTATATTTGTATAGGGTTTGAGGAGGGATTGTATGTTCATTAACTCATCTGACCCTCACAACAACCTTGTGAGATACGGCAGGGTAGATACTATTATGTTCATTATATAGATAAGGAAATTCTCAGTGGAAAGTAAAGAAAACTGCTGGATTTGAAGTACAAAATCCTGAGTTCCAAAACCCTGCTTTTGCCATTTAACAACTCTGTGACCTCAGTAAAATCTCTTTGCCTCTCTGGGCATTGTTTCCTCATCAGCATGAAGGGATGGGGGTTAGTTAAGCAAATCATGCATCACACTTGAAGTAACTGACAAGAAGTTATTTCCTGATACCTTTACCAGGTGAGAATACATCTCAATTCAATTAACCAATCAGAGGTGTGAACAAGAAAGGGGATGAGAATGCCTCAACCTTTGCCTTGATACCCCCACTTTAACCAGAGGAAGACCTTGTGAACTTCAGAGGACCAGAAGATTTGGACTTTTCATTGGCATCCTAGCAGCATCCCTGGGACTGCAGCAGCTGACAGCAGTTTTTGCATTGGAAGCTGAGGATGAACTGGACAAGATGAGGAGAGACAGTTTCAAGCCTCTATAATGAGCCCAACAGAAAACCTAAGCTACACTTAAGGGGATCCCCTTGAGGACTCCAGCCAGAGGATTTCTAGATGTTTTGTTTCTCTTTTGCCACATACGCCTTCTCAGCTTGAGCCCACTTTTTCTTGAATTTTGACTGTTTTGATGGGAGAGTGTGACATAGACTTTTGGGTTTTTTTTTTTAATTTGAAAGTTTAATTTTTAAATTTTAAATTGTTATTTAATTTTGCAAATTTTGAATAATACATTTTTCAATTTTAATTTTAACAAGGCAGGGGCACCCTGCCATGGTATTATGTGTGTGATAATTTCCGAGTAACATTTCTTAGATTGGTAGATCAGTAGAGGAAGTCTTCTTGCTTGGTTTCCTCTATTCCCTGATTTATCTCCATTAGACTTTTTCTTTTGGGATCCCATCAACATTGTCAAGTATGCATAAAAACCTTTTTCCTTGAGTGATCTTTTTTTTTTTAAAGTTTAATCTTTGTTGCTAAAACCTTCAAGTCTAGGCAACCAACCAAACAATAAATCAAACTCTGATTTGTAGCAATTTCTAAGGTATAAACGCCCACACTGAACATTTAACAGTCTGGGTAGGATCCGGCTCCAGCACACCCCTGTCACTAATGGGCTAAGAATGAGGCGTTGTTTTGTACCAACTGTTATTATACCTCCTTGGTAAATACATGTTTTAAAAAGCTAACTAAGTCTGGCTGACTAATTGATAACAGATCAATAATCATGAAGTGAAGCACACTGGTAAGGGCTTGTGAGCTGTTACAGTGCAGAAGACTTTGATCCTCTGAGGACTCCTAGAAACCAGAAAGGATGTGTAACCAGCTGTGCTCTGGGCACTTGATCAGCCAGTGTAAGTGGGGGTTGAAAAAGTAGTAAGTAACATGTACTACAAGTAAAATGGGGGAGTTAGACTAGGGAATCTCTAAAGTTCCTTCTAACTCTAAATTTATGGTCCTAGAATCCAATCTCCCAATTCGTAGCTCGATGCCCTTTCCATTGACCTCATATTTGTCCCTTTGATGGTTCCTCATTGTTCTCCAAGTTTTTTTCCCACACTGGCCTTTTCCTGACTTGTCTAGAGCCTTCAAGATCAGCAAGACCCATCCTTCCCACTGCTCCTCGATGCGTCCTACCTTCGATCCCAGGCTGGGGACATATTCTATAATGTGGATTGGTTTGTTTTCCAGGGTTTGAAAACAGAGGACAGACAGGAAGGAGAGACAAAGTCTGAGATGGATGGGAGAGCTGGGAGGAAGGAAATGGTGGTGTGGAAGCTCTTCCTAGATGCTCTTTGGTGATGTCATTGCGCTCACTATTCTCTACTACCATTGGCTGTGTACTGAGTCCCGTTTCGCCTGTGGATATCATATCCTCCTTCAAATCCTTCATAAACTGTTAAAAGTGGGAAAGAACCTTAAAACAGACATCAAATTTCAGGGCTTGGATGGACCATAGAACATTATAGCTGGAAAGGGTCTTAGAATAGAGAATGTTAGGTCTGGAGGAGAACGGAAGAACAGAATGTTAAAAGCAGAATAAACTTAGAACAAAGAAGATCAAAGCTGAAGTGCTTGACTGAAGCCAAGGATGATCCACAGGCACCCAGCTGAGCTAGGACCAGACATTAGGATGGCATCTGATTGCAGTCCAGCCCACTCCCACCCCTATCCTTTTCACTGAGGGGAAAGAACTGGAAAGTCTGGCCGGTGTTAGCTATGAGGTCCTCCGCAATGACAAGCCGTAGCCTGGACTGTCCTCTCAATGTCTGTGTCCAGAGCTTTTGTGCCTGTCCCCTCTGCTCCCAAATTGCTTAACTCTGATTCTTCCAACAGCCCCTCTGAGCTGGAGAACAAAGAGTCCAAGAACACCCAGAGTGCTGGAACAAAGCACAGCACAGTCCCAGAAGGCTAGGTCCTGAGTCAGGGAGCTGGGACTGAGGGCAAGAATCCCCCTAACCTCAAGAACTCCAAACTCAGTGCCTCCCCTGCCCCTCTGTAGGTTGCAATTAGACTTCCTGGCTCAAAGACAGTGAATTTTTGTTCCCTTCCCCTCCCTTCTCCAGATATTTCTTCTAGTCAGACATGTCTTTTCACACCCATGTCCCTAACATTGATTCCCTATGTTTGCAAGGAAGATATAAGAGCTCTGATTACTCTCATCAATAAGCAATCCTTAAGGACTATATACATATCCCTTGTGCCTCAGTAATAGCCTTTCCCCCTCTCTTCTGACTTCAGACAACCAGGTCCAAGTGCTTCAAACACCAGATTCTTCGTCTAATACTGTACCATAGGAGAAAAATACCATGGCTGAGGTACTCTGTGATTCAGAACCCATTCAAAATCACAACAAAGAAGCCTACACTGATAAGAAACTTTTACTAAACTAATCAGAAAAGGACACATGAGCTCAAAGCCTGTGTTGATGTCATTGTGCTGCTCTCTGCCGCCATCTGCTGGGCACCATAATCTCCTCTCTTCTACGGGCGGCTCTTCCCGACTCTGGTGCCCGTTCCCCCTCTACCTTCCTGAAGACTTTGATAGTCTTCAGCAATTCAACTTCATTATGACATTGGCTACTCTCTATTACCATCATCTAGGGTGCAGCTGCTGGTAAACTCCCCTGCTAGGAAAGAATAATAGCCCCAGGAACTAAGATAGGAAAAAATAGCAAATGTCTTCAGGCTTGAATTGTTAGGTTCCCTTGACTGACTTTGTGACTTGAAGATAACCATTTGACTCCCTTTTACTGGGAGGCTAAATAACACCAGTTATTCACTGATCCAGGTGCCTAAAAAGAATTCCATTCCTCTTCCTCTCACCACCTACACTCCTAGGTGCCCCATTAGTGACTGACTCTGATTGCCTCATGCTGAATTTATGCTGTCATTACAGAATGACACCTCTCACCCAAGAGAGTGAGGACCACATTAACTGGCTCTTTTTGCTTAATTTATTTTTAAAATTCTGAACTTAAAAAAGAGAGCTTTCTCATACATACAGCAGAACACAAAAAAAGGATTATATATAATACAATGAATTTCCATTTCACACAGTTTGCTTTTTTTAAGTATATGATAATTCCACTTGTAACTTTCAAAACTATCCTGCTTCTCTGTTTCCTTCTGAACTTCCTTCTCCTCTATGCATTAAAAAAAATCTCAAATTGTTTTTTCAGCATTAATATTATTAACCTTCCATCCATAATCTCTCCCACAACATAAAAAAAATCCTTGTAAAAAATAAGCATCGTTGAGCACAAAGAATCCACAAAGTATTCAAATCTAAAAACAGGTACCTCTTTCTGTACCATGAGTCCATCCACAGATAACATGAATCATCATAGATCCTCTGAAGACAGTAATTGCATTGATCAGAGTTCTTAAACTTTCAAAGTTGTTTTTCTTTGTAATGTTGCTGTCCTTGTATAAATTATTCTTCTGGTTCTGCTCACTTCACTTTGCATCAGTTCATACAGTTCTTCCCAGATTTCGTAGTATTTATTAAGGTACATAGGTAAGTGTAAAGTCAGGAATTCCCCCACCTAGGGAATCCTGCATCTCCCTCCCAAATAGTGGGACAAGTTCAATACCAAAGGAAGAGGCCAAGGAGCTCCAGACTGATTATAGGTAGTGGTTTAATCAAATGGGTTATTTACATTGGGGGGCCAGTATGAAAGAGTTCAAATAATCAGCAGTATGGGGCAGCAGCCAGACTAGTGGTAGATACCCACATGAGAACCCCCAGAATCTCCATGGTAAGTATAGAAAATAGACAAAGGCTCTATGGAAGTGTTTTGCAGAACTGCACGTGTATGGCCTGTATTGACTTGCTTGCCTTTTCAATAAGGGTGGGTGGGGTGGGAGGAAGGGAGAAAATTTGGAACCCAAAGTTTTAAAAACACATGTTTAAAAAAAGTGTTTCCACATGCAACTGGGAAATAAGAAATACAGGAAATGAGGCACAGAAATCTATCCTGCCCTACAGAAAAATAGAAGGGGAAGGGGATAAGAGAAGGGGGGGAGAGATAGAAGGGAGGGCAGGCTAGGGGAAGGGGTATTCAGAATGCATGCCATCTTGGGTGGGGGAGGGGCGAGATGGGGTGAAAATTTGGAATTCAAAATCTTGTGGAAGTAAATGTTGAAAACTAAGAATAAATAAATTTATATTTAAAAAAAAGAAAATAGACAAAGGGAGGAGGAGCTAGGTCACTACTGGTTGGTGGATATTTTTGGTTTTCTGCTTAGTAATCAGCTTGGGCATTCAGTCAATGTCATGCCCAAACATAAGTTTGTGTATTGATCGTGTACCAGTCACACATATGGGTCACAATGTTCTTGTTATCACTTTCATAGGTCATAGTATCTAAGTTTTGACTTAGTATCTAAGTTATGATTTTTAACAGGTCTCCATGCTTGGGCTTCCACCTTTCACAGAGTTTAAGTTTTTATGGCTTTTCTCTTATTACTGTATTTTATGGCTTTTCCCCAATCAGGACCCCTACAGCAAGATTAATTACTTTCTCCTTTAAGCTATTAATTCTTCTTCCAGTTCTTTCCTCACAAGTTTTTTATTGCATTTGTTAATCTCTTCCTTCATTTTTTTATCCTTATGGAAAATCTGTAGTTGTTGTAGAGATATTTATTACTTTTGAGGGGATATCTCTAGACCTATAATAATTTTTCAAACTGATCAATATCTTCTTTGGCTTACTTATCTCTCCCTGAATTATGGCTTTGTTCCTCAATCAGGCTCAGGTGGAATAATTGGCCCAGCTGGATCTTGCCCACCTTTGCCCCACTTTCCCTAGATTCCTGAATTGATCTAAACCTCCCAGAGTTAGGCCCCCCTGGATCTTTGAGATTTGAAGTGACGAGATTCTACAGGATCATCTATGATAACTAAAGACAGTGACAGGACTTGAAAGCCCCTGGGCTCCTGAGCCATCTCATTCTTAGGTTTAACCACTTATTTCCTTTGTTGCTGTGTTCACTGAGATTTCCTGGGGATTTCTTTTTTTTCTTAATTGATATATTTTCTTTTTCCATTCTTTCCTAGTGTTTTTAACAAGAATAGGCATTGTATTTTGTCAAAAGCCTTTTCTACATCTATTGAAATAATCACATTATTTTTGTTGTTTTTGTTCTTAATATAGTCATTTCTGCTTATGGTTTTCCTAATATTGAACCAACACTGCATTCCAGGTATAAATCCAATCTGGTCAGAGTGTATGATTCTTGTGATATATTGCTGTAATTTCCTTCCTACCATTTGCTTTAAAAATTTTTGCATCAATTCATTAGGGAAATTAGTCTATAGTTTTCTTTCTCTGTTTTGATTCTTCCTGGTTTAGGTATCAAGACCATATTTGTGTTTTAGAAGGAATTTGATAGGATAGCTTCTTTATTTGGTTTTTTTTTAACAGTTTATGTAATATTGGAATTGATTGTTCTTAAGATGTTTGGTAGAATTCACTTGTAAATCCATCTGGTCTTAGGTTTTTTTCTTTGGGAGTTAATTTATGACTTATTCAATTTCTTTTTCTAAGATAGGGTTATATAAGTGTTTTATTTTTATTTTTATTAACATCAGTGTTTATGTTAATCTAGGCAATTTATGTTTTTGTAAATATTCATCCATTTCACTTAGATCATCAGTTATACTGGCATATAGTTGAGCAAAATAGCTCCTAATAATTGTTTTTATTTCTTTCTCATTAGTTGAGAATTCATTTTTTATTCTGAACTTTGATTTTCTTCTTTCTTCTTTAAAATCAAATTAGCTAATGGCCTATCTATGTTACTATTGTTGTTTAAAAAAAACAGTCCTGAATTTTTTTACATTCAATTTTGTTATCCTCTGCTTTGATTTTTGAGGATTTCTATTTTTGGTATTTAATTGGAGTTTTTTAATTGCTTAATTTTCTTTTTCTTTTTTTAAGTTGCATGTTAATCTGCTTTCTCTCTCTTATTGATATAAGAATTTAGAGTTATCAGTTTTCCCCTAAGTATTGCTTTGGCTGTGTCCCACAACTTTAGGAATATTTTCTCATTTTTTAAATTACTGTTAATGAAATCATTGTTTCTATGATTTATTCTTTGACCTGCCCATTCTCTAGAATTAAATTAGTTTCCAAATAATTTTTAATCTATGTCCCAAAGACCCTTTATTAAATTTTTATTGCATTGTGGGCAGAAAAAACGTTTAATATTTTTGGTTTTCTGCATTTGTTTGTGTTTTATGCCTAATACATGGAAATTTTTTTTTGTGAAGGTACCATACACAGCTTAGAAATAGGTATACTCCCTTCTATTCCCATTCAATATTCTCCAAAGTTCTATCATATCTAACTTTCCTAAAACTATTCCTCTCCTTAATTTTTTTCTCTTTATTAGATTTATCTAGGTCTGAGAGAGGTAAATTGAGGTCCCTTGCTATTATTACTTTACTGTCTTTTTTTGTCACGAAACTCCTTTAACTTTTCCCTTAAGAATTTAGATGCTATGTCATTTAGTGTACATATGTTCAGTTTTCATATTAATTCATTGTCTATGGCACCACTCTCTCTCTCTCTCTCTCTCTCTCTCTCTCTCTCTCTCTCTCTCTATATATATATATATATATATATATATATATATATATATATATGTATGTATGTATGTATGTATATATATGCTTTCTTTTTTTCGGCAATTTTTTTTTTTGCTAGGCAATGGGGTTAAGTGACTTGCCCAGGGTCACACAGCTAGTAAGTGCTATGTGCCTGAAGCCAGATTTGAACTCAGGTCCTCCTGACTCCAAGGCCAATGCTCTATCCACTGTGCCACCTAGCTGCCCCAATATCTATATCTATATCTATATCTATATCTATATCTATATATACACATACACACACATACATTCTTATTAAACATATTTTCAGATTAGTGATGTTGTAAGTAAAAATTAGAACCAATAAGAGGAACCACCAGAAAGAGGAAACAAAACTCAACAGAAGAGAAAAAAAATAGCAAATAGTTTGCTTTGATCTGCATTCAAATTCCATAGTTCTTTCTTTGGATGTGGATAACATTTTCCATCATGAGGCCTTTGGAGTATGGCACCACTTCTTAAAGTGTGGGTTGAAAACCTGTATGGAGTTGCAAAAAAATTGACAACAGTAAAAGGTTTCCAAACGTGCAACAACCAAAAATTAATTAAAAATCAAACACGTAATGAATCTGAGGTGTTTCTGCCAGTAGTCTGACCCCAAATCCAGTGCTCTTTCCATTAAACCAAACTGCCTCTTTCATTGTTTCCTGAACCTAAGAGGAAAGCCTTCTTGATAACAGCCTTTCTGCTCTCTGTCATGAGCATATCAGCCCCAGATCCAGCCTACAGTAGAAATAGATATATGCTTGAGGTAAGGCAAAGGGACCTAGGGGCTGATCCAGGGGTAACATATGGAGTCAGAGCTGGCACCGAGGGATGTCCCAATTTAGCCAAAGGCCAGACTGAACCCCGGGCAAAGAAGGGGAACAATGTGGCCACCCACGGGCTGGGTTTTGCCCCACTCTCCTAACGTACCTCTATATTTTGAGCCCTAGCCCCATGCCCCATAATGAAAAAGCATAGAGAATGGCACCCAAGAATAACACCTAGAAGAATTCCCAGGGTCCTATCAACCAAATAAACAAGTCTGCCCCATTCCAATGCAAGGCACTGAGGGAAACATAGGAAAGTAAAACACGGCCTGCAAGAAGCTTACAAGCAAGTAGGGGAGATGTTGTTCCTATGCACAAAACAGAACACCACAAATGGTATAGAATCAATATCATAAGTATCATAGTTGACCAACTTAGAGCTGGAAGGGACAGTAGAGGCCACCTAGTCCAGACACTTGAGAGGAATGAAAAGTCCAAGAGACAGGGTTTCTGGGTAATTAATAATCAATTTATTAATTATAGCTAGCAGATAATCAATAAAATGAGATCAGTGGTTCTCTCAGAAACCAAAGATGAACCTTGGAGACCACTGAACGGTTAAATACCTTTGGAATAGGGGTTTTTCCTGATGGATGGAAATCAACTCTGATTGGTTAACAATTAATGAGAAAATGAATATCATATTGTGAGGCAGGCTTCTTCTAATGAGGGGCTAGGGTACATGACTCTGATCACGTCAGCCATGTCAGCACTCTTGGACAAAGAGACTCTTCTTCAAGCCAGACCAAGACCACTTCCACCTATGACGATCTAGACAAAAAGATCTATTCTCCATCTGGTCCTACATGTAGAACAAGGGGCTGGAATTCACCTATATTAGATTCTCCTTACCCTTCAATCAGAATAAACTCTCCCAGTGAGGTGGGGTCCCACCCAAGATGTAGGAGAATATCTCTTTGTCAGCCCTCTCCTTCACAACGACTGGGCTTTAGGAAATAGAAAGGGAAAAAACCCTAGATTCCACCTCCCTCATATTAATAATTTGTTATTAATAATCATTTCTCTCATACTTCATTGTACACATGGGGAAACAGGTCCAGAGATGTGCAATGACATGACTGAGATCACACAGTAGAAAGCATCGGAGATCAAATGTAAACCCAGTTCCTCTGCCTTTGGATTTCATGATCTTTCTGCTATATTGTCACTGCCTCAGAAAAGAGGAAGGTCAGTGGGGCTGGAATAGTCAGAAAAGGACTCTGGTCTTTGTTTTAGTTTTTTTTTAGTTTAGGGTTTTTTTTTTCAGGAAGTGAAATAGAGTTTAGCCCTGATGGATGGGTAGAGGTGATCTGTAGAAACAAAGGAGGTTCTACATCTTTCTTTTCTTATCAGGGCTGTGAAGACCCACCCCTATCCCTGCTCTCCTCTCTCCTGGCTCTCTCTCCAAGCCCTGACACTCCTCACTCTCAGTTGCTAAGTATGACAGTATTGTGCCCTAGAACCCACAGACCTCAAAGCGGTTAGATCTGGAAGGAGTCATCTAGGACAACCCCATTTCACAGATGAGGAAACTGAGGCCCCCAGAAAGGCAGGGACTTGCCCAACTTTACACAACAGGTAAGGAACAAAACAGTGAAAACTTCAGCTTGGGTTTCCCAACTCAAAGTTCAATGCTTCGTCCCCTGCCCCAATAATTCCTTGGACCATCCAAGTGCTTAAGGCTCTTCCCTCAAGCATCCCAAATAGCTTGTTGTAGCCAACTTCCTGACTCTTCGTTTATGGGGAGCCAGGAGCACAGCCAGAGCCACCTGAGTGGCCTCTTCACCTAGGGAGAGGCAGGTGTCCAACAGGGCTCGAATTCGGGCAGTCAGCGTGGAGCCGAGCAGATTGCCTCATAGTTGGCCCGAGGCAAAGCCTGGCAGGAACGTAGGGCATCCAGGGCTGCATTTAGATGACCCTCAGTGACTCTCTTCAAGAGAAACTCCCGATGAGTGGTTAGAAGTGCCTGGAGTCCTGGGAGGTGGCCAGGTCCTAAGGGGGAGAGAGGAAGGCGGTGAATGTGGATTTCAGGACAAGTGGTCCCAAGGAGGCGATGATTTGGCTCTCATGTCCACCCCCACCCCCGAGGGGCTCCTCAGCTCTCCCCTCCCTTGCAATGCTCACCTGTTCCCATGGACTTGAGGGGACTTTCAGTGGGAGAGCTGTGTCCAAGAGGCCCCAGGCCTGGGGATCCATGAGCAGGCCCCCTTCTGCCTCCTTGGAGATTGGTCATCTCAAACTAGAAAGCTAAACAGTGGGGTGGACTAGGGAAAGCCTGGAGAGACAAGGGAGAAGTAGAGTAAGGTGAGAACGTGCTTCGGAGAGAAGAGAGTTAGCGCAGCAGTCCGT
This sequence comes from Phascolarctos cinereus, assembly GCF_003287225.1. Taxonomy (NCBI): domain Eukaryota; kingdom Metazoa; phylum Chordata; class Mammalia; order Diprotodontia; family Phascolarctidae; genus Phascolarctos; species Phascolarctos cinereus. The sequence goes on from NW_027555625.1 coordinate 60,337,041, forward strand.
AGAACGAATGAGTGAAGGAGCGTCTAAGTGTTTCCTGTGTGCTAAGTGCTGGGGATGCAAACAGCAAGACAGCCCCTTTCTCCCTCACGTCCAATGGGAGGGAGAGAATACACATAGGATGTGTCAGCAGTGTGTCAGACGGGACAATCCTTCTTCGAGATGCTTCGAGAAGCACCAAGCCGGAATATTTCTGACCTTGTATTGAACCATCCAACGTCGCCACGGGCTTTGGGGTCAAGAACTTTCTTTTCTAAGTCTTCAGAATCTACGGCTTCTTTCAGCGATTTCACAAAGAACTCACTTTGCGGAAGAGATGACTGCATGACGTGCAAAGGCAGGGGCCAGGCTGCCTCTGCACAAGGATTTCATTCTTGAGTGATGGCTCCAGGTGGGGAAGACTGGGGGGATGGGATTGAGAAAACATGGGATATAGGAGCCTCCTTTTCCCAATGTATCTGAGGGGAGGGGGAACAGAGGGTTAAGGTTCCCAGACTCCTGTAGGATACCCAAATAGGGTCTCAGAGAATTTCAGAAACAAGCAGCGTGGAGGAGGAGAGACTATAGGGAGAAGTCTACATTTGTCTCTCTCTGCTTCTCTATCTCTGCGCCACATAGCACTTTTCTCATGTTTCATTATATGCGATAACTATCTGGTTATATGTTTTAATCAGAGCTATAATCAAGAATTCTGGCATCTGGAGCAAATTCAATGGTCAGGGTGGGAGAGAGTTCAGTGAAGGATACTTCAGAATGTACCTTTGGCCAGTGGATACCAATATCACTGATGATCCCAGGTGACCCTCATGAAAATATGAAAGAGAAGTCTTCAGGCCTGGCACAACCAACGGCCCTCTTACCCTCAACACCCAATCCCTGGAAGGAGGTGTAAGGGGGGAGGGGTGGCAGCTGTCAGTGGGTGGGGTACAGGAAGTGGGCCATGGGAGTGAGGAGACCTTCAGGGTATCAGCTATAACAGCCAAGTGGAAGAATGTGAGGCAAGGCATAAATGAGACACAACACTGTTGCTTCTTCCTGTTACCTTGGGCCAAATCCCCAGCTGCCCTGCCCTGGCTTTGGCTCTGGTTTTATCCTCTGAAGGCAAAAACTAATGGGAATATGGTTGGGAATGGGGGCTGTGGAGGAGGAATGAATGAAGGGAAGAAAGAGCTAAAGATGAAGTCACCATATAGTGTTTTCAAAGACAAGTACTTTCCAGTTAAAACAGGAAAATTACAGGCATATATAGAAGCAATTTGCCTCTCACTCATAAACAGAAGACAGCAGGCATTCCATCTTTAGCTAATGGAGGGGTGGAGAGTGAGGAAGTGATCTCATGATACAAGTGCATCTTGGTTGCAGAAGAGGGATCGTGGTGATCCCTCCTGATTCCCCAGGAGGAGAAAGAAAAGAAATATTTTTGGGGGCAGGGTTATGTGGGAAAGAGAGTATTCCTGGGCTACACTCTAGTTCCTGATTTACTATAAATGACTAGATGTGCTCTGTCCTCGATGGAGGGAGAAGACAGAAAGGTCTCCCATCATTCTCAGTCCCCACTGATGTCCTGTCCTTAAATCCTCTGTAATTTAACAGCTAAGCTCTCTTCTCTACCCCTAAACAGCGTCATCGTTGCAGAGGGAGGAGGACAGGCAAATGTGCTCACATAGGATGGATGTGTTAGGAAGACTGAAGCAACCCATGAGCTTTTTGTGAATCTATATAGAACCATCCTAGAGTGACCCTCCTGACACAGTGACCTCCAGTCTCCTCTGATCAGGATCCTGAGCTTCCTTCAAAGCTCAATTCTAGAGCCCCACCTCCTACAGGAGTTATTTCCTTCTATACGCTGGCTCCATCCCCATCTGCTAATGCTCATGACTGGGTGTGTATGAATAAGGATTTCTAAAGTACCAATTCCAGGAGAGAGAGAGAGAGAGAGAGAGAGAGAGAGAGAGAGAGAGAGAGAGAGAGAGAGAGAGAGAGAGAGAGAGAGAGAGAGAGAGAGAGAGAGAGAAAGTGCTTAAATGTAACTTTTCATTCCAAGGGCTTAAAAGCAATAGAAATCATCATTCTTTTTAAAACAATCTTCCTCAATGAAACCTTGGAAATGCTGGGAAGGGGGTGGAGGATAGTGGGAAAGAAGAGCTGAATTGAGAGCCAGGAGATCTGGGTTCTAACCCAGGCTCTGCCAACTTCCTTATGTGACTTCAGACAAATCACTTCTCACTGTGCCTCGATTTCTTCCTGTCAAATAAGGGGATTGGACTTAACCTTTCTCAACCTCTTGTTGTGTCCTGGACTCTTTTGTCAGTCTGGTGAAGTCTCTGGATGGATCCCTTCTCAGAGCCATATTTTTAAATGCAAAAATAAAATGAAATACATAGGAGTATAAAGGAAAGCAATTACATTGAAATAGTTATCCAAAAAAAAAAAAGAAAGAAAAACAACTTCATGGACCCCAGGTTAAGAAGCCCTACACTAACAGATGTCTAGGGAACCTTCTTGTTCAGAAGCTGGTATGACCTCATCAGAGATCACAGAATTAGTCAGCCCCAGTGGTGTGTAAGAGCCAATTTATAATGGCTTGGGAGAGCCGACTGTTAAATTTTCAGTGTGAACATACACACCTCAGAAATAAGCAAATGCTACAAATTAGGGCTTAATTTTTTGTTATATTGCCTGTCTAGACTTAAGAAAGTGATGGAGAAAATATAAATGTTGCAGATTTAACTCAAAAATGTGTCAGGCATACATTTTTTCCCCGGGGAGCCAGGTGTTAAACATTTGCCAGCACACCAGTCACAAGTTGCTTTTACCCCATAATGCTCAGAACCAGACAAAACAAAAAACAAACAAACAAACAAAAACCAAAACAAAACTACCAAGTCCTATCTATAAGGTCATAGACGCACAGAACATTCATATTGACAGACACTTTCATGCACAGGATGTCAGAGCTGGAGGGGGCGATCTAGTTCAATACCTTCATTTTACAGACTAGATAAATGAGTCTCAGAGAAGCAAAGTGACTTGCCCAGGGTCACAGAGCTATTTAGTAACAGAGCTTCCAGCTCAAAACTCACATTCCTAGGCTCCCAGTCCAAATTCTCTTTCTACTACACCACACTGCTATTTCAAGACTCAGAATTATGAGAAAGGCTTTAGAGATCATTTATTCCAAACCCTAAATTTTAATAAGCAGGAATCTGAGGCCCAGAGTGTAGCAGCTGGTGGAGCAGCAGATAGAGAGCTGAGCCTGGAGTTAGGAAGAACTGAGTTCAAATCCTGTCTCAGATAATTACTAGCTGTGTGTTCCTGGGCAAGTCACTTAACTTGTTTGCCTCAGTTTCCTCAACTATAAAATGGGAGTTATAAGAGCATCTACCTCTCAGGGTTGTTGAAGGAATCAAACGAGATATTTGCAAAAGTGCATAGCACACTGACTGGCATATATTAGGAGCTATACAAATGCTTATTACCTTCCCCTTATAGAGGTATTAGGTGACAGAGTCAGGACTTAGAACTCCAAGTCAGTGCCATCTCCACTACACTTCAGCTCAATACAGGATTATTTTCCCTGAAAGGAGCTAGACCTAGAAAATTGGCAAAGATGACAAAAGATAGAAATGGTCCATATTGGATGAGATGTGGAAAGACAGGCACACAAATATACTGTTGGTAGAGCTATATTGATCACTATATCACTACCACTATATTGATCCAACCATCCTTGAAGGCAATTGACAATGATGCTAAAGAAATAGACTAAAATGTCCATATCCTTAGAGATCCTACTTCCAGAAGATATGCCCCAAGGAAGTCTAAGATAGAAACAGAAGTATACCCCCAAAGTGTTTACAGCAGAACCTTTTGTACTAGCAAAGAACTGAACACAAAGAGAATGCCCATCCACTGGGGAATGGCCGACCGATTTATGGTAACATAAACACAACGGGACATTTCTGTGCCCTAAGTATCCATGAACATGAAGAACACAGAAAAGGACGGGAAAACTTATCTGAACTGATGCCAAGTAAAGTAGCAAAACCAGGAACACAATAAATACAACAATTACAATATAAATGGCAAGAACAAAAAATAAATCAAAATCGTGTGATTATAATGATGAAGCTCAACCCCAAAGGAGAGAGAAAATGTACCTCCTTCCCTCCTTTGTAGAGGTAGAGGATATGGGGATGGAATACTGCATACGTGATCAAGCTCAGCTGACCGGCTGGTTAGTTTTACACTTGAACTACTTTCTTGCCTTTCTTTTTCATACAGTGTTACAAGAGATAGCTCTCTAGGGATAGAGGGGAAAGGATAATAAAAGCAAGAAATCAATAATTTTTTTAAAAGACAGGGACTAGAGTTAGTGATGGAAAGGAAGGGAGGGGAGGAGAGGATGTATCGCAAGTGTTTCGTATAAAGAAGGAACACAGAGTTCTGAGGGTGGGAACCAAAGAATAAAATATCCATCCTGACCTTACCGTTCTCTCAACCAGGGATGGAAATGGACTCACCTTCTTGTGTGAGTAGAGCCAGGGGATCAGATCGGCACCCAGAAAGAGTTAGAGAAGGAGTGGGGAGTGAGAGTGGGTGCCCAGACCCGCCCCCAGATCCTATGACTGCGGACTATGACTCATTTCCCTTGAAGGGGCCAGTTTCCTCTGGGGTGGAGCCAAAATACAGTGAGGGAAAGTATGATCCCCACAGGTTGTTACTGGAGGGGTCTGATACCCAAACCACCTAACTCCCTGGAGCCTCCCACAGCTCACAGAAATAAAGGCGCTGTCCCCGATGGAAGCCTTTTGCCCACTCTAAAGCTACGAAGCGAAGGCACTATTCTATTTGGGGGCATGTTGTACGGAGCCTGTGAGGCAGCCAGAGGGAGGAAGATGCAGCCCTCGCTTCCCCTTTCAGCTCTGCTCCGCTCCATCAATCAATCAGACAGACTCTGCCCAAGGATGGCATCCAGGGCATGCTCACGATTGGTTTCCCATGCCTTTCTCTGTTTGCCCCCACTAAAATCAACCATGGAGAGAGGACCGTAAAACACCTGCCCCGTCCCCCTCGGTCCTAGAGGAAATGACTCGGCTTTTCACTGAAACTTCCTTTGTGCCATTAGGAGGCCCCCACCTCTTCCCCTAAATATCCCTGCCCTCCCCCTCTCCATTTCATCTTGCCTGAGAACTCAGTTTCCATTTTCTCCTGCATTCCAAACTAGGACTCCCAGTTTTTGAAAGGAAGGAGTAGAGAAAGGATACCATTCTAGGACCAATAAACCAAGTCGTGTGAATGGGGGTGGAGGGGTGGGGTAGAGAAGAAAACTGGACTGGGCTGGTCCATTTCTCCTCCTCCAGCCACCCAGCTGATCCTTTCAGCCAAAAGCGTGGAGCCCAGAAGGAGGTAAACAAGGACTGGGAAATTCCCCAGACAATCACTGGGCAGCCTGGCTGGGGGAGTGTCAGATTACTCCAAAGGGATCTTTATTGTTCCAGTTTCAGCAAGAAACTGGGGGGGGGGGGAGGGAAGGACATCAGAGTTAGAATCACATTACCTGTACTGACAGTCTCTGAGCCCACCAATTTAGGGGAAGTCACTCTCTTGCATGTCTTTGATTATCTGAAAATAACTCAGGGGGAATTTTCCTAGGAGGATCCAGGAAACGGAAGGGGTAGGAGGGTCTACATAGTGACTTTGGGCATACCGGCTCCACCCACCTGGGACAATGGTATCAGAAATACTCCTCACTAGCACTGCTCACTCCTCTCCCCTGAGTTCCAGTCACCTGAGGATGGAGGAAGAGCAGAGTGGTAGGGGGTCACTATCACACACCCAGAAGCTGATTAAATGAGATCCCAAAACAAGTCTTTCTACATCTCAGATCCATTATCTGTGTATTCCCCAATTTAGCTATGGAATTTGGTTAAGGAAGTGTGTGGTGTTCCAAGGGTGCCACATTCTTCCCCAGGGGTTGGGACAGATCAAGGCCTCCAGGTATGAAGGTAAGAATGTCTAGTGTAGGAGTTCTTAACCTGGAGTCCATAAACCTGTAGGTTTTAATAATAATAATAATAGTATTTCAAAAGAATTGCTTTCCTTTGTAATCCTTTGTATTTCATGAGGAACATGTCGGCATGATCTAGTGAAAATGACCCTGGACTTGGATCCAGGTAGGCCTAAGTTCACATGTTGCCTCAGACCAATTGCATTCCAATATAATTGGTTTCCTGTGTAATCATAAATATTTTATGCATATATAAAAACATTATGGGGCAACTAGGTGGTGCAGTGAATAGAGCACCAGTCCTGGCATCAGGAGGACCTGAGTTCAAATCCGGCCTCAGACACTTGATACTTTACTGGCTGTGTGACCCTGGCCAAGTCACTTAACCCCAATTGCCTAGCCAAAATAAATAAATAAATAAAAATAAAAATATTATTCTGAAAAGGGGTTCCTAGGCTTCACCAAACTGCCAGATCTGAGATAAAAATTATCCGAGTCTCCATTGATTAGGTATTGCTCTCAATCACTGAATCAATGATGCAGAGATAGTTATCGGAAGTGTTTTATTATTCTCAGAGAGCAGGCTCATCAGTATACAGTCAGAGAGCCCACAGCATCTGCTTCAGAAACCTTATATAGAATGTGAATACATAAGTAGCATAGAAAAATAGAATTTCACAGAAGGCAGGGGAGATAAGGATATACACGCTGGAAAAAGTAACAGAAGGGGCAAGATAAGGACACCTGCCAGCTAGTCAAAAGAGGAATTGTGGCTTCCTTCCCAGCCCTAATTCTACAGGTGTTGTGACCCTCCAGCTTCCAGAAAGGGCGGCTAAGTGGCACCATAATGCATGGAGTCAGGAAGACTTCCTGAGTTCAAATATGGCCTCAGACACTTAAAGCTGTGTGACTCTGGACAAGCCACTGTTTACCTCAGTTTCCTCATCTGTAAAATAAGCAGGAAAAGGAAGTGGCAAACAGTATCTTTGCCAAAAAAAAAGTCTCAAATGGGATCACAAAGAGTCAGACAAGATGGAAATGACCAAATGACAACAAAGTTCCCAAGAACAGCATCTAGAAGATCAAAAGGGAGACTAGGGCAATATCCTCTTCTTAGCATAGTAGTGGCAAAAAGTCTGAGCTAGTTTCTTTTCCACCAAAGTCTTTCTCTGTCACAGTGGCAGCAAGAAGGCTGAGCCAGAAATTGTCTTGTCATAGGTCGATGGTACAGCAGAGGTTAAGAAGAAAACAGGCTGGGGCAGCTAGGTGGCACAGTAGATAGAGCACCGCCCTGAAGTCAGGAGGACATGAATTCAAATCCGGCCTCAGACCAATCATTTGACACTAGCTGTGTGACCCTGGGCAAGTCATTTAACCCCAATTACCTAAAAAAAAAAAAAGAAAACAGGCACTATACAGATATTTCATTTGATCCCTGGGAGACAGGTGTGTTATTATCCTTAATTTACAGTTGAAGAAACTGAGGCAAACAGAGGTTAAGTGACTTGCCCAGGGTCACACAGATAACAAATATCTAAGGCTGTATTTGAACTTAAGTGTTGCTGATTCTAGGCCAGACATTCTAACTACTGCACCACTGACCTGTGTCTGATCTACCGATTAAATAGATTCTTTTTGGCTTTGGGGGAAAGGAACTACTTGGCACATTTATCACAAGTGGAATTATATAGGAAAGACAATATAGATATCTGAGCATCATCAACCTTGAATTCTGAAACAGGCAGGCTCATCCAGCCGGGAAGATGCAAGTTAAATCAACAAGCATTAATTAATTAATTGATTGATTTGGGCTAGGCACTATGCTAAACCTGGGGATACACAGAAAAGCAAAAGACGGTCCCTGCTCTTAAAAAGCTCACAATGTCCTTGCCTTCAAGGAGTCTAATGGGAGAGACAGCGTGGAAGTATGTACAAACATGACAGATACAGGATAGACTGGGGAGTAGTCACTGAGAGCTGACATGAAGATTAAGGAGGACTGGGAAAGGTTTCTTTCAGAAGGATTGGAGCTGAAACTTGAAGGAAAACAGGGAAACTAGGAGACAGAGATGCGGGTATGGGGCAGCCGGTGAAAATGCCTAGAGGCTGGAAGAGGAGTGTCTTGTGAGAGGAACAGCAGGGAAAAGCCAGCGTCACTGGATCATAGAGTGCAGGAAGGGGAGTAAGTTATTTTTTTAAAAATTAATTTATTTTGATTTATCAACAATCACTTCCATAAGCTTTTCAGTTTAAAATTTTTCTCCCCCTCCTTCTCCACCACTCTTCCCAAAATGGCACATAATCCGATATAGGCTATACATATACATTCCTATTAAACATTTTCACAAAAGTGATATGGTAAGCAAGAATTAGAACTAATAGGAGGAACCACCAGAAAGAGGAAACAAAGCTCAACAGACGAAAAAAAAAATAGCAAATAGTATGCTTCAATCTGCATTCAAACTCCATAGTTCTTTCTTTGGATGTGGATAGCATTTTTCCATCACTAGGCCTTTGGAGATGTCTTAGATCTTTATATTACTGAGAATGGTTAAGCACAATATGGCTATTACTGTGTACAATGCTCTCCTGGTTCTGCTCACTTCACTCAGCATCAGACCATACAAGTCTTTCCAGGTTTTTTCTAAAATCTGCCTATTCATCATTTCTTATAGGACAATAGTATCCCATTACATTCATATACCACAACTTGTTCAGCCATTCCCCAATTGATGGGCATCCCCTCCATTTCCAATTCTTTGCCATCACAAAAAGAGCTGCTATGAATGTTTTTGTACATGTGGGTCCTTTTCCCATTTGTATGATCTCTTTGGGATATAACCCTATAAGTGCTATTGCTGAGTCAAGCATATACACATTTTTATAGTCCTCTGGGCATAGTTCCAAATTGCTCTCCAAAATGGTTGGAACATTTCACAAACTCCACCAACAATGCATTAGTCTTCCAGTTTTCCCACATCTTCTCCAACATTTATCATTTTTTTGTTTTGTCATCTTGGCCAGTCTGATAGGTGTGATGTGGTGCCTCAGAGTTGTTTTGATTTGCATTTCTCTAATCAATAGTGATTTAGAGTATTTTTTCATATGACTGTAGATGGCTTTAATTTCTTCATCTGAGAACTGCCTATTCATTTCCTTTGACCATTTATCAATTTGGGAATGACTTGTATTCTTATAAATTTGACTTAATTCTCTATATATTTCAGAAATGAGGCCCTATCAGAGAGACTGGTTGTAAAAATTCTTTCCCAATTTTCTACTTTCCTTCTAATGTTGGTTGCATTGGCTTTGTGCAAAAACTTCAATTTAATGTAATTAAAGTTATCCATTTTGCTTTTTGTAATGTTCTCTATCTCCTGTTTGGTCATGAATCCTTCTGTTCTCCATAAATCTGATAGGTAAACTATTCCTTGCTCTGAGAGGAGTAAGTTATAAGAAAACTAGAAAAGTAGGCCCTATGAAGGGCCAAAACAGAGGCTTTTTTTTATATTTGATCCTGGAGGTATCAGGGAACCATCGGAGTTTATTGAATAAGGTCAGCTCTGGACTTTGGGAAGATTAATTTGACAGCTGAGTAAGGATGGAATAGAATGGGGAGAGATTTGAGTGAGGGAGACCAACAGCAGGCTGTTGCAATAATCTAGGGTGGAGGTGATGAGGGCTTGCACCATGATGGTGGTGGCAGTGTCAGAGAAGGGATGTTAAGAACATAGAGAAAAAAAACTCCTTATAGAACAAGTCAATGTAGTAGCTGGCCCTGAATGATCCAATTTGCCTGTTACCCCTAGAGGAAGAAGTTTCAGCGGCCATCAGCTCAGGGTGCACATTCCTGGCACCATCCAGGATATGCCAGATTTTTAGTAGAATAAGAAAGAAATCTTAGTGGATCCTGATTGTCACTCAAGTGTGTTAGCTATCCCTTCCAGTTCATTTGCAAGTTTGATGAGTATACAATCTATTCTTTTATCCAAGTAATGAACAAAAAGGTAAAACCTGAAACTAAGATTTCTGGCTTATTCTACTAAAAATCTGGCAACATTAAAACATTAACTCTGAGCAAAGCCATTCAATCAGTACATCTGACTGTACTGTCACCTAATTCGTACCTCATTTTCTCTACAAGAATATGAAATATTTTATCAAATGCTTTGCTAAAACTTAGGTAGAAAATTGGGATACTAATATACTGTTGGTGGAGTTATGAACTGATCCAACCATTCTGGAGAGCAATTTGGAACTATGCCCAAAGGGCAAACTCTATATACCCTCTGAACCAACAATATCACTACTAGATCTGTATCCCAAAAGAGATCATAAAAAAGAGGAAAGGTGGGGCAGCTAGGTGGCACATTGGATACAGCACTGACCCTGGAGTCAGGAGGACCCAAGTTCAAATATGGCCTCAGACACATAACACTTACTAGCTGTGTGACTCTGGGCAAGTCACTTAACCCCAGTTGCTTCACCAAAAAAAAAAAAAAAAGGAAAGGACCCACATGTACAAAAATATTTATAGCAGCTTTTTTGTGGAGGCAAAATGGAAATTGAGGGGATGCCCATCATTTGAAGAATGGCTGAACAAGTTGTGATATATAAGTGTAATGGAATCCTATTGTGCTATAAGAATGATGAGCAGGCAGACTTCAGAAAAACCTGGAAAGACTTACATGAACTGATGCAGAGTGAAGTGAGCAGAACCAGGAGAACATTGTCCACAGTAACAGTCATGTTGTGTGATGATCAGCTATGACTGACTTAGCTCTTCTCAGAAATACAATGATCCAAGATAATTCCAAAAGACTCATGATGGGAAATGCCGTCTGATGCGGTTCAGAGGTTCAGGGGTGCTGGGAGCCCAAAATCACAACATGCGGGTTCTGTCCGAAAGAATTTGACCCAAGCCTTCTTTCAGCCAAAGACAAGGTTTATTAGAACATCCATCATATTGGGCAGATTCTTAAGGAGTCTGAACATTAGTAAGCTATTGGCTAGATTTTAAGAATCTAAGCATCTTGAGGGAGACAAGGAGGACTTTATATATAGAACGACTGTGGGGGGATCTAGGAGTGGCCAGTAAACTGGGGTGAAGAGAACTCCCTGGACTAGGACCTGGACCTCCTGGCCAAGGGAGCCTAGCTAGGATTAAGGGTGGGAAATGGCCAGGGGCCATAGGGAGGTAAAACAATGGAGGGAGATTGGGTGTAGCCACAATGAAAGGCCAGTTGATGGGATTATAGCCTCAGGGGAACTCCAGATATTTGGCCATGTGGGAAAGTACAGGATTTTTCCTTTCTGGGGCCCAGATTCCAACCCCATCACTGTCCACATCCAGAGAAAAAACTGATGTAGTCTGAATGCAGATTGAAACATACATTTTCACTTTCTTTATTTTTTTCACAGTTTTTTTTCTCTTTTTTTCTGTTTCTCCTCTTACAACATGACTAATACGGAAATATATTTTACATGATTGCATATAGATAACCTATATCAAACTGCTTACCATCTTAGGAAGGAGGGGAGGGAGGGAGAAAATTTGGAACTCAAATTTTTATAAAAAAAAGAATGTTAAAAATTGTCTTTACATGTAATTAAAAATGCTATTTCAAAAATAAAATAAAACAGCATAAATTATTGCCAACATTTCCTTCATCTTCTGTCTTAGTGATTCTTTCGAAAGAGGAAAGGTATGGTTTGCATGACTTCACTTATATATCATATTGCTTGCATTCTCAAGGGGTTGGAGGAGAGATAGAATCTGGAACTCAAAGTTGCATTTTATTTTTAAAAATATTTTGTTTTTCCCCAATTACATATAAAAACAAATTTTAACATTCATTTTTTTAAATTTTGAGTTCCAAATTCTCTCCTTTCCTCCCCACTTCCCCATGGTAAGTGATTTGATATAGGTTCTCCATACTAGTCACGTTATGAAAGAAAACAGATTTTAAAAAGCCATAAAAAAAAAAGTGAAAAATAGTATGCTTTGATCTGCATTCAGACTCCACCAATTACTTCTCTGGAGATGAATAACATTTATCATCATGAGTCCTTTGGAATTGTCTTGGATCATTGTATTACCAAGAAGAGATAAGTCATTCACAGTTGATCACTGCACAATGTTGCTGTTACTGAGTACAGTGCTCTGGTTCTTATCACCTCATTCAGCATCATGTAAGTTCATGTAAGTTCGGGTTTTTCTGAAATATGCCTGCTTATCATTTCTTATAGCACAATCATATTCCATTACATTCATACACCACAACTTGTTCAGCCATTCCCCAATCAATAGACATTTCCTTAATTTCCAATTCTTTGCCACCACAAAAAGAGCTGCTATAAATAATTTTGTACATATAGATCCTTTTCCTTTTTCTTTAACCTCTTTCAAGTGCAGAACTAGTAATGTAGTGGTATTGCTCGATCAAAGGATACACATAGTTTAATAGCCCTTTGGGCTCAGAAACTCAGTTTTTTAGAAAAAAAAAATGAATGCCAAAAAAAATTTTACACGTAATTGGGAAATATTTAACAAAAAAAAGAAAGGTTAGTCTGGCATGCCCCATTTTCAAGAAGCCATGCTTTAGTTCTAATTACTGCTTCCCTTTCTAATTAGCTGTCGTTTGCAAACCACTTAAAAGTGGTTTGCAAAGCACTTTACAAACATTATTTCATTTTATCCTCACAACAACGTGGAAGATAAGTGGGGTTATTATCCCCATTTTACCAATAAGGAAATAGAGGCTGAGAATCATAAAGGCTTGTATCTGAGTCATAAAGGCTAGTGTCTGAGCTTGGTTTGGAATGCCAATCTTTCAGACTCCAGGGCCAAATCTCTATCCACTAGCTATTTCTAGGTGTCTGTCAACCAGCTCTTAATGATCTGTTCTTGAATTTTCCTGGGAAAAGCAAACTTCCTGGTCTATAGTTTTCAGGCTCCATTCTCTTTCTTTTTTATGAAAACTGGGCTAATATTTGTCCTTTTCCAATCTTGTGGTTCACCTCTCCTGTTGACCATGATCTTTCACCTGTCACAGAAGGTGGCTCAGTACCAACACATGCCAATACTTATGGGACCTATGGATGTAATTCATCTGCCCCAGGTTGACTTGAAGTTCCAAAGTGCAGTTAGGAGCTCTTATCATCACATTACTTAGCTTGGTCACCAATCTCTTGTAAGTCATTTTTTTTTTGCAGTCATTTACAGTGTAAAAGATCATTTTCTTTTGAAAATTAAGCAGCTCTGCCTTTCCTCCTTGTAGGTTATCATCATTCCTTGGCCCTCAGGCAAAGGCCCTATACTTTGATAGTTATTCCCCCATATATGACTTTTATCAGCAGCCCATTCTGAGCCTCAGTATTCCTCGAACACCATACTGGAGGGACTATAGGACTCTCTCCTATTTATCTCATTATTTGGCCTGGCTTCTGTCTTCCATAGTCTACAGAAGTTTACAATGTACCATTATTATTTTTTGAGGAATTTAATGGGGTGATATATTTGAGCAGATGACTGTGACAGAAGGGAAAGCGTGTAGTAAAAGAGAGAACCAGGCTAATATGGACAGATTTTTGGGAGAACTCAGTATTCACCTGGAGCCTAGGGTGTCTTGCTTCCTGGAGGGCCTAAGAGGGTACATATCATTCCACGTCTCACCATGTCACCCCTGTTCTCAACAAACCCCAGTGACTCCCTATCAATTTCAGGATCAAAGAGAAAATCCTCACAAGTTCTTCATCGCCAAGCCTCCTCCCCCACCCCCCCACCTTTCCAGTTTTCTTAAACATTATACCCTCCCATATCCTCTTCCATCCTGCTGTTCCCTGAACAAAACGCTCTCCAAACTCAGGAATTTTCCATGGCTGTGTTCCCATGCCTGGAACACTCTCCCTCCTCATCTCCACCTCCTGATTTCCCTGGTTTCCCTCAGGTGCCACCTAAAAGCCCACCTATAGGAAGCCTTCCCTAATCCCTCTCAAATTCTAGTGCTTTTCCTCTGTTGATTATTTCCTATTTATCCTGTATATGACTTGTTTGCCCTGTTACTTTGCATGTTGTCTCTCTCTCTCTCTCTCTCTCTCTCTCTCTCTCTCTCTCTCTCACACACACACACACACACACACACACACATACACACACACACACACAGAGTTAGACTGTGTCTTTTGCCTTTCTTTGTATCCCCAGCATTTAGCTCAGTGCCTGACTGCCTGGTATGGCAAAGTTACAGAAAGCAGGCAATGGTGGAAATCTGTTTTGCTTGCCTCTGCATATCTATCACCAGGTTGTTTCTTTGTACCGCATCATGATGGGAGTGGGGTAAGGGAAAGGAAACAAAGCCTGCTCCAAATACTCCAAGGTTAGGGGCTTTGTTTTCAGCCTGACCCATTACCCAGACAGGGCTAAGTAATAGTGTCCTCTCTACTGAAGCCTTTCCATACTGCACTCTGTCCTCTCAGGGCCAGATTCTTTTTTTCTTTCAAACTAACAATTAACTCATCTGATTAACCTATGATGATAATGTGCTAATAGAAAGACCATTAGCAGAACAAGCCAGGTCCCTTCCACCCCTCCCTTAGCACCCCAGTGGTTAACATGTGACATATACTTCAGTAGGGAGACAATGGAGTGTGACCATGGTCACCCCTTCCTCCCTCACCCCCTTATACAATGCATGTAACCAGTAATCAAGACAGATTTGAATTTGCATTATCAGATTTACTTTTATTACTATACATTAAGTGTCTCAAAGTACACGTGTGCAAAATTTCCCAGTGAAGTCAGTCAATCCCACCAAAAGATATATGCACATAAGCACACACACACACACACACACACATATATACATTTTATATATATAGCATATGATATACAATAAAATCCAATAGATTCCATATAAAATACTGTTAAAATATAGAGCAGCAAAGTCCTGGCAAAACATTCCCTGATTTTTTTTTGGAGCAGCCTCTGGATACACTCCAGGGCATCCTCTGGGTCCTTGGTGGCCCTGGCCCCACTCCGTCCAGGGCCATCACTGACTGCAGTATCAGAGGTCACAGTCAATAGCAGGCACTATTTGCTACAGGGGTCTCTTCCCAGCAGTTGTATTGTTAGCCTTCTCAGGATTAGAGCTGGACATTTCCTCTTCAATCTTATTGTCAGAGAATACAATTTGGTCCTCAAAAATAGTCTTTTTGTAGGGTTGGATTTTTTTTTAAGAAAGGTGCGCTTTTTCCCCCCTGATGGGGAAACAAACCCAAAGCTATCCGTGATGGAGTGAGCAACTTCTTTTACTTCAGCTGAAGCTCAGTGGTCATGAAATGTCAAGACATCCCAGTCCTCTTTTTGAAGATGTTGCAACATTTACTTCAAAAACATGATCTGGGGGCAGCTAGTTAGCACAATGGATAGAGCACCGGCCCTGAAGTCAGGAGGACCTGAGTTCAAATCCGGCCTCAGACACATAACACTCACTAGCTGTGTGACTCTGGGCAAGTCACTTAACCCCAACTGCCCTCACAAAAAAAAATTTCCAAAAACATGATCTGCATTGTGATTCTAGATTATAGCTTGCAGAAAAACAACTCTGACTTGTCCAAATAAACAGAGATCTGAAAAATCCCCTGCATAGGGATGACAAAGGATGGCACGCTGGGTGAACTCCTGTCAGTGCCCTGTGGACTCAAGTTCTCCTTCTGTTACATGGAAGCACGCAGGCCCTTGTCAGTTATCGACCAATCCCTGGGTCTTTAGGTCCTTCTTGACCCATGAAATCAGGTAGCACCTGGAGATCAGACCGGGTTAGGAAGGTCTGAAAGCATCTGCTCCTGGCAAGTCAATCCAAGTACTTGGAACAGGGTCTCGGTTAGGAATGCTGGCGATCTGAAGGAGGTGGTGAGGCCACAGGGTAGGCTGAAGTAGAAGTTCTAAGAGACGCACACGGGGAAGAGGGTGAGCCACCACGCATTAGGTTCCTAGATTCCCTCCCTTGGAGCACGAATGGGGCTGTAGCAGAAACCTTGACCCTGCTTCATCTGTCAGCTCCCTCCTGGGCTAAAGCACATTATATCCCCTTGGGAACTGAAACTACATGTACAAATGTGCACATAAAGCACGAGGGAGGTTATGCTCATCATAAAACCAACACTGCCCCTGCCTTTTCTTCCATAAGATCCAGCTTTAAGGAAATCAATGGATAGCAGGGAAACCTGATGCTATTTGTAAGCTGAACTGTAAACATGAGTCCTAGACTGCTGAGAAAGGTTGTTTTCTGGGCCCACCTGGCCCTCAAACCCTTAACCAAACCTGATAACAAGAGTAGTTTTCTGCCTTGATCCTGTCACTAGGATCCAGAAACAGCCTGCAGACTGAGTTCCCAATAGGATTTCTCATTACACGGGCTAAATAGTGATTAAATTATACACATACAGCATCAGTCTTAGGGGGGACTGCAGGGAAGGAGAGGGGAATCACCAATTCCTACGGGCGATACAAGCAGCACAGCACGGCCACTCGGCTTAAAAGTCTCCTTAGGACACAGTCATGGGAGGAAGAGCTAAAGAACTATGACTGTGAGGGTAAAGTACACACAGTTTGCATAAGCCTCAAGCATTGAGGGAGAGTATTCAGTACAAATACTACGATAGCCCAGAAATGCAAGGACCTGAAACTTCACCCAGGAACTAGGAATCCTCTCTTCCAGCCATGTTGGTAGGACTCCTCGGACAGTGAGTAGGAGAGAGACCAAGCCAATGACCTGCCTGTCTGTCCCCTGCCCAGACTGAGAGAAATGTACATGGATAATTCACTACTTTGGTATGAACATCAAACTCTTTCCCTAGATCCCCAATCTATGAAACAATAGCACCAGGGGATGGGATGCTTCCCAGAGAAATTTTAAAAAACCACACTGTGTGAAGTTGAGTGAGGGCTACAGTCCTCTCTTACATTGTGCTGAGAAAATACAGAATCTGGCAGTAACACACAGTTAATACAGCCTTTAAAAATGGAAAGCGGGAAGGGGACGACATGGATGGACCCCAAACCAAAGTCTAGGGTACACAAAACACTGTAGCAGCAAGCAGATCCTCCACTTACAACTTGAGGAAAGGGCCAGAGCGTGGGTGTAGCTGCCGGGCCAAAACAAAGATGGAAGCCACGTACGTGCACAGGGGACTAGAAGAACAGATCATCCAATCCAAAGTCTGGGGAGTTGAGAGGTGGGGAGATAAGGAAGAGTGTGGCAGGAAAGGAAGGGAGGCTCTGAAGAAGTAGGCATTGTTATAGCTAAAGCAGTCAGCCTTGAATGGCCACTCGTGTTGTGTTGTGTGTTTGTAAGAGTCAGGGGGTCCCATGTCTTAAGGGCCCCTGGCCAAGAGCTGGAGACTGGTTTTGGCAGGATGGGCATCCCTCCCTCCCTCTCACTCTTGAAAGAGAGGCCTGGAGCCTGAAGTTGTGACAGCACCAGCAACACAATGATGATCAGACTGGATTCCTCGCTTCTCTGGAAGGAGTCAACACCCAGATTATGTCCAACTCAGGGTATACCCAAAACAAGGTCTTCTTTACATTTCTGAGAATTTAAAATAAAACTAGAACCCAAAAGATGGTTGGAAAAGATGTGTGTGAAACCTTTCTAGTGATCTCTGAGACCAATCTCTTCATTGCCACTCAACAAACAGCTCTACCAACAATCAGACTCGTTCCCTTTAGAGAAATTAACAAGCTCACCGTGGGGATTTGACCCAAAAGCCGACCGATGGGATGATAAGGCCGGGAAAGAGAATGTGTCTAATCACTGATGCAGAGCTGAGACCTCATTCACGTCAAAATGGCGAAACAGATCACGGCCTGTAGAGGGAGGCCCAATTCAAAACTCTGATCTAAAAAATAAAAATTAAATTAAGGAAAAAAAAAACACCTTCAAGATAGTGAAGCAGCATTTTCCCCCTCATCGGGCTGGAAGGGAAGGCATCCAGGGTGACGGAGTGTGCAGGCTGGTGGGACACAGCATCACAAACCAAAGAGAACATTTTTCAAGTAGGAAAGAGCCGTCCCGTTGGAGAGCATCTGAATGTGTTCATTTCCCTTCAGCTCGAGCAGGGTCACCTCCTGCTTCTGCTGATTCACCCACTTCTGGCAGTGTAGGGCACTCTCCACATTCACTGTACCATCGCCGTCACCATAGAAAATCTTGGGGTCTCGGTCAGAAAAGTTTTCATAGTAGAAAGAGTCTGGAGTCTGGACACCAGTACCATACAGGCAATGGAGCCGTACTCCAGGGGGAGTCATCTGATAGACCAAGGGCTCTGTGTCTTGTCTCATGAGCCAGCCGTCCTCAAAGCCAATATCCTTATAGAACTGCTCGTAGTCCCGGAGGGTGTAATTGGCTTTGGGGGTTCTCACAAAGACCTTGTCTGGGGACCAAGTATAATTGTAGGGAAGCAGCCAATTCGTCGAGACGGCAGATCTCTGTTGCTCTCTGATTTTTAGAGGACTGATGACCGGAATTCTGTTGTTGTCTCCTGTCACGGGGTAAAGTCTTTGGTTATTCATTTATGGCTTGCCATCAGACTCCTCTCCCTGACCACTAAGCAGCTCTTAGCTCACTAAAAAGACCCAGAAATGTGAGTAAACACCCTACTGACCCATCCAGATTGGCCAAGAGGGGAGTAAGAGTCTGGGGATATCTAAGTTCAGGCTTGCCCTAAAGGAGTCCTTTCTCCTTGCAGGGAAGGGTCATGGAGGGCTTGCTTCCCATTAACCATCATCTCTGGCCCTTGACCACTCCGGTTTAGCTACCCCTACAAGACAACCATGACGAGATTGCTCACTGCAGCACTACTTCCAAGCACAGGGCAGGATCCCAGAGGGCTAGACTGAGATGCAGAAGGAGTCGAGCTCAAGGAGGAAATAACTGAAGACTCTGCCTCTCTCCATCCACAATCCATGAAATTCAGAGGCAAGAGCGACA
Source organism: Phascolarctos cinereus (assembly GCF_003287225.1). Lineage (NCBI taxonomy): Eukaryota > Metazoa > Chordata > Mammalia > Diprotodontia > Phascolarctidae > Phascolarctos > Phascolarctos cinereus. The sequence goes on from NW_027555625.1 coordinate 60,356,040, forward strand.
TGGAGAGCCACCAGGTGTCACTGCTGACTCACAAGGCAGAGGCCAAGGGAATCCTCATGTTCATAGCTTCTAGAGCGGAAAGGGACCCTCAGGTCCTTTACTTCTACTGGCCAAAAAGACCTACAACTGGGATTCCCATCTAAAAGAACTAAACTCCCAACAACCACTCCATTATGCTACTCTGGCCCTATTACTGGAGACTCACAAGAGCTCAACATCATAAGTGTTGCCTAATGGAACCAAGGCTCAGGAAGAACAGCAAAGAACACCCTTCCTAAAGAAATGCCCGGGAGGAGGAAAAGAAAAGCACAGAACAAGGGTGGGGCCCCAGTTCCACAGGTTCCCCACTCCTGCATAGAGCCACAAAACACAAAGGCCAACAGAGCCTGACAACTATGCCCAGAAGGTCTCCTGAGAGATGTGGAACAGACACACAGAAGAGAAAAAAATTTACTGGTCTGGGAAATTCTCATTTCAGAGGATACATTCCCACTCCAGGAACCCAGTGCTACAAACAGTCGTTGCTTTACATCCTCTCCTCCACATCAGTTCAGAGACCAATCAATGAGCCTCGTTTCAGTTAAAGCCATACAGGGCAGTATTCCTGGAGGTGAGGTTGGGTACCGTCCCAGTCCTGATCCCTAGCTGAATAAATTTAAGCTAATTACTCCTCTGCCCCAGAGGTCATCATTTCTCTCAAAGTGAAATGAGACGGGGTTAGACCAGAGGGTTGATCTCAAAGGGCCTTTTGGTACCTTCTTTAACCCTGAAGATGAGCCCTGGAGTCTCTGGAGCAATAATAGCAAATACAAATCACTAAGGAGAGATGTGACTTTCTGTTCAGGGGAGGCTAACAATAGAAGCAATAGGGATATGGTACTTTCAAGTATGCAAAGCACTTTACAGGCATTGTATCAACAGCTGTGGGAAGCACCCTTAGGGGCCTTCAAGTTCAACCCCTTCATTTGACAGGACAAACTGACACCCTCTCAGCTACCACAGGTCTGAAGTAGGATTTGAATCCAGGTCTATGCTAAGCATTATCTAACAGGAGCCTGGTGCCAACCATGCAAGGTAACACTGCTATTATCTCCCTGCTATAGATGAGGTAATTAAAGCTTAGACAGAGTCAGTGACCCAACTATAATCCTAAACTATTGTCAGGCCTGGGACTGAACCCAAGCTTTCCGCTACACTGCCCCCCTCCAAATGATTAACAGCTTCAGTGAACTGTGAGCTCATTAAATCATCCTTGGCTTGGGCCATGGCGTCTTCGAAACAAATGCTATCCTCGATGGCAATAAGAAAAATCCAAGGGATCAGAAAAAATCTGAACACTGCTCAAGCTAGGACAGAATCACCCTCCACTTTGGAAATGCTGAAAATCCTCTCATTCCTTCCTTCCTCCTTCCCTCTCTTCTTCCTTCTCTCCCCCCTCTCCCTTCTTTCCTCCCTCTCATCATAAACAACAGGCAAGCAGTTTCTAGTTGAATCAGTCAACCTGACACAAGGAAGGAAAGGCTAAAGAGCTGACGAGGCCGCAGACAACAACCATGAATGGCCGGCCTGACAGGCACATGCCACACTCGGCCACTGCTGCAGAATCTGGGTTCTCGTTTCCCCAAGAGCAGAGGCTGGCAGAATTTCTGAGAGGATCCTCCCTTTGGAAAGACAACCAGGAAGCACATATTAAAGAAAACAGAAAGCTGGTCACTCGCCACAGGCCAAGGACACTGATGGACGCCTAGGGTCAGTTACTATACGCACGTTTAGAAGCAATGGCAATCAGGCCCTAATGCTCTGATTCTATAAATTAGGGATGACAGACAAGGAGAATACATTTTTCCTCTCACATCAGCCTTGATTCTACTGATGACCTTTCCCTTTCACAGGAGGACCCCAAAACCTCCCTGTCCCCACACTCTACCTTCTCCCAGTAGGAACCAACCTGAAGCTAGCACTCGAAGGGTCTTGGCGACCCCTCCCCAGGGAGGGCCCAGTGCCACAAAGGAATGGATGTACTTGTCTTTCCAGTCCTGGGACTGCCGGTTGAGGAAATAAAGTGTATACATGTTGCCCATGCTATGGGCGATGAGGACAACGGGGCCTCTGTACTGCTCATACATCACCTCAATCATCTTGCGGAGAGCACGGAAATAGTATCTATTTTCATCTAGGAGAGAAAGTGAGGCACGTGCAGGTTAGAGAAAGTGCAAAAATCTCCACAAAGAGGTTTAAGAGGAAAACTTGGGGCATCCATTGGGCTGGCTATATGTAAGGGCTTGAACAAAAAAATTAGGAGATGACAGGTAGGGGGTTGTATTTCTGCTTTTCTAACCTCTCTCTCTCTCTCTTTTGGACAAGACAGAAGTGGGGTGAGAGACAAATTTATTAAGGTGACAATTTTTAGATTTTCCTGCAAGGGCCTCCATCCCTCTAATAGAAAACAAAATAACATACAACTCAGGTTCAGGGGATGGTAAAATGATTTACAGGAAGGGTAACACAGTACCCACACGGTGGGGACACGTTCCTCCTCTGCCACACACAAGCCCTGGGCAAATGTCCTCCATGTCAACAGCACTTACTTGGGGCTTTTCTCCAGTCATAGGGAGCTCCTTGGACATCTTCTCCTCTGCTGTAACCCCAGCCCACTAGGCTCTCTACCAGAGTGAAGAAATAGGCTCCTGTGAAGGACAGACACAGCACAGAAAGGATCAGTGAGTGGCTCTTGGGACCCCCTTGATTGTGCAGCACAACTCACCATCACAGTCCATCTGGGGATTTGATTGGATGCCAGAGAACATAAGAACGCTGACTACTCTCATCTGATCCAACAGCTATCACCCTGTGAGGGGAGGTAGGAAAGACAGCACTTTGGACATTTAAAAATGTCAGAATCTTCAGTCTGTCACCTATGGAATGGGGAGGATGGACTAGAGTAGACAGATGGTCCCAGAGGGGCCTTCCAACGCCAGCTCTATAACTCTGCTGCCAAGAACCCTCACACAGCTGGCAGGAGCACACCAGTGTGTGGCCCACACAATCCCGTCTAGCACCAAGAAAGCATGTCGAGGGAGACTGGCTGCCATGTTCTACAAGAGACACCCAATAATTAGCATGAACCACAGAAAATCCCCCAAAAGAAAAAGCAATCAAGTTAGAAACCACTCTGAGGGATTGAGCCAAAGATTATTCTGTGCCAAATTTCACCTAATGAGCATCACACACTGCCTTATCACCTGATTCCAAAGCCAGCTGGGGAGGCAGTGCAGCATAATGGAAAGAGCCCCAGACTAAGGAGTCAGGGCTCTGCACAAAATACTTAAAGCTTAAAGGGATACTAATCTCACTATGTCATATTGAAGATGAAATGATCTGCCCAAGACCACCCAGGCAGTTAAGTGGGAGAGCCAGGAGATAAGAATCCAAGTTCTCTAAGTCCAGCCCTCTTCTCCTCGCCCTCCCCTACCATCCTGGTTCTACTAATTAGCTGTGACCCACAACCGATCCAAGCCTCAGGGGCTGGCCTAGATGACTGGATAAGCTGTGATCTAGCTTCACCACTCCTCGTACCCTTCTCATACTCTGATGATTTTCCATTTTTCAAAATAAAGTTCTGTTTTGAGAAGTCACCATTTAGAGCGGTCAATACTTATCTGGCCTGTGGAAATCACAAGATACCAGCAAAGCATCAGCTGACCTTTATTCCAGAGGTGACGCCTCACAGGACTTCTCAAAAAAACCACAGGATCTTCTAGGAAGCGGGCAGCTCATAAATTTAGAGCAAGGAAGGCCCTCAGGGGCCAGCTAGACCAAGCCCTTCACTTTACAGAGCAGGAGACCTTCAAAGGTAAAGGCATTTGTCCAAGGTCACCCACGTGGCAGTGCCAGGATCCCTGCCTCCCGGTCCAGTGCTCCTTCCACTTGGATCAACAGGTCCCAGGTGGCTGGAGCCTTCCTACGCCACCGCTGGGGGCGGCACTGGATTTACAGGTAGAGGAATATGCCTGAATCTTGCTTCTGCTACAGATTCCCCTTCTCTGAGTCTCCGTTCTCTCCTTCATTTTCATTTAAAAAAAAGAAAAAGAGAAGAAAGTCCAGGAGTAGAGAAGAGATAGAAGAAATGATCTCTAAGGTTCCTTCCGGCTTGTAATCAATGCTAAGATCTCAACATATTCTATTTTAAGAGGGTCAGAGATTCCAGAGTTTTCTCCAAAATGACAGAGATTTAGCCCTGGGATCTCTTCAAATCCCTCATTGTCAAGATGAGCTACTGGTCAAAGGTTAGCCCACTGACAAGCATTTCATAAGCATTTTCCTTTGCGTTGTGTAGGTATCGAGTGTTGGGGTTCCAAAGAAAGGCAAAAATATGGTCACAGCTAGTGAGCCACCAGGCAGTATTCAAACCCGAAGCCGGGGATTCCCAATCCAGTGCTCCCGGCAGAGGGACCCTCTGTCCCTCCACCTCCTGCAAACTCAAAGGGCAGCAATTCCACCCCTCTACTCCCTGCCAGGATGGAAACCGGGTTTTCTCTTCTGCATTCCTTCAGGTTTGGTACCTCCTCTTCCATATCTTCCCAGACTACTTTAGCCATCCTAATCCCTTCCCAGCTCCAAACCTGACAGTGCGTAGGACCTGAATCTTAGTAATCCTCCCCTAACACCCAAGTGACACCTGTGCGAGCATCCAGTCTTGGCATGGGTTTGTGACTGGCTTCCCTAAAGACTAAACCCCTTCAGGGATGAGACTATGTGTCCCCCACGGAAATACAACAATGCCTTATGCAGTCAGGCTTGCTGACTACATGACAACCAAACCTCAAAAGCACAACTCGGGTTTCTGGATCTCTCTGAGTTTCCCCACAGCTGCCTTGTTTTGGTAAGCAGTACAATTTATTATTGTTATTATTATTAATATTATTATCATCCTCACTGTACATATAGGGAAAGTGAGCCTCTCAGAAGATATATTCAAATTGCTGACTTGAGATTTATTCAAGTACCTAGCAGCATGGTGAAAAGGCTTTGCCATGGTAACTGGAAGACTGCAGTTCAAATCTCATCTCTCATCACTTATTATTGGGCAAATCAGCCTCGGTTTCCTCATCTGGAAAGGAGGGATAATAGCTGGCCTCCTTACCTTGGGGAGCCTGCTGTGAGGACCAAATGAGAATGAACGACAAAATGCTTTGTAAACTAGAGAAAGATGGATTTCAATCCCACCAGTCTTGTCTTCACAAGAAAAAAAATGATATGAGCAGTTTTGGGGGTTTTTTTTGGCTTTTTGGTGAAGCGATCTGGGTAAAGTGACTTGACCAGGGTCACACTGCTAGTAAGTGTCAAGTGTCTAAGGCCAGATATGAACTCAGGTCCTCTTGACTCCAAGGCCAGAGCTCTATCCGCTGAGCCACCTAGATGCCCCTAGCAGTTTCTATTTAGATGCTCAGGGAAACTGGGAGGGAGGTACCAGGGGGCCAGGATACTACCTACCAACAAAAGCTTTGTTAGGATCGAGGTATTCCACAGAAAAGGTGTCTCCAAAGCCAGGAACCTTCACATCCACACCATCTGGAGACTGAGTGGTCCTGGTGGTTCTGTTATATACCAATCTGTTGGAAAAGTCAAAACAATAGATACATGTTTAACTACCTGAAAGTGTCCAACAATACTGGAACAAACAGGGAACACAATGGGGATGCTCTGAAGCAAAATGCACCCAATGTCCATTCCCTAATCCCATCATAATTGAGATGCTCAACAGCACACAGGCCAGAACACACACTGGGATGTGTCCCATCCTTCATCAACAGGCATCTATTAAATGCCACAGGGGATACAGACAACACACAAAACGGTCCCTAACCTCAAAGAACGTGGGAGAGATAATATGTAAACATAAGTACAGTTAGGCCCCACAATTGCAAATAATGTCTCTGAAGTGATCCCATATATTCAAATCCACACAATTTGAAGTTATAATTATGTAATATATGGTAACTAGCTCCAGCCCAACGTAAATATCCTATGGGGATTCAAATAATTTGACCAATTACAAAATTAATTATTCTTACTAATTAGGACCTAGCTGCATGTGTCTGCAATATTTATATATATGTGTGTGCATACATACATACACACACACACACACATTTATATATGTGTACACACACATACATGGAGAGAGGGGGAGATGGGAGGGTGGGGAGACGAGGAAAGGTCTGAACTGAGGAGGTGGCTAAGCCTGAAGGAAAGCAGAGATTCTAAGAACAGGTAAGGAAGCATCATGTTGCAGGTATTCCAGTTGGAGGGTGTTAAAGGCACAGAGATGGAAGATAGGTATCTGTGATATCTTTCTTGCTACTTTCTCCCAAAAGTATCTAAGAGGAGAGGGTGGTTAACACTATCAAATATTGCAGAGGTCAAGAAAGATGAACATTGAGAAAAGGCCACTGGTTCTGGTAATCAGGAGATCACTGGTAATTTTGGAGAGAGCAGTCTTGGATTGGGTAACAGGACCAAAAGTTATACTGCCAAGAGTTGAAAAGTGAAGGAAGCTAGAGGAAGAAGAGGGAACTCTTTCTACTATAGACAATACTACATCTTTAAAAATAAAAAAAAAGGAGGTAAGAACACAATTACAAAACACTTCACAGAAATAAAGACAGATCTAAATAATTAAAGAAGAATTCCTCATGAGTAGGCTGAGCCAATATATAATAAAAATGATAATACTACCTAAATCGATTTATTTAGTGCCAGGCCAATTATATTACCAAGAATTACTTTATAGAGCTAGAAAAAAAAATATCAAAAAAATTCATCTGAAGAACAAGAGGTCAAGAATATCAAGCAAATTAATGAAAAAAAAAGGAAATAAAGTGGGAATAGTAGCACTAGATCTCAAATTACACTACAAAGTTGTAATTATCAAAACAATTTGGTACCAGGTAAGAAATAGAGAGGCTGATCAGTAGAATAGATTATACAGAATATTCAGATATGCAGAATAAACAATATACAGATATAAATGAGTATATTGCTCTAGTGTTTAATACACCCAACGATACCAGCTACTAGGGCAAGAACTCGCTTTTGACAAAACCTGTTAAGAAAACTGGAAAGCAGAAACTAGGCAGAGACTGATATCTCCCACCATATACCAAGATAAGCTCAAAATGAGTACATGATTTAGACATAACGCGTGATATCATAAGTAAACGAGTAGAGCATGAAAGAAATTACCTATCAGATCCATGGATACAGGAAGAGTTCATGACCAAACAAGAGACAGAGAGGTGTTCATGAGAGGTAAACTAGGTAATTTTGATGAATTAAGTTGAAAAGTTTTGGCACAAACAAAACCAATGCAGGTAAAATCAGAAGAAAAGCAGAAACTAGGAAATAAATCTTTGCAGCAAGTTTCTCTGATAAAAATCATATTTCTAAAATATACACAGAACTGAGCCAAACTTATAACAACAAAAGCCATTCCCAAATTGATAAATGATCAATGGAAACAAATAGGCAGTTTTCAGAGGAAGAAATCTAAGCTATCAATAGCCATTATGAAAAAATGCTCTAAACCACTAGTAACTAGAGAGATGCAAATTAAAACAACTATAAAGTACCACCTCAATCTAATTGGTTAAGAGGACAAAAAAGGAAAATTACAAATGCGGGGGGGGGATGTGAGAAAATAGATACACTAATGCACTCTTGGTGTAGCTGTCCACTAGTCCAACCATTCTGGAGAATAATTCGGAACTATGCCCAAAGGGCTATAAAACTGCACACCCTTTGACCAAGCACTACCAGGAGGACCCATGTGTACAAAAATATTTATAGCAGTTCTTTTTGTGGTAGCAAAGAATTGGAAACTGAGGGGATGCTCATCAAATAGAGAGAAGAACTGGACAAGCTGTGGTGTATGAATGTGACAGAATCCTACTGTGCTATAAAACATGATGAGCAGGACGGTCTCAGAAAGCTCTAGAGAAGACTTATATGAGCTGATGCAAAGTGAAGTGCTCAGAACCAGGAGAACAACGTACACAGTAAATGCAACACTGCAACAGTGACCCACCGTGAAATGCTTGGCTGCTCTGATCAATACAGCCTTGGATCTACAACAGCTCCAGAGGATTCGCGGTGACCCACGCTGTCTGCTGCCAGGCGCAATGTTCGGGGCTCAAGAACACCGACTGCAGCATCTACTTTCTTTTTCAGAACACAGCTAGTGCAAACATTGTGTTTTGTAGGACTGTATTTGTAATGGGTTTTGTATTTCTTGCCTTCTCAATGGGTGGGGAAGGGAAAGAAACGGGAACTAAAAATGAATGTCTTTTTAAAAGCAGAGGTAACTATTTTTTAGTGTAGATAAGCTTTTTTCGGGGGGCAGGGTGGGGGAGAGGGATACGAAGAGCTGGAGAGAATGGTACTTATTATAGCAATGTTGGCCTCCCTCATATTTGGAATGTTCTTCAGGACTTGAATTGTAGTCCTAACATGCCATGGTTTGGATGTCTTTGTCTTCTCTCTCCAAGGCACTCAGGAAGTATTGAAAGAAAAATGGGAAGAAGCTTGAGCTAATTGGGTTCAGGAAGTCCTCTGCTCTAAAGAGTTAACTTTATTCCTGAACTGATGAAGCTTCTGGGGCAGACACCTATGTGTTTTGTTTAGCTGTCAGGGGTTACAAAGAATCAGTGGGTGGAAGTCTCCCAGAAGCCCCTGCTCTCTCTATTCCCTTGAGCTGTCCTAGCTAATCATTTAAGAGGGTAAAGTACTCATCTAATCCAGAAAACCACACAAAGTAATGCATGTCAAAATAATGCATGTCAAAGGGTTCAGATCTGTGAGTTGGATACAAGAAGACCCGGGAGCCTGAGCAAGCCATATGCTTATATATCTAAAAAGCCACAAAGTATCCGAAAGATGTCATATTAAAAAGACAGTGTGTTCCTTCCCATTGATACCATGGTGAAGTGAGCCGGTGGGTGCCCCGACCAAACAGCAGAGGTTGAAGAACACAGAACCTCTGACCCAAAAGGAATGCTGTGTTCTTGCTTCACCTGATGAAAAATTTGAAGAGAAACGCAGAATGCAACAAAGGTGTGGGTGTGGATTCTCTTGTCACTGAACACATACAACTTCCCCTTTGCCATGCTGAGATAATGCTTAAAAGGAACCAATTGTGCCTGAACCAGAAGGAGGTTGCTCAAAAGGAAGCATTACTCCAAAAGAAACAGAAGAAACAAAGACTCATGGTCGGGGAGAAAATGGGATATGAATGCACAAAGAAAAATGAAGTTAAAGCAAGTTACTGGATGTAAGACCTGGTTTCAAGTCTCATTTCTGCTTCTTACTATCTTCCTTTGGGAGCCTGGACTTAAGTCAGAGGAGGGGACTGGATTCTAAGGCCCCTTTTAGTTCCAAATTCTATGAGCTCCAAGGTCATATTATAGAAACAAAGGAGAAGAGCAGAATGGCTATGGATGAGCAAGAAAGAGACCAAACCAGGGTCAACGGGGATCATGGGAGATCATTTATTTATTTATTTTTAGCAATTGGGGTTGTGACTTGCCTAGGGTCACACAGCTAGTTAAGTGGCAAGTGTTTGGTCAGAGGCTGGATTTGCACTCAGGTACTCCTGACTTCAGGCGCAGTGCTCTATCTACTGCCCTGAGATTTTTTTTTTAAAAGCCAGTTTCAACTGTACAACCAAAATCATTGGTCAGAATTAAAAGGGAAACAGTTAAATGGAGGGGGTGGAGAGGGTGTCTTTGCAGCAAATCTCTGATTAAGGTTTTATATCCAAAATGTATAAATACATTTCACCTTGCACCCTTTGCAAACTGGCAAAGATGACAAAAGATGGCAATAATCAATGCTGGAGAAGTTGTGGGAAGATAGACACACTGATACATTGTTCGTGGAACTGTGAAATGGTCCAACCATTCTGCAAAGCAATTTGGAATTATTGCAAAATAACTAAAATGTCCTTACCCTTTGACCCAGAGGTTCTACTATCAGATTTATACCCCTACGGAAGCCACTGATAAGAAGAAACTTCCCATATACATAAAAATATTTGCAGCAGCACTTTTTTGGGAAAGTAAAAAATTAGAAATAAAATAGATACCCATTAGCCGGTGAACAGCTAAACAAATTGTGGCCCATGAACATAATGAAATATTACTGTGCTATAAGAAAAGGTGAATGTGATGAATACAGAGAAGCATGGAAAAATATACATGAACTGATGCAGAACAAAGAAAGCAGAACCAAGAAAACAATATACACAGTACCTACAAAAATAAATGGAAAAACCACAAAATAATCAAAAGTGAATGTTGCAAAATTTTCAACAAGTGTGGCTCATTAAGAGATAGAAGATTCTTCCAACCCACCCTTTTGAGGAGATGAGAGGTACACAGGTATTGGACATTACACACATTTTAGGACTTTTTCAATGTATTAATTGGTTAGGCAGATTTTTCCCCCTCTTTTCTTTTGTCTTTAAAAACTACTATTTGTTACATGGGATGGTTCTCTGGGAAGGAAAGGGGGAAGGATACTAGGGTAAATTATGGTAATGTAAAAAACAAAAAGACTATCAGTAAAAACCCATTTTAAAAAAGAAAAAAAAATACAAGCACAAGAGTTATTCCCCAATATATGAATGGACAAAGAATACAAACAGGCAGTCCGGAAGAAGAAATCCAAGCTATCAACAACCATATGAAAAATGTTCCAAATTACTAGTTTCTAATTATAATACTAATAACAAATATAATTAACAATAGCAAATGCAAATTGAACAACTGAGATTCTATCTCACACTTGTTAGATTGACAAAGATGACACTAAAGAAATCTGATTATTAGAAGAGGCACACTAATGAACTGCTTGGGAGCAATGAATTGGCCTAATCCTTACGGACAGCAATACAGAACTACACTAAACTGAGCATACCTCTGACCCAGCAATGCCATTATTATACCTATACCCCTGAGACATCAAAGACAGCAAGATCCCCTATGTACTGAAATATTTATGGCAGTGCTTTTTGTTACAGCTAAGACCTAGGCCTGCATCATTTGGGGAATGGCTGAATAACTTATAGTATATGAATGTAGTACAATATTGCTGCTGTCTGTCCTTTGTTAAAGAGGACCAATGACATCACGGGTGATGTATTATGTGAGGCAGACTTGCAGCCTCACTATCTCTTCCTGAGTCCCTGAAGTCCAGTGGCAGGATAAAAGTCAAGATGACTGGTGATGGCCTGGAATGCAGTGGATGACCTTGGCACCTTCCATTTCTAACCAATCTCTAAGTGCTCCACAGCGCTTGCTTTGGCTACCTTCGTGGCCATTGGAACAAATCATTCTCATCCGCTCATTCAGCCAGAGAAAGTCTTCAGACTCTGAGGGTAGATATCTCCCTACCTCACCAACAAATTTGAGGCCTGACAGTTACTCTCAACCTAGTTTAGCCTTTCTGCTGAAGGCTGTTTAACAGGGTGTGGCCACTGTGTGTGCTATAGCTTCTTGGAGCTGCAGGTGAGAGTTGGGTGAATCAGGTAGACACCAAAGGTAGATGAGAAGCCTTAAAAAGAGCTGGGCAAGCCCTCACACCAGAGGTGCTAGTCCTCCTGTACACACCAGTATAATATTATGAAATAATTATCAATTTAATGGAATGGATGCAGAGAAATCTAGGAGGCTTGTAATTAGAAAGGAAGTGAAGTGGGCAGCCTGTATTTGATGGTTCTTTTGGCCACAGAAACCCAGGAGAAACCAAGAAAAATACAAAATGGCCCTCAGTCTCAAGTGACAGTGGCAGAGGGTGCTATGAAATCCAGTATTTAAGCTGTCTATAAACATTAACTTAATTGTTGGCCATCTAAATGTAAAATAATCTTATTTTCAATCAGGTGTCTATTTATAGTTAGACCACTGACTTGTTAGAACAAAGATCAAAACCAATACCAAAGTAGAAAAAATAAAAATGAAAGAAGGCTATGACAAACCGTCAAGGACCGACTGACCTAAATAAGCCGCCCGTGTTGAAATGGGAAATGGATTTTTAAAAAAAAGGCAACAATCAGCATTTCCTTACGGAAGTGCAACTAATGTAACCAAATGCCACAATAAAGAGACCCACTGCCTAGATACCACCTGTGCCAACAAACACTGCTCTCCTGCACAAGTAGAACATGTGTGAAGGCCTTAAGAATCTTATCCACCCTCCCAGCTTTGTCCCATGAATCTTTCGTACGTTTTACGTTCCAGCAAAACTGTTCTCCATCCCCCACTGTCATGGGGTCCCCTACTGCCACTTTTGTACCTTGGCTCATGCCACACCCCAAGTTTGGAAGGGACCGCCCTTCTCCCTCTCCTCCATCTCCATCTGAAGGCCTCTTTCCTTCAAGAGACAATACAGATGCTGCTCCTCCTTCCAATGACTGGGGTTTCTAGCACAACATTCCCCGTCTCTGCCACTAATTTTCTGTGACCTCTACAGAGCAAGTTACTTCCACACTATGGGTCCCAGTTTCTCATCTGTAAAATAAATGAATTGAAGTCTATTATCTCCAAAGTCCTTTCTAGCTCTGTGAGCCAGTGATTCTAGTATCTCCCTTGCCTACTTCACAACTCAACCTGAAGATCAAATGAAGATGTCTGTGACGCGTGTGAAGTGCCATCCAGTTTAAGGTTCTATCTGTTCCTAGGATGACAGACCTGGAAGGGACTTGATTTTTCCAGTCCTACACCCTCATTTACAGACAAATTATCTTATTATTCATTCACGCTTTCTTTGTTTTGCTGCTGTTACTGACACCTCTGACGGATGCTTAGGGAATTGCCCTAATCTAACACAGGCTCTTTATCATCTTCCATACAAGGCCACAATAACCCTTCCCACCCCTACTGGGAAGGATCCGGCCTAGACAAAGGACTGATCCCAGCACAGCGCTGGGAGAGACTCCAGCATCCCAGCAAAATGTCAGGTACTGACAAGCACCTGGTGGTCCTGTGTTTTCACTGAGAGTGGGCTGAAACCAAAACCGATGGCCGTGAAAGGGAGAAACATCATTAGTCCAAGCTGCAAGTGTGTGAGTCCCAGAAGCAAGAGACGCATTTTGGCAGAATTACAAAACTAGAAATCAAGTAACAGCATCCACGCTGGACGGGTGGGAAAGGAGTAGTTGAGGGATAGGGGTGAAGAAGAGAATGTTCCTCGTCCTTAGACTTCACTATATGGTGAGTCTCGAAGCTTGGATCCAAAGGTAGCTAAGAAGATATTCCCTACCCTTGCCCCTGATGAAAGAAACAAACTCAATACGATTTCAGTCCAATGTCATGCCAGTTTCTACTCGAAAGGCTATGGAAATTCTGACACCGACCACTCAAATACTGTTCCCGTTTTGCAGGCAAAAATACTGGGGCTCAGATGGGCTAATAAGTGACTTGCCTATTACTACACAGCCAGGAAGTGTGACTAGAATCCAGTTCTCCTGACACTCCATTCTACACATTCTCCTTCCCCTTGGCTGCAATAGCAGCCATCTGCTTGAAGTCCTGGAAAGATCATTCACATAGAAAGTAGACTGTTGTAGTGGAAGGTACCTTAGAACATAAAAGATTATCACTTTTTTTTAAGGCCATGAAGAGGAAGTATTTTTATTCCTAAAAATGGCTTAGAACTCACTAAAATTTAATTCCCATCAGCCATTAACAAAAAACTAGCACCGAGGCAGTGAGGCTAAAATAATTTCAAAAGCTGCCCATATCCTGCCACAGCAAGGTAAGGTCACTGGCGCCATACCTATAATCAGTGAGCAAAGCTTGTGCATAGGGGCAGCTAGATGTCACAGTGGATAGAGCACCGGCCCTGAAGTCAGGAGAACCTGAGTTCAAGTCTGGCATCAGACCAAACTCCTGACACTTACTAGCTGTGTGACCCTGGGCAAGTCACTTAACCCCAATTGCCTTTAAAAAAAAAAACTCATGCATAACTGTGTTCCTAGGCCTATGTTATCATCTGTAGACACCACATTTGGCAGGAATGGAGGGAAAAGGCTAAGGAAATTTTTTCAGTCCTTCAACTAGACTCCTAGAACCTAAGGCATGGGTGAAGTTCATCTGATAAGCCCTTTTCTCTCTAGTATCAGAAAGAAGGGCAGCTTTAAGCCCCAAGCATGTGACTCTATCAACTTCTCAGTCTCAAGGGACTCTTACCTGCAAACATAGTCTATCCATCTAAGCTCCTTACAGGCAAAGACAGTGCCATTTTCTCCTGTGTCCTTGCACTGAACGAAGAGAAGGCTTAGAGTAATTTTGCCTTCTGAGACTAAGGATTGCCTCAGATAGCACCACCACTTCCACAATGAGATATTCCACGGGGGATGTCTGTGCAGGCACATCAAGTCAGAAGTCCCTCCCCTCGTGAGGCAGGGCCAGAGTGGGGGTGGGGGAGGGAGAGCACCTTTCCATCCAGCATACCTGAATCCCCTTTAAGGATACCATTCTATGAGAAACTGAGGCCCGCACAGCGACAATTTGAAAACCCCACAGTCAATTCATGTATGGTCCTAATTTTTTTGTTCTGCTTTGAATATGGAAATGTTCACCTTACCTGGTATTAGCTGTATTCAGGATAGGAATTTGAAAGGAAGAATTCCCAAAGCCAAATTCCATAAGGGGAGGGGAGGAGGAAGGAAGGAAAGCTGAGAGCAAGCTGTCCACGGTGCCCATCTGGAGCCACCCTGCCCCTACCTTGCTTGCTCTAATACGGGATTAGCAAAGGCCTAAGAAGAGCCTTGGAATAGAGGTTTCTCTAACAGAGTCTGAGGGCTGTTCCCTCTGAAGTAATTGCCCATCCACTGTGCCAGCCAAAGGTCTGAATGAGGCCCACCTGATGTTATCAATCCAACAGTCGATGACGACAGGAAGGAGTAGCTCTAAATTCAACCACAGGGTAAAATAACTGTCCGTCTTCTTGGAGCAAAGGTAATGGACTACTGTAGGTTTGTCTAGCTTGGCTTCCAGCTGGTTTCCCAAGTCACCAGGTACTGCAAGAAAAAAAAAGGCACAGTGTGAGATGTCTAGTAACAGCAGAATGGTTCCAGGAATCATGCACCATTAGGACACTGGCCAATGGAACCCAATGCTAGAATTACTGAAATGCCCTCTGTGGTTTCAGAGTGCCTGATTAACTGAACTCTCCTCCCAGGCCATGGTTTACCTAAGATGCTTGTCATTTCGATATTATGAGACAAAACCCAAAGGCAGGAGAAGACACTGGAATCAGGACATAGAGCTATAATGGATCCTCCTCATTTTACAGAGGAAGAAATACTGTGGTTCAGAGAGGAAAAGCAACTTAGTACAGACACACAGCTCACAGAGGCAAGATGTGAACCTAGGTCCTTCTGACACCAAATCTAATGTCCTTACCATTAAATACCGTCCAACAGACCTTTATAAACAAAGCTCACAGAGCATAAACACTTAAAGGAATGCCTTAGATCTTATCTAGCCCAACTCCTTAGTTTTATGGATGATGGAACTAAAGCCTAGCCCAAGATTATCTATCAAGGGCAGGAGCCAGCAGCCTCCCTTTAGGAGGGATCAGCACATGCTGCCTTGCAGGATCGAAAAAAAGGGCAAGCAGCTCCTCTTGACTGGCAGGAATCCTTCCATGACCCTAGTGTTCACCACGTGCTGGTTCCCCGTAGGATAACTGTTCCATATATTCTTGAAGGCCACAGTTACCAAACTATCTGGTTTACTCTAGAAACAGCAGCCACCTCACTCTTTCTTCCAGCAGATGTCCTATGGTAAATGAGGCTATGGGGTGGTGAAGGCTAGCTATAGCCATGGGCAAGAAGCCAGAATTCCATCTCCAACAGTAACACCACAGATGACCCAGCCTTGCCTCTCACACATCCTGGTGAGAAAGTGATCTGGGGAATATACTTGACAGTTCAATGGCTGGCGACTCCCCCTCAAGGTTTCTTTCTATTAACTTGTCTGGAATGACAACTTGAAGAGGCAGACTTAGATAAGACCCCACCTAATCTGACTCCTAGCCTAGAGTTCTACTATATCATTCTGTGACTAGCGTGCAAGAAAAAAAAGCAGTCAGCCTTTTACTAGGCCTCCTTCAATGTCCCATGGAATCCTAAGAGACAGTTAGCAAAGGCAATCACAAGCCCAACCTAATTACAATCCAAGCACCTTTTGGACAAACACGACTAGGGTCCGAGGTTTCACCAAAGCTGGCAAACTCTGTGTTTATCAGCCATGCCAAGCTCTTTCCTTCTCTATCAGTGCAGAGTCCTGTACTTCTGGGAAGAGTCACCATTCCCAGAAATAACTTGCTTACTCCCAGGTGATACCCCAAAATCACCTTTCTCCCTGTCTTTCAAAGTCAGAGTAATTGTAATTCACGTACAGCCAGTCCCGGACAAGGCCTTAAGAGACTCATGGAAAAGATAGGCATGCTTCACTTGGCAGGTGCCAAGCCCTCATCTCCTGATTTCCACCCCCCCCAGGGCCAGGTGTCAACTTTAAAGGAAGAGAATACATTTTAAAGTCCCAACCCAGCAAAGCATTACGCTAATGCAAAATACCCAAGCTCTTAACTTCAGACACTTAAGGTTATGAGTAATGGAGAAGCTGGTAGATAAAAATCTCTTACTAAAAGCTCACTTAGAGGATAACAGAAACTGAAGCTGGAAGGAGCCTAAGAAATCATCTTGGCTAGCTAGCAGTCCTCTTCTTGCAAGGGCCCTAGGAACCCATGTGCACCAATCACTGTAATTGTAATCTTTATTAAAAACTAACAAAATATAAAGATGACTCATTATGATAAGCAAATGCACCTTCTGTAAACTATTTTCAAATGTGTCTAGATTTTGCAATTAACAAAACAGCAAGTCATTTAAGCACTACTGAATCCCAGCTTTTTGTTGTCATGTCTTTTTTAATGTAAAGAGGGTCTTTAGCTTGCGTGACAAATGCAGAGTGACTCTTGACCTCCCCGGCTTCCTTTAAGTGCCAACTAAAATCCCACCTCCTACAGGAAGCCTTCCCCAACCCCTCTCAACTCCAGTGCCTTCCCTCTGCTAATCATTTCCTATTTATCCTGTCTATAGCCTGCTTTGTACGAAATTGTTCGAGTGCTGTGGCCTTCATTAGATGGTAAAATCCTTGAGGGCGAGGGCTCTCTTTTTGTATCCCCAGCCCTTAGCACAATGCCTGGCAAACAGCAAATACTTAATATGTATTGATTGACTGGAAAACAAGATACACAACAATGTTGCTGGAAAAAAACAAATCACATGAAAGTCAACACTTGGTCCTTTGATGACCAAGCTTAGCACCATAAAGCAGAAAAGAAAATGCAGCACCACAGTCCCCTCTGCAGTGCACAGGTGGGGACTGTATATGCAGAATACAGATGTACCTATCTGACCCTGGTCTGTAATGGTTAGTTTTGCTGATGTCTTGCTTCCAAAGACATCCCAAAACAGGCAGTCAGGCGGAAACAAGACTGCTTTAAAAACAAAAACTGATAAAAAAAAAAAAGATAAAAATTTTAAAAGCTAAAACTAGGGGCAAAAAAATTAGAAACTGACTCAGCTGAATATACTTAGTTATTTTGCTGATGAGAAAGCTAAGGATTTCAGAGATTAAGCAGATAGAGCAGTCCTGGAGTAAGGAGGCCTGAGTTCAAATTCAGATTCACATGTCCTAGCTGTATGAACCTGGGCAAGTCACTTAACCTCGCCTATCGATCAACGAGATATAACAAAGCACTTAGCGCACAGTGCCTGGCACAGGGGAGGTTCTATATAAAAAAAGTTTATTCCCTTCACTGCTCCTTACATGATTTATTTGGAGTCTGATGGCCTGCGTTTGGGTTCCAAGTCTGAGACCTTAATTGTTTGGTTAACTGAAGCCTTTTCACAAGCCTTACTGGATAAGCCCCAGCCAGAAGCTTCTCGTATCAACAAAGAAAACACAGGGCAGGAGAGGGGAGCTTTGGATGTCTCATCTGCCTCCCTGAGACAACAGAGAATCCCCATCACCAAAGGGACATGCCCCCAATGCCTAGGAGATGCGATACTCAACGCCCAGAGTGTCAGGCAAGTCCCTAATCCAGGCAGTGACCAAAGGTTAACTGCACAGGACTAGTGGCAAAACAAGCCTTCCTCTTGGCCAAGGCTGAAGGGGGCATGTGTGTTTTTAGACATGACTAATGACGACACTTCTGTTACAAGACAGGGTTTGCGGTTGGTGGAAGTCTTTGGGAAATAATTAACATACAAAAAAAGAAAAGTATCAACACAATATTTAATAAGGGAAAAGGCTCATCTAGCTGATCTGGCCATACATCCAACCCTAGCCACCCCATTGTGCAAATGGAAAAACAGAGGCCAAAAGATTAGGTGATGTGCCCAAGGTCACTGTGCAAAAGCTATCAAGGCAAAAGCCTCTCTAGCCAATGGGTAGTAAGTCCATTACTCATTACAAACCAAGGGGGAAAGGTTGGCTTCTTCTTTTAACCAGCATTTGTGAAAGTGCAATCAACCCCCTTGGCAGGTCTACCTAAGAGGAGGGAGGAGGAAAAGGGGAGGAGGGAGGAGGAGCTGCCTCCCTGGTATTAAACTTGACTTGTCCAAACCCGCACATGAAGGGCTCTCCTCCAACTTCCCCAAAGGGCCAGAATAGTGCCAAAAATACGATTTCCTAGCCTTAAGCAGGTCAAAAGCCTTCAAGTGACAGCCTTGCCCAAGACGGTGGAGCAATACCGCCAGCAAGAAACAGGAACTCAGCCTGCCTGATTCGGGAAAAAAACAAGGCATTTCAATATCATTATAAAGCGATCAAGTACTTTCTTCTAGGCAGAGCCAGTTTGTGAAGAAAGGGCAGAAACCGGAGTCAAAAGAACCACCTAGGTCCTACCCAGCCCTAGCGCAGCTGTTTACTGGCTCAGGGCGCCTTCAACAACTCATGTATCCCGAATTTAGAGATGAGGAAACTGAGAGTCAGAAGTTAATACCTGCCCTGAACGTGCCACAGGCTTGTGTATAGGGAGTGTTACAGAAAGTACCTAAAAATGAAGGTAGCATAGCACCATTTCATCTCACTCTCTCAACAGCCCTGCCCATTAGATCGGGCCAAGTGATTATTCCTACTCTACAGATGAACAAAGGTTCAGAGCAGCTGCCCATGGATTCCTAAGCTCTTTCCATTCTACTATACTTTGCTTCCCTCTCTCCTTACTTAGCTAAAAATAATTTACTATTACTTAATAATCTAGCAGTTATACAGCATTTTTAAAAGTAGGCAAAGAATGTTATCTCACTGATCCTCAAAACAACTCTGGGAGTTAGGTGCTGTTATTACCCCCACTTTACAAATGAGGAAAATGAGGCTGAGCAACTTTAAATGATTTACTCAAGGGTCAAACAACTACTGGGCAGCAGGTGGCACGATGGATAGAGTGCAGGAGCTGAAGTCAGGAAGACTCATCTTCCTGATTCTAACTCTGACCCCAGACACTTACTAGCTGTGTGACCCTGGGCAAGTCACTTAATCCTGTTTGCCAATTTCTCTTCTGAGCTGGAGAAGGAAATGACAGTCATGGAGTTGGACACGAGTGACAACAAACAGCGACTACATATGAGGCAGAATTCACATTCAAGAGTTCCTGACTCAAATCCAGCCACTCTTACCCGCGTGTCTCCTAGCTACTCTAGCACAAGACTCCTTTGCAATTTCTCTTTCATCTTCTTATATTTGAGAAATGAGGTCTTTATCAAAGAAACTCCCTGTAGAAAATGTTTCTCCCAGTGTCCCACTTTCCTTCTAATCTTGGCTGCACTGGTCTTGTTTGTGCAAAACAGTTTCAATTGAATGTAACGTAAATGATCCATTTAGCTTCCTGGGATATTCTTTCTCGTTTGCTCATAAATTTTCTTTATCCATAGATCTGAAAGGTATATTTTCCATGTTCCTCTATAATTTGCTTATGATATCACCCTTCATGTCTAAACCATGTACCCATTTTGACCTTAACAGTGTGAGATGTTGGTCTATGCCTAGTTACTACCAAATACTAGGTTCCTGTGGTCATTTACTGCTGTGTATTGTGTACCTAATCTATTCCATTGATCTACCACCACTCCATTTCTTGGCCAGTAACAGACTTTTGATGATTACCATTCTGTAATAATCTTTAATAGGTGACTGAGTCAAGCTGGCTCTACCCTAGCAAGTAGGTACACTCAGAAACTGGGCCGCGGGGACTCTTGTTCTTTCACCAGTGTGTTGGACATTCTGAGCTGAAAGGGCTCGTAACCATTTTTTGCGTCCTGGACATCTTTGGAAGTCTGAAGAAGCTACGGAACCCTTCTCAGAACCATGTTTTTAAAATTCGTGTGAATAAAATACATATGATTGATTACAAAGTGACCAATTATACTGAAATAGCTAGCTAAAAAAGCTTTTTAATTGATCCCTCATTTTAAAGGTGGAAGGATGGGGCAGCAAAGTGGTACAGGGGATAGAGCACTGGCCCTGGAGTCAGGAGGGCCTGAGTTCAAATCCAGCCTCAGAAGCATAACACTCACTGGTTGTGTGACTCCGGGCAAGTCCCTTAACCCCAACTGCCTCACCCCCCCAAAAAAAAAAGTTGGAGGGAATACTGAGGTACAGAAGCTATCACTACAGATAAGTAACAGAGATAAAGCTATTCTGTCCAAGGGCATGAGGACAGGTTTATTAATCCCATCCCTCTCGCCTCCATCTCTACTCCACCTCCATGGACTAACTGCAGAGATATGGTGAGGTGGTGGCCTTGGTCTACAATTGTGTTCCATCATTGGGAAAGAGAACAAAGCTAACTGAATAAACATACTGCTCCCAAAATTAAGCCGACTGAGCTAACAAGTCAGACAGGAAGGTGCTCACTCACCCGGCCCTGCCTTGCACAATCTGGAGCCATCTATCTCAAAGTATACTAGATGTGACGGATGAGGGTGAGGACCAACGAGCGTGCAGGCCGTGGCTCTCCGGTGGCCAGCGATTATGACCTAACACCTGCTTGGGTTTAGTCTGCCTTAATCGCACTGCACTTAACCAAAGAGAGCTTAAGTTCCCCTGGAGCGCGCCATCTTCTTTGCCACATAACGGACAGTGGTCCCCGAGGCTTACCATCCTGCAGAGTGAAATCAGTAGAATCCTCTACAGACTGCTGCAAAAGTGGTCCATGACATAAACAAGGTCAAGAACTACTGCTGTAGGGGCAGTTAGGTGGTGCAGTGGATAGAGCACCTGCCCTGGAGTCAGGAGGACCTGAGTTCAACTCTGGCCTCCGACACTTACTAGCTGTCTGGCCCTGGGCAAGTCACTTAAAAAAAAAAAAAGAACTCCTAATGTAGAATAATATTTCCATTACATTTCCATTCTCCATCCACCTGAATTCTACCTAGCCTTCTAAGCCCATGCAAATCCTATCTCTTCCATAAAGCCTTTTAGGAGCACTATAGCCCAGTCATGAGCCAGAAATGTTCACTTTTTCTTTACCTCATCTATAAAATTGGCATATTTGTATCCTCAAAGGGTTGTAGAAACCAACTTTAAAAACACTTCACAAACATTAAAGCACATTACATATCAGCTATCACTTCTATTGGTCAAAGATCATCTTCACATGGGATGTAAGGTCATAAAATTTGAGTTGGAAGACTTTTCATTTGACAGGAAAATGGGCAGAATGCTGAGGCCAGAGAGAGGTAAAAATGATTTATTTGTCCAAGGTCAAAAACATTGGACCTATCATAGGGAAGAAAGGTTAATTCAGTTTGGGACATTTTGAGTTTAAGATGCTTGTGGCACATCCACTTTGAAATGTCTAATAGGTAACTGGTGATATGGGATTAAAACTCAAGAGAGAGACTAGTGTTTCAGAGCAGCCATTTCATCCCACCCCAGGCACCCTCATAAGCAACCTACAACTTCAGAATAGCCTAGCATTTGTCAAGGCACTGTTTGCTCCCCACCTCTTTTTCCAGCTATATGAATCTGGTGCCTAGGACAACTCCATTGATGCCACTGAACCTCCACAGACAATGTTACCCTACCTGAAATCATTCTTCAATGATTACCATACTTCTATCTCATCATACCCTCGCCACCCCAGTGATTCTGACCAGGGCTTGAGTCTCCATTGTTTATACGGGTTGCCTCCAACTGACTGCTCCCTCATTCCTACCTCTCTCCAAGTCCCCCCTAAAACTCCCCTACCACTTGAAACAAACTAGTATTTAAACTTTCTTGGGCCCCCCCATCTTCTTCATTCTCTACTCACTGAGAGCCTGACTCTTCTGAGGCAGCCTGCTAGGTGATGAAGTAGAGAGAGTGCTTGTCATGGGGCAGGATGACCCAAGTCCAAAGCCAGTTTCAGACACTTAACCGCTGATGTGACCCTGCACAAGTGACTTAAACCTGTTGGTTTCAGTTTCCCCAACTGTAAAATGGGTATAAAAATAGCACTTATCTTCCAAAGTTGTTGTGAGGATCAAATGAGATATTTGTAAAGCACTTTAGCACAGTACCTGGCATACAGCAGGTGCTTAATAAATGCTTGTTTTCTTTCTTCCAGATGCCATAGATTCCCTCGACACCCTTTGTAGCACAGGCTGCCCTTTCACACTCCTAGACTCACTGGTTGAAGTGAGGGGGGTGTGTGTATGTGTGTGGGTACTGCCTGCTCCCCACTTTTTCCCCTTCCAGCTCTTCCCCTACCACACTTCTCAGTATCCTCTGTCCTCTGAGGTTTATTCCATCCATATCTATCACCCAGTCAAGATTCAGGTAGCTTCTGAAAGTCCAACAACATTCAGAACTCACCCCTTCTTTCCTCAAGGAAATCAATGTCTGCCTCACAGTCTCTCTCCTCTCCAACTCCTACCTTCATACTAAGGTACACAGAGATTGATCCTGTGAAGCTGGAGAAAATCATGAAACTCTGCTGATGGGGATCTATTACAAACTTAAGTTACATAATCTCAACTGGGCCCTCACTGCAGCAAGATAATTCTTTTGACATGCCTATAAATGACTCACTTTCTCATTCACAATGGCTTTTATAAATCTTTTCACTCCTTCTTAAATCTCCCGTGGTTTCACTTTCTTCCACCCTCTCAGCTGAGAACCTTACCTCTATTTTACTGATAAAACTGAGCCCATTTGGGCCAGCTAGCTCTCCATTCTCCCCTCCTCTTTATCTCCTATCACTCAGATGCCTTCTGCTACTATCTCCTCTTTCACCTGGCTCACATAATGAGTTGGCCCTGCTCCTTGCCAAGGCAAACTCTTCTATCCTATCCACCCAAGTGATCCCCTTCCATCCTGTCTCCTCCTTTATCATCCCCAATGATTCTGATCATGTAATATAAGTTTGTAGTAGATCAACCTCACCTGGACCCTCACTGCTCCTAGGCAATCCTACTTTACCTCCTTTATCAACTCCCTATTCCACTCTCCACAGCAGCTCTTCCAAAACCTTCTGATCCTTCCTCAAACCTCTCCATGGCTCCCCCACTTCTCATCTCAGCTCATCTTGCCTCATGTTTTACTGAAAAACTAAAGCCATTCACCATGTACTCCCTTTTCTCCTCTCTTCTTCATCTCCCATAACTCAGATGCCTCCTAACAACATCTCCTCCTTCACCCCATCTCACACAAAGAGGTGCCTACAAGCCATCTCATTCCATCCCTTCTGCTCCAACACATTGCCACTCTCACTTATCTTCAATGTCTCCCTGTCTACTAGCTCCTTCCCTACCACCAAACACATCTATGTCTCCCTTATTCTCAAAAAATCTTCACTTGATCCATCCATCCCCACTATTATACAATCTCTCTTTTCTCTTGTAACTAAATTTTTTTTTGAAGAGCCCTTCTATAACTGGTGTTTCCATTTCATTTTCTCTCATTCTCTTAACTTTGTAGTCTAGCTTCAACTGAAACTGCCAAACTTACTAACATCTCTTAATTATCAAATCTAATGGACTTTCCTCAATCTTCATCGTTTTTGACGTCTCTCTGGGGTGTGACACTGTCACTCACCCTCTAGGTTTCTGCTCCTTCTCAGTCACCTTTCTTGGATTTTCCTCCAGGTCATGCCCACTAACTGTCTCCCAAGGCTCTGTTCTGGACTCCCTTCTCTTCTTCCTCTTGGTGATCTCATCAGCTCCCGGGGATTCAATCATCATCTCCATGCAGATGATTCTTAGATCTTTGTCCAGCCCTAACAACTCCCTGTTGACTTCCAATGTGCATATTTGACATCTTGAACTGATCATCCCAGTCATCTTAAATGCATCATATCCAAAAGTAAACTCACTATCTTTCTCCCCAAACCCTCCACTCTTTCTAGTTCCTCCCAGGCTCAGATCCTAGATGTCATTCTCAACATTCTACTCTTTCAGTCTCTTTCCCCTGCCCCCCTGCCCCTGCCCTACATCCAATCAATCTCTTCTACCTTTATAACATCTTTCCAATATGCTCCCTTCTCTCCTCTAGCACTGCCACTACCAGGGTGCAGGCCCTCATCACCTCATACCTGAACTATTGCAATAACCTGCTGGTAGGTCTCTCCCCACTAAAGTCCAGCCTCTACTAGGCTAGCAAAGTGATCTTCCTCAAGCAGGGGTCCCCCAACCCTGAGTCAATAAGTTCCAGTGGTTCTCCTAGTGCCATCAGGGTGAAATATAAAATCATGATGGACCCTTCATAACCCCCCCCCCATTTTCTCTTTGCAGTCTTCTTACACCTTACTTATCTCAGTTCTCTGCAATCCAGTGACACGGGCCTCCTCAAACAAGATACTCCATCCCCAGACCCTGGACATCCTTGACTGGGGCAGCTACTAGGTGTCACAGTGGACAGGGCACCAGGCCTGGAGTCAGGAATACCTGTTCAAATCCAGCCTCAAACATTTAAAAGTTGTATGACCCTGGGCAAGTCATTCAACCCTATTTGCCTCAGTTTCCTCATCTGTAAAATGAGCTGGAGAAGGAAATGGCCAACCACTCCAGTATCTTTGCCATGAAAATCCCAAATGGGGTCACAGAGAGTCAGACGTTGACTGAAACGACTGAACAACAATATCATAAAAAACTGCTGCATATTTTTGGTTATCTTTTCAGGGACAGAATGTCCAATTTTCCAAGTCTGTAAATTCACCAATGGCTGAATCATGTGCATGTTTTTACTTCTTTTTATTTCTAGAAGCATGGAAGCCCAGCCTTGAACACAAATTAGGATAATCTACTGGTTGATGGTTCAGGGACTTTTGTCCAAAAGGGAGCAAATGACTAAGTTTCCCTTAAGAAGGGCACTGACTAATTTATAAGAATACAAATCATTTCCTAATTGATAAATGGCCAAAGGATATGAACAGGCAGTTTTCAGGTGAAGAAATTAAAGCTACCTATAAGTCATATGAAAAAATGCTCCAAATCACTATTGATTAGAGAAATGCAAATCAAAACAACTCTGAGGTACCACCTCACACCTGTCAGATTGCCTAATGTGACAGAAAAGAAAACTGATAAATATTGGAGAGGATGTGGGAAAACACACACAGACACAGGCAGGCACACACACACACACACACACACACACACACACACACACACACACACACACACCCCTTCTTGGCTCACAATTCCATGTTCAGAAGAGATGCTCAATAAATATTTTATTCATAAGCTCAGAGAGTTTGGTCCATCTAGTAAAATACCTTTTTTATCATTTTTTACAAATTACTAATTTTATAAATGAGGAAACTGAGGCCCGGGAAAGCTAAGTGTCTTGCCAACAGGTAGCAGGCATCAGAGGCAAGTCTGAACCCAGATGCTCTGACATCAAGGCCAATCCCTTTTCCAGTATACTTCAATTCCTCCTTTTAAATATGGTTTTGAAGAAATTACAAAAGACATGTTGCATTATAGCTACATGACCAAAGGAGCTAGTCAGGAAAGTGATTAAAGGAAAACCAAACCAAATTCCCATAAAAGCTAAAAAAATACTCAGTCTTTACTCTTACTACTACCATAATTTATAATGAATTAGAATTTTTTATAGAGCTTTATGGCTTACAAAAGCACTTTCTTCACAATAATCCTCCAAAGGAAGATGCAAATATCCTCATTTTACAGATGAGGAGATGGTGGCTTTGGCTGGGAAAATGGCTTGCCTATTGTCACACAGTTAAGGAAGACCTGGAGCCAGAAGTCACAGCTAAGTCTCACTGAGTATCTCTCTATGACAGAGAACCCCATTGTTCTTTTTTCCAGTGTCCCTGGTTCCTACCTAAGAGGGTTGTTCTAAATCCCTGTTCTAGTTGGAAGTCAACAGGGACGGCAGACCAGGAAATTTTCTTCTAATGTAATTATCTCTTTACATCCCCAGAGGTCTCCGAGATGGGGACTGGGGCAAGAGGATTTGAGGGAGCACAAAGCAGAGCCTGTGGCCAGTGACTGCCCATCAAAGATCAAACGTAATCTCAGGAGACATGTGGGACACTGCCCAGGTTTGGGGTGGTGACACACTTGACAAGAAAAAGGAACTATGGCAAAGTACAGGGGAAAGACACAACTACCTCAGTCAATCAAACTGTGTTACCTTGAATGAAGCTCATCTGTATCTAACAACAGTGGTCTAAGGTCTAAAGAGTTCAGTTCTGCCACGACCATCAGTATTAACCTCAGACAGGCCATTCATTTCCCGTAAGTCTCAGTTTCTTCATCTGCTAAAATGAGGGGTTGGAGATGTGGACTCAGAAAACTTTAAATCTTAGCTCTGCTTACTATACGTATGACTTTGGACTTCCCCTGAATAAGTCTCAGTTTTTCCTTCTGTGAAATAGAGATGTCACATTCAATGAGTCAAGGTTCTGTCCAGCTCTTTTATTAGCAGCCTATGAGGGGCAGTTAGGTGGTGCAGTGGATAGAGCTCCAGCCTTGGAGTCAGGAGGACCTGAGTTCAAATCTGACCTCAGACACTTCACCCTTACTAGCTGTGTGACCATGGGCAAGTCATTTAACCCCGACTGCCTCACCAAAAAGCAAATGATTAATTAATAGTAGCAATCTATAATACCTTGAAAGTAAAACAATAGAATAGCTCAGCCCTCCTGCCCTGGCATACCCCCTACCCTCTTAAAAGCCAAAGCCTTCAATTCTAGTATCAAATAAGTATGGAGGACTACTACTACTACCAGGGAGTTACTGCTCTGGGTGTTACTAGCACTAAGGCTCTGTGGTAGGCAGCACAAAACAAACAAAAGTAAATAAGGCGCAGTCTTTGCCCCCAAGAGCTAGCAATCTTGCAGTAAAATAAGATATGTGTTCTTCCGTCAGTTTTCAGTTGTGTCCAACTTTTGTGACTTCGATTGGGGGTTTTCTTGACAAAGACACTGGAGCGGTTTGCCATTTCCTTCTCCCAGTTCATTTTACAAATGAGGAAAATGAGGCAAACAGGATTAAGTGACTTGCCCAGGGTCATATAGCTAGTAATTGTCTGAGGCCAAATCTGAACTCAGATCTTCCTGATTCCGAACCAGTGCTCTATCTGCTGCACCACCTGACTGCCCCAAAATAAGATATACACGTGGAAAAAAATGACTAATAGCAACCCAAAATGTAGATAAATTCCTGAGAGATTCTTTCACTTACCCCATACATCCAATTGTTTGCCAAATCTTGTCAATTCGACCTGCACAATACATACTAAATCTCCACAGCTTCTCCCAGCATTTTACCAAAGTCTCTGCCACCACAGGGCCTGGAGAGGCAATGTGATCTAGAGAAGAGAACCCCAAGTCTGCATCTTGTCTCTGACAATCACCAGCTGTGTGGCCTAGGCCAAACCACCTTGGGCCTCTCTGATGTCCCCCTTCATTCCCCTTCTTCCTCTTCAGTTCTGGAACCAAGGTCTATAATTAAATATAAACTCTGGCCATGGTTCCAGCTTTAGGTATGTGGAGTCTACCTTTTCCCCACCCAAGTGCCCCTCCCTGGCCACCACTCTCCTAGTGTGTTGTCTCTCCCCACTAGAAACCAAGTTTGAGGGCAGGGACTACCATTGCTTTTGCATTAAGTCAACAAGCATTTATTAAGCCCCTTGTGACAGACACTGGGGTGGCTAGGTGGCACAGTGGATAGAGCCCTGAGCCTGGAGCCAGGAAGAACAGAGTTCAAAACTGACCTCTAACCTTTACTAGCTGTGTGACCCTGGGCAACTCACTTAACTCCTGCCTGCCTACCTGCATAAAACTGGAGAAGGAAATGGCAAACCACTCCAGTCTCTTTGCCAAGAAAACCCCATGGACAGGATTATAATGCTACAAGACAAGACATTGTAAGATGAGCTCCTCAGGTCAAAAGGGCCTGGACAGCAAGTGCCAGATATTGGGCTAAATGCCAGCGAAACAGAGACAAATATGTCCTGCCTTCAAAGAGCTTGCGATCTAATTTTTCCTAGATCTAGTAATCAGATCTCTAGTATTTAATAGTAATTAGCACATAAGTGAGAGCTTAATAAATGCCTCTTTTTCTTTCATTCAGACTCACACAGCTACCACCTTAGCATCAGTCATCGTCTCCTCACCTGATCTAGTTCAAAAAACCTCCAAGACTGGGTTTCCCAGATCTTGGCCTCTCCCTACTCCAATTTATCCTCCACCCAACTTGAAAGTGATATTCAGAAATCACAAATCTTGACCATATTACTGCTCTTTTCAGTAAGCCACACATCTTCCTTATCTTTCTGTAGGACGAAATATGTCTGTTTAGCATTTGACCTATTGAGACTGACTCCACATGACTATCTTCCTTGTAGTTATGCACTAACTAGGCTGCTTGCCTGCTCCAGCGCCCATGTCCATAGCCATGTCCCATGCCTAAAATGCTCTCCCTCCTCATCACTCCTTCAAAAGTGAGCTCAAGAGCCATCTTTCCTGCCCTATTGCCCCCCCCATCCCTACCTATTCTCCCTTACCAGCCTTTCCCTCCAAAGAAATCTACTCTGCAGGCCTTTTGTGATCCTTGAAAGAAAGTAAGCTCTTTAAGGGCAGGGCCAGTTTTACTTTTCTTTTTACTCCTCTTTCCCCACCCCCACCCCAGCTCAGCAAATCTTTACAGACTGATATAAACAAACAAAAGTAATAGGATTTTAGAAGGAGTAAAGCTTTTGCTTGAGAAACCTTTTAGAAAGAGGCAGTATTTGAGCTAAAGAAACTCAAAAAATACTCCTGTCCATAATAGATGGAACTTTTTGTAGCCAGAAGGAGAAGGTTCTGGGTATGAGGTCTAGAAGCAGTCCTGACACAAGATGCTGCTCCCCATTCACAGCTTCACATACTCACATTTGTCACAATACATTCAGCTCTAGTGGAGTGAGAGGGTGGTAAGTCTACCCCAAGGAGCAGGGTGGTTGTGGTCCAGAGGAAGGGTGCTGAAAGCAGCTTTTACAATTAGCACAGCATTACAGTAACTGTGGTTCAGAACTGATTTAAGAACCTCTTTAAAAAAAAAGCTAAGGAAGAAGACTACTTGAAAGTAACAAACATTCCCTCTATCTCCTGCAAGTCAGCTTGGAATATAACCCTTTCTAAGAAAGGGAAACCTTGTGAGTTTCACTGCTGCCCTCATTTCAAGTCTTAGAGAAGGGGTGAAAAGAAGAGCATGCAATTGACAAGCTCTCTGTCACTGAATCAGGAGTTTCTTGCAATGCTAAACTCACATTCAGGGGTGAGGTGAAGTCACAGCTAACTTCCTGGAAGAGCAATTAAGAGCTATGATTCAAAGCCCTCCATGCGGCCAACAGCTTCTGGCCTCTTCCCCAAGAGGTCTGAACTGTCAACCTGCAGCCAAACCTGAGTGCACATAAATGGCACTAAAAATGAAAACGCCCTGGGATTCTATGTCTAAGAGTCCTGGGTCTTCTGGCAGGTTCTGCCACTGACTGGCTATGTGACCTTGACCCATCACTTCTCCTTTCTGGACCTATTTCTTCAACTCTAGAGGCATGATTTATAAGGTCCTTTCTAGTTTATATGTGCTGTTTGGAGGAAAGGCTCACTGGGAGTGGAAATCAGGATATCCAGAAATAACGCATCAATAAAATTTTGAGAAACAAACCCAAATCAAAAGATTCTGACTTCTCTCTGTCCTCATCCTTTCTCAATAAAATGGTTGAAAATTTCTCCACAAGGAAATAAGACAAAGTACCCTAGAAAATTCTCAAACAGGCAGTTCCCTGAACATTGTTTGGGCTGAACTTTCTACTAATACCAAGTTTTGTCTAACCACGTCCACAGGAATGGCTGCTGTTTAGACTGTGGTCTAGCTCATTCATCAGTGAATGGATAAACACCCCAAAAGGACAACGAATGAGTCTGGTCCAGGATTGAACAAGAGGTTAGGAGTAGGCTGGGCTGCCTAGAAAATTACCGAGTTCCTTTATGACCCCCCCCACCCCATCCAGTCTTCTCCTTGAAACAAAGGCTCATCTTTTAATGCGCTTATTCTTCCACTATCACAGGATGGCTTTGAGCCACACAGTAAACAATAATCTTAAAACTAAGCAATGGGGGACTGAATGGCAGGTATGACCAGGCTGTCTGACTCTTTGTGATGTTTTCTAGGCAAAATTACTGGGAGTGGTTTATCATTTCCTTCTCCAGCACACTTTACAGATGGGAAAACTGAGGCAAACAGGGTGAATGGATTCACAGCTTTTGCCTCTTTTTAAAGAAGGCTCACATGCAGAAAAGTTCGACTCTTCACCATGCCCCTCCCCCACACCACAGATACAGAGTCTCCACTCTCTTAGCAGATTAAAAAAATAAATCAAAGAGACTCTGTCAGCTTTCCCCAGCAGCCAGCATGAATGAGGATCTGTCACTGGAGGCAAGTTAAGAGAGGGGGCTGCACAAAGGACGATGAGAAAGCTTGAATTTTAGTGGCAGTACTCAGTGAACTATATCAGTCATGGGGTATTGGAATGAGATAAGGCCCAGCCAGCAGCGCCCTGGGCCCTCGCCATTGAGTCACAGGACACAGGGGATGGAGTACAGGATGTGGATTCACAGAACCTGAGTTTCAAATCTCAGCTGTGTGACCTTGGCCAAGTCACTTATCCAGCATATCCCTCATCTGTAAAATGAGATCAAGTGAGTTTCCTTTGTAGTTGTTGGAGGCTGTACTTCTCATTCAAAAAGGCCTAATCTATGCTGTCCAAAGGGGAAGTTGCCTCATCTTCCCATAAATTTCACCAACCACTACCTATTCAAAGGCACACTTACTGAGGTCACAAGCACAGAACTCTTGCTTCCTAAAGGAAGATCGCAGAGCAGTGAAGTATTCAAGTCTGGAGTCACCAGGAAAGCACAATTAGTCAAAGAAAAAGGGCATGAAAGTCAAACTCACTGCTTCCCTCCTTTCCTGCCCCTCCTCTGAACAGCTGCTGTATGGATACTCATATGATACTTCGTCAGTTCTTTTGCTTTAGGGAGTAGGGGGTACCGCTCTGCCAAGTTTCTGCAACTGTGTAGGATTCTCCTCCATGAGTTAGAAATGGTTTGCAACCAGCCTCCCAAAAGCATCCATTTACTTTCACCCATGAGGTCACTGGGACACTCACTGGGACAGCAAGCTTGGTCACCCACTGAGTAACAGAACACGGGACAGAGAACACCGGCTCTGGGTTCACAGGACCTGAGTCTGAATCCCAGCTGTAGCACCTTGGACAATTCACTCAGCATCTCTTGGTCCCTAGTTTCCTCATCTGCAAAATGAGGGAGCCAGATCAGATGATCTCTAAGGCCCCTTCCAGAGTTCCCTGGCCTCACATCCAGTGTTTTCTTTGTCATTACGGTAGGTCGTACTACTCATTCACAGAGGGCCTAATCAATGCCTTCTAAAGTGAAACCCAGCCAGGTGCCTAAAGGGGTTCCGTATGCTGAGAGTCCATATAGAACAACTGAGCTCACAGCTCAAGAAAATTAATGACAAGAAGGCCTCACATACCCTAAAACTATTTATAGCAGCACTTTTTGTAGTAGCAAAGAAGATGCCCATCATTGTAAGTGAATGTAATGGAATGCTGTAGTGCTGTAAGAAACAATGAATTATGATGAATTTAAATAGAAGGCCTTATGACAGATCAAGATAACCACATACAATGACCCAAGAACGTACATGGAAAAGCAGCACAAAACCATCAAAAGCGGATGCTATGAAATTACAAACGCGAAGCTTGATGCCTAAGAGACGTGAGACCTTCTCTCCGATTTCTTGGCAAAAGTGGGGAACTGGAGGTCTCAGTTTTTTCAATGTGTTGTTTAGTTTAGTCCGGCAGTCAGGTGGTGCAGTAGATATAGAGTTTCAGGGCTGGAGTCAGAAAGACCTGAGTTCAAATCCAGCCTCTGACTTCCTGGCTGTGTGACCCTGGGCAAGTCACATTCACCCTGTGGCCTCAGTCTCCTCATCTGTAAAATGAGCTGGAGAAGGAAATGGCAAACCACTCCAGTATCTTTGCCAAGAAAACCCCAAATGGGGTCACAAAGAGTCTGAAATAACTGAGAAAAAGTAGTTTAGCCGAATTTTTCCCCTCTCTTTTTCTTCTTTGTTATAAGGCAACATGGGGAACCTGTGGCCTCCAGGCCACATGTGGCCCTCTAGGTCCTCAAGTGTGGCCCTTTGACTAAATCCAAACTTCACAGAACAAATCCCCTTAAAAGGACCTAGAAGGCCACAGGTTCCCCATTCCTGTTATAAGGGATGATGGTTCTCTGGGAGGGGGAGAGAGGGATATATAGGGAAATAAATGTAGGCTATGTAAAAACAAAAGATATCAATGATTTTTCAAAAAAGACTACATAGGTCACAAGAGTCTATAAGTAACTAAGCTTGTGTTTCACAGGATAAATATGCTTATCATACATCGCTCACTCCTCCCTTCTAGGCTCACTCAGCAGTCTTTCCCCAGGGCCATGTGGAAAAGGGTAAAGAAGATAGATAACTTCCCTCTGTTCCCCCAGCTCTTGGGGCTGAGCCAGTACTTCTCCCTCAGCACAAGTACATGGACAAAAATTAATTTGGTTTCTGTAGGGTATCATAAAATCATAGACTCCAGCCCCACACAGGGGAGGGGGAAAGAAAGAATGAGCTTCCCTCCATCCCTAAAACAACCACCACCAACCTCAAACTCCAATGTTCTCATGCAGAGAGAGTCATTTACACTCAAGTGTTAGTGATTGATGAGGAACCCTTCTGGGCTATAGCTGCATTTTTTTTAAACCACAGGAAGAAAGCTATGCTTAGCATAAAAAGTATAAAGTGCTTCAGGTCATAAGAGTTGGGGGCCTCTGCTGCAATCCCAAAGGCCAAGCAAACAGATGGAGCTGCAGCTGATGCCTAGTTCTCAGGGTGGCATTATCAGGATTGAACGGGAATGGAAAATAAACAGAAGTAGCAATCAGTAAGCTCAAAGGCAAAACCCTGGAATTCTTCCTCAGACACACAGAGCACCTGGCTGCACAGAGGGGCTTATTAAGAGCAGGAAGGGAGATTTCTCATCGTCAGTCCTTCCTAAAACATCGATGCTCTTCTGACAGCTTGGGGCTTTGGCTGCTGCACAAAAGACCCTTTATTTTAATAGCCCCACCCAGGATTCGAGACACCTGAGATTCAATAAGGATCAGGCAGGTGGGTCAGCGCAGTAGAGAGCTCTGGCTTGGTCATTACAATCTGAATCCTGGCTATGCTACTATGTGCCCTTAACAACTCTAGGCCTGTGTCTGTATGTTACGGCAGCTCAGAGGAAAGTGGATAGAGTCATCTTCCTGAGTTCAAATCTGGCCTTAGACACTTACTAGCTGTATAACTCTGGGCAAGACACTTCACCCTGTTTGCCTCAGTTTCCTCATCTGTCAAATGAGCTGGAGAAGGAAATTGCAAACCACTCCAGTATCTCTGCCAAGAAAACCCCAAATGGGGTCATGAAGAGTTGGACACGATTGAAATGACTGAAATAACACAATTCTGTATGTTAAGAGAGGAGATCAGCCCAGATGATCTCTAGTGTCAAACCTATGATCCCATTCTTTCTCCTCCTCCCTGGCCACAGACTCACTGACCAGCGGCAGCCACAACCCCATGGAGCCATTTTGGCTAAGGACTCTGGGATACTATCGCAAAGAAGTTATGTCAGACAACAAGCATGGCTGTCACAGACCAAACGCAGCCAGATTTCGTCCAGCAGACCCTGCAGTAAAAGCAAGGTCATAACGCAGAAGGAAAGGCAGCTCCCCTGCCCCATGAGTGCCCAGGAGAATGGAAAAGAGAACTACAGTGACAGATACCATCGATGGGGGGGAAGTGAGGGAGGGAGGGATCTGTACTGCCCTTCCCCCTCACTAGACATCATCTGGTCACACAGCAGCTTCTGACCCCCATTCCTTCCCCTTCTGCCCCCCTAGGCCCCAGCCCTGGTCTAGAGGTCACAGCCGTAAGTCTCAGCATCCCATGTAATAGTTAGCTAAGACAATGAGGGGCAGGTCACTGGAAAGGGAGAAAAAAGGCTTGGCTTTAGCCCTCTCCTGTCCTCCCTCTTGTGCACAAGGGTCAAAAACCAGGCAGGTAATGAGGGCTGTGAAGAAACAAACCCATAAAACAACCCTCAGGACCTCAGAAAACTGTTCAGTCTCCCCATCTCCACCTCCCTGCTCCCCCCATCTCATTTTTACAGATTAGAAAAGTGAGGCCCAGATCCTCTAAGGTCAGAGGGAACTGGAACTTGAACCCAGGTCCTCAGACTTTAAATCTATATTTACGAAGGGTAGTAAAGAAAGGAAGGGGCAAGAAAAGGGAAAGGTGAAGGCACTAAAGAGTGTGGAGAAGAATCTGAAGAGGAGGAAAATTGAGGGCAAGAGTGGGTTGAGAAGAAAGGGAGCTTGGGGTGCAGTGATGAACGAGAGATGATGTCCCGAGGTCCCTTCCTGGGCTAAATTAATGATGGCTTATGAGGGCTATGGAATGTCCCCTTCTCTCCAGACAGGGAAGGGAGAGCAGGCTGGGGTGATAAGGGTGGGAGGTAGGCACCTGCAGCAGGGAAGAGACCAGAAGGGACCCAAAGGTGGTAATGAAAGGAGGTACAGATATGTAAGGAGAAAGAGGGGGAGCCAGGGCAGAACACAGTGAGGACTCAGGTACAGTTTGTGTTATTGTGGGAGCACGGCAGTGGGGAAGGGGTGATATTAAGTTTGGAGGCATCCCAGTGATATGGGAGGTAATTGCTTTTATTATCCCTGTTTTGCAAATGAGGAAACTGAGGCAAACTAGGTTAGGTGGCTTGCCTTGGGTCACTCAGCTAGTAAGTGGTCGGTGGAATCCTATCTTTGATGCCTTCCTAGCAGTATGACCCAGGGCAAGCCCTTAAAACCCAAGCAGCCTTAGTTTTCTTATCTGTAGAATGGGGATAACACAGCATCCACCCACAGAAGCGAACATCAAATGGGATAAGAAGTCTACTGCTGCTGCAACATGATTAATGTGGAAATATGTTTAATACAATTGTAAATGTATAACTTGTATCAGATCACTTGCTGTCTTTGGGGAGAGGGGAGAGCAGGGAGGGAGAAAAATTTGGGACTTAAAATCTTATAAGAGAATGTTGAAAACTATCTTTACATGCAGCTGGAAAAAAAATAATCTACTAAAGTGGGTGGGGGGGAAAGTCTAGTGCTGGCTACACCAATGCACGCTATTATTATAAGGAGAAAAGGAGCCTGGGTAAACAGGGAGTAGGTTTCTCCTTCCCCATCCTTAGCACAGGGCAGTAAAGATTGGAGATGTTGGCCGTGATCAAGAAGACAAAAATCCTAGGGGGTGAGCAGTGGGTAAAGAAAAAGTGTGTGTGTGTGTGTGATATTAAATACTCCCTTACCCCTGGGGTACTGCAAGCAAAGAGTGACAGAAGAGGAAGAGGAGACTTCCTGGGGTGAACACAAGATGGGCTATCTAGGTAAAGGTATTGTGAGTGGAGGATGACACTAAGTATGTGTCTGGGCTCTGTAGGAGACAGCAAGGAGAGGGATCTGAAGAGGAAAGAAGCCTTGGGTGGAGTATTCTGGGAAGGGGGAGGTGATATGAATAGTCAGTGTCCTGGAGCTGTGGGATGGAAGGAGCCTCTGGAGTTGGGTGGGTGTGTGGGTGGGATAAAGAGAAAAGCTGAAATTACAGAATGGGTGGGCAGGGATGGAGAATCAGAGGGGGACACTGGAAAAGGAGAGGAGGCCTAAGAGGGGAAGAGCAGAGAGGGGGTGGGGGAGGGAGGGAGGACTAACAAAGGGGGTCCTGGGGAAGGGGGAAAGAGGGGGCATGGAGAGAAGGGAGGTACATGGAGAAACAGCCGGAATGTGTATGGGAAGGAGCGCTACCTGGGGAAGAAGGGGGGCCTTCAGCAGAAGAGTTGAAGAGGGGTCATGAGGAGGACGGGGCACACTAGGATGGAGACCATGAGCTGAAAGGTCAAAGGAATATAAGAAGTGGGGGGGGGATGCATGGACAAGGGAGATTCTAAGAAGGGAGGGTTAAGAAGGGAGGATAGAGAGGACTCAAAGGTGCATGGGAAGGTGGGAAGTGTACCCTGAGCCAGAGGGTTAAGGACGTGGTGGTCGATGGAGAGGGAGGTCACACATGGAGGAGGTGTACAGGGCTAGCGGGATCCCCGAGTGGAAAAGGTTAATCAGGACGCATGGGAAGGAGGGGGACCTGGTGCAAAAAGAGACCCCGAGAGGAAAGGGTTAAGGAGGCAACATGGAGAGGTCTCAAGGGTACCTGGGAAGGGGAGAACAGGAGACACAGGGAGCATGGTCCCTGAGGGGGGAGGATGGAGAAGGGGATGCACAGGGAGGAAGAGGGACACTGAGCAGGGAGGACGGTAAGAGGGCGGTGCATGGGGAGGAGGTCCCTGAGTGGGGACGCTTATGGAGTATGGGGGCCGCGGGGCGAATAGGGAGGAGGGGTTTGCACAGGGACCGTTAAGGAGGGGGGATGGGGAGAACAGGGGGGTGCATGAGGACGAGGGGGTACACAGGGATGAGGTCCGGGACTGGAGGGAGATAAGGAGAATGGGCGCGCACGCGGAGGCGGGGGCCCCAGGGCCCAGAGGACGGAGCGCGTGCGGGGGTCGTCCCCGGGCGCAGGGGAGGGCTGGGGGCCTCCCTAGCGCCCCCTCCCCAGCCTTACCGATCACCACCGGGGGTCTCCTCGGGGGTGGGGGGCTGCGGAGGCGGCACCTGGGCCGACCCCGACGTCGGCGCCGGCAGCAGCAGCAGCAGCAGCAGGACCAGGGGCCGCCCAAGGCCGGGGCAGCTGTGCGGGGGCGCGGGGTTCATGACTGGCAGGCGGGCTCGGGAGGCTCGGCGGGGTTCCCTCCGCCTCGGGCTCGGGGCCCCACTCTCGGGTTCGGCCGCTCCAGCGGGACCCCGGCCCCGGCCCCGCGACGCGCTTAACCCCACCGCCCGCCGCCACGCAGCCAATCATCGGCCTCGGATACGCCCCCGGCCCGCCCACGAGCCCGCCCCCGGACGGCGGGAGGGAGTAAGAGCAGGCAGGACACGTCGAATGCCGAGAGCATCGATGGATCATTGGCCTTCGTTGCTCCTTAGCCCCAAGCCCCAGGGTCGGAGGGGACGACCCCCGCCTGCCCCGCACCCTGCGCTTTCGAAACGACTCTGGAGCCTAGAGGCGGTGTTATGTTATGGTCATAGGACGAGCTTCTGGGGCACTTTATAGCGTGTGCAGTTTAAGTTTCTATAGCTTAAAAATGCGCTGAAACAGCCAATATAGGGAACATTTCAGGGAATTTGTGTGTGAGGCTCGAAAGGCCTTCCCACTTTTCTCTACCTGTTTCAGCGTCCCCAAGGACGCTGGCAATCCGTCAATAAGCATTTATTAAGTGCCTACTCTACTTAGGCATTGTCCTGTGCTCTGGGGTTTGGCTCAAACTCAAATAGAAGCAGATCCCTGCGGCGGCATATTGACTTAAAAAAAACATGAATCATCTACGTTATATTGCATTTTTATTTATTTTATTCAACATTTCCCAGTTACATATCTATATATAGACATATATTGGTGGGCACCCGCTAGGCAATGGGATTAAGTGACTTGCTCAGGGTCATTCACCCAATTATATTTTAATCTGGTTCAGGGACACCTAGGGAATTCTGTGTGTCTTGTGGAGAGTTTGATTCCTGTACATTGGAGATAAAAAGAAAGACAGGTCCTGCTCTCCAACAGCTTGTTATCTAATATGGACAACAAACCAACTCTGTACAAATAGGCTATATTCAGGATTAAACCTGGGTAAATCACGTCATCTGAGGCAACCCTCTAGAGGTTGCAGAAGAAATTGCCAGCCTGCTTTGATGGAGTTCCCTACACCAATGAAAAGTCTTGACAAAATACTAAAATAACAAATAATAAAAACTGGCCTTCTTATGAGATCTGAGTTTTGCAGAACACTGCACTTCATTTCAAGCCGCTTCACTCCAGACCTCAGTTTCCTTATCTGTAAAATAAAAAATAGAGGAATAGGACTAAATAATCTCTACGGTATCTGTTCACTTATAAAACCTATAATCTTGTGATCCCCGATGAGGGATAAGTAAGAAAAGACCTGATCTGGGGACCAAAACTCCTGGCTCCCTGGTTGCCCCTGGATCTCAATTTCCCTTTCTTCCCATGTAGAAAAAGAATAGCATTGGTGTCTGGTTCTATTTGTTTCCAAGAGAAAACATAGGGAGTTGGCACTTTGACAGAGAATAGGACAGGAAGGAAAGGAAGGAAGGAAGGAAGGAAGGAAGGAAGGAAGGAAGGAAGGAAGGAAGGAAGGAAGGAAGGAGGGAAAGAAAGGAGGAAGGAGGGAAGGAAACAAGCATTTATTAAGTACCAGATATGTACCTGTCACTGCGCTAAGCACTTTACAAATATTATCTCATTTGATACAAAGACCTTGAGAGGTAGGTGATATTATCTCCATTTTATAGTTGAAGCAGAGAGAAGTTAAATGACTTGTCCAGGGTCACACAGCTAATAAGAGTCTGAGGCTATATTTCAACTCAAATCTTCCTGACTCCAGGTCTAGCCGTCTAACCATTGATGTTGCAATACTTTATTTACAATAATCTCATTATCCTAAACTACATATGATTTCCAGCCCCCAGATTCCCAACCTGGGCTTGTATCCAGAGAGAATGGAGACTTTAAGATCAAAGATCTAAGGAACTTCAGTTTCTTGATCTGTAAAAGGAAAAGACTGGGCTAAATGATCCCTCAAAATCCTTTCCAGATCTGAAATTCTTTGTTCCAAGGTCGCTTCTATTTTATGTCCCACTTTCCACTGCTACCATTTTCTGGTTTTTATGACCAGTTTGTGGGAGAAAAATAAAGTCACCATCAGTGCCTTAGGAAATGAAGCGAAAGGGGCCTGAGTACTGCTGAGGTGGGGAGTGGGGGGCCTGGGATGTCAGGAGACAGGAAGGAGACATAGGGGAAAAGGGGAGACGCATGGTAGACTGTCTGCTGCTGTGCTGTTGGGGTTCTTCTCCAGTTAAGTTAACACAAGATCAGCAAATACTTTAATCAGCAGTTTTTTGAGGACTGGGGCTATTTGCTGGTCAGGAACTGTCCTCTTTGACAGGATTCCCTAAAATGTAGGCCAAAGCCCTCTGAAACAATTTTGTCAGTATTACTCACTAATGACAAAGTGACACACCTATCAGGTGGTGAACTCCATCTAGCAACCCTCTGTAGAGCTGGTCCTCCTCACCCTGCTCTTTGGAACTTCTAGCTAGTCATTTCACAACCCTGAGACACAAGTCCTCACCCCATGGCCAAAACCTCCCAAAGAAGTGGCCATGTCTCCCACCCACCTCCAAGACAGGTGGCTTCCTGAGAGTTGGAATCCAAGTGATTCTTCCTGTCAAACCGGGCACTCCCAAAGGGAAGAGAAAATAAATTAAGAGTCAATGAACATTTATTAAGCATCTACTATGTGCCAAGTGGATAGAGTGCTGGACCTGAAGTCAGGAAAACTCAACTTCCTGAGTTCAAATCCAGCCTCAGATACTTACTATCTGTGTGACCCTGGGCGATTACTTAACCCTGCTTGACTCAGTTCCTCATCTCTAAAATTAGCTGTCAAAGGAAATGGCAAACCGATCCACTATCTTTGCCAAGAAGACCCCAAATGGGGTCACGAAGAGTCAGACACAACGGAAATGACTGAACGTAACATGTATCAGGCACTGTGCTAAACTGTAGGGATACAAAGAAAGGCAAAAGATAGTCCCTGGACTCAGACAGTTCACAGTCCAATAGAAAAGACAATATGCAAACAATTGTGGACAAATTATAGAAAGGATAAATTGGAGATAATGAACAGAGGGAAGGCACCAGTATTAAGGGGAATTAGGAAAGGTTTCCTGTAGAAAGTGGGGTTTTTAGGGGCCCCTAGGTGGCGCAGTGGATAGAGCACCGGCCCTGGATTCAGGAGGACCTGAGTTCAAATCAGACCTCAGACACATAACACTTACTAGCTGTGTGACCCTGGGCAAGTCACTTAACCCCACTGCCTAGCCAATAAATAAAATAGAAGGTGGGATTTTTGCTGGAACTAAAAGGAAGCCAAGAGGCTCACTGCATAATATGCATGCAACGTGTTCACAGCCTTAGATGGGACAGGGAGGGGGAAAGCATAGGGAATTAATTCCTTCAAGATTTTGTTTCTGAAAAAAATTTTTTTTGTTGTTGTTTCTGGTTCCTCAGAGTAAAGAAGCTAAGAGGGTGGAGACATAAAACAACTTTGTGCATGTGACAACCGAGTTTAGAGAAGAAATCACCCCTAGCTAAAGAGGGTATCTAGGATTCTGGGCCAAAGATTGGGGAGCCAGAGGCCCCAGTATCATAAATTTAGAGTTTAAAAAAATCATGAATTTCACACAATTCCCACAGATAAGGAAATCAATTTTCAAAGAGGTGACCTGCCCTAGGTCTCCTAGGTGATATCTCATAGAGTTAGGATTTGAATCCAAATCTTCCCACTCCAAATTTATTGCTTTTCCTATGGCCAGGCTTTCCCTTTCTTTTTTAATTGTTGACTTTTGGGTTTCTTTTAACATCATAATTGTTTGCAACAATACTAAACATTTAACTCTCCATTGCAACAAAGCAAATCAGTCAGTAATCGACAAACATTTGTTAAGTGCTTACTTTTATGTGCCAACTCTGGGGATACAAAGACAAAAGTGAGGCAATCCCTGCCCTCAAGGAGCTTATAGTTTGTAAGCATAGCCAATCCACCAAGTCTGATGTTGATGCTATATTCTGAACCTATCTTCCCTCCTCATCTCCCTAGAATCTCTGTCACCAAGACTATTCATTGCAATTGATCTGAAGTCAGCCTGTTGGCCATGTAGCCACTGCTTATTGGAGTAATGCATATAAGCCATGGCCCACCGCAAAGAGGTGATGCAGAAGAAACATGAATGGAATAGAATATTATTTTACTTTGAGAAATGACAAACATGACAGATTAAGAAAAATGTGGGAAGACTTGTATGAACTGATGCAGACTGAAGTGAACAGTTTATTGAATAACAATTCAATAAAGACAACAACTTTGAAAGACTTTTGAACTGTGACCTACCAAGTGACCAATTAAGACTTCTAGAGACAGCTGATGAAACATATCCCTCACCCCCAACCTCTTGGCAGAAAGGGAACGGACTAGAGGTGCAGGATGAGACATATGTTTTTAGATATGGCCGATGTGGCAGCTGGGTGGTGCAGGGCATAGAGTGCTGAGCCTGTAGTAGTCTGGAAGACCTAAATTTATATCTGGGTCAATAATAAAAATAATAGTTAATGTGTATATAATATTATATGCCAGGCACTGTGCTAAACACTTTACAATTATAATCTCATTTGATCCTCACAACAGCCCTGAGAGGTGGGTGTTATTATCTCCACTTGACAGATAAGGAAATTGAGATGAGCAGAGGTTAAGTGACTTACCTCGGATCTCATAGCTGGTAAGTATCTGAGGTCAGATTTGAACTAAGCTCTTCCTGACTCCAAGCCCAGCAGTCTAACTACTATGCAATCTAACTGCCCCAAGACACCTTAGACACTTACTTGATGTGGCAAGTCATTTAACTTCTATTTACCACAGCTTCCTCAACTATAAAATGGGGGTAACAATAGCACCTGCTTCCCAGAGTTGTCGTGATAAAATGAGATGATATTTGTAAAGTGCATAGCACATAATAGGTGCTATATAAAATTCTAGCTATCATTTTCTTCTCTATATCTATTTGTTACAAAGGAGGGGAAGTCGGTGACAGTGATACCAAAAAAAGGAAGAAAAGAAAGAAAAGGTGTCAAACACAAAGTACACAGAAGAGAACAGAGGAAAGTTCAGGAGAGGACATGAGTCAATTTTATTACTACTAAGTTTATTTTAATAGGCACTTAAAAAAAACTATACACAACCAGAGTTCAAAGTTTTCAGTTTCTCTTCTATTTTGAAATGCATGTGTTTGTTAAGCATGCAATAAAGAAGAAAATTTGTATCTAAAAAAGGGAAGTCAAGAAAAGGGAGCCAATTGATTCCTAAAGGATCAGACTTAATCACTCCTTGAGAGCTCCAAATGCTGCAAAGGTGTGTCCACAGCTCCAGGAGAGGTACAATCAAAGTT
Source organism: Phascolarctos cinereus (assembly GCF_003287225.1). Taxonomy (NCBI): domain Eukaryota; kingdom Metazoa; phylum Chordata; class Mammalia; order Diprotodontia; family Phascolarctidae; genus Phascolarctos; species Phascolarctos cinereus. The sequence continues at coordinate 60,398,901 of NW_027555625.1, forward strand.
CCCCACAAAGGCTCCCAAAGTGGAGAGGAGAATCCCCCTGAGGAATCTCTTTCACCCATATCATTTCTTAGTTTTGCTTTCTTTCTTCTGTATCATCACGTACAAGTTTCTATGAATTCCTCACATATGACTCCATTTTTTACAGGGCCTTAATATTCCATGTATGTCTTCTCTCTTCATGTCTCCTGATCCTGACCCTTCCCACTCCCTCCCAGTAGAGAATTTTACCTCATACTCGTCTAGGAAAATTAAGGTCATCTATGCACCCTGAACTCCCTCATCTCCCAGCTTAACAGCTCAAATCCCCTCTACTTCATCTTCTATTCTTTCTCAGTTCTGGAGTCTGAGGAAAATAGGGCCCTTCTCCTTGCCAACGTCAACCAACTCCCCCAGTTGTGTCCTAGCCCCACCCCTCCCATTTCCCTTAGGAAACTCTGCAAATATTCTCTTTCATCTTTAATAGTGCCCTTACTTCAGTTGATTATTTCCAGTTTTTCTTGTATATCACTTGTTTATACAGAGTTGTTTGTGTATTATCTCTCCCATTAAATCGCGAATTCTTTGAGGGCAGGGACTGCCTTTTGCCTTTCTTTGTGTCCCTAGGGCTTAGCACAGTGCCTGGCACGTGGTAGGTGATTGAGAAATGTCTACTGACTGACTGACCCCAGTTCACTGGCTCCTTCCCTTGCCTCCTAGCCAAATGTCCAGGTCCCTTCAGTCCCTAAGAAAACTTTACTTGACACAGTAACAGCAATATTGTATGATGATCAACCGTGAATGACTTAACTTTTCTCAGCAATACAATGATCCAAGAAAATTCCAAAAGACCATGATGGAAAATTCTATCCACATGCAGAGAAAGAACTCATGGAGTCCGAATGCAGATTAAAGCATACTTTTTTCACTTTATTTTTTTTTATGGTTCTCTCTTTTTATTCTATTCCTTCTTTCACAATCTGACTAATATTGAAATATGTTTCACGTGATTGCACATATATAACTTGTATCAAATTGCTTACAGTCTTAGGGAGGGGAAAGGAAAAAATTTGGAACTCAAAATTTTATTAAAAAATGAATGTTAAAAATTATTTTTATGTGATTGGAAAAAACAAATACTATTTTAAAAAAGAAACCTTTACTTGATCTCAAATTATCATCCTATATTTCACCTTCCTTTCACAGCAAGCTTTTAGAAAAAACAATACCATTTACACTCTACTCTCTCAGCTCCTACTCTCTACCCTTTCTAATCAGGCCTCTATCTACCCTACTGAAACTGATCCATCACTATCTATCTCCTACTCCCTAATCTTGGATGCCTCCCAAAGTTCTGTTTCTTGGTCATCTCATGACTTTCCACAGAATCAATTGTGCAAATTATTGCCAAAATCTATACATCATCTCACTCCGTTTTCTCTCCTGAACTGATCTCAGATCTCCAACTGCTTGTTAGACACCTTAAACTCAATACATATAAAGCGGAAAACACTCTTTCTTCCAAACATACCCCATCCTCTAAACCTCCCTATTTCTATCAATCACTGACTAATCATTCTAGTCATTCAGGTTTACAATCTCAGAGTCCTCCTTGACTCTTCTCTCTCCCTCCCCACTAGATATCGAATCAGTTGCTAAGTTTGATCATTTCTACCTCCATAATCTCTCTTGCATCCATTCCCTTCTTCTCACTGGCTTGACCACTTTTCTGGTTCACTTACTCATCAATTTGGGGGTCATCTGTAGTCATCTTGATCTATATCTTGCCACTGGACCCAGATGGCTCCAGAGGAGAGAGTGAGGCTGGTGACCTTGCACAGCCCTGCCTCACTTTAATCCAATTCACTTGCAAGTCCTGCCATCATCTTCCTGATGTCAGAATCCTCTTCAGGAAGATGGACAAGCGACAAATCATCAATTCTCTCCTAACAATAGCCTTCTAAGTGATGTCCCTGCTTCCAGCCCGCCCTGCACACCCCTCTCATCCATCCTCCACAAAGCTGCCAAAGACTCTTCCTAAGGCATAGGTCTAAGCATCTTGCTCTTCTACCTGAAAATCTCTAGTAGTTTTTTATTGCCCCTGAGGAAAAAGTAATTAACGCCTCAACCTGGCATTTGAAGTCCTCCACCACTCGATTACAGATTTCTTTTGCAATATTCCTTTTTGTTCACTTTTGTTACCGTTGTTATTGTTCAGACTTTTCAGACTTTTTTTTTCTCTCAGATGTGTTTGACTCTTCATAACTCCTTTTGGGGTTTTCTTGGCAAAGATACTGCAGTGGTTTGCCATTTCCTTCTCCAGCTCATTTTACAGATGAGGAAACTGAGGCAAGCAGGATGAAGTGACCTGCCCAGGGTCACCCAGCTAGTGAATGTCTGAGGCCACCTACCAAGTTGCCCTACTAGTCATTCCCTGAGCTCAGCAGACTGTCTCCCTCTGTTTGGCAGGTTCTCTACCCAGGCTGCCCACACTCTAGAATGTATCACTCCCCACCTCTGCCCCTTAAAATCCTCAGCTCCTTTCAAGACTTGAGCCCTGGTTCAAGGTTACTTCCTCCAATCCTAACCCTTGAGAGAAATGATTGTTAACTAACCAATCACTGGGGAGATTCAGGCTTTTTTCCCTTTCCTAGATCCTACTAGGCCAAGCCAGCATCTGAAGGACATTGCTAATAATGAGATTGGATTAACTTTCTCATCAATCTTGTTCAGAACCTCTCAAGCTGGGAAGCGCATTGTGTTCTACTCAGGTTTGAGTGGGGATAGATCAATCTTTGTCCAGATTGCCCAAGTCTGGAGATGATTTGGAAGTAAATGACATAATGAGTCACATCTCCTGGCCCCTGATTCGAATAGATCCACCTCTCATTATATACTCATTCTCACATTACTTGTTAATTAGAGTGGATGGTCACCCTCAGGAGCACCCACTCTCCCAAGGGCATATAAGCATTGAGTGGGTTCCCCCTTTTATTAATTATTGCTAGCATGATTAAGAAAATGATTAATTACCCAGAACTGATTTTATACATCACTCTCCACCCTGACCCCAACACCTCTTAATCCTACTCCTAACTTACACCTAAGATAGCAGTATAGCATATTGGAAAGGACTGAATATGGAGCTGGAAAATATGGGTACAAGTCCTGGCTTTGCATAGTGATGAGCAAACTACCTCACCTCGTAGATCCTCAGTTTCCTCATTCGTAAAATGGAGATCCCAATCAATCTTAATAATCAATAAGTCAGTGGAAATTTATTAAGTGTTAATTAACTATGTTCCCGGCACTGGGGTTACAAGACAAAAGTGAGAGCTTTTGATCCAAAGAAGATAATATGAAGATGCGTACGTGTAGGTATATTCAAACTGGAAACAGAAGAGATACAAGGTAATTCTGGGACACGGCCCTCAAAGAAGAAAGGTGTGAAGAAAGATGTAGAAGGTGCTCCTAGAAGTGAGTCTTGAAGGAAATGAGAGCTTCTAAGAGCCAGGAGGTGAGGAGGAAGTTTATTTATGCAAAGGTAGAGAGATGAAATGGTATATATGTGCAACACTAGGAAGTCCAAGGTTAGCTAAATCATGAAATGCCTGAAGAGGAATGATATGTAAATAAGGGTGGGAGAGGCAGGTTGGAGCCTTTAAATGTCATTTGATTCTAGAGGTAAAAGGAAGCTGCCAGTGTTTACTGAACAGAGGAGTGACACAGGCAGAATTACTTTGGCATCCATGTGCAAGATAAATTGAAGAAAGGAGAGACTTAAATTAAGACAAGATGACTAATTAGTACACAAATTTTTCAATATTTCAGGCAAGAAATGATAAGAGGCTGAAGGGGACAGATGCTAGAGATGTTGTGGAAGTGAAAATAAGATTTGACAACAGATTGTACATGCGGTGTGAGTCAGAGGGAGGGCTTGAGGACAAAACCAAGCTGTGCGACCCTGGGCAAGTCACTTCACCCTGTTTGCCTTAGTTTCCTCATCTGTAAAATGAGCTGGAAAAGGAAATGGCAAATCACTCCAGTATCTTTGCCAAGAAAATCCCAAATGGGGTCACATAGAGTAGACCAGGAAAGGACCTCAGGACATCATCTCTCATTCACTACTTCCCCCTATGCCCCTTTCTTCTCAACCTCACTCTTGCTCTCAATTTCCCTCCTCTTCAGATTCTTCTCTACACTCTTTAGTGCCTTCACCTTTCCTTTTTCTTGCCCCTTCTTTCTTTAGTACCCTTCATAAATATAGATTTAAAGTCTGAGGACCTGCATTCAAATCCTAGTTCCCTCTGATCCTAGGGGATCTGGGCCTCACCTTTCTAATCTGTAAAAATGAGGTGAGGGGAAGTGGGGAGATGAGGATGGAGAGACTATGGCCAGTTCTCTGAGGTTCTGAGGGTTGTTTTATGGGTTTGTTTCTTCACAGCCCTCATTACCTTCCTGGTCTTTGACCCTTGGGAACCGCAGGGCAGACGGGAGAGGGCTAAAGCCAAGTCTTTTTTTTCCCACTTCCTGTGACCTGCCCCTCATGGTCTTAGTCAGCTATTACATGGGGTGACTGCTGAGACTCATGGCTCTGACCTCTAGACCAGGGCTGGCTCCTAGGAGGTCAGAAGGGGGAGGAATGGGGTCAGAAGCTGCTGTGTGACCAGATGATATCTATAGTGAGGGGGAAGGGCACTCCCTCACTTCCCCATCGATGGTGTCTGTCACTGTAGTTCTCTTTTCCATTCTCCTGGGCACTCATGGGGCAGGAAAATCTTCCTCGTATCAAAGAGTTGACTTTATTTCTTCGTTATGAAGTCACCCTGGGAGACTGGAATAACAGTGATGTCACTAACAGAGAGAAAAACTGGGAGTGAGTAATGAGCAGAGGAAGAATGAGATGAGTTGACAGCTGAAACCAGGAAATGGGTGAGTTATCTGGAAGCAGAGGCCTGCTGAGAGTATCTTGTGAAAAACTCATATTCAGAGGACAAGGGGGAGAAGATCAGTCATAGAATGAAAGAGAGGAGGGATCAAAGCGAAAAGTAGTAGAACCAAGAATGTGTCTATAGTACATGGAAGCTAATAAAGGACAGTTTCAAGAAATGACCAAACTATATGCCCTATGCTCCCATTGATTGTCCTCTCAACCTTGAGCAGAGAGAGCTTGAAACAAACATTCAGAGAGAATCTGAGGATGTATTGGAAAGTGTCTGGAGATCTGATGGAAGCTGGAACTGTGTTCAGATGTCCAGAGCCCTTGGAACCCCAAGGCCATGTGAAAAAACTCAAGATGGGGAGTCAGAAGACCCACATAATAACCTTGCTTTTGCTACTGACTAACTATGTGACTCTGGGTAATTCAGTCCAATTCAACAAGCATTTATTAAACATCTATTACATGCAAGCCACTATGCTAGGTACTAGGGATAGAACGAAAAGCATGAAACAATCACCTCCACCAGTGAACTTACTTCTGGTAGGAGAGGCCACTGACTTTTAGGGTATGGTAGAGCTTCCCTCAGCCAGGAACACACACCCTCTTCAGGAACTCCTGGCCCCGTTTGAAGCTGTGTCCTGGGCCCCACATCTTTTACCACTCCCAGTTGCATGGGCCTCACCCTGCACCCCAAATTACTCTGTTATCTCTCTTTACATATATTTTATATTTACTAGATATACTTATATACATTTTATATTTATATGTGTACATGTTTCTTCCCAATGGAATATAAACCCCTTGAGGGTAGAGACTTTTGCTTCTGTCTCTAAATCCCCAGCACCTTCACTAGTGCCTTTCAACTAATGAATATTTAGTAAATGCTGTTGAATGAATGAAGTCACTTCACCTCTTGGGGGGACTCTGTTAAGGGCAACTTGACTTGGAGTTAGGAAGACCTGAAGTCAAATCCTGCTTCAGACACTTACTAGTTGTGTAAGCCTGAGTAATTCATTCAAACCTCCCAGCCTCAGTTTCCTCATCTGTAATATGGGGATAATAATAGCACCTCCTTCACAGGATTTTGGTGAGAATCAAATGAGATAACATTTGTAAATGGATTTGCAAACCTTAAAGCGCTATGCAAATGCTAGCTATTATTGTTTTTATTAGTTCTTCATTAGTAATATAAGGGGGTTGGAGTAGATGATCTCTAAGGACTAATCTAGCTCTGCCCTTGTGTTCTTTGGATACCATTGGGAATAAGACCTGCTTACAGGATTACAGAGTTACAGACACAATAAATAATAAATTTCCTTCTCCAGCTCATTTTAAAGCTGAGGAAACTGAGGCAAATAGGGTTAAGTGACTTGCCCAGGGTCACACAGCTAGTAAGTATCTGAGGCCAGATTTGAACTCAGGAAGGTAAGTCCTCCTGATTCCAGGTCCAACATTCTATCTACTGTACCACCTAGCTGCCCAATTGATATTAATATCAAATGAGGATTAAATCAGGCAGATATATGCTTGCCACCCTCCTAGAGGATATTCAGCATGGATCCCAAATGGAAAGGCTATTTCTTATGAAGAGATCATCTAGATGCTGAACACTGTTTTCTTTATTTCATCAAGTATCTTCCACAATAGAGAGCTTGCCACAAGAAAGGCATCATCCCTTTAAAACAAAAAAAAGCTAAGAATACATACGGAAAAATCCAATTGGAGGAAAACTGACTATTGTCATTATCAGTCTTAGCACAGAGCCTGGCACACAGTAAGCACTCAATAAAGCCTCTATTTCTCCCTCCTTCTCTCTACCTATTTTTCTCTGTCTCTGTCTCATCCAGGCTCTGATATGCAGTTGGGTGTAGGATTCATAGAGTTGGTCAATCAAATCAGCACATATAGCCCAAGGACAATGATCTGGGCCCAGAAAAGATAAAAGTGATCTGGATTACCCTTGGAAAAACTGCACAGTGATTTCGATGATTCTAGCCTTTCCCCTGAGGAAAAAAAAAAGACCCATCTTTTCAGTAACAATATTCTTCATAGACAGTCATGCTTCATTCCACGCCTGTACTTTGACTCCGTGGACTTCACCACTATGACTCAGCTGCCTTCTAATCCTGGAACCGACCTCAGAACCTGTAACATCTTCCTGGAACATTTCTCTCTCTGCCATGCTGCCCCCTTTTCCCATTGACAAGTTCTATACAGAGGCTCCCATTCTGAAGCCAAGCCCAGGGTGACCATGCCTCGTTCTCCTTCTGGCTGTGTTTCTGACACTCCAGACTTCATCACCACCACCCCTAATGGGTACCTTCCCCCAACACCTTTCAGCTCTGTTTTAGACATTGACTTCCCCCCACTAGAATATAAGCTTCTCAAGGGCAAGAGCTGTCTTTCTTTTTGATTGTGTTTGTATTCCCAATGCCTGGCATACAGTAAGTGCTTAATAAATGCTTGTGGTCTGTTGCTTGCCTGCTTTCCAGTGATGACATATGGAGAGTCAGGGAATTCCACAATCCAAAGAATCCGAGGGAAGGATTACCCAAAGGTCAGTAGAAGATGTACATGGTGGGTATGAGCTAGCCATTACCGGCAAAGAATCTTGCAAGAGAAGCAACATGAAGGATGTCATCAGATACACACGTAGGATGGGAAAAGGTGGGCCAGTCATGTGGCAACAACTCAACCTAAATTCCTTTCCTACTCCTATCCACACAATGTCAAGAGAACAAGAAGAAAGCCCCTGGTCCTCTGGGTAGATCTTCTGTGCAGGAGTCATGGACAAGTTACACAGTTAGTTCGTCAACTAGCAGTTGGCCAAGACTAGGCAGCAAGGTACACCATCTAGGGGGAAGTATTCTGGCAGATGAAGCCGTAGAATCCTTGAAGGGCCAAAGCATTTAAAGTTTACAAAGCACTTTCCTCATAACAACCTAGGAAACAAAGTAGTGGAAAAATTATTGTCCCCATTTTACAGAAGGGAAAATTGAGGTTTGAAGAGATTCAAGTTCACCCACACCCCATAGCTCCTAATGATGTGGATACAAAAGGTGCCCTGAGTTAAAAGAATATTAAGAGTTGTTTTTCCAGTACTTTGTAAAGCCCTTGCTGAGGGGGTTTGGGGTTCTTTCAGTAGCTTTTAAGGGCGTCCTTTTCCCTCTTATCTTGAAATACCATAAGACTTCTCCTTATCTTGTAAGATCAAAAGAATTATTTTTTTCTTCCTTATCCTGTGTCCACCTGTCCTTCTTATCCTGTCAACTATCTCCCTCATCCTGTGGCATAAGATTCTTCCTTATCCTTAATCTTCAACCACCATAAAACCCTAAAACTACATCATCATCCTCAATATCTACAGGCTGTGTAGCTTTCTGTCTATATAAGCCTGGTCCTCCCAAATATCAGGGCCTTTCATTAGCTTCTTGCTAACAAGGGCCATGTACTTCACATAATAAGGCTCCTGATGGCGACCAAGAACGCCAAGTGAATTCTTTCACACCAGAGCTGCTCTCCCGACTCTGACCTCAACCCTAGTCATCCACTATGCCACCTTAAGGCTCACTTACTGAATGATTGAATGAATCACAAGACTGTGAGTTAGAGTTCAGAAAAGGGGGAAATCATTGTGAGCTAAGAAGGGTTTCAGAAGCTTCCTGGCTCTAATGGCACTCTGTTTTTGGTTTTGATTTTGGGTTTTTTAATAGAATATTAGAGCAAGAATAGATCAGCTAGTCCAGTCTTCCCCTCCTCTCGCCACCCAGTTTACAGGTAAAGAAACTGAGGTTCTAAGGGTCTAAATGACATAGCTAGTTAGTGGCCCAGCTAATCTATTTGGGGCTAGAACCCAGGTCTCCTGCCACCCTGCCTGGCACCCCTTCCACCATTTTTCTACACTTAGGGCACCCCCTTAGTTTCTAGTTCTTTGAGTCAGAATCTTCCTCGAGGTAAAGGACTAGGGCTCAGAGGCAGTGCACTCTATTTTGGGACATGTCTGCTTTAGGGAATTTTTTCTTATACGGAGCTGAAATCTCTCTGTCTCTCTCTCTTTCTACAGAGGTGAGACTCATTCATTGATCCTACTTCTGCCTTACACTCAAGCAAAACAAGCCTAAATCTTTTTGCACAAGTCAAAGATGTGTGATTTTTTGGGGGTGATTACCCCTTCCACCTAAGCTCAGGTATACATTCCTCTTTTTTCTAATATCATTTAATATTTTTTTCAGTTAACAAAAATCAATTTTCACCCTCCTACCTGCTTCCCTCCTTCTAACAGATGTGCACAATCAAGAAAACAAGGTCCTGCATTGGCCATGTCCAAAAACTTTGTATCTCACTCTGTACCCTGAGTCCATCTCTTTTCTATCAGGAGACGCATAGCATATTTTACCATTCCTCTCTAATCATTGGTCTTTGAATTGATCAGAGTTCTCAAGTCTTAAAAAGTTGTTAGTTTTAAAGAAATGGTTGTTTTTGTGTAAACTTCTCTTGGTTCTTCTCATTTCACTCTGCATCAGTTTATACAAGTCTTCCCAGTATGAACCCCAAAAACCCCAATTTGAACAGTCTGTTTTCTAAGAGAGTGACAAATGAAATTGGGATGCATGCATCCACAGTTCAATTTCTCAAGGTGGTTTGACATGCCTTGCATAGGAGTTCAGTCCGAAACTGGCTGTTTGGGATTTGGGGGTACAGTGTTATGTGCCCTTGGAAGAATAGGTGTTCCCAAGGGGGTGCCAATCAACTGTGATTGGTTGACATATTAGGAGGTAGGTGGGTTCCTTAGATCACTTAATCCACAGGGGTCCATATTGCCAGCCATCAAAGGAAATACCACCTCCAGGCTTACAAGTTTATCTCCACCCAAACCTGAGTAGTAAAATCACTTCAGGCCTGGGCTGGAGTTTGACCAAGATGAAAAGATTCAATGCAATCTGAGATGTCCTTCTGATCAACTTTGGACAGAAGGCTGAACTGGAGAGCTCTGAGTCTCCAAGACGCAGATAACCAACAGAAATCATTTTTCACAGCAGGTTTCTCTAAAAATGTCTCCTTTTTCATTTATTATAGCACAATAGCATTCTATTATATTCATCTGCCATAATTTATTCATGGGGATCCCATAGCTTCCAGTTCTTTGCCACTATAAAAAAGAGTTGCTATTAATATTTTTCCAATATGGGTCTTTTCTTCTTTGTTCTTAAGTTTAAGAGAGTGACCAGAAGGTCAGCAACATTAATTGGCTTGCCCCACGATCATTTCAACTAAAGTTTTCCTGATTCACTCCACAGCTGGTCTCTTCCGAATGACAGCCCTGTAATTACTGGAAGGCAGCCAGCTTACCTCCTCTAGCTCTTCTCCACTGTCCCACCCCCAACCAAATATTTCTCTTCCATTAGGGATGTTGTAGGCCTGCCCTCACTAATGAGATTAACTAAAGACAAAGGGCTGGGAGAAAGGATATAATTAGGGAAGTACCAGGGAAGGGGCTTATTTTTAGGGTTGCTGGGACTTCCGAAACCCTCTATAGCTCACCATTTATTTTTTTTTCTATATAAATTTATTTATTTTTAGTTTTCAACATTTACTTCCACAAGATTTTGAATTCTAAATTTTCACCCCATATTGCCCCTCCCCCCACCCCAAGATGGCATGCATTCTGAATACCCCTTCCCCCAGTCTGCCCTCCCTTCTATCTCTCCCCTCCCCCCTTCTCATATCCCTTCCCCTTCCGCTTTCCTGCAGGGCAGGATAGATTTCTGTACCTCATTTCCTGTATTTCTTATTTCCCAGTTGCATGTGGAAACATTTTTTTAAAACATGTGTTTCTAAAACTTTGGGTTCCAAACTTTCTCCCTTCCTCCCACCCCACCCACCCTCATTGAAAAGACAAGCAATTCAATACAGGCCATACATATGCAGTTATGCAAAACACTTCCATAGTAGATATGTTGTGAAAAACTAACTCTATTTCCCTTAATCCTATCCTGCCCCCCTCATCTATTCTATTCTTTCTTTTGACCCTGTCCCTCCTCAGAAGTACTTACTTCTGATTACCCCTTTCCCAACTGCCCTCCTCTTTATCATCCCCCTGCTCTCTTGTCCCCTTCCTCCCCTATTTTCCTGTAGGGTAAGACAGATTTCCATACCCAATTGAGTGTGTATGTTATTCCCTCCTTAAGCCAAATCCTATGAGAATAAGATTCCCTCATTTCCTCTCACCTTCCCCTGTTTCCCCTCCATTGTAAGAACCTTTTCTTGTCTGTTTTGTGCTAGATGATGTACCCCATTCTACCTCTCCCTTTCTCCTTCTCCCAGTATAATCCTCTCTCACCCCTTAATTTTATTCTCCAGATATCACCCCTTCAACTTCAACTCACCCTGTGCCCTATATTATCTATCTATCTATCTATCTATCTATCTATCTATCTATCTATCTATCTATCTATCTATCTATCTGTCTCTTTGTCTGTCTGTCAATCTATCTACCTATCTGTCTGTCTATCTAGCTCACCATTTATTTTCAAATTGCTTCTCGGTCCCATTGTTCAGGGCTACATTGGGGGAGGGGCACAACGTGGAACTCTCCACAAGAAAGTCAGAAATAGCTCTCTCCTTTGGGAGGGAGGGAACTAGAGAGTAATTAAATGTATCTGAAGATTAAATTGGGTTTAGTTTGGGAGGAGTTTTCGCCTTCTAATCCCATTCCTTATCCCCCACAAAAGCATCTCCAGGGAAGGCCCTGCTCTTCCTGACCAACCACCTTCACCCAAGTGAAGTCCTAGAATCCACAGACTTGAGAAAGTTACTTAAATTCTCTGGGCCTCAGTTTTTCTTATAATGTATAAAGTGGGGTCAGTCACAGAATCTCAGTGGGAAGGGTCTTCAGAGGTCATCTGATAACTAAATGAGAACCCCACTGCAACTTACAGGACAAGTGTCACCTAATTAAGGCTTAAAGAGCTCTGGAATGGAGAAATATCCTACCACAAGAGCAATCTATTCCATCTTGAAGTATTCTTATTAGGAAAATAGATCTATAGCTGGAAGGAATCTTAGAGGTAGCCTAGTCCAACATTTGTACTTTATAGTTGAGGAAATTGAGGTCCATAGGGATTAAAAGATTTGCCCAAGATCACATAGTTTTGTAGTAGAACCAGGGTTGGAGCACAGGTTCTCTGACTCCAAATCCACTGCCTTTTTTTTTTTTTTGGCTAGGCAATGGGGCTAAGTGACTTGTCCAGGGTCACACAGCCAGTAAGTGTTATGTGTCTGAGGTTGGATTTGAATTCAGGTCCTCCTGAATCCAGGGCCTGTGCTCTATCCACTGTGCCACCTAGCTGCCCCAATCCATTGCTTTTTTCCACAGCATCCTTCTATTAGGAAGCTCTTCTTCATGTGAATCTAATATTTATTTCTTTGCAACTTATATATTTGGCATCCCTTCCTCTCCAGAATATTCCCTGCATTTGCATTTTTTAATTTGGTCCCCAATTCTTGGTTCTGCTGCTACTCCCAGTCCCCAGGGCCCCCTTGTCAGTCTGTATTCCTAAAGCTTTAGCTCATTAGCCCCCATCATTGAGTTTTGCCTTAGTAAACCAACAGGCACAATTAGCTTAAAGCAAAGGTATTTCCTAAAATGGCATAGTAAGAAGAGTAGCTACAAAAAAGCTCCCCTATAATCCTGGGGTTCACTCTTACATAATCACGGAAAGACTCCATGGGATGGGTGGAGACAAAGTTAGAATACAACGGCAAAGAGAGACATCCTTGCCGCCAAGCCAGTTCATGTCTCTGCTGCTATCCTTTCTATTCTTGAAGGGTCTTCATGTATCACCCCCTTGGGTGCAGTATCTTTGCTTGGAGGGTCACTCAGCTGGAGTCACTGCCGATGCACAGTTTCACCCTTAGTTGGCAGGTTCTCTTGACTCCATGGTCAAATCTTCCTCTTACTTTCAGAGACCAGGCTCCTAAAAGCAGTGTCATACCTCTCTGAGTCTATTTCTGTCTGGAGAGAGTTTCCCTGCTCCCTATCGGATGCATCGTTCTCCTACTGGGTTCAGAAATCACACTCCACAAAGCCGCTCCTGACCTGCATTGGCTCCACAACTTAGTAAACTAGCTTTTTCTTTTTTTACTAAGCTAGCTTTTTCAAAGGGACCAGTGGCATGGCCAATAGTTGCCATGGCAACTATGCCTGGCCTTCTAATTCTGTCATGGAGAAATTCACACTTCATTCTTCCTTCAAGGGGTACCAGAGTGTTAACAGCTTATTAACATATAAACACTTCATCATCTCTGTTATCTGCCCCTTCATTTTCTATAATTACATCTCTCTCATCTTTACACTTAATTTAACACCTCTTTCAAATATCTGAAGACCATGACTCAACACTACCTAGGAGGTGGTGCTCATAGGGGCTTTCCTAGAGACCCTTTACCAAGTTGCCACACCGTCTGGATATTTCCCACTATTTCAATATCCTTCCTAAACTGTGGTACCTAGAACGGAATGAAATATTTCAAATGTGGCTGACCAGGAAAGAGTTCAATGTAACTACCACTTTCAGTCCATACATTATGCTCCAGATTTTTTCCCCCCCATTAACTGCTCTCCAGTTAGGCCTCTCATATCTTGTTTTTGTGAAAACAATTTATTAAAACCCAAGGGTTTGAGTTTACACTTATTCCTATTAAACATCTTCTTATTAGATGATCTCAACATTCTACCACAATCTTTTTTCAGATCCTGACTCTGTCATCCAATATATTAACAATTCATCTGATTTTTGCATGATCTGTAAATTTGATGAGCATGCCAGCTATGCCTTTATCCAAGTCGTAAATAAAAAACGTTAAACATCCTCAAGTCAAGGCCAGATGACTGGGGCACTCCGTTGGAAATTTCCAAGTTACTTTTGGGCTGCTCATGGCTGTGCTTGAGTTTACCCATTTAACCAGTCCTGAATTCTAACTCTGCTAACATTTTACCCACATTCTTCCATTCTGTCTATAAGAACAGCAAAAATCTAGGTAAACTCTTTTCAGCAGAGAGATGGGGGATTGCTTACAGAGGTGGAATGTGGCTACCAGATGGGGTCACCATGATAGTTGATTTTGTTTAAATGTTTTTTCCTTGTTAAAAGTAGGCGTCCATCAATTGGGGAATGCTAAAAAAAATAAAAAGGATTTTATATTTAATCTTAGAGGTCACAGACAGCCGCTGGAGTTTATGGCTATAACACTTGAAGGACAGACTGGAGTAGGGAGAGAGACTTGAGGCCAATTAGAAAAGTGAGTGGTTATGAAGGTCTGAACTGTATACACCCTCTGAACCAACAATAGCACTACTAGGTCTGTATCCCAAAGAGATTATAAAAAAAAAAGGAAAGGTGGGGCAGCTAGGTAGCACAGTGGATAGAGCACTGGCCCTGGAGTCAGGAAGACCTGAGTTCAAATCCAGCCTCAGACACATAATACTTCCTAGCTGTGTGACTCTGGGCAAGTCACTTAACCCCAATCGCCTCACTAAAAAAAAAAAATTCTGTTTATGGCTTCCCATTTTTTGTGACTGATTTGCTTTAAACCAATGCTGTGAAATACTGAATTCCTTTGTGAATTATTATGTAAAGAAAATGGTGGTGTGTAAAACTAAATATGTTGCTGTTCATTAATTCAGTCATGTCCAACTCTTTGTGACCTTGTGGACCATAGCATGCCAGGCCCTTTTATCCTCCACTATCTACCGAAGTCTGGGGGAGAAGAAGGTGAGGCTGGGGACGTTGCACAGCCCTCCCTTACTGAAATCCAATTCATTTGCAAGTCATGGCATCATCTTCCTGATGTCATGGTCCTCCTCTAAAACTAAGAACAAACAGCAACCAGTTTGCCCATGTTCATCTTCATTGTTCATATGACATTGCCCATCTATCCTCTGCCATATCCTTCTCCTTTTGGGTTCAAGCTTTCCCAACATCAGGGTCTTTTCCAACGATTCCTGTCTTCTCATTATATGGCCAAAATATTTAAGCTTCAGCATTTATCCTTCCAATGAGTAGTCAGAGTTAATTTTTTTTTTTAGGCAATTGGGGTTAAGTGACTTGCCCAGGGTCACACAAGGAGTTAATTTCTTTAAGTATTGTTGATTTGATCAAGGCATTCTCTAAAGTCTTCTCCAGCACCATAATTCAAGTTGATTCAGTGCTCAGCCTTCCTTATAGTCCAACTCTCACAGCCAAACATTGCTGCTAGAAAAACCATAGCTTTCACTCCATGAACCTTTGTCAGCAAGGTGATGCCTCTGCTTTTTAGTATGCTGTCCTTATTTGCCATGGCTTTCCTTTCAAGGAGCAACATTTTTAAATTACACAGCTACAGTTGCTGTCTGCAATGATCTTTGAGCCTGAGAATAGAAAATCTGATACTGCTTCCATTTCTTCTCTCTCTATTTGCCAGGAAGTGATGGGACCAGTTGCCTTGATCTTAGGTTTCTGTTTTTGTTTTCGGTTTTCTTTGCTTTTTTTTTTTTATGAGGCATTTGTGGTTAAATGACTTGCCCAGAGTCACACAGCTAGTGAGGGTTATGTGTCCTATGCCAGATTTGAACTCAGGTCCTCCTGACTCCAGGGCCGGTGCTTTATCCACTGTGCAACCTAGCTGCCCCCCCCCCTTTTTTAAACGTTAAGGTTCAAGCCAGCTTGGACACTCTCCTCTTTCACCCTCATCAAGAGGCTTAGTTCTTCTTTGCTTTCTGCCATCAGAGTAGTGTTGTTTGCATATCTGAGATTATTGATACTCCTCCCAGAAACCTTAATTCCAGCTTTTGATTTGTCTAGCCTAGCACTTCACATGCTATACTCCAAATATAAGTTAAATAAACAAGGTGACAACATACAGCCTTGTCATACTCTTTTTCCAATCTTAAACCAATAATTTGTTCTACATTTGGTTCTAACTGTTGCTTCTTGACCTGCACACAGGTTCCTCAGGAGACAAGTCAGATGACCTGGTACTCCCATTTCTGAGGACTTGCCACATTTTGTTTCGATCCACACAGTCAAAGGCTTTAGTGTAGTCAATGAAGCAGAAGTAGATGTTTTTCTAGAACTCCCTTGCTTTCTCCATAATCCAGCAAATGTTGGCAATTTGGTCTCTAGTTCTTCTGCCTCTTCAAAAACTATCCTGCTCTTCTGGTAATTCTTGGTTCACGTATTGCAGAAGCCTGGCTTGCTGAATCTTAAGCACTACCTTGTTGGTATATAAAATAAGTGCAGTTGTTCGGGGATTTAAACATTCTTTGGCATTGTTCTTCTTTAGGATTGGGACGTAAACATCTTTTTCAATCCACTGGCCACTGTTGAGTTTTCAAAATTTGCTGGCATATTGAGTGCAGCACTTTAGCAGCAGCATCCGTTAGGATTTTAAATAGCTGCACAGCATAACTTACAGTTTCATGGAGCTACACCAACCTCTCCAACATGGCGAGGCAGTGATTCAGGGCTCGAACAAGTAGTTGGTGATAAATTGTGACTATAACTCAGATGAGGGACTAGGGATGGATAAATAGGTCTGGGAATCATCTTCATAGAGTACATAATGGAATCCATGGAAGCTGATAGAAATCACAAAGTGAGAAAGCATACAGGGGAAAAAAAAGGTGCTTAGGACAAAGCCTTGGGGGACCCTCATGGTTAGTGGTAGTGACATGAATGAAGATCCAGCAAAAGAGACTGAGAAGGACCAGGAGGAGGAAAACCAAGACAGAGAGAAAGAGCAGTCACAAAAACTCCAAAAAGAGAGAGTATCCAACAAAAGGCAGTTAAGGATAAACGAAAAGGCATTGTCCTAGTGAGGATCCAGGCATCTAAGAAGCTCTGTTTTCCTCTGGAAACTTTAGGAAACTTCAGGTCCTACAGATGATAACACAGAAATGATAACACAGAAACCCCTATGACAATCATATTAATGAAATCTAGGTAAATTAATCCATACCATTCCCCTGTTCCACCACTCTAGGAATTCTGTCAAAAAAGGAAATAAGGTTAATTTGGCATGACCTTTTCTCTGTGAAACCATGCTGGCCCTTGATGATCACCACTTCCTTTTCAAGATATTTATTAGCCATCTCTTTAAAATGATATTCTAGAATTTTGACATAGTCAAGTTCACTGACCTGTAGTTTGCAAATTGAAATTCTTTTCCTTCCCCGCCCCCTTTTCCCCCCAAATTAGTATATTTGCCCTTCTCAAGTCTTACAGTAATTTCATCTTTCAAAGGTTACTGACAATGACTCACCAATGCCCATTGCTAGTTCTTTTGCTACCCTGGGGAGTAGCTTGTATAGGCCAGGTGACTTGAATTACTCAAAAGCAGGTAAGTGTTCTTTTACTATCTTCCTACTTATCATGGATACAATCGCTATCAGTCCATTTTCTTCTGTCCCTTTCATGCTGAGGATCATTCTCCATGGCTGAGAGAAAAAGAAGCAATAGAAGAATTGATCAGTTCAATCTTCTTTCCACCATCCAATTATCATTGTCCCATCTGCCCCCAGCAGCTTTACGGTAATTGACAACCAATTTATTAATTAGACTAGCAAATAATAAATTGAGGTCAGTGGTTTCACTTAGTAACCGGACACCCAATGGAGACACTGAATGCCTTAAATATTTTTAGAAAAGGGAATGCCCCACAGGAGAAATCAATCCTGATGGGTAAACAATTAACGAAGGGGTAGCCGTGTTAATGGGCTAAAAGTCTTCAGCTCTTGCTGAGAACTTGACTTGATCATGAACTCAGCTGCCTCCTGCTGAATCTATCTCCACCTAGACCACTTAAAGTGAACAATGGGCCAGAATTCATCTGGATTATATTCTCTTTATCTTTTCATCAGAGATAAACTCTCCCAGTTGGTTAGGGTCAAGATAGTGGAAAATGTTCCTGAAGGCCAGGGATGGGGAACCTGCAGCCTCCAGGCCACATGTGGCCCTCTAGGTCCTCAAGCACAACCCTTTGACTGAATTCAAACTTCCCAGAACAAATCCCCTTAATAAAAGCATTTGTTCTGTAAAACTTGGACTCAGTCTAACTCAGGACCTAGAAGGCTAATATGTGGTAACAGGTTTCCCACCACTGGTTTAGGCCAATCTCATCAGCCCTATCCTTCAGGGTTTTGACCTAGGATTGACCTAGAAGCACTAATCTTCAAAAGTGGAAGTAAAAAGAGAAAAAAAAAACTGGACCCTGATATTAATAATTGCTTATTAATAGAAAAATACTAATTTCTCTTAGTTGTCCTTGGCTTTCCTCACAAACCTCAGTTTGTTCTGAGCTTTAGCAGACCTGACACCATTCTTAAAGGACCTTACTGACACACGTTGATATTCATTCTCCATTACTTGCCCTCACTTCCAACTTCTGTCCACATCTTTAAAAAATCTATTAAACTGAGTTTCTCATTCATTCCTATCATGCTCTTAGAAGGTATGTAGCACACCTCTGGGGTGACTCCCTCCAGTTAGACCCTGGAAGCCACAAGTTGGCATTGCTAGAAGGCAGCTGTTGCTTCTTCAGCTCTTGGGGTTGTAGGCACAATAACCCTGAGGTTTGAGGGTTTCTAGTACTGTTTTTCATGAGCCCTTACTGATATGCTCCCCTTTAGAAATCAAGTCAATTGAATTCCATTAACATTTAGAACATGGATTTCCTGAAATGGCACAGCAAGAAGTTAGTATATAACACTCCCCCCAAACTGGGGGTGTACCCACAAGGTCTCTGGAAAGGGTGGGCTTAAACTCGAAGCCTAATGATAGAGAGATAGAGAGCATACAGCCCCCCACTCCCAACCTTTAGTGGAATCCTCATGAAGTTTGCTGTCAGCATGGCATCAGGAATGGGTGAGTCCCTCCATTATTCATTGTGCAGCTGGGTTGGATCGTCACAGGGCATGGAGTCTCCCCTGGGTAGGAGAGTCAGCTGGGATTGTTCCTCATACAATGTAGAGTCTTCAGCTGAACCAATCAATCTGTTGTTAGACTGGGTCAAACAAGTCAATCAGTCCGTCAATAAGTGTTTCTTAAGCACCTACAAAATGGCAGATGTTGTATTAAGCACTGGAGATACAAAGAAGTCAAAAGACAAGTCTTTCATTCTCAAGATGCCCACAGTCTAATCAGGAGACAACTTGAAACGAGAATATACGTAAAGCACTTAGCATAGTGCCTGGAATATAGTAGACAATAAATGCTCTTTCCCTCCTTCCCCCCCCCTTACAAACAAGATATAGACAGGATAAGATGGAGATACTCAATAGAGGGAAGGCACTAGCAACATAGAGGAGTAGGAAAGGCTTCTCGCAGAAGATTAGATTTTCACTGGGACTTAAAGGGAGCCAGGGAAGCTGGGAGGAAGAGATGAGGAGGATTGGGAGATAGCCAGAGAGAATGCCTAGAGTTGAGAGATGGAATGTCTTGTTTGAGAAACAGCCAGGAGGCCAATGTCGCTGGACTGCAGAGTATGTAGGAGGAATAAGATACAAGAGGAGTAGGAAGGTAGAAGGTGGCCATGTTGTAAAGGGCTTTTCATGCCAAACAGAAGATTTTACATTTTATCTTGGAAGTGATGGGGAGTTTATTGAATAGAGAAGTAAGGGAGGTCAGATCTATGCGTTAGAAAGACTAATTTGATAAGGTGGAGGATGGACTCTAATGCGGAGGGGCTTGAAGCAAGGACACCAACCCGTAGGCTATCACACGAATCCAGATATGAAGGGATGAGGATGTGCAGCAGGGTGATGGGATGTTAGGGG
The DNA here is from genome assembly GCF_003287225.1 of Phascolarctos cinereus. Lineage (NCBI taxonomy): Eukaryota > Metazoa > Chordata > Mammalia > Diprotodontia > Phascolarctidae > Phascolarctos > Phascolarctos cinereus. The sequence goes on from NW_027555625.1 coordinate 60,418,631, forward strand.
AGAGAAAGGGGAATATTCAAGAAATGGTGTGAGGATAAAATTGATCAGCCTTGACAACAGACTGACTACAGAGGATGAGAGTGAGGGGTTGAGGATAACACTTCAGTTGTGAGCCTGGGTGACTGACAGAATGATGGTAACCTTAACAGTAACAGGAAAGTTTGCAAGGAGGAAAGGTTTTGAGAGAAAGATAACGAATTTGGTTTTGGACCATATGATGTAGGCCATTGGATTTTGGTAACTTTGGAGAGAACAATTTCTGTTGAAAGATAAAGTCAGACACCTTAGTTTCTTCATCTGAAAAATGGGGGTAACAATACCACTGACCTGCCAGGATTGGTATGAAGATCAAATGAGATGATACTATTTCTAAAGACCTTTGCAAACCATAAAGGGCTGTACAAATACTAGCTAGTATTATCAATCCCATTTTACAGATGAGGAAACAGTTTACAAGAGATTAAGAAGCTTGCCATGGGTCACAAAACAATTAATAGCTAAGGCTCAGGAGCTGACCTCACATCTGTCCTGACTCCAAGCATTGCATTCTATGCACTGAACCCAGCCAGCTGTCTCTACTCTTTATGACCCCCTGCCATATATCTATTATAACTCTGTGAGGTGGACTTTAGCCCCTGCTCAAGGAGCTTACTAATCTCTCCAGCCTTTTAGGGGACATTAGGCATCCCTTTGCCCTCTGTCAAATAAGGGCAATGAGGCAGAGCAGAAAGAGGGCTGGACTTACCAATTTTGTATTCCGGGTTCTGCCAGGTCTGCCAAGCTGGCACAGAGTCTGGGTTCCTGTTCCCCGAATGAGTCTCTCATTTCTGCCCCAGTGCCTTTGGTGGGAGGCAGCCAAGGTGCTACCTGGTAAGTGGGAAGAGCTCTGGCCTTGTAGGGAGAAGGTTCCAAGGTTTCATGTGGCCACTTTCCTTGCATTTAATAAACACCTGCACAAGACAGACCAAGGCTGACACTTGTCTCTGTTCTCAAGGAGAGAAATGCCTTTGGTCTGCAGGCTTCCAGATTTATGAAGGCTTTTCTCCACGATGGGAATGCAAGTACTGCCCTCCCCCTTCACACTTGGAAAAACTGAGCCTCAGAAACACTAAATGACTTGCTGAAGGTCCCCAAGTTAGTAAATGGTAGACAAGGGACCTCTCAATGGCCTTTCCATAAGCAGGGAAGAAGGACTAAACCTGTGATTTCATTGACAAGGGGAACTGTCCAGTGACCCTTCCATCCTGCCCCTCCCCCAAGCTAGGCCACCCAAGTATGGAACTGTTTGGAGACTTTAAACACACAACTTGTGCAGTTTAATAAAACAAGCACAAGCCAGGAGGCAGAAGACTCTGGTTTCTGTTCCAAGTCTATTTTTTACCAGTTGTGTGAGCTTAGTAGTTATTTCCCCTTTGGGGAAGTTTTTGGGTTTTTTTCCCCATAAAATGAGGAAAGATGGACTGGGCCATCTCCAAAGTCTCTTTCAGGTCTGAAAATCTCTGTTCTAAGGTCCCTTTAGCAATGCTGTTCTATGTTCAAGGGGCACTCTAACATTACCTTCTGTAATCAATGTTGACTTTCTTCTTGGTTAGTGGAGTGGAAGGTATGGGTGGGCAGGTAAATACCAGATAGAACTCTCTAAAAATATGAACCATCCAGTAAAGGAATGGATTTTCTGGGTAGGTAGTGAGATCTCCATCACTAGGGGTATTCAAGCAGAGGCTGGATATTGATCTGTTAGGAATCTTGTTGAAGGGATTCCTGTAGTAGATGAGAAATTGAACTAGGTGATCTTTAACATATTCTTCAAGTCTGAGACTAAACTATATTGAGTGCACATCATAGAATGTGTGTGGCTAAGTGGCACAGTGGATAGAGCTTGGGACTTACTCAGTAAGACCTGAGTTCAAATTCTGCCTCAGACATTTGTGAACTGTGTGACCCTGGGCACGTCACTTGACCTCTCTGTGCCTCCATTTCCTCATCCATGAAATGAGCATGATAACAGCCCTTATCAGGTTGTTGTGAGGATCAAATGAGTTAGAGTACACTAGATCAATGCTAGCTGTTAATACTGTAGAATGTTAAATCTTCAAGGCATCTTAGAACTCAACATCTTCATTTTACACCAGGGGAAACTGAGGCCCAGAGAGGTGAGATGGCAGGCAGTGAGTTGGTACCAGAGCCAGGACTCCAATGGAAAGTTTGACTTCCCGTCCAGTATATTTCCATGTCTGTGTGTCTCTATGTCTGGCCCCAAACCCTCCTTAACCTCTTCCTTCCTCACACCCCTGCCCTCCTCCCCACCTGTAACTCAGCTTCAATACCACCCCCACCCCCAGCCCCTCACCCCAGCACACACACCTTCTGCTGGTGCAGCTGAGGAAACGGTTGCTTTTTTTTCCTCCTGAGTCATTGGGGATTTCGTTCTCACTCCCCATCCTGTGCATTGAGATGAGTGGTTTGTGTCCTCCCTCTGCTGGGCAATCCTGGAAACTCAGATCTGCTTTAAAAAAAAAAAAAGGAGCTCCCGGAGAGATGAGGGGTGAGGGGAAGGCCACTTTCAGGAGGTCAGATTTTGGGTGCGCTGTCTTTGTCTTTTTTTTTTTTCAAATTGAATAAAACATTTCATTAATTTTAAAATTATTTTATTAAGTTTTAATTTTTAACTATTTTATTTATTAATTTTTGTTCAACTAACAAAAATCTATCTTCTCTTTCCATTTCCCATCTCACACTTCATCTCTCATTTTAAAAAAAGCTTTATTCATTTTCAACTTAAATATGAAATGAGAAAATAAAAAAGAGAACACTTTCACATACACATCAGAACACAAGAGATCCAATATAAAACAATACATTTCCATGTCACAAAAACCTATGTAATAAATGCTACACATTGTTTTCAAAGCAACCCAGCTTTTCTGTGCTTCCTTCTAGGTTTTCTTTGGTTCTCTGCTGTGCACTTTCTATTTTTTTTCTCTCTACCTTCCTCCACCCCAGAAGGCTACAATTAAATGCAAATATATATACATATACATACATATCTATAAACATACACATATATACATACATGTAAGACCATACTATGCATTTTTCTATGTGTTATCTCTTTCTCTAGAGGTGGACGGCACTTCCTTCATAGGTCTGAGTCTTTCCATGTTTTTTCAAATCAACCAATTCATCAGCAGTATTCCATCTTTATCATATCCTATCTTAGAGATTGTCTATGAAAGACCCCCCCCCAATTTTCTGCTTTCCTTCTAATCTTGGTTGCATTAGTTTTGTTTGCCCAAGTAAATTTTAATTTAAAATAATCAAAATTATCCATTTTACATTTAAATAATGCTCTCACCTTATAATATAGGTTTAGTTCTGGTACTACTGAATTGCCTTCCTTTACATTTTTTTCCCCCTTAGTTTCTTAGAAATTCTTGACCTTTTGTTCTTCCAAATGAATTTTATTATTTTTTCTAACTCAGCAAATCAATTTTTATTTATTAATTTAATTGTGATGGCATTGAATAAATAGATTAGGTAAAATTATCATTCTGTATCATATTGACTTCCCTTATCAATGAACAATGAATATTTCTCTAATTATTTAAATCCGACTTTATTTGTATAAAAAGTTTTACATTTATGTTCATGTGGTTCCTGGGTCTGTTTCTGGCAGGTATACTCTCAGGTACTCTATACTGTCTAGTTATTTTAAATGGTCTAAAACAATATTGAATAATATTGGTAACAGTATAGTTTCTCTATTTTTTCTCTTTTAGTTAAATCTATTTTAGCTTTAACTTTGTCTGAGATCATGATTACTACCCCTGTTTTCTTTTACATAATAAATTCTACTCCAGCACTTCATTTTATCTCTGTATGTATCTCTCATTTTTATTGTGCTTCCTGAAAGAAATGTATTGTTGAATTCAGATTTTTAATCGATTCTACTTGTTTCCATTTTATGGGTAAATTCATCCCATTCACATTCTAAATTATTTCCCTCCATCCTATTTTCCTCATTCTAATTTACTTCTACCAGCTACCTTGCCCTCCTATTATTTCATCTACCTATCCCTCTAAGAGTCCCTCCCTTATCATATCCCCTCACCCTTTTATTTCTTTCTAAATTTAGAAGACTTTTGTGCCCTTCTAGATATATATGTTGCTCCCTCTTTAACCCATTTCCAATGAGAGTAACATGCCAGCACCAGCAGCCCTTCCCAGCACTTGCTTTCTCTGCATCAATTCTTCCTTTCATGCCTCATTTGTGTGAGATAATCACTCCTTTTTGTCTCTCCTTGTGCAGTTTTTTTTTGCTTTTTTTTTAATGAGGTAATCGGGGTTAAGTGACTTACCCAGAGTAGTTTTATTTCTTTAGACACAGCTCATCATGCACAGCTCAGTCTCCCACACCCTCACCCCAATCCTTCATTGAGAAAAAAGGAAAATCACTAGTAATTTTGGAGAGGTCAGTTTCATTTGAATGATGAGGTCTAAGCCAGAATTCAGAGGGTTTAGAAGGGTTTTTTTTGGTTTTTTGGTTTTTTGCCTTTAGGCAATTGGGGTTAAGTGACTTGCCCAGGGTCACACAGCTAGTAAGTGTCAAGTGCTTGATCTGAGGCCGGATTTGAACAAAGGTCCTCTGCTCTATCCAATGTGCCACCCAGCTGCCCCTTTTCAAGTTAAATAATTTCCCATCAGTGCAGTAGCTGACCTTGATGCCATGTTCGCTGAAGGCATCTGACAACACTGCTGAAAACATCACGCTAAGAAGCATGGGAACAATCACATAGCCTGGCTTCACTCTATTGGTGACTGGGAAAGCTCGAGAGCATCACCCATTATCCAGAATCCAGGCAATCGTGCTGTCATGAAATTGACATACAATACTAATGGACTTCTCCAGGCAACCAAATTTTGCCATGATTTTCCACAAGCCCTCACAACTGACAGTATCAAAGTCCTTGGTCAGATTGACAAACATTGTGTATAGACCTCTGCTCTGCTCCCGGAATTTCTCCTAGAGCTGTCAGGCAGCAAATGGCATATTGACCATTTCTCAGTGCTTTCAGAAACCACACTGGCTCTTAGGTAGATAACATCATCCGGGTGTAGGATCAACCTGTTAAGGAGGACTCTGATAAGAATCTTGCTGACAATGACTAAGAGAGAGATCACCACCACCCCTACACACACACATCTTGTGATTGTCACAGAACAACTTATTTCCTTTACCCTTATAAAGGTGGACAATGGAAGCATCCTTGAACTCCTAGGGGATAACTTCCTCTTGCCATAGAACCCAAAAGATTTCCATCAGCTTTTGTATGAGCAGTGGACCCTCTGCCTTGTAAATCTCAGCTGGAATAGAATCATCACCAGGTATTTTGCCACACAAGAGGAGCATAATGGCATTAAAACCTCTTCTTTTGTTGGAAATTCAGCTAGGGAGGGATTGACTTCAACCTGATGTATATGGTCAAAGGCTTTAGTGTCGATTGATGAGAGTGTGTTGAGAACACTGGTGAAATGTTCAGCCCACCTCTCCAGGATCACATCTTCATCACTAATCAATGTGGTTCCATCAGCACTGAGGTGTTAATATACACCATAAGTTTTTGGCCCCTAAATAGCCTTCAAGACATCATAAAAGTGTTTTGGATTGCTAGTATCAGCTTAAAACTGAATTTCATCTATCTAAGCTTCACTTGCACTTCACTTTTGATGGAGTTAAACATTGTCTTCTTAGAGATAGACAAACTATCCCGCTGGTAAACCCTGTGGAGTTTTCATTTTTGGTTTACCAGCTTCTGAATTTCCCCATCATTTTCATCAAACCGATCTTGATGTTTGTGAAGGTTCTGACGCTTACAACAAATATCTGAAAGCTAGTCACCACTCTTCTTTTCCACTGTGCCTACTATGTGTTGGCTCAGCTTTCCCTCCAAGTTAACAATTGCTGTAATCTGTTGACATTAAGTCTTGTGTTGGGGCTGCAGTTTTTGTTGAACATGAATGTTTAGCTTCGAGAGGATAAGTCTATGATCAGTCCAGCACTCTTTGTCACATATCACTTTCATCACCCTCACCTCCTATCTTTCTCTTCTTACAATGACATAGTCTATTAAATGCCAATGTTTGCTTCAAGAGTACACACATGAATTTCTGTTGCATTTAGGCAAACAGAAGACTGTGTTGGTAATGGGAAGGTCATGAAATGCACAAGTCTTCAGGAGTAAGTGACCATTGCCTTTGCTGTTTCCAACTCCAGTCCTTCCAAGGACTCCCTGCCATGTCTGTGCCAGCTCTTGTGTTAAAGTCACCCAGAATCATAAGCTTGTCCTCTTTTGGCATATTGTTAATGAGGATTTCTGGGTCTTCGTAAAATTGTTTTTGGCCTCATCAGCATTTATCATGATGGGAGCATACGCACTGATGATGGTAGCATGTTTTCCTGCAAGTGAAAATCCTGAACCTGCTGTTCACTTCTTTTGGTGGCCATACAAGCTTGTTGACTAGATTGCAAAACTTCAGCCAGCTTCACCATCACTGCAAACACTCCAGGAAAGTATGTATCCAGCTCTAACTTTGGTAAGCTGGCTTTCATTCGCCAGCCTTGTTTCGCTCAGGGATGCTATTTGGATGTGATACCTGCTGATTTCTCTTACAACAAGGTCTGCTGGATTTCGTGCTATCCATGAGTGGACGCACATTCCATGTGCCAATGGTGAGTGGAATCATCTTCACAAAAGTTTTTGTACTTTTTTGTGTGTTTTGACCACAAGGTAGAATTCCCACCTGCAGCAGTAAGGAGGCCAGGGTTAGGTTAGGTGAAGAAGACAATTTTTAGGGCATCTTTTCTAGTCCCTTCCTCACTCCAGGAGTTGAGCATTGTGGTCCTTGAAAAAGGCCGCTCAAGACAATCCCAAAGGACTAATGATGAAGCACACTATCCACTTCCAGAAAAAGGACTGATATTGACTGAATACAGACTGAAGCATGTTTTTTTTAACTTTTTTTTCTTTTATTTGAGTCTTCTTGTACAAAATGACTAATATGGAAAATGTTTTATATGGAAATGTTTAATATGGAAATGTTTTACATAATTTATATAATTGCACATGTATGACCTATATCTGATTGCTTACCATCTAAAGGAGGGGGGAGGGGAGGGAAGGATAGAATTTGGAACTAAAACTTTAAATAAAATTTTTTAAAAAATTTTAAAAATAAGTAAATCTCTCCAGGGGAGGAAAAAAGGCTGCTCAGGCATTCAGGAGGTTGCTGAATCCCACTGCTGCTTCAGTCCAGTGAGAAGACAACCCTATGGCCTGAGCCACCTGTGTGCAAGGTTGTGACTACAGCTCCCAATGTATCCACATTTGTTGCTTCTTCACTTGCCCATCACTGCAGGACTTTGAGGAAGGTAAAAAGAACAAGATGAGGAGCAGCTAGGTGGTGCAGTGGATAGAGTACTGGCCCTGGATTCAGGAGGACCTGAGTTCAAATCCAGCCTCAGACACATAACACTTACTAGCTGTGTGACCCTGGGCAAGTCGCTTAACCCCATTGCCAACCCCCCCCCCAAAATGGTAAAATGGTATGGGAGATGTCTTTTGACTTGTGCGTAAATTGGATTTAAGTGAGGCAGAGCTGCACAAAGTCATCAGCCTCACTCTCTCTTCCAGAGTCATCAAAGTCCAGTGACAAGACAAAAGTCAACTTGACTGGAGATGGCCCAGGATGCAGTGGATGACCTTGGCATCTTCAATGTCTGACCAAGCCTTAAGCACTCCACAGTCCCTGCTTTAGCTGCTTTCATGACCATTGGAATAAATTGTTCTCATCTGCCCAGTCCACCAAGGAAGTCGTCACATGTTTGGGGTAGACACCCCCCACCAACTCACCAAAGAGTTTGGGGCCTGCTGGCAGTAAAAAAGCATAGAGTTGGGTCGGTAATCAAATCTGGACTTGATGTATCCAGGAATATGATAGGTAGCCTTGAAGGGACAAGTGGATTCCTTGTCGGAGGGGGTCTTCAAGTGAAAGCTAGATGATCACTTTTCAGGTGAGTTTTAAGTTCTTTTTTCAGGTACATGTTGGACTGGATGGCCACCAAATTCCCCTCCAAATGTGAAATTCTACGATGCAGTGAATCTGTGACTGGAAAAGGACAAATGTCCTTATTTTGATAAACAGAAGAGAGTATATTCTTCAAGTTACTTACAAGTAAGCTTGAATTCAACTCCTGAAAAAAGATGCAAACTTTTTATTATGATCCCACTTTGTAAGTTCTTTATCAACATTCCAGAAATTTTGAAGATTCATTTAAGAAAACTTCTTAACTATAATTCCAGTGTCAGAGATTCCCTCGGAACTGAGAAGGCCCAGTTTTAGACCTTTCATTTCTCATCTGGATCCATCAGGTAGACCCTGAAAACCCCAGGGTGGCCATTAGATCTTTATGGTAACCACCAGAGAATTCTTAAACATGAGAGGCAGTGTTGTCTAGTGGGTAGAGGGCTGTACAAAGTCAAGAAGACCAAGTACTACCTCTGAAATAGGTGAGAGGAAAAAGAGGAAGCACAATGATTTCGTGACATCTCATTGATGTAGAAGTCCCTCAGCCACCCAGGGGCCAAATTTTAGAAAGTCCCCAACTCATAAGCAAGGACGTGGTAAAGCGAATGGTCTCTTCCACTGTTGTAAAACTTGCTGTCCTTATATAAGAAACCACGCAGTTTTATCTTTTTTTTTGTTGTTATGTGTCTGAGGTGGGATTTGAAACTCAGGTTGTCTTGACTCCAGGGCCGGTACTGTATCCACTGCACCCCCTATGCAGTTTTATCTAAAAGGACCACTTTCATAACTGTAAAAGTATTTGGTCTCCTCGCCTTGATAAGGGAATGTTTACTTATTCTGACAATAATTCCTGCCACTTGCATTCCAAACATTTCCCTTTTCTCCTCTGAGGGTGCCCTCTCTTTCTACCCCTCTCCCTGTCCTGGTGAGATGCTTTACTTTTCTGTCCTGAGTTGTCCCAGAATGCTGCTGATTAGCTGCGTAGAATACTAAGAGGGCCCAGAAGGTTAGAAGAATCATATTTGTTCCCTGGAATGTGAATTTGCTATCAGTGAAAGCAGATTCCTTAGCTTGCTAAGAAATCTCTTTCCCATCAGATTGACCTCCTATCTGACCCACAGCCATCAGATCCTGGGTGGACGGATATGCCTCTCCCAAAAGATGGAGAGAATTCCCCAACATACTAGCTGTGTGACACTGGGCAAGTTAATTGTAAGTTCTTGGAGCCCTGGACATCTCTGCAAAACCCTAAATTTCAGAGCAAGTGTGGAACTGCATTGGCCAGCCAGTGATTCGGGGTCCTGTAGATTTCCCAATGGTGCAGTAGAGCAAGCACTGAGCCTGGAGTCTGCAAGACCTGAGTTCAAATCTGACCTCAGATACTTACTAGCTGTGTGCCCCTGGACTAGTTATTTAACCCTATTTTCCTCAGTTTCCTCATCTGTAAAATGAGCTGGAGAAGGAAATGGCAAGCCACTCTGGTATCTTTGCCAAGAAAACCCCAAATGGGATCATGAAGAGTTGGGCATCACTAAGATGACTGAGCAATAATAACAGCCTTCCCTACAAAGATTCTGAGAGGCAGCTGTATGACCACTGCCCTTAGCTTCATTCTGGGCTAAGAGAGACTGTGCCCAGTGGGTGAGATGCTAATCAAAGCAAGTTTGCTGAGATGCCTCCAAATGGCTCTTAGAAAATATCCCTTCCTGGGGCAGCTAGGTGGCGCAGTGGATGAGAGCACCAGCCCTGGAGTCAGGAGGACCTGAGTTCAAATCTGCCTCAGACATATAACACTCACTAGCTGCGTGACCCTGGGCAAGTCAGTTAACCCCAATTGCCTCACTTCTCCCCTCTACAAAAAAAAAGCACAGAAAATATCCCTTTTCAGAGAATTTGGAGGAGAAAGCAACCACCTCAACTTCTGTCTGGAGGAGGAAGGAATAAGAGCAGCCCAGGCTCAGCTGCAGCCAGCAGCACCCCATGCCGCCTGCGCATCATCAGACTGGTTTCCTTCCCTTTGTTCCATTGGTGTTTCTCTCAGTACTGTTTATTGCCAGTATTACGTAAAGAAGCTAGTGGCCACTTGTGTGGTCAGTGTTGGAGATGGCAAATGAGAGGGAGAAATAGTCGGAGAAAAGTAAAGGAAACACCCAGCACCCAGCAGGAAGGGAGATGATAGAGGAATGCCACTTATTCCCTGAGAGGTCACAAACCTTTTCACTGTTCTGCTATAGTATTCATAAGGCAGAACTGGGAGATAAACCCTAAAAATAGTAAAGGTGTGCAAGAAGAGAGAGAGAGAGAGAGAGAGAGAGAGAGAGAGAGAGAGAGAGAGAGAGAGAGAGAGAGAGGGAGAGAGGGAGAAGAGGGAGAGAGAGAGAGAGGAGAGAGAGAGAGAGAGAGAGAGAGGGAGAGAGAGAGAGAGAGAGAGAGAGAGAGAGAGAGGAAGAGAGAGAGAGAGAGAGAAGAGAGGGAGAGAAAGAGAGGGAGAGAGAGAGAAAGGGTAGGGGGAATGATTCAAAATCCCCTAGACTAGAAATATTGTCTGAGCATACCTTGAATGAAGAGGAAGAGAGGAGGGCCTTTTGTAGAATGTTGGGATGGTCTACCCTCAATTCCCCTTAGCTCCATCACTGGTATTTTATATTATAAGTGGAAACTTGTTCAGTTGTGTCCAATTCTTCATGACTTCCTTTGGGGGTTTTCTTGGCAGAGACACTGGAGTGGTTTGCTGTTTCCTTCTCCAGCTCGTTTTATAGATGAAGAAACTGAGGCAGAGTTAAGTGATTTGCCCAGGAACACACAGCTAGTAAGTGTCTGAGGTCAAATTTGAACTCAGGATTTCAGACCCAGCATTCTATCCACTCACCTAGCTGTCCTAGGTGGAAACTACCTCCCATGAAAACATTAAGAATCTCTTCCCAAGCAGGGGAATTGGTGCAAAACGGACCGTGTGAGAGACTGGGGGAACCCCAACCCCTTTAATCCCCTCCCTAATTCATGTTAGATGTGGGAGACAAGCCCCTTATGTCCTCATATCAGGACTTCCTTATAGCAATGAAATAACAAGTCTGGGCCAGTTCAACAAAAAAGTGCCAAGAGGAAGTGAAAGAGTGATTATAAGGAGTCAGCATCAAGAACAGTGACAGACTAGGAAAGACCCAGCTACTCTGATAAATACAAGCCAAGACATCGCAAATGACTGAGGACAAAAAGTGCTAGCCACATCAGAGAAGGGATGATGAACTGAGTGCAGACTGAAGTACAGTCTTCTCACTTTCTTTACTTTTCTTGCCTTTTTTTTTTGCCATATAGCTAATATGGAAATATGTTTTTCATTATTTCACATGTATAGTTAATATATTGCTTGCCTTCTTAGTGGGCGGGGGAGGGGCAGGAGAGAAGGAGAGAATCTGGAACTCAAAACATTTTTTTTAAAGAATGTTAAAATAAATTATATTATGTTTATGTACACACACACACACACACACACACACACACAGAGCGAATAACAAGTAAATCCATTTACCTAAGCCAATAGCCAACAGAAATCAGAGGAGGAATAGAGTTGAGAATATGCCAGCTATACCCAGGGGGAAGGTGCTCTGCCATTGAGAATCAGATATCTCAGCTCATGCAAGAGAGAGTTCTAGACCTCACCCACAGGGAAATACCCCCAAGTCTGTGGTGTAGCAAGCTGGGAATTAGGGATATGATCAAAGTATTGGCTACTCTCCATGTTCACTTCTTCCCAGAGTCCTTCTCTCTCTTCACGGACCTCACCCTGAGGAGAATAATGAACCTCACATCTTCTCTCTTGAAGCTGGAAGTGAGAAGATCAGTCTCTTTTCTCCCAAGTTTTTGACAACTCACCTTCCCATGAAGGTATAGAGCCCTGAGTAATCAACCTCCACCAATGAAGAGAGTCTTCTGTAAATGGGGTTTGAGCCACAGATTACATTAAATTTTTTTAAAAAGTTTTTCAATCAGCAAAAAATCTACTTTCTCTCCTTCCCACCTCTACTCACCTTCTCCTCCACTACTGAAAAAGAAAAAAATAAAACCTTTATAACAAACATGCATAGTCACGCAAGGCAAGCTCCTACATTAGCCACGTCCAAAAAAAATAAATACGTCTCAGTTTGCAGTTTGAGTCCTTCATCTCTATCAGGAGATGGGTAACATGTTTCATCGTGAATCCTCTGTTACAGTGATTTGGTCATTAAGTCGATCAGAGCTCCTAGTCTTCAAAAGTTGTTTGTCTTTAAACTATTATTGTCATTATATAATTGTTCTCTTGTTCCTGCTCACTTCACTTTGCATCAGTTCATAAAAGTCTTCCCAGGTTTCTCTGTAACCATCCTCTTCATAATTTCTTACAGCACAATAGTATTCCATTACATTTATATACCGTAACTTGTTTAGCCATTCCCCAATTAATGGGTACCCATCAATTTCTAATTTTTTGCCACTGCAAAAAGAACTATAGCAAATATTTTTGTACCTCCTTAGAGTCTGTATTCCTTAGGACCAAGTTAATATACCTTCCATCTTATTACTCTCCCTTCTTCCCTTTCCCTCCTATTTCCCTATTGCGTATATTTCTCTCTCTCTCTCTTTCCTTCCCACCTTTGAAGGGAAAAATATTCATGGAACCTTCACTCTTATTTCAGATGATAGTGAAGTCCAGGCGTCACTGGCTCCCTATCCCTTCCCCCCACCATATATTCCTCTCCTCCTCCCTTTCTATTCTTTTAATATCATTAAGACATAATAGAACCATTCCCAGAACTTCCATGATCCCTGATGGGGTTCAGAAGAAATATGTCCCTTATATTACAATGTAAATAGTTTAACCTCATTTAGTCTCTTATGATTGAAGTGTTTATATTTACTTTTTTATGTTTCTCTTAACTCTTGTGTTTGCACTTCAAAGTTTTTATGTGGCTCTGGTCTTTTTTTTTTTAACCACAAATGCTTGGAAGTCCTTTGTTTCATTAAAGGTCCATTTCCCCCTGCCCTCCATAGGATAATACTTAGGTTTGCTGGGCAAGTTATTCTTGGTTGTAAGCCTATATCCTTTGCCTTCTGGAATATCATATTTTAAGCCTTAGTTCCTTTATAGTGGTGGCTGCTAAATTTTGTGATCCTGACTATGACTACTTGATATTTGAAATCCTTTTTTCTGGTTGCTAGCAGTATTTTTTCTTCGACCTAGAAGCTTTGGATTTTGGCTATCATGTTCCTGGAAGTTTTCATTTAGGAATTTCTTTCAGCAGGTGGCCAAGGGATTCTTTCTTTTTCCACTTTGCTCCCTGGTTCTAAGAGATCTGTGTAGTTTTCTTTTATGATTTTTTGAATACTGATGTCAAGGCTTTAAAAAAAACATGACCTTCATGAATCTTAAATTTTCATTCATCAGTCTGTTTTCCAGCTCAGTCATTTTTGCTATGGAATACCTTACATTTTCTTCTATTTTTTTTCCATTCTTTTGACTTTGTCTTAGTATTTCTTTTTGTCTCATGGAGTCATTATCTTCTCTTTGTTGCATTCTAATTTTCAGGGAGTTTGGTCCTTGGGCAAGATTTCGCTCCTCTTATGCCAAGCTATTAATTTCCTTTCAAAGTTTTTCTTCCATACCTCTCATTTATTTTCCAATTTTTTTCCTTTAGAGCTCATATGATATTTATAAAAGCACTTTCAACTCTTGAAAAAAACAAACTCTTGTTTCATCTCTTCCTGAAATTCTAGTTGGACTTATGCCCTTGCTATGTTGGCTTTTTTTTTTAAGCTTTGCTTATAGATATTTTGGGGTCATTCTCTTCTTTTGGGTTTGTGCCTTAAGTATCCTTGTCACCATAATAGCTTTTTTTTTTTTTGGTGAAGCAATTGAGGTTAAGTGACTTGCCCAGGGTCACACAGCTAGTAAGTGTCAAGTGTCTGACACTGGAATTGAACTCAGGTCCTCCTGACTCCAAGGCCAGAGCTCTATCCACTGTGCCACCTAGCTGCCCCCCCAATAGCTTTTTATAGTGGGATTCTTTTTTGTTTGTTTGTTTGTTTCTTCATTCTTCTACCCTGCTTCCTGACTTCAGACTTTGTATTAGGGCTGGGCTGTGTGCATAACTGGAGAGAATGTCTTAGCTAGTCTCATTGCTGCATTATTCCTGGATCTCAAGAACAGCTCAGCCCAAGGACCTGCACACTTTCAGAGTTCCCAAAGTGGTCTGCTTCATGGTGCAGTCTGAGCACTGCCCTCTTGGTTTGCATGCTACAAGTTTCTGGCCTGGGTTTGCATCTGAGTAAAATACCTGTGGGCTTGACACCTTTGGAGTTCCAGTGAACTATTTCTGGACTTAGTCACTATCAGCTAGCTGGAGAAGCTCTGTGGGTTCATAGCAACAGAACCATCAGCTTCCCTTTGGTCTGGAATTACTGCTGCTGGTTGTACCTATCCTGAACATTGAAAGAGTAGGTCTTGGGGCAGCTAGGTGGCGCAGTGGATAGAACTCTGGCCTTGGAGTTAGGAGGACCTCAGTTCAAATCCAGCAGCAAACACTTGACACTTACTAGCTGTGTGACCCTGGGCAAGTCACTTAACCCCGATTGCCTAACCAAAAAAAAAATCCATTAAGAGCAGGTCTCTTTGTGATGGATTTGGGACCTCTTCTTTTAACTGTTTCTCAGCCTCTCCATGCACTGGAAAGTTCCTAGAAGAGTACTCCTGGCCAGACTCATCTTCAGGGTTCACAGACCTCTTTGTCTCCCTCTGCTGACTTAGGCTGGAAGCAATGACTCATAATTTTTTTTCTGGGATTTCTCAATCAGGACTAGATCCGATGCTTTTTCTAGAATCTAGATCTATTTGGAGGAGCGTATTTCATTCTGCTCCTCTGCCATCTTGGCTTCCAAGAAGTTATACGTGACCATTGTGGGAATTTGTTTTGCTTGACTCTGGATATTTATGTATATGTTATAAGGGCTTTGCTATTTTTTTTAAAAATTTAAACTGATATCTTTTGGTTTTTGCCTTGCAAAATTTCCCAGTGTATTCTTTCCCCTACAAGCTCCCAAAGAGCCGACCCTTATAACAAGAAATTTTTCTAAAAAAAGAAAACAAGGAAGGGGGAGGGATCAACAAAATTAATCAATATAGAAAAAAAATCTGAAAAAATATAAAGTGTTCCATACTTGTCTGTCCCAACTCCACCATCACCACCTCTGGACATATGAGTTCAGAAAAGGATATAAAGAAAAGACAGAAAATATCATAATTAAAGCATTTGTTTGTCTAAACTAGATCTCCTTACCTTGTTACCAAACATATAGTAGTTACTCAAGGACTGATCTGGGGAACTTTCACTTGCTCCATTTCTATCCTTGGCTTGTTTGCCCTCCTTAGGCAGCAGTACATGTCCCATTCCCCTAACCCTAGAGGTTCATCATATCGTTGCTGGACTTAATGTGAACATCTAATTGGCTCAGAACTCCAGAGCTCAAACTACTGGTCTCAGCTTCCCCAGGATCTCAGGAAGTATAGGCAGGCACCATCATAGTCAACTAGGAGCATTTTTTTTTTAATGCACAGAAGAAAAAAGTAGAATAAAATGCACCGAAGAGAACAAAAGGAAAACCAGAAAGAATCTGTGCTAATAATTTTCATCTTTGACTTCTATTTATTAATGTTTATTATTTGGGGGGAGGTCAGGGCTATTTCTCCTAGTTAGGAGGTTGCTGAACTGGTTGAAACCCATCTTGTGAAATGTGAAAATTTACTCAAAGCTTTAAACATTCCTCAGATAAAAAGTCAGAAAAGAAGTCAAGGCTTCCTAAAGTGATTTGACTTACCTTGTTTGAGGAAGGATTCTCTGTGAGCAAGTAAATCTCTCCTCTCAATCTCCCCATTGTGAACCCTCTAAATGTAGTTTAAACTGTAACTTCACTCAGTTTACCTATAGAGTCTGTTTAATTAGATTTGTTTCCTTAGGGGATACATGAGATTATGACTGCTTAACTAAATTTGTTCAACTTTTATGTTATTGAAGGAAGCATGGGATTATGAATCTGTTTATGAATGTGTCTAAACAGATCATGAGGGCAGCTAGGTGGCACAGTATGTAGAGTACCAGCCCTGGAGCCAGGAGGACCTGAGTTCAAATTTGACCTTAGACACATAATACTAGTTGTGTGACTCTGGGCAAGTCACTTAACCCCAATTGCCTCACAAAAAATAAATAAAAAAGGATCATGAGATTCTAAAGGAATTATTTCTCTATCTCTCTGACATATTTTTGTCTATAAAAAGCCTTGTTAGAATTTTAATCTTTGTTTAGAGTTATTTTTTTGAATACTGAACCTGTGTCATAAAGCCTAGGTTTTTAGCCTCTATAATTTCTGCATTGGGGTAGATTTATTTTGGCAGTAGTAACCTACAGCACAAACTTGTCCCATAATAAATCCCAGACAAGGAAGACAACTTTGAAAGCTAATTGTTGGATTTATTATTATATACTCACAAAGAAAAACAGGAAGCTAGGTGGCACAGTGGATAAGAGTGCAGGATTTGGAATTAGGAAGACCTGAGTTCAAATTTGGCCTCAGACATTTACTAGCTATGTGACCCTGGGCAAGTCACTGACGGCTATTTGCCTCAGTTTCCTCATCTGTAAAATGAGCTGAAGAAACTTAGCCCTTCTCAGCAAGACAAGGATCTAAGACATCTCCAAAAGTCTCATGATGGAAAAATGCTATCCACATCCAAAGAAAGAATTATGGAGTTTGAATGCAGATCGAAGCATACTATTTGCTCTTTTTTTTTCTTCCCTTTTGTTTTGTTTCCTCTTTCTTGTGGTTCCCCCTATTGGTTCTAATTCTTCCTTACAACATGACGAATGTAAAAGTATGTTTAATAGGAATGTATATGTATAGCCCATATCAGATTGCATGCCTTCTTGAGGAGGGAGAGGGAGAAAAATTTAAAACTCAAAAGCATATAGAAGCGATTGTTGAAAACTAAAAATAAACTAATAAAATAATAATTTAAAAAATGAGCTAAAGAAGGAAATGGCAAACCCCTCCAGTATCTTTACCATGAAAATCCCAAATGGGGTCATGAAGAGTCAGACAGGACTGAAACAACAAATGTAAAGTGCTTTGCAAACCTTAAAATTCACTATAAATCCCAGCTAACTAATATCATTAAAAGCAACCTGAACAGAAGAAAAACCTACAGTTTCATACGTCCATCAAGTCAACAAGTATTTATTAAGCACCTACTGTGTGCCAGGCACTGCGCTAAGCAGTAGGCACACAAAGAAAGGCAAAAATAGTCCCTGCCTCTCTTTTTCTGTTCCACTATGTATATGTAAAACCA
Organism: Phascolarctos cinereus; assembly: GCF_003287225.1. Lineage (NCBI taxonomy): Eukaryota > Metazoa > Chordata > Mammalia > Diprotodontia > Phascolarctidae > Phascolarctos > Phascolarctos cinereus. The sequence goes on from NW_027555625.1 coordinate 60,436,089, forward strand.
CATTTTATTTGGTGCTTAAGTTCAGAATTTTTTAAAAAAGAAACAATTTCTAAAAAAAGAAAAAAAAAAGACAAGTCATGACAGATTATCTTTATTTCTTCTCTAATGGAATCACTAAGCTCAAAGATGAGAGCTGTAGATAGAGCCCCACCCAGGTTTTTTTCAAAGTATTTGATAAATAATCTCCTGCTGACATTGTGGAACAGATTAAGCTCTGTGGAGTCAGGATTGGTTGAATGATTAGGCTCAAAGAGTGGTCGTTAATGGGGCAGCGAGGTGGCACAGTGGATAGAGCACTGGCCCTGAAGTCAGGAGGACCTAAATTCAAATTCGGCCTCAGACACATAACACTTACTAGCTGTGTGACCCTGGGCAAGTCACTTAACCCTATTGCCTAGCCAAAAAAAAAAAAACCAGTCATTAATGGTTCCCTTCAGCTTGGAGTGCCCTAGGGCTCTGTGCTTGACCCTAGGCTACCTAACATTGTTATCCATTGGGGTTTTTTGTACCTCAATTAAAAGCAGACTTATCCGAGTATAGTTGACACAAAGCTGGGCAAGCTTGTTAACACACTCAGTGACAGTTGGGATCCTAAAAGATCTTGGGGGATCAGTGGTTAGGGATGAATATAACAAGAAATTCAACAGGGGCGTCTTCAGAAGTACAAGATGGAGGAGGCAATGGTTAGATAACAGTTTATCTGAAAAAGAAATGGGCTTTTAGCAAACTATAAACTCAGGGCAGCTAGGTGGTACAGTGGATGGAGCACTGGCCCTGGAATTAGGAGGATCTGAATTCAAATTTGACCTCAGACACTTGGCACTTATTAGCTGTGTGATCCTGGGCAAGTCACTTACCCCTGATTGCTGCGAGTGGGTGGGGGGGACTGTAAGCTTAGTATGAATCAATAGTGGCATTTGGCCTCCAAAGAAAAATGTCATTTTTGGACTGCATTAAAAGAGGAGGAGCTTTCAAGGATTAGGAAGTGATAATCGGCTAGATCTGTCCTGGTCAGACCACATTAGGTGTGTTTTGGGCAGCACAGTTTAGAAAGAAGATCTGTAAACCAGAGGGCATGCAGAGGTTTACTGGGGTGTGGCTGCTGCTTCTCAGAGCCACAGGTGAGTTGGACACCGGAGGTGGATGAGCAGCCCTCACACCAGAGGTGCGAGTCCTCCTTGAGCAGCCCATGCCCCACCTTTCAGGTGCCATAGACCATCTAACATTTAACAAAAGGTTTTCTTAGTCAAAGCAGGGAAAAATTTTTCAGTAAAGACACAGCATTAATTCATTGAGACAAGCTTCTCCTGCCTCTGTGTTGGCCCTGATGGTCTGTCCGTCTGAGCTGGAGGAAGGAGGCTTTGACCCCTTCCAGGCTGCTTTTTTTCTACCTAGTTTCACCAGGAACCTACTTCAACAGTTTGGGCCTTAGTCCCCTGGACTCAAAGACAGTTTCAATGCGTTGTAAGGCAAAACTAGCCTCACCTACCTAATGCAGAGTAGGGCCTTAAAATTGTGTTTCTACCACACTTCAGTTACAGTAACTATTACTTCTACTTAGTTATACTTGTATCTCCCCCAGATCCTCTCTGGCATGGATGCAAATGAATCTAAGCCAGGACAAATGGTCACCTAGAGAAGCAAGGGGACTGTTCTCTACTCACATGACCCATATTTCTTTCTTATTTTTTTTAAATAAAATTATATAGAAGTTTTTATTTTAAATAAAATTAAATAGCAGTTTCTTTAAAGTTGGTATCATCTCAGGGAATCATATCAGAGGTCATCTAGTTCACATATGAATAAGAATCCTCTCTATGATGTGCTAGATAAGTGGTCTTCCAGCCTTCCCTAGACTTTTTCAGCATACTAACATAATTATGTTGTTCTTGATTGTAATGGGAGACTGGCCAATGAGGTCCCTGTCCATTAGCATGCATAATATGCTTGAACTTGGACCAACCCATGTGGAGCCTGCTTCTGGGCATGTGTCACGGAGAGCCTGTCCCCCAACTTAAGAGCAGGTATCATCTGTTTCTTTTTTTTTTTAATATACATTTATTTATTTTTAGTTTTCAACATTCACTCCCACAAGTTTATGAATTCCACATTTTCACCCCATCTTCCCCCTCCCCCACTCCAAGATGGCATGCATTCTGAATATCCCTTCCCCTAGTCTGTCCTCTCTTCTATCTCTCTCCCCTTCTCTTATCCCCTTCCCCTTCTATTTTCCTGTAGGGCAGGATTGTCTTTCTTATTTTTATCTGCCAATACTGAAGCCTAATTATTTTAGTGGTATCTTCTGATCCACAAAAAAAGCATCTCAGTCTTTCTATATACCTAACTATAACACTCAAAATTAGATAATAAATGCATTAGACAAGTGCAAAACAAAGATATAGATAAAGTCTAAGGGGAAGGGACAGGAGAGAAGGCTTTCTGGAGGAGATGGCATGGAATGCCAGGCTAAGGAGTTTCGAATCTATTAGAGATGAAAGAGAAGCCATGGATGATGAGTAGATAAGTGACCTAATTAAAGCTAGTAGTATAATGAAGGATAAGATGAAGAAAAGAAAGATTGGAGGCAGCCAGACCAATTAGAGGCTATCAGAATAATTTCATCAAGAGATAATTAAGGACTTCCTTTTAAGATGACCCAAAGGCAAACAAGGAAGAAATTGTTTCTTTTAAGATCAAAGTCAACTCAAAGATTTGGTAAGCTAAGAAAGCAGTATTGAAGGGTATACATACTCACAAAGACAAGAAAATCCAAGCTTTTCCCATAGTAACCCAAGACACTTTGGCTTTGCAGCTAGCCCAAGTACCCTCAGGAAAGTGTCCCCAGAAGGAATAAGCTTTAATATTATGCCAAAATCAGGTTTTCCCTTAACTACTGAGTCTTCTATGAGGGCAACAGCACCCTAGTATTCAATGGGGGGGGGGGTGTCAAGGACAACCAATATCAAAACAAGCAACCTATAAAAAAAAGCTATATGTCATAAATGTGTGGGGCCAAAGTCAACACAGTGATCCAACCTGACACAAAGAAAAAGGCTGCCATCCAACTTGCCCCAGAATGTGATGCTTTGGATATTGCCAATGAAACTGAATCACTTAAACTACCTCCAACTAGCCTGCTCCACGTTCAATGAGGGTATCTAATATGCATGCATTAGAGAGAGAGGGTGGGGGAAAGGGAAAGAGACAGAGACAGACAGAGAGAGAGAGGGAGAAACACAAGTTGAGACACAAGTGTCTGGGACACATCTTGATATTTTAATGAATCAATGATCTCACTGATATGGGTACAGATTGGCACCTACCCCTGGGGCTTTTCCTCTTGCAATCCTTGCCCATGTCCTTCCACAAATTCTCGGCAGAGGATTCATTCAATGGTTTCCTCAGGGTTTCTTAATATTTCATGGCTACCCAAAGAGCATTTGAGCCACCCACCCATTACCTCAGACTTTCCACATCATTATATCACTCCCTTCTCCAGTTATTGATCTGCCTAGTTCTTGCTCACAAGCTGATATTTGGTAACATCTTGCAGCCTACTAGAAAGGCAGCATAGTATAGTTCACAATAGAGACCTAAATGTGTAGTCTAAGGACAAGGGGCTGCATTTAAATCTAAACTCTAAGTTACCATTTGTATGACTTCGACCGAGTCATTTAATTTCTCTGGTCCTCAGTTTCTTCGTCTGTAAGATCAGAAAGTTGGACCAGATGACCTCTGAGGTCCCTTTACATTCCAAATCTGTGATCTGACTTACACCCACCATGTACCTTTACTCTGTCCTTTGGATCACCAACAATTCTGGTTTTCCTGAGCTTGTGATGCTGCATTATTTGCTGCTATCTGACATCCCTGGAGAATATGGTTATTAAAAAGATCAGCTTTGGGGCAACGAGGTGGCGCAGTGAATAGAGCACCGGCCCTGGATTCAGGAGGACCTGAGTTCAAATTCAGCCTCAGACACATAACACTTACTAGCTATGTGACCATGGGCAAGTCACTTAACCCCATTGCCTAGCCAAAAAAAAAAAAACCAGTCTACCAGTTTCACCTGTGAAACATCTCTCCAATCTGTTCCCTTCTCTCCTCTGACACAGCCCCCACCCTGGTCCAGGCCTTCCTCATCCCACACCTGGATTATTGCAGTAGCTGCTGGTGGATCTGCTGTCTCAAGTTTCCCCACTCCAGTCCATCCTCTCTCCATTCATCCACCAAAGCGACTCTTCTAAAACACAAGTCTGATCATTAAACACCAGCCCCTGTCTCTCTTTCACACACACACACACACCACACACACACACACACACACACACACACACACACACATACACTCAATAAACGCCAGTGGTTTCTTGTTGCCTCCGGGAGCAAACACAAAATTCTCTGTTCATCATTCAGAGCCCTTTATAACTTAGCCCCATCTCAACTCTCCAGGCTTCTCACACCTAACGCCTCTACAGGTGCTCTAACATCCAGTGACCTTGGCCTCCAGGCTGTTGCTTGGTCTTCCAGGCTCCATCTCTTTGCTCCAGGCACCTTCTTTGGCTGTCCTCCCTTTCCTGGAAAGCTCTTCCTCCTTTGTTCTGACTACTTCCTGGCTTTCTCTAAGTCCCAACTAAAATCCCACCTCCTACAGGAAGCCTTCCTCATCCCTTCTTAATTCCAATGCCTTCCCTCTATTAATCATTTCCTATTTATCTTGCACATAGCTCGCTTTGTACGTATTTGTTTGCATGTTGTCTCCCTTTCATATGGTAAGCTCCTTGAGGACAGGGACCGTCTTTTGCCTCTTTTTGTATCCCCAGCACTTAGCACAATGCCTGGCACATAGTAGGTGCTTAATAAATGTTTATTGAATGGAATTGAATTGCTGAACTCTTATCATCACAATAACCAATCAGGATTCCAGAGGACACTTGAGGACATATACCCACCTCCTGGATAGGTAAAGAATGCAGAATGTAGAATGAGACAAATATTTTTCTGAACATGACCAATGTGAAAATTTGTTTTGATTGACTGTATGTAATATAAGTTTTATTTTTCTTGCGTTCTCAGTAGGAGTAGGGATGGAAGAGTGAGAAGATGGATTTTAGCTAATTTTTAATGTATATGTATTATTGTGTTATAATATGTTACATATTTATATAAATATATATATATGTGTGTGTGTGTGTGTGTGTGTGTGTGTGTGTGTGTGTGTGTGTGTGTGTGTGTGTGTGTGTATAGGTTAAGAAAACTTGGGGACTCTGATCAGCATAATGACCAGTCACAATTCCTGAGGATTCATGATGAAACATGCTCCCCACCTCCCTACAGAGAGATGATGAAGGACTCAGAGTACAGATTAAAACATATTGTTTTAGACACGATTGACGAGAAATTTTATTTTGCTTGCCACAGAGGGGTTGTTGTCCTAGCTTTCTCAATGTGGGGGAAAGGGAAGAAGTGGAAGGAAGAACAGGTTGATCTTTGAAAATAAAACTTAATTTAAAAAAAAAAGAATAATTTCCCAAATGCAATCCAGCTTTCCCGCATCTTCTTATTCCCTTCTGGGCCCAAATCGTTATCTAGCTATAAAGCCTGTCCAAGATATATAAATGCAACAAGCTGCCAGCTGGAATCTGGATTATACAAATTCTTCTTCCATGCAGTTTTTCCTAGGTGGATCATTAGGACCACTGTTTTGGGGTGACAGTGGATCTCATTATTTGTTGTTATTCAGTCATGTCGAACTCTGTAACCCTACCTTGGGGTTTTCTTGACAAAGATACTGCAGTGGTTTGCCATTTCCTTCTCCAGCTCATTTTACAGATGAGGAAACTGAGGCAAAAAGGGTGAAGTGACTTGCTCAGGGTCACATAGCTAATAAGTATCTGAAGCCAGATTTGATCAAGGAAGACAAGTCTTCCTGACTTCAGGCCTGGCGCTCTGTGCACTGCGGTACCACCTAGCTGCCCATCTCATTGACTGTTCCTCACAACAACCCCATTGAAGTAGGTGCTATTATCGTCATCCCCATTCTACAGATGAAGAAATTGAGGCTGAGAGGGGTGAAGCCATTTGCCCAGGGTCACACAGCTGGGAAACGCCTGAGGCCAGATTGGAACTCAGGCCAAACTTAGATGATTCCAAGTCCTTGTTATTTGCTGTACTGCTTAGTTAAGCTGCAAAGCCTTCCCATGTGGTGGAGAACCCCACCATTGCCAGGTGATGCCTCCTCCATTTGGGCTCCACGCAGAACCTCCTCTCCAACAGCAGCGAACACCCTCAGCTAAGTACGTTTACCCCATTTGGTGCTTTGCTTTGCATCGACAGACAGAGCGTCACTGAACAGTTATCTCTGTGGTGGAATCTTGCGTGTCTGGGGGACATTCTGTTAGCATCTCCAAAGGCAGAATTTTTCTGTACTAACTCAAATGCTTCTTTGTCATTGATTGGTTAGTTGTATTTTGTGCTCAAGGGGGACCAAAATGGCATCACTGTATTAGGGTCAAGGTATGATGCATCTGACTGTGGCTGATCAGACAAGTACAAGCTCAGAAGGCTCTAGCACAGGTCAGGCACAAAAAGTCCGCATGAACATTTGTAGTGGGGATGTCTTTAAATCAGTACCTGTCACATCTCCTTTGAGCTACTGCAATTCTGCTTCGCTCATAGAGCACGGAGCCTTCTTAGATGTGGGCACACCATGCTAGGTGGTCCTGTGCCAGCGTCTTTGTAATACGCACATAACAAACCCTCCAGGATCTTGTATTTTCCATAACTTGCAGTCACTTGTGTGAATGTGAAGATGTGGTTTGCTGTAGAAAACTCTTTGAGGACCTTTCTCATATTTCCATCAAGAATTCCCTTGATATACAAAGAGATCACTTGAAGAGACAGAAGAAGTAGTTGTATTGTTCTGTAATTAATAATAAATATCTCCAAAGGCCTCATGATGTAAAATGCTATCCATATCCAAAGAAAGAACTATGGAGTTTGATGCAGATCAAAGCATACTACTTGCTATTTTTTTTCATCTGTTGAGTTTTGTTTCCTCTTTCTGGTGGTTCCTCCTATTGGTTCTAATTCTTACAACATCACTAACATGAAAATATGTTTAATAGGAATGTATATGTATAGCCTATATCAGATTGTGCTCAGTCTTGGGAAAGGTGGTGGGGAGGAAGGGGGAGAAAAATTTTAAACTCAAAAGCATATGGAAGTGATTGTTGATAAATCAAAATGAATTAATAAAAAAAGAGAAAAGTGAGGAAACTAAACCATTATTCAATATTGTTTTAGACCATCTAAAATAACAAGACAGTATAAAATACCAGCCAAAACAGACACAGGAACTACGTGAATGTAAATATAAAATACTTTTTATACAAATAAAGCCAGATTTAAATAATTGGAGTAATATTTATTGTTCACGGGTAGATAAATCCAATAAAATAAAAAATTACAATTTTACCTAACTAATCTATTTATTCAATGCCATCCCAATTAAGTTACTAAAAATTATTTTACTGAGTTAAAAAAATAATAACAAAGTTTATTTGGAAGAACAAAAAGTCAGGTATTTCAAGAAACAGAAAAAAGATGTAAAGGAAGGAGATTTAGCAGCATCAGACATTAAACTATGTTATGAGGTGAGAGAGCATTGTTGAAGTGTAAAATGGATAATTTCAATTTTTTTTTTGTTTGTTTTCAGCCAAAGACAAGGTTTATTAAAGATCAGCCACATTAGCCAGACTCTTAAGGAATCTGAGAGTCTGTGAGGTATTGGCTAGATTCTAAGAACGTGAGCAGTGGGTAGATTTTAAGAATCTAAGCCAATTTCAATTATTTTAAATTAAATTTTTCTTGTATAAATAAAACCAATGTGGCTGAGAATAGAAAGAACGCAGAAAATTGGGGAAAAACCTTCATAGCCAATCTCTCAGATAGGATGTAATTGTGTAGGAATACTGCTGTAGGAAATGATGAGTTGGTTGATTTAGAAAAACATGGACAGACTTGGACCTATGAAGGAAGATGCTATCCACCTCTAGAGAAAGAGATGACAAGTAGAAATATGCATAGTATGATCTTACATATATAGGTATGAGTGTATGTGTGTATATATGTGTATGTTTGTAGATATCTATCTATAGGTATGTGTGTATGTATGGATGGATATATGTGTAAATAGACATATATATTATATATATATATATACATATATATATATATATATATACATATATATATATATATATATTTAATTTTAACCTTATTTTAGGGCAGAGGAGGGTGGAGAGAGGGAGAAAACAAAAATAAAGTTAAAAGTACACCAGAAGAGAGCAAAAGAAAACTTAGAAGGAAGTAAAGAAAAGCTGATATACTTGAAGAGACATACTTGAAACAGAAAGACACACACAGAGTTAAAATAAAAAGCTGGAAAGGAATAGTTCACCTGTCAGATTTATGGTGAACAGAAGAATTTATGACCAAACAGGAGATAGAGAACATTATGAAATGCAAAATGGATCATTTTGATTATATCAAATTGAAAAGTTTTTGCACAAATAAAGCCAATGCAACCAAGATTAGGAGGAAAGCAGAAAACTGTGAAAGATTTTTACAACCGTTATCTCTGATAAGGGCCTCATTTCTAAAATATATAGAGAACTAAGTCAAATTTATAAGAATACACGTCATTCCCCAATTGATAAATGGTCAAAGGATATGAACAGGCAGTTCTCAGATGAAGAAATTAAAGCCATCCATAGTCATATGAAAAAATGCTCTAAATCACTATTGATTAGAGAAATACAGATCAAAACAACTCTAAGGTACCACTTCACACCTGTCAGATTGACTAACATAACAAAACAGGAAAAGGATAAATATTGGAGAAGATGTAGGAAAATTGGAACACTAATGCATTGTTGGTGGAGTTGTGAACTGATCCAACCATTTTGGAGAGCAATTTGGAACTATGCCCAAAGGGCTATCAAAATGTGCATACCCTTTGACCCAGCAATAGCACTTCTAGGGCTGTAGCCCAAAGAGATCATACAAATGGGAAAAGGACCCACATGTACAAAAATATTCATAGCAGCTCTTTTTGTGGTGACAAAGAATTGGAAATGGAGGGGATGCCCATCAAGTGGGGAATGGCTGAACAAGTTGGGGTATGTGAATGTAATGGAATACTATTGTGCTATAAGAAATGATGAGCAGACAGACTTCAGAAAAACCTGGAAAGACTTGCATGGACTGAGGCTGAGTGAAATGAGCAGAACCAGGAGAACATTGTATATAGTAATAACCACATTGTGTGATGACTAACGTTGACAGACTTAGCCCTTCTCAACAATGCAAGGATCTAAGACATCTCCAAAGGTCTCATGGTGGAAAATGCTATCCACATCCAAAGAAAGAACTATGGAGTTTGAATGCAGATGGAAGCATACTATTTGCTAGTTTTTCTTCTGTTTTGTTTTGTTTTCTCCTTCTTGTGGTTCCTCCTATTGGTTCCAATTCTTTCTTACAACATCACCAATGTGAAAATATGTTTAATAGGAATGTATATGTATAGCCTATATCAGATTGTGTACCATCTTGTGGAGGGAGGGGGAGAAAAATTTAAAACACAAAAGCTTATGGAAATGATTGTTGATAAAAATCAAAATAAGTTAATTTTAAAAAGACAGACATATAAATATAGGAGTCATCTACATAGAGGTGCTAATTGAAGCTGTAGGCATGGGTGGAATCAATAAGGGGAAGAGTGTAGGGGAAAAAGAACCCAGAACAGGATCTTGTGGGATGTCCACATTTAGGGTGCAGGAGCAGGAAGAGAAGACAGGAAATTACCAGTCAGAGAAGGAGGAGGAGAAGAACTCAGGAAAGGCAAAGAAGGGATGAGCCTAAGGTACAGAGAAAAGTGTAGGAAACCCAGGAATGGGGAGAAGCCACTGGATTTGGCAAGAAGGCGTTCTTCGAGAAAGCGCTTGAATAAGGTATTGGGGCATGAAATCACAGTACAAGGAGTTAGGGAGTTGTGAGGGAAAAGAGGCCAGAAATTTGGCTGAAATAGGAACCAAAGAGAAAGTGACTTGAGGGGGTAGATGGGTCAGACATAGAGACTAGAAGAGTTCTGAGCTTGTTTGTTAACTGAGAGGTTTGATCCAATGGAGGAGAAATTAACGATGCTAGAGAACTAGGGGATGATCAATGGAGAAAGATTCTAGAGGCAATTGGAAGGGATGGAATTGGCTTTGCCAAGCAAAGGGGCCACGCCACCTTACAGGATGGCAGGAAGGGAAGGAGAAGATATCTTCCCACTTCCCCAGAAGTTCTACCCAACCCCATCAGGCACTGAGCCATTTCCATCAATTAATCAAAAAATATTTATTAAGTCCCCTACTATGTGCCAGGCACTGTGCTAAGTGCTATGGATTTAAAAAAAAAAAAGGCAAAAGTCAGTCCCTGCCCTCAAAGAGCTTATAATCTAATGGGGGAGTCCACATGAAAATACACAAGTAGGCTATAAACAAAATAAATAAGAAATAATTAACAGAGGAAGGCAGCCATTATAGGAGCTGCAGGTTCAGCATTGCCTTCAGAGCTTTTACAGGATAAGTTTTCAGCTTCCTTGACACCGAGATCACAGAGGATTCATGGGTGTGGCTAGGACTGCACCCTTAAGAAATAATAGAAGCAGAGGCAGCTACGTGATACAGTAGATAGCATACTGGCCTCAGAGTCAGGAGGACCTGAGTTCAAATCTAGCCTCAAACACTTAGCCCCAGTTGCCACCTAATTTTAAAAAAAGAAATAATAGAAGCAGCTAGAGGGTTAGTCTCCCTAATACAGGGGCCTCTAGGAAACAAGGAAAAACACAGACACAGAGATTCACTGACTTCCCTTTTCAAAAGGATTTCCTCCTGGGTTTTTCTTCCCTTTTTTCCTTCCTGCCTTCTTTCTTTCTTTTTTTTTTTTCTATTCTAATCACCAGAGTGCCTCTGTACAGAGGGGAACGTGGGGCACTGGGGGACAGACCAGAAGGACGACTATAAGGGGACAATCTCAAAACCTCAATTCACTTGCTATGTCCAATATTCAGCTCCTGGTTTGGTTTGGTTTTTTTCACTTGTTTTTTCAATCAAGGTCATTCCCCTGGTCAATAAACTCCCTTTAATTTCCAATATTAATTATAAATTATAATTGTAAAATCCTTATCTTGGCATTCAAAGCCCTTCCTATCCTGGCCCCCTCCCACCTTGCTAGTCTTCTTACACCTTCATCCTCTTTGTGGTCTCTGAGAGCCAGTGACATTGGCCTCCTGGCTCTTCCTTCCCCAAGGCCCTTCATCCATCTCCTGACTCCAAGCATCTTCATCAACTGTCCATCAGCAGAAGAATTCTCCCCCTCATCTCTGCCTTCTAGCTCCCCTGGCTGCTTTCAGGTCTCAGCTAAAATCCCACCCTCCACCAGAAGTCTTATCTCTTTTAACGCTAGTGCCTTCCTTCTGCTGTTTAGCTCCAATTTCTCTCTCTCTTTCTTTTTTTTTTTTTGGTGAGTCACTTGGGGTTAAGTGACTTGCCCATAGTCACAGAGCTACTGAGCATTATGTGTTCGAGGCTGGATTTGAACTAGATCCTCCTGACTCCAGGACGGTACTGTATCAACTTCACCACCTAGCTATCCCTTCAATTTCTCTTGACTGTTGCTTGTTTGTGCATCTTTGTTTGCATGTTGCAATTAGATTGTGAATGCCTTGAGAACTGGGATGATTTTTGGGGACCTTATTTGTAACCCCAATGCTTAACACAGTGCCTGGATAGTAGGTGCTTAATAAATGCTTATTGACTTGACTTGTTGACTTGATTGGAGACCCTAGAGATAATTTCCCACCTCATGTCCTATACCTGACCCCCTCCAGCTAGGCAAGTAAGCTTTGTCCAATCAATCAGCATTTATTAAAGCACCTACTATGTGCCAGGAACTGTGCTAAGCACTGAGGATACAAAAAGAGGCAAAAGACAGTCCTTGCCCTCAAGGAGCTTACAATCTGTTGAAGCAATCAGTAGATGTGTTTGTCCCAACACTCCATGAGATGTTAAAGTTGCCTTTTCTTCTGTGTTCCTTCAGGCAGGTTTTGTTGTTGTTGAGTTATTTTTCAGTTGTGTCTGACGCTTCGTGACCCCATTTGGGGTTTTCTTGGCAAAGTTCCTGGAGTGGTTTGCCATTTCCTTCTCCAGCTCATTTGACAGATGAGGAAACTGAGGCAAACAGGGTCAAGTGACTTGCCCAGGGCCACACAGCTAGGAAGTGTTTGAGGCCCAATTTGAATTTAGGAAGATGAGTCTTCCTGACTCCAGGTCGAGAGTTCTATCCACTGTGTCACCTGGGCAGGTTACCAGATGAAAAGTATCTCTTACCTCCCCTGGGAAAACACTTGAGAATCACAGACTTTTAATATTGGAAAGGACAGTAGAAGTGCAACCTTCTTCCCCTTCAAGGAGTCTCATCTACCATTTCTGTCCTACTGTGGCTGAGGTGTAGCAGACAGAACCTTGGTTTGCAAGGGTGAAATTTGAGTTTCTTCTCTGTCACTTGCTCCCTAGATGACAACAGGTCATTCACATCACCTCTCTGAGACTCAGTTTCCTCATCTGTAAAATGGGGAGCAATACCTGCACCCCTCACCTCACAGGGATACTGTGAGGTAACTTTAAAGTGCTATAAAATATAAGCTGTTATGATTGACCAGACTTTGTTTCCAAACTTCCAAGGAACTCATTACTTCACAAGGCTGTCCAGTTTCACTGCTGAACAGCTCTCATTTCTAGAAAGCCCTTCCCTGGATGGCAGCACAGGGCATTTTGGTGTCAAAGTGGATAGAAAGCCCAGGCTGGAGTCAGGAAGACTTCTCTTTCTGAGTACAAATTGGGCTGTAGACAATTACTAGCTGTGTGACCCTGGGCAAGTCACTTCACCCTGTTTGCCTCAGTTTCCTCATCTGCCAAATGAGCTGGAGAAAGAAATGGCAAACCAGTCTAGTATCTTTGCCAAGAGTTGGACACGACTTGAACAACAGATAGCAACACAATCTTCACCGTCTGTCCTGTATAGGACATGTCTGCTCCCTCCCAGACGACAGCCCCCCATAAGGCATCTTTCTTCCAGGCCTCCCTCCATGTCCTTCTCCAGCTTGAGATGGACACAAGGGTTTCTTTTCTCCTTCCTTTCCCCTTTCCCTTCTCCCCTCCACATCCCTGACAAGTTCCCCTCTGCTTGTTGATCTGGTAATATCTGCTTGGCTCAGTTGTTTACCCACCGCTTCCACTCCCTCTTCTTTGAAAAAGACCAGAAAAGAGGAACCTAAACCGGGATGATTAGCTGATTAATGCTTTTACCCCAGGTTTGGGGAGGGGGAAGAGGTAGATCTCATTATGTGCAACTGGGTTTGTGTGAAGGGGATTCTCAAGGAAATAGAGAAGTAGACTCAGTCCAGTCCCCTTGAAGGTACCATTTCCTCCCTAACAATTTCCCTCTGCAAAATGTCTCTCTCTCATCAGATTTCAAATAGACCTTTGCCTGCGCCTCTACTTTGCATGGCTTTTAAAAATTAATCATTTAAATTAATAAGCATATGGAAATATGTTTTGCAGGACGATACATATTTGTAACAGCTTTTGTTTTTCTTGCCTCCTCATTGGGTGGTGGAGAGGGGAGAGGGAAGGAGAGAATTTGGAACTGAAAAAAATAGAATAAAAATTCTCTGTGCTTTAAAAAAAATAACAAGCATTTTATTTTTTTTTTCTCTCCTGCCCCACTGGGGGAAAAAGAAGAAAGGGAAAAAAAACCCTTGTAATAATATGTATAGTCACATAATACAAATGTCCATATTGGTCATGTCCAAAAATATGTCTCATTCTGCATATTTACTTCACTTTGCACGTTAATTACAATCCCTCCTATCACAAGCATTCATGTGTATGTCTTTCCTGCCCCATTAGATTGCATGCCCCAAAGGAGCAAGCTCTGTGTCACAACTATCTTTGCATTTCAGCCCAAACAGGGCTTTAAAAAACATCATAGGCACTTAATGAGCTTTGATTGAATTGAGAACAGGATTTGAAGACAGAGGATCTGGGTTTGAATCTTGACTCTACCACTCAATACATAAATATTGGGACAGCAGTTGGCAAAGTTTCTCATGCTAGTCTTGTGAGCTGGATGATAGGTGTAATCAGCTGGAGCAGACCTAAACAGTAGACATTCAAGGTGGGGAGGAGGAATGGGGCAGGAGAAGAGGGGAAGTCCTCGTGCTAATGGGAATTCCAGCAGAGCCAGATTTCCCTTGCCCTTCCCCATCCCCTACCCCTTGCCGGTTTTACAAGAGTGTTCTGATCAAACAAGCCTCAGAAAAATGTTCATGCCCCCATGAGGTGCAAGAAATATAAATAAACACACAAAGAAGGGTGAATGGGTTTGTCCCTGACTTTAGAGAGAGGCATTTGGAAGCCTGGGTCCTTTAGGGGAGTCCTGTTGCTTGTATCCTGAAACAGGAAACAGATAACAAAAAAAGTACTTGTCTTAACCCAGCAGAAAGTGAGGACTTGGGACCCAAAGAGAGCAGGCATTTGTGTAGTACTTGGAGGCTTGACAAGTGCCCTGCAATACTTAGTATCATTAGTTCCTCACAACAATCCTGCAAGGGGAGGGGCTATTATTATTACTCTTTTACAGATGAGAAAACTGAGGCTAAGAGAGGTTAAAGAATTCAGGTTACCTTAATTCCAAATCCAGCAAAATGGCACTTGCACCACCTTGAGGGGATGAAAAGAAGCCTTATGGCTATCTGATCAGCACTTGTTTTTTGGCACCACCTTGGACAGAGGATCTTCATCTGAAGAAGAAACTGCAGAAAGAAAACTATTTTAATGTAAGGTAGACAGGTGGTACAGAGGATAGATCATTAAACCTGAGTTCAAATCCAGCCTCTGACACTTACTAGCTCTGTGACCTTGGGCAAATCACTTAACCCTTTTCTGCCTCAGTTTCCTCATTTGCAAAATAGGGATAATAATAGCACTTACCAAATGGAAAATGGATGATATTGATTACATTAAATTGAAAAGGTTTTGCACAAACAAAGCCAATATAACCAAGATTAGAAGAAAAGCAGAAAGCTGGGAAAGAATTTTTACAGGCTGTGTCTCTGATAAAGGCCTCATTTCTAAAATATATGGAGAACTGAGTCAAACTTATAAGAATACAAGTCATTCCCCAAATGATAAATGGTCAAAGGATATGAACAGTTTTCAGATGAAGAAATGAAAGCTATCTACAGTCATATGAAAAAATACTCTAAATCACTATTGGTTAGAGAAATACAAATCAAAACAACTCTGAGGTACCACTTCACACCTATCAGATTGGCTAACATGACAAAAACATGATAAATATTGAAGAAGATGTGGGAAAATTGGAACACTAATGCATTGTTGGTGCACTTGTGAAATGATACAATCATTTTGGAGAGCAATTTGGAACTATGTCCAAAGGGTTATAAAAATGTGCATATCCTTTGACCCAGCAATAGCACTTCTAGGGCTATATCCCAAAGAGATCATACAAATGGGAAAAGGACCCACATGCACAAAAATATTTATAGCAGTTCTTTTTGTGATGACAAAGAATTGGAAATTGAGAGGATGCCCATCAATTGGAGAATGGCTGAACAAGTTATGGTATATGAATGTAATGGAATACTATTGTACTATAAGAAACGATGAGCAGGCGGACTTCAGAAAAACCTGGAAAGACTTACATGAACTGATACAGAGTGAAATGAGCAGAACCAGGAGAACATTGTACACAGTAATAGCCACACTGTGCGACGACTGACTTTCATAGACTTGGCTCTTCTCAGCAATGCAAGGATCTAAGAAATTCCAAAAGACTCATGATGGAAAATGCTATCCATATTCAGAAAAAGAACTATGGAGTCTGAATGCGGGTGGAAACATACTATTTGCTCTTTTTTTTCTTCTGTTGTTTTATTTTGTTTCTTCTTTCTTGTGGTTCCCCCATTGGTTCTAATTCTTCTTTACATCATGGCTAATGGGAAAATATGTTTAATATGAATGTATAAGTAGAGCCTATATCAGATTGCATGCTGTCTTGGGGAGGGAGGAAGAGGGTGAGGGTGAGAAAATTTAAAACTCAAAATCTTATGGAAGTAAATGGAAGTAAAACCTCTAAACAATTAGAGCTATCCCAAGATGAAGTATCCTGTCCAAACTGAAATGGCCTTCTACTTCAGAGGGCATCAATTTTGCCATCATTGGAGGTCTTGGGCAGAGAGGCTAGATGAAGTGCTGCAGATGTTGTAGAAGAGGTCCCTGTTCAATTATAGGTTAGATGATCTTTGGGGTTCCTTCCAACTCTGAGCTCTGTAAAAGCCATTTGACTTCTCTGGGACTCAGTTTCCTCATCTGTAAAATGAAACAGTTGGGCTAAATGGCCTTTAAATTCTCTTCTTGGATATTAGATTTAGAGCTAGATGGGACCAGAGACTCATCAAGTCTGATTTTCTCATTTTACACTGAGGCACAGAGAAGTTATGTAACTTATCCAGGGTGACACAGGTAGTAAATGGCTGAGAGGATTTGAACCCAGGTCTTCTCTCCCGGGGGAGCTCTTATCCAGTACTCCAAGCTCCTTCTTCTTCTTTTTTTTTTATACAGAATGCAGTTTAATCTTTGATTCAAAAGTCACTTTTTTTCCAGTAGCATATTTTATTTATTAATTTATTTTGATTTATCAACAATCACTTCCATATGCTTTTGAGTTTAAAATTTTTCTCCCTCTTCCTCCCCACCACCCTCCCCAAGATGGTGCACAATCTGATATAAGCTATACATTTACATTTCTATTAAATATATTTTCACATTAGTGAAGTTGTAAGTAAAAATTAAAACCAATAGGAGGAACCATCAGAAAGAGGAAACAAAACTCAACAGAAGAGGAAAAAAAAAGATAGTGATTCAACTTTCACAGTTATGATTACTATCTGTATCTTTTTCTCCATCCTTTCCCCCCCCATTTATGCTTTTCTTTCTCCTGTCTCCCTTCCCCCCCTCATCAGTACTTTGCTTTTGACCACTGCCTCCTTCAGTCTCTCCTCCCTTCTATTATCACCCTCCCCCCCCTTCCCTTTGCCCCCACTGCTTCCTCCCTCCCTTCCATCCCCCCTCCCTTTTCTTTCCCCTTTTCCCTCCTACTGCCTATAGGGCAAGTTAGATTTCCATACTAACTGATTATGTTATTCCCTTCTTGAGCCAAATCTGATGAGAGAAAGGTTCAAACAATGCTCACCCCCCTCCCTTCTTTCCCTCTGTTGTAATAGGATTTTCTGTCTTTTCCTGTAATGTAATTTACCCTTGTCTGCCTCCTCCTTTCTCAGTACATTTTCTAAGATCAGACTAATCCACTTACTTGGATCCATTTAACCCACTTGATTAGATTTTTTTTATC
Organism: Phascolarctos cinereus; assembly: GCF_003287225.1. Lineage (NCBI taxonomy): Eukaryota > Metazoa > Chordata > Mammalia > Diprotodontia > Phascolarctidae > Phascolarctos > Phascolarctos cinereus. The sequence continues at coordinate 60,453,633 of NW_027555625.1, forward strand.
ATTACATCAAAGTCAACTAATATCCACCCTATTTATGTATACTTCTTTAACATGGTGTAATAACAATACAGTTCTCAAGAGTTGCAAGTGTCATCTTCCCTTGTAGGGATGTAAACAGTCCACCCTTATTAACAACATTTTGTATCTTTCTGTCCCATTTACCTTTTTATGTCTTTCTTGAATCTTGTACTTGAAGATCAAATTTTTTGTGGAGCTCTGGTCTTTTCATGAGGAAGGTTTGGAAGTCCCCTATTTCATTGAATATCCATCTCCTCCCTTGAAAAATCATGCTCATTTTTGCAGGGTAGTTGATCCTTGGCTGCAATCCAAGCTCCTTTGCCTTACAGAATATCATGTTCCACCCTGCAGTCTTTTAATGTAGAAGCTGCAAGGTCCTGTGTAATCCTGACTCTGGTTCCATGATATTTAAATTGTTTCTTTCTGGCTGCTTGCAGCACCTTCTCTTTCATCTGGTAATTTTGGAATTTTGCTATTATATTCCTTTTGGGTGGTGAGCGGTGTATTCTTTCTATGGTTATTTTACCTTCTGGTTCTAGGACTTCCTGAAAGATACTATCCAGGCTCTTTTTTTCATCATGATTTTCAGGTAGTCCAATGATTTTTAAATTGTCTCTCCTGGATTGATTTTCCAGGTTGGTTGTTTTACCGATGAGGTATTTTATGTTTTCATCCATTTTTTCATTTTTTTGTTTCTGTTTGACTGATTCTTGCTCTCTCATAGAGTCATTAGTTTCCATTTGTCCAATTCTAGTTTTTAACAGATTGTTTTTCTGTTAGTTTTTGTACTTCCTTCTTCAATTGGCCAATTGTATTTTTAAGGGATTTGTTTTTCAGTGTACTTTTTTTCCAGTTTGCCAATGTGTTTTTTAGGGACTTGTTTTCTTCAGTGTACTTTTTTTCCAATTGGCCAATTGTATTTTTTAAGGACTCTTCTACCTCTCTCATTAGACTTTTAAAATCCTTCTTGAGCTCTTCTAAGAAGGCTTTTTGGGCTTCAGACCAGTTCATATTCCCTTTTGATGTTGCAGATGTGGGTTTGTTGACAATGTTGTCCTCTTCAGAATTTCTGTCTTGATCTCCACTCTTCTTATAGTATAAATCTATGGTACGTTTCTTTTTACTCATGGTTTCTTTATTCCCTGGCCTTTAAAGAGATTGAGCTCTCCTGCTGGGGAACAGAGGGCACTGACCCAAGCTTCTTGTGTTGGGAGGCTAGGTCTTGGTCACTGGCTTTGTGTGCCAGGGCCTCTTATGTTGGCAATTGGAGGCTGTAGGGTTTTGGCAGCTTACCTCATGTTGGACTGGAATCAGCAAGGCTGGAACTTTCAGGCAATTCTAGGTTGCCTGCTTTTCCTTTCCTTTAGCTTTCTTCAGCTCCTTTTAGATGGGTGCTGCAGGGTGTTTATCTGTTTGGGGCCCCTTGCAATGCTGCCTCCCTGGTTTCTGCTAATGCACTGGGAGATTCCTTTGAGGTAGAGTGCTGAGGCACCTGCTGGTTTTCTGAGCTGGTTTCCACCAGTTCCCCTGCCCTCACTGAGGCACTTGGAGGTCCAGATGTTGGTGCTTGCCTGCTCTACCACCTGGGCTTCAGGATCTCTTCCTGGGGTTTTGACAGCTTACCTGGTGTTGGGTTGGAATCAGCAAGGCTGGGGCTTTAGGAATACTTTAGGTTGTTTTCTTCAGTTCCTTTCAGGTGAATGCTGCAGGGTGCTTATCAGCCTGGGGCCCTTTGTAGTGCTGCTTCCCTTATTTTTGCTGAGGCACTGGGAGACCTGTTTGCTGGGCTGCTGCACAGCTGTTCCCCGTGTTTCTTGTAGTTCAGCTGTTCCAGTGTTTTTTTTTCCTAGGGTGATATTTTCTGGGTTTTCAGAGATTGATAGGGGAGGGTGAGAGCGACCACCTTTTTACTCCATCTTCCAAAAGTCACTTCAACAACTTGTGTTTCATCATCATTATGAACATCCATTATAACAATACTAGCAAAGCAATGCTAGCAAAACAGAACTATCCTAGAACTGTCAGAAAATCCAACTTTGTCATTTTAATTCCTCAAGGTTAACGTTAGAAAATCTTTTTTTTAAAGGATGAATTCAATCAAAAATATAGTCATTGGTTGTTTGTATAGAATACAGAATCCAATTGAAATTTATTACATTAAAAGAAAATAGAATATTAGTCATCAAGTATGATAAACACAATTAGAAAATAATTCCAAGCTCCTTCTTCTAGCTCTAAATTCTCTGATACTATGAATTAAACATTTGAGGAAAGGAAAAGGCAAGGACTGATTCTCTGGCGGACAGCTTTCCCTTCAGTGTCTCTTGGCCAAACCCAGCTTTTGAAGGGTTTGCTGAACCTCAGCACCTCAGCCTGGTACCATCACTGCTCACAGAACATCTTATGAGAATGTCCCAACCAAGACATCACCTATTCTACCCAAGAAGTATAATCTTGCTATTCCGTGACTCATTGTGTCACTCTGTAATCCTTAAAGCCTCCCCTGCCAATGCTTAATCACATGATTAATTACATAATGATCAACCACACGATTCCCATGGACTCACGATGAAACATGCTCTCCATCTCCTAACAGAGAGACAACAGATTGAGACATATAAATTCTGGGATATACGCATTGGGGAATTAGTTTTGCTTGATTATTCATATTTGTTTCAAAGGTTTGTTTTTCCCATTCAATGTGGGGAGGAATAAGGAGAAGAGAAAATAGTTGGGGGTTTTTTCCCTTCATTAATTTCCCTTCGGAAAGAGATTAGGGTACAGTGGAAAGAGAACTGGAATTGTAGTCAGAGAATCTGAGTTCATATCCTCCCTCAATGGTTTATTCCCTGTTCAGTGACACTAGACATATTACTTAATATCACAGCAGCTCATTTTTCAGTGACAAAGAGAGGGAACCTAAGAGGATATCCTTCAGTTAGGGAATGGCTGAACAAATTGTGGTATATGAATATACTGAAATACTATTGTGCTGTAAGAAATGACAAAGGGGATGTTTTCAGAGAAACCTGGAGAAGACTTGAGTGAATTGATGCTGACAGAAGTGAGCAGAACCAAGAGAACAATGTATACAATAATAACAATATTGTAAAGACTTGGAAACTCTCAAAGGTTTAATAACTCTGATCAACACAATGATCAAGCACACAAATCCCAAGGACCCATGATAAAGCATGCTACCCATCTCCAGAGAGAGAGATGATGGACTCAGAGTCCAGGTTGAGAAATGTAAATTTTTGGATATGGCTATTGAGGGAATTAGTTTTGCTTAACTATGCATATTTGTTACAAGGGATTCCCCTTCCCTCAATGTGGAGAGAGATAAGATGGAGAAAAAAATAGAGGATTTTTTGTTAATTGGAAAAAAAAATACATTAAAAAAGTCACTTAATATTTCTTTAGATTTAGTAAAGACTTTGCATAGGATGTAGCTCTTGAGTAGAGCCATGAAAGAAGCTAAGGATTCCAAGAACCAGAGGTAAGGAAGGAGTATATTCCAGTAAATTTGAACATACTCACAGCAATAGGAAATGAAATGCCAAACTCAAAGAACACTCAGCAATTCAGTTCTGATGACGTGCAAAGTGGGTTCTGGAAAAGAATGTGAGATAAATCTACAAAGAGAAGTTGGAGCCAGATTATTAAGGACTAAAATTTAGCCTGAGGAGTCTGTGCTTTATCCTAAAAGCAATATGGAGCTGATGAAAAATTTGAATAGGAAGTGACATGGTCAGATTCCAAAAAAAAAATGCTAACTTTTTTTGGCTTGTATATTGAGATTTTAGTCATTTAAAACCTATGTCTTTTTCACATGTAGCCACATCTCCATCATCATCATCATCATCATCATCATCATCACAATAAAGATAAAATCAATATTTTTAATAAATGTAACAACTAGCATTTGTATAGCACTCTAAGGTGTACAAAGCACTTCATACTGGTTATCTCTGGTCCTTACAACCCTAGGAGGTAGGTGCTATTATTATTCCCATTTTACAATGTTTAATACCACATCCTATAGTCCTCTTGGTAATTTTTAAAATTCAAGTTCAAAATCTTGCAATAACCTTTATTAAATATCTTCTTGGGTATAGTCCACTATCCCAGTCTGGCCATTACATTTTGGATCTGCCTTGATACAGTGGAAAGAATTCTGAACTTGAAGGAAGAGACTAGGACTGTGAGAACCCCAGAAACTTACTTCTTCTCTCTGGGTCTGTTTCCTTCCTGAAGATATGGGACCAAATGACCTCTAAGGTCCTTTTCGGCTCTAACATTCTAAGATTCTGCAATTCTGCCATTCAGTTTATTTGCTATCCCTCCCAGATTCTTACTGTCTGGTCTAGGCATTCCTCCAAGTCATTGATGAAATGGCAGTTGGGGAGATCATAGGCTATGTAGGGTCTAGGTCTAGGCTTCTCTGCTTCTCAGAGCTGTTCAGTCCAATCCCCTGGTCTCCTTTCTCCACCAGTAAATCTCAGTAAGGGTGTCAGGTGAGGGAATTAGGCTACTCTTCTCTTAATTTAGCTTAAGGATAGGGTTGCAGAGTTCAGTTTCCCCAGCTTCCCCCTCCCTCTTCCCTAAGCCTCCCCCTACCCTTTTGATAACTCGTGCTTTTGACTGAAATTTGGACTCTTCTTTCTTGAGGTCCAGGATTAGCAATGTGACCTAGTGACCTAGACTGGGCCAGAACCACAGCAGACAGACCCATCTCCAGAGGAAGACGACTAACTAGGAGCCCGGCAGGAACTGGCAGGTTTCTTACAAAGCAACCCCAGTGCCAGACCTACCCACACCTTACTCCACTCACAAATCATCGCGGGAGCACACAAACACACACATGCTCGCATGCACACGATCCTAAACTACCACCACATTAGAAGGGTAACATCGGATAACGAAAGATAACATTGACCGAGGGAAATGACCAAGTTGTCCCCAGCCTTCCTCCTCGCCCTGCCTGCATCCCAGTGTCCTCCTCATAGCTCCTTCCATTTCTTAGGACTACCCTCCTCTTGCTCCACTACTTTACACAAGTCGAGGGCCGGAGCTGGGATGCTAAGAAAGGCCGCCTCAGCCTTTTCTGGAGCCGTGGGGGAGGGGGCGGGGCTTGCTGGACGAAAGTAAAAGATAAGTCCATACTTCCTCAGTTTCTCAAGCTCTCACTGGTAGGGTCACGGGTAGGAGGGCGAAGCTGAGGAACCAGCAGGGTGTCTAGGGCTGTCTGCCCGTCCAGTCTACCCAGACTTCCAGGGTTGCCAAGGCTTCCAGGTGGAAGAGCTACTGGGGGAACGTCCCCCGACCATGAGTTCTGACCAGTCTAGCGCGGATCCCGACTCCCCCATAGCCTTGAGTGTCGCCCGCCAGGTGGCCTGTGCCCTCCTGAGCTTGGCCTTCGCCGTGGGTGTCCCAGGCAACTTGGCCGTGATATGGACAGTGTGTCGAAGGATGAAAGCTCCGCCGCCGACTGTGCTACTGATTCTCAACCTGGCGGCGGCCGATTTGCTGGCGCTCCTGACCGTACCCTTCTGGATCTACGCGCTGGCCGGCGTTTGGAGCCTGGGGCCAGTCGTATGCCGGACTCTGGTGTGGCTGGTGAACGGATCCATGTTCTCCGGCGTCCTGATCGTCACTCTGCTGAGCTCAGAGCGCCTGGTGGCCTTGGCCCGTCCCTTCCACCTGCAGCGCTGGTGGCACCTGGCCGGGGCGCGCAGGGTGCTGGTGCTGCTGTGGGTCGCCGCCTTACTCCTGGCGGCACCCGCTACGCTCACCGCGGACCCCAGCCACTGCCTGCAGCGCCAGTTCTCCTCGAGCCAGCAGCTGGTGACGCTTCTCCTACTGGAGACAGTGGTGGGCTTTGTGGGGCCCTTCACCATCATCGCCGTCTGTTCAGCCTGCGTCCGCAGCCATTTACGCAAACTGCACCACCCTGGCAGGCGCCGGGCCAGCCGGATCGTGACCGCTGTGGTGGTTGTCTTCGCCGTGTGCTGGCTGCCCTACCACACGTCCAATGTTGCAGCCGTGGCCTCTGAGCTGCTGGAAGCCTCGTCTTCTGAACCGGTCACCTGGCTGGACTATGCGGCCGATGTGGGTCACAGCATCTCGGCGCCCCTGGCCTTCTTGGGCAGCTGCATCAACCCTCTGCTGTACGCTTTCGCCGCCCGTCGGATCGCCAGGGCAGGGGGCTTGGCTGGCCTTTTCGCCCGAATGGTCCCCAGTTTTTACTGCGATGGAGCCCGTCAAGTGGCCAGCCAGAGTTTCGGGGAAAGCGCCTCTGGCCAAGCTTTGGGTTTGAACAGTCCTGACTCTGCTTCCTAAGTGAGGCAGGTCCGATTTCCACGGACGCCCTCTTCTGCCATCTCCTCTCTGCCCCTGCTGTGGAGGGGTTGGGGATAGCTCTAGGCTTTGGACTATAAATACCTCACATTTCCATAGTGATTAAATGTTTAGATAGGGCTTTCCTCACGACACGCTTAAGAAGGGGCTAGTGCAGGTATGATTATCCCCATTTTACCGAGGAGAAAACTGAGGCGGAGAGATTTAAGAGGCTTGAACAAAGTTTCAAGGCCATTAAGTGTCAAAGCTGGGATCTGACCTCAGTTTCTTGACTTCAAGTCTAGGCTTTTCCGCATTATCCCACCCCGAAGAAATCCATAGAAAGGGAGAACTGAGGAGACTGGGAAGAGGAAGGTCATTAGTCCTAGGCCACCTTCGGGATGGGAGAATTCGATAAGTAGGGTCGGTGACAGAGGAAGAGCACTGCCCTTTCTCAAGAATAAAATTCAACAGTTTTTATTTCATATTTTATTTTTCCCTCAGTACATGCAAAAACAATTTTAACGTTGGGTTTTTAAAAAAAATTTTGAGCTCCAAATTCCCTCCCTTCGTTTTCTCCCCCTCCTCCATTGAGAAGTCTAGCAATTGGATACATATGCAGTCATCAACATACATTTATTACTATCCTAAAATTGCTAGGCATTGGAAAATAGAAAGATAAAAATAACATCAGTCTATACCTTTAAAGAGTTTACATTCTGATATGAGGGAGGGGAATACCACAGGTGGACAGTAAAGGAGGCAAAGGAGAAATCTAGACCAAGTGCTCTAGGATTCAGATCAGTATAACCACCAACCACAATTCCAGGCTACCCACCTCTTGACACAGATGTGATGAACTCCAGGTGCAGAATGAAACAGAGTTTTGGACACAGACAACGTGGGGATTTATTTTGCCTAACAGTGTATTTTTAAAATATATTTTTATTTTGTTAAATGTTCCCCAATTAAATTAAAAATGCTTAACATTCATTTTTTTAAAATTTGAGTCCAAATTCTCTCTCCCTCCTCCACCTCCTCCACCCCTTGAAAAGGCAAGCATTCATTATATATGTGAAGTCAAAGTATGTATTTTTGTTATAAAGTTTTAGTTTTTCTTTTCAATTTAGGAGGAGCGTCTCTGGTCCTCCCTTTCCCCCCCAAAAAAGGAGAGAACAGAAGGAAGGCCAAAAGGAATCACAGACATGCTGGGCTGGTTTGCCAGGTACATGCTGAAGTTTAAAAGAAAAGCTAACTGCGCGTCATGTAGACTTTGTTTCATGTACAATACCCTCCTGTTCTACAATGCATTAGAAATGCTGATTTTATATGGTACTTGTTAAGTTCAGATTGAAAGGCAATAAAATGGGGAGGGGGTGCACTGGGAAAATTTGGGAGAGGGAAGAGGGAGGGGAGAGTGTTAGGAAAGGCTCATCAGAAAAGTTAGCTAGCTGAGTTGAATTTTGCAAGAAGAGATGAATTCTGAAGGGCAGACTTGAGGAGAAAGTGCACTCCAGGAATGGGGAATGCTAAGTGCTAAACTGAGGCAGTCTGTCTGGGAGCTTGAGGAGCAGCCTGGTACAAACAGGAATCACAATGCCTTTTGTTTACATCTTGACCCCAGGGCCAAGCCTCCAGCTTGATCTCCAGACACCCCAAGTTCAAGACAGGAAGCAAGAGAGCTTTGTGGTTTTTCAGTCATTTTGCGTCAGGCTCTTCATGGCCCCATTTGGGGTTTTCTTGGCAAAGATATTGGAGTTTGTTTGCCATTTCCTTCTCAGCTCTTTTTACAGATAAGGAAACTGAGGCAAACAGGGTTAAGCGACTTGCCCAGGGTCACACAACTAGCAAATATCTGAGACCATATTTGAGCTCAGGTCTTCCTGCCTTTAGGCCAGCAGCAAAGCAGCCAATTTAATAGCCACTGGGGGAGTCTGGTGAGATGGATGGAAGAAGGGCAGTCTGGCTGGGCTCTCTCAACTTCCGGTGGTCAGTCTGAAGTCAAAGGCTCTAATACCTGAACTGATTGAGAGTTCAGACTGAGCTGCTTTTCTGACATGCTTCAAACTTAGGAGGGACAGCAGGAAGGTGTGAGCAGGCTGGGGACACAGAAACCATGCAGTATCCAGGACTTCTTGTTAGGCAAACACCACCACTGCCCCGCAGCACACACATGCACAAACAATTCATTTCCCTCAGCCTGGATGGGCTTCCAGGTGCTTGAAATGGGGCGGGGGTGGGTGGGGTGGTGGGGAACTCAAAGAAAAGAAACATTTTTGAAAAGAAGATGTAACAGGCAGTTCTTCTTTGGAGGCTTTTGAAGAACTCTGGCCCCAATGTGTCTTTCTACATTGCTTCATAATGTGTCTACACACTAGCACTCATTCAGGAGATGGGGGCTTAATATTCCAGAAACAGTATCTTTTCCCTAGTCCTCTACACTTCTGACATTATGGATTACCCATGAAGACAGCCTCTATCAGCCAGAATATTACCCACCTAAAGGAATGCATAATATTTAGGGCTGGGAAGAAGTTTAGAAATCATTACTCTATTTCACAGCTGGGAAACTAGGCCCAGAGTGGTTCTTGGTTACTTTCCACATGTTTTAGGAGAACAGTTTCTGTTGTTGGAGGGGTGATATGTTACTCAGCCAGACTCCCAGACACTATGGAGTAATGGGGATGGGGAAGATTCTTCAGATATGTAGCCCCTGCACTCTGAGGGTAGAGAACCTATGCTCACGTGTTTTCCTTTCCTATGAGCAGTTAATGACAATTTGCAGCAACAACAAAATATTTATACAGGGCCTAAGGAGGTAGCTCATAATGTTTGTGAATTCCATCTGCAGAAGGGGGGAGGGATAAATGCCCTGGGCAGTATGATCCTAGAATCTAGCCTTCTACCTATCAGAATGTCAAAGATGAAAAAAAAAATACAGAAAAAATCATATATGTTGGAAGGGCTTCAGGAAAACAGGCACGCTAATACATTGTTGGTAGAGCTGTGAATTGGCATAGACTTTCTAGCAAAGCATTTTGGAATTATATCTCCAGAGTCACTAAATTGTGCATGCCTACCAATGCCTCTAATGGGCCTAAGATCAAATAGGAAAAGAAGTCATATGTACAAAAATATTTATAGCAGCACTTTTTTACAGTGGCAAAGAACTGGGAACTGAGGAGTACCTGCCAATTAGGGAATGGCTGAAATAATTGCGGTATATGAATGTACTGTAATGGAATACATTTATGCCATTAAAAAGAAGTTACAAAAAGAATAGGTTCAGGGAAGACTTTTACAAACTGATGCAGAGACAACTAAGCAGAACTAAGAAAACAATGTATACAGCAAGGGGTAGCTGGGTGGCAAAGTGGATAAAGCACTGGCCCTGCAGTCAGGAGGAGCTGGGTTCAAATCCAGCCTCAGACATTTACTAGTTGTGTAACCCTGGGCAAGTCACTTAACTCGTATTGCTTCCAAACCCCCCCCCAAAAAAAACAATGCATACAGTAACAGCAACCTGGTAAAGAGTCAAGATCTCTGACCAGTGCAATGACTGGCTGTGAGTCCAGAGGTCTGATAATGATGTATGTTATTTTCTCCTCCCGAGAGAGAAGTGATAGATGCAAGATGCAGAATGAGACAAACATTTTTGAACATGGTCAACATGGGAATTTGTTTTGTTTGACCATACATTATTTGTTGCAGAAATTTTATTTTTTTTCCCTTTACAATGAAGAGAGAGGGTAAGAAAGCAAATGTTTGTTAATTGAAAAATAAAATAAAATTTTAAAATTAGAAAATAAAACAATGTAACCCTCCAGCCAGAAAGGGAGATTGATTTCCTGGGCAATAATGGGTTTGGAAATTGCCTCATAAGTAACTCCAAGTTCAAAAGTCCTCAAACTTGAGAGTTCAATGATCAAACCTAAACCAATAAATTACTCACCCAATGTAAATCTAGACCTTGAATTTTAAATTCTTTAAATGGCTAACTGTGTCCTCAGTGGAGATGAATTAAATAAATAGGAAAGAGATTGCTTGATGAGAAGCTTCCAAAGTATATTTATCTTCCAGAGGCAGTCTAAACTATGGAGTGCTAATATCTGGCTCGAGGAGACCATCTAACACTCTGGGGAGGAGGGGAGGATGCTCATTGTAAAGTCTAAAATGGCACCCTCAAGTTCAGTTCCCTTCTAGGGGGAGGTGATTGGCTGTTTGAGTGCTTTATATATTTTCTTTATCTGTTTATGGGCTCCTATAAGGTTAGTGTTCTTTTGTTTATTTTGTTGTTGTTTTCAGTATTTTGCATTTTATGTATTTTCTGTGGTTTGAAACAAAGGTAGTCCTGTACCAACATGCATTTTGTACCTTGGGTGCTTGTACAGGAGTCAAGGACACTTTCACCTACATTTGGGAAAACAAACAAGAGCTACATAGCTTAGGTATATTAAAATATTTTCTTAGATAAATTTCAGAAGAGGAAATGAGCCAAAGAGAGAAATTGACCCTCTTAATTTTGGCTCCCAGGATTGGAATTGGGTCTTTGTCATTGTGCCATTGAAGCATCCAGTTCTGAGAATGCCTAGCTTTCTTAAAAGCCCAAGTCACCTCCTAGTTGAGACCTTTTCTGATTGTCCTATTCAGTAATGTTCTCTCTCTCTCTCTCTCTCTCAATTACTTTGTATTATTTTTTATTTTCCCATAAATTTATTTAATTGTGTCTGTGTTTTATCCCATATCCCTCAGGAGAATATACAATCCTTGAAGGCAGGGACTTTTCATGTTTGTCTTTGTATGCCCCAGCACCTAGCACAGTGCCTTGAATACAGGAGTGTGAGAAATGATTATTTCTATCAGGTATTAATAACTAATTATTGTATTAGGACCAAGGTTTTTCCCTTTTCTGCTTCCTTCATCCAGAAATCAAACTGTGTGGGAGACCTCTCTCAAAGATTTACCCAGGCCAAGATTTACTAATCAGACAGTAAAAGGAATTCTAAGTTTGGGCTAACGGGTGCATTCCTGTTCATTGCGTTTGCTCAGATTGGTCTAGGAAAATGTGGATCCTCCCTTTTATCAGACAGGTGATATGGAAATTGATGAGTCTCTTTGACCAAGACTTGGGTGATCCGAGTCACATACCCCAAGATGCTCATTATAATATAGCCCACTCTTTCATCGTAATATTCATTTTCTCATTAATTGTTAGCCAATCAGAGTTGATTACCACCTTCAGGAATATATACTCTTTATACTCTTCCATGGGAGTATAAACTGTGAGCCTACCACCATGATTGTCTTTGATCTAAGAGAGATGGATAAATGACCATCCTTTTATTAAAATGCTGGCATTATTAATAAAATTATTAAATTACCCAGAAACTATGCCTCTCAAACTTTTTAATCATCACAGCAGGCATGTGACAAACTATTTCTTGAATTGACCAGAAGACACAATTTAGACAGGGGGAGTGAAACAAGAAGCAGCTTCAAGTCTGACATTTTTGAAAGTATGCCAAGCTAAAAAGACTAGACAGGACTCATAATTCCACATTTGTACATGTTTCTACTCTGAAAGTGCCACACAGTAAAATGAAGTGTTATCTGCCCTCTAAACTACTGACCTTTGTGCTTTGTAGCAGAGGAAATGGTTAGAGGGGGGAGGGCAGGCAGTGTCCTTCTGCAATTTGATTTTAGAGGTCTGGATCTTGGTGCAAAATCACCTGAGCCCCCTCCGATGGTTAAGACAGGAAGTTCTCCAAGAGATAGTGACTATCAAGGAAGATTCCTATTCTGGGGACAGCCCTGGGCTTTCTTATATCACAACCTTCGTTCTTTAATTAAATTTATTTATCTATTTAAGCATTTTATTTTTCCCAAGTTACATGTAAAAACAATTTTTAACATTCATTTTTAAAACTTTGAGTTCCATATACCCAAAGGGCTATAAAAATGTGCATACCCTTTGACCCAACAATAGCATTTCTAGGGCTGTATCCCAAAGAGAACACACAAATGGGAAAAGGACCCACATGTACAAAAATATTTATAGCAGCTCTTTTTGTGGTGGCAAAGAATTGGAAATTGAGAGGATGCCCATCAATTGGGGGATGGCTGAGCAAGTTGTGGTATATGAATGTAATGGAATACTATTGTGCTATAAGAAATGATGAACAGGCTGACTTCAGAAAAACCTGGAAAGACTTGTATGGTCTGATGCTGAGTGAAGTGAGCAGAACCAAGAGAACGTTGTACACAACAGCCACGTTGTGTGATGACTAATATTGATAAACTTAACCCTTCTCAGCATTACAAGGATCTAAGACATTCCCAGAGGCCTTGTGATAGAAAATGCTATCCACATCCAAAGAAAGAACTATGGAATTTGAATGCAGATCGAAGCATACTATTTGCTATTTTTTTTCTCTTCTGTTGAGTTTTGTTTCCTCTTTCTGGTGGTTCCTCCTATTGGTTCTAATTCTTCCTTACAACATCACTAATGTGAAAATATGTTTAATAGGAATGTATATGTATAGCCTATATCAGATTGTGTGCATCTTGGGGAGGGTTGTGGGGAGGGATGGGGAGAAAAATTTTAAACTCAACAGCATATGGAAGTGATTGTTGATAAATCAAAATAAATTTTTAAAAAAAGAAATGATGAGCAGGCTCAGATTCTTTAAGAGTCTAGTCAAAGGCTCAGATTCTTAAGATCCAACCTGCTTGCATTAGTAATACAAATGCTTAGATTCCTTAAGAGTCTGGCCAATGTGGTGGATGCTCTAATAAACCTTGTCTTTGGATGAAAGAAGGCTTGGGTCAAATTCATTTAGACAGAACTGCATGTTGTGATTTTGGGGTCCCGGCACCCCTAACCTCTAAACCTCAACATTTTGGTGGCCTGTACAGGGAAGCTGCCTAATCCCAAGTTCTTCTCCAGCCAAGACTGGAAGGTATGTGAGCTTCCCCCTGCTTCTTTCTTGCCCTGCAGGTGGGGTCAATCCCCAAGCACCTAGGAAAGCTTGGAGGTGCTGTTCAGTCAGACAGTTATGAGACTGTCTAACACTCGGCCTAACACTCTCAGGCTCTCGGTCCACTGGTTCAGTTCGAGGCCATGGACTTGGGTACACCTTCTACAGCATAGAGGACAAGGATGGATGCCTTGTCTGGGAGCATATGCCCAATTCTGTCAATTCTCTCAGCACTAGAGAATTGGGAAAACTGTAGGTGCTTTTTGGTTCCGTGAGGCTTCCTTCCTTCCTTCCCTCTACAAGCCTGAATCCTCCTTCATGGAGATTACAGGGAAAAGTTAGAACAGCTAAAAACATCTTAGCAGATTCTGGAAGTTTTGTGATCAATCATTAAGGAATTTTGAAACACCTCCTTATAACCCTTGTCACTCCCTTCTCTTGAGTCAAAAGGGTATCTATTAATCCCACTCATAGGAGAAGAGAGTTTCACACCCCCACCCCCACCTCCAAATTCGCCCTCTACAGCATGGGCCCCACTGGCAATGGCTTTGGGCTCTGGGGCAACCTTTGCCTGGAAGCTTCACCGGTGTTCAGCACATCCTGCTCAAGGTAAAGAAGCTAGCCTCTGAACTTGGGTAAGCATGCTGTTTTAAAGTTGTAGTTTTAACTGTTAATGATGAGATATTGATTCTCTGTGTAATTTGGAAATGCATTTAACAAAATTGAAGTCACCTGATTAGTAATGGGTTCGTTTTAATTTTCAAATTGGTGAACTTTTTATATCAGTTATGTCAAGGAACTTTCCATAATTTGGTTACCACTAAAACAATTTGGCTATTGGTTATTGTTTTAATGTGTAAACTTGCCAAAAAGCTTGTTTGGGTTTTGGCTTGCTGAGAATTTGCAAGTATATAGAAATAATCTCTAACAATTGGCTTTTTACACCAGGACAAATTTAAGTTTGAGACGTAAATCCTGGAAAAGTTTTTCCTAACTTGTGATTACTGTTTCAGATAAAAGCTGTTGGGATTTTATTTTGAGTTGTCTGATGGATCATAATAATCCATCAATATTCAATAATCCACCATCTGAGAGAAATGCCACAAGCTACTCAGAGAATGTGATACTGGTGGGAAGTCAGCACTGAGAAAAGCTGAGAGGCAATTTTAGCTTCAGCCTAAGATGGGAGTCTCCTGGCTCAGTTTCCCTATTGTGTTCCTTTGAAAAGGAATGCTACCCACGTTTTCCTGAGTCTGGTTATGAAGTGGATTTGATACGGCATGATTGGAAAACTTAATTATCAGAATTCAGGATATTTTATCCTGAAATATTTGGGCCCTAAATTTTGTCCCTGCTTTATCCTTTTGTAGCAAATGTCTATGGTCAGAGCAAATAGACAGCAGAAGAAGTAAACACAATGCAAGTGTGTGAGATCTTGCTGTTTTGACCTGAAAGTGTAGTCATTCAATACCCCCAAACAACTGAAAATAAATCAGAAACATCTTCAATTTGGTTTGGGGAGGAGAATTTCAGTGATAATTAAAGTGAAAGTCAGTCTTGGGCAAAGTCATTTGTGTAACTATTGAACCCAGGGGTGGAAAACTTCTACCTGGGAAAGTGTTACTTAAACTTTTGAAAAAGTAACAAGACCAGATAATCCTGCAGGTCAAATGTAAATGACTTTGATGGGGCTCTTATTACTGTTACTTCTCCCTATATCTGAGCCCTGCAGTCTTTTCTGTCAGATTTGTGTCTTCCAGACTACAGGCCATTCACCTACAGTTGGTACAAACAGCGAGTACCAGCCAATGTCCCCCCATCCTCCCTGGATGCAGCCTGCGCTTGGTTCAAGTCAACCTCCTCTTTGGGACCCCCTTGAGGTAGGGATAGCTCTAAGTCCCTTGCCAGCAGGAAATAGTTGCAGAAGCCAACACCTTTGTCCCTTATCCCAGAAGAATTTGGGACCCATTTGTTTCAGGGAGGAAATGATAAGGATGGGATCTGAACCTCTAAAAGGAAAAGACCATGTCTTTGGGATCTGGACCCCAGAAAAGAAAATTCCTAGACTTTCCCCAAATCTCTGGCATTTGCCTCAGGCTGTAATCCACTCAACTGGCCTTTCATTGTCACTACACCCAATCTTCCAATTCTGTTCCATTACCTCCCCATTGCCCCAGCCACTTCCCATCCTTAATTATATCTAGACTCCATTCTCCCTTGGCCATATGGTTCTGTCTGTGGAGTTCTGTTTACCCCAGATTACTGGCCACTCATATCCAGATACTCCTTAGACCCCATCCTCCAGTCACCCCAAACTACTTGGCCATTCCTAGATCCCTCCTACAGTCTTTCTGTATATAAGGTCCATCTTGTCTTCATTAAAGTGCTCAGATTCTTAAAATGTAGCCAAGGGCTCAGATTCTTAAGATCTGACCCCCTCGCATTAGCGATACAAATACTTAGATTCCTTAAGAGTCTGGACGTTCTAATAAACTTTGTCTTTGGCTGGAAAAAAAAAAGAAAGAAAGAAAGAATGAGCAGGCAGACTTCAGAAAAACCTGGAAAGACTTGTATGAATTGATGCTGAGTGAAATGAGCAGAACCAGTAGAACATTGTACACAGTAACAGCCACGTTGTGTGATGACTAACTTTGATAGACTTGGCTCTTCTCAGCAATGCAAGGATCTAAGACATCTCCAAAAGACTCACGATGGAAAATGCTATCCACATCCAAAGGAAGAACTATGGAGTCTGAATGCAGATCGAAGCATACCATTTGCTCTTTTTTTTCTTCTACTTTGTTTTGTTTCTTCTTTCTCATGGTCCCCCCCCCATTGGCTCTAATTCTTCTTTACAACATGGTTAATGTGAAAATAGGTTTGATAGGAATGTATACGTAGAGCCTATATCAGATTGCATGCCCTCTTGGGGAGGGAGGAGGAGAGGGAGGGAGGGGGAGAAAATTTAAAACTCAAAAGCTTATGGAAGTGAATGTTGAAAACTAAAAATAAATAAATTAATAATAAAAAAAACCTATGAGTTCCAAATTGTCTTTCTTCCTCCCTCCCCACCACCCACCCCCACTGAGAAGGCAAGCAATTCGATATAGGTGATATATGTGTAGTAATGCAAAACATATCCATAACAGTCATGTTGTATATCACAACTTTCAACACACTTTATCAACACAAGTTTATTATTTAACATAGGGTGACAATCTGCTCCAGCACATCTTGTAGCAGCAAAGAACTAGCTAGAAACAAAGTAGGTGACCATGGAATGTTACTGTGCTGTAAAAAACAGAAGGGGGGGCAGCTAGGTGGTGCAGTGGATAGAGCACTGGCCCTGGAGTCAGGAGGACCTGAGTTCAAATCTGGTGTCAGACACCAGCTGTGTGACTCTGGGCAAGTCACTTAACCCTATTGCCTCCAAAAATATAAAAAACAAACAATAGCAAAACAGGAGCATGATAAGACTTATAGGAAGGGAGGAAGGGAAGGAAATAAGCATATATGTAGTGCCTACTCTATGTCAAGCACTGTGCTAAGCTCTATAGAAATATTATCTTATTTGATCCTGACAACAGCCCTGGAAGGTAGGTGCTGCTTTATCTCCATTTTACAGTTGAGGAAATCAAGGCAAAGTAAATTTGAACTCAAGATGTAAAGTGAGGTAAGCAGAACCAGGAAAATAACATAAAAATAATGCAAAAATGAAATTGGAAAGAACAAAAAATAATTAAAACTGAATGACTGAGCAAAGAATAGTTTACGTGTCAGATCTATGAGTAAGGGAAGAATTTAGGACCAAAACAAGAAACAGAGAGCATTATGAGATGTAAGATGGATCCTTTTGATTATATGATATTAAAAAGGTTTTACAAAACCAAGCAACCAAGATTAGAAGGAAAGCAGAAAGGTGGGGGGACATTTTTATAGTCAGTGTCACTGATACGGCCCTCATTTCTCAAATATATGGAGAACTGAGTCAAATTTATAAGAATACAAAACATTCCCCAATTAATAAATGGTCAAAGGATATGAACAGACAGTTTTCAGATGAAGAAATCAAAGCTATCTGTAGTTATACAGAAAAATGCTCTAACTCACAATTGATTAGAGAAACGCAAATTAAAATGACTGAGGTACCACCTCACACCCATCAGATTGGCTAACATGACAAAACAGGAAAACGAAAAATGTTAGTGGGGTCATGGGAAAATTGGGACACTAATGCATTGTTGATGGAGTTGTGAAATGATTTAATCATTCTGGAGAGCAATTTAGGACTATCCCCAAAGAGCTATAAAGCTGTGTGTACCCTTTGATCCAGCAATACCAAGTCTGTATCCCAAAGATATCAAAAAAGTGGGAAAGGACCTGTGTATAAAAATATTTATAGCAGCTCTTTTTGTGGCGGCAAAGAACTGGAAATTGAGAAGATAGCCATCAAGTGGGGAATGGCTGAACAAGTTGTGGTATATGAATGTAATGGAATACTATTGTGCTATAAGAAATGATGAGTAGGGGTAGCTAGATGGTGTAGTGAAGAGAGCACTGGCCCTGGATTCAGGAGGACCTGAGTTCAAATCTGCCTCAAACACCTTGGTACTTATTAGCTATATGACCCTGGGCAAGTCACTTCACCCCATTGCCTAGCCAAAAAGAAAAAGAAAAAAATAGAATGCAAGTGGCAGGAAAGAAAGAAATGATGAGCAGATAGTTTCAGAAAAACCTGGAAAGACTTACATGAACTGATGCAGAGTGAAGTAAGCAGAACCAAGAGAACATTGTACAGAGTAACAGCAACATTGTGCAATGATCAACTGTGAATGACTTAGCTGTTTTTAATGATACAATGATCCAAGATGATTCCGAAGGACCCATGATGACAAATGCTATTCACCTCCAGAGAAAGGACTGATGGAGTCTGAATATAGATGGAAGCATGCTATTTTTCACTTCATTTTATATGAGGGGGTTTTTTTTGGTCTGTGTTTTCCTTCACAACATGATTAATACAAAAATATGTTTTGCATGATTGCACGTGGATAACCTATATCACTTTGCTTACCATCTCAGGGAGGGGAATAGGAAGGAGAGAAGGAGGGGGAGAATTTGGAACTCAAAAAATTTTTAAATAAATGTTAAAATTGTTTTTACGTGTAATTGGGAAAAATAAAATATCATTCAAAAAAGTTTTAAAAGAGACTGAATGATGTGTAATTGTAGTGTCCAAGCATGGCCTCAAAAAAAAAAAGATATGAGACTGTCCCTCTCTCCTTGCTTTGTAAAGGTGGTAAACCTCTGGTGCCTAACATTGAATATAATGTGGAACTTGTGTTGGTTAGTTCTGCTGAACTGGTTTTCTCCCCCACTTTTAAAAAAATTATAATTTTTTTTAGGCAATTGGGGTTAAGTGACTTGCCCAAGGCCACACAGCTAGTAAGTGTCAAGTGTTTGGTCTGAGGCTGGATTTGAACTCAGGTCCTCCTGACTTCAGGGCCAGTGCTCTGTCCACTGCACCACCTAGCTGCCCCTTAAAAAAATTATTTCTAATAAGAAATGTCTCTCTGGGTAGATGTTGGGAAATGAAGGTGACACAGAGACACAAGGTATGAATAAAATTTGTCAATTTATTAATACTGTGGATTAATGGAAATAACCAGTGGTCTTGTGATGAACCCAAAGACCCAACTACTGAGGCAAGAAAAGAAGGAAGCATATATAAAGCACCTACTATGTGCCAGTCACTGTGCTAAATATTTTAGGAATATCTCATTTAGTCACAGCAGCTCTAAGCGGTGGTTGCTATTAGTATCCCCATTTTACAGTTCAGTAAACTGAAGGAGATGAAGGTTAAGTGATTTGTCTAGGGTCACACACCTAGTAAGTTTGTGAGGCAGGATGTGAACTCAGATCTCCCTGACACGAGGCTTCTCAATCTATCCACCATGCCACCTGGCTGCCTCCATAATGAGTAAGGACTCACTATTAATTAAACAAAACCTGGGAAAAATGGGAAGTTTACAATCTGGCAGAAATTCGGTTTCAAAAAAGGTCTCACCACAAATACCATAACAAGCATTGAAGGACTGTTGTTGTTTAGTGATTTTCAGTTGGTCTGACTCCTCATGACCCTTTTGGAGTTTTCTTGGCAGATACTGGAGTGGTTTGCCATTTCCTTCTCCAGCTCATTTTACAGATGAAGAAAGTGAGGCCAACAGGGTTAAGTGACTTGCCCAGGGTCACAGGGCTAGTAAGTGGCTACCTGAGGCTGGATTTGAACTCAAGTCTTCCTGATTCCAGAACTGGAGCTCTATTCACAGTGCTGCCTAGCTGCCTGCATAAAATTATTTATAGCAGCAAAGAACTGGAGGTAAAGAGAGTGTCCTAGACTATCTGGGAAAACAGGTGAAGAAGGAGTCTTACCAAATTCTTTTTATGATACAGATATGGTGCTGATACCTAAACCAGGAAGAGTCAAAACAGACAAAGAAAATTATAGACCAATTTCTCTAATGAATATAGATGCAAAAATTTTAAACAAAATACTAGCAAATAGATTACAGCAACTTATCACAAGAATAATACACTATGACCAGGTAGGATTTATACCAGGAATGCAGGGTTGGTTCAATATTAGGAAAACTATCAGCTTAATTGAGCATATCAATACCAAAACCAACAGAAACCACACGATCATCTCAATAGATGCAGAAAAAGCTTTTGATAAAATACAACGCCCATTCCTATTAAAAACACGAGAAAGCATAGGTATAAATGGAGTCTTCCTTAAAATAATAAATAGCATATATCTAAAACCTTCAGCAAGCACTATATGTAATGGGGGACAGGCTAGAAATATTTCCAATAAGATTGGGAGTGAAACAAGGATGTCCATTATCACCACTGTTATTCAATATTGTACTGGAAACGTTAGCTTTAGCAATAAGAGAAGAAAAAGAAATTAAAGGTATTCGAATAGGCAAAGAAGAAACAAAGGTATCACTCTTTGCAGATGACATGATGATATACTTAGAGAATCCTAGAGAATCAAGTAAAAAACTACTTGAAATAATAAACAACTCTAGCAAAGTTGCAGGCTATAAAATATACCCACATAAATCATCAGCATTTCTATATATTACCAACAAAGCCCAACAGCAAGAGATAGAAAGAGAAATTCCATTTAAACTTACTGTAGACATTATAAAATATTTAGGAGTCTACCTACTGAAACAAACCCAAGAACTCCATGAACACAATTACAAAACGCTTTTCACACAAATAAAATCAGATCTAAATAATTGGAAAAACATCAGTTGCTCATGGGAAGGTTGAGCTAATATAATAAAAATGACAATCCTACCTAAACTAATTTACTTATTCAGTGCCATACCAATCAAACTACCAAAAAATTATTTTATAGAGTTAGAAAAAATAATAAGATTCATTTGGAAGAACAAAAGGTCCAGAATATCAAGGAACTAATGAAAAGAAATACAGTGGAAGGTGGCCTAGCAATTCCAGATCTTAAATTGCATTATAAAGCAGCAATCATCAAAACTGCTTGGTACTGGCTAAGAAATAGAGAGGTGGATCAGTGGAATAGTTTAAATATGCAAGACAGAGAAGTCAATGACTATAGTTATCTATTATTTGATAAACCCAAAGACCCCAGCTTCTGGGATAAGAACCCACTCTTTGAAAAAAACTGCTGGGAAAACTGGAAAAGAGTATGGCAGAAACTAGGCATAGACCCAAATCTCACACCATATACCAAAATAAAGTCAAAATGGGTTCACAACTTCGATATAAAGGCTGATACTGTAAGTAAACTGGGAGAACAAGGAATAGTTTACCTATCAGATCTATGGAGAACAGAAGAATTCATGACCAAACAAGAGATAGGGAACATTATGAAAAGCAAAATGGATAATTTTGATTACATTAAATTGAAAAGTTTTGCACAAACAAAGCCAATGCAACTAAGATTAGAAGGAAGGTAGAAAATCGGGAAAGAATTTTTACAACTAGTCTCTCTGATAAGGGCCTCATTTCTACAATATATAGAGAATTAAGTCAAATATACAAGACTATAAGTCATTCCCCAATTGATAAATGGTCAAAGGATATGAACAGACAGTTCTCAGATGAAGAAATTAAAGCCATCTATAGTCATATGAAAAAATGCTCTAAATCATTACTGATTAGAGAAATGCAAATCAAAACTACTCTGAGGTACCACATCACACCTATCAGACTGGCCACCATGACAAAGCAGAAAAATGATAAATGTTGAAGATGTGGGAAATTGGAATACTAATGCGTTGGTGGTGGAGTTGTGAAATGATTCAACCATTTTGGAAAACAATTTGGAACTATGCCCAAAGGGCATGACTGAAATTGACTAAATAACAACAACAATGTATCAGGTGCTGTGCTAAGGGCTGGAAGACCTGAGTTTGAATCCTGACTCTCCCATTTAATAATAATGGTAATGGATATTTATATAACAAAGCACAAAGCACTTAAATATATTACCTCATCTGAGCTTTATAACAACCTTATTATGTATTATAGGTATTATTATACTCATTTTATAAATAAAAAAACCAGGGCTAAGTGATTTACCCTTTGTCATTGAGTGCCCGCACTGGTATGTGGACCCAGTTCTTCCTGACTCCAAATATGCTCCTCTATCCACTATGTCCACTTACCCTTCCCCCCACCCCAGCTCCTTTCTAGCTGTGTGACCCTCTCTGACCCTCAGTTTCCTCATCTGTAAAATGAGGACAATACCAATCCTACCCAGGGTTGTACCTGCCTATCTAATAGTGCTGTATATCTGTATATAGAATGCTATATAAAGGGTTAATATCAAGCATCTGTTCAAGGAACTAAGAAGATATGAAATTGGAAAGACATGGACTTCCTGCCAAGATGGCATCCTGAATGGGAGACAGGGTACTCATCTCCCCAGACCAATTCCGTTCAAATCTTGAAGTTCACACCAGACTGAACAATGATCAAGAGAAATTACAGTATGTGAAATCTACCACAGAACCACAAAAAGCCAGCCAGAAGCTCACCGGCAATAGAAAATGGCTCCCCTGCCCCCAATCAATTTGAGTGCCAGGTGAATGTGAGACAGGAACATGTGTAGTAGTTTTCAAGGCTCTGTGTCTGCAGGCATCCGAAAGAAGTGGAGAGATCTCCTGAGAAGACCCAAGATTAGAACTGCAGTGGTAAGCAGTAACCAATAGCAGCATTGAGAACCAGACAGCCCAGACCCAGGGGCACCAAGGTCCTAAATAGTGTGTCCTCAGCCACAAGAGAGGTCATCAAAGATCTAGCTCTCTAAACATCTAATATCTAAGTAGACCAGGGGCAGCTAGATGGCACAGTGGATAGAGCACTGGCCCTGGAGTCAGGAGGACCTGAGTTCAAATCCAGCCTCAGACACTTGACACTTACTAGCTGTGTGACCCAGGGCAAGTCACTTAACCCCAATTGCCTCACAGGAAAAAAAAAAAAAGATCTAAGTAGACCAGACTCTGGAAGGCAAAGGAACTCAGGTGGCCCAAGGCAAGACCAAGCAGAGAAGCCCAGCCCACTCAAAAGTGCAGCAGGGGGCAGAGCCTGCCCCTGCCCCAAAGCTCCAGTTCAAGAACTAAAAGTTAGATGAGTACTCTAAAGAAAACATTGACTAGTATCAAAAATTATTGCAAACAACCCCATAACAACTGTAAGCAAAGATTCAAAGCAAAAGAGGGTTTGGTTTGCTTTTATTTTTTTTAGAATTAAAAACGAAGTGAAAGTCCCGGAGGAAAGAACTGGGAGGAGATTAAGAACTTAGAAGGGAAAATGGCAAATTTTACCCAAGAAATGGAATCCCCCAAAGCTAGGACAGATCAAACAAATCAAAGATTCCATGAGACAGAAATAAGTAAAAGAACAGGAAAAAAAGTCAAAGAAAAGATAAGATAGCTAATACCAAAGACAGCAGGTTTGGAAAACAGTTCAAGGAGAAAGAATTTAAGAATTATTGGAATCATTGAACAACCATGATTTTTAGTTATTTTTAAAATTCTATTTTTAGTTTTAGTTTTAAATTCTCTCCCTCTTACTACCCCTCCACCACCCACTGAGAAGGCAAGAAATAAGATACCCATTATACATATGAAATAATGAAAAACATATTTCCTCATTAACTATGTTCCAGGGGGGGAAAGCAAGAACTTTTTTTCTTTTCTTTTTTTTTTTTTTTGGTGAGGCAATTGGGGTTAAGTGACTTGCCCAGGGTCACACAACTAGTAAGTGTCAAGTGCCTGAGGCTGGATTTGAACTCAGGTTCTCCTGACTCTAAGGCTGGAGCTCTATTCACTGAGCAACCTAGCTGCTCTCCAAGAAGATTTTTAAAAGGAAAAAAAAAAGCTTCAATCTGCACTCTGAATCCATCAGTTCTTTATCTCAAGGTGGATATAATTTTACATGATGAGTCTTTTGGAGTCGTGGTGGATCATTGTGCTGATCAGAGTTTTACTAAGTCTTTCACAATTGTTTATCTTTACAATTTTGCTGTTCTCCTAATTCAGCTCACTTCATTTTGCATCAGTTCACATTGTCTTCCCAGATTTTTCTGAAACCATTGGAAAACTATGATTTTTAAAAAGCCTAGACACTACATTTTTTAAAAATCGTAAATGAAAACTGCCCAGATCTATTAGAACCAGAGGTCAAAGTAAAGGTAGAAAGTTTCACTAATTATCTGAAAGAAACCCCAAAAGGAAAAGTCCCAAGAATCTCACAGCCAAAATCCAGAACTCTCAGATCAAAGAAAAAATAGTGTAAGCATCCAAATAGAAACAGTTCAATACGTTCAGAATAACAAGACTGAGCAATTACTATTAAAACTAGAAAAGATCTTAGAATACAATGTTCCACAAAGCAAAAATATAGTCTTCTAAACAAAAATAATTTATCCTACAAAGTTGAGCATAAATAACCTCCAGAGGAAAACATACCTTTAAGTATTTCTGATCAAAACTTTTAAGCATTTCTGACAAAAAGACAAAATCTGAGTAGGAACTTTGAAATACAAACACAAGAGACCAAAGAAACCTAGAAAGGTAAATTCATTTGAGCAATTGAAAGGAGCTGTATGACAGAATGCTAATATTCTAATGGGGGAAAGAAGCATCCTTAAGAACTTGGGGGCAGTTAGGTGGCAAAGTGGATAGAGCTTGGAGTCAGGACCTGAGTTCAAATCTGGCCTCAGACACTTGATACTAGCTGTGTGACCCTGGGCAAATCACTTAACCCCGACTGCTCCACCAAAAAGCAAAAACAAACAAACAAAAAAACCCCAAAACTTTAATGTCTTCAAAGGGTATTGAGGAAGTGAAATAAGAAAAATAAAGGTCCTGGGGGTGAATTGGTTCTGTTCTGAGGGTCTGAAGAGGGTAAAGAGAAAGGAGGGTAAAAAGGAGAAATAAACTAATAAACGGAGGAAGAAGGGGTAGAACTTTCCATTTCTCATAATTGAGGTGATGAGAGGAATATACAAACATGGAGCAAGGTAGGTGAGTGATATGTTGATATAATGGAACATGAATGAACATAAGAAATAATGAATGAGAAAATTTCAGAGAAATCTGGGTAGTACAAACTGACCCAGAGCGATTCGAGCAGGTTCAAGAACATTTATTAAGCACCTACTATGTGCCAGGCACAATGCTAAACTAATCCTCATCCTTCATGATGTCTCTAAGGTCCATGACACTTTCTTAGCTACTTTTCCCTGATACTTCTGTTTCCCTAGACTTTCGTGACTCTGCTTTCTCTAGTTTCTCTGCCTACCTATTTGACTGCTCCTTCTCAGGCTCCCTTGCTAGATCTCTATCTAGGTTACCCCCGCTAATTCAGGGTGTCCACTGATGCTCTGTCTTGGGCCTCTCAGCCTCAGTTTTCTTATCTATAAAATGAGAAAAGGTGGCGGCATAGTGGATAGAGATTTGGATCTGTAGTCAGGAAGAATTATCTTCCCGAGTTGAAATTTGTCCTCAGACACTTGTTAGCTGTGTGTCCCTGGACAAGTTACCTAATCCTGTTTGCCTCAGTTTCTTCATCTGTAAAATGAGCTGGAGAAGGAAATGACAAACCCCAGATGGGGTTACAAAGAATCAGACACGACTGAAACAACTGAGCAACAACAAAAAGAGGAAAACATTAGCCTTTCACAGGGTTGTTGTAAAGGATCTAGTAAAATGAAATATGTAAGTACTGTAGGAGTGCTATCATCATTATTCTTATGAAATCATTATCTCGGAGAAGAAAAGTAGGGTAATGAACAAAGAGGCAGCTTCATAGTAAGTCCCGTGGTCAAATCTCTGACTTAAACAGTATGTGTGTGACCTTGGGCCAGCCACTTAAACCCTTAAGGCCCCAGGCAACACTCTCTTAAATGGCAGACCTATTGTTAATCTGTACTTGTAAACTGTTTCCCCAGGCAATGAAATAAAACTGGACTCACAGAAAAAGTTAGCTATTGTTAGTAATATCTGAGCCAGAAGGGACTTCTCTAGATCCCTCACATTTTTTGTTGTTGTTTTTGTGTTCAGTTATTGTTGGGGTTCCCCCCCCCAATTGGGTCTGACTCTTCTTGACCCCATTTGGGGGTCTTGGCAGAGATACTGGAGTGGTATGCCATTTTCTTCTCCAGCTCATTTTGCAGGTATGGAAACTGAGGCAAACAGGGTTAAGTGATTCGCCCAAGGTCACACAGCTAGTAAGGGTCTGAGTACAGATTTGAATTTATGAAAATGAGTCTTCCTGACTCCAGGCACATACACTGTGACACCTGGCTGCCCTCAAATTTTACAGATAAGAAAGATAGAGTCTCTGAGAGTTAACTGACTTATAAAGATAGTAAATGGCAGGATAGGATTAGAACCCAGGTCTTCCAACAACTCCAAATCCTGTGCCTTTCCCCCTTGTGAAGATTTATGTAGCATTTTCTAGAGCACTTTCACAAGCATTTCATTTGAACCTTACTAAGGATTCTGTGAGGATCAATTATGATCCCCATTTTACAGATATGGAAACTGAGGGTCAGGGTGGTTGTTACCCACCCAAGGACACACTTTAACTTTGAATTCTAAACACATAACGATAGCCATGAAAGAGAAGACTCCCTCCCATCCCCACCCCACCCCTTTCTTTTATTTCAGTTTTTCACATTGATTCGCTTGAATTCCTGCCATCTTTTAACGCCTGTCTCAAACACTTCTTCCTCCCAGAAGGCTTCTCTGATATCCTCTGTGGTGACAACCTTTCTTTCCCTCAAGTCTTTGGTATTTCTCTAAAGCTTTCACTTTTTTTTTTACTGTACATTATAGTTACCTTATATATGTCTTATGCCTTTACTAATCTCTAAATTGTAGGAGGACCCAGACTGTGTCTCAGCTAAGATTTGTACCTTCACTCTCCACCCCCACCTCTTGGCACAGAATTTAAAATGCAGTCTCTTGAACTGAATTTTATTTGAATCTGAAAGGGCAAAAGCAGTCTTCTGGGATTTCTGAGTTCATTGGCTGCCCGAGAGGTGAAGCACTGGTTTTCAAGAGCCCGACACAGGTTCAAGAGGTTGGGCTGTGAAATTCTGAATGTTCTAGTATCAAAGATAAAGTAAAATTTACCTAAAAAAGTGTGTTAAATGACGCTTTTAGCCAACACACATAAGTATGGTTTTTACAAAATAAATAAAATTTGCCTCTTACACATATGTGCCAGCTTCAAAACAAAGCAGACCCTGAATTTGGCAAAGAACCCAACAAAAGAATATTGAATTCATAGCATGCCTAATATGGAAGGAAAATAATACATAGGCCAGTTTCCTAATTCTTCCACAGTGTGGCCAGCTGTGCTTCCTCACAGTAAAGAATATTAATGCCATGAGCACAGTTTGGGGGAACAAAGTAAGTGCTTAAACAATGCTTTATCTACCTAAGGGCAGAAACTTTGTCTCTCCAGGACCTAGGACAGTAACTCGGCATATAGTAGGAGCACTTAATAAATGCTTATTGGGTTTAACTGAGATGGGAATAATCTCAATTAGCCTAGGCTTCAGGCTCCTCCGTGGTGAAAAGCAGTCCGAAGCTGTACCAAGTCTGGATTTTGCTGCTAACTAGCTGTGGTCACTTCCCATCTCCAGGCCACGGTTTAGTCATCTGTGGCCTCCCCAGTCCAGAGAACACAGCTTCTGTGTTTCTCCTTTCCCGAGGCCCAGTCTCCGGGAGCTTTCTTCCCTGCCTGACACATCTCTATCTATGCTGGGGTTTTGGTAGACCCACTGAGCACTTCAGAATGGGGGTGGGAGGAGAGGAAGGGGAGGCAAGGCGGTCTGTTGCTTTGTTCCATCTTCATTATTTTACCATTTTCTTCCAAGGCCCACGCCCACCCACCTCAGGAAATCGGCCATTTCCGAATAAGGGATAAGAGGGGAATTCCCGAGACACTTTCTGTTCAAAGAGATACTTTCATGGGAGACCTCAGCCTGGGAGAAAGGAATTGAAAGCAAAGTTAGGCTGAGCTTGAGACAAGTGAATGCTTTAAGGGGTTCCTTATGAAAGGGTTGTTTGGGGTTAATTAATGTTTCTTTTTGGAGAGAAGATTACATAATACCCCAAGATACCCTTCATGGGATGGGCTGAAAAGATAAAATGTATTAGGTTTGGAGAACCAGAAACAGAAGGAGTGGAGGTGGGGTTTAGCTTATGATTCCATTCTTTCATCTCTTAATTAATTCCCATAATTACACAGAGCTGAGGTGGATATGCTACCAAAAAAAAAAAAAAAGACAACTCTATGAGTCTCAGTTTCTTCATTTGCAAAATGGACATGCTAATACCTGCTCCACTTCCCTCCCATTGTCCTGAGGAAAACCCTTGATAAACCTCAAAGCGCTCTATGACGCAAGTTGTTAGTAATCATAGTTATCTTTCGATTAAATACTTCATTAAAAACAACAACAAACATCAATATAACCAACTACACTTGCTTAGTAACGGAATTTAATTAAGCAACTCATTTATTAAGCTGATTTCAATGTCCAAAGTATAACAAATTTTCAGTCACTCCCTGTAAATCTTCTGGATTGATTAGACATCAAATCCCATTCATTGCTCCTCTGTACAGCCATAATTATTGTGATTTCCGTTTTCTGGGTGTGCTTTTTTTCCACTTTGAATCATTTCATGAAGCTCTTCCCAGATTTCTTTGTATCCCTCATCCTTGTTGGTCTTAACTGTATCGTAGGGGTCCATTACATTAATGTTCTATGATGTATTCCTCTGTTTCCTTATGGTTCCCCCAATAAAGTTGTTTCTAGTGCCCCTTTCACCAATTACCTATAATGAATGCTGCCTCGGAGTCTGAACATCTTTGAATAGTAAACTCTTTTGGTTTTTTTCTGGTAACCTTTTTCAGGGGATATGTCCGAACAATGGAAAGGCTGGGTCAAGGGAATATGATTATTGTTGTAACTCTTTTCTACGAGTTACCCTTGCTCTCCAAATTTCTAAAAGTTTGCAATTCCATTGCATGAGCAATATCTGTTTTTCCACAACCCCATCAGCACTGTGATTGTAACTTTGTTTTTGCCAGTGTGATGAATATCAGGTAGTACCTCAAAGCTGTCCTTGTGTAACTTTGATTATGAGTAGGGTTGACTATTTTTTTTTATTAATTTATTTTTTAGTTTTCAACCATCACTTCCATAAGCTTTTGAGTTTTAAATTTTTCTCTCCCTCCCTCCTTACCTCCCTCCCCAAGACAGCGTGCAATCTGATATCGGTGTTGTTGACTATTTGTGTTTCCTCTGTGAAAAATATAGGCAGCTAGGTGGCACTGTGGATAAAGCATCATCCCCAAAGTCAGGGATATCTGGGTTCAAATCCAGCCCCAAACACTTACTAGCAATGCTGACCCTCGACAAGTCACTTAACTTCTGTTAGTACCAACTGTAAAATGGGAATGAAAATAATAGTCTACTTCCCCAGGTAGGCTTACCTCCCAGAGTTGTTATGAAGATGAAAGGAGATGTAGTAAAGTGGTTTTCAAGAACTATGTAAATGCTAGGTTATTAAAAACACCTTTTTAGATCCATCTTGACTTGATCAGTTTCTTATATATTTAGATGTCAAGGATTTGTCATATTTGCAGAAAATATTTTCACCAATTTGTTACTTTTAATTATGTTGGTTTTTTATGGAAAATATTTTTTGCCATATAGTCAAAAACACCTAAGAATTCTTACTGTTGAATAGAAAAATAAATAGATCTTTCCCCCCCAATAAATAAATATATATTCCATTTTCTTCCAACTTTTTAAAATTTCTTTTTATAATAATAAGGGTAACGTCCTCTCGTGATGCTTCATCTTGGTGTAGGGGTGACCTAGCTGGCAGGTACCGGTTACAAGTATGGAGCTGGGGAGGGCAGGAGGGTACCCAGACTGTTCAGCCTGCCGGAGTGATGACAGACTCATCACCAAGTTAAAAATGTTGATTTTTTTTTAAAGCTGCATGAAGTAATTCATGAAGTAATCCACTAGGGGCAGTGACTTCTTCGTTTTTCGGTTTGTCATGCCCAGAGCCTGGCTAATAGCAGCCCTGAATAAAGCCTTGTTGAAAAGTGGTT
The DNA here is from genome assembly GCF_003287225.1 of Phascolarctos cinereus. Lineage (NCBI taxonomy): Eukaryota > Metazoa > Chordata > Mammalia > Diprotodontia > Phascolarctidae > Phascolarctos > Phascolarctos cinereus. Next base: position 60,483,671 of record NW_027555625.1, read on the forward strand.
GCTACTAGAGCAGGTGGAGGGACCACGGGATTCTTGAAGTGCTGAAGTGAGGAAGCTGTGGAGGAAAGAGCCCTGGATTTGGAGACGGAGGACTTCGTTTCCCATCCCCCTGCTCTGCTATTTATTCACATCACTGTGATCCTGGGCAAATTACTTAAACCGCCCCCCCCCCCCCCCCGCCTTTAGTTTCCAACTCCGTTTAAAAAAGGGGAAGGAGGTTAGGGAGGCTTGGCGGATTAGACTAGATGATGGCAAAGGACCGTTCCAGCTCTAACGCTTTGCAATCCATGAAAAAAGGCTTATAATAATAATAGCTAGCATTTACGTAGCGATTTAAGGTGTGCAAAGTGCATTATGAATTTCTCATTTGACTCCCACAATAACCCTGGGAAGAAGGTGCCACCTCTATTTTAGAGATGAGGAAACCGAGGCAAAGAGGGATTATTGTACCCAGCCTAGTCACTCAGCTAGTAGGTGTCGGGACTCTGCCAATAGTAACAAAGGCAGGCGTGAGCATGAAAGACGAGTTTGGCCCGAAGGAAGGGATGACAAGTCGGTCTCTTCTCTCCTTTGCAGAAGTGGAGATCCGTGGCTGGCAAACATTTTTAAGGTCAGATTTTGTCGATATTCTTGATCTGTTTTGCTGGATTTGTTTCTGGGAGAGAGAAGAAAACTAGGTCATGTGAAAACAAAAATGATCAATAATATTCTATTATTAAAGTAAAAATAAAAACACGCCAGGGTTTGGGCTCCCACTGAGGGTCACCTGGGCCCTAAGCACCTCATCCCGGCTCTTGGCCTCCCTCTAGGGGTCCCAGGTAGCAGCTCAGAAGCTCTGGGGGGTTCGAGGTGGGGCTGGGTCCCGCCCATCCTCCGTCCCGCCCCGCCTCCTAGCCTCCCAGTGCCACACTCACCTGCCTAGGAAAACTGGGGCTTGAGAATTCGCCCCGCCCCTCCTGACTCACTCTCCCTGTGGGAAAGGGGTGGGTCCTAACTTCCTGGAGTAGGGTTGGACAGCCCTCCTCAGGAGCGGCCCCCCTCTTCTGTTCCCCGGCGTGCTTGAGTCCCACCCCGTGTGCAAATATTTGACATTCCGGGGTTATCGGAGAAAAGGTTGGGGGTGGAAAGGGGGAATTGGGGCTCAGGACCGAGACCAAGAAAAGACAACCTGCCTCCAGTGATCACTGCCCTGTCCGGCCGAGGGGGAGGCGGCGATCCCGCGGTGCCATTAGCCCATCTCCCACTACCCCAACCCCAGGTAGACAATGCACCCTGACCCGCAATGGAGCGGTAAAATGATGACTCAGTATTTTATAATCCGGAACCACAAACATCATCGTGCAAGAGAACAAGCCTGGGGCATACAAGGGGGGGAGGGGGGAGAAAATAGAAACCATCTCGACAACACTGGGAAAGAATGGAGTAGGAGATGGCCAAATGGGACAGAAAGAGATGGAGACACAGAGGTGGAGAAAGAGTGGTATGAAACAGATTCAGATGGAGGCAAAGGAATTGATAGAGACAGAGATGGAGAGGGAGGAATGTGAGGGTCTCATTACGAGAGTCACCCAGTCACCCTCCGTATGAAACAAAAAACAAAAAACTCGGCCATTTTGGAGTGGTTACTCTTTCTTGTCCCCTGTATCTGGTCACCAAGCCTTGCGAATTTTCACTTCAAAACTCAGTGGGAAGAGTGCCATCTTTAGGTTCAGTTGTTTTTCAGTATTGTGTGACTCTTCATGATTCCATTTGGGGTTTTCTTGGCAGAGATACTGGAGTGGTTTGCCATTTCCTCCTCCAGCTCATTTTACAGATGAGGAAACTGAGGCAAACAGGGTGAAGTGACTTGCCCAGGGTCACATGGCTATTGTGTCTGAGGCTGGATTTGGACTCAGGTCTTCCTGACTTTAGGACCAGGACTCTATCTTTGCAACAGAGCTTCAAGACCTGAGCTCAAATCCTGTCCCTGTCACTTACCTCTGTGGGTCTCATTTTCCCCATCTGTAAAATGAGAGGATTGGACTCTAAAAGTCCCTTCTAGCTCTAAATCTCAGTTCCTTCCACACCATTCCTCCCAGTTCAAACATTTTCACATCTGGAGGACTCCTACGCTTTAACTGGACCATCTGCCTTCCTGATCTCCTCATTCCTAATCTGGGGTCCACAGAGCCCTCCCATCCATTCAAGGGGACTAAATATAGATTTCAGAAGATCAGCAAACCTGAATGGGAAAAACTGCATCTTTATTTCAATATAGCATAATTGGTATCCTTTGTAATCTCGGGCTTTTATGCATTTTATGCATTTAAACAATTATTGAGAGAAGGGGGTCCATAGGCTTAACCAGGGCCCAAGACACAAACTCGTTTGTGCTGTACAACACCCAGGAAATTAATTCCTTACACACCCCATTGAGGTTTGTAAAGTGTTTTCTATACATTATCTCATCTGGGGCTAACCCTGAGAGGCTGGGTTTCCAGGTATTATTTCAATTATTTAACCAATGAGGAAACATAATGTCAGAGAAGTTGTTATCCAGCCAATAAATATCTGAGGAGGGATTTAAACCCAGCCTTTCCAGATTCCAGGGCCAGTCACTGTCCATGCTGCATCTCAGGCCCTTCCTATGCTTAACAAAAGACTCAAATAAAATCCATGCTCCTTAAGTTGGCATTCAAGGCCCTCCACAATCTCACACTTAATTTACCTTTTGCAGATTTATCTCCTGCAACTCACCTACCCTGAAAACCAGACAATTCTACTTACAGTTTGAACCCAATCCAATCCCACAAGTATGTATTAACCATCTACTGTGTGCAAATCTAATAGATATATATGTCACCTTACTATGCTACATTTACTCCCCCTCTCTTCCCTTTGGGTCATTCAACAAACCTACAACCCTATTAGATGCAAGGCAATGCACTGGATACTCAGAGGAGAATGATGACAAATGATATCTTTCTTACTTGGGGAATTTAGCTTTTTTTCTGTCTCTTTGCCTATTCATTTATTCCAGAAGTACGTGACTGGTAAAGCAAATTTCACAAAGTCAGAAGGCTTACCCTCCCAGTTGTTCAGACATACTTCCTCTGTCTATGCCTCAGTTTCTCGAGCTTCAAAATGAAGGCATTGGGCTAGATGTATTCAAAGGTCCCTACCAGATCTAAATCCTCTTACTGTACTTTCTGAGTAGTAATTGCTAGCATTTATATTGAGTTTCAAGGTTTGCGAAGTGCTCTACAAATATCTCCTTTACTCCTCACAACCTTGGAGGTGGGTGCTGTTACTATTCCCATCTTATTGATGAGAAGCAAGACTGATCTATTAAATGATATGCCCATATCCACAGTTATTGTCTCCAGTGTGCCTGACACAGACCCTGATCTCAAAAAGTTTATAGTCTCGATCCTAATCCCCGTCACAGTCCAGGTTGGTGCCACCCCTGTCCTGGTGTGCTCCCTTAACCCTGAACGTGGAAGAGATGTCTCCTTTTGACTTCCAGAGCTCTTCTGTCTGTCCCACCAAGTTAGACTTTATCACACACAGTCTCAGTCTTCCCCCCATCATTTTCCCTGCCATGGTTTTTCTAGGTTATCTTTTCATGAATTTATATCTTCTCTCTCTAATTAAGCTATACAATACTTGAAGGCAAACAGCTGTTTCTTATCCAAACTTGTATCTCCCCACTGCCCCAACCAATTCAATGCCTTACAAGTACTCAATAAATACAGAACACAGAAACAAGTAGGACCAAGTTAGAGACACATGTAGGTATGAGTCTAGGGAGGAGGAAGGAGTTCCATCATGGCTTCCTATATGACCTATGGCAGGTCACTGATACTCTTGGTAGGACCTTGAAGAGGGATACCTGGGGAAAGGGCTGGCTTTGGGGTCCTAAGACTTGGGTTCCAGTCCTGACTGTCACTTTCTGGCTCTGTGCCCTTGGACAGGTGATTTTATGTCTCTGGGCTTCAGTTTCCTCATCTGTAACATGGGGAGGTTTGGGTCTAGAATGCTCTTTGTGGTTCTTTTGAGCTCCAAATCTTAGTTGGGTAGTTATGGAAGCAATACATTCTAATAATGAAGGGCATCGAAGGTCTGAGGGAAGTGGGAAACATCAAGGGGTCACCCGGAGAAATCCAAAGCAAAAGTGAGAACTTGACAATGTTACAAAGATGATCTCTCCAGAGCCAATGGGGACTGAACCTCTGTATCCACTGAATTCTCCCTTTTATTCAGCTTTATTTTTTCAGGAAGATCCATTTTTTCCCTATCCCCACCTCCCACCCCCAGGCAAGAAAAACAATGCCGTTGTTATAAACATGTAGAGTCAAGCTAAACATATTCTATTGGCCATGACCAAAAAAATGTTGTCTCAATCTGCTGAGTTCATCATCTCTCCATCAAGAAGCAAGCAATATGTTTCATCATGAATCTTTGGGAAGTATTGCTGGTTACTATATTCATCAGAGTTCCTAAGTCTTTCAGAATTATTTGTCTTTACAATATTACTGTTATTGTATAAATTATTCTCCTAGTTCAACTCACTTCGCTCTGCGTCTGTAAGATGAATTCAGATTCACATGTAATATCCAACTCTAATGACACCTCCTCCATGGAAGTATTCTCTGACCTCTTGAGACTAATTACCTTTCTCTGCTCAGATCTATCAACCAAGTTTATATGTACTTCCCTGATCAGCCTTCTCAATCAGAAAGCATTTATTAAGATCTCACCATGTGCTAGGGTCTTAAATTCTTCTGGAGTGAAGCAACATGTACAAATATAGCTTAATATACAATATAAAGGTGGAGGTTGATTGCATAAATCAATCGGGTCACCACCACCACCACCACCCACACACAAAGACATACTTAAATTAAATGATAAGATCTGGTTCACTAGTTGCCAACATGGCCTAGATACCTCCTTGAATTACTCAATGATATTTCAACTAGATTCAACGAGAAACCTATTCAGATCAAGTAAGAGACTTTTTGTTCAGTTGTGTAAGACTTTGTGACCCCATTTGGAGTTTTCTTGGCAGAGATACTGGAGTGGTTTGCCATTTCCTTCTCCAGCTCCTTTCACAGATGAGGAAAGTGAGGCAAACGGTGTGAAGTGACTTGCCCAGGGTCACACAGCTAGTAAGTTTCTAAGGCCAGATTTGAACTCAGGAAGAGTTCCTGACTCCAGGCCTGCCATTCTATCTACTGTACCACCTAGCATAGAGAGGAATAGCACCCTTCAATCCTCAGTCTCAATCTTCTCTTTTCCCTGTCCCTCAACTTAGGCCAGAGAAGCCTTGTGAACTTCAAAGGGTCAAGACAATTTAGATTTTTTATACAGATTTCTAGCAGTATCTCAGAAATATCGACAGCAATGTCTGTATCAGGAGCCAAAGAAGGACTAGCTGAGATGAAGAAAATAGATTCAATGCTCTATGAAGAGCCCAGAAGAAATGCTACACTATATTTGAGGGGAACATCTTGTGGACACCAAAAAAAAAAAAAAAGATTTCCAGAAGCTGTTACTCTTTGATCTGCTTTGGAACCATGTGAGTCCTATTTTCCCTCAAACTTTGTATGTACATGTGGGAGAGTGTGTCCTAACCTGTTACAGGATGTTTTGTGTCAACTATACCACTTCAGAAGGCGTTATTTGCTGTATTACTGATAATCGTGGTGCCAAGCACACTGGTGGGGGCTCATACTAGAAACATACTAGAAAACCAACCGCAACTCCTCAGGGTTAACCCTAGAGCCCTGAAGAGACACAGAAGCATACTCTGGGGACTTGCAGTGAAAGAGGGATCTGGGAGAGTGCCTTAGATAATACGCTACACAAAGCAAACACAAAGTAACTTGGGGGAATGTGGGCATTAGTGCTGAGTGGGATCAAGGAAAGGTCCCACGGAAAAGTAAGGATTGAACTGAGCTTTGAAATCAGTATGTATTCTAAGCAAGAGAGACAGACATGGGGGACGGCCTGGGCAGACACGAGGCAGGAGATGGGATGTTGTGTGGGAAGATCATTAAGCAGGCCAGTTTGGCTTGACTATAGGATTCTGCTGAGGAAACAATGTGTAGTAAGTCTGGGAAATCTTCGTGAAGGGCTTTAACTGTTAGATAGGGAAGCTTGTATCTTATCCTAGAGACAATAGGAGTCAGGAGGGGGACCTGGTCAGATCTAGGCTTTATGAATATCACTGCCATTTGTGTGGGCCAGAGACACTTTCTTTTTAGAATGGTGGGAAAGAGTGTCAGAATTAGAGTACTTGGATTCAAGTGGCCATTTACTACAGTGGGACCCTAGGCAAATCACTATGACCACAGTTCCTTCATCTGTAAAAACAGGTCGGTGGGATAAGAAGACCTCTAAAGTCTCTTCCAATCCTAAATCTGTGAAACTCTCCTCATGTGTGTTAGAGGCTCCCTTGGGGCAAGATTCGATCTTAGCACTTGGCTAAGTGCATTGTACATAACAGGAGTATAATAAATTACTCTTGATCTTGTGGAATTGAATTGGTCCAAACATACAAAGGATCAAAAAAATTTAGAGCTGGAAGTGACCCTAGACATTTTTTTTTTTTAGTTTAGCCCTCTCATTATACAGGGGAGGAAACAGCCTGGGGAGGAGCAAAGATTTGTCTAGGGTCACTCAGGTAGTAATTAGTAGCAGACAGATTTGAAGCTGGGCCATCTTATTCAGGTGTGTCTCTCTGAGGCAAGCCAGCCCAGGTATGGCTCCTGAGAACATTCGGCCCAGCCCTGGGGCAAAGAGGTCTGAGACCAAAGCTGGTGATGAAGACTGGAGGCTCTCCCTGTGTCCACCACTCATGGCTGGAGAGGAAGAGCCCTGTGCTGAACAGAGCTTGGTGTGTTCAGCTTCTTTGCACCTTAACTGGTATTCTCCTACACCTTCCTCCCCAACACATACTCTTCTTTCCAGTGACACTGGCTTCATGGCTGTTCCATGAATAAGACATTCATCTCTTAGCTCCCGAATTCTCTCTGGCTGTCCCCCCATGCCTGGAAAGACCTCCCTGGCTTCCTTAAAGTCTCAACTAAAATCCTATTTTCTATAGGAAGCCTTCCCCAACCCCTCTTAATTCTAGTGCTTTTTCTCGGTGAATTATTTCCGATTCATCCTGAATAAAGTTTGCTTTGTATAAATGTTTGCACATTGTCTACTCTACTAGACTGTAAACTCCTTGAGGGCAGGGATTACTTTTTCCTCACTTTTTGCTTCACAGCGTTTAGCACAATGCCTGGAATGTAGTAGGAGCTTAACAAATGTTTATTGACTAATTCCTGCAGTAGCAACAAATATTTATTGAGCAGTTATGTGCTTGAGAGAGGCCTGGAGCTGCAAAAATGTCAAAAATTGGTCACCCCAAAGTCGACTCCCTTCCGTCTCCCCTTCCTCCTCCATGCGAGTTTCCTAGTCTATCGGATGCCGTGGGAATTAAACCCCGCCCTGACCCCTTCATCAGCCAAAGAGGATCCCCTCGGTCTCCAAGGTGCGTTCTGAACCCTCCCCAGAACAGTCACACATTTCTCATTTTGGAGGCGTCTGGTTGCTCTTCCCAGCCCCCAACTGACTAAGTTTCTCCCTCTGCAAAACAAGGAGGGGTCTGGCCAAATCAAAGTAGGTAGCGTGAGAACCTGCAGTAAATCCAGCTGCCACAGAAAGGGCAGGGGACCAGGATGGGGTGGAGCCGAGAATTAAGGAGCTGGGCTTTGAGATCGCCAGATGAAAGTAGTCGGGCTTCTGGCGACTGTTATTAACCTAGAAAAAACAGCTGAGCGGAGGGGGGGGGCGTGCGGCGTGTAGGTTGTGGGAAGTCCCAGAAAAGTCCTAACGCCTTGCTTTATTCCCCCATACTCTGGGAGGAGGGGGCGGTTAATCGGTCCTGTTTTAGACCCCCGGCTCCCTCTCCACGAGGCGTCCGTAGGTCCCCACGTCCCCCCACCTCCTCCAGCAGGCAATGGTCTGAGGCAGCTTGGGCACTTGGGCGTATAACTAACTATACGCCCTCACCCCTTTATGGACGAGGTCACTGAAACAAAGCCGGGGTGGGAGCATGTCATCACACAGGGAGGGCAGAGCCTACTCCTCGAGGTCCGCAGACTCCCTCTGACTCTGACCGTCTGTCCCCCACTTGGGCGGTCCACACTGGCCCCGCCCTTCATTCTCCGTCCCGGTCCGGTCTCCGCCCCATCCGAACCTGGCCCTTCCTCCCATTCAGACTAAATTTATTCCTCGTTAATTAGGTGTCTCATAACTCTTATCCCAGAATTAGCCTCTTCTGACTCCTCTCTCTTTGAACCTGGACTCACCGGTGCCTAATCCCTCCCCTCCCAACCTGGCCAAGCCCCTAACCTGAGCCGGCTTCTTCCCTTCTGGCCTCGCTTCACAATCCCCATTCCTGGCTCCTCCTCGTTAGACACTTAACAAGTGTATGACCGACTGACTTCCCTGCACTACAATTGAGAGAAGCTGGATGCAGGCGCTGACCCAGAAGCCCGAACCCAAACTAGCAAAGAAGGAGCCGTGAATGGGGATGTGGGGGAGGCAAGCAAAACTGTAGGGGTTTTGCCATTTCCTTCTCCAACTCATTTTACAGATGAGGAAACTGAGGCAAACAGGGTGAAGTGACTTGCCCAGGGTCACGTGGCTATTAAATGTCTGAGGCCGGATTTGAACTCAGGAAGATTAGTCTCCCTGATTCCAGGCACTTTAAAAAAATTTTCCCCCCACTACATGCACTTTGACACCTAGTGAGGTAGGTGCTATTATTATCCCAATTCATAGATTACTGAGGCACCAGAGATGCTAAGTGACTTGCCCAGGGATCAACAGCTACTAAGTCTCTGAGGCAAGATTTGAACCCTGGACTTCCTGACTTCAAGTCTTCCACTATCTATCCTCTATACCACCTAACTGCCTGATTTAGGGGCAATCTTTATACAGTGGAAACAGCAAGGAGACTGACTGGCTGGAAGGCGGAATTTATGGAGGACAGTAATATGTAATAAAGCTGGAAAGCTTTGGAAGCCAAACAGAGGAGCTTTTATTTTATCCCATCTAGGCATAAAATGGAGCCAGCGAAGTTTCTCTATGCTTTAGGAATATCATATTTGCAGCAGGATGGAGAGTTAGAAGCAGGATGGAGAGCAGATGAGAGAAGGGAGAGTCTGGAGACACGGGGACCAATAATTAGGAGGCTGTCCCCATACCCTGGGTGAGAGATGACAAGGGTCTGAAATACTGTGGGGTGGTGACCATCTAATTAGAGAGAAGGGGATGAATAGGGCTGTATCACGGAAGTAAAACTGACAAGACTTGGCAACAAGCCGGATGTGAGGGACTCCAAACCTGGGGGACTGAAGGGATGGGGTTGTCCTCAACAGAATTAGAGAAGTCACTGGTATAGGTGGCTGGAGAAGAGGTCTGGGACAGACGCTGAGGGAGTGGGATGGACAGTCAATCCAGGAATGGTGAAAGGATTGGGACCATGGAAAAAGAACTGTCAATGGGCTTGAGTTTCAAATCCTCTTCTGATATGAGCTGTGTGATTGTGGGCGAGTCACTTAACCTCAGTTTCTCTCCATTTGGGAGTTCAGACTAGTTGATCTTTGGGGTCCCTTCATCTAAGATCTATGACAGCCAACGGCAGGAAGGGCCCAGTTGAGATTACACAAGGTACATTGGTAGTGGACTCAGTCAACCCAGTTGTGTGACCTTTTTCCATCCAAGCATGCATGCAGGAGCAAGAGAAAGCAGATGGTAGAAGTTACTCAGGACTGAGGTTTGGAAAGGGATAGGTGTCCACGCAACAAAAGAAAAATGGATTTGAGGATGGAACAAAGTATGAAGTTGAACTGGTTAACTATCAGGACGAGATTCTGAAGGGAGGGAAGTCAGTCAAGAAGCATGTATTAAGCTGCTGCTAGGGTACCATGCCCAGCGCTAGGCAGAGGATAAAAATGAACAAAAAACCTGCGTCTGTTCTCTAGGAGCTCACAGTCTAAAGGGAAGAAAACATGCAAACAATTCTGTATAAACAAGATACCGGATATATACTAAGAATGGGAACTGGGAAAGGCTTTTTGTAATAATTGGAATTTTTGCTGGGACTTGGAAGCCAGAAGGAAATGAGGAAGAGAAATCTAGGCACGAGGAGACTGCCAAGGAAAATGCTAAGAATTAGGAGATGGGGTGTCTTATGTTTAAGGAGGACAGAGACTACCAAGTGATGGAGCTAGAGAAGCAGGAGGGAAAGGGTAAACAGCAAAGAGGTCAATGTCACTGAATCCCACTCAAGGGGAAAGGAAGAGGGGAGAGTAAGGAATTTAAAAAAATTGGAAAAAGGGGAAGGGACTAGGGTATGAAGGGCTTTAAAAGCCAAATGGTGGATTTTCTATTTGATTCTGGAGGTGATAAGGGAGCTATTGAATAGAAAGAAGGGCAATATGGTCAGAAATGCAGGTTTTTTCGGTCTAGGAAGATCAATGAGACAGGTGAATGGCGGCTGGACTGTAGTGGCGAGAGCTTTGAGGCAGGCAGATACCATGAGGATATTGCAATGGTCCAGGCATGAGGTGATGAGAGCTTGCACCAGGATGATGGCAGTGTCAGAGGGCAGCAGGGGAGATGACAGTCAGTTCATAAACATCTATTAAGTGCCTACTGTGTGCCATGCACTGTATGAAGCACTGGGGACCCAAAGAAAGGTAAAAGACAGTTCTTGTTCTCAAGGAGCTCGATTTAATGAAGGTAGAATTGACAGCACCTGACAACAGTCTGGGGAAGGCTGGGATGACACGGAGGTTTCCAGCCTGGGTAACTGGGAGGATTCCAGGGAGCCAGGAGGCTGAGATGAGAAAGGAGAGAAGTCCAAGGAGGGAGAATATGACTGAAAAGAGGCCAGAGCAGAGTGATGGCCTGGGAAAGCAAGGAAGGGTAGAATTATATCAAGGGCTGGGTGAGGCACGGGAGAAGGATGGATGGTTATGGTCAGATAGAGGAATAGCAGAATTACGGATAATGGAGGTAGAACACTTGTTTAAGAAGTGGCTGTAATTCCACACTGAGAGTTAAAGGGGTTGAATGGGAAGCAAAGGGAGGTGCCAACATGTAAATTGAAATCTCTACCTGTAAGGGTGCCAAAGAGTGGAAAATAGTGGACCAGGTGCTGAATTCCCTGAGAAAGTTAAAATAATCTGGCAGGGATTACTGTAACTGGCAGGGAACAGCCACAGGGATCTGGATAGGCTGACATATTTGAATGGAGTGGTCCTCCAAAGAGGAGAGAGATCATTGAGTGATGGTGGTATGGAAAGTGTAATGAGGAGCAAGAAATGTGCCTCCTCAGCCCCCTCAGTGGGGGAAAGGGAAGAGAGAAGAATGAGTGGAGATCCATTCATTGATGGAGAAGGTAGCTAGGGATGCAGCGTGTTTGGGGAACCAGAATTCAGTGATTAGATGATGGAAGGATTGTGAAAGGCATATGTCTAATATAAAGGGCAACAGAATTGGGCTCTGGAGTCAGGACACAAGGAGGGTGGATTGACATAAGAATGAGAAATGTGGGGAACAGCTAGGTGTCACAGTAGATAGAGCTCCAGCCTTGGAGTCAGGAGGACCTGAGTTCAAATGTGACCTCAGACACTTGATACTTACTAGCTGTGTGACCCTGGGTAAGTCATTAACCCTGACTGCCTAAGTAAAAAAAAAATTTTTTTAAAAAGAGAGAGTAATGTGGGAGTGGAGATCACTGTGATTCTTTTTTTCCCTCCTTTAATAGTATTTTTTTCCAATTACATTTAAAGATAGTTTTCAACATTCACTTTTATAAGATTGAATTCCAAAATTTTCTCCATCCTTCCCTTCCCTCCCCAAGACAGCAAGCAATGTGACATAGGCTATACAAGTACAATCATATTCAACATATTTCCACATTAGTCATGTTGTGAAAGAAGAATCACAGCAAAAGGGAGAAAAACCGTGAGAAAGAAAAAACAAAAAAAAAGTGAAAATGATATGCTTTGACCTGCATTGACTCCATAGTTCTTTCTCTGGCTGTGTGGACAGCATTTTCCATCATGAGTCTTTTGGAATTGACTTAGATCCTTGCATTGTTGAGAAGAGCCAAGTCTATCAAAGTCAGTCATCGTACAGTGTGGCTGTTACTATGTACAACATTCTCCTGGTTCTGCTCATTTCACTCTGCATCAGTTCATGTAAGTCTTTCCAGGTTTTTCTGAAGTCTGTCTGCTCATCATTTCTTAGAGCACAATAGTATTCCATCACATTCATATACCATAACTTGTTCAGACATTTCCCCAGTTGATGGGCATCCCCTTAATTTCCAATTCTTTGCCACTATAGAAAGAGCTGCTATAACTATTTTTGTACACATGGGTCCTTTTCCCTTTTTTATGATCTCTTTGGGATACAGCCCTAGTAGAATCACTGTGATTCTGAATGGGGTCATGGAGCAGTATGTACGCCCTTCCCAGCAGCCAAGGTATTGCGGTCTTGATTATGGTCCTGAGCAGGAGGTGTGTCTGTCAGTGCGTGGGGGTCAGAGTGCAGATGGAGACCGCCTGGTAGGATCTGAGGGTCAAGGCAGCAGTAGGGGAGTCCCAGCAACTAGTTGATAATAGGCATATTGAGGTATTTGCCCCTTTCAGTACTTAGCTAGGTCAGCTCTGCCTCAGGCTGACACTTTGTACAACAGACTTCCCCCACTCCCCAATTCTCTATATACCAGGCACTTCCAATTTACTCTGAATAGAACTTTTATGTACATAATTTTGTGCATGTGGTTTTCTTCACTAGATTGTGAGATCCTTGAGGGTAATAAATGTTTTGGGCTTTTATTTATATACCCAGGGCTTGGCAGAGTGCCTGGTAGCACTTAGTAAATGTCCTTTCTGGCAGCTAGGCTTTGGAGTCCAGAAGACCTGAGTTTGAATTCAGCCTCAGACACTTACTAGCTTTGTGACCCTGAGCAAGCCACTCTGTCCACCTCAGTTTCCTCTTCTGTAAAATGGAGATAATAACAGCACCTTGCTGTCAGAGTTGTTGTAAGGATCAAATGAGATACTAACTGTAAAGTGCTTAGCAGAGTGTCTGGAACATAGTAGGCACACTATAATTGCTAGCTATTATCAGTATTATTGTTATCTTCTATTTACTTATACGCTTAGCTGTCTCTTTTAGAACGTAAGCTTATAGAAGACAGGGACTGTTTCCTTTTTTATCTTTGCATCCTCAGGACCTAGCACATTGCCTCTACAAACCTCAGTGATCCCCATTGCAACCCTTCTCCTGTAGATTGCCCCCTCTATCATCCCTACCCACTCACTAAATCTTCAGCCTTTTCCTGTGTATTGGCGGATTCCCTACTGCCTACACGTCTCAGAAGTGACCTGAGTTCAAGGTTCTTCCCCCTTACTAGCCAGGTGACTTTGACTGAACAAGTCAGTTTCTGGCTCTGAACATTCATTTCCGTTTCCTCATTGGTAATAATAATTACACAACAAACCTTTGAAGGGTTGTTGTGACCATCAGTCAGTCAACAAGTAAATATTTATTAAGCACCTACTATGTGCTGGGCATTGTGCTAAGTATTGGAGATATTTAGTCTAATGGGGGTGACCACATGCAAACAATTATGTACAAACAAATGTAGACAAGATAAATTGGGGGTAGAATCAGAGGGAAGACATGAAGATGAAGGAGGACCAGGAAAGGTTTATAGAACGAGGGACTTTAGCTGAAACTTGAAGGAATTCAGGAAAGCCAGGAGGTGGAGATGGGAGAGAATTCTAGGCGTGGGGACAGCCAGTGAAAATGCTTCTAATAAGGAGATGTTGTGTCTTGTGTGAGGAATAGCAAAGAGGTCAGGGCCACTGAATCACGGAGCACTTGGGGTGAAGTGTAATTAGACCGGAAAAGGTAGAAGGGGGCCAGGATAGGAAGGGCTTTAAAAACTAGAAGACTTTATATTTTATCTTAAAATTTTTTTATTATATCGTTATGCATGACTAATGTTTAACATGATTGCACACGTATAACCTATATCAGACTGCTTGCTGCCTTGGGGAGGGGGAAGGGGAGGGAAGGAGAAAAATTTGGAACTCAAAATCTTTTTAAAAACGAATGTTGAAAACTATCTTTACATGTAGTTGGTGGGGCAGCTAGGTGGCACAACGGATAGAGCACTCCCTGGAGCCAGGAGGACCTGAGTTCAAATTCAGCCTCAGACACATAATACTAGCTGTGTGACCCTGGGCAAGTAACTTAACCCCATTGCTTAGCCAAAAAAAAAAGTTTAATTGGAAAAAAAATACTATTTACAAAAAAAAAATTATACTGTGTTATGGAAATGCTTGTTTCATTCCATAAATTAAAATTTTAAAAATAATAGGGAGCCACTGAATGAGGGCAATGCAACCTTTTTGATTGGGTCTACTACATATATTTACACAGTCTTAACTGGGTCCTCACTGCTGCCAGGCAATTCAATTATCAATTCACTCTCCCACTCTCTACAGAGGCTCTTCCAAACCTTTTCATCCCTCCTGAAACCTCCTGCTCCACCCACTCTCAGCTGAGGACCCTGTCTCATCTTTAGCAGACAAAACTGAGGCCACTGGCCATGAGCTTCCTCTTCTGCCCTCTTCTTCCTCAGTTCATATCCCTCATGTCTCCTGCCTCTATCTCCTTCACCTGTATCACGTGATGAGCCTTAAAAGACTATCCCTTGTATCTGCTCAAGCAATCCCATTCCATCCTGTCTCCTCCAAAGTATCATCCCTTCTCTATCACTTCATTTCAATCTCTCCCTGTCTACTAACTCCTTCCCTACTGCCTACAAACATGCCCGTGTCTCTCCCATTCTCAAAAAATCCTCGATTGATTTTTTTCCATCTCCAATAACTATCTTTCTATATCTCTTTTACCTGTTGTGGCTGAAGTCCTTAAAATGCTTGTCTGAGGCAGGTGCTTTCCACCCTAATTCAGCTTCCACCCTCATCATTCCACTGACACTACCCTCTCCAAAGTTACCGAGAATCACACACAATTGCCCAATCCAACTGCCTTTACTAAATCCTCATTCTCCTTGACCTCTCTGCAGCCTCTGACACTGCCGATCGCCCTCTCCTTCTCGATACTGTCTTCTCGTGGTTCTTAGGAGGCCACTCTGTCCTACCTTTCCGGCCAGTCCTCTTGCCTTCTTTGCTGGATCCTCCTCCACTCTTAACCATAGGTGTCCCCCAAGGTTCTGGCCTGGGCCCTCTTCCCTTTTTCCCCTCTATACTTCTCTTGGTGATTTCATCAGCTCCCAAGGATTTAATGACCACCTTTATGCTAACAATTCTCAAATCTACCTATCCTATCCTAATTTCTCTGCTGACTGCCAATCTCACATCTCCAACTGCCTTTCAGACATCTTGAAGTGGATAACCAGCAGACTTGAACTCAACATGTCCAAAACTGAATGCATTATCGTCCCCCAAAAGCTTTTTCCCCTCCTACTTACTGTTGAAAGCAACACCATCCTCGTAGCTGCTCCGGCTAGAAACCCAGAATCATCTTTCACTCTTTACGCCCTCCTTGAATATGCAATCCGTTGCCAAGGCCTGTCCATTTCACCTCTACAGCCCCCTCTGTCGTCACTCTAGTGAAGACCCTCATCAGCCTCCACCTGAGCTATCATAGTCTACTGGCGAGTCTGCCTGCCTCATGTCTCTGCCCACTCCAAATTACCCTCCACTTTCCTTCAAGTCTGCTCTATTTCACCACCCCCATGTGGTGTGGCTCGCTATCATTTCCCGGATCAAATACAAAAATCCTGTGTTTGGCCTTCAAAACTGACCTTTCTAGCCTTCTTATACCTTACTTGCTCTCGAGTCCTCTCAGACCCAGTCATCCTGGCCTCCAGGCTCTGCCACCAACAAGACAGTCATCTCTCGGCTGTGGGCATTTTACATGGTTGCCCCCCACTCCTGGAAATGCTCTCTTCTCATCTCCACCTACTGGCTTCCTTTAAATCCCCACCAAAACCCTTCTTCTTCAAGAAGCCTTTCCCAAGCACTCAATTATACTGCCTTCCCTCAGTTAATTATTTCCTATTTATCCTGGGTAGAGCTTGTTTTTACATATTGTTTGCTCTTTGTCTCTCCCCTTAGACTGTGAGCTCCTTGGGGGTAGGCACTACCTTTTGTCTCTTTCTGGATCCCCAGGGTATTTCACAGTGCCAGTAGTAGGCACTTAATAAATGTTTAAGGGGTGGTGAAGTAGATACAGCTCCAGGCCTGCAGTCAGGAAGATTAGCTCTCCAAGTGAAAATCTGACCTCAGACACTTAGTAGCTAGCTGTATGACCCTGGGTAAGTCACTTCCTCCTGTTTGCCTCACTTTCTTCATCGGTAAAATGAGCTAGAGAAGGAAATGGCAAACCACTTCAGTATCTTACCAAGAAAACCCCAAGTGGGGTCACAAAGAGTCAGACGTGGCTGAACAACAACAATAAATATTTGTAAGACTGTATTGAGGGATGAGAATAGAGATGGGGTACACAGGAGGGATAGTATGAAGGCAGAAATGACAGGGTTTGCCAACTGATTCCTGATGGAGGGCAAGAGTGACTAGAAGGATGATGGTATGATTTATAGTACTGGTGAAGTTAGGAAGAGGGAAGAGTTGGGGAGGGGAATCATGTGTTTAGTTTTGGACACATTGAGTTTTAGATGTCTACTAGACCTCCTGTTCCATATGTCCAATAGGCATTTGGAAATACTCCACTGCAGGCCTCCAATTCTAGACTGAAGGTCTCTAATTCCAGACTTGGAGGTCTCCAATCACAGACTTGGAGATCTGTTCAAGACTGGAGGTCTCCAACTCTTGGTTTCCTTCAGGTCACAGCTAAAATCTCACTCATTACAAGATGCCTTTCCAGGTCCCCCTTAATTCTAGGGCCTTCTTTCTGTTGATTATCTCAAATTAATCCTGTATTTATCTTGTTGATATATAGTTATTCCTAATTAACATAGACTATGAGCTGCCGGTGCAGGCACAGAGTAGACACTTACTAAATGTTTCTTGACCAATAAAAATTTGTTTAATTTAATTTTCTAATTGAATCGAGAAAGTAGTGGGGGAGAACGGAGGATGCTGAGAGGAGTTCTGAAGTGTGGAATAAGGGAGAAGGGGGAGCTTACTGTGAATGCCTTTAATTTTCTCATTGAAGTCAGAGGAAATTCTTTGCTAAGCAGAATAAAGGACAGGAACTTAAAATAAAAAAAGAAGAAACTCACACTTTCACACCCTTCCCCAAAGGCCATGATATCACCCCTACACACACACACACACACACACACACACACACACACACAAATTCACTTTCCGCAACACTCCACATTCTAAACATTCAATTTCACAAGACACCCTAAACAGAAAAGACATTCGATTTTTGAAAATATACCCCCACACCAGCCACTAGATTACAAGAAGCCCACTCCACACACACACATTTACTTTCACGTGCACCTCCTCCCTCCATATACAACGATACAGACACTCCCTTTCTCGAGCACACCACAACACCGAGCACGCTCCCCTTCCAACACACGCACCCAGGATAACTCACACACACTTTCGGCCCCGTCCTCCAAGCGGTGGGTGGGGCGGGGCTGCTGCTCCTTCTCAGTTCCCAGGCAACCAGAGCTCTGGGATCTCCTCGCCAGCAAAGCCAAACAGTCTCAGGAGGGTTCCCTCGACCTCCCTCACCCCAGTCCCAGCACGTCCCGCAGTCCCAGACAATTCACAGAAGCCGCTTCAAAGCCCACTCGGTCTGGGCGTTCGTGGGTGTAGGATCCGGGAAGGGGCCGGCGGGGAAGGGGCTTTGGGAGAGACCATCAGGCACGCTCCAGGAGCCTTTAGTTAGCCCAGGCGGGTGGAGACAGGATTCAGCAAATCCCTCCCCTCTCCTCGAGCAATCCAGTGCTTCGGGGAAGGGGGGGTGATCAGGGTGGGGCCAGGAATCCCCACGACCTGGCTGCTGGACAGAGGTGCCCCACGGTGGCCTGCTGGGGGGAGCTCGATATTGGGTCCCCTCCCTTGCCTCAGTTCTCGGGTAGGTGAGATGATCTCCCCCTCCCTATTTTCCAAGGGGCTTTCAAACGAGGCAGTATTTGTAAAGTGCTCAGCACGGTTCTTGGCCCAGGAGTAGGCGCCACATAAACGCTCATTCCCTACAGTGAGATGATCTCCCCCTCCCC
Organism: Phascolarctos cinereus; assembly: GCF_003287225.1. NCBI lineage: Eukaryota > Metazoa > Chordata > Mammalia > Diprotodontia > Phascolarctidae > Phascolarctos > Phascolarctos cinereus. The sequence goes on from NW_027555625.1 coordinate 60,501,972, forward strand.
ACTTTCCAAGGGTCTTTCAAACGAAGCAATATTTGTAAAGTTCTCAGCACGGTTCGTGGACCTGGAGTAGGCGCCACATGAATGCTCATTCCCTACAGTGAGGTTATCTCCTCCTCCCCACTAAGGGACCCTCTAGCCATGCCGGAGGTGGGGAGTGGGGACAGGGGGATATCCCGAGAAGAATAAAGCATGAGTGTGGAGCTCCGGGGAGGGGAGAAGAAGAGAGGTCCTGGCAGGGCAGGGCCCGGGGTGGGGCGGAGGAGGACGGGGCGCCCGCTGGACAGCCGTCGTCCCGCTCACCTGCGGCCGCGGAGCACGTGGGCCGTCGATTCCCAAACTTCAGGACACTGGCCAAAGGGCGCGAAAGTCTTGGGGGAAGGGGAGGCCAGGTGGCGGAAGGAGCCGCTTGGGACCCCGCCCCGGTCAGGTTACAAATTAGCCCGAGGTCTGGCGCTGGGCTCCGGCTGGGGGACAGGTGGAGAACAGCGGCGGGCAGGCAGGTGGACAGAAAGGCGGGCCGGGGTCTGCACTCTCGGTTCGGAGATTGCCTGGGAGTGAGGGGTCTTTCCCTCCGCCGCCATGCCTCTCTCCCGCCTTCCAACGCCGCATCTTCTGCATGGGGGAGGGGACCATTCCCTGGGGTCTGTTCTAGCTCTCCCGGGCTCAGCTGGCGGCTCCCCTTCTGTTTGGAGAACCTGGATCCAGCCCTCGGGGAGAGCCCTGTCTAGAACAGCCACCGACGCTCCGCTTTCCTCGTCCTGACGCCCAGCTCTGAAAGCCAGCCGGCCACAATCAAACGCAGCATTCGCTTCTGTTTTGTTCTCTGTTCCGGAGCGTTAATCCCGAGGCTTCCCCTTAGATGAGCAGCTCCGAGCCTGCGTGTCTCCTCTCTCAGCCCCCTCCCCTCTTTCTGCACCTAGGATTGGAGCACACAGTAGGCTCGAGAAATGCTTCCGCAGCTGGGAACTAATGCAGTGCATGGACTCGCAGAATTTGAGTGGCCTTAGAGGTCGGTTGCTCTAATTGCTAGTAGTAGGGCCATTATCAAAAACGAGGGTGGGGGTTTGAAGGGCAGCAGGGTGCCTTCCTGCTCCAACATTCTGTGTTCTAAGGGCCCTTTCCGCTCTTCCATTCTGGGATCTTAAGACTGCTGTCTACCTCTACATACCTGCTCCCTGGGTCACGTAGGGAGGAAGTGGCCTAGTGGAGTCGTAGCCCTGGATTTGGAGTCAATGACCTGCGTTTATGTCTTTGCCAACTTACTAGCCCAGGTGACCTTGACTGGGCAAATCATTTTCTGACTCTGAACCTCCTTTTTCTCGTCTGTAAAATGGCGGTAATATTTACACTATGTATTGTTGGGGGCATTCAGTCAACAAGCATCTATTATACACCTGCTAAGTGACAGACACTTTGCAGAGCACTGGGGAATCAAAGAACAGCAAACAACAGTCTGTGCTCTCAAGGAGCTTACAATTTAACAGATGCAAACAACTGTACAGAATAAACAGGATAGTCTGGGAGTAGTCTCAGAGGGGAGGCATTGAGAGTAGACACTGGGAAAGTCTTGTAGAAGGTGGGATTTTACTTAGGACTTGAGGGAGCCAGGGAAGCTGGGGGGGTGCAGAGAGGAGGAGAGAATTCCAGACTTGAGGGACAGCCAGTAAAAATGCTAAGTAGAGAGATGGAATGTCTTGAATGAGGGAGACAGCAAGGAGGCCCATGGATGCTGGATCTCAGAGTATCTGGGAATAAGGTGTGATTAAAGATAGAAAGAAGCCAGGTTATGAAGGATTTTAAAAGCCAGAGGATTTTATATTCGATCCTGGAGGTAATGGGGAGTCACTGGAATATATTGAATAGGGAGGCAGGTGATGTGGTTAGACCTAACTTCCAATGAAAGAGTGTATGCAAAACACTTTGTCAACTTAAAAGTCTTAATAAATAAATTAACATTAGTGTGTCTGGCCTGGGAAAGGCAGCCCCTTCTGAATGTTAACTTAAGCAAATTATCATCAGGGAAAGTAAACTTTGCTGGAGAAGCAGTCTCATAAAGTCCTTCTGTTCTTTGAACAGACAGGCACTAAAACCAAGTTACAGGGAAGGTGCAGGGAGGATTCAGAGATGAATAACACCTGCTTCTTTGCCCTCCAGGAGTCTATAATGTAGGGGAATAGAACCTGGGCACCAATAATTGGAACAGGAGGTGTAATGATGATAATGGAAGTGCTATCGGAGTTCAGATGTTGGGTTATCGTAAGTTCGGGGCTAAAGTCCCCTCAGGTGGACGCTTAGCAGCCACAGAACAAGAGTGGATCTTAATACCGCACTTTAGCGCTGGAAGCTCTAAAGAGGAAGCAGTCCGAGCCAGGACTGACCTGGAGGTGACCCCCGAACAGGGCCTTACTGTCCCCAGGTGACCTCGTACAGGCCCAAGTTGCCATTTTGTCCCCGTTGGGATATTTCCACCGGGCTTCCTGGAATCAGCAGCGTGGGCCGAGGGCCGAGGGCCGCAGGTGAGGGAGGACGTGACTTTGCCGTCCGTCCCCTCCGCCCTCCGGTTGGGGCATTCGGAATCCAGGCGCACCTGGCGGCCGGGGCCAGCGAGGGGCCGGCGGCCTAAACGGAGGGAACCGGGAGGGGCGAGGCCGGGTGGGGGCTGGGGTGGGTGAGTGTGTGTGTTGTCTCCTCTGCCTCCTCCTCTGATCTCCCCAAACCAATCAGGCCAGCTGCGCCGGGCCGATCCTCCCCTCCCCAGGTCCCTCCTCCACCACCCCGCAGGAGCCAATGCCCGCTCCCTAGGGGAGCCGCCTCCAGTCACGTGGCCCGGGCCGGGGCAGGTAACTCCGGCGAGGGCGGGGGCGGTGGGGGGAGCCGGAGCTGGCTGGGCCCTTGCCATGAAGCCAGAGGGGAAGAGCCCTAGCGCGGTCACCTCGCCTCCACTTGGCCCCGCGCGGAGAGGCGGCGGACGCAGGGCTGGAGGCGGCCGGACGGAGCAGCAGCCCTGGCTTCAGGTAGAGCCGCCCCGTCTGGGTTCCCCCCTCCCGGGTCTCACGGGGTCCCCTGTGTCGTGCTCCCGGTGCTCGGTGGGTGTCTCCGGCCCTGACCCGTGTCTTTGATTGTAGCCCTCCCCTCCCCGGGCCATGACGCCGCCGCCTCCTTCTGCGCACCCTGACTCCCTGGTGGTCTTGTTTGGGGCAACCGCTGGTGCTCTGGGGGCTAAACTGGGCTCGGATGAGAGGGAATTAATTCTCTTGGTGTGGCAAGTTGTGGATCTTCACAGCCGGAAGGTAGGGACGGCGGGGCCGCGGCCGGGTCGGTGCTGGTCGGTGGTGGTGGCGGCGCGGCGGCGGCGACGCTGGGGGCTGCGGGCGGGCTCGAGGCGCGCCGGGGCTGGGGGCGGGCGCTCCCGGGCCCCCGTCCCGGAGCCACAAAGGCGAGCCGGCCCTGCCCTCGGGGCGCTTCCCGAGCTGGCCGCGAGCTGCGCGCGCGTTGGCGTGCTGGGGGTGGGGGTGGGGGTCCGGCGGCTCCGGCCGCTCGGGGCCCCCCAGCTGGCTCCTTGGGGTCATGGGGGGGAAGGACGCGGGGCAGGCTTTGGAGGTGGGACGGGAAGGCCGCGGCCCACGGGGCGCGCCGGGGCTGGGGGCCCGGGCCCCCCGCCCGCCGCTGACTGCACCCCCTTTCCCCCCGCGGCCGCAGGTGGGGACCCTGCACAAGTCCCTGGTGCGCGCTGACGACACGGAGCTGAGCGAGCAGTGCAGGGAGGCGAGCGGTCTGAGCGCGGAGGGGCTGGGCCGGGCCGAGCCGCTGGACAAAGTGCTGCAGCAGGTGAAGGGTTAACGTGATTGGGGCTGGGGTCCCCGCCCCTCTCTGGCTTGGCTGCTTAGACTCTCTGCCTCCTCCCCCCCTCAGCACGTGTAGCTTCCCTCTGCCCCCACTTAGTTCAGCAAAGCTCTCCTTTAGGGAAAAACTTCCAGGGAAGGACTCGGCGCCGGAGGGGGGAGGGGAAGGGATCGAAATCTGCTCAGTTTGGGCTACTTCTCTCCCCCTCCTCAAGTATTACCCCTACCCCCGTGAGGCAGTTTGAGGGGATCCCCTGACTTTGGCGGGGGAGGGGGGCAGCTGGGAGTACTTGGGAGTTCCAAAGAGGTCTTGTTTTTGACGCAGAAGAGAGCTGGGTCGTTTTTTGTTTTATTTTTTGGGGGGTTCCAGTGTATATTGGGTGTCTGGGAAAATTCAGGTGGGGGTGTTGTGTTGGGGGGGTTGGCTGCCCCCTTGTAGTTAAGCCAAACCTGCCAGGGCAGTAGAACTAGTTTCTGTTGTTTTAAACTCTCAGTGACTGGGGTGATTTTTTGGGGAGGAGGGGTGGGAGTTTCTGCGAGGGGGGAAGAGTACTTCAGGGATGGGGGTGAGCCCCTTCTCCTGTCCAGCCTGGTCCCCTGCCCTGGATGTGGGGATGGGGGAGGGCAGGCTGTCCCCTCCAACTTTCGCAGGTCTGAGCTTGTCCTTGGTTTCACCAGAGGTTGGGGGTATATTATCCCTGCCTTTCCTATGAACCCCTTTATGACTTGAGCTACCGGGTCCAAGGCAGGTGGGATGGCAGGAAGGCCCCTAGGGGGGTGGGTGGGCATGGTGGGGTGGAGTAGGTAATTCAAGGGCCTGGGAAGAAACAGATTTTCCTGTCACAGTGGGGCTGGGCCAGGCATCAGGCCTAGGCTTGGGATCCAGCCTGGTGGGAAAAGCACATTTGGGAGAGCTGATGGTGCCTTTCATTTCTGCCTTGTGCTACCCTCATCATGGGTCTTTGAGGCCTGATCTCTGTTCTCTGTAGTATTTTTGCATGGTCCCCTTTCCTCCTGATCTAGGAAGGGCCATATCTTTCCTCTTAAGTTTCCCCTCCTCCTTCCCAAATTCAGTCATGCCCCAGGGGAAGCTCATAGTTGTATGCCTAACGTTAGAGGGGAGATGCTCAGCATTTTTCGCGCCTTCCTTCCTGCCCCCCCCCAAATATTTCAGATATAGCAGGGGCCTAGACTGGTGGACCTCTTCTGGGATCTATAGGTGACTCAAAAAGCTGGTGTGGGTGTGAGACTTTCATAGGCTTCAGTGGGGTATAATTTAAAGAGCACTGGTTTTACAATCAGAAGACTAGGTTTTGAATCCTGGTTCTACCATTTGCCTATCTCCTCCAGCCTCAGTTTCCTCATCTAATGAGGTAGTAGGTGTTTTTTTTTTCCTCTAGAGTCCCTTACATTTCATAGGTTCAGTGAATTTTCCCACCTCCACCCCTCTCTGATGGCAACTTGCCCTGACCTCTGAATAGGGAGGATAAGGTAGGGACAGGTTGTTTGGGTTCCTGGCTCCTTGCTGACTAAATGTGCCTGTGGGCTTCTGCTTGTGCTCTCAGGGGGCCCTACCCACTACATACATATCCCAGGTCACCCCATTGGTACTTGAGTCTAGGGGGGAGCATTCAGCCCTTGATTCCTGGGTTTGAGGGGAGGGAACTTGGATATCTGTCCTTTAGCTTATTGGCAGGGAGTGATGAGACAACCTTAGGGAATCCTAGCTATTGGTCAGGAGAGGGGGATATGCTGCACAGAATGGGGACTTATTTAATCATAGGGGAACCATGAGGTTGCTAACCGCTATGATCTCCCCTACCCGCAAGACCAGAGGTTCCTCCCTAGGAAAAGGAGATCCTTTTCTGGGGGATGGGGCTGGTGATGGATAAAAAGCCTGGTGGTCCGTCATCTTGGCCATTTGTCTGTGGGAGAAGGCCCCTTTTACTTTTGGGGGGCAGATGAGGACAGGAACAGTTTGGGAGTGGATTTTGAGTGTTTGAATAGACACTGATGGCCTGGATCCCTCTCCATTATGCCCTTCCCACCCCATCAAGGCAAGGCTGCTACCTTGCCAATATTTGTATTCATGACATTCCCACTTGAGAGTTCAGGTCTTGCTTGGTGTCTGGGTCTGGGTATGTCAGCCTGCCTCTCCCGCTTTCCCGAAACCCCTTTTCATTCTCAGTTTTGCTTTATAGGGTAGGGGAAAGTGACTCATTTTTCATGATTCCTCGCTCCCTCCCTTTCCCAATGGAAATAGCTTGATCAGCACTGGAGGTGGGGTGGGGAACAAGTCAAGAGTGAGAAAAATTGGGTGTGATGGGTTCCTCGTCCCCTAAGGTAATCAGTTGGAGGTTCCATGATTCTCCAGTAGGGCAGTTTCCAGCGGAGATTCTCCTTTGACTTGGGAGGCCCAGGGACCTTGTTGGGTAGGATGGGAAATGGAGCTCTTCACCCTCTTGATGTTCTTATTTGTGGCTTCTGACCCCAGTCTTTCTAAGCTATATATCCCTACTACTTTCCCAGCTTCTCCATAAGGGGGAAGGGACAACAGTGGCCTCACATTTGGCCCCAGTGGAGCATGCTAGGGAGGAAGGAGCCTTAGCCTTGGAGTCCAAAGTCCTTGGTTCAGATTCTACCTTTAAAATAAGGGGATGGGAATAGAGAATCTCTAAAGTGTCCCCCAGTTCTCACATCCTGGGATCTAGGGGGTGGAGGCTAGGCAGGGCTGTTTGGGAATGGGCCTTGCTCGTCCTAAGTAGACACTTGGGAACCAAGGATTGGTGATTGCTATGTTGTAGGCTGGTCAACAGAGGCAGTATCTAGGAGTTCTCATGCTCTGTTCCCATTAGCCCTGTTCCTTTGTCTTTTCTGTAGAAGGGTGTCTTCTAGGAGGCAGTTAGGTGGCATAATGGATTTCCTGGGGTTAGGAAGACCCGAGTTCAAATCCTGCCTCATAGACTAGCTTCGTGACCTTGGGCAAGTCACTTAACCTCTTCCTTGGTTTCTCCAGTTGTAAAATGAGGATAATCTCACAGGGTTGTTGTGAGATAATATGTGTAAGTGCTTATTAGCCCAGTGCCGAGCACATAGTAAGTGCTTAATAAATGCTTATTCCCTCCCCTGCTGATCTCTCCCTGGGAGGTGGCCCGCTTTCTGTGTTCTGGGTCCCTAGATTGGGAGCCCTGGCATATAAACGTGCCAGTGAAGGTGTGTGGGCAGAGGCCTCCACCATGAGAACGCTCCCTTTGCGGAGGCTGGCCTAGCCCAAACTCCCAACTGTGGGGAGACGCCTTAGCGAGCCCAGGCCTGTCTGAGCCTGGGCGCCGCCTCTGCCCCTAGCCTTGTGGGTTCCCTTGCTTAAGTCTCCTGCTGTCTCCCTTTCTCAAACGCTGCTCTTTGGATCAGATTCAGCATTTATTAAGTGTCTGTTAAGTGCAGGACCCCCTACACTTGCTGTCAGTGAGTATTAAGTGTCTGCTGTGTGCCGGGCATTGTTCTGAGGGTACGACATGGGGATCCCTTCTGCCAAGGATACAAAGATGGCCTGCCTTCAGGGAGGAGCTGAGAGAGAGAGAGAGAGAGAGAGTGAGAGAGAGTGAGTGTGTGTGTGTGTGTTGTATAGTGTAAATGTGATGTGTAAACAGATGCCCCACTGCAAGGTAGTAGGTAATTAAAGGTACAAATGAGGAGCAGGCAGAGATCTGGGAGCTTGAAGGAGAGAGCTCTTTTACTGAGGCTGGAAAGCTTGCTTCCTGGGGGAGGGAGGTGGTGTCCCAGGTGGCCCTGGCACGGCAGGAGGGAGGGACAAAAGGGTTTCAGCCCGTTCAAAGCCTGGTGTTTGGTTGGAGCAGAGGGATGAAGCCGGGAGAGCAGGGAATGACCGGTGACAGAGAGGAGGCAGGTGCCCTTGCAATGCAGGCAGTTTGAAGGGTGTAAGGTGAAATGAGGCTGGGCAGGTAGGCCCCAGAGCCTCTTGGTAGAGGGCCTTGAACGTCTGGCTTAAGGACGTTCGGTGGGGGAGGGCAGGCCTTCAGACTTCCATCAGCTTCAGTTAGAACCAGCATCTTGGGAGGGAGGGCCCCCGTCCACTCTGATGAGCTGATGACCTTCCCCCAGGATGGGGAGATCATGGCATTGGGGTTGAAGACCCAGAGGAACAAATGTCTTGGTTGAGGGGAAGGCCTGCTTTTCCTCGTTCCTAGCTCTGTAACCTTGAGTAAGTCTCTTACCTCTGGGTCTCTATAAACATAATACCTGTAGCATCTTCTCATGGAGTTGCTAAAAGGATCCAATCAGAGGTGTTCAGATAGGCTCTTTTTCTTTAAGCAGGAGGGTACCAGACATCAGTGGAGTATCATTGTAATTTTTTCAGGTGAACTGAGGCTCAGAAAGGGATAGACCTGAGCTGCTTGACAGTTTTTTTTAAAATTTTTAGGCAATTGGGGTTAAGTGACTTGCCCAGGGTCACACAGCTAGCAAGTGTCAAGTGTTTGGTCTGAAGCCAGATTTGAACTCAGGTCCTCCTGACTTCAGGGCCAGTGCTCTATCCACTGTGCCACCTAGCTGCCCCTTGACAGTTTTGTTTTTGTTTTTTAACCCTCTCTCCCATCCCCACCCCCAGCCCCCACCTCCAGTTTCCTAAGCAAACACTGCCTAGTACTCGGTGGATGTCAATACAGCCAGGGCCAAAGCTCATTCTGTCCTGGAAGGTTTGTCCTTGGGGAAGGGGCAGTCTGTTAGCCAGTCCCTGAGTCAGGCAGGCTTCTCTCTGGGCTCTGTCCATGGCTCTGGGGGCTGTGAAAAGGGGCTCTGAGGTGAGGCGGGAGCTCTACTAAGGCTCGTCTGACGTCCCCTCTGAAGCCTCTGCTGCTTGGCGTTGGCCCATGGAGAGCTAGGGGCAGGGCTGGGGTTGTCTGTTTGTTTTGTTTTTTGTTTTTGATCCAGTGTAGCCAGGATTTAGGCCCTAGATCTTTCTGTGGTTCTCTTCATGGCCTGGGCCCCAGAATTGCCCAAGATTAGAGCTTGTACTGGCTGAGCACACAGGTGACTCCACTGGGTTTATAGATCTGGGGTTCCCTCCCGTCTCCCTTTCTCTGTCCCTCTGTCTCACAGGGGATGTTTTTAGGGCCACTTGGCTAGCTCCTAATCTGGGCCCCAGAGTCCCAGGGATGGGGAATGAGATGAAACTGTTGAGGTGGGTCCTGGACACAGGCTTTCAGTAAACAGCTGCTGGCATTCTTTTGCTGCCTTCTCTCCATCTCTTAATTTCTCGTTATTCTTTGGGGAGGGGGAGGCAGTTATTGGGCTCATTTATAGGGGGCATTTATAGTGCTTTAAGGTATATAAAGCATTTTACAAATATTGCATTCGATCCTCCCCACAACCTTGGGAGGTAGATGTGCTATTACTATCCCCATTTTACAGATGAAACAACCGAGGTTAAGTGACTTGCCCAGGGTTACCCTGTTAAGTGTCTGAAGATAGGTTTGAACTCAGGACTCCAGGTCTAGAACTCTATCCATTGTATCACCTGGGTGCCTCACTGTGCACCCTCATGAAAGCTGTGCTGGGTGTTCATTTCTTGGATTTCCTTCAGGCCCAAAACCTCCCCCCTTCCCCATCTGAACTGGGTCCAGGGTAGTAGCCAGTTTGATCCGTGGAAAGGCGGTGGGGGGAAGTCTATTCCCATCCTGTTCCCCCAAACCCCACACACTCCCAACCCATTCCCCCAAACACACACACTCTCTCCAGGTGTGGCCCAGTGACAGAATCTTGCTGGACCAGTTTTTCAACCTGAATGTTCTCTTATCCTCCCCAATCCCTTGGTTAATGTGGACAGATGTGGCCACGTGTCTTGTGCACTCAAGCTTGAGTGAGTGTGTGTGTGCGAGAGAGAGCTCCACACACACACACACACACACACACACACACACTCTCTCTCTCTCTCAAGTGGCTGGTGTTTAGTGTAGGAGACATACTTGGGGGTGGAGGGGAAGCAGGGTGTCTAAGGCTAAGGCCCTGGTAATTTCAAAGATTCCTCCTCCCTTCCCCCCCATACACACATCTGATTTCTTCAAGGGTCCTCGCCTTCCTAGAGGAAGAGGGAGTTCTAGGGGTTTACTTTGGTGCTTTTGGGGGTATTGGGAGAAGACCCATTCAAGGGCAGTAGGTTTTTTTGTTCAGTGGTTGCCTTCAGAAGGCTGATGCACTGTGGCCTGCTTTCTCCTGGTCTCAGGCCTGGACTGGGGTGGGGAAGCACTGGGAGCCACTGGGGTGTTTGCCAAGCAGGATAGGACTGAAGCAAGCCCAAGCCTCCTGTTCCTTCCCAGCTCCTGGCCCTGAGGAGGGAGGCCTGCTCTCCTCATCCTACAGCCCAACCAGTTACTCCGGCTTGGACCCTGGGGGCCCCCCCTCACCCCCAGACCTCTCCCTTCATGCTCCAGGCTGCCGGGTCCCCGCCTGGGCAGGCCAGGGGAGGAAGAAGTCGGGAGAGAGTTGGGGAATGGCGGGCGTGCCCGGGCCGTGCCGCTGACCAGCGCCCTCGTCTTCCTCCTCCAGTTCTCACAGTTGGTGCTTGGGGATGTGGAGCTCCTGGGTGGAGGCTCCTACTCGCTCTGCACAGATGGGCCGCTCCTGGTTCGACAGGTCCTCCACCCGGAGGCTTCCAGAAAGGTGTGAGGCGGGATGGGGAGACTCTGGGTGCTGGCGAGCCCTCGGGACGGGCTTTTGGGCTCTGCTTTCTGCCTCTCAGCTCACCACCCCCACCCCCTCGCCCTCAGAACCTGGTGCTCCCCGACTCCTTCTTCTCCTTCTACGATCTGCGTAGGCAGTTCCACGTGCGGCGGCCTGAGGCTGGCCCAGCCCGAGACCTCACCGTTTCTACCATGGCCCAGAGTATCCTTACCCTCCCTTGATCTCTCTTGGGGAGAACTAAGCAGAAATCAGCTGTGGTTGGAAGGGGGTGTGTCCGTGTCCGTGGGCGTGTCCTTGCTCTGTGTCCCCACAGAACTTGGAGACGCTCGGGGCCTCAGGAGAGGGCCTGGGGACCCCTGTGGCCATGGGCACAGGGTGTGTGCTGTCCCTGTGGTTGTTCACTTCCACGTAGAGAGAGTTTTCCTTCACACATCCCCTCCAACTTCCCAGACTTGGGGCTGGAAACAGATGCTGCTGAGGATGACTTTGGTGTGTGGGAAGTGAAGACCATGGTGACCATCATCTGCCATCTCCTCTCAGAACAGAGTGAGTGCCCCGCTCCGGCGCTGCCCCTGGCACTCTCGGTCCCCCTTTGTGCCATGAGGCCGTCCTCCCGAGCCCCCGCCCCTCATCCGTTTCTCTCTCTCAGATCACAGCTTTATGGAGCCTGAAATCGTCAAGTGCAAGTATGACTCTGGACCCTGGTAAGATGCCTGGGGCCGGGAAGGGAGAGGGGCCCGGGCGGTCCTGAGGAGGGGCCTCCTGACGGCGCTTCGCTTTTGTCCCTCCGCAGCAGCAAGGCCGAGGTAGTGGACAACGAGACGGTCGTCCGAGCGAGAGGCCTTCCGTGGCAGTCCTCTGACCAGGACATAGCCCGGTTCTTCAAGGGGCTCAACATCGCCAAGTGAGGGGGCCGTGGGGGACGTGGAGGGGAGGATAGGACGTCGCCCACCTGCAGGGGGAGAGGGGCGCCCCTGGGAGCCTGGCGTGACCGTGCCATCTCTGACCCCCTCCCAGGGGTGGTGTGGCACTGTGCCTGAATGCCCAGGGCCGGAGGAATGGGGAAGCGCTCGTGCGATTTGTGGACTCGGAGCAGAGAGACCTGGCCTTGGAGCGTCACAAGCACCACATGGGCGCCCGATACATTGAGTGTGTGTGTGTGTGTGTGTGTGTGTGTGTGTGTGTGTGGAGAGGGTGGTGTGTGTGTGTCTCTATGTATGTGTGTGGGTGTGTGTGGAGAGGGTGGTGGGTGTGTGTGTGTGTGGGTGTGTGGAGAGGGTGGTGTGTGTCTCTGTATGTATGTTTGTGTGTGTGTGTGTGTCTGGGTGTGTGTGGAGAGGGTGGTGTGTGTGTGTGTCTCTATGTATGTGTATGTGTGTGTGTGTGTCTGTGTATATATGGGGGGTGTGGAGAGGGTGGGGTGTGTGTGTGTGTTGTGTGTGTGTGTTTGTGGAGAGGGTGGTGTGTGTCTCTGTGTGTATGTATATGTATGTGTGTGAAGAAGGTGGGGTGGGCCTGGGGGCTGCTTACGCCAAGCTAACAGGCGTGTGTGTGCCTCCTACTTGGCAGGTGTACAAAGCCTCAGGGGAAGAGTTCCTCAAGATTGCAGGGGGTGAGTGACTGCTGCTGGGGAAGGGGATGGGGGAAGGAGAAGACGGGAGAGCCAGGTTCTGGTTCTCTTAAGGCCGTTGATCCGCGTAGCCTTAGACAAGTGGCTTCTTTTTGGACCTTAGAAATCTCTGTAGTCTTATAGCTGGGAGATGGTGTGAACCTGGCGGAGGCTTCTGGTGACTAGTCTGTTCCGTGCCAGGCACTCTGCTGAGCACTTTATAAACACGATTTCACTGGAGCCTCTCAGCAGCCCTGGGAGGCTGTTATTACCCCATTTTACAGTTGAAGCTGAGGCGGAGTGGCTGTCTGAGGGTTGCCCAGCGCTCTGTCCACTGAGCTGCCCAGGCGCCTTATGACTCGACAGGGGGACCCTGTTACTTCCTTGGCAGTGTCCTGGGGTTTGGCACACACCAGGCTGTCCCGCTTCTTCACCGTGTGACTTTGGGAAAGTCATTTACCTTCTCTGGGCCTGTTTTCCCTGGGTGGAACCCATGTCCTCTTGAGTCCTAAACCTCTGGTCTGCCTCTTCCCCCCCTCCCTGTGTCTCCTTCCACATCTGTTCGTTCCCCAGGCACGTCCCATGAGGTTGCCCAGTTCTTGTCTCGGGAGGACCAGGTGATCATTCGCATGCGGGGGCTACCATTCACAGCCACGCCGGCAGACGTGCTGGCCTTCCTGGGTCCCGAGTGCCCAGTGACCGGCGGTGCCGAGGGCCTGCTCTTTGTCCGCTACCCGGATGGGCGCCCCACGGGTGACGCCTTCGCCCTCTTTGCCTGCGAGGAGCTGGCTCAGAGCGCGCTCCGTAAGCACAAGGGCATCCTCGGCAAACGCTATATCGAGCTGTTCCGGAGCACGGCGGCCGAGGTTCAGCAGGTATCGGCCGACGGCCGCCCCAGTCCCTGCGGCGATCCCGGTGGAGGGAGGTGTGTCCGCCTGCCGTCTGACACACCCTCTGCGCCTCCCCTTTGGTTTCCATCAGGTCCTGAACCGCTACATGTCAAGCCCGCTGATCCCGACGCTCCCAGCCCCTCTGATCCCCGTGCTGCCTGCCCCGTTCCCCTTGGCGGGGGCGGGCGTGCGGGACTGTGTTCGTCTGCGGGGCCTGCCTTACACTGCCAGCATTGACGACATCCTGGGCTTCCTGGGCGAGGCAGCCGGAGATATCCGGCCCCATGGGGTGCACATGGTGCTAAATCAGCAGGTGAACAGGGCGGACCTGGCGGGGGGCAGGAAAGGGTGTCCTGAAGAAGGAGGGGAGCGGCCGGGAGGCAGGTGGCCATGTGGAACGGCCTGCAGGGGAATAAACGAGCGTTGGCACGTGCAGGGCCGGCCATCCGGAGATGCCTTTATCCAGATGAAGTCCGCAGACCGGGCACTTGTGGCCGCCCAGCGGTGCCACAAAAAAATGATGAAAGAACGCTATGTGGAGGTTTTTCCCTGCTCCGGGGAGGAGATGAGCCTTGTGCTGATGGGGGGTACTCTGAGCCGAAGTGGCATGTCCCCCCCACCCTGCAAGTTGCCCTGTGAGTGAATGCCTTCATTGTCTCTCCACCACCACTGTCCTGGGCTGCTGGGGCATCAGGGTGGGTTTCCTTTCAAGTGGGAGGTCAGAGCCCTCCTGTAAAAGCTTGGGGAATTAGGAAGGGCGCTTATTTGGAGCAGGTAGAACTTTTTGTCTTGCCATGGAACAGGGAAGACATTTCTTTTTCCCTCCTTACTCTGGGACTGACTTCTGACTAGGAGAAAAGGAGTGTGTGTGTGTGTGGGGGGGGGGGCCTGGCTTTGATTCAGCCCCATGGTCTTTTGTCTACCCCAATAGCAGTCAGGATTTAGGTATGAAACCCGCTTCTGACACTGTTCTTTGGGACTTCTCTCTGAGCACCTCATTCATCTTCCATACAATGAGGGAAGTTAACTCTATATCTTGGCCCATGTTTTTTCTTCCCAGGTCTCTCCCCGCCCACATATGCTGCCTTCCAGACAGCCACAGCTGTGATCCCCACTGAGGCCACGGCCGCCCTCTATCCCCCATCAGCCCTTCTCCCTGCGGCTAGGGCTCCCTCGGCCCCAACCCCCGTCACCTACTACCCCCCGCCAGCCACTCAGCTCTACATGAACTACACGACCTATTACCCCAGGTATGAGTGGGGCTGCCCTGGGGGATCTGGTGCATGGGCCTCAGAGCAGCTCTGGGCACCTCCTTCCCCACCTCTCTGACCCTCACAAACTCCTGACGCTCCTTCTTTCCCCTTCTCTCGTTCCATCCCCCACAATGCCAGTGCCTCTCTGCCCCTGACAAATACACCAATCTGGGCCCACTTGGTGGGTCCTTTCTTCCTTACCCCATGCTCCAAGCCTCTGAGACTAAGTGTTTGTAGCTGGGAGTGACTGGTAGGTGAGCTACCCTGGGGCAGAGCAGGGGGATGAGAGGAAGGAAGCTGGCCTCTGACTATACTGCCCCAGCCTACTGCCTACCTCCCCCTTCTCTTTAGAGACCTCTCGTTTTCCTCCTCCTCAGCCCCCCAGTCTCTCCTACTACTGTGGGCTACCTCACCGCTCCCTCGGCAGCTGTGGCCCCAGCCCCTGCCTCTGTCCTGCAGCAGCCAGGAGCCCTGGTGAGGATGCAGGGACTCCCGTACACAGCTGGCGTGAAGGACATTCTCAGTTTCTTCCAGGGCTACCAGGTGAGTCCCCTTGGTCCCAGAGCCTTCCCTGGACAGTGGCCCCAGCGTGGTGACCCGTTCTTCTTAGTCCCGGTCTCCAGAGGGAGAGGGATGGTCGCTCCCCGGGGCCTGAGAGATTCTGGTTTGGTGATGGGCTTGGAGATCAGCCTGGGAAGATAAATTTGCTTCTCTTGGTCTTAAGGTTTACAAAGTCCCTTTCTTTGGAGGGAGATCATGCAGATATTAGCCCTAGTGTGCAGATGAGGAGGCTGAGCATGAACGTGCCTGGCCCAGCCCTAAACAGAGACTCTTAACTCTAGTGCCCGCGTTCTTACCATGCAAAGAGTGGGTCTCTTCTCTCTGCCCTGGGGCTGGCACACCTCAGCTAAGGGGCCCAGGGTAAATAGAGGCTACAGGGTTCCCCTTGAGCCTCGCTCTGAGATGAACCCCCCAGAATCTGCCCTTCTGACATTGCACCCTCACCTCCATCTTGGCATCCTCCCTGATCCCTCTGTCACCTTCTGTAGCTTGCCCCCGATGACTACGCCAATCTGGTCCCAGTTGGTGACCCCCCCCGCCCTGTTCTACAAGCCCCCAAAGAGTGGGTGTGCTTGTAGCTGTGAGGGACCCGAGAAGGTAAGAGGCCGTGGGGGGCCCCTTGCCTCCTGCCTGGCTGTTGGGCTCTGACCGCTCCACTAATCAACTGGTTCTTCTTGCCAATCAGCTAACCCAAGGGCCTTGGTGGGTGTGCTGTGATTGTGGGACCTGCTGGGATAATGGGGGTGGGGGCAGTGATCTTTTTCCAACTTTTTAAAAAACAGATTTTTCTGTCCCTGGCTCCTTAAGACTTTCTGTTGCTCTGCTTCCATATTCCCTCCTGTTCATAATGTGACGGTGGTGGGATTATAACATGTTTGTAGTGATGTAAGGTTCACATGGGTTGCAGGGCTATCTCTTCCGATTGCCTAGGAGCCACTCTGGACTAGGGTGGCTGGCCAGGTAGACTTGACTTCCTGTGCCTCCACCCCAGCCTGGCCCAGTCCCCTCATGCCTTGCAGCTACAACCCCACACCCTCTTCCCGCTGACTTCTTCTGGAGGACTCAGCCCCTGCTCCCCCTGTCCCCCCACAGCTCCCAGCAGACTCTGTCCTGGTCCTCCACAGCTTTAGCGGCCGGCCTCGGGGCGATGCCCTCGTCACCTTTCCCAGCCTGGATGCTGCACGTCGGGCGGTGGCTGAGGAACACGGCCGGACCCTGGGTGGTCAGCATGTCCAACTCTCCCTGGTATGACCCAGTATGCCAGGGGAGAGGGTCTAGACCCTTTTGTCTCTGACACCCAAGTGCCTTGAAGGGGAGAGGGGTGGAAGGGGCCTTCCTTCCTTCCCCCCTCCCCTCAAACAGCCCCTTCCCCTGTATAACCTGTGATCCTTGCCTCCTGCTCTCAGCTCCCCCAGCCTTTGAGTTCTGCAGAGGTGGACGACCCAATCCCTTTCTCCCCTCAGTAGTTATGGGTGGCCTTGGGTTCCTAGCCCTTTGTGCCCATCCTGAAGCTTGGCCTCAAGTTTAGGGGGTTGGGGTGAACAGCCCAAAGTGGGGCCTCCTCCCCACCCTCTGCACTGCCAGGCTGTAACCCTTTTAAGTTATATATATTTTTTTAATTTAAGCCAATGCAGAAGGGAGTCCCTGTTTACACATGTGTGCACATTGTACATTGTGCCTATATGTGGGACTGCTCTGGTCAAGACTGTGCATGGTCCAGGGTTTGTGGGTTGTAGGCCTGTCTAGCCCCAAGGATAGAAATGGGCTGCGTCCCTGTGTCCATCTGTTGTGGCTTGTTTCAGAGGAGACCCAAGCTGTGGCCCTTATTCTTCCCCTTGAAGAAAAGGGAGCCCCAAGGCCTGACCTCCCTCTCCCCCCATGGGTGTGAGTACGGGGTAGGTAGGGCTGGGAAGAGCATCCCCTTCTCATCCTGTATTGACCCAGACAGGCAGCCTTAGGCCTGAAGGGAGGAGGCCTTTGAATAAAAGATGGAAACACTAGCACTGCTTCTGTCCTGATTCCGAACCCATCCCCTTGGGGAGGATGTTTGGAGATGCTGATGGGGGGAATCCACGTCCTAATAATACACAGAACTGGGGCCCTTAGGTATCATCAACTCATTTTAAAACCAAGGAAACAGGCCATAAGGAGAGACTTGCCTACCAGGTAATTGAATGGACTCTGTTTAATGTCCAGCGCTTCTTCCTGGCACGGTTTTCTGTTACTGCGCTCTGTACCTCCCAGGCTTGTAACTGAGGGTTTCTGCTTCACTCCCCCCCCCCTCGCCCCCCACCTGGAAAAATGTGGACTACATATCTCTCAATGTCCCTGCGGGGCTCGGGAGCTAGTGACTGCTGTTTTGCCCAGCAGAGGGCACTCCGGGATCATGGGCCGAAAGCCTGGGACACAACCTAAGCACAGTCCTGTCCTCTTTCCCCAGCCCTTCCAAAGTTGGTGCCATTGGGGGGTGGGTTGGGCGAGCTGTTGACTGAGCAGGCTTAGTCTGGAAGGCCACTGAGAAAAGATGATGAGGGTGTTGATAAGTTTCTTGGGCGAGGGGGATGGATGTTTGGAAAAGGGAAAGATTGCCCCCTTCTGGGGTTGGGAAGAAGGTGTTGCTTAGGTGATGGGCGTGATAGCCACTCAGTGTCTGTTTAGGGCCCAGCTCTATGTGACTTTGAACAAGTCACTGAACAAGTTACGGTAGGCCTCAATTTACTGGAAGAATTGGGGTTAAACAAGATGACCTAAATGTTCATCTAAAGTTATGTTTTGTTTTTTTTTTCCTGCAAGGCACCATGGCGACTAGCCTACCTTAGGGCAAAGATCTGCCTTTAAAGGCTACCAGGCACATACTGGCCCAAACATAGGTGTGTTGGGCTTTATTCTTGAGACTATAGTTATCTCCATTGGAAGAGAGTGTTTACTTCTATCCGGAGTTCTGTATGCCAATGAAATCACAGGTCTGGGCTAAAAGAAATTTCATCGTACACTAAATATGGCCCCTAAGCTAGGCAGAACGCGGTGGCAAAGATTTGACAGAGTTTAGCATGGCTTTGATGTGTGAGGATTCAGCTTGCCTAAATGATTTCATTTGTGCAACTACTAGAGATTTCTGTGACCCAGAGAAATTTTTTTTGTATTTTTTCCCCACAAGTGTGATTTTTTCCCAGTGACCCTTATCTCCCATGATAGTCTTCCCCCATAACAAAGTAGAATTAAGCACAGGAAACCAATACGTTAGCCATGTCTGACAAAGTGCCATCACTTACCTCTGCTAAAATAAGGGATGTTTTATTCTCTCCTAAGGTTGGAATTGGTCACTATATACATTAGAATTCTGATGTCTTTCAGTGTTTTCCTTTATTGTGCTTTTCTAAGTTTGGTTTTGCTTGTCTGAATTCTTCATATTTGTCACATTTCTTTACATTATAAGAAACAATATTAAGAATTCAGAGAAGCTAGACTAGTTTTCCATAATTTCATGGAGAGGGGTAGGATTTGGGCAGGAGGATAGAGAAGGGATGCTGAGGATAATTTTCCCTAATAGGCATATGTTCCTTTCTTTGCACACTTACATCCTTGACTGATTCTAACACACTTCTGTGGGAGAAAGAGGCTGTATTAGCCTCAGTAAAAGAATTGGGGTTGTGGTGGTGGGGAGATTTCAGTATGAGGAACATACAGCAAAATGGACAGTGGGGGTAAAGATGTTTGAGGAGAAAGTGGATGAATTTTCCAAGAGAAAAGGCCAAGGAAAAAACTGAGGGTGACTCAGTTAAAAGGTAGAATATCAGACAACAAGCCACTGGAGAGTTTAGGACTAAGCCAGTGGGAGCACTTGGCAGGCGTCGCCAACAGACTGAGACCAGGCTGATTTGGCTGTTGAAAATCCCATGGGGACAGTGGAAAGTTTGTTTCTTTTACCAGCATGAGAATGCATCTTTAATAATCACCATATTTGTAATAATAATATATAACACAATAACTATTAAATACAGTTTCATAAGGATTTGACAAAGTGTTGGGGTTTTTTTTGATAGGGTACTCATGACAAACAGCACAACCAGTCGGCTAAGCTGTTTTTATGAAACCAAACAAACCCCTCAAGATCTTTTATGTCCATAATCTCAACCCTCTCGCATTATATTTTTCTACATGTCAATGAGGCAAATAAGTCTAGTGTGAGATTTATATAAATTAAGTGCAGTGGGTCTCAACAAGTGCTAGTAAAAACTCCGACAAAAACTGCTTTATATAAAAGTATCTACTATAAGGGCAGCTAAGTGGTGCCATAGTGCATAGAGTGCCAGGCCTGCAGTCAGGAAGACGGCTTCCCAATTCAAATCTGGCTTTGGTGTAAGTCCGGGGAAAGCATGTAACCCTGTTTGCCTCAGTTTCCTCATCTGTAAAAATGAGAAGGAAGTGGCAAACCACTCCAGTATCTTTACCAAGAAACCCCCAAATGTGGTTACAAAGAACTGGACAAGACTTAACCACAAAAACCTACATATGTTTCAGATTTGATTTTTTTTAAATTTTGTAAATTTTAAAAAGATGGGTGGCTGGAAGAGGGTATTACAAGTCAGAGACAAAAAAGAGTAAACAGTTCTAGGAAAATTGTTTTGGCATAATTTTCGGGACTGACCAAAATGACAAAGTTGTCACTAGAGTTGGGAGCATCTTGACATGAGGTAACTTGGTCAAGTGTAAAGTCTAGCATTCAAGTCCTGGTTGTGCCACCTGTGACATGCACAGTGGATGTAGGGAGTTAGACTAGACCTAAAAATCCTGAAGAGAGAGAGAATGGTGTTTGACTGTCCGCTCTGCCAGTAAATAAATGTGACCAATTTCACTGGGTTTTGATTTTTTTGTTTTGTTTTTGTATATCCCATGCCTGACACGTTGTTGATTGAGTCTAACTCTGCTATTTTCCTGGTTGGGAGAGGCTTCGGGGAAAGCCAGAAATAACTTTGCCTCTGGCTTTGCACTACTGATTAAATGAAGACACATTTGATCTTTCATCATTTATTTCAGCACTATGATTGAAAAGCCTCAAATACTAGTTCTTCCCTTTGTTTTATGCAAGTAGCACTGCAATCATAAAACTTACAAAATGTCTGAAATACAAAATGTACATGAAATTACAATACATAGCTCTGTAAACATAATCTAGCACAGTTTTATGAATCTTTTCTTTAATATAAAACAGTTTGCGGACCCATCTCTAAGCCTCAAGGAATGACGTCCATTCTGAATATCAAAAATAGTTTCAAAGCATGGGGGCCACTCTGCCCTCAGTCCCTTTTTCTCTTTGGTTTGCCAAGGAGTTCCACTGACCCTGGTCAAAAGGTTACCAGGAGAAAGCTAATGGACACTTTGGGGATTTGTTTTTCAGAAAATTTCTCACAGCCCACCTGTCAAATGCACAGATCATCCATGGGCTCCCTAATTTTGTGCCTTCCCTCTTCCTCCCCCCACCCCACCCCCCAAGGTGGCTAATGTCCCAATAGCTGTCTTCCCCCATCCCATGGCCGCCACCAGGCCCACCCAGGGTTCTGTGAAGAATTCCATTTGCATAGCCCAACAGTGGAGGGTTGTGTGCTTTTTACACCATTACATTGCACAAGGTTTTTAACAGTCTTTAGGATACAAGCCACAAAAATATTAAGACCCTTACACTGAAGCTTTTAAAAAGTAGATACAAAACTGTTCACATAATATCCAAAGCTGTATTTTTATTTTATGTAGGTCTACAGGCATCAAGGTATTTAAAGGCATCAGAAAATTTAGTGCATAGCAACTTGGGATCGTACAGGCTTTCATACTGGCCCTACTGCAGAGCGCCTCAGTGGGTGAGGGACACTAAGGATAAATACAGTGGTTAACTGAGAAGGGTTCCCAGCTACATTCTGGGCCCGGGAGCTCTAGAAAGAACCGTGTGCACTCAGAGTAACAGGTTCTTCACTCCAGCAGTCCTCACTGAAGGTCCTTCATGACAGATTGTTCACAGTTATGAAACTTGCCAATAGTAGGTGAGGTTTAGGAGTAGCTTCAGGAAGCAAAACCATGACCAGGGTAGGGACAGTCCAGACAGAGCTAGCTGGGTGTCCCTCCAGTGACTTTCATCTTGAATCCTAGGACCAGGCTGGTCAGCAGTGAAAAGGTGAACAGTACTCATCAAAGATAAAACTGCACCATCCAAAAAAGCAAACCACTCTTGCAATTACAAAAACTAACTTAAAAAAGCCCCCTACAATGACCATGGCTTAATTTGTGATGGCAACATTTTTTCCCCTTTGAATGGCAAGCCCATTCTAAAAAATTCCACTGGCAAATGATGTTCAAAAACAACAAACTTCTTGAGGAACTTTAACATTCGACCCCAGGAATGTTGGGTCTACTTTTCTCAAAGGGTACTCAGCACCAGGTTAAAGCCAGTCACACTTCATGGATTACTTTGCCTCCTTATTGAGAAGTGCTTGGTTATTAATGAGAATCACCCCAAAATGAAGTCAGCCACAGCAGAAACAATATCCCTGCATAAAGTTGCACTTAACAGTGGAAGATAACTTACACTACATTCCATGGCAACTAAATACCCTGGGAACACAACTGAGTCCCAAACAATGTTCTCCTACTTAGATAAAGCTAACTTTACAATGTGCCTGCCACCTGGAAAAAACTGAGAAAGTTTTAAAGAAATTGTTTATTTTGTCCTATCAAGGATGAAATTTACAAAGACCATCTACTATTCCCACCCCAAAGAAAAAGCCCCTTAGATTTAAAAAAACAAAAAACTTAAGCAAATAACATAGATGGAATTAGTTCAGAATATAGAACAGAAGTACAAAAAACCCATTTCAAGCCTGTGTGGCAGCCCCTGGCCTGCAAGACCAGCTTGACAGAGATTCATCTCCCCTTAGATTCTTCTAGGAGGCAACAGTTTATTTATTTGAAATAGCTCTTACTCCATTATTCTCATGCTTTCCATGCTCTTACCAACACAACTTTTATACTTGAATTCAAAGGTAGGGTCATCCCAACTGCCTCTAGATAAGTCCTTGGGAGAGGAACCTGAAGTCAATACCAAGTAGCTCCTGAAGTCAGAATCAGAATTTCTGTGCAGCCTAGCTTACAGAAAACTAGGAGTCTCTGGAGAGGAGTGAATTGCAAAGAAGAATTTTAGCAAGAACAGACCAAGAAAGCATCTGCAAATACTTCCCTATTTTCTCTTAAGAAAAAGTGGTTTTGAAAATGAGAGAATTTCAGTTAAAATCTCAACTTTCATATAGGATTGTCAATGTAAGCTTTCTGAAAAAAGCTCTGAATAAGGAAAACAATTTCAGTATACAGCCTGTGTAAGAAGAATATGGGAAGATTACCTGTAAAGTTACAAAAAGTTTGCATTTTGGAATGTCGTTTCTATCCCAACACCTGCAGTGATGGAATGGTCTCTTAATTTATCAAACAACACTTTACATTTATAAAGAAGTGCAGGAGCTACATTTCGTTTTCCTTCCTATCAATCTACAACATCCCCCACGACGTCATTTTTATGCAGAGGCTTTAGCTGGTGGGTCTCTTTGCCCCTGGAAGGTTTTATTATCAAAGTTGTCTTTTTAAAACATCAAAGCTGGAAGGTCTTTCTATTGACAAGAAGCAGTAGGAACCATTCCTAACTATTCTATGAAGCTTGCTTGGAAAAAAAAAGCTGCATGTAGAAGGCAGATTCGATCTTTCTTCAAATTCAGGGCAGCTTGGGATTATCAGAGCACACCGTCATACTTTTAAAGCACCCCTGATACAAAAGAATTCTCTTTAAATGCAGAAAAAGCAAAGCTCACTTTTAAATAGCACAAATATCCTATGTTGCTTGTTTTCATTTTTACAAAGTTCATTTATACACTGTCCAAGGACCAAGATTTAGAAATGCTGTCCCTATGTCAAAAAAAAATGGCACCCACAAAAGGGTCAATGCAAAGAATACACAGTTCCAGTTCATGAAGGCCACAGAATTGGAAGCACAATAGGTCAAAGAAGAGGTGGTAGACGAGTTATTCAGGGAAGTGCACTGGTGTTAATGAACATCTAGTTGCAAGGGTCACCATTCCTAGACTCCATCTGATATTCTTGAACCCAGTGAGTCCGGGACCTCAGGACGAGGCTGAATTGTCACTGCTGCTCCTCGTGAAACTGATATCTGGGACATATCTCTTCCTATGATCTCATTCACTGGAAAAGAAGAAAAGAAGGTTACCTCATTTTTGTGGTCCTTTACTGAACATACGCCATTTATGGCTCAGTTCTGCCTTTGGCATTATTTTGCAGTTGGTCTGGGCACAGATTTCTGGAAAAAACACACATACCTATAAAGTCATGCAATAAATAGACAACATTCAAATTCCACAATTGGGTACCATAAGAAAAAAGTGAAAACCAGTTCCAAATAGAGTACCTAGGGTGCTTGCTCCAAAAGGTCTCTCTTAATTTTCCTTTTACCTCTCATATGGAAAAGGTATGACTGGAAATACTATGTTGAACCTATAGTATTAGATCACAATGCAAAGTAATCTAGTCCATCCACCACATTTTACAGATAGGGAAACTAAGGCCCAAAAAGGGACCAGCAAAAGGCCTTGCTCAAGGTCCTGTGGAGACTGCACAGCAAACATGAGATTCCAACCTAGGTCTTCTGAAGGTCATGACTTAGTCAAAGTTGATCAGCTTTCAATTCATTTGTATGCTACAGGAGCAAAGCTTCACCCTCTGCAATCTAGCAAGGCACTTCGACAACATATCAGATTGCTTGGTCATGGATGGACACATTTACTGACAGCCTTTGATTATATTCTCTGTCCTCTTTGGGCTCCCAATACACACCTCTCCTCTTGGTAGTTCTACTAGGTAACACCATTATTGCACTTTAACCTACGATGACAGGATTTAGAGCTGGAATCCCTTAAAATCAACTAGACCAACCACCTTGATTTTTACAGTTAAGGAAACTGTGGCTCAAAGTAGTAGTGACTTGTCTAGGGCAACAACAATTAGTAAGCAGTAATGCAAGGATTCACATTTAGGTTCTGTCACCAACTCTAAAGCTCTATTCAAGATACTATGCTGCATCTCCCACTTGACATTCAAATTCTCATTTAAATTTGACTCTGATACTTCTTACTCAAAAATTTAATTAGTAGAATTTTAAACTAAAGGAACTCATTTGCTCCAGTTATTTCAACTGTAAAACAGAGAAGATAACAGCACCTATCTTGCAAGGTGGTTGTGAGATAATATCTTTAAAATGCCTGACACACAGTAGGCTCTATACCAGTATTTATTGCCTGCTTCCGATTTCCTGCCATCTCTAGGCAGGGCTAGAAGGAGCCTTAGAGATCATTTAGTACAATTTCTTCTTCCTGACAGAGAAAAGCAACAAGTGTGGAGATACTTCAACACAAAGGCAGTTGCCTAAGTTTGTTCAACATTCAAATCGACGAGGACATTTGCAGGAAAGACAACAGAGGCAGGCTGAGCTTGCAGTAACGCCTCCCTTGGCTTAAGCCCTACAAGCCCAGAGTCTAGCTTACTCCCATCCCTCACCCCCGCCCCCCACCCTCTACCAGGCTGAGCTAGTGCCCACCTTCCTCATTCTGTCCCAGATTTGTGATTTGTCCATGGAGGAACTCCCCTCTACCAATACAACTTGTGCAACTTCAAGCCAACGCCTGCTGCTGTCCAGGATGAAGCAGGGCAAATTTCCTGCCCTGGGGTAATTCATATACCCTAATTAGGACAGTGCCAGAGCCTAAGGTATCCAGGCAGGCTTCTTGCAACTGGTGGCACAACAACTGAAGAGCTTCTAACAAAGTTTCAGTAAAAAGCATGATGGGACAGCGAGAGGGAAGAAGGTGAAGGTGAAGCGCCATTTTGTATCTCAGCGAACAGAAGAATGGGTAGCAGAGCTGAGATTTTAATCCTCATTAGGAATAACGGCAATGCAAGGGAACAGATTTCAGAATCTACCTAGGAGCAGCTGCTTTTTCAGAACTGTCACCTTATCTATACTTTGTAATTAAGTAATCCTTCAGTGTTAAGGGAATCCTTTCGGGGATGTGCTGGTAAATGTTTAACAACAGGCAATCCAAAGATGCAGGACATGCTTTTAAATTTAATCTTCATTCTTAACATTTTCTCCACCACCTCTTGAAGTCTAGACAAGCAAGAAAACAGTAAGTCAAGCCCTGATTTGTTTGTAGATTTCTAAGGTGTTTCGAGTACTGACTACCAGGGAATGGTAGAATGTCAGAACTGAAAGTGACCTTAAAATCTATAATGTTAGGGCTAGAAGGAGCCTTAGACATAATTTAGTACAATTTCTTTGTTTTAAAGAGGAGGAAACTAAAGATACCTTAGGCCATATAGTGAGTTAGTGGCAGGATGGCTGGTGGTCAATTGTCATTCTACTGTTCTTTCTGCTATGCCATTTACTTTTAAACCGTTTATATTGTAGTCATCTCTTATGTAGAAACATGTTATTCTGAAAGGTTTATTATACTCTTCAGTGTGTTTTTATTACACCATGGGATTAAAATTTTTGATTCGGGGGAGCAGAACATATACTAATTTTATAGTACTGAATGAAAGAATTTAATAGAAATTTGCTTTAATTGTTGTTAGACATCCATTAACCACCAGAGAACTTCAAGTCCTATAGTAAAATGGAACTGTGTAAATGCAAGCTTTCTCTGACTTCTTTAATACCATTAGTTAAGAGGATTCATAAGTATCCCTTGATACATAAGACATAAAGACTCCAGCCAAGCTGAGTATAAAATGAAATTCTGTATGTTAATCCTCAGAATACACAGTGGAATACTAAGTCTCTGTGGGAGGCTTGTGATGCTCAGCCCTAAGGAATCCCGGTGTCCTCTTGCCATGTATGGAGTTCTTATTTTATGTAATTTATGCAGAGGGTGGCTAGGTGGTGCCAGAGTGCATAGAATACAGGCCCTAGAGTCAGGAAGTTCAAATCTGATTTCAGACACTTACTTAGCTGTGTGACCCCCCCGCACAAGGCACTTCACTTTCCTCATCTGTAAAACGACCCAGAGAAGGAAATGGCAAACCGCTCCAATATCTTTCTGAAGAAAACCCAAAATGGGATCACAAAGAGTCTAACACAACTGAAATAACTGAAAAGCAAAAACAATTTATGCAGAAGAAGGGAACCTTAAAATTTCACAGCTAACACTTTTTAGATAACACGTATTAATGTTATTCCTTTTTTTAATCAATTCTGCAATTTGTAAACTCTACATACATGATTGATCCCATTCCCTCTTGTCTTCTCCAAGAGATCGCTTTCTCCATCATCCTCACTCTCGCTTTTTAATCTCTCCTTGTCTACTGGCTGCTTTCTTACTGCCTAGAAACATGCCCATCTCTCTCTCATCATCAAAAACCCTTCAGTTGATCTATTCATTCCCACTAAGTGTCATCTCAAATCTCTTGTGCCTTTTGTGACCCTAACTCCTTAAGAAGGCCACCTGTAACACAGGCCTCTACTTTATATTTTCTCACTCTCTTAACCATCCCTTTACATCCTGGCTTCCAAGCTCACCATTCAATTAAAACTATGCTCTACAAAATTACAAACAGCCTCTTAATTGTCAAATCTAATGACCTTTTTTTGATCCTTATCCTTCTTGACTTCTCTTCAGCCTGACACTATTGTTAGACACCATTCTGTCTTTGTTTCTCCTACCTATCTGAATGCTCCTTCTCAGTCTCCTTTGCTGGCTCGTCACACAGGTATCACAGGGCTCTTTCTTGGGCCCTTTCTCTTCTCCCTCTCTATTTCATTTGGTGATATCATCAGTTCCTATGGATTAAATTATTACCTCACTGCTGCTGATTTCCAAATCTACTTATTCAGAACTAACTGCTCTGTTCTCCTATCTCCTACTGCCTACTGGAAATGTAGAACTGGTAGACACAGAACTCTCTAACTCAACATGTCCAGAAATGAACTCATCTTTTCCCTAAAAGGAGTGGTGCTCTATTGAGGGCACCATTCTTACAAGCTTGCAACCCAGTTGGCATCCTCAACTCCTCACTCACTTACCCCATATCTAATCAGTTGCCAAGTGCCATCAAATTTACCTTTGTAACATCTCTAATACACTCCCCTCTCCTCTGACATTGCCACTACCCTTGTGCAGGCCCTCAACACGTCAACAGCCTGCTGACTGGTCAACCTGCCACAAGGCTCACCCCATTCCTGACCATTTCCACTCAGCTGTCAAAGTGATCTTACTAAAGTGGAGGTCTGACCATGGCACTCCCTGGCACCCCCTGCTCAATAAACTCCAAGTGGCTCTCTAAGTTCCTGGATCAATTATGAAAACTTCATTTTTAAGTTCAAAGTCCTTCATAACCTACTCCCTCCCTGTTTTCCAGCTCTCTTTCTCCTTAAACCACCCCCATACTCTGATCCCATGCTGTTGGTCTCCTTTCTGTTCCTCAAACATGACACTCCATCTCCCAATTGCAGGCATATTCACTGACTCTCCCCCATGCCCAAAATATTGTCCTTCTTCATCTCCAGCCTCCTGGCTTTACTGACTTCAAGCCCAAGTTAAAATACATTTTTTTAACATAAATTTTTTTCAATTACATGTAAAAACAATTTTTCACATTTTAAAAAATATGAGTTCCAAATTCTCTCTCTCTGTCCCTCCCTTCCCACAACCTGAGACAGTAAGCAATTTGCTATGATATGCGCATGCAATCATGTAAAATGTTTCCATATTAAGTTATGTTGTATTGAGAAAACAGACCAAAAAACACCACACCATAAAAAAATAAAGTGAAAAACAATATACTTTGATCTGCATTCAGATTCGATCAGTTCTTTCTCTGGAGGTGGATAGCATCTGTCATCATGAGTCCTTTGGAATTACTCTGGATCACTGTATTGCTGAGAATGGTTAAGTCATTCACAGGTGTTCATGGTACAATATTCCATTACTGTGTACAGTGTTCTCATAGTTCTGCTCACTTCACTTTACCATTAACTGATGTCTTTCCAGATTTTTCTGAAATCATTTTGCCTGTCATTTCTTATGGCACAATAAGTATTCCATTACATACCACAACCTCAGCCATTCCCCAAATGATAAGCATCCTCTCAACTTCCAATTCTTTGCCATTACAAAAGAGCTGCTAGAAATACTTTTGTACAAATAGGTCCTATTCCCCCCTCCCTTTATAAAATCTCTTTGGGATACAGGCCTAGTTAGTGGTATTGCTAGATCAAAAGGTATGAACAGTTTCATAGCCCTTTGGGCATAGTTCCAAACTGCTCCAGAACGGTTGGATCAGTTCACATCTCCACCAACAGTGCATTAATTAGCATCCCAATTTTCCCATAACTCCTCCAACATCTATCAATTTTCTTTTCTGTCATATCAGCCAATTTGACAGGTATGAGGTGATACCTCAGAGTTGTTTTAATTTGCATTTCTCTACTCAACAGTGATTAAGAGCATTTTTTCATAAGACTACAGATAGCTTTGATTTCTTCCTCTGAAAACTGCCTGTTCATATCTTTTGACCATTTATCAATGATGATAAATGGTGAGTAATGCATATTCTTACCCTTTTTTTTTTTGGTTTGTTTTTTGGGGAGGTTTTTTTGGGCTAGGCGATAGGGTTAAGTGACTTGCCCACGGTTATACAGCTAATGTCATGTGTCTGAAGCCGCATTTGAACTTGGGTCCTCCTGAATCCAGGACTGGTGCCCTATCTACTGCGCCACCTCGCTGCCCCTAAATGATGTGTATTCTTATAAACTTGACTCAATTCTACATTTGCTGTAAAAAAATTTCCCCAGCTTTCTTTATAATCTTGGTTGTATTAGTTTTGTTTGTGCAAAACCTTTTTAATTTAATATAATCAAAATTATACATTTTATATCTCAAAATGCTCTCTATCTTTTGTTTGGTCCTAAATTTTCTTATTCACAGGTCTTATCTAATTTACTTATATTATCACCTTTTGTGTCTAAATAATGTACCCCTTTTAACCTTATCTTGGTAAATGGTGTAAGATGCTGGTCTGTCTCTAGGTTTCTGCTATTTTCTAGTATCCTAGCAGTTTTTGTCAAAAAGTGACTTCTTGTCCCAAAAGCTTGGGTCTTTGGTTTTATCAAATACTAGATTATTATGGTCAATTACTACTGTGTATTATATACCTAATCTATTCCACCAATCTATCATTTTATTTCTTCAGCCAATACCAGATTGTTTGGATGATTACTGCTTTATAATCCAGTTTGAGATCTGGTACAGCTGGTCACCTTCCTTCATATTAGTTTTCATTAATTCCCTTGATATTCTTGACTGTTTGTTCTTCCAGATGAATTTTGTCATGATTTTTTTCTGGCCCTATAAAATAATTAATTTTGGTAGTTTGATTGGTATGGCACTGAAAAAGTAAATTAACTTAGGGGTATAATTGTCATTTTTTATTATACTGGCTTGACCTATCCATGAGCAACTAATATTTTCCCAATCATTTAGATCTGATTTTATTTATGTGAAAAATGTTTTGTAATTGTGTTCATATAGTCCCTGGGTTTGTCGGGGCAGGCAGACTCCCAAGTATTTTATATTATTTATAGTTACTCTGTTAGTAATACAGAGAAATGTTGATGACTTATGTGGGTTTATTTATTGTTAATTATTTCAACTAGTTTTTCAGTTGATTCTTTAGGAATCTCTAAGTATAACATCATGTCATCTGTGAAGAGTGATAGTTTTGTTTCCTCATTGCCTTCTATGCCTTGCATTCTAATTCCTTCAAAAATTATTTTCTTCTCTAATTGCTATAGCTAACATTTCTAGTACAATATTGAATAATAGTGGTGATAATGGGCATTCTTGCTTTACTTCTGATCTTACTGGGAAGACGTGCAGCATATTCCCATTACAGATAATGCTTACTGATAATTTCATCTTTTTAAAAAAGCAAACCTTTCCCAATAACTCTTAATTCTAGTGCTTTCCCTCTGTTGAGTATTTCCAGTGTTCCAATATGTATGTATGTTTGCACATAGTTGTTTTTGTGCTTTCTTCCCCAACAGCAGGGACTGTTTTTTCTGTCTTTCTTTATATCTTCAGGATTTGTTTGCACATTGCCTGGCACATAGGCATTTGATAAATGTTTACTAACAACTCCACGTGTTTCAGATATACAAATATTTAAACTTAATAACTATGATCACAGAAGTCATACTCAGTGATGCAACACGGGGTAACTAGATTCATTAAACATTTAAAACCAAATAGGTAGGCAACTTAATCCAGTTCGAAATAACCAACATTTTTAAAGAGTCTGTGATGTAGAGGGCATTACTCTGGGCAGAAGGGACACAAAAAAATAAAAGCCCCTGTGATCTAGGAGCTTACATTTTACCGAGAAGAATATAACTCATATGTGGGTAAATAAATGTAATAATAGATAATGTAAATAAGGAATGAGAGCCTGGGGAGAGCAAGAAAGAATTTACATACGACTGACCCTGGCCTTGGAAAAAGCTCAGGATTCAAGAAGTGAGCAGAGAATGTATTCTAGGTATGGAAGAGGGAGACAGAATGATGAATTTATCAATAAAAGCCATTGAAGTTTGAGAAGGGGAGTGGTTGAAATTACTAAATAAATGGTCATGTTATAAAAACAATAACTTGGAATAATAAATCTCAGTGAGCCCATTTAAGATGCAGAACATTTCCTGATGAGACTCTATATTTATTTTTTCAATTAATAATTATTTATTTTCCTTCCTATGTTCATGCTGCCCCTCCTCCCTTGGAAAAAAAAGGAAAAAAGAAAAAAAGAAACTCTGGTAAAAATATGCAAACAAAATAAATTTACACACTGGCCATATCCAAAAACATATATCTCATCCTGCAATTTGAGTGTCTTTCCTTTATGGTGGGAGGCAAGTAGCATGATCCTTCACTAGTCCTCTGGGATCATGCTTGGTCAGTGCATTTAACCAGAGTTCTTAAGTCTTTCAAAGCTATTTGCAAGACCTCATATTCAGCTTTCTCTTTTTTTTCCAATGTCTATGAACCTGCCCCTTCCATTATCTGCCCTCTGGAGATAGATATGAGCAAATGACATGAGTATCATGAGATCATGAGATCAAAATGTCAGTCATTGCACTTTGATACTTTCGATAGGCTTGTGAGTTCACAGATGTGGGTATTTCCTCTAATGATGAGGGTGGCAACCATTCCACATCTTTCCTCCTTTGACTCATCCATGTCCTCTTGTAAATACTTCACAAGAGATCCACTTAATATACTGGGGGGTCTTCCTCTGGATCACCTGACATTCCACGGATACCAATGTGGTATAGAAGAAAGAGCTTACTAAACTGAAGGCCAGGAAGCTGTCAGGAATCAGTCATGTGAATTCTTCTCCCTAGACTTCAGTTCTCCTATTTGTAAAATGTGGATATTAAATTAGATGACCCTTACCATCTCTTTCAGTTCAAATGTTCCATGATTCTAAAGTCTGTGGCCATGCCAAATCTTATTATCAAAATTTATCCTTCTTGTACACTGTTGTAATTCATAGGCATTTGGCCTGATGAGAAACTCATCTGATTTTCTCTGAATATGCATTTTGTACTCATGTTCAAGAGTTTATGGTGGCAATGGTGGGGAAGTAGGGAGAAAGCTGTTCAAAGCCTAAAAAAAAAATCAGAAAAAAAGTCTGTTTTTTCTCCTTTTGAATCTTTTTGCTTTTTAACATGACTAGAGTGACTGTCATTTTAACCTTCATCTACTGTGACCAAGGTTTGAAAAAATTAGAATCACAAAATGATAGAGCTAGAAGGAACCTGAGATATCAGTGAGTTCCAAAGGATTTGGAGTCAGAGAATCTGAGATGAGATCTTAGTTCTTAAACTTATAACCTGTAACTCTGGGCCTCAGCTTTCTCACTTGAGAAATTTCTCATTTCATTTCATCTATAAAATGAAGGGGTAGATAAGGATACTCAGGTCTACAGGGACTTAACCCACAGTTACAGAGTGGAAAAGATAAGCATAGGAGTTTGGTCTTTTAATTGCCAGATCAGTGTTGTTTCTAGTATATCATGATGCCTCTTATCATATCATGTACCCTAAGAAAATCATCGGATTGTTCCAGCTGGCTAGAAACTACTATTTTAAGCTAAACTGCATCTATAAAAGATTATTTAGTGTTTATAATATTAGACAGAAAGTGAAGAATTAAGAAGCATCTTGATGAGGGTGAAAGTGGACAGTGTCAAAGCTGGTTTGAAGCTTAACGTTTTAAAAAAAAACACCCTAAAATCAAGGCAACTAGTCTCCTTCACTTCTTGGCAAATAAAAGGTGAAGAAATGGAAGCACTGTCAGATTTTACATTCTCAGGCTCAAAGATCACTGTAGACAGTGACTGCAGCCATGAAAATTAAAAAGACACTTGCTCTTTGGAAAGAAAGTCATGGCAAATCTAGGTAGCACACTAAAAAGCAGAGAGATCACCTTGCTATCAACAAAGCTATTGTTTTTTCAGTAGCAACATATGCCTATAAGGAAAGTTGGGCACCACAAAATCGACACTTTCAAATTATGGTGCTGGAGAAGACTTCTGAGACAGGACTCACTGGAAAACAATCTCACATTGGGAAAGATTGAAGGCAAAAGGAGAAGGGGATGGCAGAGGATGAGATGGATAGATATTGTCATGAAAGCAAAGAACATGAGCTTGGACAAACTTTGGTAGATAGTGGAGGACAGTAGGGCCTGGCATGCTATGGTCCACAGAGTCAGAAATGACTGGACTAATGAACAACAACATACTTAATTTTACACACTGAAGGCAAAAATACCATTTTCACTATAATAATTTATGAAGAAATTTGGTAATTCATAGCATTGGTTAGGAGCAGATTGGTCACAAAAAATGGGAAGCCAAAAACAGAAAATCTACATGGTGTAAGATGTACAATCTTCCATTAGACTAAGTACATAAGCATCTTACTTCAAAATATTTTTTTAAAAAACCTTTCAGTATCATTTTAGGGAAACGAGTCAAAGTTTTACCCAATTAATGAGCTTCACTTGCCTACATCTCCACCTCTCATCTCTTCTGGCCATAAACTGTCCAAGAGTAAAAGGACACAACATTGCAGCATTAGCCATAAAGGTCTCTACAAGGTTAATAAGCACTGCCTCTAATGAAGATTAGGTAGGAACAGGAGGCATCTAGTTATATTCTTGTCAGGAATAAAATATCATTAAGGGGCAGCTAGGTGGCGCAGTGGATAGAACACCAGCCCTGAAGTCAGGAGGACCCGAGTTCAAATGTGGCCTCAGACCAAACTCTTGATGCTTACTAGCTGTATGACCCTGGGCAAGTCACTTAACCCCAACTGCCCCCCCCCAAAAAAAAGAAAAGAAAAGATCATTAAGCTATAAAAATCCAGTATGTCTAGAAGGGTTGGCCTCATCATGCTACCCAATCTCATCACCTTCTTTTACATTTACTAGATATGACCTTGCACAAATCCTCATCTATAAAATAAAGATAATAATCTCTGCATTAATTTACAGGGTTGTCTTGATCAAAAGAAATACTGTATATAAAGTACTACGTACATCTTAAAGTACTATATAAATGTGAGCTATTATTATTATTATTATTACAAAGAACAGAAGAAAAAATCAATTTAATATTAATTTAAATCAAATTAAAATTAAATTAAATCAATTTAAAATTTAAATCAAATTAAAAAATTAAATTAAATCAAATAGTTCAACAAATGTTTAGTAAACGACTAATTTCCTTCACTCAAGAAACAATTATAGAATGCTTACTAGGTATATGTCCAGTGCTATAAGACATAAGAGGAGAAGACAGGCTGTCACCTCAATGCGACTAGCTGGAGATGGACACGAAGGAAGCATTGCTGTTTCTACCTTCACATCATCTCCTTTGTCTGATCCCTTCTCTTGACTGCACAGTTGCCACCCTAATTCAGGTTCTCATCACGCCTGGCTGAGATTATTGCAATGATTTTGGTAAGAGGTACCCCCGCCTTAATTCTTTTCCCATTTCATTCTATCCTGCACTGTCCTCGCCGAAATAATTTTTGTACTGACTATGTGACTTTCCCTACTTAATCAAACTGAGTGGCTTCCTATTGCCTCTAGGATCAAATATAAACACTTCTGTTTAGCTTTTAAAACCTGACACAATCTGGCCCCAAACTTATCTTTTCACCCTCATTAGACATTACTTTCCCTCTCACACTTTGTAATCCAGCCAAATTGGTCTTCTGTTAGTTTATTTGATCCTCACGACAACCCTGGGAAGTGGATGCTATTATTACCCCCATTTTATAGATGAGGAAACTGAGGCAGACAGCAGTTAAGTGACTTGCCCAGGGTCACATAGCTAGTAAGTGTCTGAGGCCAGAATTTGAACTCAGGTCCTCCTGACTCCAAGGCCAGGGCTCTAATCACTGGGACACTTAGCTTAGGTGAGGGAATGCTTCCTAGAGGTCAGGACCTTGGAGGAAGGGTAATGGATATGAATTAGCGGGTAGGTGGCAGTTCATTTGGCTTATTAGGTTGTCAAGCACTGGAGATGACTTCTAGATCATTTATTCATACAATCACAAAATCAGAGAATTGAAAGGGTACAGCCATTAAAGGCTAATCCACATCCAAAAGCAATCCTCACTTTAAGACATGTGACAGACACTCATCTAGAATCTGTTTGAAGACCTCCCAGGAAGGAGAATTCTCTATTCTATTCTATTCTATTCTATTCTATTCTATTCTATTCTATTCTATTCTATTCTATTCTATTCTATTTAATATGAAGCCTAAACTGACCTCTTTGTAATTTCTATCTTAGTTCTTCCTCTGGGACCAAATAGAGCCAGTCTAACCCTTCACCTGACAGTTCTTCAGATATCTGAATGTGACCCCCAACCTCCAACCTTCTCAGTGTTTTCCAGGTTAAATATAATGATACCTAGCATTTATGTAGCACTTGAGATTTACAAAGTGCTTTACATATATTATCTCATATTTGACCCTCACAAAAACCCTGTCAAGTAGATGTTATCCCCATTTTATAGAGGAGGAAACTGAGATGCAGAAGGGTTAAGTGACTTGCCCAGGGTCACACAGTAAGTGTCTGAGGCAGGATTCAAACTCAGATCTTCCTGACTCCAAGTCCAACCCTCTATCCAATCACTGTGCCATGTAGTTGTCCCACCCAGTCTTTACACAGGGAAGAAAGTGGACAGTACCACATATTAAGAAGATATGGAGGAAAAAAAAAAGAAAAAGAAGAAGACATGGAAATCTTTCAGCCAGAAGGAGAGGAAGCAGGGTGGTGACAATTCCTTCACTAGATCTTCATGTAACATGGACCCATGTCTCTTCACCATCAGGGCTGCTCTCTTTTGTACCTTCTCTAGTTTATCAATGTTCTTCCACTGTCTTGACTGCCCATAACATAATAATATTCCATGGTTTTTCCTCCTTGTTGGAATTGTTTCCCTTTGTTTTTTCAGAATTTCATTCTTAAGAGTTTTCCATCCCTCTTGAGCTGAATTGGTGCACAGAATTTTAGCTCAGGGATCCTATCTTTCCTTTTTTTTTTTTAATTTACTTTATTAATTTATTTTGATTTATCAACAATCACTTCCATATGCTTTTGAGTTTAAAATTTTTCTCCCCCTTCCTCCCCACCATCCTCCCCAAGACGGCACACAATCTGATATAGGCTATACATTTACATTCCTATTAAACATATTTTCACATTAGGGAAGTTGTAAGTAAAAATTAAAACCAACAGGAGGAACCATCAGAAAGAGGAAACAAAACTCAACAGAAGAGGAAAAAAAATAGAAATTCAACTTTCATAGTTCTTTCTTTGGATGTGGATTGCATTTTCCATCACGAGGCCTCTGGAGATGTCTTAGATCCTTGTATTGCCCCAGCACACAAAGCCAGTGACCAAGACCTAGGCTCCCAACACAAGAAGCTTGGGTCAGTGCCCTCTGTTCCCCAGCAGGAGAGCTCAATCTCTTTAAAGGCCAGGGAATAAAGAAACCATGAGTAAAAAGAAACATACCATAGATTCATACTATAAGAAGAGTGAAGATCAAGACAGAAATTCTGAAGAGGACAACATTGTCAACAAACCCACAACTGCAACATCAAAACGGAATGTGAACTGGTCTGAAGCCCAAAAAGCCTTCTTGGAGGAGCTCAAGGATTTTAAAAGTCTAATGAGAGAGGTAGAAGAGTCCTTAAAAAATACAACTGGCCAATTGGAAAAAAGTACACTGAAGAAAACAAGTCCATAAAAAACACAACTGGTCAATTGGAGAAGGAAGTACAAAAACTAACAAGAAAACAATCCGTTAAAAACAAGAATTGGACAAATGGAAACTACTCTATGAGAGAACAAGAATCAGTCAAACAGAAACAAAAAATTGAAAAAAAAACCAGATGAAAACGTAAAATACCTCATTGGTAAAACAACCAACCTGGAAAACTGATCTAGGAGAGACAATTTAAAAATTATTGGACTACCTGAAAATCATGATGAAAAAAGAGCCTGGACAGTATCTTTCAGGAAATCATAAAGGAAAACTGCCCGGAAGTCCTAGAACCAGAAGGGAAAATAACTATAGAAAGAATCCACCAATCACCACCTGAGATCCCAAATTGACAACACCAAGGAATACAACAGCAAAATTCCAAAATTACCAGATGAAAGAGAAGGTGCTGCAAGCAGCCAGAAAGAAACAATTTAAATATCATGGAACCACAGTCAGGATTACACAGGACCTTGCAGCTTCTACATTAAAAGACCGCAGGGTGTGGAACATGATATTCTGTAAGGCAAAGGAGTTTGGATTGCAGCCAAGCCCTGCAAAAATGAGCACGATTTTTCAAGGGAAGAGATATATATTCAACGAAATAGGGGACTTCCAAACTTTCCTGATAAAAAGACCAGAGCTGAACAAAAAATCTGATCTTCAAGTACAAGATTCAAGAAAGACATAAAAAGGTAAATGGGACAGAAAGACACAATATGTTGTTAATAAGGGCAGACTGTTTACATCCCTACAAGGGAAGATGACACTTGCAACTCTTGAGAACTGCATTGTTATTACACCATGTTGAAGGAGTATACATAAATGGGGTGGATATTAGTTGACTTTGATGTAATATTTTTTAAAAAATCTAATCAAGTGGGTTAAATGGATCCAAGTAAGTGGATTAGTCTGATCTTAGAAAATGTACTGAGAAAGGAGGAGGCAGATAAGGGTAAATTACATTACAGGAAAAGACAGAAAATCCTATTACAGCAAAGGGAAAGAAGGGAGGGGGTTGAGCATTGTTTGAACCTTACTCTCATCAGATTTGGCTCAAGAAGGGAATAACATAATCAGTTAGGTATAGAAATCTAGCTTGCCCTATAGGCAGTAGGAGGGAAAAGGGGAAAGAAAAGGGAGGGGGGACAAAAGGGAGGGAAGAAGCAGTAAGGGTAAAGGGGAAGAAAAGGGAAAGAGACACTGGAAGGGAGGAAAGACTGAAGGAGGCGGTAGTAAAAGCTGGGGGGGGAGGAGAAAGGAGAAAGAAAAGCATAAACAGGGGGGAAAAGGATAGAGAAAAAGACACAGATAGTAATCATAACTGTGAATGTGAACGGGATAAACTCTCCCATAAAATGGAAGCGGGTAGCAGAACTGATTAAAACGTTATCCACATCCAAAGAAAGAACTATGGAAGTAGAATCACTGTCTTTTTTTTCTCTTTCCTTTCAATCATTTGAAGTCTGCCTTCCTCAAAATCTGGGGTTCACATATCAAACTATGCCTAGTTTTCCTCTCCTCTATCATGAACTCTAGGAGGGATGGTCATTTGCATTCTGCCAACCCCTGTGACAACCTTCTCATCACTCCTGCACTCTAGTCTCCATTGTGACCCCTGTGTGACGATGCTGGGTAAATCACTTGATCTACTTGGGTCTCAGTTTCCTCAACTATAAAATGAGAGAGTTGGATCGCTGCATCCCCTGAGGTTCTCTCCAGCTCTAGTCTTAGGATTCTTTGATCACCACCTCAGCAATCAGGTCCTCTCTGCTAGTGGGAATCATATCCAGAATACAACTGGTTCTTCTACCTTTGGAAGGATGAAATTATCAGTAAGGCAAATCAGGAAATTATTAGCTGCTATTCACTCCAGGAGATGTGTGGATAATTAAAGTTCTCCATCAGTACTATATTGTGCCTCTGTACCAGACTTGTGATCCGTTTCCTGAACTCATCTATTTCTTCCTTCTTTCCAGTGAAGACTGGAGAACTCTGAAGACAAAAATGCTTCTGTTTTTCTCTAGGCTATCCTCTAAGCTTCCTTCTTGCTCTGATCATGGATTTCTGTGCCTTTTTTTTTTCTTGGCTAGGCAATGGGGTTAAGTGATTTGCCCAGGGTCACACAGCTAGCAAGTGTCAAGTGTCTGAGGCCAGATTTCTGTGCCTTCTTAATATATAATGCTACCCACTGCCTTTCTATGTAGAGGTGGGGGACAATGGGTGTAGAACACTGTTTACATTCCAGGCATGATTCATACATTTGCCTTTTTTTGCCCTCTTTGTTTTAAGGGATGGCCCTGCAAGCAAAGACGGCTCTCTGGAAGGGTAAGGGAGGAGGAATAAACTGAGAAATGAAGGTGATATAAGAACAAAAATATCAATAATTATTCACATTTAAAACACATAGAGAACCACTTACCCCTTTCCTTTGAACTACCATGTTTTTCCTAGCCACAGATTTCATTCCACTAAGTCTCAATGATATTTATGACGCACCAAATTTGCTTCCTTGTGTTAAGGCCACTAGTTATTGTTTGGTTGCCTAAACTTTGGGCATTTGGGTATAGGCCTTTGAAAACTTTGGGTTTCTTCTTCCTATATTATAGTTATCCTCTATTGTATCTAGGTCAATCCCCTCATTTTACAGGTGATAAAAAAGGTAAATCATAGTCAGTTAGTGGCAGACTCAGTACTAGAACTCTGGCCTCTTGACTACCTGAGTCCAATGATATATTCTCAGCCTTAAACCCATTAGTCCTCCTAGGGACCACATGGAAAGGGAAGCGAAAGTTGAAAAGGATAACAAAACCTGTGCTGCATGAAGCCTGTGCTGGGAGGTCCAGGGCACACTGGCCATAGTGTCAATGGCAGGTGACATCCTTTCAATACCTGAATGGCTCGTGATCTCTTTCCTATGTTATGTAGTCCTTCCTGTTCCTCATACGAGACATTCCATGACTTGACTGCCTGCACTTTCTCCGTCCCATGCCTGAAATTCTCTTCCTCTTCAACTATGCCTTTTGGCTTCCTTCAAGTCCCAGTTAACACCCTACTTTTTACAACTGCCTTTCCCCTGGGACTATCTCTAGTCTGTCCTGCACATATCTTCTTAGGACACAGCTGTCTGCACACTGCCTGTGATCCCTGAGAGCAGGGCCTGGCTTTCTGTCTTTCTCTGTATCCCTACACTCAGCACAATGCTTGGCACACAGTTGGCCCTAAATAAATGCTTGCTAACACATTTTAAAAAATAACAAATAGCTTGCTTTTACCTTTTTAAAAAAATATGAACTACATTCTCCCCCGTTTTGGGGGGGGCCATATTCGTTGTCCTCCTCTACCCTCGCCAGCTTTGTCCTGAAGTCACTAAGAATTAAAATACACGTGAATGTGCTCTGCGGGGCATTCTCAGGTTTCTCAGGGAATGTCTTCACTTAGGATGCTGGGATAGACGGCGATGCGTGTGGTTCAATGACCTTCAGGAGGGCTCCTTCTTGCTGTTGAGTCATGTCCAACCCTTCGCGACCCCACGTGGGGTCTTCTTGGCAAAGACAGTGCAGTGGTCTGCCATTTCCTTCTCCGGCTCATTTTACAGGTGAGGAAGCTGAGGCAAGCAGGGTTGAATGACTTGCTCAGGGTCACAAAGCTAGTAAGTGTCTGAGGCTGGATTTGAACTCAGGTATACCTGACTCTAGGCCTAGCACTCCATCCACTGTGCCACCTGGCTACCCTAACCATGATGGCTTAGGAGACTTTATTGACATATTCTGTGTCAATCCACCTGTTGTTTAAATGAGCATGGTTTTGCACTAACAGTACATTATCTTCCATTTTTGTTTACTATTTGCTAACAGAAAGGAAGGATATGCACTTTAATTTAAATAAGTGTCCAATAAACACTGTTTCTTATTGCCTTTGGGCAAGATAAACCAACTCTTGTCAATTTTTTTAAACTAAGGAGAACCTGTAAGCCATTCTTTTATTTATCTACAGCTTATACTTTTGGCTTCATTTATATTGAGGATGTCAGTAATGTTATGATTCAGCTCCTTAAGTGGTATATCAATATGGTCACCTGACAAGCATTTTTTAATTAGAACACCAACAGTTAAAAGCTTCTTAGGTAACAATTATTAAAATACACCTTTAAAAGAACTATATCAGCCAAGCTAACTAGTTCACTGCTTCAAGTTTCAAGATAGTAAATGGATATGATGACAACTTAATTTCCTCAAAAACCAGAAAAGATTTTAGCTAGCTCATCTTTTCCTATGGTAGAGACTATTCAATATTACACAATTCACTCAATAACCATCAGAGAAACTATAAGGCCCAATTAAAGAATCAATTTTTCTGAGACAGCCTGGTACAGTGGGACAAATATCCTATTGCTGGCTGACACTGCCTCACTGTTTGACAAATGGTACATTCGTTTGACCCCTTTGGATCATAATCTTCTTTTCCTATAAAATGAGGGATTTGGATTAGATGTTATCTAGGGTCCTTTCCAGCTCTAACATTAAGTGACGATACTGAATATTCCTAACTAATTTGACATC
Source organism: Phascolarctos cinereus (assembly GCF_003287225.1). NCBI lineage: Eukaryota > Metazoa > Chordata > Mammalia > Diprotodontia > Phascolarctidae > Phascolarctos > Phascolarctos cinereus. Next base: position 60,542,833 of record NW_027555625.1, read on the forward strand.
CTTGGCTGAGATTTAGTCTGAAATAACTGAACTGAAATAACTGGTACAACCAGAGACTGTCAGGGTCTTGTATAGTCCACAAGGATCTATGTCTGAAGGCAGCCAGCTCCGCTGAGAAAGCCTAAAGGTGTCAGAAAACCCTGGAATGAGAGACTTAGAAGTGCCAGGGAGTGACAGGGACTAGCATGTAGCTTAGAGCAGGATACCCCAAGCCCATGGGCTTTGAGGTTTCTGGCACCCTATCCTGAGATACCAGAGAAAGTTCAGAAAATCCAGCACTTTGAACCCCAGAGATCTGGGGGAAGGCTTAACCCTAGGAGGTACAGGTCACTGTGATGGTACACACCTGTAATCCCTGCTACTGGGAAGGATAAGGCTGGCAGATGAATTCCGAGCTGCAGCAGTGGGCTAAGCCAATCTAGTATTCACACTAATTTCAGTATTAGTATCGTGAATCCCCTAGGAATGGGGTGCTACCAGGATGTTTGAGAAGGGGTGAACAAGCCCAAGTTGAAAATGGAACTTGTCAACTCCTGTGTACACCAAATCAGGGATAAAATGAGGGCTAGAAAGGGGCTAGTTAAGGTTAGTTAAGAGGGGAGATAATAAGGTAGGGAATAGCTTTAAGCAAAGCAAACTTCCTCATTCTGAAGGGGAAATTAAAAAAAGAAAAGAATTAGAATCTAAGGGGTGCTTTAGTTTGCTTCATAGACATTTGGGAACGGTAAAACAATTTGCAGCTATTAATGAACCCTAAGAAATGACAAATGAGATGGTTTCAGAGATTCTTGACTGAGCAGAACTCAAAGAACAATTTATGCAGGGACAGTGACATTGTAAAGAAAACCAATTTTGAAAGACTGTGAATTCTGATCAAGGCAATGACCTACCATATCTCCAGAGGATGAAGCAGCAGATAATCCACCTTTTTTAAAGTGAGGTGATAGATACGAGGTGCCCTTTCAAAGGTGGGAGGAAGCTAGGGTTGGGGAACTTCAGCAATTGTGCCACAAAAAAGAGAGGGCCACTAAGACATTTTTTTAAAATGTACAGAAGAGAAAAGAAGGAAGTTCAGGTAGAAGTACAGACAAGCAGGACAGTTTTGAAATTAATTTATAGAATTTACTTTTTAAAAAACGCAAGCAGTATGAAACAGAGACTCATGGCTCCATATAGAATATTCTTCTTGTGTTTTGTTATGCATATGGGAAATTTTTGTTTGCTTCAGGCTAAAAAGGAAAAAATTAAAATATTAAAACCATATAATGAATTCTGAAATCTTTAAATCTATAGTCACTTAATAAGTCATGTATGAGAACTATCATGGAACAAATAATAAACATGAATAAAAAAGACAAATTTTTCATTTCAGAACAACTCACTGCAAAAATATTCCTTTATGGTCCTGAGAAGGCAGATTATTACTATTACTACTAATACTAGCTGACATTTCTATAGTGTTTTAAGGTTTACAAAATGTTTTGCATACATTATTTCACATATGAGATACAACTACCTTCTTTGATAAGTACTCTCATCACCCCCATTTTATAGGTGAGAATGAGTTTTAGAGAAGTTCAATGACTTACCCAGGGTTACAAAAGTAGTAAGTATGAAAAAATAGGATCTGAAGTCAAGTTCTTCTTTATTCCAAGTCCAGAACTCTTTTCGCTAAATCCATGGCCTCTAGAATTAGTAACTAATTGCTAAGTCCAAGTTAATTTAAATTCCATGGTCTTTCTTCAATGCCTCTCCACTTCACTATGATTCTGGGGCTTATGATGGGGTTCTCTGGGGTGGGAGGTTAGGAAACTCAGACTTTTGAACCTTCCTAGGAATGCAATTCATTTCTTCATTCCATTTGTGGTTTCTCTATTAATGTTCAGATATATTCTGTTATATCTAACCTGGATGAAAGATCTATATATGCCAGGGATGAAGGAAAGCTCTGGAACTGGGAAGAAAAATTTCATCTGGAAGGAAAGGGAGAGTTGGAATCAGGATCTAAGTAAGCATAAACCAAAAAGCAAGTCCAGACTGGTACTGAAGTCTTTTCAGAGAGCTAAAATATAAAGGGTCAAGACTTGAGAAACCAATTTCAGGAATGGAGATTTAGGTCAGGTGGACAGTACGGGATTAGCAAATAAGACATAGGGAGCAGAGGAAAACTGATGGATTCAACCAGAATTGCCAAAGCTTTAGGATTATGGAAGCTACATGCATTACCTTAACTGATCTGTTAGCATGATCATGGACTGCCATGTCCCTACCCTGCATCAGTAAGGCCATGCACTTGACAAATTTTCTTCAGTCTTCTGGATCAAGATAAAAAAATTCCAGTACCTGTTTCTCGGTATGAAAAGAAGGCAATACTTACTGGCCTATTTTATTAATCAACCAAATACTTATTGAATATGTGCCAAGTATTGTTCTAGGCTAGGCATTGGGGGGTACAAAGACAAAAGAGAAACAGACCTTCACTATGAAGGTGTCCTTTAATGGGCTTATGTTATAGTCAAGGAAGACAACATGTATACATACATACATACATACATACATACATACATACATACATACATACACATACAAACAAAAGGTACAAGATAATTTTGGGGTAAGGCATCAGCAGCTGAGCGGAAATCAGGAAAGGTTTCATGTAGAAGATGGCTGAGCTTTGAAGGAAACAAGAGGTTCTAAGAGAAAAAAGTACGAAAGATGTGCATTCCAAATTCAAGGGAGAATGAGTGCAAAACCATGGAGATGGTTGATGAGAAACATTAAAAAGGCCATTTTGGCTGAACCACAGTGTATGGGAAGTAAGTTCTAATAACATACCTGAAAAAGTAGGTTGGGCAGGTTGTGAAGGTTTTAAATGTAGGAAAGAAAAGAAAAGAAAAAAGGAGGTAGAGTTTACATTTTATATTGGAGATAATAAGAGAGTCATAGGAGTTTACTGAGCAAGGAAATATGTCACTAACCACTGAGGGGACTAGGATAGGTTTTCTGTAGGAGGCAGCATTTAAGTGGAACTTGGAAGGAAGCCTAGATTCTCTGTGAGGTAGAAAATAGTGAGGAGGAAGTATATTCCAGGCACAGGGTAAACAGCCTGTGTAAAAGCATGGAGCAGAAAATGGATTGTCCTACAAAGGGAACAAGTAGGATAATCTGCCATGGAGGGGTGGAGATAGAGATGGGATAATATAAGATTACTAGGTGCAGTAAGCATGGAAAGGTAAGCTGGAGTCACAAGGAAAAGGGCTTTAAGGGGGCAGCTAGATGGCGCAGTGGATAGAGCACCGGCCTTAGAATTAGGAGGAACTGAGTTCAAATCCAGCCCTAGACACTTGACACTAGCTGTGTGACCTCGGGCACTTAACCCCGATTGCCTCACAGGCAGGCAGGCAGGCAGGAAGGAAGGAGGCTTTAAAAGCTGATTGAGAGAATTTGTAATTAATCCTAAAGGAAAATGGGAACCACTGGAGGTTCTTGAAAAAGAAAGTGACATGGTCAGAACTGTGCTTTAGGGACATCATTTTTGGCCACTGTGAAAGGAAAAAGACTGGAAGCAGAGAGACAAATTAGGAAGATATTGCAAGCATCTAGATGAGAGTGATGAACTGAACTAGGATTGTGGTTGTGTAGAGAAAAGAGGATAGATGCAAGATATGTTGTGGAGGTAGAAATGATAAGATCTGTTAACTAATTTGATATGTTGTATGAATGAGAGTAAGGAGTCCAAAATGATTCTGAGGTTGTGAATGTGGGACAATGGTACTACTGACAGAAACAGGTAAGTCCGGAAAGGGGACAGGTTTTTTGGGAAAGCCAATGATTTCAGGTTTGTACATGCTGAGTTTGAGATGCCTACTGGCACTCAATTTGAAATGTCAAATAGGCAAATATGGTATTGGAGCTCAGATGAAAGACTAAGCTTGATATGTAGATCTGAGAGTTGTCAGCATTCATGGGAACTGATGAAGTCATGGAGAGAACCCAGAGAAGAGTCTTAGGATACATTCACATTTCATTGGCATGAAAAGGAAGATCCAGAAAATGACACTGAAAAGGAAAAGTCAAGACAGGTAGGAAGAGAATCAAAGAGCAGTATCAGGAAAACTGGAAGAGGAGAGAACATCTAGAAGGTTATCAAGTGCTAAATGCTGCAGGATTGGCTCAGTCAGTCCTTAATATTTCTGCGTTTTCTGCAAAGCTTGCTGCTTTAGCTGACTAGGTTCTTAAGTTATTTACCAAAATTATTTACTTCAGTACTTCAGAATCACGATTTTAATTGGTACAGGTATTTTGTTCCTTTCATCAGTGCAGATCACAACTCCTAAACCCTTAGTAAACAATGGTCTTTGTCAATATGGCAACAAGGAACCCAACCCCTAATAGCCACCCTTCTGGTGAGCTTCTCTAAATCTTGACAGACCGGTTGGTCCCTAGGCCCTTGCCTGTCACTGGACCCATACATAAAGTTTTTCCTACTTGGTAGGACCTGTCACAAAGTTTGAACTCTGTTGGCACAGCCTTTGTAAATTCAGCAATGAGAATCAAATTAATCAAATTAAATAAAACTTATTCTTAATTTGACTTACAAAGGGTCTTGGGGTCTGGCACTTCTGGTATAGATATTATTTCCAGGATCTTTCCAGCCTCTTCCCGATGTCTTATGTTTATATAGCACTTTATGACTCACACAGCTTTTTCTTCACACAAGTCCTCTAAGGTGGGTAATGTATTATTCTCATTTTACAGAAAAAGAAACTGAGACTAAAGAGGCAGAGCTATAGCTAGTAATTCTGGGACCTAGGGTAAACTTCTCAAAATATGTCTGAGGTAGCAAGCTGTAAGAAAAGTGCCCGCACATTAACTTTAAAACAAATTCAATTTGTTGGGAAACTGACTTTTAGGACAAAAGTACCCTTAAGGGAAGAGAGAGTAATCTTAAGATGCAGCTGCTAAGGAGGAAAGAGAAGAGTGTGGCAGGGCGGGAGAGAGAGAGGAGAGACACCAAGTGGTATCTTCCTATTTTAATTAGTTATTGCTAACTTGGTGCTAAACCAAATTGTTTCTTTGTGCTTCAGGAATGTAAATGTTGGCAGCAGCTTCTAAATTTCAGGAACCTCCCTTTTCTAGGTCTAAGGAAAGGGCTACAGATATGAAATGTATACACTGATGAGGTCATATTGGTTATGCTTAACTTTTTCTTCATCACAAGAGAAGTTGAAAAGGGGAAGGATAGGAAGGAAAGGATATTCGGAAAACGACTGTGGTGTAAAAAAACAAAGCATCGATAACTTAATCTAAAAAGTAAAATTTTATGTCTGTGGCAAAACCCCTAATCACGTATCTAGTGAGCAGCACCACTGTACTTCTAGTTAGTTTAACCCTATCCTCCTGACTATAAATCCATTTTTTTCCCCTACTATACCAAGATACTTATTAGACTGTTTAAAATACTTCCACATTTTTTTATTTTCTCTTGTCACTATGTAAAGAAGCAGAATGGCTGGTCTGTTATCCTCTTCCCCTGAGGACCTTGAAACCTTGTTAGTTAAGATTAGTAACCACCTCTGGAATTTTGAGATCAAATGTATGAGGCAGCTAGGTGGCACAACATCTAGAGTGCGGGACCTGCAGTCAATATTAAATCTGAGTTAAAATGACTTTAGAAGAAGTTTACTAGCTGTGAGACCCTAGGTGGGCAAGTCACTTAACCTCTGCCTGTCTCAGATGCTGGTCATCTATAAAATGGGGATAAGAATAGCATCTATCTCCCAGGGTTGTTGTGAGGATAACATGAGACAATACATCATGTGGACAGGGCTAAGGTTGTTGGTCTCTGACCAGCTGGTTCACTCTCCCTTCCCCTCCAATTTGGAAGTCCAACAACAGAAATGATTTAAAATGGAGAAATAGTGCACCAACACTTCCAATCAAGCTCAAGATGGATTTTTAGGTTAATTAATAAGATATCAGAACTTGTTATCTAAAATGAATGACCAGTGCCGTATGGTGCTGGAGTGACAAGTTAGAAGACCTGGGTTAGAAGCCTATCTTTGACACTTACTGGCTGTATTACCATGGGTTACATCACTTAGTCTTTTTTTAAGTCTCGGTTTTCTCATCTGTATGATGGGGAAAATAATATCACCTATGTCACCAATGTCATAGGACTGTTGTAAGATTCAAATGAGATAATGTAAGTACAGCATTTGCAAACTTTCAAGTTCTATATAAAGATTATTTATTATTCTAATTGATTTATTCACAGCTTCAACTGCTGGAACTGTATGCATTTTATGTATGTGATCAAATTCTGATGTTATTTTCTTACTTAGATATTTTAGAAACTTCAACCAATTTTCAGTGTAGTCTGGGTGCCAAAGCCTTGAACTAGGGCTAGAGGATGTCCTTTGGAAAGGGAGAGGGTCCTTCCCCTAATGAAGCTCCCAGTCTTTTGGCAGGTGTGACCCAAGTATTTGAGCTAAATCTTAACGACTAGACAAGTCAGAGATTGGTGGTGGCAGGGTAAGGGTATTCTAGGATGGAAACACATTAACTTAAAAAAAAAAGTAATTTAATTCAATCTGTTATCAAAAACCATGAAAACCAGGTTGACTTCTGTTTTTTAAGATTTTATCCTTTAGGTACTTGAAATTTCACCTTCTAACAGACCATTCAATATGGTCGACAAATATTGTTATTGATCAAATTATCAGCTATGAACTTAACTTTTACTAACTTATCCAAAGCATTTTTATGAAAAGAGTCCCAGTTCTCTAAGACAAGGGGATTTAATATCAAAAATGTTTATTAAGCACCCATATATATACCCAACTTCTATCTTAATGTTTTAGTCTAATCTTCTCCCTAATTTTATAAATAAGGATATGAAGGCCCAGAGAAGCAATGTGACTTGCCAAAGTAACATGGAAAGCAATTAGCAATTTGATCTAAGATTGAACTTGGGTTCTCTTGAATCTAAATCTTGTACTCTTGTTACTATACTACAACTATGCAGTTTTAGACAGATTGAAAATTTTTCTTCCATAGCTTACACCCTTTTTTAGGTTGTTGCTTGGGTCCAGACCTGTGATTTCATTCAAGTCAAAAATACTCTATTGTTCTACAACTGGGTCATTGGGAGTTTAAGTGACTTGCTTAGGGTCAATACTAGCAGCATGTGTCAAAGATTGGTCCTAAACTTAGGTCTTCCTGAGTCTGAAGCCAAAGCTGCTTCTTGATCCACCACACCATACTGTCTCTCTTGTAGCTTATAATGTGGTACACAACACAGAATTACTTAACAGTAGCTGACATTAATATAACACTTTTCTGTTTACAAAGTGCTTTACGTACACTTAGCCTCACAACAACACTGTGAGATAAATAGTACAAGTATTATTATTCCCATCTCACAGATGAGAAAACAAACACAGAAGTGTAAGGAAATTACCTAAGGTCACTATTAATAAGTTGTAGAGTCAGAATTTTAACCAAGGCCCTCTGACTACAAATTCAGTGGTTTTCCTATAACATCTTACAAGTTTAAACTGCACAAGCATGATACACATACATACATATTTGAAATTTATGTCTAAGTACTTTTGTGTAGTCAAAATTACATGTCCTGAGATGGTAGGTATGAGGAGAGAATCATTACTGTACTTCTAGTTAGTAAGAGAAGGGGCTTAGGATTCAAATGGTCTTAGGAAATGACAGAAGGGAGAGAATTAGGTAAAGTAGGAATGGGAGGACAAAGCCTCTTTATAATCCTTTTTCACATCCTGGGCAAATTGATGATGAAGACCTAAAAGAAGAGCTCAAAGTCATGGAAACATAAGATGGAAACATAAAGAACCAACAAGGAGATAAGGATAAAATAAGAGAGTTTCAGTGGTATGAGGAAACCTGGGTATCTTGTAGCTTAGGAATTTGCTACTGATAAAAATGGAAAGTTACTGAAAATGACCACCTGATGAATTAGAGAACACGACAAAAAAAAAAAATCAAGAGGTGTTGAGTAGGGATTCTAGTCCCATAAAAGATATCAGTACCATCTGTAGCTGTTCCCAAATCTCCAGGGGCCCATTATAAAAACATGGTTCTTGACCCCATAAGGTAAAAGCCTGATGGTTCCAACTTCTTCAGGTGAAGGAGTAGGGGGAAAAAGAGCTCTTATATTTGTGGATTTCTTGTTTCTCTCAGCTACTAAGAAATTCCCATAATAATCACTGGGGAAATAGGTGGAGTCTGGACCTTTCAAACACACATACAGCTGTCTTGATTTTGGGGTTTAGGATTTTTAAGATCCTTCCTAGAAGATTGTCCTAAGAAAGCTCAGGGTGTTACTAGAACTAGTACCTTTTATTCATCTACAATTAAGTAGATATAGAGGGGAAAAAATGTATAGAATCAAGATAGGATCTAACCACGAAAAAAAGGTATTATTACCTTAGTTTGTTATCAAAGGAAAATAAAGTAAGTGATCTGAAGCTATCCCTCTCCTTTGAATTTCCACTACTAGTCTAGCTCCTAAGAGAACTAGCAGGGGGGTCTTTCCAGCTAACTAGCTACTACAAAAGAAGAGCAAGGGATCATTCTTTTTGTGAAAAGCAAACTTTAACAATGGTTAAAAAAAAGCACAGAGCTGACTTTCTGTTTAAATTCAAAGACTTGTGACATCACAAAATATAACAGTATGGCTGAATTTGGGAAAGAATTTCTGATGACAATGCACTTACTAAAAATGAATATGAAGTGTATGAACATATGCAAGAAAATCTTTAAAAAATATTTAAACAGCTCATAAAGGAAAAGTTAAGCATGTAGAAGGTACATTTTTAGTTTGATCTGTACTTGGCAAGATTTTTTGGTACAATGTCTTCTAAAAACAAACTACCTAACAGAAAACAAATGGAATTCAAAAATTAAGAGCACTGAATGGGAAATCAAAAGGGCTGTGTTATAGCTCTAGCTCCATCACTAATTCAACTGTGTGACCTCGGGCAAGTTATTTAATGTCTTTGGACTGGTTTCCTCATTTGTTAAACATGGTTTTAATTATTCACTCTACTGAAAAGACTTAAAAACAATGCAAGTTAAGCTTCAAATGGCACTGTAAAAAAAACACCACCACCACCATCCCATTCTGATAATTGCACTTCTACAGTATCTACTAGGGTCTTGGATTGGGAGAGTATAGAAGGGCAGATAATCACTACCAGAAAAGCTCCCAGGATAGAAATGGGCATCTAAAATACAGATTATAGCTTCCAAGAGTTTAGGTTTGCCCATCTCAGCTAAACGGCCAATAGGTCAAATACACAGCAAAGCTCTCTTCTGGAAATGTGAGAGCTTAACTGTTTGGAGTCATATTTTCTCACATCATTCTTATTTCATATTGCCACACTTCTCCAAAATTGTGGTTATCTTTCAGCCTAGACTAGGTTAGGCTCACACACCCTATTAGCCTGCAGAGGAAGTTAAAACTTCAAAGGATGCCAGAGATGGAGATCTAATCTCACCTTTTAATTTTACAGATGAAGACACTGATGCTCAGATCTTTAAGTTATAGAGCAAAGAACCTCGAGGAAGAGTTACAGGTGCTGCAGCTGGGTTTCAGAAATGATTATTAGTCCAATACCCTGGTTCTGACCCCATGCACCTCTAGAAATTTTAACCTGAGACCTGGACATAAAAGCTACTTTGATCACCCTCAGCTTAGTTTAATAAATCATAGCAAGTGTTTGCTTTTAGTTCAAACTCTCACTATAATTTAAGAAGAGCCTAAGAGGTTTAATGTGGTTAGTTTTAAATGCTGAGTGTCTCAGCGAAATTTTAGCTATCAGTACAATGGATACAAATGCAAAAGGGGATACTTACTATGCACATGCATACCCTCACTTCTGCGCATGCAAATCAGGTAATTGCATGCTTAACTACCTGATTTGTGCATGCAATTACCAGATTTGTGCACACAAAAACTGAAGCAGTTTAATAAACACTCACCCTTCTAGGTTCTCCACAAAGGAGTTGGATATGAGAGCTGACTGGGTTGAATCCATTTCTTGGCTGAACCTGATGGCTGGTATTCCAAGTCAGAAATAAAATGGTCTGTGTCAGAGAAGAAGACATAGCTACTGAATGGAGCAAACTACAAAGTATGGTCATTTACTGCAATGCCTTGCCTGGTGAAGAACTCAAAGGGAATTTTTATGTTGAGTTAATTTTAAATTGGAGTTACCCTTTATTTGTAAAGAATCTTGGTTATTCTAGCAAATTTAGTCATAGGGATTTAGTAGCTAAAGTATTAGCTACCTCTGCCAATCAAGGCTCTTAACAGAATGGATGACTGTGACATCAGATTGTATGACTACATAGTGCCAGATTACAAAAAAATGAGAACTGGCATTTACATGAAGTACTTTAAGATTTACAAAATGTTTTACATATAGTAAGTCATTTGATCCACAACAACCCTGTGAAGGAATTACTAGAGACGCTGCCACCATTTTACTGTCATAAAGGAGTCAACTTGCCCACCCTCACACGAGGGTAATTCCAATCCTGGTCATTTAATTTATGTATGGCTGTTTGTGTCGGGAGTGCCCTTCACAGATGCAGATACACAGTTCCCTCAGTATAGTTCCAAGGAGCTGCCTAGGCACTGAAAAGTTAATCTCAAATTTCTTTTCATTTATATTTGAAAGTCTTTCTCCTAGTTTCTTGCAGAATTACAACTATGTGTCTTAAAAGTTTGCAGCATAAGGTATTTTCCTAGAGGTAATCTGTAGATTCTTTTGATTGGCACTTTGTTGTCTATGTTCAGAAGTTCTGGGAAATTTTCTTATATTATTCCTAACATTATGTTGTTTAGGGTTTTTGACTTGTCATAATTTTTCTGGGAGACCCACAATCCTTAAATTGTTTCTACACATCTGTCTTCAAGAGCAATATATTTTACTTATATGGAGATCATGTTTTCTTTTAACATTATTGTTTTTTGCTTCTCTTCTTCCAGATGTCTCTTTATTTCTGTGTACTTGCATTTCCAATCAGTTGTTCTGTTTCTTTGGTGAGGTTTACCATCATGTATTCAAGTTTTTATAATGCTAATTATTTCTGCTATGCAGGCCATGAATTTGGCTTTCACCATTAATATCATTTCTCTTTAAAATCATTTGGGATCATCCTACTGTGGCTCCACATTCTCTTGAGAATTCATAAGACCATCTGCCTCATCAGGTGTGGAATCTTTCCCTCGATCTTGTAGTATTTGTTCATTGATGATCTAGAGGCCATCTTGCTGTTATTACTCATATTTTTTCCCTGTTTATCTTCTTGTGCTCAAGGTCAACAGAATTTTACTCCTCCTGAGAGCTTTGGTCTTTTTTCTTCTTGAGCACAAGGAGATAAACCAACAGAAAAAATATCAACAATAGATAGGAAGATGGCTTCCAGATTCTTTTTCCTCTATTGTTAACTTTTTGATTCCTTCCTTATTAATTTCAGTTTCCCTGGCAGCTGTACTTCAAAGCAGCTTCAGTCTCAGTTTCCTCTCATGCTGGACAATTCCGTCTCTGCTCCAAATGACTTTCTGATAGTAGAGAACTGACTACAGCTGGCAATAAATTCCCTTTACTGTAGGCCTGGTGGAACCATACATGATGGCACCCTGCCCCTGTCCCTTCTGTTTCATAGTGCAGTCCTAGCCAGAACAAACTTCTGCCTTTTGGTTTTCAATAGGTGAGGTTTCAGAGGGAAGAGGAAAATTAAATCCTATTGTGACACTGTGGGTTGCCTGGTGCTGTCCTGCCATAGCATGGTAGCTGATAGGAAAGGGAGGGGTGAGTCAGCGCATTAGACATTAGCCTTCTCTGCTGTCAATTCATCCTTTTTAGGGTTCTTACTGTCTTACACCATGAAAACAGCTGAAATTGTTTTTATCTCTTGGGAATAATTCTTATTTTGAAGAGATCTGAGAGGTCATGAGGATCTGGGAAAGTATCTAGTCTTCTTCCATTTTGTTGGTCTACATAGCATTCAACTATCCATACCATTACTATATAAACCTTTGTTCCTTTTCACAGTAATGTCTTAATTCAGGGACATTTGTCTGAAGAAACGTATGGCACAATTTGAGGCAGAAAAGTTGTTCCTTCTTCCCTTGGTAGGGGCCCCTTTTCTCAACTGCCACAGTATGCCCTTCACTCCCAGGTATTCTTGTAATGCCCTTTTCCCTTCACCACTAAATAGACAGCACTTGAATAAGCAGAAAAAGTTATGTGGAAGACCTGCTGTCTGCCAGGCCACTATACATTCCAGACTCCCAAGTACTGTCAGCTGATTTGCTGATGCATCTCAAGGACCTCTGAGTCTTACCATTTGCCCTGCTGCATCAACATTAGGACTTCTAGGCTTTTCCATTTGCCCTGTACCTGAACTCTTTTGCATGTGCTGTGTCTCTCCCAGTCAGAGCTTAAGCTCCTTTGAAAATAGCAATTGTCTTGTTTTCCTATTTGTAATCCCAGCATTTACCACGGTACTTGACTTATAATAAGGGCTTAACAAATACTTTTTCATTATCGTTCCCTGAGAAAGAACAAAGAAAAATATCCTATGGTGTAGGGTTTCTTGAATAATGGAAATGTCCAATATAGTGAACATTCCTCAAACCACTTACTCTCAGTTCCTATTCCCTCCCTCTTACCCCATGTTTTCAAGTAAATCAACAGTAGGGAGTCTGTTTTTTTGCAATAGATTCAGAAGCAGAAAAAGCCATGGAGATCATTTAATATAGTCTCCCTATTTAGTGATGAGGAAACTGAAGCCCCAGAACTTTAAATGACTTGTACAACACCATATAAATAGTGAGAAGAAGAGGCAGAATTAAAACCCAAGTCTTCTGACTCGAAATTTCATTTTTTTTCTGCTATGGTTGCATCACCTCTCTTGCTTTGCAAGAGAAATCAGTTTCTCACTAGATAACCGTATTCATGCTGGTCCTGAATTCCTGTGCCACACTAAAAAAAAAAACTTTATATATCATCATTAGGTGCTCTATATAAACGAATTCAGTTAATGGCAAAATTTATAATTCATCACTAAAAGCTACACTTAAAGAAATAGTTCTATCATTTGAGCAACATGACAAATGCTATTTATTAATGGCTCATTCTTCATATATAGGCTTCTACCTGTAAGTGGGGGACTGGAATAAGATTATCTACAGTGCCCCTTCTAGCTCCAACATTCTATAAATCTATTTATTGTGTGATTCCCATGATATAATTGTTCAATGTTCATGTTACTGAGTTATTAAGGGTAGAGTACAACATATATTTCTTTAGATAAGACTATTTTGCTTATTAGGGACATGCAATGCCAAAATAGCTATGTTTATGTCAAGAATCACCATAACTACACAAGATGAATTTAGTGTAATATATTTAGCTTTGATTGTGACTACACACATCCTACAAGTGGTGGTACTATCCAAGTGGTATAGTGTCAACTTTCACTACACCAGCACGGAAGGCTATATTTAACACAACTCTCCCTCTACAGTAGGGATGCAGCTGTGATTTTGGTTAGCTTGCGATGGGGGGGGGGGCACGTGCCACCACAAATATGGTGGGAAAGGTACTCTCTCTAACAAGTTGCATCAAGACTTGGTTGGCTTTTATACAAGTTATTTTAGACCATAAAGGTCTGAGATACAGCAACTTCACAACTCTAGATTCATAATTAAAATGTTTAAAAGAGGAGCTATTATAGGCAATAAAATGTTTTTATTATTGGAACAGCAGGATTAGCACATGATATTATGCCTCCAAGAAAAGGGTGGCATAGTCACCACACCGCATGATGCACACTCTTACAAAAATGCACAAATTCCAATGCACACCAATTAATACACCGTTAGAATGAAAATTCAGTGCTAACTTGGCAGATATAAAGTATATTATTCAAGGTTAGGCAATGACATTAGAAAAAGCACAGAACATGTAGAGGAAGACACGGAAGTTAAGTTCAAGATGAGAGCTCCAAAAATGATTTGAGCAAAAGCAATACAGATGTAATAAGATAGTCTCTCATGTTAGCTATTTTGAAGGCAACAATTTCTGAATGATTGTTTAAATAAAATTAATTCTCCTCATAAAACCTGAATAGCATGCTTTTCCCCAAATATTCTAAGCTCCTTTGTAGCCAAGGAGATAATGATTTGATCCAACAAACATGTGCAGCCAACGGAACTCATGGGGATTAAATTTCTGGTTTTAAATTTCTGTTCTTTAATCATTCTTTCAACAAGCATTTATTAAGCAAGCGTGAGGTGTCCTGGCAATAGACATTGGGATAGATGCTGAGCCTAGAGATATAAAAGCGGAAATTTCTGCCTTCAAGGAGCTTACGTGAGGAATGAAAATATTCACCAAATACATTAATACAGAATACATAAGAAATACATACACATTGACTAGAGACCAGGGGAGACTAGGGTAATCAGAAAAGGTTTTTTCAAGGTTTAGTTCAAATGTCACCTTCTTCAAGGATGCCAGGGGTTCTGAGAGGGACAGCATTCCGGGCATGAGAGAGAGAGAGAGAGAGAGAGAGAGAGAGAGAGAGTACAAAGGCAAGAGGCAAAAGATGGAACTGTAAGTGTAGGCCAGTGTAAAAGGAGCACAGAGTAGACAAGAGGAAGTAATGTGTACTCAGCCTAGAAAGGCAGGCTGGGACAGATTGGCTTAAAAAATGCCAAACAAAAGAGTCTGTGGGTTATCCTACAGACAATGCAGGGCTACTGAAGCTTCTTAAGCAACAGGAGGATAAAGTCTGAGCTACAAACAATAAGAGACCGAATGCCTAAGAAGCGGTGGGGAATGAAATGCAACGAACATCCTCTCTATTCAGGAGTAAAAAAAATTTGCTAAATCTAATCACATGTAGCAAAAAACTAGAAACAAAGTATATTCCCCAATAACTGAGAATGACTGAAGAAACCCTTGGTATATGAATGTAATGGAATGACTAACAGGAAGAATTCAGAAAAAGAGGGAAGATTTGTGAGGACAACATGCATAATGACTATAATACATAGAGGAAAACAACATTAAAAGAGCCTCTCCAACAAAACCAAGTGACTAATCTAGGTTTCAAAGGGCACAAATACATTTTCCTTCTGAAAGGGGAGTGATCATTACAGAATTAGATGATGCACACAATATCTGAGGTGGTCTGTGCCATGTGGTTTTGCCTGTTTTTCTTTTATAAGGGAGACATGGAGCAAGGAGTGAGTATGCTAGAAAGTGACTATAGCATAAAAACCAAATGTGTCCCAGCCATTCTTATGGCAGTACCAGTATCCAGTATCCCTCCCTAGCAATAAAGAAAACCTACACTGACTGGTCAATAATGACTCCATATTTAACATTCAACTCTACCAATGCTTTGCATACCTGTATTCCTCTGCTTTCCTTCTGTTATAAAAGGAAGCAAGGTTTTTTTGTTTCCAAGTTTGTATGAGACAAAAAGATGGCAGGATCATTTGAGGAAACACAGGGGATGGTAGGCTCCATTATTGCCCTCACAAGACTGGGACAAAGGAAAGAAGGTTTCCAGCACACAGGATGGATGCTTCCCCTCACCCTTTCACTTTTGGGAGGACAAGGTCAAGAGTTGCACAGAATGGGCAGGAGTAGATGTTGGAAAAACTTCTGAGATCACAGATCTATTTGAATATCAGAACTTTTAAGAATTGGAAGAGACCTTGTAACTTACTTTATTCCAATTTCATTTTAAAAAAGAGAAAAATGAGGAAGAGAGTAGAGAAATAACCAGAAATAGAAGCCAGGTATTTTGATTACTACTCCTTCACCATTTCTACTATACCACAGAAACCCTACGGAATATTCTTTACATTACTCCACTCTCAACCCTGTCCCTACTTTTCAGGTTCTTCCACCCTGGACTGAAGCACTAGAATACTATTAAAATAAAATTGAATACAAAAAAATCTTGAAACGTGGTTCAATCCACATTTCCCATAATCAAGCCCTGTGACAGAATACTCTCTGCCTCATGTCCCATTCCTTTTTTTTTTTTTAATCTGGTGACCTGACAATCCACTGCAATGACAATCAAAGTTAAACTGAACTTTCCATAAAACCTCCTCTCATACTACACCTTACCTATTATTGCAAACTATTCATATTTTATCTAGGTTTAGGTAATAAGGACTTCCAATTATATGAAAATCTAATCACTTTTCCCTTGAATAACTCTAATTCAGCGCTGTACCAATCAAACAATCAAAGGATTATTTTATTAAGCTGGAAAAAAATAATGAAATTCATATCGAGAGACAAAATGATCAAGACTTCAAGGGTAACAACAAAAAAGTGGAAAGGAAGGAGGTCTTTTGGTACCAGCTATCAAATGATACTACAAAGCAGTAACCATTAAAATGATTCATTACTGGTTAAAAATTCCTCATCTTTCTTCAGGCTGCATTTGAAAGCTTCTTTACTAAACCTCTTCATTCTGGAAGATAATACCAGCCTAGGAATTCAAACACTGGAAGTATCCTCCCACTCCTCTGGCCCCTCCCTCTGACTGGACAGCTACTCTTAGAATATCTATTTAATATTTAAGCCAGTCTCTGACTCACTTAAATCCAATTCACCAGCAAGTCAAGACATCACCTTGTGATGTCGTCGGTCCTCTTCAAAAATGAAGGACCGGGGCGGAACCGACATGGCAGAGTAAAAGCAGTGACTTGCTTGAGCTCTCCCCCAAACCACTCTGAATATCTGTAAAAAAAAATGACTCTAAAATTCTAGAGCAGCAGAATCCACAAAAAGACAGAGTGAAACAAATTTCCAGTCCAAGACAACCTGGATGGTTGATGGGAAAGGTCTGTTGTGCCAGGCTGGGAGAGAAGTACGGTTCAGTGTGGGCTGCACATGCAAAGATGACCCAGCAAACCAGAGTAGGCCTCAGGGGACTGAATCACTGGCAGCTATAGTGGTTTCCAGACTTCTGAATCCACAAACACCAAAGACAACTTAGAAGGTCAGCTGAAGCTGAGTGAGAGAGAAGCCTGGTCCTGCCCCAGCCCTGGGACAGTGGTGGTGGCTGCTTCTGGAGCTCTCAGCCCACAGATGGAGGCAGGGTATCAAGCAGCTGATCAGAGGGAGATTGCAGGGATCTCTTTGCTGAGAGGCAGGATTCTCTTGCTTTGCCTGTGCTTGGATATGGTCGCAGTCCTGGCAAGGAGGAGTGCTGGTGTGGTGGAGCTTGAGGCAGCAGTGCAAGAGGAATCCTGCTCATAGTTCCAAGGCAGAAAAGAGTGCTTGCGGTCACTCATAGATCAGAGCACAGGCCAGGAATGGAGTAAACACCTCACCTTTGATGATACCACCTTGAAAGAACTAAAAATTTATAGGTCCCTAGAAGTACCTCTGAAAACAGCTGCACAAAACCCCCGAAGCTTGGGACAGTACACCCGCCACACTGGAAACAGAGCCCTACCTTAACAAAGAGTTAAAAAGTCAAGTAATTAGCTGGGAACACAGAAGGGGAAAAAAAATCAGACTATAAAATCTTACTTTGGTGGTAAATAAGATCAAAACACAACTAGAAGAAGACAACAAAGTCAAAGCTCCTACATCCAAAGCCTCCAAGAAAAATATGAATTGGTCTCAGGCCATGGAAGAGCTCAAAAAGGATTTTGAAAAGCAAGTAAGGGAAGTAGAGGAAAAACTGTGAAGAGAAATAAGAGTGATGCAAAAAAAATCATGAAAAACAAGTCAACAGCTTGCTTTAGCAAGGAGACCCAAAAAATACTGAAGAAAATAACATTTTACAAAATAGACTAAGGACAGCTAGGTGGCACAGTGGATACAGCACCAACCCTGAATTCAGGAAGACCTAAGTTCAAATCCAGCCTCAGACACTTGACACTTACTGGCTGTGTGACCCTGGCAAGTCACTTAACCCCACTGCCTAGCCAAAAAACAAAACAAAACAACAAAAAACAACAAAAGAGCTCCAAAAAGCCAATGAGGAGAAGAATACCTTGAATAGCAGAATTGGCCAAATGGAAAAAGAGGTCCAAAAATCTCAATGAAGAAAATAATTCCTTAGAAATTAGAAGGGAGAAAATGGAAACTAATGACTCTATAAGAAATAAAGAAATTATAAAACAATCAAAAGAATGAAAAAATAGAAGACAACGTGAAATATCTCATTGGAAAAACAACTGACTTAGAAAACAGATCCAGGAGAGATAATTTAAAAATTACTGGACTACCTGAAAGCCATGATCAAAAATGAAGGACCAAAACCAACAAGCTAGTCATGTCACCTTCTTTTCCAGGATATACTTCAAAAACTTCCCCACCCTCTCCCCCTACTTTTTAGTGTTGTCCTCTCCCATTAGAATAAAAGCTCCTCTAGGGAGTGGCTATCAGTCTGCTTATATTCATATTTCCAGAACTTACCACAGAGACTGGCACACAGTAAGGACTTGCTGGGCAGCTAGGTGGAGCAGTGGACAGAAAACTGGGCTTGGAATTAAGAAGATTCATCATGAGTTCAAATCTGACCTCAGATACTTACTAGCTATGTGACCCTGGGCAAGTCTTTCAACCCTGTTTGCCTCAGTTCCTCATCTGTAAAATGAGCTGGAGAGGGAAATGGAAAACCACCCCAGTACCTTTACCAAGAAAACCTCAAATGGGGACACGAAGAGTCAGATATGACTGAAACGACTCAACAACAACGAAAAACGCTCATTGACTTTAAAAACAGAAAGCTCAATCTGTAGAACATATTAAGTACACAAATTACAGAAATAAAGAACACAGCAGCTTAATGTTAGTTAAACTCTTAATTACTAGGGAAAGGATTCACTATTTGTTAATGATTGCTGGGAAAACTGAACAGGAGTCTGGCAGAAATTAAGTTTAGACCAATATTTCACATTGTATACCAAGATAAACTCCAAATATATGATTTAGATACAAAAGCAAATTATTGTATGTGTGCATGTGTATAGCAAATTAGAAAAACAAGGAAGAAATTACTTTTCTGATCTATGGACAAGAAAAGAATTCATGACAATCAATAGAAAGGATTATAAAGGATGAAACAGTTGATTTTTATTGCATACAAATTTAAATTTTTTCACAAACAAAACCAATGCAGCTAAAATTAGAAAGGAACCAGTTGAGGTTAAGAGACTTGCCCAGAATCACACAGTTAGGAAGTGTCTGAGGCGGGACTTGAACTTGCATCTTCCTGACTCCGGAGCCATGGTCTAGCCATCATGTTACCTAGTTGCCTTCAACTGTCCTTGTTCCTACATACTATTAAATGAAGGTGGAAATAATAAATCACACAACTTTTACTAAGTCCACTACAAAATTTTATTATAGAATCTAAACTGGGTATTCACTGCTACTCTTCAATATTTCTATATCTCATGTAACAGCTCACTATTCCACTCTCCACAGTGGCTTTCTCAAATCTTTTCATTCTTCCTCAAATGTCTCATGGCTTCCCTCTCAGCTGAAAACCTTAACTTCATATTTTACAGAAAAAAAAACTGAGGCCATTTGCTGAAAGCTCCCTCTTCTCCCCTCTTCCTTATCTCCTATCACTCAGATGCTTTCTGCCACTCTCTCCTCCTTCTCCTGTCTCATGTGAGCAGCTGACCTTACTCTTTGCCAAAGCAAACCTCCTACCTCCACAAGTGATCTCTCTCATTCCATCCCATCTCCTCCAACAGACTGCCACCTCTGTCATCCCTACTGTCATATCTTCAGTCTCTCCTTGAATAGTCCTAACCTACTGCTTACCAATGTGCCCACGTCTCCTCCACCTTCAAAAAATCCCTCACTTAATCCTTTCATTGGGGATTTCGTTGTCCTGTATCTCTTCTGCCCTTTATGTCAAAACAATCTGAGTAGACGGTAAAAGATGCCTCCACTCCCTTTTCATACTTCTCTTAATCTCCTTCAATTGAGCTTCCAACCTCATCATTCCAACGAAACTGCTCTCTCTGGCCTTTAAAGAGATTGAGCTCTCCTTCTGGGGAGCAGAGGGCACTGACCCAAGTTTCTTGTGTTGGGAGCCTAGGTCTTGGTCACTGGCTTTGTGTGCTGGGGCCTCCGATGTTGGCAACTGGAGGCTGTAGGGTTCTGGCAGCTTACCTGGTGTTGGGCACAAAAGCAAGGCTGGAACTCTAGGGCAACTCTAGGTTGCCTGCTTTTCCTTTCCTTTAGCTTTCTTCAGCTCCTTTCAGATGGATGTTGCAGGGTGTTTATCTGCCTGGGGCCCTTTGTAGTGCTGCTTCCCTTATTTTTGCTCAGGCACTGGGAGATCCGTTTGCTGTAGAATGCCCTGGCACCTGGTGGTTTTCTGAGCTGATTTTCACCGGTTTCCTCACCCTCACTGAGGTACTCAGAGGTCCAGGTGTTGGTGTTTGCCTGCTCCACCGCCTGGGCTTCAAGATGTCCTCCTGGTGTGATAAAATGGGGCTTTCTGCTGGCTTGCTGGGATGCCTTCTACCAGTACTCATCCCCTTCCCCCAGGGCAAGAGGGGACTTTCCTGTTAATCCTTCAAGCTACCTGGGCTACTGCACCACTGCTTCCGTCTTTCTTCTGGTTCAGCTGTTCCAGGGTTTTTCCTGGGGCAACATTTTCTGGGCTTTCAGAGGTTGATAAGGGAGGGTGAGAGCAACTACCTGAAGAAACCGCTCTCTCTCCAAAGCTATTAAAGATCTCCTAATTGCCAAATCTAGAGGCCTTTTCTCAATCCTTACTCTTCTTGACCTCTGCAGCTTCTGACACTGTCAATCACCATCTTCTCCTTGATAAATTATTCTCTTAGGTTTTCAGGAAACAACTCTCTTGTTCTCCTCCTACCCATCAGACTACTCCTCAGGCACCTTTGCTGGAACTTCATCCAGGTTAAACCCATTACCTGTGAGTGTCCCACAGGCCTCTGTCCTAGCCTTTCTCTTCTCCCTCTGTTCTACTTCACTTGATGATCTCATTAGCAACCACGGATTTAAATACCATTACTCTCTGCTGGTGCTTCTACAATCTACTTATTCAGCCCTTCCCTTCTCTGAACACCTCCAAGCGCCCATCTCCAATTGCCATGGATATCTCAAAATGGAATGTTTAGTAGACATCTTAAACTCAATCATGTTTAAAACTGAA
This sequence comes from Phascolarctos cinereus, assembly GCF_003287225.1. Taxonomy (NCBI): domain Eukaryota; kingdom Metazoa; phylum Chordata; class Mammalia; order Diprotodontia; family Phascolarctidae; genus Phascolarctos; species Phascolarctos cinereus. Next base: position 60,564,073 of record NW_027555625.1, read on the forward strand.
CTCATTACTTTTTCCCCTAAACTTCCCCCACCCCCAACTTTCCTATTACCATCAAGCACTTCACCTTAATAACACATCTGGAATACGTTCCTTTTATCTCCTCAGACATTGCCAACCCCCTGGTGCAGGCCTTCATACTTGGACTTTTTCAACAGGCTGCTGGTTGGTCTGCCTGCCATGAATCTGTCTCCATTCCATTCTATTCTCCTGACAAAAAGTGAATTTCCTGAAACTGGGATCTAACCATGTCATCCACAGTAGCTCCCTATTACCTCCAGGTTCAAACACAAAATCTCTTTGGCATTCAAAACCCTTCATAACCTAACATAACTCCCCTATATCCTTCCCAGTCTTCCTATACCTTAGACCTCCCTACACACTTTAAAAAATATATATAAATTTACTTATTTTTAGTTTTCTTTTTCTTTTTTTATATATAAATTTATTTTTAGTTTTCAACATTTACTTCCACAAGATTTTGAATTCCATATTTTCACCCCATCTTGCCCCTCCCCCACCCCAAGATGGCATGCATTCTGAATACCTCTTCCCCTAGTCTGCCCTCTCTTCTATCTCTCCCCCCCTTCTCTTATCCCCTTCTCCTTCTATTTTCCTGTAGGGCAGGATAGACTTCTGTACCCCATTTCCTGTATTTCTGATTTCCCAGTTGCATGTGAAAACATTTTTTTTAAACATGTGTTTTTAAAACTTTGGGTTCCAAATTTTCTCCCTCCCTCCCTCCCCACCCACCCTCATTGAAAAGGCAAGCAACTCAATATAGGTTGTACATGTGCAGTTATGCAAAACACGTCCATAGTAGACATGTTGTGAAAAACTAACTCTATTTCCCTTAATCCTATCCTGCCCTCCCATTTATTCTATTCCTTCTTTTGACCCTGTCCCTCCTCAGAAGTATTTGCTTCTGATTACCCCCTTTCCCAATCTGCCCTCCTCTCTATCATCCCCCTGCTCTCTTGTCCCCTTCTCCCCCTATTTTCCTGTAGGGTAAGACAGATTTCCATACCCAATTGCATGTGTATGTTATTTCCTCCTTAAGCCAAATCCTATGAGAATAAGATTCACTCATTCCCTCTCACCTTCCCCCATTTCCCCTCCACTGTAAGAGCCTTTTCTTTTGTTTTTTTTTTGTGAGATAATTTACCCCATTCTACCTCATCCTTTCTTCTTCTCCTAGTGTAATCCTCTCTCATCCCTTAATTTTACTCTCCAGATATGACCCCTTAATCTTCAACTCACCCTGTGCCCTCTATCTATCCATCCATCTATCCATCTATCCATCCATCCATACAATTTTTTCCCTCCAACTACCCTAATTCTGACAAAGGTCTCATGAGTTATAAATATCATCTTTCAACCTTAATAAGTTTCTTATGATTTCTCTTTCCTGTTTACCTCTTCATGTTCCACTTGAGTCTTGTACTTGAAAGTCAAATTTTCTACTCAGCTCTGGTCTTTTTATCAAGAATGCTTGAAGAACTGGAAATTGAGAGGATGCCCATCAACTGGGGAATGGCTAAGCAAGTTGTGGTATATGAATGTAATGGAATGCTATTGTGCTATAAGAAATGCTGAACAGGCTGACTTCAGAAAAACACTGGAAAGACTTATATGGTCTGATGCTGAGTGAAGTGAGTAGAACCAAGAGGACTCTGTACACAATAACAGCGACGTTATGCAATGACTAAGATTGTTAAACTGAACCCTTCTCAGCATTACAAGGATCTAAGACATCTCCAGAGGCCTCGGGATGGAAAATGCTGTCCACATCCAAAGAAAGAACTATGGAAGTCGAATCGCTATCACTTATTTTTACCTTCTGTTGAGTTTTGTTTCATCTTTCTAATGGTTCTCCTATTGGTTTTAACTTTTACTTACAACTTCAGTAATGTGAAAATATGTTTCATGGGTATGCAAATGTAAAGCCTATATCAGATTGTGCGCTGTCTTGGGGAGGGTTGGGGGGAGGAAGGGGGAGAAAAATTTTCAACTCAAAAGCATATGGAAGTGATTGTTGATAAATCAAAATAAATTAATAAAATTTAAAAAAAAAAAGAATGCTTGAAAGTCCTCTATTTCACTGAATGACCATTTTTTTTCCCTTGAAGGATTATACTCAGTTTTGCTGGATTCTTGGTTGTAGTCCTATCTCCTTTGCCCTCTGGAATACTGTATTCCATGCCCTCTGGAATATTGTATTCCATGCCCTCTGGTCCTTTAACGTAGAAGCTGCTAAATCTTGTGTTATCCTGATTGTGTTTCCACCATACTTGAATTGTTTCTTTCTGGCTGCTTGCCATATTTTCTCCTTGACCTGGGAATTCTGGGATTTGGCTACAATATTCCTAGGAGTTTTCCTTTAGGGATCTCTTTCAGGAGGAGATCGATGAATTCTTTCAATTTCTATTTTGCCCTCTGGTTCTAAAATATCAGTGCAGTTTTCCTTGACAATTTCTTGAAAGATGATGTCTAGGCTCTTTTTTTGATCATGGCTTTCAGATAGTCCAATAATTTTAAAATTCCCTCTCCTCAATCTATTTTCCAGGTCAGCTGTTTTTCAAATGAGATATTTCACAATGTCTTCTATTTTTTCATTCTTTTGGATTTGTTTTACACTGTCTTGATTTCTCATAAAGTCACTAGCTTCCAATGGCTCTATTCTAATTTTTAAGGAAGTATTTTCTTCAGTAAGCTTTTGGACTTCCTTTTCCATTTGGCCAGTTTTCTTTTTAGGGCATTCTTCTCCTCATTGGCTTTTTGGACCTCTTTTGCCATTTGGGTTAGGCTATTTTTTAAGGTGTTATTTTCTTCAGTATTTTTTTGGGTCTCCTTTAGCAAGCTATTGACTTGTTTTTCATGATTTTCTTGCATCACTCTCATTTCTCTTCCCAGTGTTTCCTCTACTTCTCTTACTTGCTTCTCAAAATCCCTGCTGAGCTCTTCCAAGGCCTGGGACTGATTCGTATTTTTCTTGAAGGCTTTGGGTGTAGGAGCTTTGACTTTGTTGTCTTCTTCTGGTTGTAAGTTTGATCTTCTTTGTCACCAAAGTAAGATAAAATAGTCTGACTCTTTTTGTGCTGCTTGCTCATGATCCTGGCCAATTACTTGAGTTTTAAACTCTTTGTTACGGTAAGCAACTGCTTCCAATGTAGAGAATGTACTGTCCCAAGCTTCGGGGGTTTATACAGATGTTTTCAGAGATACTTCTAGGGTCCTGTAAATTTTCAGTTCTTCCAAGGTGGTATGATAAGGGGCGAGGTGTTTACTCCTTTCCTGGCCTGTGCTCTGGTCTATTAGTGACCACAAGCACTCCTTTCTGTCCTGGGACTGTGAGGAGGCTTTGCTCTGCACAGCCACTACAAGCTCCACCACACCAGCCCTCCTCAGAGCCCCAGGACCACCGCCCAGAACTGTGACCCAGACCCAAGCACAGGGGCAAAGCAAGAGATTCCTGCCTCAGCACTGGCAAAGAGAGACCTGCAATCTCCCTCTGATCACCCACTCCATTGCCCCTCAGTCTTTGGTTCAGAAACTCAGGAGGCAACCCCTGCCCCAGGCTGTGCTTGGGGAATGGAGCTGAGACCACCTCGCTTCTCTCTCAGGACCGCAGAAACAGACTTTTCCCACTGACCTTCTAAGTTGCCTTTGGCGTTCGTGGGTTAAGAAGTCTGCAAACCGCCACAGCTGCCTGTGATTCAGTCCTCTGAGGCCTGCTCTAGGTTCACTGGCCTGAGCGCCCATGCCAAACTGCACTCCTCTACCAGCCCGTGCAATGTATCTTTCTAATCAATCATCCAGGTTGTCTTGGGCTGGAAATTTGTTTCACTCTGTCTTTTTGTGGGTTCTGCTGCTTTAGAATTTGTTTAGAGCCATTTTTTATAGGTATTTGGAGGGGTCTGGGGGAGAGCTCAAGCAAGTCACTGCTTCTACTCCGCCATCTTGGCTCCGCCCCCCTACACACTCTTTTGCTGCAGTGACATTGACCTTCTGGTTGTTTCAGAAACAAGATACTCCATCTCTTAGCTTTGGGCATTTTCATTGGCTGTCCCCCATGTCTGGAATGCTCTCCATCTTCATCTCTGACTTCTGGCATCCCTGGATTCTTTAAATCCCAAATAACAACTACAAGAAGCCTTTCCCAACCTCATTTAATCCTAGTACCTTCTCTCTGTTAATCATTTACTATTTATTCTCTACATTGCTTGTTTGTACATATTGTTTGCTTGTTGTCTACTCTATTATATTGTGAACTATTTGAGGGCAAGGTCTGTCTTTTTCCTTTTTTTTGTATCCCCTACACTTAGCAGTATTTACTGATGGAGCAATTAATAAATGTTTGGTGATGGTCTGATGGTTCAGGCTTCTTGTATCTACATATTAAGCTTTAAAAATTCTTATGATTACATTAAGAAATAGTCTAAGAATGATACATCGATGATGACAACAGCAACCTAATTGTAGCAATGAATCAAAGTTGATGATGTATGATAACGTAACCTTTTTATCAATAAATTCACCATCCTCTTCATTACCCTTGGTACTCTCTCCGTCCCTGTTTGGAGGGCTGGATGGAAGGGCAAAGAACTCTTCCCAAAGATTCTATCAGGACTCAAACATCAGCTAACTCTTCATTTCCCACCAGATATATTCTTTGACTTGAATTCCACCACACCTTGCATCGAATACCTTCCCCACTTTCACCTCCCACTCAGTTGTTTCAGCTTTCTTTTGTGTGTTGCCTTCCCCCACCAGATTATAAATTCCTAGTAAGGCAGGGACAGTCTTTCTTTTTCTTATTTGTATCCACAGCACTTAGCACTGTTTGGCATATAGTAGGCACTTGTTAAATGTTTACTATTACCTAGAATTTATAACAAAACTTCTTAATACCTTACGACAAAATTTAGAATAAGGCTTACGAACTTTCCCAAGTAAGGGTTAAACATTAGACCAGGGGCCAGAAAACTACTACATGAGGACTGACCACCTGTTTTTTGTACTGACTGCAAGCTAAGAATGGCATTTACATTAAAAATAAAAAAGTTTTTATTGGATTTGGTCTATAAGTCATAGTTAGCTGACCCCTGCCCCAGACCACTAATATTTAGCTAGCATATTTTCCAAGATACTCCCTTCACAATGATAGACATGTAAAGTATTACTGCTGCACAGTTTAATAATCTCCTATGTAAGCATTTTACCAATATGAATACTAATTTCATTAAACACATGGATAATTCAGACTTTCCTGAACTGTGTTCAGCAATATTTTCCAAACTAGAAAATATTTTCCATGCTAAAATATTAAGCATGACATTATGTATGTATAAAAGAATATTTCTAAGTAGCAAATTTGGGCTTATTTGGAACCTGGCTTAATTTCAACCATTTTACTCCAAAATGTCCCCAACCCCTCTCTTTACCTCCTATTCCTCCTCTCTACCTTTTTTTGGCTAGGCAATGGGGTTAAGTGACTTGCCCAGCGTCACACAGCTAGTAAGTGTTATGTGTCTGAGGCCGCATTTGAACTTAGGTTCTCTTGAATTGAGGGCTAGTGCTTTATCCACTGCACCACCTAGCTGCCCCTCTCCTCTCTACTTCTAAGATGAACATTTGTGGATTTCTTCAATACCTTTCAAGTTCAAACTGTTCTTTAGCTAAAAGAGTTTAGAAAACACTGAAATAATAAGTATTATTTCATTAGAGATTGAATATGGCCTCAAATCTGGCCTCAGATACTTAATAGCTAAGCAAGTCACTTCACCCTGTTTGCCTCAGTTCCTCATCTGTAAAATGAGCCTGAGAAGGAAATGGCAAACCACTCCAGTACCTTTGCCAAGAAAACTCCAAATAGGGCCACAAAGGGTCAGACACAACTGAAACAACTAAACATCAACGACAAAAGGCTACATAATCACTTCTATGATTATGTTTCTTAATCGCAAAATACAGCTTTAATACTTTAAGGACCTATAATTCTATTTATGGTAATACTTCCCCCAGAACTTAGCACATGGTCTCTGAGAATTGCTGTGGCTGAAAAATTCTTCACTCTGCAGCCAGCCTGATGACATGTGAGACCAGGTCTGTACTAGAAGCCTTTGCAATATGGTGAAACCTGCCAGAGCTTAAGTTTTGCTGGCTTTGCCTGTAAGGACCCAAGGTCATTTATATGTCATGATTAGACACTGGAGTAAAACATGTAACAACATATCCTAGAAATACGTAGATCTTTAATATCTCAAAATATTTCAACTACTCCACTTTTTTTTTTATAAGAAAAAACAGAATCAAAGAGTGAAGAAAAAATTTATAGAAATGGTCCTGAACTTCTGATGAGACCAATTTACTGACATGGCCAGTCTAAAAAATGTCTGAAGCTCTCATGTGAAGCTTTTGGTCTTTAGGCTAAAATCATATATGCAGACCTAGGTAAAAGAAGAGAAGCAAGGTAAAGTAGGAGACTGGGAGTCAGAAAGACCCAAGTTTGAATTCTGCATCAGACATTTAAAAACAGTGTAAAATTAGGACAAAATTAGCACCTCTCTCAGGGATGTTGTGAAAATCAAATGAGATAACACATGTAAAGTACTTTGCAAACCTTAAACTGCTCTATAAATACTAATTTTTATCATTACCAACATCATCCAAAGGCCAGGCCAAGAAAGATTTATAATCAAAAGCTTAAAACAATGGTGTATTATATTTTTTCAAACTACTGAGATTCAGTATCATTGAGTGGTACTAGTATCTTTTGTAAGCTTGCAAAAAACAACAACAACAACAACAACAAACCAGCAGTCTTCATTTTTAACCTATCAATAGATAATAATTAGGCAGGTAGGTGGCTCAGTGGATAAAGCACTGGGCCTAGAATCAGGAAGACCTGAGTTCAAATCCGACCTCCGACACTTTTGAACTATGTGACTCTGAGCAAGTCACTTAACTTCTGTTTCCCTTAATTCACTGGAGAAGCAAATAGCAAACCACTCTAATATCCTTGCCAAGAAAAACCCATGGACAGGTCCACAGGCTAAAGGTTGAACATGACTGAATGACAAGAAGAAGATAACCACCACAAAGACTAATCCTATTAGATCATTTAATCATTAAAGAGGGTTAACACAAAAATCTGTTCTGCTTATTAAGGCAAGTTTCTATGGAAACTATATTCCCAAAAATATGCTAAAAAGAATTAGAAGGATAATTCTTAAAAATGTAAAAAATTTTAAACCAAGTTATAAGAAATCCTATTTAAGTATTTTAAAGCCGATGCAATCCAGGTAAATGTACTCAAAGAGGATTTAAAGATACTGAAAAAATTTTAAAGTGTTCTCTTAATTTGTAAAATTTATCCAGTAGTTTGGTATTAATTTTTTAATATTCACTTTTAATTGCTTTTACTTATAGAGAACAGGGATTATCAAAATGAAAAAACACCAGTACAGTGTTCAAACCGCAGTGTATTTTATTTTAGGTTGTACTCTAAGACACCACATGTTCTAGGTCAAGTTACTAAAAAATTGCATTCAGTTAGGTCAAGTAGTTATGGTATACTCTTCTCTGAGTCATGGATATCACCAACTTGAAACCCTATATATGTCAGGATCTTATTTTCTTGGATTTTGAATTTTGGGCTTCATATAAGTACTCCTAATCACCCTCACCACACATATCTACTCAAAATACAGGGTTTGGTTTTTTTTTTTATTATTATATGCTTAATACATGAGGAGACAAGCACTATAATAAGAATGTATCACACCCAACATGATACTCACAAAACCCCCAAGATAGGCATGGCACGCATTAACCCTGTTTCTATAAAAGGAGACTGAAGCCCCAAAAAGTGGTGTCATTTATTCAAGATGACACACTCTGGGGAAATGAGCCACAACTTAAACCCAGGCATCCTGACTCCAAGTCTAGTTTGTTTTCCTTCCTGTCAACTATGTTTGCTGAAAATCTGGTTCTAGTGAATATTCAATCACTGACACAGACATTAACAGTTTGTTCCCTGGTTTAGATATCACATAAAATCAAAATTCAACAACTCAATTTTTGCTTAAACAGCAAGGATAAGTTTTTTACTTTTCACTAAGCCAGCAAAAACGCCTGGAAACTAGTCTCTTCTCTTTCTACTGCTTCTATTGGGGACTGCAAGTTTGATAAGTGGCATGAAGCAAATTACACACGCATTCTCTCTCTCAATGACCATGTTAAATGAGTAACAATGATTTTCCCCCCTCATCTTTATTCACTTCCTAGATCCTATTAACTTTGAAAGATGATTTGGAACAATACAAATCTTTTCTAAAACAGTGTTTACTGTGCAGATTTTTAAGAATGCACCTCAATATCGCCAAATTAAGAGATTTTGTGTATGTGTGTGTATACTTGTATTTACACACACACTTTTTTCCTTTTTCTTTTTCTTTTTTTTTTTTTTTAGGCAATTGGGCTTAAGTGACTTGCCCAGGGTCACACAGCTAGTAAGTGTCAAGTGTTTGGTCTGAGCCTGGATTTGAACTCAGGTACTCCTGACTTCAGGGTGCTCTATCCACTGTGCCACCAGTTGCCCCTCACACACACTTTTTCACTGGACCTTTGTAACTTACTCTGAACCAAAGTAAAGCTCCAACTTACCAGTTTGATGCACAAGGCTCTGAAAAGTGACACTTGCCCAGCTTCACACAGTGTCAGAGCTTAGCACTGAGCCCTGGTTCTCCTGACACTGAGGTCAGTTTTTTGTTTTGTTTTGTTTTTTTGGCGAGGCAATCTGGGTTAAGTGACTTGTCCAGGGTCACACATCTGAGGCAAAATTTGAACTCAGGTCCTCCTGACTCCAAGACCAGAGCTCTATCCACAGCAGCACCTAGCTGTCTCGGTCAGTTCTTTACCTGCTATGAAATGCTACTTGTCAACATTAAATTTTCAAGAAAAATAAAAGTATTTGAAAACCTAGACCATAGCAACATGGCATAAAATACAACGAAGAACTTTTCAAGAAGAATGGTCTCAGCTTTGTCTGAATGACAAGAACATAAGTATTAACTCACCATCATCTAACGTGATATCCTGGAGACCAATGGTTTCAAAATTCAATTCCTGATCTTCAGGTTCAGGTTTAATGTTCATTGCTGCCCCATCAGGTGAAAATGAAGATGAATCACATCTATGCTGACATACTAATGATGAAGGTACAGAAATACCTCCCACTCCAGGACTGTGTGCTTGAGGTGAGGGTTGTCCAGAGTGAGTTATGGTCGTTGGAGATGGGGATGAAGCAGGTCCTGAGCTTGGAGACTGATAAGGCATAGGCTGTAACTGAGGAGATGGGGGTCCAGATAGTGGTGAATGGACCAGGGGATGAGAGGCTGTTGGTGAGGAAGTTGTAGTAGACCCAGGGTTTGAAGTATGGTACGTTCCTGGTTGTAACTGAGGGGAAGGCTGTCCCAAGGACTGGCTTGTTGTAGAAGTAACAGGACCCTGTCCTATGTTTGAACAATGGTATCCCACTGGCTGCAGGTGAGGCAGTGACTGCCCTGAATGAGTTGTATGTACTAAGGGATGTCCTGCTCCTGGAGCAGATGTTGACAATGACCCTGAATTTGAAGAATGAAATTGTATTGGTGGCAGAGGTTGACAGCTAAGATTTATTAAATTAGGTACAGCTGTATCCTGTTGAAATGAATTTGCATCAAATCCTTGACTAGAGGCAGCATTAATGGGAAGACAAGTCTGTCCATTATACATAACATTAGTTTGCATAGGCTGGTAGGAAGACCTCACAGGAGGAGCAGATGTGGCTTGAAAAGACTGATGTAGCACAGAAGGCATCAGATGACATTCTTCACCAGGATTAATGTTCGTACTTTGCATATGGGACAGATGGGATGCTGAGGAGGTCACCAGTGATGTATACGGTTGCTGGATGGGACAAACAAGACTTCTAGGCAATAAACTGTCGTGTGGTTGCCCTGGATCTGAGGAAGGCAATGGTGTCTGGACAGTATGTAAGCTTTCAACATTGCCACTCTGAGGCACAGACAAAGATGGAACTGAAGACAAATCCATCTCTTCTCTATGCTCTTGTTTCATCAAAACTGCAAAAACAAAATGAAAACAAAACTGAAAACAATAAAATCACTACATATAACTAAGATATTCATTACTAGCAGCATAAGAACTACACACCAACCCTACTAATTATATTGCTTTGAAAGTGGTGAAGAAAACAGGCACAACCACTGCTACCTCCCTTCATTTAAGTTCTGCCAATGGTGAAATTATTATGAAATCCTAACATTTATTTAAGGCAGGGCTTTTGCCCTCCTAAGACTTACATTCTAATAAAGGAATGTGAGACACACACAATTTTTTTTAACCTATGATACAAAATATAAATACATAGGCAAATAATGTGCCATATGAGAGTCAAGAAAAAAAGTCTGTAATTTGGGGAAAAGGGAGTGGAATTCAAGGAAAGTGGTCTCAAAAGGTGGTATTTAAGTCGGAGTTTAAAGTACTGCTAGGGGTTCATCAGGTGGAGGGGGGGAGGAATGAACAAGAGTAAAGAGGCAGAAATGCATAGGCTATTTGGGGGTTGTGTCAGAGATGGTGAATAGTGTGATTCAGCTCATGCAGAGTGTATGTGAAGCTGAATAGTACGAGATGTTTGGAAAGTTAGGGTATGGCCCCAGCAAATGTCTAGCAAAGGATGAAAGATGAATTTGTGAAGGATGAATTGGAAGTCAGAGAAAGCAGAGGCAATGAAAGACCTCTTTGGGGGGATATTTCAATATTCCAGTCAGGTGGCCAAGGCATGAAGCGCTACAGCAGCATTAGTGGGAGGAAAGAGGAATGAATGGGAGACTTATTGCAGAGGGAGAACTGACATGGCTTAGTAACTGGCTGAATGTGTGAGATGAGAGAAAGTGAAGAGTCAAAGGAAACAGCAAGATTATATGCTTTGCAGAACAGGTGAATGGCAATATCTCTAACAAAGCGAAGTCACTTTTTCACAAGGTAAGTCTGAAGTGCTAGTAGAAAATCCAAATAAGCAGCTGTAGACAGAGGTCTGTGATTTGAATAGGTCAAGGCTGAAGACACAGAAGTGGGAGTTCTTCTATAGTTGAAATTCTGGAAGTGAACGTGATTTCTAAATGAGAGTGTAGAGAAAAGGGAAGAAGGCTGAAGGCAGGGGGACATACAACTTAGAGCATCTGGAAGAGGATGAGTAGCTAGGGGAAAATGCAAAGAACCAACAGAGAGACAAGAAGAGAATTAGGAAAGTGAAGGCTGAAGCCAAAGCAAGAAGCAGTATACAGAAGGAAGGGATGGTCAGTAGTGTCAAGCACTTCAAAGGAGCTCAAAGGATAAAGGCTAAAAAACAGCCATTGGAATTAGCATTTCAAAGATGATTGGTAAGTTCTCGTAAATGCTAGTTTCAATAGAGTAGTGTGGAGAGAGGTAAAGTAGTAAGAGTTGGGTGGGAGAGGGAGAGGGAAGAAGCAAGGGGAAAGGGGAGAGACAGAAAGAGAGAAGGAAGGAGAGGGAGAGAGAGGCAGAGAGAGATGCAGGCATGGGAACACAGGAAACTTTTGAAATATTGTGGCATTTAGGGGAGGAAAGAGAAAGGATGGTAGCCAGATGGGTTGAAGAATACCTCTAGGAAGGCACTGCTAGCCCTGTGCATGTTTAAAAAGTAGATGAGAATGAGCCAGTTGAGAGAAAATGACTGGAGACATATGAGAAAGAGCAGATCATTACTAAAGAAGTAAGGGGAAAGGACTGAGGGCATAATCAATCAACAAATAAATATATATTAAGGTCCTACTATCTGCCAGGCATGGAGCTTAAGTGCTGAGGGAACAAAGACAAAAACTGAACAATCTCTGCTTTCGAGGAGCTTACAATCAAGACAGGGGATACAACATATATGCATGTAAGTACATACAAAATATACACAAAATTTATTTAGGGAAATCAGAAAAGACTTCAACTAGAAGCTGGTACTTAAGTTGAATTTTAAAGGATATAAGGAATTCTAAGAAGTAGAAGAGGGAGGGTATTTCAGACACAGGGGACAACCAGTTCAAAGGTAGGGATATGAGAGATGGAATGTAATATGACAAACTCCAAAAAGGCCAATTTGTCTAGACTGTAGAGTATGTTAAGGGGGGTAATATATAATGAAGCTGGAAAGGTTCACTGATTGTAAAGGGCTTCTTTGACTGCCAAAAAGAAGAGTTTGATTTTGACCTTAGAGGTAGTAGGAAACTGCTAGAGTTTGCTGAGTACAGCAGTGACATAGTTATCTGGTAAAGCATCAAGGTAAAGAATCAACTAGAGAAGAGTGAAGAAAGGGAGACCATTAGGAAGCTATTGCAACAGACCACATGAGAGTTAGAGAGGGCCTAAACTAGGGTGCTGGCTGTGTGAGGAAACAGAAGTAGATGGATACAAGAGATGTTGTAAAGGCAGAGTCAAGAAGACTTTGCAACTAAATGGATATTCAAGATGAGGTAGAATAAGGAATCAAGGATGACCAAGGTCATGAACCTTAGAAGGAACACAGTGCCTTTGACAGAAAGAAATTCATATAAGTAGTGGGTTTGGGGACAAAGTATACATTCTAGTGGGGAAAATACCATGTATATCTAGCAGATGCAGAAACCAATAGGATTTCTGCCTGTGAGAGCTTCTGTCTAAGCTGAGCTTTAAACACAAAGCCTGGGATTGTACAAGGCAGAAATGAAGAGAAAGTACATTCTCAGCCTGGGTGAACAGCTTGTCCAAAGACAAAGAAATCAGAGATGGAAATGTCACCTGTGAGTAACAGCAAGAAATAAAGTTCTAGGCTACTGTGAGATCTCCAGATTAAGCAACAATAGCCTATTTAACCCACACTCATTTTATTACTAAGGACAATTCCCTCTAATATTTGAAATCATAATTTCTTCATGTCTGTATGAAAAGTTTCTTGAATTGTTCTGGCAAAATTGAACCACTTTCTGGTAACAAATCTTTCCAAACTTAGGAAAACTAGTTCCAGGTCTGTGGTAACAATGCATCACTAAGGCCTACATCTGAGGTCTTTCCAGTTTAACTTGGTATACTTCTTTTTAGGTTTTGGGGATTTTTTTGGCTAGGCAAGGGGGTTAAGTGATCTGCCTAGGGTCACACAGCTAGTAAGTGTTATGTGTTTGAGGTAGCATTTGCACTCAAGTCCTCCTGAATCCAGGGCTGGTGCTCGTGCCACCTAGCTGCCCCTAACTTGGTATACTTCTTGAGAAATTATAAGCACCTTCAAGCTTCTATGCAACAGAGGAAGACTGTAGTGAAGGATTGAAAGGCAGTGTAGCATAAAAGAAAGACAACTAGATTTGGACATTCAAATCCTGGTTCTGCTACTTACTATTCATTTGACTTTGGGCAAATCACTTCAAGTCACTTTACCTATCTGTAAAATGAGGGATTTGGAAGAAAGTCTCTTCTAACTCAATCTATGATTCTACAACCCTCTAGTGTAACTTATAATGCCGGTTACAAGTCATAATGGTTGCCCTAAGTGGCTAACTGTGAGCTCTAGAGGTTCATGTGCCTCAGGTCTAATATCAACTCTGGAGAATGGAAGTAGGAACCAGGCAGAGGCTCCAACAACAATAAGGATGGTAGCTAGGATGCAGGGATACAACAGCCATTTCATCTGTATGGTTTGTTAGCTGGAGACTGAAAACTGCCTCTTTCCAAAATGAACTGATGGCTTGCCAGATATCACAAGGTAAAGACTAAACATAATATAAAGAAAATTCATCATCTAAAATTATACCTTTCCAGGAGAGTTCTGCAATTGAATGTTCTTTCCTTAGACATCAACCAAATTCTATAGTTGTCAAGTTATCATTTTAATAAAAAAACAAACAAGGCTACATGATACATGATACGTGATATGTGAAAGTCAAAAGCCAGTCATTAAAAGTATATATAAAGCAACTCCAGCTTAAGTTTAACTGTTTTTTCCTGCTTTCTCATTATTTGCTCCTCACAGGGACAATTTGATTTTTCTTCTTTTACAAATTGTTTCACTGACACTTTTTAAAAACAGTATACTCACTTTCCAATATGCTACCCAACCTCAAATACAACTCTCAGTTATAACAAAGGAAAAAAAAAACAGGCAAAACAAACATGGTTACCATGATCAACAGCATATTAAAAAATTTGTATCCTTAGATGACTACCTCTCCACCAGGAGGAAAAAATATGTTTTATCATCAGTTAACTAGAACTAAGGTTGGACCTTGGGTATAATCTGAATTATGATGTCTTTTTTTCTTTTACATTATATTCCAGTCATTACATATACCAATCTCTTGGTTCTGCATCAGTTCATGCAAAATTTCCCATGTTTCTTTGAATTCCTTTTATTTATTATTTCTTTATGGGCAGCTAGGTAGAACAGTGGATATAGCAATAGGTCTGGAGTCAGGAAGACCTGATAGCAAATCCGGCCTCAGACACCAATTTAACCCTGTCTGCCTCAGTTTCCTCATTTGTAAAATGAGCTGGAGAAGGAAATGGCAAATCTCTCCATTATCTTTGCAAAGAAAACTCCAAATGGGGGTAATGAAGAGTTGGACACAACTGAAACAACTGAACAACAACAATAATATTCTATTACGTTAACATACCAAAATCAGTTCAGTTACCTCTCTATTTGATGGGCAGAAACTTTTCCCCCCTTTTTTACTGCCACAATAAGTATGGCTTTGGATTCTGAGATGACTACTTGTACAAGAGGCAAGCTGGCAGCCATCACATAGTAACTTCAGCAAAACCTTGAGGTTTGCACCAGAATAATAACAAGAAACCCAAAACATGTTCTACCCCAGAACTGCACAAAAATTCGGCTAGTTACCTAGAGATGACAGGAGAATGAGGTTCCTGAAGCAAAGCCAGCACCAATGTGACCAGAGATGAGGCAACTGTAGCCTGTAAGGTTTTGTGTCCAGAGGCATCAAGAACAGAAGGTTTCCCAACAAAGCTCCATGGTGGTCAGAAAGCCTAGCATGGGGATCTTGGAAGATCCATGGAGGCACAGTGTCACAGAGCACAGACTGTGAAAGACCAAGCTCTGAGGCTCCTAATGTGTCCTGAGATTCAAAAGAAGGCCTTGAATATCTAACACTTTGCACCACAAAGAGACAGATAGGCTACACCCTGGGAGGTGGACATCAAGCCACATTGTGAGACCGAAGAGGGCCTACTACCTCTAAAATGCAGCAGGAGGTGAGGCCTGGCTCTGGCACAAAGCCCTAGTTTAGGCACTAAAGCTGGAGAAATGAGCAAATCAAACCAGTTACAAAAAACTACAGCAAATCTAATAACAATTGCAAGAGAGACTTTAAAAAGTAGATTTTTCAAAAGGACTACATGAATACATGGAAGAAATGAAGAGATTTTTAAAATGAAATGAAAGCTATAGAGGAAATAATTGGAAGGAGAATAAGCAGTTCAGAAGGGAAAATGGTAAAAGGCAAACTTCACCCAAGAAATGGAATCCCTGGGAACTAGAACAAACCAAACACACATCAGTGACTCCATGATATAACAAGTATTATAATAGAAGACAAAACAGAAGAAAATGTAAGGAATTTGATATAAAAAAACAGATCTGGAAAACATGATAACAAAAAAATCTGGACACTATATATCCAGAAATCATAAATGAATACTGCTCATATCTTTTAGAAGCACAGGGTAAGGAAAAAATAGAAGAATCCACCAATCACCTCCTGAAAGGAAGCCCAAAAGGAAAGTTTCAAGAATGTCAGAGTCAAAATCCAGAATTCCTATGTAAAAAAAAAAATATGGCAAGTAAAGGAGCTACAATCAGGATCATACAAGAACTAGCATATTCTACAAAAAAAAAAAAGAGATCTTGTAATATAATATGCCAAAAATTCCAAAAAGTGACAGGAATACAACCAAGAACAACTTACCTAGAAAAGCTAAGTTTAATCCTAAAGGGGAACAAATGGACCAGTAATGAAGGACTTTAAAGTACCTTGGATGAAAAGAAGTAAAGCTGAATAGGAACTCTGAAGTACAAACACAAAAATCCAGAGACATTTAAAAAGATAAAATTTCTAGGGGCAGCTAGGTTGGAACAGTGGATAGAGCTCTGGCCTTGGAGTCAGGAGGACCTGAGTTTGAATCCAGCATCAGACACTTGACACTTACTAGCTGTATGACCCTGGGCAAGATACTTAACTCCAGCTGCCTCACCAAAAAAGAAAAAAAAAGATAAAATTTCTTTGTACAACTGGAAGGAACCGTATGCTGATACAGTGCTAACCTTATAATAGGGGGAGAAGAAACAAGTAAACAAGTGTCTCTTTAGAACCTTCAAGGGTAGTGAGAGAGGAAATAAAAATAGAGGTACTGAGAGTGAATTGGTTCTGTTCTTAGAGTCTAAAGAGAAGGCAGGGTGTGGAAATAAGGAAGAAGGGAAAGAGACTTGCTATTTCTCCTAACTGGAGTGTGTGAGAGGAATACACAGGAGAAAGGGATTAACATCACATAAATCTTACTTTTATCTGAAATGGACAAAGGAGAGTTACACACACACAGTGTAAAAATACATCAAACTCACCAGGAAAACAACTGGAGATGGAAAAGGAGGAAATTAGAAAGGGGGAAGTCAGTGGTGTGCTGGAGCCTATTCCTTTGGGAGAGTCAATTGTTAAATTTTCAGTTTAAGCATTTACACCTTGGAAATTTTTAATGCTACAAATTAGGTCTTGATCTGTTGTTTCACTGATTATCTACACTTAAAAGTGGCAGACAAAATGTAATAATGAAGATTAAACTTAAAAGAGTGGAGGACACCCCACCTCTCAACATTTACATGCCACTGAAGAGAAATAAAGTAAAAGTAAAATAAACTTTCTGATCCTGAAGGAGGGATTAAAGGGGGAACAGAAAAGAAATGGCTGCCTCAGCCTCAGACAATTGGGGAATGGCTGAACAAAATGTGGTATATGAATGAGATGAAAGAAATGATTTCAAAGAGTCTTGGGTAATATGAACTGCCATAGGGTAAACTGAGCAGAACCAGGAGAACAATTTATAGAGTACAACAACGTAGTAAAGACAAATAATTTTGAAAGTCTTTAGAACTATGATCAAAGCAATGGCCAACCATATCTCCAGGACTAATGAGGAAGCATGCTATCCACCTCCTAACAGGTGACAGACATGAGGTAAAAGGACCTACCCTTCTGGACACAGCATCAATATGGGGATTCATTTTGTTTCACTAGGCTTATTTACTACGAGGAATTTTTTTCTTTCTTTCAGCTAATGGGGGGAGGGGTTGAGAAGCAACAATGATGCCAAAAAGAGCCACTGTAACATTTCCTAAAAAGCACAGAAGAAGCAGAAGCAAGCTCAGAATGACACATAGAATAAGTAGGGCAAATTTCAAAGTTTTAATAAATTATAAAGTTATAATATATAAAGTTAAAATAACTTCTATGTGCATTTTAAAAGAAGTAATGTGAAACGGAGATCCATGGTTTTGTATAGAATCCTCTTTGGTCCTGGCTAGGTGTAGGGAACAGCTTTTTCTTTTTCTTTTTTCTTTCTTTTTTTTTTGGTGTTTTAAGTTTAAAATCTAAACAAAACTAAAAGCATGTGTTTGACTATTTTGGTATACATGGACTCTTTCTATCTTTGACTTGATTGGTAGACAAAGTCTAGTAATGGAATCATTACAAAGAGCTTGGTAACTTTTCTTAATTCCAAAGTTTTTGGATCAATTTATGTACAGATCATACATTAATAGTGGCATCTACATCTACACAATTTTTTCTAAACTCTGCCCTTACAACTGATGTGTGTGTGTGTGTGTGTGTGTACATGGTAGTGAGCTCCTGATGAAGAAACTTCTGCTACCAAAGCACATATACAACAACTCTTGTATAATTTATCCTCTTTAGAGAGTTGCCTAGTGGGCAGTGAGAGGTTAAATGCTTTGGTCAGGGTCAGAAGAGCAGTGGTGTCAGGGGTAGGACTAGTACTCAGGCCTTCTTTACTAGAGGCTAGCTCTGTATCAAACAACAACATTTATTAAATACTTAACTACGTGCACAATGTTAAATGCTAAAGTTACAAGGAAAAAGTAAAACCAGGACCTGCCCTCAAGTAGCTTACATTCAACTGGGGGAAACAGGCACATAAATAGGGTTATAAAAGACACATCTAAGAGAAATACAGAGGAAAAGAGAAGGGAGGTCACTTCAGAAAATAAGACACTAATAGCTATGAGGACTAGGAGAGGCCTTATGCAGGTAGTGGTGTTTGAGTTCATCCTGACTCTCTGTCCTTATAAAGGTGCACTGGAAACAGCAATGGCTTTGGTTGTCAGGAGTAGGAGGTTAGATTTCCAACTCTGACCTTTACTGGAGATTTTAAGTCTGGCACTACCTGTCCCACAAAACTACTGGGGGAAAAAAGTGTTCCGTAAATGTAAAGTGAGACAAAGGGAAGCTATAGGATTATGAGCTCCACCAAGGGCAGAGATTGTTTTTTGCCTTTCTATATATCCCCAGCACTTAACAAGTGTTTATTGACTATCACACCATCTACTCAATTTATATGTTGGATCCGATTTCAAATTTTGACTTTGCTACAGACTCTCTGCATACCTTGGGCAAATCATATGCCCATATACATCAGTTTCCTCATCTGTAAATAAGCATCTGTAAATAACTAGATGATCCCTAGTTGCCTTCCAGCTCTAAAATCTATGACTTAAGGAGGGTTTTTTCAAATAGTAGTTAATAACTAACATTTACATAAGCACTTTTAAGGTCTGTAAAGGCTTTATATATATTATCTCATTTATCCACATGCCTACCTGGGAGGTAAATGCTATTTTTATTCCTGTATTACAATTTAAACAGATAGAGAGACTAAGTGACTTGCCCAGGGTCACAGGGTTATTACTAGTAAGTAAGGCAGGGTTTGAACTCAAATCTTCCTTACTCAAGTCCAGTGCTCTATCCACTGTGCCACCTACCTGCCAATAAATATGGGGAGACCTGAACATGTTTGTAGATATCAGTGAAAGGGCCAGTATAGAGGGAATTGTACGTAATGTAGAATACAGGAGGTAGGGGAATGACAGTGGAGGCAATCTGCTGGCAAAGAAGGAAGGGGATTGAATTAACGATATGTATGGAAAGACTAACTTTGGGGAGCACAAAGTTAGAGAATGAATGGAGTAAAAGAGATGTTAACGGGGTGACGTCAAGGAATCACGAAATGAAAAGATAAAATTAACTGCGAATGCCTTCAAAAATATCTAAATCCAGAACACTGTCAATTCTATTCTACATTAGCATACTCAGGGAATTCCTTTTTTCCAAAAATAATAACAAAACATTTTCTTTTTTAAGTTTACACACTTAATAATTCAATTCAAACACTTATGCTGTGTCTGTGTGTAAGGCACACAGGGATACAAAAATGAAATAGTCCCTGCCCTCAAAGAGCTTTCATTCTTTTGAGGGTTAAAGAACATACACAATACAAAGAGAGAGCATCAACTGGGAAGGGAGCAGCAGTCACAAAAGGCTTTAAAAGTCTTAGCTTTGAAGTCCAATCAACAAGCACTTATTTTGTTTTTTAAGGCAACTGGGGTTAAGTGACTTGCCCAGAGTCACACAGCTAGTAAGAGTCAAGTGTTTGGTCCAAGGCCAAATTTGCACTCAGGTCCTCCTGACTTCAGGGCTGGTGCTCTATCCACTACGCCACCTAGCTGCCCTTATTAAGCACCAAATCCAATTTACTTGCAAGCCAAGACATCACCCTCCTGATGTCACTGGTCCCCTTTGAGAACAAAGGACAAACAACAATCTGTGAGTAGTAGTAGCTGCCCTCCCCTCCCCCTGGGAACCTAACTGGCCAGTTCCAGTTGGGCAATGCTGCTATTTCCTCCTCCCCCTTTCCTTGTCTTCTTCCTCTGTTCACGTGGAGAATATACCCTTACATGTGGGTGCTCTGTCCAAAGGAATATAAATCTTGACAGCTTATACTTCACAAGGTTATCCTGAGGTTTGGGGACTAGATTGTTTTTCTTCCCTACTTATTTATTCCATCATTTTTTCCCCGAAAAACCGAGATGATTAATTATTTTGTTTCATATAGTTTTCATTTATGATTTCTTGAAATATAGCTCTGAAAAACCAGACTTTGATAAAGCCCATTGGGAATTCAAAAGGAGTTACCTGACTATGCCTTTAGACCCAAATCACTCTGAATCTTACTGACTGGCCCAGCCCAAGCCTCACTTGCTCACTGTTTGGGTTTTGATGGCTCAGGGTAAGTGTAAACAGCAAATGTTTCTGTTCTGGACAGAAATTCTGAAAATCTTCCTCTTGTAGACTGATTCCTCTGTGAAGGCAAACTAGGCCATATTTTGTTTGCTTGTTTTCAATTTATTTATTTTTAGTTTTCAACATTCACTTCCATAAGATTTTGAATTTTAAATTTTCTTCTCCTCCTTCCCCCCCCCAAGATGGTGTACAATCTGATATAGCCTCTACATATACATTCCTATTAAACATGTTTTCACATTAGTCATGTTGTAAAGAAGAATTAGAACCAATGGGAGGAACTATGAGAAAGAAGAAACAAAACAACAACAACAAAAAAAGCAAATAATATGTTTTGATCTGCATTCAGATTCCGTAGTTCTTTCACTGGACGTGGATAGCATTTTCCATCATAAGTCTTTTGGAGCTGTCTTAGATCACTGCACTGCTAAGAAAAGCTAAGTTTATAGAAATTAGTTATCACGCAATGTGGCCGTTACTGTGGTACAATGTTCTCCTGGTTCTGCTCACTTCATTCTGCATCGGTTCATACAAGTCTTTCCAGGTTTTTCTGAAGTCAGCCTGTTCATCATTTCTTATAGCACAATAGTATTTCATTACATTCAGATACCACAACTTGCTCAGCCATTCCCCAGTTGATGGGCATCCTTTCAATTTCCAATTCTTGGCCACCACAAAAAGAGCTACTATAAATATTTTTGTACATGTGTGTCCTTTTCCCATTTTTATGATCCCTTTTGGGTACAGACCTAGAAGTGGTATTGCTGGGTCACAGATTTGGAGTCCTTCAGGCATACTTCCAAAATGCTCTCCAGAATGGTTGGATCAGTTCACAGCTCTACCAATAATGCATTAGTGTTTCAATACTAGATCTTTTTTTTTTTAAAGACCATCTTATAATCTCAATTCTTACCTGCCCTTAAACTACTGAATGGGTGTTGCCTCAGACAAACTGAGACCTGGGAAAGGCCTCAGCTTAAAAATGCCAAGGTCTCCCACAACATCAGGATGACTCTGGAGGAGAGAGAGTAAGGCTGATGACTCTGTACAGCTCTGTTTCACTTTTAAGTGAGAATTTATCCAATTCACTTGAAAGTCAAGACATCATCCTCCTGATGTCCTTGGTCCTCTTTGAAAACAAAGGATGAACGACACTATGTGCCAAGAATTATGCTAATCACCAGAAATGAAAAGAAATGAAAAAAACCAGTACATTCTCTGAAGTTCACAAACAAAAATAATGGCAGAGACAGCTTGCAAACAACTAAGCACAAACACGATATATACAGAATAAACTGGAGTAGTCTCAGAGGGAAGACACTACCAATTAAGAAGGACTGGGGACTACTGATTAGAGAAGTGCAAATTTAAACAATACTGAGGTATTGCCTCACACCTACCAGAAAGGACAAATGGTCTACTGCTTTTTAAAACTTTATTTTTCTTGTTTTGTTGGTCTGCATTTTCTTGCACAACATGAAATACGTTTCGCATGACTGTACCTGTATAACCTCTATCAAATTGTTTGCCTTCTTTCTCAATGAAGGGGAAAGGCAGGAGGTTTTGGAACTCATAACTGTAAAAAATGAAGGCTAAAAATGGTTTTTATGTGTAACTGGGAAAAATTATTAAAATGAGAAGATATGAAAAATGTGGGAGGGGATATAGGAAATAGGTGCACTAACACATTGTTGGCAGCATTGTGAACTGGCCCAACCATCCTGGAGTACAATTTGGAACTACGCCCAAAGGGCTATAAAACTGTACATCACATCCTTTGATCCAGCAATATCACTACCAGGTCTGTATCCCAAAGAGATGAAAAAAAAAAGGGTGGGGGAGGTAGAGAAGGACTTATTTGTACAAAAACATGTTCATATGGTGCCAAAGAATTAGAAATTGAGGGAATGCCTATCAACTGGGAAATGGCTAAAGAAG
Organism: Phascolarctos cinereus; assembly: GCF_003287225.1. Classification (NCBI taxonomy): domain Eukaryota; kingdom Metazoa; phylum Chordata; class Mammalia; order Diprotodontia; family Phascolarctidae; genus Phascolarctos; species Phascolarctos cinereus. Next base: position 60,586,437 of record NW_027555625.1, read on the forward strand.
TTATAGTATATTATTGTGATGGAATACTACTGTGCTATAAGAAATGGTGAACAGGGGCAGAGCCAAGATGGCAGAGTGAAAGCAGTGATTTGCCTGAGCTTTCCCCCAAGCCCCTCCAAAAACCTACAAAAAATGGCTCTAAACAAATTCTAAAGCAGCAGAACCCACAAAAAGACAGAGTGAAACAAATTTCCAGCCCCAGACAAATTGGATGGTTGATTAGAAAGGTATATTGCACCAGGCCGAACGAGGAGCACAGTTTGGCATGCACACTCAGGCTGCCATGAACCTGGAGCAGGCCTCACAGGACTGAATCACAGGCAGCTGCGGCAGTTTCCAGACCTCTCAACCCACGGACACCAAAGACAACTTAGAAGGTCAGTGGGAAAAGTCTGTTTTTGTGGTGAGAGAGAAGCAAGGTCTCAGCCCCAGTTCCCGAGCACGGCCCCAGGGCAGCAGCTGCCTCCTGAGTTTCTGAACCAAAGACTGAGGGGGAATCGGGTGGCTGATCAGAGGGAGACTGCAGGGATCTCTTTGCTGGTGATGCAGTGGGAATCTCTTGCTTTGCCCGTGTGCTTGGGTCTGAGTCACAGTTCTGAGGGGCAGTACTGGGGCTCTGAGGAGGGCTGGTGTGGTGGAGCTTTTAGTGGCTGTGAAGAAGAAATCCTCCTCATAGTTAAAAGACAGAAAAGAGTGCTTGTGGTCACTAATAGACCAGAGCACAGGCCAGGAAAGGAGTAAACACCTCGCCCCTTATCATACCACCTTGGAAGAACTGAAAATTTACAGGGCCCTAGAAATATCTCTGAAAACAGCTGTACAAACCTCCAATGCTTGGGACAGTACATTCTCCACATTGGAAGCAGACCTCTACCTTAATAAAGAGTTTATAACTCAAGTAATTGGCTGGTATCATGAGCAAACCTCTCAAGAAGTGTCATACCACAGAATCTTCTTTTGGTAACACAGAAGACCAAAACATACAACCAGAAGACAACAAAGTGAAAGCTCCTACATCCAAAACCTCCAAGAAAAAATATGAATCAGTCTCAGGCCTTGGAAGAGCACACAGGGATTGTGAGAAGCAAATAAGAGAAGTAGAGGAAACACTGGGAAGAGAAATGAGAGTGATGCAAGAAAATCATGAAAAACAAGTCAACAGCCTGCTAAAGGAGACCCAAAAAAATACTGAAGAAAATAACACCTTAAAAAATAGCCTAACCCAAATGGCAAAAGAGGTCCAAAAAGCCAATGAGGAGAAGAATGCCCTAAAAAGGAAAATTGGCCAAATGGAAAAGGAAGCCCAAAAGCTTACTGAAGAAAATACTTCCCTAAAAATTAGAATACGGCAATTGGAAGCTAGTGACTTTATGAGAAAGCAAGACACTGTAAAACAAATCCAAAAGAATGAAAAGTTATTAAACAATGTGAAATATCTCATTTGAAAAACAACAGACCTAGAAAATAGATCCAGGAGAGATAATTTTAAAATTATTGGACTATCTGAAAGCCATGATCAAAAAAAGAGCCTAGACATCATCTTTCAAGAAATTATCAAGGAAGGGGCAGCTAGATGGCGCAGTGCACCAGCCCTGGATTCAGGAGGACCTGAGTTCAAATACAGTCTCAGACACATAACACTTACTAGCTGTGTGACCCTGGGCAAGTCACTTAACCCCATTACCTAGCCTCCCCCCCACCAAAAAAAAAGAAATTATTAAGGAAAACTGCCCTGATATTTTAGAACTAAAGGGCAAAACAGAAATTGAAAGAATCCACTGATCTCCTCCTGAAAGAAATCCCCGAAAGAAAACTTCTAGAAATATTGTAGCCAAATTCCAGAGTTCCCAGGGCAAGGAGGAAATATTACAAGCAGCCAGAAAGAAATAATTCAAATATTGTGGAAACACAATCAGGATAACACAAGATTTAGCAGCTTCTACATTAAGCGACTGGAGGGCACGGAATACAATATTCCAGAGGGCAAAGGAGATAGGATTACAACCAAGAATCACCTACCCAGTAAAACTGAGTATAATCCTTCAGGGAAAAAAATGGTCATTCAGTGAAATAGAAGACTTTCAAGCATTCCTGATGAAAAGACCAGAGCTGAATAGAAAATCTGACTTTCAAATACAAGACTCAAGTGAAACATGAAGAGGTAAACAGGAAAGAGAAATCATAAGAGACTTATTAAGGTTGAACTGTTTACATTCCTGCGTGGGAAAATGACATTTATAACTCATGAGACCTTTGTCAGTATTAGGGTAGTTGGAGGGAAAAAATTATGTGTGTGTGTGTGTGTGTACATGTATATGTATATGTGTGTGTATATATATATTATATATATAATATATACATATACACACACACACACACTCACACACAGATATAGACAGATAGATAGATAGATAGAAAGATAGATAGATAGATAGATAGATAGATAGATAGATAGATAGATAGATAGATAGATAGATAGAGGGCACAGGGTGATTTGAAGATGAAGGGGTCATATCTGGAGAATAAAATTAAGGGGTGACAGAGGACTTTACTGGGAGAAAGAGAAAGGGAGAGGTAGAATGGGGTAAAGTACCTCACAAAAAACAGAAAAGAAAATGCTCTAACAGTGGAGGGGAAACGGGGGAAGGTGAGAGGGAATGAGTGAATCTTATTTTCATAGGATTTAACGTAAGGAGGGAATAACATACACACTCAGTTGGGTATGGAAATCTGTCTTACCCTACAGGAAAATAGGGAGAGAAGGGGACAAGAGAGTAGGGGAATGATAGAGAGGAGGGTAGATCAGAAAAAGGGGTAATCAGAAGCAAATACTTCTGAGGGACAGTGTCAAAAGAAAGAATAGAATAAATGGGGGGGCAGGATAGCATTAAGGCAAATAGAGTTAGTTTTTCATGACTACTATGGAAGTGTTTTGCATAACTGAACATGTATAACCTATATTGAGTTGCTTGCCTTGCTTGCCTTTTCAGTGAGGGTGGGTGGGGAGGGAGGGAGAAAATTTGAAACCCAAAGTTTTAAAAACACATGTTTAAAAAAATGTTTTCACGTGCAACTGGGAAATAAGAAATACAGGAAATGGGGTACAGAAATCTATCCTGCCCTATAAGAAAATAGAAGGGGAAGGGGATAAGAGAAGGGGGAGAAAGATAGAAGAGAGGGCAGACCAGGGGAACTCAAAATCTTGTGGAAGTAAATGTTGAAAACTAAAAATAAATAAATTTAAAAAAAAGAAATGGTGAATAGGATAGTTTCAGAAAAAACTGGGAAGACTTATATGAACTGATACAAAGTGAAGTGAGCAGAACCTGGAGATCATTGATAGCATCAGTGATAGCAATATTGTAACAATGATCTACTGGGAAAGATTCAATTACTGTGATCAAGACAATAATTCAAGATTATTCCAAAGGACCCATGAAGAAAATGCTATCTACCTCCAGAGACAGAACTGTTGACTGTGAGTGCAAATTAAAGTATAACTTTCTCACTTTCTTTATTTTTCTTGCCTTTTTTTTTTTTGAAACACAACTACTATGTAAAAGTTCCCCATGATTTCACATGTATGGCTGATATTATACTACTTTCCTTGTGGGTGGAGAAGGGATGAAGGGAAAGAATTTGAAACTCGAGATTAAAATAAAAAGAATATTAAAAATAAAAAATAAAGGGATTGACAAAGGCTTCCTGCAGAAAGTGAAAGTTTAGCTGAGGAAAGCTAGAAGGCAGAGACAAGGAAAGACAGAATTAATTCCAGGAATGGAGGAGAGCCAGTAAATGACTACAATAAGGAGTCCAGCCTCACTAAACTGTAGAGCATGTGAAGGTGAGGAGTAAGTACAAAAAGGCCAGGTTATAAAAGGTTTTAAAAGCCAAAGAGAGGAAGATAAAGACAGTACGAGGCAGAGGTGAGGGAATGCATTCAAAAGACATGGAGACTAGATAAAGAGTGTTGATTATGGTGAACAACTAGTAGGTCATTTTGGCTAAAACATCAAGTGTATGAATGGGACTAATATGAAGTAAGTCTGTACAGGGTCTTAAACAGCAGGCTAGAAACAGGTATTTACACCTTTTTTTTTTCTTTTTGGTGAGGCAATCGGGATTAAGTGACTTGCTCAGGGTCACACAGCTAGTAAGTGTTAAGTGTCTGAGGCTGGATTTGAACTCAGGTCCTCCTGACTCCAAGGCCAGAGCTCTATTCACTGTGCCACCTAGCTGCCCCCTCAGGTATTTACATCTAAAGGCAATATGTAGCAAATGAATTTTTATTGTCTAAAAATTGATTTTTACAAACTGAAATTTCTCTCCTACCCCACAATGTCAACCCCTCAGCTCCAATTACACATTAAAAAAACAAAATCAAAACTCTCACAACAGATATGTATAGTCTAGCGAAACAAATTTCCACATTAGCTGTGTCTAAAAGTCATGTTTCATTCTTTTAAATCCATCACCTCTGTGGTAGGAGGTGGAGTCAGTGAAGATTTTCAGCCAGAAAAGTGGTAACATCAGATATGGTTAGACTTAGGCATCAGGAAGATTACCTTGACTGCAGCGTGAAGGATAGACTGGAGGAGACTGGAAGGAGACCAATTAAAAGATTATTTCAATATTTTACATGAAAGGTGATAGATAAGCCAGTTCAGTGTTAAATATAGAGAAGAAGATGATTCTATAAGACTTGGCAACTGATTGGATATAGGAAGAGAAAACTGAAATAGGGAAGTTTGGAGAAGAAATGAGTTCATTTGGAGGAAGATAATGAGATCAATTTTACATCTATAAAATTCAAGATAAGGACAAAATATTTGAGTTAGAATGTCTAGCAGGCAGTTACAGAAACAGGACTGGGGTTTAGGAGAGGAATGAAGGCTAGACAGATAGTTCTGGGACATGTCTACCCAGAGACTGTAATTCAGTTCATGAGAGCTAATGATATCATCAAGGGAGAATGTATAGAGATAATAGAGGACCTGGGACAGTGTTTGGGAGACAGCCATGCGTAGGGGTCAAAAAGTAATTACTTATGCCTTAGGTCAATATTTAGCATCAGAACAATGAATCTGGAAAGGAGATAAAAGACTTTCATTGCTTCTAAGTATTCTGTTCTAAAGATGTTGTACTACTCACTGAGCTTATTTTCACCCAATACAAACAAAAAAGCTTCTACCCAAGCAACTTTACAAGAAACCATTACAATAACTCCTTGTACCTGGTGTGTAAGTAAAACGTTGAGACTGGCTTTTTTTCCTCTTGCCATTACAAAGATAAAACTGCACCTGCACCGCAGCTTTAACTGTTCTGTTATGGTATGGAGGAACTTCAAGGACAATGTTCGCCTAAGTGAAAATTCAAACAAGATAATATTACACTTACAGCTAAAAATGAAAAGCACCTGTTAAATTTAGCACAACAAGGTGAAAACACTTCAGATAGTTTTGGCAGTGACTAGTAATACACCACTAAAATACATTGCATGTGAAAAAATTTAAGCTTTCTATATTGGCCTGGATGTAGCTCTTCCCATAAGTTTTTGGAAGTCAAAATATGAAAACAATTTTCCTCTCAATAGTACTGTTACAGAAGAAATAAAAATTCTTACTGTTACATAGTACATGCCAAGGAAATTTGAACTGCAGTGTAAATATGTCCCTAATAAATTTTAAAATTACATTTTTCTCCTTCAGCTTTGGAATCCATGTTTAATCATGTAAACAGGAGCCTGCAATTTAATAACTGCTTTACATTTCTTAAAATTTTTTATTAGGAATCCTCTAAAGTAGAAAATAATCAATAAACATTTATTGAGTGCCTATTATGTGCCAGGCACTGTGCCTGGGGGATACAAAAAGAGATAAAATACAGTCCCTACCTTCAAGAAGCTTACAAATCAAATGGGGGAGAGATAACATGCAAACATATATATTAAGCAAATTATATATAGGATTAATAGGAAATAATTAACAGAGAAAGGGCACTAGAATTAAGGGGGTGAGAGTGGAGGTAGGGGTGGGAAAGACTTCCTGTAGAAGATGGAATTTCAGTTGTGACTTAAAGGAAGCCAGTAGGAGGAGTTGAGGAGAGATAACATTGTAGACCTGGGGACAGACAAATTCCTATAGGTTATATGGAGTGTCTTGTTCACGGGACAGCCAGGACACCAGGGTAACTGAACCAAAGAGTACCTGGTGGGGATATAAGAAGACTGGAAAGATGGGAGGAGGTTATGAAGGGCTCTGAATATCAAGGAGAACATTTTTTTTTTTTGCTCTTAGAGGCAATTGGGCGCCACTACAGTTTAATGGGGATGGGGGTGATATTACTGGACCTGCGCTTTAAGAAAATCACTTTTGTGGCTGAATGGAGAATGGATTGGAATGAGAAGAGACTTGAGGCAGGCTAACCCAACAACAGGTTATTGCAATAGTCCAGGTGTGAGGGGATAAGGCTTGCACCAGAGTGGTGGCAGTGTCAGAGAAGAAAAGGGGGAATGTTTGAGAGATTTTGCATAAGTGAAATCTAAAAACCTTGGCAACATAAGGGAAAAGAGGTAGAAAGGAATCCAGTACGACTACTAGGTTGAGAAGATGGTGTTTGCCCACTAAAGTAATAGGAAAGGGGAACTGAGAGATGTTTTAGAGGGAAAGATAATGATTCCTGTTTAGGATATGTTGAGTATAAGATGCCTACTAGACATCCATTTTGAGATGTCTGAAGGAAGTTGGAGATGTGAGATTGGAAATATGTATGCTGATGCTTACCATTAATTTTAGAACATTACTAAATCTTAAAGAAGGGGTAAGGAGCCTCTGTTTCTCAGTTTAAACTGTACCAGGACCTTGCAACACACTCTATAAAGAAATACTGGGTCTGGGCCCAGTGCACTGGGTCCATGCTTTCTACATGTCTATGGCTGTAAGTCCAAGGAATAAATACTCCCCTATTCCCACTTAAACTTCAAACTGGCTGCTATATAGCTATCCCATTCAGAATGGAATTTCTGAAGGTAGGATAAAGTATCTGAAGTGCTATGAACAATAAACAGTCTAAGTCCAATAAATAGCCTGAGCAGTTTTTTTTCAGTTTGTGTTAGAAGGGAAAAGGGCTTATAATACATTTCCCAAATACATATTTCTGAAAAAATCTTTTCTCTTACCTTACCCTAACTCAAAATAGATATTATACTGAAATAAAGTCAATTTTTATTATTTATTTAAAAGTTACTTTCTCTACCTTTCCCAAAAAAAACCCTTTTCACTTTTGTATTATGAGGGCCAGGCCTGTTTCATTTTTAACTCTAAGTTTCCAATTCCTAGAACATTGCCTTGTACACAGTTGGTACCAAATAAATGTTTATTGTTGTTAAAGTGATGTTTTAAAATACTTCAGTGAACTGAGGGAAAAAAAGTTCCCACTGACTTAAAAGAACAGCATATAATTAATTCAGTTTTTCCATTTAAAGAAATTAACCAAGAATACTTTCTAAAGGAAAAAAATTAAATTTCTCACCCCTTGACACTTTTCCCTAATTATTTTTCCTTCTACTTCCCACTGAGGACGTCCATCTGTAGAGAGAAATGATTCAATTTACAAATAATTCAGGTTATAAAGCACATGAAAACATTCAGTAAGACTATCATTAGAGGATTAAAAATTAAATTTTAAGGAAGATATAAGTATATAGTTAAACACCGTTATGGGGAATGTATTTCCCCTAAAAATACCCAAGCTCCTTAAATAATTTAACTCATTCATGTCTTAAGCAAAAACTATACCATAGTTAGATGTGCATTGGATACTTTCAAATGTGCAGTATTTTAAAAGGCCATAACAAGATTGCTATTTCAGTGCCATATTAGTCCTTTTGTGGTACCAAAAGTTAGCATAGCTGGATTTATAAGAGCAGGTTTTAAAAATCTGCAAGATATGCCCAATGAAATACTTTTATAATTCAATAAGCAACAAGCTTCAATGGACAAAGTCACTAACAGTTTGTAGATGTGTAAAACCATAAATATTTTATTTCGAAGAAAACCAATAGATTATATTTATTTGCAGCCTTTCTACTACACAATAGCTCCTTCACAGATGGCAGATGTGGGATGATCTCTAAGGTTCTTTCCAATCCTAATAATCATGAAGCATTAAATGGGACACTACAATTAAGCGTGAAGTGTAAGGCTATAGATTCTATCTTGCAGCTAATTTATTGTTTTTCCTTTTTAGCTCTTCCATCAGAGCCTAGTATGTCTGAAAATTCTAAATCCATCTTCACCAAGGGTTACTCCTATTGCCCCCAGAAGAAGCTGCCCCTTAACCCACCCTCAAAACTTCCAGGACCTCTGGAGTACTATGTTTAGTTCTGAGCACCACACAGTAGGAAGGTAGTGAAGGCTATCTAGAAGATGGCAACCAAAAGTCAAATCTGTCCTCAGACACTTACAGTGATCCTGGGCAAGTCACTTAAGCTGTGTCTCAGTTTCCCCATCTATAAAATGGAAATAATAGCACCTATCTTCTAGGGTTGTTATCTGGATAAAATGAGATAATTTTTTGTTGTTGTTGTGAAAATGAGATAATATTTTAAAAACACTTTGCAAACCTTAAAGTGCTAATTGTCATTATCACCATTATTATTAATCATGTCACATAAAGATCAGCTGAAGAAAACTGGGGATGTTTAGACTAAATAAGAGACATTTTGGTGGAACATGACAGCTGTCTTCCAGTATTTGGAGGGCTTTCTTATGGAATAAAGACTAGAGTTGCTCTGTTTGCTTCTAGGTGATACATGGTGCGTAAAGTACAAATAGGAACATTTAAGCTTGACAAAAAGGAAAAACTCCCTAATACTTCTTGTTCACCCCTTTTTCAGTTGTGTCTAAGTCTTCCTGACCTCATTTGGGGTTTTTTTGGCAAAGATATCAGAGTGGTTTGCCATTTCCTTCTCCAGCCCCCAGTACTTAAAGCTACTCAAAAGTTGCAATTTGCTACACTGGGAGGTAGCGTACTATTCCCCCTTCATTAGAGATCTTCAAAGCAAAGTCTAGATTACTATTTGTCAGAGGATGAGTTACCAAATCTTTTTTGTGTCATGGACCCATGTGACAATTTGATGAAGTCTATGAGACTCTCTCTCTGAATGTTTTTAAAATTTTAAAATAAAACAAATAAGATTATAAAGGAAACTAATTCTATTAAATTAAGTTAACCATCTGTGGACCCTTTGTGGACCCATGGACCCTAGGTTATTAACTCTTGCTTTAAAGGGAGTTCTTGCTAAGGTATGGTTTTGACTAGATGGCCTCTAAGATCAATCAACTAACCAATTAATCAATAAGCATTTATTAAATACCTACTACATGTCAGGTAAGGTGCTAGGCACATGGTCAGAGCTTAGAGTAAGGAAAATCACTTTAACAACTATGCAGAATATAGAATGGATGAGCCAGGAAGACCAGGCTACTGCAGTAGTCAAGGTGAAAACTAAGATGGTGGCGGGGGGGGGGGAATAAAGTATCTATGAAAGAGATGTGGGAACTGAAGAGCAATATAGGAATTAAGAATAATGCTAGTTATAAATTTTAGGAATCTGAAAGAATCGTGGTGCCTTCAACAGAAATTGGGAAGTCTGGAGGAAGGTTATACTTGGGGGCAGAGAGCTAGTATAATTAGTTCAATTTTGGACAAGATGAATTTGCAACAGCTTTGGGACATCTGGTTTGAAATAGTCAACAGGCAACTGGTGATATGAGAATGACACTCAAGGGAGATCCTGGGGCTAGACACATAGATCTGTGGGTCATGTGCACAGAAATGATAGTTAAACCCATGGAACTGATGAGGTCACCAAGAATATGGAGAAAGAAGGAAAGAGGGTCTAAGATAGAACTTTGGGGGACACCTACAGTTAGGGGATGTGATATAGATACTGACCCAGCAAAGGAGACTGAGGAAATCAGACAGGTAAGAGGAAAACCAGGAAAGAGTACTGTCATGAAAACCCAAAGAGGAGAGAACAAGATGGATGAGGACTGAGAAAAGATCACCAGATTTAGCAATTAAGACATCACTGGTGACAAGCAGGATGATTTCAGAAAAGCCTGGAAAGACTTACATGAATTGAAGCAGAGTGAAGTGAGCAGAATCAGGAGAAAATGGTACACAATAACAGTAATACTGTACACTGATCAACTGTAAATGACTTAGCTATCCTCAGCAACACAATGATCCAACGCAATTTCAAAGGACTCATAATGAAAAATAATATCTACCTCCTAAGAAAGAACTGTCTAAATGCAGATTGAAACATACTATTTTTCACTTTATTTTTTTCTTGGTCTGTGGGGTTTTGGGGGTTTTTTGGTGAGGCAATTGAGATTAAGTGATTTGCCCATGGTCATGCAGCTAGTGAGTGTCAAGTGTCTGGTCTGAGGCCAAACTTGAACTCAGGTCCTCCTAACTCAGATCTGGTGGTCTAACCACTGCATCACCTAGCTGCTGCTCTGTGTTTTCTTTCACAACATGACTAATATTGAAATGTTTTGCATTATTGCACATGTATAACCTATAGCAAATTGCTTGCTGCCCCAGAGAGTGGGAAGCGGAGGAGGAGGGAGGGAGAGAATTTGGAACTCAAAATTTTAAAAAACGAATGTTAAAAATTGTTTTTACATGTAATTGGGGGAAAAGCATTACTTTTAAAAAGATATCACTGGCAACTCCGATGAGGTCATAAATAAGGAGTAAGAGAAAAGAGGAAGTGAGGCAATTAGTGTAGATAGCTTGGCTGAGACAGGGAGTTAAAATTTAGGACGATAAGTCATGGGGTGGTAGATCTAATGAAGAATTATTTTTTAAAGATCAGGGAGCCTTTGGCATATAAGAGAAAAGGGAAAGAATGAGTAGATAGGAAGAGTTTGATGACTGGACTGGGATGGGGTATGATTGAGGGAGAAAATCTATGGTAGAAGACAGGAGAGGGGCAGCTAGGTTGTGCAGTGGATGAGCTTGGGCCTTGGAGTCAGGAGGACCTGAGTTGAAATCCGGCCTCAGAAACTTAACACTTACTAGCTGTGTGACCCTGGGCAAGTCACTTAACCCTGACTGCCTCAACAAAAAGAAAAGAAAAAAAAGACAGAAGGAGATGGGATCAAAGGCATATGGAGAGAGGATATTTTGTCAAACAGAAAAAGGTCACCTCATTATCAAGAAGAGAAGAGGTTTGGAATACCTTCTGTGGGGAGTGAGTTACAGAAGAAACAAAGAATTACTTTGATACAGTAAGAGTCCAGTCAAGGTTCAATAACGTAATAGTTATAGTACTTGTATTCAGTAACACATGAGTAGTAATGAGGGATGGTGGGAATAACTCAGGGCTAAAGTTTGGCAAAGGGTGAGCTGCAAAAGGACAATGGAGTGTGGGCCTAAAGAACAGAAGGCACCATAAACTTGAATTGGTTACAATGTTGAAATGGTCAAGGCAGGAACGCCAAAAGGTAATGACCTTAAAAAAGTACTTAGGGTAGAAGGATTAAAGGTCATGATGAGGGTAAAAAATAGGTTTAGGAGGAGTGAGTCAAAAAGAGATGGAATTTTAGAGGATAAATCATTCAGAGGAATGTCAGTGTTTTTGATCAAGAAAGGAGAAGACTTGTGGGTAATGGTGAGATACACAGTGTGACTATATGCATGGTTACGGTGGACTGGGATTTGAACAGACTAAAGAATTGAAATGTTAAGGTGTCTAAAGAAACATCAAGATGAATGTTTAAACTGTATTGTTAGAGAGGCGAGGAAGACAGTGAATCAGGTGGCCAACAGCCGCCATGATCCAAATAGGGTGAAAATTTTTAGTAAGTCCTTTCTATCCCTGTGATTTTGTGACTTGGCTTGAGACTATGCCAGGAGGTCCTCAAATTTAACAATGTAAATGAACAATGCTTCTAATTTTGAGGTTATAGATTATATTAAAATTGAAATTTATTACATACATGACAATGTTAAAAATCACTAGTTTTTATTAGGCCCAAGCACAACAACAAAGGTCTAGAGAGGGCCTGGGCTTTTCTCTTGGAACTAGGAACTCTCCAATATACATATAATTTCAGAGCAATAAACTGCCTGCCCTTGAAAGAAGGGCTGAAAATTCCCTTATTCAGACTAGTTTCCACAATATAGCTAAATATGTAGGACAGAGAATTCGTCCTATAACACTTTGCACTCCCAAGAGTGCCTAGCAGAGTACCTTATATATAGTCAATGAACAACATGTGATTCTTCAACATGACTGTAGACAAAGATTACAAACCATCTACACTTTCTCATTCTGTGCAACTCCTGTCTGTGTCTGTCCATAAACAATCTATAAAATGTTTATCCAATTTTCTGAAGACAATTTGTGGCTACTAGTACAGAACACGGTCCGTTATACACGTGCTTACTGATGTTTAAAAAATAATATGCTCAATTACTTGGCAACAGAAATGAAACAGAGCCACATATCACATCTTGGCCAGTAATAAATACTCACTTGAATACTCTCATACTTTTCCTACCTGAACCCTTCCCAGAGAGCTTTTAATTATAACTTATGAGTATTTAATGGCTTATACCTGAACTGAAGACTAGCTCAACTAAAAGGAACAAATTTATTTATTCAGAATTTATTAAAAGCTTATTACATGTCCATGTGCTAGGTGCTGAGAATAAGTAAAAATAAATAAGATTCTCTTCCTTTGAGGAGCTTATAATTTAGTTAGACAGCTAAGATGTGCTCACAAGCAGCTATTACATAAAACAGAATATTATAACTGCATAGGAGATAAAAACAAATCTTTTATCAAAGTTCCAAATAATGTGACTCAATATTAGTTTCCCTTTAGGTCTGCTTTACATTTTTTCCAATATTTTAAAAAATATATGAAATATCAGGTGGCCAAATTTGATACAGCATGTCATCCTCTGGAAAAATATTCTGAAATTACATAAAACAGTGTGAAAATGAGAACTAATGAACATCATACGCATACATACACATCTTAGAAATATTCAATACATAAAGTAAAATACAATTGGATTTGTTCTTTATAAATTATTTTTCAGTCAATTTTTATAAAGCATTTAGGAATAAGTAGTTTCAACTTCTTGCAAAAAATTGCTACTACTGGCTAGGCACGGTGGCACTTGCCTGTAATCCCTGCTACTGGGGAGGATGAAGATGGCAGATAGTTTGAGCTCAGAATTTCTGAGCTATAGTAGCTGTAAAACCAATTGGGTGTCCATATTATGTCTGGCACCAACATGGTGAACCCCTGGGACTGGAGGAGTCACCAGGCTGCCTAAGAAGTGGAGTACTGGCCCAGGTCAGAAATGGTCAAGCCTTCCAGGCTGATCAGCACTGAGAATAACCACTGCACTTCTAGCTTTAGGTGAATTCTACATAGGAAGATCTAGTATCAAAAACTAAAAATAAAGCCCCACAAAATTGCAATTACTAAGCCTGCTTAGGGATGGAATTTCACTTGCAAAGTATAAGGACAGTTCAGCAGATAGCTTTGGTAAAAACAAATCACTAGTGAATTGATTAACTTTGAAAATTTAGGGGGGAAATGGTTTAGTTTCTTGAAGCTACCCTTCCTCTCCACCCCCTAAATTCCTCAGTTTAAAAATTCTATTACCTTGGCCTTTTTCAATAAAGATGATTTTGGATTCTGGAAGAAAATTTGATCCAGTCACCACCATTTCATGACCTCCATTTACTGGACAACTGTTGATACTGTACTTCTCAATCTGAGGGAGTTCTTGAGCAGATCGCTGTGCTATTTTTCCCCCCAAAGAGTTGAATAAAAGCATGTATTAATATGTAAATTTCCAAGCATAAAGAATACATTTTTTAAAAGATGAATATGAGAAAAATTATATTACATTTAATAGACTAACATTTCATATAACTCATTTTACTACTAAGCATAAATTTTATATTATTTAATTACAATAGACTACAATGTAACTTAGAGATATTGTTATACCATCATTATGACATTATGAATTCACATGTTCAGGCTTGGAACTAGAATCAAGGTTCAGATTCAGAGTCCAATGTGTTTTCTACTATTCTGTCTCATTTTTATATGCTAAACATAAAAATCAGCTTGCTTACTTTACCATCATACTAGATTATTTAAATTCTGTGTCTAAATTTGCTCTTCTGACCTAAACTTTAGATAGCAAATGAAGAGAAGACAATCTATTGGTTATTACTGAAGAAATTTTAAATAGATACCATCATACTCACTTACAGCATTCAACAGGTATGGAAGCAGTCTGCAGAGACAAGACTTTTCCATTAGGTTGGGGTATGTGTGCACGAAAGACAAGACGCACTCTAGTATTCTTTCTGCCAATATCAGTCTCTCCTTTTCGAAGTTCTATATCTGAATTGCGAAGTTTTAAAATACCTGCACAATCAATACTAGAGGGAAAACATAATACTTTACTTCCTGATTCATAAGCAATAGTTCCAGAAAACCCAGTAATTTTAGTTTTGTATTTTTAATCTGTTTTTATAGATTGCTATAACCAAAAAAAGTCATCACCTACTGGCTAATCTTCTGATGATGAGTCTTCCCATATTTAGCTAGATTAGCCCTAAAGCAAGAGACAGAATATGTTGCTGCGGCAGTCATATTCAAAACCCTGGTAGAAATTGCCAGAATATCCTCTTTCTATTGCTATAGTTTTTGCGAACCCCTGGTTATCTCTACAGTATGATTAAAGCATCAAAATGGAATTTTATGGAATGGTTGACCTCTAACTTCTTTTATACTTAAGTGTTAGAAAGGAAGTGTGGTGGTAGCGATCTTATTGTTCAATTATCATATAACTTAAAACCAGGCTAAGAAAGGAAGAAATATGGGTGATCAAAAGGATTTTTTGTAATGGAATGCTTTTGGAACAGAAAAGTCAAAAGAATAAGGAACACTGCATAATGTCAGGGCAGGAAAGTACAACTGTGGGGCTGAAATATCCTCAATCAAAGGTTTGGTTACTGACTAGTATGTATATCAACAAATACCATTCCATCATGTTAAAACTGGGTTTTCCAAATAATCTACATTTATGACTGTTTAAATGTTAAACAGTGTTATGGACAACAGTAGTGAATATTATTAAGAATATGTCCTAAATTAACATATATGACCAACCAAAAGCATAAACAATAAATACTATAGCAAATATCTGTTATTCACGTAAAGAAAAGAATGGAAACAGTGTATTAGTCAAAAATTAAAATTAGCTAAGTTAGTTTTCATTGCTCTGAGCTGTTTCTGATTATGGCTTCCTTTGTTTTTATCTTAAGGCACAATCTGTAGCCAGAAACCAACCTGTAAGCTTAAATCCTAAAGAGTTTGAAGGATAATTAGCAATGAAAATTAAAGGAGGGAGATTTGAGGGAGAAACTGCTTCACATTCTAATGTGAATTTCTAAAATCTAAAAACATTTTCAAATGTATAGATAAAATGCACAGAAAACAAATGAGGTCTTCAAATAAACAACGTGCAGCAAGGTGATGAAGTTTTATAAATAGAATTACTGCTTTTCCAGTTCCAGAGATGCTTATTAAAATGTAACAGAGTAGTGGTTATCCATGTAAACGTGACAAAATTCAGGTCTTGGTGCTGTTACATAGATTCTTATTCTTACAAATTATTATATATAGAATATTGGCAGGGTTAGGGCAATGATTCTGGTTTATAGCATTTAGATTCATTTTAGTTCAAAAGCCTCACTTTACAAAAAGGAAAAACTGCAAAGATTTAGATTGGAGTTATCACAAATAACCATTTGCCATGGTTTTCTGAACAAGAAGCCAGACTGCACTGCTTGTACGTGCTACAGGGGGAAAATATGTACTAAATGCTATTTAAAAACACTAACCTCTATATTAGTTTAAGAGGAAATACTCAAGTATTTCAGAAAGGAACAAAGCTTATTCAATTCAACTGCAGTTATAAAAAATGGAAGGGGAGGGGGGCTGATGGTGAGTGGGACAGTAAGTCTTAAGTCCAAGTTGTATACATGCCATTTAATAAAGAAGAGTGTTATTTAAAATGTTCTTCAGACTTGTAAGATGACAACTTTAACCTCAGATAAGTTAAATAACTGACACAGATGTTATCCCTAACTAAAACCTCACCTTCTTATGTTAGAAGCTTGTCCTGAGCCCCTTTAATGCTAGTATCTTGCCTCTAAGACTCTCTAATTTATACTGTCTAAATCTTTTTTCATGCATTGTAATCTGCAGTGCAAAGTGATCTTTGCCTCAGCAGTTGGCACTCTGAATCAAAGGGATAGGAGGCAGGAGGCTGGGGGTTTCCTTGCCATAAGATAGGGAAAGAACCAGTTAATGGAAGCTCTCATCACCATGTCCTACATAGCACTGGTACAAGATCAGCCTCCCATGACTTGTTACCCCAAAGAGAAGTGAATTAGAGGCATATATAGGTAGCAGCAAGTTATGCTCTGGCACCTTAATCTAGAAATACTTGGGGCTCATATACCACATACCCAGGGAGGCAGAAAGATACAGTGGGAAAAAACCTGGATCTGGAGTCAGAGAATCTGGGTTCAGATTTCCAGCTCTACCAAAGAGGGGTAGGAACAGGCATTAATCAAGCACCTACTTTGGGCCCTGGCTCACTATGCTAAGGGTTTTATAAACATTAGCTTATTAATACTGCAAGGTAGGTCCTATTATTATACCTATGTTACAGTTGAAAAAGCTGTCTGAGGCTGGTTTTGAACTCAGATCTTCTTGAGTCCAGGCCCAGTACTCTATCAACTACCCCTCCTAGGTGACTCCTACAAATTTCTTATACTCTCGGAGCTTCAGTTTCCTTTCTCGTAAAAGGAAGGAGTTTAAGAAGTGGTGAAGGAGTTGCGGGTGGAAAAAGTTTAAGAAGCCCTGGACTAAATGACCTCTAATTCTAAGCATACTGTTCGTCTTGCTTTCCTGCCAATTTTCCTGAGTCTCTTTCCTGGAACCTCAAAGATAATTTAGTCTAAAGCAGGGCCTATACAAGCAAGCCCAATTAAGGGTGATTCAAATTTACATCTATTTGGTTGTTGACAAGAGTTGCCTATAGTCCAGATTGAGACTGATTTCTCTTAGATAAAAATTCTCTAGTATAGCGCTATCAAGCAAAAATGAAGACAAATATTATACTACTTATTCTCTCTCTCTCTCTCTCTCTCTCTCTCTCTCTCTCTCTCTCTCTCTCTCTCTGTCACTCACTTTTATTTTTTCTTCATTATCACAGAATTTCCAGTCCATGTAGTGTTAGGTAAACAACATACCTGGCCGACATATTATTTTCAGGAAGAAGAGGAATTTCTAAAACTTTTGTGCTGGCAATTATTATTTCTTGGCTAGCAGTAGCAACAGTTTTCCCAGTGATTCGGTGCACCTGGTAGAATGCATGTGGTCGTAGGTAGCGATCATCTGCTGTTCCAATGAACATCTGTAGATTTACTGGTTTTTCATTATAGCCCAGGAGCTAATTAGAAAAAAAAATACAGATAAATTTGTGTTTCCAAAGTATAACAGAATATTGATAGTATGGTTACTTTTTTACTATTTCATTCTTTCTAGTTGTATCCCCAGCTCCTGGCACAGTGTCTGACAGATAACAGGCATTTAATAAATGCTTGCTGATTGATCTAAGTATTACATTTGTGGCATTTATGGCACATGAATAAAATGCCATTTGAGTAAAGTAATAGTCATGGATTAATCACAAATTTGGGGTATTTCTTTACAGTGATAAAGGATTCAGAGCATCAGAAGAAACATATAACAAATCCTAAGCACTTTTAATTTCTGAGAAGCTAGAGCCTGTTTGGGGTGAATGCTAAGTTAGATTCTCAATACACTGCATATGAGCAGAACATGTAAAGTAACTAGAAATAGGGACACAGAGAAGCCAGTACCAGAATTTTATTGTAAGCTCCTTTAAAGCAGGGGCCACATTTTATACTTTTTCAACAAACTCTGTTCAAGACCCAGGTTTAATACACAAAAGGTATTTAAAGACTTTTCTGATTTGACTATCAGGGAAGTTTATTCATAGGTCAATAAAAAGTAAATTTACTTCTTTAGTTTGAGATAAGTCATTTACTATTCAATAACATAATGAACAACTGTAATAACCATCTTTTGAGATTTCTGATAAACATTATTGCTGAGCTAACATTCTGAATAGTTATTGGCACCACATAATAAAGAAAAACATTTAGCAAAAGAGCAAATGTCTTTCCATTTAAAAAGATCAGGTTATTTAAATGAAATAATTTTAAAAGAGGTAAACTGTTCTTTAGCTCCATCCCTGGTGTTACGTATTTTGGGGAAAGCAAAGCATCTTAGTTTGTGAAGGCAGCTGCAATTTTCTTTGCTGAAGAGTGATTTTTAAACTGATTTTCTGCAGAAAATATATACCAACTACTTCTCCTCTCTTTGCATTATTAGTTTAAAAGTCATTTTATTAACAGCTAGATTTTCTGCGTTTCTACTCTATTACTCAACTCTGGGATTCTTGGCTTTAGGCATGCTATTTCAGAAGAGGATATGTAGCAACAGCTAGGACCTAGAGCTAAAATGCTTTAATACTGGTACATTAATTCTATCTTGCTTGCAGATTTCTCACTTTTACCAATCAACATTCATTTATTAAGCTCCCCCACGTGTCTGCTACTGTGCACTGCACCTAAACCCTATGCATTCCAGCTTCCAATTTTTAACTGTTTCAAGTGCATTTTCCTCCTTTAATCAACATTGTAGAAATAGACATAACCATTACAAGCACACAGAAGTATGAAGTGGTACCCTACAGGTAGGCTAAAGGGGGGGGGAGGCTGAAGAATAACAAACACATAGTCAACTTTAATGATTCAGTCATCTGTATGGAAAGCACAAGGCCTCTGCTTTTCAGGAATTAGTCTGGAGATGTGTTGGACTGATCACTAGTGGTCTACTACTCCAAGACTTTACAAAGAGGCAGAGAGTTGTGGGAATTTGCCTGCCCTGTTTTGTAAAGATAATCTACTCTGTACTTCCTATCACCAAACAGCTCTTAGGCTCTTTAGCTCAGGTCACTGATCTCTACACTTTGAGAAACACTTGAACTAAAGAGTAAGATTGGAAGAAAGAATGACTTGAAAAAAGTAATGTTCTCTCTTGGAAGAAAACTCAAAGTGACCATCTGTTAGGAGTATCAACTGTTGGTAACCTGCAGTGAGAACATGGAATTTGCTGCCATGTGGCTAATTTTATGCACTTACCTAATTACCAAAGAAAGTGAAAGTATAAGCTAGTATACTATAAAGAAACACTTATTATTAAGCCATCAAGGAACTCAGAGCACCACCATGTTTCCCTCACTGACCTTTCTTTTCCTCTTCCGGGAATATCTTGTTGCCATCTCCCAAAGATAAATATATCACTTTCACAACTACCCTTAGCACTAACAAGCTCCTCCTCTCAACTTTCCTATCTCTGTCAAGAGCACTTCCACTCTCTCAGGCACTGAAGGCTTAAAATGTTGGAATCAACTTCGACTAATGACAGTTCACATTCCTTTATAGATTACTGAGATCTATATCTATCTACCTATATCTATGCCTATCTACCATTAAGCAGATAAATACTAACATCCACATTTTCAGATGAAGCACAGCTGGAATTTAACCTTAATCCTGTGTTTTTTCTTACTATGTTATGATATTCAATTCTTTTCCTTTTATAACATATTTAATCAGTACCAAATTTGTTGAATTTTCCTTTAAAAATTCATTTTTTCAATCCCACTGCCACCAATCTGGCTGAGGTTTTCATATACCTTGGAACACAGTGATAGACTCCTAGTTGCCCACTTACATACCATTAGCAGATGAATCTTCCTTAAACACTGTCTTAATTAAGTTGCTCTAATATTTAAAAAGCTTCAATGGCTTGAAATTTCCTATGACATGAAATCTAAATTTTTCCACCTAATTTTCGAAGTCCTGTATAGTTTGGTCCCAACTTACATCCCCTTCTCACGTGTGTAATCAAGCCAGTCCAATAATAATACTATGCTCATTCTTGCCAATATACCTTTGCTCCTGTTCCCTACTTTGAAATGTCCTTTCCTTGTTCTCTATCCAACATCTCTCTAGCACCTAGCCTTTAGGGCCGTATAGTAGAAGGAGATGTGGACTTGAAGCCAGAAACCTTGATTTAAATTTTAAATCTTCCATTCATTAGTTTGTGAACATAGGCCAATCAAATCAAAACACAACCAAAACAACAACATCTGCTATGTGCCAGGTACTGTGCTAAAAGATAGGGATACAAAAATAAATAGATAAAAAGACAGTCCCCGCCCTTAGGGAGTTTACAATCTAATGGGGGAGACATGTGAATAAATATATAAAAAACAAGCTATATACAGGATAAACTGGAAAACAATTAACAGAGAGAAGGCACTAGAATTAAGAGGAGTTGGGAAAGCTTCCTGTAGAAGATGACATTTTATTGGGACTTGAAGGAAGCCAGGGAGTTAGTAGTCAGAGCAGAAGAGGGAGAGCATTCCAGGTATGAGATGCCTGGAGAAAATGCCCAGAGCCTAGAGATGGAGTGTCTTGCCAGGAAGCCAGTGTCACTGCATCGAACAGTATGTGTCAGGGACTAATGTATAAAAAAACTGGAAGGGCAGAAGGTTAGTTTTTATGAAAGGCTTTGAATGCCGAAGAGCCATTTTGTATTCGCTCCTGGAGACAACAGCGAGCCACTGAAGTTTACTGAGTTAGGGGGTGACATAATCAGACCTGAGTTTTAGGGAAATCACTGAATGGATGATGTGGGGAGTGGGGAGTGGGGAGATCCACCAGCAGGCTCCTGCAATAATCTAGGCATGAAGTGATAAAGGCCTGCACTAAAATGTATGCAGTATGACAGGAGAGAAGGGGGCAGATTCAAGAGATGCTACAGAGGTGAAATCAACAGACTGGCTACTGGGAGTGGAAGAGTATGAGAGACAGCGAGGAATACAGGATGACTTCTTGGTTTTGAGACTGACAGGATGGTGTTGTCTGCTACAGTAATAGGGAAAATAGGAGGATTTAGAGAGAAAGTTAATTAGTTCCATTTTGGATACATTGAGTTTAAGGTGCCTTTTAAAGATTATTTCTCCAGGACAGGAGATGTGGGCATGTTTGCAGGCAGCAGAAAATGAGCCAGTAGACAGGGAGAAATTGAAAATAATGAAAAGAGTCAGGATAACAGAAGAGGCAATCTGTTGGAGGCGATATGACAGAATTGGATCACCTGAACAATGGGAGGATTTAGCTGCTTCATCATGTGAGATGGAGGTGAAGAAAGTAGTGGAAAGCAGCTGACAAATAGAACAATTAACAATGCACTTCAATTTAAAATGTGATTATTGCTATTCTTTTATCTGTGTGACTCCGTATGTGTATTCTAATCTCACCAATATAACAACTGAACAAATATTAAACAAGCTTCAGGGTGCATGGCACTCTGAAAATATTACATGGGAAATTGGACAATTATCTATGATACAACATGAAATAGCTGATTCTCATATTAATGGTATTGACCCTCAAGATATTGCAAACAAACTGTTAAATTGGATAAATCAACTCAATCCTTTTAATAATGTATTAAGTTTGCTGTTGCACTGTCTACCTTGGCTATGTTTTTATTGGTTTTGTGCTTCCTACTTCCCTGTCTGCTAAAATGTACTCACCACGTCCTAGGCGAGCTTCATGCATCCATTCATTACCTCAAGCTAGCACAGAAAAAAGGGGGAGATATAGAGGGCCAATTCTGAAGAGTCAGAGGATGCAGACCAGGCCAGGTTTTACCAGTAAGTAGCTTGTCCTATATCCGATGGCTACATAATTCAGGCATGATTGGCTCACCACCCCCCTGTTCTGTCTCTTGGAGAACAGGATGCCCTTGGAAATTGCAAGGAGGTGAGGAAACCCCCTGTTCTGTCTCTTGGAAAACAGGATGCCCTTGGAGATTACAAGGAAGCAAGAAAATGGGACAGGATAACTCCCTGGTTAATGTTCCCATGAGATAAGGAAACAGCCAGGATAATGTGCTTGTTGTTACTTTGATTAGTATTTGCATGAGAAAAATTATCAGTGTTGCTTGTTGGTAAAAATATGTAAACTTTGTTGCTTTACTTGCTGTTACTTTGGGTGATATTCTCATGAGTCAAAGATATAAAAACCCTAACTCTCAGATCAATAAACAGAGCTTGTTCTTTACTTGCCTCCCACCTGGCCCGCGTGTTTCTTTCTCTCTTCATAACTCGGCTGGAATCTTATCACAGCCCGTGAACACTAGCGTTCGCAGCAGTGGATGATAGCAATATCACAGGTAGACCATCTTTGTGCTAAGAGGGAGTGGAGATGTAGGTCATGGAAACTAAGTACACTAAAGAACTGGGAAACTAAGAGTATTTGAGGAATCATCAATATATATGCTGAAATCCCCTAGGATGAGGGCAGGAGTTGGGGCAGAAAGACTGTGAATGAAGCAATGAACTCACTAAAGAAGGAAGGAAGGAAAATGTCTTTGGGGGAGGAGGAAAGGAGGCTTCACTAGATAATGGACACCAAGATCTGGATTGGATGATAAATTTAGATAGTGTGAACCTTAAAGGAGAAGAAGTTGCTGAGTGGTGATGGTAAAGGGAGGGCCTAGAGGTAGCATCAGGGAACAAGGAATATTTTGATTTCCCCATCAAGTCCACCATATCCACTGAGTCCAGGGCATATGAGTGAATATAAAGCAATATTGTAAAGGTGGCCAGTGATGCAATGTCATCAGGAGGAAGCCAGGTCTCAGTGAGAGCCAGAAGACATAGGGAATGAAAAAGGAAAAGGTTTAATATGAAAGCAAGCTTGTTAATTATGGAATGGGCATTTCAGAGAGGACAGGGGAAGGGGTGCATAGATGTCGACTGAGACATTTGAGATATAAGATTCAGGGAAATGGGAACAAGAAAGTGGGCAGTAGGATGGGGAATAGGATTTGTAAAGTGACAGCTAGGAACTGAGAATGAGTGGGATGGGGAGAAATGATGAGTGGGATTATGCTAACCATTAAGAAATGAGTCCAGGCAGAGTATCAGTGGCTGGAGAAAGTCTATTCAAGGTCCTTCCACAGAGTTCCAATTTCACATCAAGAAGAGATGTTTGTTGAGTGAGCCTAGGAGGCTAGACTCATATGACGCAGGAGCATGCAAAAGTACAGTTTATAAGAATCAAGATAGCAGGAAGAGCTGACAATAGCCATGTAAAGAAATCCAAGGAATGAAAAAGAAGAAGGCAGTAAAAGAAGATAAAAGAGTATGAAAACTATAGACTAGGGGGCTTGCCTTTAATTCCTGAAGATTCTGACAGTATCATTAAAAGCATGGTTAGTGAGCAACTAGTAAAGGAAATAGTGATCACAAAGAGACAGCATGGCTTCATAAACTACAGACCATGTCTAACTAATCTTGTTTCCTTTTTTTGAAGGAGTTACTAGTATGGAAGATCAAGGGAATACTATATAGTTTAGTTATGCTTCAAAAAATGTATGAAAAAGTATCTTATGCTACTGTTAAGAGGTAGGATGCGGAAAGGAAAGAGAAATATGGGCTAGATGATAAAAACAATCAGATGTATTTCAAACTACCTGAATAGCTCAACTCAAAAAAGTATGATACTAACTTGGAAGGAGGTCTGCAATGGAAATGTCACAGTAATCTGTGCTTGGACATGTTCTATTTAAAAAAGAAAAATGTTTTAAATCAATGACTTGAGATAAAGGCATAAATGGCTTGCTTATCAAACCTGAAAAGAATGGCTTAGCTAACATACTGTATGAGAAATAGTTTTGGGTTTTTTTTTTTAATCTGAACAGGTTAGAAAACTATGCCAAATCAAATAATATGAAATTTAATAACAGTATAATCCAAATCTCACACTTAAATTTAAAAAATCAATTTCATAAGTACATAATGGGAGAGACATGACTAGACTAAAAAAGATCTGAGAGGCCAAAGGGACTAGGAGGCAATATGAAATCCACAGTGAGATATGGCAGACAAAAAAGCTAAAGCTTATACTGCACTGAGAGGCACAGGTTCCAGGAAACAGCAGGCAATACTTCCACATAACTCTGTCCTGATCATAGCACACGTGCAGTACCGTATTCTGTTCTGGGCACTACATTTTAGGAAGGATGTGGATAAATTGTGGAGTGTCCAAGAGGCCAAAAAGGGTAATAAAAGGCCTTCAGATCATGCCACAAAAAGATCAGTGGAAAGGACAAGGGATATTTAACCCAGAGTACATTAAGGTGACTTGGAATGACATCACAGCTATCTTCAAGTATTTGAAGATAGCACCTAGAAGGACTGAACTTGTTTTTCTTGACTTCAGAGGGCAGAACTAGAACAGTAGAGTAGAATTTGCAAAGAAGAAAATTTAGGTTTGATATAAAGATAACCTTTCTAATGATGAGACCTATCCAAGAGTCAAATGAACAGCCTCAGAGGTAGTAGATTATCCTCCACATTGCAAGTCTTAAATAAGGGTCAGCTAATATTTGTCAGGTCTGTTGTAGGTTTCAGGTATGGATTAGATTAGATGGACAATGAAATCCCTTCCAAATGTGAGATTCCGTGATATCATGATGCTCACGTCTAATCCTCTAACTGGTTTCCAAGCCTTTCATGTATTCAAAAGAACTTTTATTAGCAAAGCTTGGGATACCCTTGTTTGCAGGGTACTCTTAAAAATGCTGCAATAGCTAAAGTGCTAGGTCTGAAATCAGGAAGGCCTGAGTTCAAATCTAGCTATATGCACTTACTAAGCTGTGTGACTCTGACAGAAAGTCACTTAACCATGATCTGCCACAGTTTCCTCGTCTGTAAAATAGGGTAAAAGTCTTCCTTAGCTGATGAACGAGTTACTATTTGTAAAGAGCTTAGCACAGTGCCTGACATACAGGAGGCCCATAATGCTTTTTCTCTTCCCCTTTGGTACGCCAAGCTTGTTTGCATGTGGTTTGCCATGTTTTGAGGAGACTTCCTGTTCTCATTCGAGGAACTTTCCCATTTTTCAAATGGAATGCTTTTCTTCCCACAACTCTTGTATACTTTGCCAGTTGGTTATGATTGGAACATGTGTTTTATTTGATTTGGAACACACATTCATTTGATATTCTTAAACAGTCTTTTGGATGCTCTGGCTTAAATTCTATGAGCAGGCTATTTAAAAAAAAAACCAAACAAACCAAAAAACATCTAATTGGAAAAAGTTTGTCTAGAAAACTGGATCATTTACTTTGCTGATTCTATTTGGTTTTCCTTCAAAAACTATCATTTTGTCATTATTTTTTGAAAACTGAAAAATCATTTTAAAAGGTTTTTTTGCCCCTACATTTTCAAACTTGCCAGAAGGCTGAAGATAATCCTTATGAAAAGTAACTTGTTCTAAGGGTAGGAAGCTGCCTTTTCTCTTACCCAAAAATCTTAATTTACTTCATAAGCAATTTAGAAAAGAAATTCCATATATCTATTTATAGACAACAAAAATGTTCTCATTAGTGGAATAAAATCTAATTCTGTAACTTCGACTTAAAAAAATTCCCATTATTGGGTAGCCAACATACTACAGTATAAAGAATACTGGATTACAGAGTAGGTCCAAATTGTGCGCTGCTGTCTGTATCTGCATGACTGCACATGTTTTCCTCACTGTAAAATGAGGGATATATATGGCCTTCAAGTTTCCTTCCAACTCTTAATTTATGTTCTATGCTTTTAACAGTCTTACAACTTTAGTCAGATGGTCTAAAGCTGAGCAGCTAGGTGATGCAGTGGGTAGAGTGCTGAACTCAGACTTAGGAAGGCTGATCTTCCTAAATTCAAATCTGGCCTCAGACACTAGCTATTTGACCCTAGGCAAGTCATTTCAACCTGTTTGCCTCAGTGTGCTCACGTCTAGAATGAGCAGGAGAAGGAAATGGTAAACCACTCCAGTATCTGTATCAAAAAAAAAACACCAAAAGGGGTCATGAAGAGTCAGACATGACAGGAAATGACTGCACAACTAAAGTTGTGCCAACTTATTTAAGTATATAATTCTACCACCTTAGCTTTGATGGTATTTCTCCTGTCTTAGGATTTTTACACTATTACTGTGGTCCTTCAAATAGGTTTAACATTTCCTATCTGCCCTTTTCTGCCCTTCCAAAGAAATTTGTATTCTAGTGACATACTCCATCATTATCCTTTCCATAAATCTCCAAAGTGCTAATTACATCAAAGTTCTCAACTTCAGCCAAATTTTCCAGTTGATACACTTTGCCTTTTAAAAAGCCATTTGTAGAGAAACACTTATTTATGTTGGCTTGATTTGTTTTCTACTTTTCACAGCTATCATTGGTTTCATTAGGTGGGTAATTATTTTGTTGTCCCCATCTGACAAAAAGCACGGCCATCCAATTTTCCCCTGGCCATTTTAGTGGATTTATGTCAGTTTAAATCATGTTCAATTTTACTTAAAGGATCATAAATTTAGAGCTAAAAAGGACTTTAGAGATTATCTAGTACAATTTTCTTCTTTTAGAAATGAGGAAATTGAGATCCAGGGCATTAAGTGACTTGCACATGGTCACATAAGTTACAGAAGCATTTATTAAGCACCTATTACATATGAGGCATTGTGTGAAGAACTGGGATAGACAAAAAAAGGTAAAGACAATACCTGTCCTCAAGGAGCTTCCACCATAATGGGGAAGACAACATATAAATAATTCTGTTCAAACAAGTTATACAAGATCTCAGACTTGAAGGAAACCAAGAGACAGAGCTGAAGATGGAGAAAATTCCAGGCAAAAGAGACAGCCAGTGAAAATACAGAATTAGGAGATGGAGTACCCTGAGGAAGAGAAACAGCAAAGAGGCCAGTGTCACCGAATTATAGATTATGTGAAAAGGAAATGAGTTGTAAGAAGACTGCAAAAGTATAAAGGAGCCAGGTTATGAAGGGCTTTAAAAAAAAAGTCAGACTGAGGATTTTATATTTGATCCTACAAAGTGAAAGGGAACCACTGGAGTTTAATGAAGAAAAGGGTAACATGGTTAGGTCTGTACTTTAGGAAGATCACTTCCCACAGCTGTGTGAAGAACAGACAAGACAGGGGAGAGACAAGGCAGGAAGATCAATCAGAAGGCTATAGCAATAATATAGGTGAGAGGTGATGAGGACCTGCACAAAGTGGGGGCAGTGTGCCAAGTGTATGGCAAGATTTCAAAGGCAGAAACGACAGGACTTGGCAACTGATACGTGATTGAGTAGGTTGTGGTAATTGAGAGTTAGGAAGAGGAGAGAAAGGTTTTAAGGTAAAGACAACGAGTTCCATTTTTTTTTAACAGCAACAAAATATTTAATGATATTCATAATCATTATTATCATACATGGTAATTAGGCATAAATGGTGAGCAGATCATAAACATACACAGAGGTGAACACACACCACACAAATAATGAATTCTATTTTTGATGTGTTGAATTTAAGGTATCTACAGGAGTTACACAACAGGCATGAAGAAGTGGTCTGTTACCAAAGCTTATTCCTCCCACCTGAACAAGCAATTCCTTTCCAATCCAATTCCTCCGATAGACTGTTCCTTCAATAATCCTCACTCTGTCACTTAACTTCAACCTTTCCCTACTGCCCATAAACATACCCACGTCTCCCCCATCCTCAATAAACCCTCACTTGATACTCCCATCCCCACTGTCATCCTATATCTCTTCTGCCCTGAACAAACTCCCAACAAACTCCTTGAAAAAAGCCATCTACAACAGGTGCTTCCACTTTCTCCCCTCTCACTCACTCTCTTCCTAACGCCTCCCTTACAATCCAGTTTCTAACTACATCATTTCAATAAAACTGTTCTCTCCAAAGTTATGAATGATCTCTTAGTTGTCAAATCCATGGCCTTTTCTCAATCCTCATTCTCCTTAACCTCTCTGCAGCCTCTGATACTGCTAATCTCCCTCCTCTCCCTGATATTCTCCTCTTTCTAGAGTTTGGTCCCTTCTCTCTCCGGTTATCCTTCTACCTATATACAGCCTCCTCTGCTGGATTCTCATCCAGATCATCCCCCACAGGGTTCTGTCCTGGGCCCTCTTCTCTTTCCCCACTATGCTACTTCAGTTGATCTTATCACCCTCCATATATTTAATTACCATCTCATGCTAGCGATTTTCAAATCTACCTTTCCTGCCCCAAACTCTCTGCTGACTTACAGTCTCACATTTCAAAGTGAATGTCAAGAATCATCTTAAACTCAACCTGTTCAAAACAGATTCATTATCTTTTGTCTAAATCTTTTCCCCCTCCTAACTATACTTAACTTACTTGACAGCACTGCCAACCTTCTAGTCCAGGGGCAGGAAACCTGCGACCTTGAGGCCACATGTGGCTCTCTAGGTCCTCAAGTGCAGCCCTTTGACTGACTCCAAACTTCACGGAACAAATCCCCTTAATAAAAGCATTTGTAAAACTTGGACTCAGTCAAAAGGCTACACCCGAAGACCTAGAAGGCCACATGTGGCCTCAAGATCACAGGTTCCCCACCCTGTCCTAGTCCCTCAAGCTTACAACCTAGGTGTCATACTCAACTCCTCATTATCTCTTATCCCCCCCATCCAATCTGTTACCAAGGCCTGTCAACTTCACCTTCACAATATCTCTGAACAGGCCTCCTTCTCTCCTCTGACACTGCCACCAGTTTGGTGTAGGCCCCCATCACCTCACTGTTGGACTACTGCCTCAAGTCTCTTCCCATTCCAATTCATCTTCCATGCAGCCACCAAAGTGATTTTTACTAAAGCACAGATTCCCCTATATCACTCCCCTACCCAGTAAACTCCAAAGGCTCTCTACAGCCAGAAAAAAAATACAAAATGTTCTGTTTGATATTAAAATCCCTTCATAACCTAGCCCCCTCCTACCTTTCTAATCTTCTTATCCCTTGCTCCTCACCATATCTTCCTCAATCCAGTGACATTGTCTCTGATAAAGCCCCCATTTCTCAACAGAGAACTGAGTCAAATTTATAAGAATATAAGCCATCCCCTAGTTGATAAACGGTCAAAGGATATGAACAGGCAGTTTTCAGATGAAGAAATCAAAGCTATCTACAGTCATATGAAAAAATGTTCTAAATCACTATTGATCAGAGAAATGCAAATCAAAAGAACTCTGAGGTACCACCTCACATCTCTCAGATTGGCTAACATGGCAGAAAAGAAAAATAACAAATGTTGGAGAGGATGTGGGAAAATTGGGATGTTAATGCACTGTTGGTAGAATTGTGAATTGATCCAATCTTTCTGGAAACCAATTTGGAACTATGCTCAAAGGACAATCAAACTGTGCATAGCCTTTGATCCAGCAATACCACTACTAGGTCTGTATCGCAAAGAGATCATAAAGGGAAAAATACCCACATGCACAAATATATTTACAACAGTTCTTTCTGTGGTGGCAAACAATTAGAAATTGAAAAGATGCCCATCAATTGGGGAAGGGCTAAACAAGTTGTGGTATATTATTATAATGGAACACTATTGTGCTATAAGAAATGACAAGCAGGATGATTTTAGAAAAACTTGAAAAGGCTTACATGAACTGATGTTGAGTGAAGTGAACATAACTAAGAGAACACTGTACACAGTATCAGCAACAATGTACAATGATCAACTGTGAATGACTTTGCCATTCTCAGCAATACAATGGAAAATGCTATCTACATCCACAGAAAGAACTGCTGGAGTCTGAAGGAAGATCAAAACATACTAATTTCACTTTATTTTTTTGTGGTTCTTTTCTTTTGACCTGTTTCTTCTTTCACAAAATGACTAATGTGGAAATATGTTTTACATGACTGCACACACAATCTATAGTAAATTGCTTACTGTCTTAGGGAGGGGGTGGTTAAGGGAAGGAAGGAGAAAATTCGGAACGAAAAAAAAATTTTAAATGAATATTAAAAATTGTTTACATGTAATTAGAAAAAATAAAATACTACTAAAAAAAAATCCAGTGACACTGGCTTCCCGGCTGTTTCATTAATATGATGCTCCAGGCATGTACTCTGGAAGTCCCCCATGCCTGAAATGCTCTCACTCCTCATTTCTGCCTAATGGCTTCTTGGTTTCCTTTAAGTCTCAATTAAGATACTATATTCTATAGCAGAGATGTCAAACTCTACTCATGCAGCCCAAACCAGTTAAGATACAACTGGGAAATCAGCAAAATAAAGTAAAATACAATACAATAAAACACAGATAATGTTAATGTGTGGTTTTCTAAGTCAATATGCAGCAGCAGGGATCCGTTAGTTTTTATAAGGTTGTCACTGCTATTCTACAGGAAACCTTTTCCAACTGTCTTAATTCTAGTGCTTTCCTTTAAAAAAAATTTTCCTACTTATCCTCCACATAATTTGCCTGTGTATATTTCTTTGCTTGTTGTCTACCTTATTAGATCATCAGATCCTAGAATGCAGGGGCTGCCTTTCAGCTCTTTTTGTATCCTCTTGGCTTAGCACAATACCTGCCATATAGTAGGCTCTTAATCTATGTTTATTGACTAAGTGACTAAAGGTCACTCCAAGAAGACTGAAGATCAGAAGAGAGGTTAGGGCTAGATATATAAATCTGCTAGACTAAGATATGAATCCAGGTTTTGTGATTCCAAATCACTATGGTATTCTTTGTGTTATACCATGTTAACTCTAGCTTTCCCATTTTTAGTTTTAAAATTGTTTTTCTACATATTTAACATCAGCAGTCTCTTGCCATTCTGATTCATACTGGATGCTCATCTAACCTAAATAATTACTAATTTCCTCTATCTTAAATCCTCCTTAAATCCTACTTACATGCAGCAAATTCTGGTATACAAGTTTATCACATGGGTCCTTAAGGCAGTGGGTACTTCTTGGTTTAAAGACAGGGGGGAGGGGAAGGGAGGCACAAATTCCCTATCAGTGAACTTACCTTCAATAGTTGGCCAGTAGGCACAATTACCTCAAAGCAAAGGTGTTTACTAAGACAGCACAGAAAGAACTGCAGCTCCAAAACATTCCTCTGATAAACTCTCCCATAACTATATACATAGTCCATGAGAAGTGGGGACCCAAAATTTAAAAGTACACCAGAGCAAGTTACAAACATGGAGAAACACAAGCAGCCAAGACAACTCATGCT
Source organism: Phascolarctos cinereus (assembly GCF_003287225.1). Classification (NCBI taxonomy): domain Eukaryota; kingdom Metazoa; phylum Chordata; class Mammalia; order Diprotodontia; family Phascolarctidae; genus Phascolarctos; species Phascolarctos cinereus. The sequence continues at coordinate 60,617,812 of NW_027555625.1, forward strand.
TTTGGTACTACAGAGCCCCCTTGACTGTTCTTTCTTTGTGATGTCTTCAAACTGTTCTCCATTTATTTGCTGCTTTTGAAAATTTTATTCTTGATCACCACAACTACCTCTTGCTTGAATCCATATTCAGCTTTCTTTTTTGCTTTCCCTGAAGCTCATTCTGGCTCTCAGAATACTGCTCATCTTTGTATCTGTGTCTCCACAGACAGTGTATGTGGAGTAGTTCTCTGCTCTCCACTGGATGCATCTCAAATGTGCCTCAAACCCTCCTGAACTGCCCTGAACTCTAAATTACTTTCTCCTGGATGTGACAGGAGAGGAGGGAGAGGGAGAAGAAACACATCCTCAAGCTCACCCCCATCCCTGGAGATCTTACTCCACAAAACTACTCTCTGCCTGGACAATGCCGAACTTTTAAACTGCCTCAACTTACAGCTCAGGGTTGGCAGGCCTATCTATCTGCATATCTTAGAATGTCCTCACCTTTACATTCACCTTGGAAATTATACCGTGGCTCCCTAAAACACAGATGTCTTTATAACTAATAACTGTTGTTTCCCATACCACTTCCCTCTGTCTCAGCAAATCCTTTTCCTTAGGAGTATCTGTCCTCAGTGTAAAAAGATATTCTGGTATCAGCTCAAAGGTACATCCCATTTAGAAGTTTATTACTCTCCTTCTCCATGGCAGCCCGAGGGCTGTTTAATGGTGCTAGAACAGTTCTTTAAACTACAATGAAGTTTCATCAATTATTATCTTTCCCCTCTTCCTCTCTCTCTCTCTCTTTCTTTTAAAAAACAAGCCATCCTGACCCACTGAAAATTAATTTTTTCTCTGAAGGTCAGAAAACCTTTAAACATAAAATAGGCCTCTTCAAAAACAAAGGACAAACAGCAACAACTGTGCTATTGTCATAATCTGTTCAGATACCAGCAGAAACCACTAACAAGGGGCAGAGGAAAGGGGAACTAAGGTAGAAAACACGGCTCTATGGAAAGAGTACTGGATTAGGAGTTATAAGACTTGTGTTCTAATCTTAGTCCATCAACCTTCTGAGCCAGGTGACTCCTTAGCAAGTAAAAACTGCTTGGCTTCAACTGACTTATATATTCCTACTCAGTTAACCCCACTTGCCTTAGGGTCATAGATTTAGAGGTAAGAGGAACCTTAGAGGCCTTATGGTCTAAACCCTTCATCTTACACATGAGGAAACTGAGGCTGGGGATGCTTAAGTGATCTGCTCAAGGTCACACAGCTAATAAACTAGGCAGTGCAGTGGAGAGAGCCCTGGACCTGTATTCAGAAAAGCCCGAGTTCAAATTCTGCCTTAGACATTAGCTGTATGACCCTGGGTAAGTCATTTAACCATGATCTACCTCAATTTCTTCATCTGTAAAATAATGATAATAACAGCACCTACTTCTCAGGGTTGTTATAAGGATCAAATGAGAAATTTGTTAAAAGTTTCTTACAAATCTTAAATTGCTATATAAATGATATGATGATGATGATGATGATGATGATGATGATATTAAGCACCACAGTGAGGACTGAAATCCAGATCTTCTGACTCTAAATCAACACTCTTTACACCACATCATGGTTTCTTCTCGTATCTTTACGTGGGAAGGGGAAGAATCAAAGTTACTTTGAGGTTTCCAAATGTAGGGGAAGGAGAAGATCTAAGATGATATCATTACCCTTCAAGAATGATAGGAAACTAATTCCAAAAAGGTTTAGACAAACTGAGGAAAGACAGAAGTTTGAATTATGCATAGATTTCAACAAGAGATGAATGCATTGAGTGCACTCCAACAATGAGTTGTCCTGCGTGGCTGATGGAGTATGTGGAAGTTAGTAATGTAAGAGAAATCTGGAGTTAGACAGAAGAGGTCCTTGGAAGCTAAGTTACTGTTGTTGTTGTTGTTGTTGTTGTTGTTGTTGAGACATTCAGTCAGGCAGACTCTTCGTGAGCCCATTTGGGGTTTTCTTTGCAAAGATACTGGAATGGTTTGCCAATTTCTCCTCCAGTTCATTTTACAGATATGGAAACTGAGGCCAACAGGGTTAAGTGATTTGTCCAGGGTCACACTGCTAGTAAAGATATGAGGCCAAATTTGAAATTAGGTCTTCCTAACTCCAGGCCCAGTATCTATCCACTGGGCCACCCATGGACTTAATATGCAGTAGGTAACAGAGAACCACGGGAAGTTTCTGAGTAGTACAGGGACATGATCAGAGCTGCACATTAGGAAAAAAGCAGTTGTGTGAAAATTGAATTGACATGAAAAGTTTGATGTGGGGAGACAGATTAGAAGACCATTAGAATGAGCAAGTGTGAGACTGATTATGCTAACACTGGCATTGGTAATATAAAAATCAAAATGGATTTTTTAAGAAAGGAAAGTAGCAAAACTGAAAAGATTATAAATTCAACTCTCAGCTGCAATGGAATTCTTGTTTCCCTCTATATGCATTTTACTATATCTCATATATATCACATATACTGAGCCTTTGCACCTAGGAGATGAATTAAGAGGAATCTGTGCAGTCATAATTGATACTTATTTCTAAGCCTTCAGTGGCACAAAACTATTTATTTGGACAGAAATTTGTGGGCCAGGAGCAAGAAGCCTTGAAATCTGGCATGTAAATTTAGTGTGTGACTATCAAACTGTTATGTGTTTCCATCAAAGTTGACCTGAGAAGTAATCAAAAAGTACTTACCCAACTACCTACTAGGTACATAAAGAAGGAAAAAATAATGAGTCATTCCCTAGATACAAAAGAGATAATACAGTAAAGCATTACCCGAAAGAAAAATGAGCAAAAATACAGAGGCAGGAAAAGATGTGTGCGGGTCAGTGAAGAGACAGGACTGGTTAAAGTGGCTGGTATATATCAGAGAGTAATGAGCACTGAGAATGGTTAAGTATCCAAGGGCCTGATCTCTACGGAGGATCATGAAAAGTAGGAGGCTATATGTGAATCCATAGGCAAAGGGAACCACCACTATAGGTTAATAATAATTATGATAATAGGGAGGTGCTATTATTATCCTTATTTTACTGATGCAGAAACTGAGGTTGAGAAGGGTTGAAGTGGTTTGACCAGGATCACACAACTAGTAACTGGCTGGGGGCAGGATCTGAACTCAGATCTTCCTGCCTCTAAATTCATGGAATAATTAAAGTAATAATTTAAGAAGATTAGTCTGGCAGTAGTATGCTGAATGTATTAGAAAAGGAAAAACTCAGCACTAAGGAGGTTAACTAAGAGACTAGTGTAAAAAAGTTGATGTGGCCTTGGACTAAAGTGGCAGGAATATGAATGAAGATAAAAATAAGTGTTCAAAGGAAGAATTAGAAATGACTGAAAACAGGTATGGAAGAGAAGAAACCCTAAATGACTCTGGCTTGGTGAACTGGGAGAAAGGAATGGTAACATTAACAGTGAAGAGAGAATTAGAAGGAGAAACAGCTTTTAGGAGAACGATGAACTATGGTGCTAGAAAAAGCCAATTTATCCTCTAGATAGCTGCAAAATTGATATTCCTAAAACAGAGATCTGATCTTGTCACTACCCTACTAACACGTGTTGAAAATCTCCCCTCTTACCTATCAGATAACCTATGAGATACCTATGAAATAGAGAATTCTCCAAATGGCATTTAAAGCATTCAAAATATGGTTCGTACCTACCAGTGTACCTTTCCAGTTTTATTTCAGATCACTCCCCTTAATATTCTAGCAAAAGGAGTTCATTAGCTATTTCCCTTAAATGATATCCCATCTTCCACTTCTGTGCCTTTAAAACAGAGCTTCCTTCTCCCATCTGTGGAATGCACTTTCCTTCCCTTACTGATATTCCATAGAATTCTTGGCTTCCTTCAAAGCGCAGCTCAGGCACCAAAGGCTACAAGAAATCTTTCCTGGTCCCATTCAGATATTGGTGTTAATCTCTCTTGAAACTACTTTTATATACTTTGCATTTCTTTATGTTCATGTCCATTTTACTATAGTTTTGGAAAAAAGACTATAAGCTCCTTCTTCATTATTTGCTTTGTATTCCCAGTGCTTAGAATAATGCCTTGCCCTATGTTATAATGTTTATTAAATACGCATGTTGAGTTTGAAATGATGGTGGGACAAACAAGTGAAACATCCAAGAACAAACCGGAAATGCAAAAATAGAGTTGAGAGAGATTAGGGTTAAAGATACAGATTTGTGGGGCAGCTAGGTGGCACAGTGGATAGAGCATGGGCCCTGGATTCAGGGAAGACCTGAGTTCAAATCCGGCCTGAGACACATAACATTTACTAGCTGTGTGACCCTGGGCAAGTCACCTAACCCCCATTGCCCAACAACAACAACAACAACAAAAAAGATACAGATTTGTATCTTATCCACATAGGGATAAAAAGTCAAATGAGCTAATATTTATAAAGCACCTACGTATAAGCAGACATTGAGTAAATGCTATTTATTGTGGACAGGGGGTAGAACTAGGTGATACAGCACATACAGCACTGTGGTCGGGAAGACCTGAGTTCAAATATGATCTCAGACACTCACTAGCTGTGTGACCCTTGGAAAATGATCATTATCTGCTCAGTTTCTTCAACTACAAAATGGGGATAATAGCACCTTACATCCTGCCCCCCCAATTGTTGTGAAGATTAAATGAGGTAATATTTATCAAGCACTTAGCACAAAGCCTGACACATAATACGTGCTATGTAAATGCTAGTTATCACTACTGGTATTGTTATTAAAATAAGGAAATGGATCACAGGGTCAAAAAAGAAGAGAACAGCACTAATGGTTAATGTCCATATTTAGGACACTAGAATAAGAAGATAACCTATTAAAGTAGACAGAAATATTGTAGTCAGCATGGCAAGAAAACCAAGATAGTAGAACTGCACTGAAGGTGAGAAAAGGGAGTTTCAAGATAAAGGGAGCAATAAAAAAAAAAAAGACTAAATCTAAGAAAGAATAAGTACCTGGGGATATAAGCATAAAGAATAAAACAATGCCTTTGAAGTCAAGAGGACCTGAGTTCAAATCCAGTCTCTGACATTTGACACTTACTAGCTGTGTGACACTCAGGATGTTACTTAACCCTGATTGCCTCACCAAAAAGAAAAAAAAAAGAATAAAACAATTCAAAGGTAAGACAAAAAAAAATACATATACAAATACACACACCAGAAATACAAATATACACAAAAACGTATAGAAGGTAGTTAAATATATGTTAGCTTGGGAGTGAAGGCACTAATGCAGTTTCTTTTTAATGTATGTAGATATATTTTCTTGATGCTTTTTGTCTTTATAACAGCAATTTCAATGTCCCTTCACCTCTAAAATGAACTCTTCTCTTGTGACTAAGACAATTAACAAAAAGCAGTAACTATATTGTGACAAGCATACAACATTCTGTCCTGGTCCCCATTCTTCTGCTATGAGAGGCATGCATATAGCAATAATTTCTACTGCTAGAGTAGAAGAGACAGAAGGCAAACTGTAGTGGGCTTAAGACAGTCCATAAGTAGAGGCTGTATGGTTGGAGATTTCCCATATGCCAGAAAGAAAAAGAGGCTCATGCCAACCATTCTGGACAGCAATTTGGAACTATACCCAAAGAGTTATAAAATGGCATACCATTGATCCAGCATTACCACTAGTAGGTCTGTAGCCCAAAGAGATCATAAAAAAGGGAAAAGGACTCACATGTACAAAAAAATTTATAGCAGCTCTTTCTGTGGTGGCAAAGAATTGGAAACTGAGGGAATATCCATCAAGTGGGGAATGACTGAACAAGTTGTATATTAATCTAATGTAATACTATTGTGCTATAAGAAATGGTGAGCAGACAGACTTCAAAAAAAACGTGGAAAGACTTGTATGGACTGATGCTGAATAAAGTGAGCAGAACTAGAACATTGTACACTGTAACAACAACATTGTGTGATAATCAACTATGACAGACTTAGCTCTTTTCAGCAATACAATGATATAAGACAATTCCAAAAGATTCATTATATAAAAAGCTATCCATATCCAGAGAAAGAACCATAGTTTCTGAATACAGATTGAAACATACTATTTTCACCTGTTTTTTGCCTTTTCTTTCTTGTGGTTTTTCCCTTGTTCTGATTCTTCTTTCACAACATGACTAATGTGGAAATATGTTTAACATGATTGTACTTCTATCGGATTGATAGTTGTCTTGGGGAAGGGGGAGGGAGGAAAATTTGGAACTCAAAATCTTACAAAAACGAATATTGAAAATTATCTTTACATGTAATTGGGAAAAAAATGAAATACTATTAAGTAAAAAAAAAGAAAAAGAAGATCATGACTAGGAGAGGCAATAGTGTCATGTGAAGAATTGTAGGGGATTTGTTTTGAAAAACGGTAGAGATCAATACATGTTTCCAGAGAGGAATGAAGTAGGTAGTAAGGAGACAGCAGACAGCTATGGTACAGCAAGAATCTACATCTGGAGTCTCTGCTCCTTACTACTACCACCACCTGTGTCACTTCAGTTCTCTGGGTCTGTTTCCTCATCTACAAGATGAGAGGGAGAGCCAAGCTGACATCTATGATCCTTTCTGGCTATATTTTTGTTTAGTTTTTTCTTTTTACTCTAAATAGGTGAGTTTTTCCTCCCATAGAAAAGCAATCAACTACAAAGCTGTTATAGTTTATTCACTTATAACTATCATAACAGCTTTGTAGTTGATTGCTTTTCTATGGGAGGAAAAACTCACCTATTTAGAGTACAAAGAAAAAAACGAAATAAAAACATCACAATTTGATTCAGTGGAAGAGATACTTCACTTATTACAAGAAAAAGCCCTATTCTGTTGCTTAAATAAGAATTATGGCCACTAGATATTTTCTTACAATTAAATAATTACATCTTAAAAAGCAACATAAATAAAAATATCCCTGGCTGTACAAACCATCCAAACCCTATACAACATATCGGTAAGTACTATATAGCCTAATGAATTTTCCAATCATATTAGACTAGTGACATTAATACTAGCTTGGCAAAGACATGAGCCACATGTCCTTCATACTTAGATAGTAAACTGAACGGGTGATTGGGGGAAGGGAATTCAGAGTATTATATTACAAAAGGAACATACTTTAGTACAGGTATTTTGTTTAACATCTGTTTCATTCATACATAAGACAAAAAAAGCTTGCTTCTCAGGTACTATAAAAACACCAAATAAACCAAATGGATTTCATTTATCCCCAGAAGGAATAAGCTTGTTGTATATAGTGAACAAGTTATTACAACTGTCAGTACTGAACTCTTGAGTAGAAAAAAAAAAGAAACCCCTCCTCTAGTAATAGTATACTGAGATACACCACCCACCGCTTTGTAGAGGAAAGCACAGCCAAGTTGTTTTTGTGTTTCTGTAACGTTTCCATAGCAAAGGTCAGTGCCTGCGTAAGTTAAAATAAAGCTGGCAGGCTGAAGACTGAAGGATAAGTTAGAACAGCTTCAATACAAAGTACTTCTTTTATCAGTCCAGCTAAATTACTTGTGGGATCTTGTGAATACACTAGGAATGAGAAAACATACTGTAAAGATATTTTTGAAAAACACTCTGCGATGTTATTTAAAAATGAAAATTTGTACACAACTATAATACATTCAAAACAACTAATTATGGGGAAAATAAACATTCTACTTTATGTTCCAAGTCTTTATCCCCCTAGGAGATTGATTTTGGTAAGAAAAATACAGAAATCTGGGTTGGCCTACACAATGAGATTTGAACCCTTCCCCAAATAAATTTTAATAACCATCCAGTTGGGGGCAGCAAGGTGGCGCAGTGGATAGAGCTACGGTCAAGAGGACCTGAGTTCAAATCCGGCCTCAAACACTTGGCACTTACTAGCTGTGTGACCCTGGGCAGGTCACTTAACCCCAACTGCCTCACCAAAAAGAAAAAAAAATTAATAACCATCCAGTTAGTACTCAGAATATTTTTTTTAATTAAATCTTTTTCCAATGAACAAAAATCGATTTTCTCTTCCTCCTAACACACCTCTACTACTGAAAAAGGAAAAAAAAAAACTAAAAAAGACATGCCTAGTCAAGCAGAATAATTTCCACACTGGACATCTAAAAAATGCATATTTCTCATACTTTACCCTGGGGCCATCACTTCTGGCAGAAGTGACATCATATCATAGGCCTTTGGAATCATAGCTGATCATTACCTTGACTTATGTTCAAGGCTTTCAAAGTTGTTTGACTTTACAATGTTATTACTGAATAATCTGTTCTTGTTCTGCTAACTTCACTCTTTATCAGTTCATATAAGTCTTCCCAGGTTTCACCAAAACCTATACTTTTAGCACTTCTTATAGTACAATATTCCATTTCATTAATTTATCATAATTTGTTCAGTCATTTCCAAATTAATAGGCATCTCTCCCTCCCCTCCTCTCACTTAGTTTTCAGTGTTTTGATACTACAGAAAGAGCTGCTATAAATATTTTTTGTATATATGGGGGTTCTTTTTATCTTTATTTGAACTTATTTGGGTTTAAGCCTAGTAATGGTATGGCTAGGTCAAAAGGTGTGCATAGTTTATTACCTTTTGCAGAATAGTTCCAAACTGCTTTCCAGAGTATAACAATTCACAGCTCTACCAAAAAGAACATTAATATACCTGTTTTCCTGCAGCCCCTCCAACATTTGTCATTTTCCTTTTTTGTCAATTTTCCCAATATTCAGAGTGCCTTCGGTTAAAATACCCATGTGGTTTGGAATAAAATCTTTTATTATATAATTTGTCATCTGTTAAAGAGTATTATAATTCTACACTGTGGTCCACATGATTGGATATATTTGTCAAATTACAGGCTTAATGCAGCAGCTGTTACATATTTTAAATTGTAAATTGCTACAATTTTCATCTTCTGATTTTTAATTTTTTTGAACATAAGACATTTCTAAAATATCAGACAGTGCATTGATATTTCCATATTAATGACACCAAATTTTACTTTCTATGTCTTTATTTTAAAAGCTTAATTCTGAAATAAAACATATTTAAAGTATAATCTATGCTAATTTACTAATCATCATTTAAATAATTACACTAGTTGTGGCAGCAAGAAATTTTTTTTAAAAAACCTCAAAATTGTTAAACACCAACATATAAATTAATAAAAAATAAAACTGCTATGTTTTTATGTCTACCATTATTTTACAATTCTTTTATTGTCTCTCCTAAATCTGTTCTCTAGGTCAGTTGTTTTTCTAAAGAGATGTTTTACATTCTCTTTATTTTTAGTATTTTATTTTTTAAATAAATTTATCTATTTTTAGTTTTCAACATTCAGTTCCATAAGCTTTTGAGTTTTAAATTTTCTCCCCCTCTCTCCCTATCTCCCTCTCCCTCCCTACTCAAGATGGCATGTAATCTAATACAGCCTCTACATACATATTCCTATTAAACATCTTCACATTAGTCATGTTGTAAAGAAGAATTAGAACCAATAGGAAGAAGCATAAGAAAGAAGAAACAAAACAGAAGGGAAAAAAAAGCACATAGTATGCTTCCCCCCTAATCTTGGTTGCATTGGCTTTGTTTGCATAAAAGCTTTTCAATTTAATGTAATCAAAATTATCAATTTTGCATTTCATAATGCTCCCTATCTTGCTTGATCATAAATTCTTCTGTTCTCCATAAATCTTTCAGGTAAACTATTCCTTACTCTTCCAGTTTGCCTATAGTATCAGCCTTTATATCTAAACCATGTACACATTTTGATTTTATTTAGTATACAGTATATGATGTTGGTCCATGCTTAGTTTCTGCCATACTCTTCTCCAATTTACTCATTAGTTTCTGTCAAACAGTGAGTTCTTATCCCAGAAGCTGGAATCTTTGGGTTTATCAAGCAGTAGATTACTAGAGTCATTGACTACTGCATTTTGTGGATCAAACCTATTCCACTGCTCCACCACTTATGACTGCTGATTTATAATACAATTTAAGATCTGGTATGGCTAGGCTACCTTCCCTTACATTTCTTTTCATTAATTCCTTTGATATTCTGGACCTTTTGTTCTTCCAGATGAATTTTTAAAATTTTTTCTAACTCTATAAAATAACTTTTTGGTAGTTTGATTGGCATGGCACTGAATAAGTAAATTAATGTGGGTAGAATGTTTTAGTATTTCTTGGTGTCTTATAAAGTCATTAGTTTCCTATTGCCCAATTTTGATTTTTAAGGAGTTATTTTCCTCTGTAAGTTTTTGCATTTCTTTTTTCAATTGGTTGGCTTTGTTTTTTCATAATTTTCTTGCATTACTCTTATTTTTTCCCCCTCAAATTCTCTTATTTGATTTTTAAAGTCCCTTTTAAGTTCTTTCAAAAACTCTTTTCGCGCTCGTGATCATTTTGTTTTTCCTTTGAAATAGAAGTAGTTGTTTTCATTTCACCATCTTCTGATTTTGGACCCAGATCTTCTTCATCACCACAGTAGCTATCTATGGTTGTATTCTTTCTCTTTGGTTACTCATTTTATTTACATATCTTTAAAATTTTTTAGCAGCTTCTTTCTTGTATGTTAACTTTGTGTTAAAGTCAGGCTCATGTTAAAGTTGGGCTCTAGTCCCAAATAGTGGGGGATAATACCTCAGGCTTCAGTTTTATTGTGGTGTTGTTTTCTGAACTCCGTCTGGTAGCCTGACTTCAGGTACACCTTTCTGTCCCTGAGCCACAACTAGGGAAGTCCCCAGCAATGCTGTTACAGCAAATGCTCTTACTTCTTGTGGTCCTTCCTGAGACTACGAGCTTTAGCTCACCCCTTCCCCTGGAAGGAGAACTAGGAATTCCATTCTTTTGCCAGTGCTCACAGCCAGCAGAGGCCCCGCCCTCTGTGACAGGTGCTCGCCCTTTCTCACAGCCACAGCCCAGGACTGCATTTGGTCAACACACCTGGGCCCAGCTTCCAGAGACAGCAGAGAGCCCTGCAATCTTGTCCACCAGTTGTCCAACCCCCCAAACTGTCCATGAAGTGGAAGTTCCTGAAGCTGGGGCTGCCCCCTGACACAGTTGCCCCAGGGCTTTATTGTTTGTTGATTCAGAGATATCTCCCAAGGTATCTGAACTTTAATCAAGTCAAACCACCACCTCAGGAGGTTGAGACTTTCCTAAAGTCCTCCTAAGTTGTCTTAGGTGGACAACTGCTTTATCCCGAGTTTTAATGATTTCTGACACTCAAAGTTCACTTTGAGGTGTTATTTTATATTATCTTTGGTGAAATTTAGAAGAGCCAGGCATTTTCCTGCCTTATTCTGCCATCTTCCTAGAATCCCCTGCAGAACTGGAAACAAAGTAGGCGCTTACCTTTTGGGGAATGGCTGAAAAAATGATGGTATGTAACTATACTGGCATATTATTATACCACAAGAAAAACAGGGCCAGTTTAGCTAATCTTGGAAAGACTTATATGAAATGACTCAAAGTGAAGTTGCCGAACTTCATGTTAAACTAAACATATTAAAGGAAAACAATTGAAAAACTTAATACTCAGCAGCCAGTTGGCGAAGTATATAGTCCACTGGGACCTGGAGTCAGGAAGACTTGATTTCAAATTTGGTCTAGTACACTTATTAGCAATGTGACCCTAGACAAGTCACATAACCTTTGTCTACCTCCATTTTGGGGACTATAGTTATCTTCCCAGGATTACTGTGAGGGTTAAGTGACATCATGTTTGTAAAGCACTTTAACACAGTGCTGGTATATACTAGGTACTTAATAAATACTTATGTCCTTCCTCCTCTCCTGCCTCAGATCAATACAACGACTCATTACGACCCTAAAACTAAAAAATAAAGCATACCTCCCATCTCTGGGCAGAGAATAGTGATGGATTATAGGAACAGAATAAGACATACATTTACAGACATGATCAATATGTTAATATGGTTTTTTGCTCTATAGATTTGTTACAAGGGAGGAATGGAGGCAATAGTTGTTGGTAGGATCACAGGATAGTGATGTTAGAAAGGGAAAAAGTGCCAATGAAATATTAAATTTAATACCTTTTTTTAAGTGAAATCTAAAAGTTTCATATAAATCCTCTTTTTTCTCTTCTTTGTAAATGGAAATATTCATGCTTGCTGAAAATTAACAACTTTGTTAAAAAAAATTTTTCTTAAATTATACAATCATGGAATTAAAGCAACCTTATCAGTCCCTAGGTCATGATTGTTCTACAAATAATAAATATTCTACAAACTACTTCAGCTGATTATCCTTACTTCTTATATACCTAAATGTTGCCTCATTCAATCAAAACTCATTTTTTAAATTTCTGGTTTCTATGTAAATCGAGAAAAACATGTCAATATTTTCCTTAAAGTATATTTTAGGCACGTAATATACACAAGGAAATTATCACAGTAACCTAGTGTTTGATAAATCCTAAGATTCCAGCTACTGGGGCAAGAACTCTCTATAAGGGGGAAAAAAAATACAAAACACCAACTAGTGGGAAAACAAGAAAAGTAGTCTGGCAAAAACTAGGCATAGACCAACATCTCATACCATATATCAAGATAAGCAAATTAGTGGTACATGGGAGAAATTCCTGTCAGATCTAAGGATAGGAGAAGAGTTCATGCCTAAACAAAAGACAGATTCGCAGAAGGTAAAATTGATAATTTTGATCATATAAAATTAAAAAGTTTTTGCACAAGCAAAACCAATGCTGCTAAAATTAGATGAAAAGCCAGAAACTTGGGGAGGGGGGTGAGAAACGTCTTAGGAAAAGATTTCATTTCTTTCTTTCTTTCTTCCTTTTTTTTTTTTTGAGGCAATCAGGGTTAAGTGACTTGCACAGGGTCACACAGCTAGCAAGTGTCTGTGGTCAAATTTGAACTCAGGTCCTCCTGACTCCAGGGCTAGTGCTATCCACTGTACCACCTAGCTGCCCCAAAAGGTTTCATTTCTAAAACATATTGAGAATGGAGTCAAATTTGCAAGAATATGAGCCATTCTGCAATTGATAAACTGTGAAAGGATATGAATAAGTAATCTTCAGAAAATAAAAAACCAAGCTATTAAATCATATGGACGAATGCTCTAAATCACTAATAATTACAGAAATGCAAATTAAAATAACTCTGAGGTATCACTTCCTATGCTTCACCCTGGCTAACACAACAGAAAAGGAAAATGCCAAATGTTGGAAAGGATATAGGAAAATAGGCACACTAAATGCACTGTTAGTAGAGCTATGAATTGGTCCAGTCATTCCAGAGAGCAATGCGGAACTATGCCCAAAAAGCTATTAAACTGTACATATCCCTTGATCCATCTATACCACTACCAAGTCTATACTGCAAAGAGATTAAAAAAGAGAAAAAGGACTCATACTTACAAAACAAAAAATGGGGCAGCTAGAGGGTGAAATAGATAGAATGCCAGTCCTGGAGTAAGGACGATTCATCTTCTGAGTTCAAATCTGACCACTGACACTTACTGTCTGGGTGACCTTGGGCAAGTCATTTAACCCTCTTTGTCTCAGTTTCCTCATCTACAAAACGAGCTAGAGAAGGAAATGGCAAACCACTCCAGTACCTTTGCCAAGAAAACTCCAAAGGAGGTCATGAACAGTTAGGCACAACTGAAAAATGACAAACACAAAAGTATCTGGAACAACTCTTTTTGTGCTGGCCAAGAATTGGAAACTAAGGGGATGTTCCATCAACTGAGGAGTGCTTAAACAAGTTGTGGTATATGATTGTGATGGAATACTTTTTAAAAAAAATTTTTGGTGAGGTAATCAGAGTTAAGTGACTTGCCACTTAATACACAGCTAGTAAGTGTCAAGTATCTGAGTCTAGATTTGAACTCAGCTCCTCCTGACTCCAAGGCCAGAGCTCTATCCATTGTGCCACCTAGCTGCCCCAATGGAATACTACTGCGCTATAAGAAATGATGAAGGGGATGGTTTCAGAAAACCCTAGGAAGACTTGTATGATCTGATGCAGAATGAAGTGAGCATAATCAGGAGAACAACTGACACAGTAACAGCAATACTGTAAAGACAGATCAACTCTGAAAGACTAAGATACTCTGATTAACACAATGAACAACCACAATGCCAAGGATTCATGATGAAACACGTTATCCACCTCCAGCTAGAAAATTTGGAGTGCAGATTGAAGCATGTTTTCTTCTATCACATTTTGGGTGGGGGGGAGATGCATAACATTGCTAATATGGAAATGTATTTCATATATCTATACATATTTGTAATGGGTACTATTTTTCTTGCCTTCTCAATAAATGGGGGAGAGAAAAAACAGAGGGAGAGGATTTGGAAATGAAAATAATTTTTTAAAAACTGAATTTTAAAAATCATTTCGATAACACTAGCGACCAAGACACACTGTAGCTTTCTTTCCTGCAGATTAAATAAAATAAAATCACATTTCACAATGCGGTTAGGCCCAAGTTATTCAACTAAAAAGGACTGGAAGGTAAATGGAAATTAACATTTTAATCTAGGAATTTTAGTAAAAGAATAATTTGTTATATTTGAAAAATTATAGGAATAAACATGCCTGTACTTCTTTCTTTTCTAACCGAATTTAATTAGGCAGAAATCTGCAAAGAAGAAGTCTAAACAAAAGTACAAGGCATCATTATACAGATTTTACATCTACCTATAGCTCACTTCCAAATGACAAAATACAATACAAAAAAATGAAGTCACCCTATGTCATATAAACTTGGAATAAAGCTTTATAGAATCATAGTACTTCAAGACTCAAACATTAAAGACAATGAGAAATAGTTTTTCTCCTCACGTGCCTCTGAAGCTTCTACAAATGGGCTGTTGCCTATTATTCATGCGCATGCCATGTACTGGCACAAATGATCTCTTTCAACAGGTGGAATTCCTATAACTAAAAGCCTAGAAAAACTTTAAATGCAGAAAGAACAGGAGAAATTGAGCTATAAGTTGGAAATATGAACCCATGAATAATCTAACAACAGCTGCAGGATTAAAAACAAACAACTGTAGGTTGACTAGGGCATGGTATACATATAGGATATATGCAAAGATAAACTGAGCACTCCAAAGGGTAACTGCAATATCTTAGAACACAATGTTTCTGGGAAAGGCAAAGAAAGCCCTAGAAGACTATGATAGTGTCACAGGAAATAACTGTAATTTATTTGAATTATGGCTATATTCTGTTTTTTGAGATTAGCAGCTAATATTTTTTTTTTGGCTATAAACTTGATACCATCTCAAAAAACAATCCAAGTCCTAGTATAAAATAAAAATTAACTGGAAATTTTGAAGAGGGAGGTAGAGGAAAGGAGAAAAACTTTTTTAAGGAAGCATTTAACTTAGTCCAAACCAGCATTTTCAAGTAAAGAGCATCCCAAAATTCTTAGTGCTAAGTCTAGTGGGAAGACAGTGCAAAAGCCTTAGTGCTAAGACTTTTGGAACCACTGTATCTCATATTTCCAAGCCCAGTACACACAAGTGTTCACTTTATTTATCCTAAATAATATTAACAGGTTTTTTTTCTTCCTCATACTCAGGATTCCAACTGATTTTTTTTTTACTTTCCAAATGATCTTTATTAGTAATTTTACCCTAAAGCCCCAGTTTTGAACTAAATCTGTCCCTTCTTACCAAGCACTTCGGAGAGATTTAGCTTTACTCCACCTTGGTATGAAATGAAACAAGACACATATCATACTAAAATTAAAGATGGGGGAGGAGGGAGAATGTTTTCTTAACAAAAGTTTCAAGGAGAAAAGAGAAATTAAAAAACGCCAATAAGGAAAACTTGAAGTGGAAATAAAAAATAATTTCAATTTACTTAACAATAAGACTATTCCACAAAACCAGAATAATCCAGTTTAATAATAAAACATCTTTTAAGCCATAAATCAAACAAGACAGAAAGGTGAAAAATGACATTTTAAAAACAGCTGGGATACTGCTAGACATATATCCCAAGGAGATTAAAGACAGGAATAAAGGAAATTAAATAAAGAAGCACCCATATATACAAAAATATAGCAGTTCTTTTTTGGGGGGGGACCTAGGCAATGACTTGGCAAGGGTCACATAGCTGGTGTCAAGTATCTGAGGCCCGATTTGAACTCAGGTACTCCAGACTCCAGGGTCAGTGCTCCATCCGCTGTGCCACCTAGCTGCCCTCCCCCCCTTTTTTGAGCAAAGGACTGGAAGTCAAGGGGGTGCCCAACAAGTGTTGAACTTGCTGAACAAATTATGGTATATGAATATAATGGAATATTACTGTACCTTAAGAAATGACAAAAGGACTAAGTTTCTAAACAAACTTCTAAGACTTATGTGGACTAATACAGAGTGAAATAAAGATAGCAAGAACAATTTATAGATATAATAACAACATCGTAAAGAAAAATAACATGGAAAGTCTTTAGAACTCTGATCAATGCAATGCTCAACCTGGATTCCAGGGGACTAGTGATGGAGCTTACTATCCACCGCCTGACACAGAGGTCAGAGACTCAAGCTGAAAAACGAGGGATATCTTTTTGAACACGGCCAATGTAGGAATTTGTTTTGCTTGATCAGGCACAAGTGCTTCAAGAGGTTTTTTTGTTTGGTTTTGTTTGGTTTTTGTTTTATTTTAAGAGTTTTTGTGTTTCTTCTCCTCTCCCCCTCTCAAACTGGGGATGGGGTGATAGTGAAAGGGTTCTCACCTCCCTCCAAAAAAAAAAAAAAGAGGGTTGAAGTATTTTTAAAGAATACAGTCAGTCAATAAACACTAATTAAATGCCCCATGTGCCAAGTACTATGCTAAGACCTACAACACAAAAAGAGGCAAAAGAAAATCCCTGCCCTCAGGGAGCTCACATTCTGATGAATGATGGTATGGAAATGTTTATTGTAGCTAGTGTTTATTAAAGTCAGAGTAAAAAAAATTAAAATACAAACAGAAGGAACTATAAAAACTAAACTAAAAGTTAAGTAATTATAACAATCAGCTTGACTCCAAATAAGAGAGGAGAAAATGTACCTCCTTTCCTTCCTTGCAAAAGTGAGGGTCTAAGGATGTGGATATTGAATATAATATTGAATATTGAATTAGATTCAACTGATGCAGTGGTTAGTTTTGCCGCTGCAGCAACCGTAGTACCAGGAGCTTTCATTACCTAGAGTTGGAAAGTAACTGAACAGCTATATACAAGAAGATTACAGGGACCCCTGCGCTAGACTGTGTATATAGTGACCAGGTGCCATGTGGCAACTCCACTGCCCACTACCCAGTTCTGGGTCATATTTCCAGGGTAGAGAGGAGTGCCTGTAGTCACAAGGGAGAAGGGGCCCTACCTAGTTAAGCACCAGAGCTCAGACTAAGAAAGCATTCTGGATCACACCACCTTGGAAGCACTGACAACTTAAAGACCTCCAGAACTAGCTATGAAAACAGCAGAGAAAAAAGTCTAATGCTCAGAACAGTGGCATTCCCCACTTACACCCCGAGGAGAAGCAAAGCTCAACTCCAAAATAAAGTCCAAAGTCAAGAAATAGGCTAGAAAAATGAGCAAGCAACACAAAAAGAGAACCTGACCATAAAATGCTACTATTGGTGATAGGAAAGATCAAGATACAAACTCAGGAAAACAATGCCATAAAAACATCTATAAGCATAGCCTAAAAAAAAAAAATTACAGATTGAGCACAAGCCCAAGAAGAATTCTAGAAGACTGTTTAAAAGAGAAACAAAAAGATTTTAAAAATTGAGTAAGAGTGATAAAGGAAAATTGGGAAAAGAAATGAGAGCAATACAAGAAAATTATGAAAAGAAAATGAATAGCTTTGTTAAAGAGGCACAAAAAAATACTTAAGAAAATAATACCTGAAAAAAAACAAAATTGGTCAAATGGCAAAAGAGGCTTTTGAAAAATATTTTTGGTCAAGTGGAAGCTAATGACTCCATGCAATATCAAGAAACAATAAAACAAAGTCAAGAGGGCTTAAAAATACAAGAAAAAGTGAAATATCTCACTGGGGGAAAAAAACTGACACGGAAAACAGATTTAAGGAGAATTTTTTTTCACCAAAAAAATTAAAAGGGCTCTGATATCATATTTCAAGAAATTATAAAGTAAAGCTGCCCAGGCATCTTAGAACCAGAGGAGAAAATAAAAATTCATAGACTCTACCAATTACCTTCTGAAAGAGATCTCAAAACGAAAACTCCCAGGAAAACAGTCAAATTCCAGAGCTCTCATGTCAAGAAGAAAATATTGCAAGTATCCAGAAAGAAGCCATTCAAATACTGTGGACCCATATACATAAGAGTAGCAGCTACCAGGTTTAAGGAATGGAGGCCTTGGAATATGATGTTCTAGACAGCAAAGGAAGTAGGATTATAACCAAGAACAACCTACCTAGCAAAACTGAATATAATCCTTTGAAGGGGGAAATGTACATTTAATGAAACAGAGGACTTTCAGGCATTTCTCACAAAAAGACCCAAACAGAATAGGAAATATAATAATCAAACACAAGACCAGAGAGATGGATAAAAAGGAAAATATGAGTGAGAAATCATGAATAATTTAATAAGCTTACATTGTTTACATTCCCAAATGGAAAGATGAAATGTGTAACTCCCAAAAATTTTATCACTAGGCCAATTAGAAGGAGTCTACTCAGTGGGCATGAGTATGAGTTAATTATGGTAAGATGATCTCAAAAAAAACATGGCAGGCTGAGAAAGAGAGAGATATCGAGAAAAGAGTAAAGAAAGAGGAATAATAGGGAGAATTATCTCACATAAAAGAGGTATGCAAGGAAGAGTATTTACACTGGAGGAGAAAATGAGTGGGGAAAGCAGGCAATGCTTTAACGTCATTCTAATGTGACCTGCTTTAAGAGGGAAGAATACAAGAACACACACACACATACACACACCCACACACACTGGGGGGGGCGGAAATTCATCTTATCTAACAAAGAAGTAGGAAGAGAAAAGGATAAGAGGTAAAAAAAGGGGGGGGTTGATAAGGGGGAGGGTAGATTAAGGGAGGCTGTGGTCAATGCAAAACAGACTTTAAGAAGGACAAGGTTAAAAATGAGAGAGAAATGGAGAAACAAAAGAAAATAGGATGGAGAAACTACTCAGTAATCGTAACTGTGAATGTGAAAGAAATAAATTCATCCTAAAACTGCTGCTGACAGCAGAATGGATTACAATCCAACCATAGAATCCAACTGTATACTGTTTAGAAGAAACATACTTTAAACAGAAAGATATATACAGAGTCAAAATAAGAGGCT
This sequence comes from Phascolarctos cinereus, assembly GCF_003287225.1. Lineage (NCBI taxonomy): Eukaryota > Metazoa > Chordata > Mammalia > Diprotodontia > Phascolarctidae > Phascolarctos > Phascolarctos cinereus. The sequence goes on from NW_027555625.1 coordinate 60,637,180, forward strand.
GGAGCAGAATCAATTATGCTTCAGCTGACACAAAAAAGGTAGGGGTGGCAATCATGATCTCAGATAAAGTAAAAGCAAAAACAGACAAGATAAGCAGGAAAATCACAACAACGAAAAAGTATCAATACTAGACAAATATGTACCAATGGCAGAGCATCCAAATTCTGAAAGTAAAAGTTAAATGAGTTATAGGAGGAAATAGTAAAACCATACCAGTGGGGGAACCTCAACTTTCCCTGCTCAGAACTAGATAAATCTAACCATAAAATGAAAACAAAGATGTTAAGGAGATGAATAGAATTTTAGAAAAGCTTGATATCATCCACTTCTAGAGAGAAATGGGAACAGAAAGGGATATATCTTTTGCTCAACTGTACACAGCACTTTCACAAAAATTAACCATATTTAGGGTATAAAAACCTCACAAACAAATACAGAAAAGTAGAAATATTAAATGTATCTCTTCTGGATGATATGGTTTTTAAAAAATTACATTCAATAAAAGGGCCCTGGAAGCACAGATTAAAAATCAATTAGATATTAAATAATCTAATCAGAATGAGTAGGTCAAAGAATAAATCTGAAAAAAAAAATCAATAATTTCAGTAATGGTAATGACAATGAGACAACATACCAAACTTTGTGGAATGCAGCTAAAGCAGTGCTTAGGGTTAAGTTTATATCTCTAAATGATCATATAAATAAAACAGAGAAAGAGCAAATTAATGAATTCAGCATGCAACTAAAGAAAAAATAGAAAAAGAATAAAGATTCCCCAATTAAATATCAAAAATTAATAAAAATTGATAACTTTAAAAAAATCCATTGAACTAATAAATAAAACTTGGAGTCAGTTTCATGAAATCAATGAGATGGGTAATTGGCTAATTTGACTAAAAAAGAGAGAAAAATGAAAATACCAGCATCAAAAATTATAAAGATAAATAATGCACATACAAATTATTAAGAGCTATTTTGCCCCGTTACGTGACAATGAACCTGACAATCTAAATAAGATGTATGAATATTTGAAAAAATACAAATTGCCCCAAGTTAATAGAAGTAAAATACTTAAGTAACCCTATCTTAGAAACAGAAATTGAACCAGACACCGCCTAAGAAAAAAATCTCCAGGACCAGAAAGATTTACAAGTGAATTCTACCAACATTGAAAGAACAATTAATGTCATTACTATAGAAACTGTTTGCAAAAATAGTTAAAGAAGAAGTCCTACACCAAATTCCTTCTATGACACAAATACGGTTTTGTTAACTAAACTAGAAAACAAAGAAAAAAGCCATTATAGCAATATATCACAAAAATCATATGCCACGACCAAGTGGGACTTATACCAGGAATACAGGGCTTGTTCATTATTAGGAAAACTATAAGCATAACTGGCTATATCAATAACAAAAAACTAAAAAAGATACTATATCAATAGATGCAGAACGAGCTTGTAACAAAATATAACACCCATTTCTGTTAAAAGTAACAACAACAATACCACTAGGAAGTACAGCTATCAATGCAGCTTTTCCTAAAAATGATAAGTAGTATCTATCTTAATCAAGAACAAGCATTATCTGTAATGGGGAGAAACTAGAAGCCTTTCTAATAAGATGGGGGGTGAAATGTATGTCCATAAACATCGTTATTTAATTAATACTATACTAGCAATGCTAGCTATAGCAATAAGACAAGAAAAAGAAACTGAAGGAATACGAATAAATAACAAGGAAACAAAACTATCACTCTTTGCAGATGATATGAAGGTAAACTTAAAGTACTCAAGACAAGTAAAAAACTAGCTGAAAAAAATTAACAATTTTAGCAAAGATGCAGGATATAAAATAAACCCACAAAAATAATTAACATATATATATATATATATATACACACATATATATAATACATATACACAAAAGACAGCAAGAAGAGATAGAAGGCAAAATTACATTTAAAATAACTGCAAACAATATAAAATATTTGAGAGTCTTCCTGTCAAGACACACCAAGGAACTATATAAAAATAATTATAAAACTCTTTTCACACAAATAAAAATCTAAACAATTTAGAGAAATACTAGCTGCTCACTGACAGGCCAAGCTAAGGTAATAAAAATTGCAATACTATATAAATTAATATACTTATTAAGTGCCATACCAAAATACCAAAGAATTATTTTATAGTGCTAGAAAAAAATAACAAAATTCATCTAGAAGAACAAAAGGTCAAGAATACCTAGGGTAATCAATTGGAGAAAAAGTGAAGGAAGGCAGCCTAGCAGTACGAGATCTTAAACTGTATTACAAAGCGGTAAACATCAAAACAATCTGATACTGGATAAAGAAACAGAATGGCTGATCAATGGAATAGAGTATAATACACAGAAACAAATGAGCACAGCAACCTAGTGTTTGATAAACCCAAAGACTCAAGCTATTGGGGGAAAGAACTCACTATTGGACAAAAAATGCTAGGAAAACTGGACTGGAAAGACTAAAAATTACTGGGAAGGCAGTCTGGCAGAAACTAGGCAAAGATAAATATCTCATAGCATATACCAAAATAAGGTCAAAATAAGTAAATGACTTAGACACAGTGTAACATCACAAGCAAATTAGGGAAGCATGGAAATTTTTACCTGTTAGATCTATGGATAAGAGAAGAGTTTATGACCAAACAAGATATAGAGAGGATTAAAGGAAATAAAATGGATAATTCTGATTACGTGATATTAAAATGATTTTGCACAAATGAAACCAATATAGACAAAACTAGAAAGAAAACAGGAAATTGGGGGAAATTTTTACAGCAAGTTTGATAAAAGTTTCATCTCTCAAATATATAGAGAAGTGAGTCAAATTTAGAAGAATATAAGCCAACCCACAATTGATAAATGATTAAAGGATATGAACAGATAGTTTTCAGAAGAAGAAATCAAAGCTATCAATAGTCATGTGAAAACATGCTTTAAATCACTAACAATCAGGGAAACACAAATTAAAATAAATCTGTGGTATCATCTTTTCCCTATCAGTTTGGCTTATATGACAGAAAAAGAAAATGATAAATGCTGCAGAGTATGGGAGAAAAACACTGGTGGTGGAGTTGTAAACTTGTCTAACCAACCCTTCTGGAGAACAATTTGGAACTATGCCAAAAGGGTGATAAAACTGTACATACCCTTTGACTCAGCAATAACACAATTAGGTTTGTATCCCAAAGAAATAGGAAAAGGACGTATAGGTACAAAAATATTTATAGCAACTCTTTCTGTGGTGGCAAAGAATTGGAAATTGAGGGGATGCCCATCAATTTGGGATTGGCTGAAAAATTTGTGGTATACAACTTCGATGGAATATTGCTGTGCTGTAAGAAATGATGAAGAGGATGATTCCATAAAAAACTGGGAAGACTTACATCAACTGATGCAGAATGAAGTGAGCAGAGCCAGGAGACCATTGTACAAAGTAACAGCAACACTGTAACAATGATCAATTGTGAAAGACTTAGTTACTCTAATCAATACAATGATCCATGACAATTGCAAAGGACTCATGATGAAAATACATTTTTTTCCACTTTCTTTATCGCCTTTTTTTTGGGCAACAGGACGAATACGGAAATATTTTCTGTATGACTTCAAATGTACAATGAGCATTGTTTTGCTTGCCTTCTTAATGGCTGGGGGAGGGGGAAGGAGGCAGGAGGGAGAAGATCTGGAACTAAAGATAATTTTTAAAAGAAAATAACCTTAAAAGATATACTTTAAAATAAAAGCTGTACATAAGATTCACATAATCCTCATTTTCTCTCTCTCTCTCTTTTTTTTTTGCTTTTTGGTGAGGCAATCAGGGTTAAGTGACTTGCCCAAGGTCACACAGCTAGTAAATGTCATGTGTCTGAGACTGGATTTGAACTCATGTCCTCTTGACTCCAAGGCCAGAGCTCTATCCACTGCACCACCTAGCTGCCCCCATTTTCTCTATTTTGTATATGTTCATTTTATTTGGTATTTAATAACACAATTTGAAAAAATGATGCTCTATTGCTTTAAACTACACTTCAATATATCTTTTGATACAACATTCCTTCTCCCACTCTTGATTACTTAAGCTACACACACACACACACACACACACACACACACACACACACACACACACACCTCCTACTCTCTTCTGTTTTCTATTCCATCTGATAACCCAGAAGAATTTTATTGTCACTAGTGCTTCAACAACTGGAAGTTATATCTAGAATTTCGATGTTGATGAGTTTCTTCTACCAATTAATGTCTACTAAGGTTGGTTCAAAGATAACATTAATTAAATCGCTCAAAATGAAATATCAACATCTCACAACCTCATAAGAATTTGACCTGCATCAGGGAAACATGAAAACCTAAACCTAAACTTCAACCTAAACTTATTATCAATATAAATCAAGAAGCCACCATTGTATCTGCTTACTTTGCCCACACACTATCATTCAGTAGTTTTATTTAAGAGGCTTATATTAAAAATTAAGCATTTCCAGAGTATTACCTTTTTAAATAATTAAAACTGTCTTAAAAGTGAAATAAGTGCTATCTATAAATTATAAATAAAATTGCCTCATAAGCAAATGAGTTACTCATCACTGAAGGTCTTCAAACAAAATCTTTGTAACCATTTATGGGATGTTTTACAAGAGGATACTTCTTTAGGAATGGATGGACTATAAGTCTGTGAGGTCTCATTCAACTGCATGATTTTGCAATTCTACATAAAAGAAAAAAAATTCTGTCATAATAACCTATCTAAACCAATTTCATACAGTTATGATCTATGAAAATATATTTTGTTCTCAGAGACAAAAATTATGTTTTTCACCGCTGAGGATTACAATCATAAATATTCACTTTAAACAGACAACTTTCTTATTTCACCAGCTACTGAAAAAACATAAGCTTTATAGGCTGTTTTAAATTTGTTAGATTCGTTTCTTAGTGACAGGTATAATGCAATATTACTAAATAACTTGAACAGAAAATAAAACTTCATCCATCTCACCTAAAAAGCCTTAACTTTAAAACAATAACGCTTATACATATTTGTAATAAAAGAAGTTATATAGAAACAAATTTTTCTCCTTAGCTCACAGTATCAAAACCCAAAAGTATACAAAATTCAAAGAACCTCAGAGAATGAAAAACTTCTATTTTTAACACTTGCACCATCCTACCACACAAAATACTATAGTGAGGGAAGTTATGGCAATATAAGCTTACATTCAGTCTGCTAGAGAGCATAACTCCAAGAACCAAAAAGCATAACTTTATTTTACCAATTTGTAAACTTGAATATTCAATTCAGTCGAATATGATAATTCAGCTGAATTATGACCCTAGGAGAATTGTATAAAATATCTAAGAATACTTTTGCCATAAGCCTAGGAAAAACCTTAGAAGAGTCTAGGACATTCAAGCTTACTTGCCAATTTGTTTGCCTTCATTCAGGTCGGCACTCATTCAAACATCTTTCAAACCTCCACCATGATTGGTTTAGTTATTAGAAGCTCCATAAAGAAGCAAGTCTTACAATGTATTTCTGAAATATCAAGGAGGGAAGAGTGGAGCTGAGGCTTGGTAGAATGTAACCATCCTTCTTCCCAGGTCTCAGAGACAACTATATTGCTTCTAGTTCTTGTGCTGTACTTTGGGACCAGAACTAATGATCTTCATAATAAAGGAGAAATCTAACACTTGAGCCTGGCCCCCCCCTTCCACCTAATGACAAATAAGGAGCTATCCAAGCCATGTGAAAGATGAGGAACCAACTGCCAAAGCGAGAGCTCCAGCACAACCATAAGGCAGAAGATGAATGCCCAAGTACTAGCACTAACTGATACTTCCAAGTATATCAAATCCACCTTTTCTTAAAGTACAAAATGGAAGGAAAGGCAACAGGTATAATTCTGGAACATTTAAATCATGAAAACCCTAGAGGCATCTGGTATAAAATGGCCAATTCTCCCAAGAGTGCCCTGGCTATAGCCACAGACCTGAGCCCAAGGACCCAGCAACAGGAACTGTCGCCACAGTAGAAAGTTTTCTGGAGGATATGAGGCAGACTACCCACCCAAAGGAAAATCTCTCAGTATTACTTAACAGTGCCACGCTGGCAATGTTTCAGCCACTATACCTCCCTTCTTGAAACAGTTCTCTTTGGGGAGGGGAAGGGGGAGGAGGGGAAGGGGGGGAGGGAGGGAGAGAGAGAGATTTACATATTCTTTATTGCTGAAGAGACAAGATTCGCAATTGGTTTGTCCACTGGCCAAATCACACCTCAAAAGCCTGATACCTTCACAACAGGATGTCCTCCAGTAGATGCTTTTACTGCCCCACGGCTCCCTTCAGTTTCATAGTGGGCTCGGTGATGGGTTTTAGGTTGTACTTCTATTTTCAGTTCACATTGTCCAAAATGAGTTGGTAAAGGCCAGTCTAGAGGAGGCAATGAGGATGTGCTACAAAGAAAACACAAAGGTGAGTATTGCTTTACCATTACCAAAAGAAAGAAACTATTTTGCCAATGCCAGCATTTCAAATTAACTGGTCTCAGAAACAAAGTATTTAAAAAATAAAAACTCTGTTAAGCAAAAATCACTTATTTAAAATAACAAAAACTATAGTTGCCCTCCCATTTTCCAGCTGTTTTTTTACTATTAGAAGAAAACAGCCAATTCTGACCTTTGAACAGCTTCTGAACTATAATTTTTTTTTGAAAAATAACACCCAAGGGGCAGCTAGGTGGCGCAGTGGATAGAGCACCGGCCCTGAAGTCAGGAGAACCTGAGTTCAAATCTGGCCTCAGACCAAACACGACGCTTACTAGCTGTGTGACCCTGGGCAAGTCACTTAACCCCAACTGCCTTTAAAAAAAAAAAGAAAGAAAGAAAAAAACCACCCAAATCCTTCTCTGTCCAAGCCTATAATTTTGTTGGTAAAAATAGCAAGAAAACTTTCTCTACCAATGCAAATTTGTGATGGCCACTTAGAAGCTTAAAGGGGTGCCTGGATTAAATGACTTGCCCAGTCACATAGCTAGTATGTGTCAGAGGTAAGACTTGAGGTGGGTCTTCCTGACTTTGAGACCACCTTTCACCTATACATATATACACACAATGGAGTTTATAGGTTGGCAGCTGCGTTAGTGAAGAAAAGGGAAAGAATCTAAAATATGTTGTGAGGTTACAAACACTATGTGCATCTTTGATCCCAATTTCAACACAACTTCTCTATAGATTGCCCCCACTTACCTCCTTCCCCATCCCTTCTCTCCTTTCCTCTCCCCTGCCTACCCTCTCTCTTCTCTCTCTCATCCCTCAACCTCTTCATATCTACTAAGTTCTAGAAAAAGCTATGTGTGCTTTCTCCCTCCTTTTTTATAAAATCATTTTTATCTTTCAATTATCAATGTATATCAAACCATGAACCTTCACTTTATAGTACTTACTTTTTTCTTTAAAAAGTATAATAAATGCTACACATTACTTTCAAAATTGTTCTGTTGGTCATTACTTCCTTCTGCTCCCTAATGTGCATGTAAAAAAAAGTTTCAATGGTCATCTGTAGAAATCTAAACCCCCTAATTAAATACTTCTCCTCCAATTAAAAGCTGAGGGAAAAAATTTGAATAACAACTCTATTCTGAGAATAACTCACAGTGTGATACAGAATCTTCTTTTTGTGTTTGGTTGTATTTAATAAGGCTCCTTTTTTTTAAGTGTTTATTAAACAGAAAATGAAAAAATAAGAACTATTCAAAAAAAATTTAAAAATGCAGGAAGTGAACACAGATAGCTTTTTCTATAGAAATATAGCTACACTAGCTATGTGACCCTGAGCAAGTCACTTAACCCCCAACTGCCTCACCAAAAAACAAAAACAACAACAACAAAAGAAATATGGCTACAAAAGAAAACAGAGATATTATAGCTTAGAGAGATAGTAGAGTCACGTGAAAGTTTAGGAATAAGGAAGATCTGGGCATTTTCAAAGGCAGCAAAGAAAGAACCAGGGAATAGGAGAGGTTAAAAATTAGAGGGGGGACAACTATTAAAAGGCAAAGCTCCAAAAGGATGATGGAGTACATGAGATCAAAAGCACAAGGGCAAGGGCTGGTGTTGGCAGGAATGGCTGCCTCATCCTTTGTAGCTGAAACAAAGGGAGACTGGATAAAAGATTTTTTATGTGATGTATAAGCCAAGGTATCTACCAAGAGAAAATGGGGCAGTGGTAGTAGAGGCAATCCAAGAAGAGAACAGCTGCCATGGGAAGTATGATAGAGTTGATCTGGCAAACAGCATTGAAACTGGGTAACAACTATACTAGAGGCTACCCAAGATGGCAGAGAAAATCCAGGGACTTGCTCGAGCTCTCCCAAAAATTCCCCTCTAGTCACTTTTAAATGCCTCAAAAAAAATTCTAGAGTGGAAGAACCCACAAAAGGATGGAATGAAATAACTTTCCAGCCCAAGACAACTTAGAAGGTCAGCAGGAAATGTCTGCTGTACTGGTTTTAGAATGAAGTGCAGTCCAGCGCAGACTACACCACACATGTCAGCAAACCAGCAGCAGGCCTTAAGGGCAACTGGATTGGCAGAGCCAGCAAAGGAGCCCAGAGCTCTCGGCCCACAGATGGTAAGAGGGTTGGACAACTGGTCAGAAGGAGATTACAAAGGTTCCTTTGCTGGTACTAGGGAAAGGATTCTGTTGCACTGACAATATAAGGATCTGTAGTTCCAAGGTATGAAGGAACAGTAGCACACCAGAGCCTGTGGCCTCAGGGGAGCAGGAACCCTGATCACAGTTCCAAGACAGAAAAGAGTGCTTGTGTCACTCACAGACCAGAGCACAGGCTAGAACTTTAGAATATAGAACTTTAGAAGAACTGAAAGTGTACAGACTCCCAAAACTAGCTCTGAAAACAGCTGAACAAAAAATCTGAAATTTGGGAAAGTACCCCTCCACCCCAGAAGCAGAGCGCAACTTTAATATGAAATTAAAAATCAAGAAATAGGCTGGGAAAAATGAGAAGAAAAAAAAAAAGATCTTGATCACAGACAGTTACTATGGCGACAAGGAAAACCAAAACAAACTCAGAAGACAACAAAGTCAAAATTGCTTGCATCCAAAGCCTCAAAGAAAAATGTGAATTGGTCTCAGGCCCAAAAAAATTATTAGAAAAGCCCAAAATGGATTTTTTAAATAAAATAACTAAAGTAGAGAAAAAATTGGAAAACTAAATAAGAATGATGCAAGAAAAGCATGAAAAGAGCCAACAGCTTGGTAAAAGAGGCACCAAAAAATACTGAATGAAATAACACCTTAAAAAAAACATAACAGGCCAAATGGTAAAAGAGGCAAAAAAAATCCAAAGAAGAGAAGAATGCCGTAAGAAACAGAATTGACCAAATGAAAAAGGAAGTACAAAAGTTCATTGAAGAAAATAATTCCTTAAAAACTAGAATTGAGCAACTAAAACTAATGGTGCCATGAGACATCAAGAAACAATAAAACAAAATTAAACAAATGAAAGGATAAAAGAAAATGTGAAATGCCTCATGAGAAAAACAACTGATCTGGAAAACAGATCGAGGAGAGAGAATTTTAGAATTATATGACTACCTGAAAGCCATGAACAAAAAAAGGCACTAGGCATCACATTTCAAGAAATTTCAGGAAAACTATCCTGATATTCTAAAACAAGAGATAAAATAGAAACTGAAAGAATCTACCTATCGCCTCCTAAAAGAAGGAAATGACAGCCAAATTCCAGAGCTCCCAAGTCAAGGAGAAAATACTGCAAGCAACCAAAAACAATTTAAATATCATGGAGCTACAGTCAGGATAACACAGGACTTAACAATTTCTACATTAAAGGATCAGAGGGCTTGGAACATGATATTCTAGAGTGCAAAGGAGATAAGATTATAACCAAAAATCACCTACCCAGCAAAACTGAGCATAGTCCTTCAGGGAGAAAAACAGATATTCATTGAAATATAGGACTTTCAGGCATTCCTAATGAAAAGACAAGAACTGAACAGAAACTTTTACCTTCAAATACAAGACTCAAGACAAGCATAAAATGGTAAACAGGAAAGAGAATCATAAGGTTAAATTGTTTACCCTCCTATATGGTAAGATAGTTTGTAACTCCTAAGAACTTTATCATTACTGGGGCAATTAGAAGGCATTTGCATGAACAGAGGTCATAAGTAAGAATGAGTTGAATATGATGGGATGATTATCTTAAAAAATAAAATTAAGGGCTGAGAAACAGAAACACACTAAGAGAAGTGGAAATGGAGAGATGGAATGGAGTAAATCATCTCATAAAAAAGACACAAAAGAGCTTTTACACTGGAGTGGAAGATGGGGCAACACAGGAAGGAGTGCATGAACCGTACTCTTGTTGGAATTAGCTCAAAAAGGAAATAACATAAACACTCAGTTGGGCATAGAAATCTTATCTTACCCTATAGAAAAGTAGGAGAGGAAGGAGATGGAGGGGAGGGGTAGATGATGAAAGAGAAGGCTAATGGGAGAAGGCAGTAGTTAGAAGCAAAACACTTTTGAGTATGGACAGGGTGAAAGAAGAGAGAGACTAAGATAAATGGAGGAAAATAGGATGGAAGGAATACACAGTAATCATAACTGAAAAAATTTTTATAGTATATTTCTCAGATAAAGGCCTCATTTCTCAAATATAAAGAGAAATGAGTTAAATTCATAAGAAATCAAGTCATTCCCAAATCAGTAAATGGTCAAAAGATATAAACAGGAAGTTTTCAGAGGAAAAAATGCTCTAAATCGCTACTGATTAGAGAAATGCAAATTGTACCACCCCACACCTGGAGAATGGCAGAGCAAATTGTGGTATATGATTACAATGGAATACTATTGTGCCACAAGAAATAACAAAGCAGGATGCTCTCAGAAAACCTGGAAAGACTTACATGAAGTAATGTAAACTGAAATGAACAGAACCAGGAGAACATTGTACACAGTAACAGCAATATTATATGATGATCAGCTGAGGATTACATAGCTATTCTCAGCAATACAATGATCCAAGATAAAAAAAATGCTATCCATTTCCAGAGAAAGAACTAATGGAGTCTGAATGGAAATCGAAGCACGGGCGGAGCCAAGATGGCGGTGTGAAAGCAGTGACTTCCTTGAGCTCTCCCCAAAACCCCTCCAAATACCCGTAAAAAAAATGGCTCTAAACAAATTCTAAAGCAGCAGAACCACAAAAAGACAGAGTAAAACAAATTTCCAGCCCAAGACAGCCTGGATGGTTGATCAGAAAGGCATAAGGCGGCGGGCAGGAAGAGAAGCTCAGTTCAGCGTGGGCACGCAGGCCACAGCAACTCTGGAGCAGGCCTCAGAGGAACGCATTACAGGCAGCTGTGGCGGTCTCCAGACTCCTCAATCTACCAACGCCAAAGACAACTTAGAAGGTCAGTGGGAAAAGTCTGTTTTTTTGGTGAGAGAAGAGCTAGCTCAGAGCCAGTTCCAGAGCACAGAGTGCAGAGCCTGGGCACTGAGGTGGTGGCTGGTGGCTGCGTCCTGAGCTTCCGGCCCACAGACTGAGGGGGAATCGGGTGGCTGATCAGAGGGGGACTGCAGGGATCTCTTTGCCAGTACTGAGGCAGGAATCTCTTGCTTTGCCCTTGCTTGGATCTGGGTCACAGTTCTGGGTGGCAGTCCTGGGGTGAGGAGGAGCACTGGCACGGTGGAACTTGTAGTGGCTGTAGAGAGCAAAGCCTCCTCACAGTTCCAAGAGAGAAAAAACTACTTGTGGCCAGTCACTTAAAGACCACAGCACAGACCAGGAAAAGAGTAAACACCTCACCCCATATCATACCACCTTGGAAGAACTGAAAATTTACAGGTCCCTAGAAGTATCTCTGAAAACAGCTATACAAACCCCCAAAGCTTGGGACAGTACATTCTCCACATTGGAAGCAGACTTTTACCTTAACAAAGAGTTTAAAACTCAAGTAGTTGGCTGGGATCATGAGCAAACCTCGCAAAAAGAGTCAGACTATATTATCTTACTTTGGTGACAAAGAAGATCAAAACATACAACCAGAAGAAGACAACAAAGTCAAAGCTCCCACATCCAAAGCCTCCAAGAAAAATATGAATCTGTTCCAGGCCTTGGAAGAGCTCAAAAGGGATTTTGAGAAGCAAGTAAGAGAAGTAGAGGAAACACTGGGAAGAGAAATGAAGTGATGCAAGAAAATCATGAAAAACAAGTCAACAGCTTGCTAAAGGAGACCCAAAAAAATACTGAAGAAAATAACACCTTAAAAAAGCCTAACCCAAATGGCAAAAGAGGTCCAAAAAGCCAATGAGGAGAAGAATGCCCTAAAAAGAAAAATTGGCCAAATGGAAAAGGAAGTCCAAAAGCTTACTGAAGAAAATACTTCCTTAAAAATTAGAATAGAGCAATTGGAAGATAGTGACTTTATGAGAAATCAAGACACAGTAGAACAAATCCAAAAGAATGAAAAATTAGAAAACAATGTGAAATATCTCATTGGAAAAACAACTGACCTGGAAAATAGATCCAGGAGAGAGAATTTAAAAATTATTGGACTATCTGAAAGCCATGATCAAAAAAAGAGCCTAGACATCATCTTTCAAGAAATTATCAAGGAAAACTGCCCTGATATAGAACCAGAGGGCAAAATAGAAATTGAAAGAATCCACAGATCTCCCTGAAAGAGATCCCCAAAGGAAAACTCCTAGGAATATTGTAGCCAAATTCCAGAGTTCCCAGGTCAAGGAGAAAATATTGCAAGCAGCCAGAAAGAAACAATTCAAGTATTGTGGAAACACAATCAGGATAACACAAGATTTAGCAGCTTCTACATTAAGGGACCACAGGGCATGGAATATAATATTCCAGAGGGCAAAGGAGATAGGATTACAACCAAGAATCACCTAGCAAAACTGAGTATAATCGGTCAGGGGAAAAAATGGTCATTCAGTGAAATAGAGGACTTTCAAGCATTCTTGATGAAAAGACCAGAGCTGAATAGAAAATTTGACTTTCAAATACAAGACTCAAGTGGAACATGAAGAGGTAAACAGGAAAGAGAAATCATAAGAGACTTAATTAAGATTGAACTGTTTATATTCCTGCATGGACAGATGATATTTATAACTCATGAGACCTTTGTCAGTATCAGGGTAGTGGGAAGGGAAAAATTATATGGATAGACAGATAGATAGACAGACAGACAGATAGAGGGCACAGGGTGAGTTGAAGATGAAGGGGTCATATCTGGAGAATAAAATTAAGGGTGAGAGAGGATTATACTAGGAGAAGAAAGAGAGGTAGAATGGGGTACATTATCTCACATAAAACAGACAAGAAAAGGTTCTTACAGTGGAGAGGAAACAGGGGAAGGTGAGAGGAAATGAGGGAATCTTATTCTCATAGGATTTGGCTTAAGGAGGGAATAACATACACATTCAATTGGGTATGGAAATCTGTCTTACCCTACAGGAAAATAGGGAGGAAGGGGACAAGAGAGCAGGGGATGATAGAGAAGGGCAGATTAGGAAAGGGTTAATCAGAAGGAAGTACTTCTGAGGAGGGTCAAAAGAAAGAACAGAATAAATGGGGGGGGCAGAATAGGATTAAGGGAAATAGAGTTAGTTTTTCACAACATGTCTACTATGGAAGTGTTTTGTATAACTGCACATGTATGGCCTGTATTGAGTTGCTTGCCTTTTCAATGAGGGTGGGTGGGGTGAGAGGAAGGGAGAAAATTTGGAACCCAAAGTTTTAAAAACACATGTTTTTAAAAAAATGTTTCCACATGCAACTGGGAAATAAGAAATACAGGAAATGAGGTACAGAAATCTATGCTGCCCTATAGGAAAATAGAAGGGGAAGGGGATAAGAGAAGGGGGGGAGAGATAGAAGGGAGGGCAGATAGGGGAAGGGGTATTCAGAATGCATGCCATCTTGGGGTGGGAGGAGGGGCAAGATGGGGTGAAAATATGGAATTCAAAATCTTGTGGAAGTAAATGTTGAAAACTAAAAATGAATAAATTTATACAAAAAAAGAAATCAAAGCACACTTTTATTTTTAACTTGCTTTTTTGGTCTGTTTTCTTTCATAACGTGACTAATATGGAAATATGTTTTACATGACTGCACATGTATAACCTGTATCAAACTGCTTGCTCTTCTCAATGAGGGAGAAGGAAGGGAGAAAACTTGGAACTCAACATTTTTTTAAAATGTTGAAAATTATTTGTGTAATTGGGAAAAATATAAAATAATAAATAAAACAATAAAAGCACCATGAGAAGAAAAAGAAGAGGAAGAGGAAGAAGAGAAATTGATAACAAATTTGTAGTTGGTGATGAGCTAGACACTAATTAATACATAAGGGCAGGTAGGTGGTACAGTGGATAGAGCGCTGGGCTTAGGAGTCAGGAAGACTCATTTTCCTCAGTTCAAATCTGGCCTCAGATACTGTCTAGTTGTGTGACTGCAGACAAGTCATTTAACTCTGTCTCCCTCAGTTCCTCATGCATGGATTAAAAACTGGCAATAATCAAATGCACCTTCCTATGACAAAGGTAGAAACAGTGACTTTAAATAGTTTATTACACACAGCAAGTGATCAATAAATGCATTTTGAATTTAACTTTCAAGAATAGAATATTAGAATAAAAATGAATGACACTAATAAATGATAAAGACCCTAGGGCTGTAACCCAAAGAGATCATAAAAAAGGGAAAAGGACCCACATGTACAAAAATATTAAATATTTCTGTGGTGGCACAGAATTGGAAATTGAGGGGATGCCCATTAACAATGGGGAATGGCTGAACAAGTTGTGGTATATGAATGTAATGGAATACTTTTGTTCTATAAAAAATGACGAGCAGGTGGATTTCAGAAAACCCTAGAAAGAATTACATGAACTGATGCTGCGTGAAGTTAGCAGAACCAGGAGAACATTATACACAGTAACAGCAACATTGTGTAATGATCAACTATGATAGACTTAGCACTTCTCAACAATACAATGATCCAAGACAATTCCAAGAGTCATGATGGAAAATGCTATCCACATCCAGAGAAAGAACTACAGAATCTGAACACAGATCAAAGCATACTATTTTCATCTGTTTTCGTTTTTTTCTTTCTCATGGTTCTCCCTTTTTATCCTGATTCTTTCATAAAATGACTAATGTGGAAATATGTTTAACATGATTGTACACGTATAACCTATATTAAACTGTCTGCTGTCTTGGAGAAGGGGAAAAAGGGAGGAAGAAAAATTTGGAACTCAAAATCTTATAAAAATGAATGTTGAAAACTATCTTTACATGTAATTGGGAAAAATAAAATACTATTAAGTGGGGGGGGGAAGGTAACATCATCTGAATGTTCAGATCACAGGAGGCAGAAATACTACTCTACACAGGTCAGAATGTTCCTAAAGAATTGTGGGGGCAGGTAGGTGGCGCAGTGAATAGAGCACTGGCCCTGAAGTCAGGAGGACCTGAGTTCAAGTCCAACCTCAGACCAAACACTTGACATTTACTAGCTGTGTGACCCTGGGCAAGTCATTTAACCCCAACTGCCTCCAAAATTTAAAAAAAAAAAAAAGAATTGTGTGCTTTATTTTAAGACAATGAAGACTGTAATATCTATTGCCCAGATGTCAACATGCTTTTGTACACTCTTATAAAGCTTGTCTAACAGTATGTACGTGTGCGACAGATAATAAAGATCGATAATAAACTGGGCCCAGAGTTGAAAAGGAGGAAAGAAGGATGGACTGCTTTCAGGAAACTTCAAAACTATTTTTCTGAACCAAGGATCCCCATGAAAGCAAAAGTTTAGTGGTGCTGCACTGTAGCAGTGAGTATACAATACCACTGCCTCTGAAGAGGTAATATGAGTACTGAAGGAATTGTAGGAATTGAGTGAACCACAACGATATCATCTTGTGACTCAACTCTGGATCTAGCTCAGTTCCCTTTCTATTCAATTATGGGTCTAGTCCAGTTTCTGTCTTATGAGAAAACTTCTTTCAATTATAGGAACTGGGAGAAAATTTTATTGCATTGTCTGAACCCTGCCCCACATGGCTAGGCTACCTCTACCTGTTGCTTAGAGACCCTTAACTAAGGACCTAGGTTATGCTGACCAGAAACCTGATCAGATCCAAAGATTGATGCAATGAATTTTCTTACAATTATATATCTCAAGCAATCCATGTAACCCATGTGACTTATCAGAAAACTGGAAACATATTGGTTAATTAGTTATTGTTTCCATGTCCTTTTGACTAAATGAAGTCACTTCGGGGGAGTGGGGCACCTCTTTTTCTGATTTCAGGAATCGAACCTGTTCACTCTCCCCTTTCCAACTCAGAAAGTCTTTAATCTTTCCTCCAATTAGAAATCAGATTACCAAATGTTATATCCTGGTTAATCATTTCCTTTTAATTAATTGGTCTCATTTGACTGTTTTTAATGCATAAAAATCCATCTTCTCCTGTATTCAAGGTCCAGTGCCAAAGGTGAGGACGGCTGGGTCCCAATTTCTTAAGCAATTAGCATTCACTGCTATGCTTGGAAGCTCGAACCTTTGTTTCCTGTCATTTCATCTTTTACCTGCCACAGTTATTACAGAGAGCAAAGGAGAGGCCAATAAGGCTACAACCATAACAATCATGAGACTCCAAAGTATACCAAGAAATTATAAGACAGGAAAAGAAGAAGGGGTGGTCATATGGCAAGAGAGATGACAAGTGAATGACCACAGCGTTACAGGAGTAATCTCATGATGTAGGAAGAAATCAAAGAAGGATGCCACAGCAAGTTGGGTACACTCTCACCCCTTCTGGGAGAACATGAACAAGAGGTATGCAAGATGACTAAACAAGAGTAGGTTATGATATGCATTAATGAATAGAATTCTCAATTCAATAAGATCACAGATCTAGTTGAATATGAGTATTTGATGAAGAATATTAACAAAACAAAATGTGTCCACAGAAAGAAAGTTATGGTTCCAGAAAAAAAAGCCCCCAGTTGAAGTAAATGGGCTGTGAATATGATTCAGTGTCACATCACTGGATATTCAAGCAAAGGATGGATAATCAGCTGCCAGTGAAGTTGTAAAAAGGGGACTGGGCATAATGTTGGACCAGATAACGTCTAAATTCTCTTCCAACTCTAAATATTCTATGACTAAGAAACAAAAAGATGGAGAATTTTAAGAAATATGGATGCTTTCCAAACAAACTGTGGGCATCATCAATTGGTAGGACAGAAAAGAGCCAAAAATGGCTAAAACTCACAACTAGAGATGCAGCTAGAAAAGCCATAAGAACTAGAAATTATACCAAATAATATGGAACATAAGGAAACAGCATAATTATACAGGGTTAGTATCACACAAACAAGAAAAGGATATATTTATTGGTGGTATAAACCACAACAATTATATTATCAATCGATAAAGAGCTAGGTCTAGGGTCAATTAGAGCCAAGTTCAAATCCAGCCTAGACACTAGCTATA
The DNA here is from genome assembly GCF_003287225.1 of Phascolarctos cinereus. Taxonomy (NCBI): domain Eukaryota; kingdom Metazoa; phylum Chordata; class Mammalia; order Diprotodontia; family Phascolarctidae; genus Phascolarctos; species Phascolarctos cinereus. Next base: position 60,654,807 of record NW_027555625.1, read on the forward strand.
TAAGCCTGGGCAAGTCATTTAACCTCTGATAGTCTCAGTTTCCTCAACTGTAAAAATAAGAGTAATAATAGCACCTACCTCACAGGGTTGTTTCAAGGATCAAATGAGATAATATTTGTAAAAAGCATTTACCACTTTGCCTACCACAAAGGAGCTATATAAATATTAATATCCTTCCTCTTCTGAAGAAACCAACAGAATTTTGTGCAAGCAAACTGTTGTATATGATTTAGAAGCACAGAAAGTATAAGTTATCTTTTTTTATAGGTCATATAGACTAGAAGGTAAATAGACTTGAGGAAGTTTTATGTCTGCCCACATATGAACCATGTTCCTTGAATGGTAGAATTCCTGAGGCATACTTAATTCAGAATACATTAATGTGTAAGAGGTAAGTGGTAATTAATTTGCCACACTCAATACTGATCAAGTGCCTATTAAACTACCACCTCCCACTTTTTTTAGTTTAGTTTTTTTAAGTGTAATATATATATACATACACACATATACATATATTACACACACACACACACACACACACACACATACACACACATATATTTTAAGTCTATTCAGCAAATGTGAAAGGAACTATGCAAGGTCCTGGAAACTCAAGAGACACCAAATGCAACAGTCTCTGACAACAAGGAGGATACAACACGCACATGGACAAATTAAAGAGGAAGAAGCGTAATCACAGGGAGGATGGGGATGGGGGTGGGGAGGCAGTAGGGGCAGTTTGAATATTTGAAATTTGGATAGTTTGAAGGAAGATCAAACTTCTGAATGATGTGAAGGCATGTGAGGCCTCTAGGATGGCTGAAGGAAGGCTCCAAAGCAAGAAGTGGACTGCTAAGTTCAGAGAACAGCTCACAGCACAAATTGGCTGGAATGTAAAGGGATGAAGAGGACTAACAGGAATTAAAGTGGAAAAGCAAAATCAGAGACAGAAAGCTGATGGTGAAGGGATCTATATTTTTATTCTAGCAACAACAGAGACACTGAAAATTTTTGAAGGAAGGATGAATGGAATGAGTTGTGAGTACAACAAGGTGGGGAAAGAAAGAGACCGCACACATTAGGGCCTGAAGAAGGTTCTTTTGGCAGCTCTAGAGAGAATGGCTACAAAGGGGAGAGAAGGGAAGGAAGCAGAGATCCTGAGTAGGAGGTCATTACAATAGTCTGGGTGAAAAATGATGGGCATTGGATTAAGAGGGTGGTTATAGGAGTAGATAAGAGACAAATATAAGAACTGGGGTAGAGGCATGACATAAAGTTTAGAAAAAGCAGGAATATTGTTAATAGTAAAGGAAATGTCACTCGAAGTTCCGTAGCCTGGAGAAAAGGCTAGGGGATTTATCACCTGTTCTGAAGCATATGAAAATTTATATGGCTGACACAAATCAGTTTTATTTCCAAAAAGGACAAAGTAAGTGATAAGGAAGATAAACTATAATATAGAATAAATTTCTTAATTTTCAGAGTGATTAAACACTAAAGAAGTTTACCAAGGGAGATTATAATACCTCTCTACCATATCTGAAATATTTTTTTAAAAAGAAGATGCACAGAATTGAGAAGTCTGAAGTAACAGAGTCGAGAAGATGGGTTCAGGGCCCTCCTCCAAACACAGACCAGCTGTGTAACCACAGACAAAGACTCAACCACTCAAAGTCCCAGGAATCTTTCAAAGTACGCGGTGTTTTTGCACACTGAAAGTTTCTCACATGTAGGCCCACACCAACTCCATGCCATTCTACCCTCCCAAGCTTTTTTTTTTTAACCAAGGTTCACTGAGCCATGAAGAAAAAAAATACTAGTCAAGGGACACATGAGTATAAAGTATAAAAAAATACTTCCAAGGAACATGATGCTAAAATATACATTTCAGTTCTATATTATAATTAGTTAATGGGAAAGGCAGAAAAGAATTGACAAGGGAAACAGATAAATAGAAATGAAGAAAAATAGAAGGGGAGGGAGAAAAGTGGTAGAGAAAGACAAAGAAGTATAAATAAGAGAGAAGAGTTACAGATTTTCCACTAAGTTCTGATAAGATAAACTGTTTGTCACAAATGTTCATTTGTCAAAGGTTAGAGAGCTGTCTAGTAGAAGGCTGAAATCAGAACTCCACCAATCTAACATCCTATCACCAACATCATTATGTATCACGCCACAGTATAATCTGTCTGCCATTTACATATTCTATAATTATGGCTACCCAAAAAAGTATCAAAACCACCCCAAAACACCTTAACAAAAAAATTAATTGGATTTTACATTAAGTGAACCCTGTAATACATAACTAATTTATTCCTAAGAAAAAATCAAATGTACTTGTTTGTATTCCCTTACCGAAATATAGGGGTATGGCCAGGCTTTGGTTTATTCCAGGTAAAGTGCGAAGGAACTGAAAGAAATTGGTCACTAGACAAATCTTTCTTTAAAGGATGCTGAGACCCAGGGCTATCATCTATGGTAGTCTCTAGGGATGGTGATAAATTTCCTTGGTCATCTGAACAAACATCTATTTTTCCTGGTAAAGTAGCAGTTTGATCCTCAGAAGTCTTTCTTGTTTTTAGAGGGATGTCAGTCTCTGCACAGCACTGAAATGAAAAGTGTGCAGGACTCAGGCTTTGCACACCATGGAGAGAAGTACTTAGCCATGTGTCTTCTGTTATACTCCCCCTGGGAGAATGACCAGGAGAGTGGGTTGGTGAATGATGAGGTGAGAGCGAACCAGCATAACAAATCTCAGCACTGGAGTGTCGTCGCTTCCCACATGGGGAGGTAGGTCTTGATGAAGGCCTGGATGTTGGTCTAGGGCTAAGCCAATTTTCATCAGTGATACTAGTTCTAGGAGAATGACAAGGAGACTGTCTAGGTGATAATGAGTGTCCAAATCCATACTGTTGCTGCCAAGATTCATCACCAGGACAACCTCTTGGAGAACCACCAGGAGAAGCTAAAGGAGACCCAAGTGTAAATCGGGCAGCAGCTTCATTGAGCTCAGACTCTACATCATCATAAACATGAGAGATAGACTCACAAGAAGAAGCATCTGAGAACCAACTCCTGGAAGAAATGCTGCTGGCTGGGCTTGGACTAAGGGATGAGTCTCTGTATGATGGTTCAAGAGGAAGATAGAGATGATCCCTAGAAGGTCTTTCCAAATAATCACCTTCTGAGCCATTTGTGTGCAGTTCATCTTCATGAGCATCTATTCCTTGATGACAGTTGGGAGAAATGGATGTAATTTGAATACTAGGGCATTCAAAGGGTTTGGGACCACCTAGCGGACTATACTTAGATTCAGGAATCTCACAAATTCCTTCATAGTTTTTGTGACCTTGCAGCTGAAGAGGTGGTGACAAAACTGAGGTGTGAGGCTGTAATCCATGGTGAGGAATACAAATTGGCTGGTTTACAGTTGATGGAGATTGATCTACATTAAAGATGTAAATAGATGCACAGTCAGCTGGTTCAGTATCTGGCAGGGAAAGAAAAAAAACACAATGACTACAAATAATGTAAATGAGAAGAACATAAAAAATGAAGCTGAATGCTTATTAACTGTTACAACAATTGTGGTCCCCAAAGAATAGAATACTTCCTTTCTGTAGATAAAGGAGACTACAGGTATGGAATGTTGTACAGAATTAAAGATGCAGTCACTATACCCAGCAGATGGTTGTACTTAACTATTTTTCTTTGTTACAAGGAAGAACTCACAGGGAATTGGAGGAAGACAGAGGGAGATAATCATCTGATGTAAGAACAAAAGTCATCAATAAACTTTTAGAAAGAAACTGAGAAGGGATACTCACAGAAAATAAAATGGACAAGTCTGATTGCATAAAATTTACAAGTTTTGTACAAACAAAATCAATGAAGTAACTAAGAAAAAATCTTTGCAGAAGTTTGAACATAGTGGAATATTATTATGCCATGAATGTAATGGACTGTTGCAATGGAAAAAAACTGGCAATTTCAGACAAAACTGGAAAGAATTTTATAAACTGATATAGAGTGAAATGAACAGAAATAGGAGAACAATTTATAAAATGACATCAGCATTAAAGAGAAACAACTTTGAAAGACTTTAGAACTCTTGTAATGCAATGACAGATCACAATTCCAGAGTAATGAAGATAAAGTTAGCCACCTACTTCCAGAAAAGTGATGGACTTAAAAACGCAGAATAAAGCATATATTTTGGACGTGGCCAATTGCTACATGGACATATAGTAAATTATTTCATTTGAGTATGCATATTTGTTAATGGCGGTTTTCTTTTTCTTTATTGTTCAGCTGGGGAGAAAGTAGGAGGAAGAAAAAGTAAGTGTTTATTTGGAAAAAATGAAGATAGAAGAAAAAATTTTTAAGAGAGGAAAAAAAAATCAGCCTACCACCCTACTCCCCAATCAACATTTTAGGTCAGCTAGAGATTTTTTAAATTATGCACACACACTCATATTTCTAACATTTATAGAACTGTAAAAAAAAAAATAAGGTTAACACAGTTTATGTAGGCCAATTAACTCAACCTAGAACAGTGCTAAAAATTTTAGGCCAAGCTAAACCTCTGAATGGATATAGTCTTAATCTACATTTGCTGAAATGGTTGAGAGAATGATTCCTCAGCACCCTTAATGACATCCAGCATTTTGCTAGTTATTTAAAAAAAGAGAGAGAAAGAATATACATGGTTCAGTGAAACCCATCACAACTGCTACAAAGTTAACTCAAAGGTCATGGAGTGTCAGTGGCACTATCTTCACATAAAAAGTCCAAATCCTTCCTGGAATAATTCAATCCAAGCCAATCCTGCCATATTGAGTGCCCCTTGATATCTTTCCTATGTAAACATCCCATAAGTTCAACAATTATTAAAATAGAACTAGGCACTATCAGCTTTATCACTAAAATAAATATTTGTCGTTGTTGTTATTGTTCAGTCATCTCAGTCATATCTGACTCTTCATAAACCCATTTGGGGTTTTCTTGGCAAAGATACTGCCATTTATTTCTCTATAACATAAATATTTACAACACTTAAAATTCCCAGCATGACAGGCAGGGTATTTATGTTCATACTAGTTATATAGTTGAACTTGATTATCTATCTACCTTTGGCAATAAGAAGTAAATAGTATTTGTAAAGTGCTTTAAAGTTTGCGAAGTACTTTACATGTTATCTCATTTGATTCTCAACAATCCCATAGGTATTGTAGTTGCACCCATTTTAAAGATGTGAAAAGTGAGTCTTAAGAGTCACATAGCTAATGTCTGAAATCCTGTTTTCTAATTCTTATCCTAATCCTATGTTTTTGCTCTTCCTTATATTCTCATCTATTTGCACAGTTCCCGGCATATACAATGCACCTAAGACTGTTGAATGGAGCAGAATTCAAACTTAGGTTTTCTTGACTCTAAATCTAGTATTCCATCTACTATGACATTTAACTGTCTCTAATTAATTAAAAGCTAGATTGTACACTGAATGCTGTAGAAGTTCAGAAGAAGAGATCACTAAAGGTCCACTTAAGGAACACTTCATGGGGGAAATTGAAGAAGAGTTGAGGAAACTTTAATCCTTCTACTTAGGTTTGCGAATTTGTTTCATCCTGACTCCTCACTTTCATTCATCTCACATACTCAATCAGTTGTCAAAACTTATCGTTTCTGCCTCTACAGTATCTCTTGAATTTGACCCCTTCTCATCCACAGAGCCATCATTCTAATTCAGACCACCATCAACCTCTTGACTGGATTTACCTCCTGATTTGTTCCTTGCCTCAGGTCTCTTCTCATTTGAATACATTCTCTACATAGCTGAGGATGACTTCCCTAAAGCACAGATGAAATATTTGCCTTCTCAATAAACTCCATGGCACCTTATCATCTCTCTCTCTCTCTTTTTTTTTTTTTTGGGGGGGGAGCCAGGCAATAGTGTTAAGTGACTTGCCCAGGTTCACACAGCTAGTTAAGTGTCAAGTGTCTGAGGCCACTTTTGAACTCAGGTCCTCCTGACTCCAGGGCCAGTGCTCTATCTACTGTGCCACCTAGCTGCCCCAACATTAACATATCTTGAGTCAAATATAAATTCTTCTACATGGTGCTAAAAACCCTTCACAATCTGGTTCCAACCTACCTTTCCAGACTCGTTTTACATTATTTCCCTCATCGTCCCTATGGGCCAAACAGGTCTTCTTACAGTTCTTATTTCCTGTCTCTATGCTTTTACATTGGCTGGCTGCCTTCCAAATACGAAATGTACTTCTTCCTCAAAAATGCCTCTTAAGACTCTCCATACTACTTCAAGTCTAGATCAAGTGTCACCTTTTACATGAGGCTTTTTCTGATCCCCATCTGCTAATGTCTTCTTCCCCCTGAAATCACCCTTTACAATTTTTATATATACTTCTGTGTTAGAGGTACTTAACCCTTTTTTTTTTATGTGACAGGGACTTCTAAGGCAGTCTGGTGAAGCCTCTACGGATGGACCTTCCTCAAAATAATGTTTTTAAATGCATAAAATAAAATACACAATATTACAAAAGAAACCAATTATACAGAAATACAGCTATCAAAATACTGAAAAAACAAAGTTAAGAACCTGTGTTCTATATGCACATTCAATAGAATGTAAGCTCCTTGAGGGCAGAAATTGTTTCACATTGCAGCAATAGAGGACTAATACTTATTGACTGAATGGGCCCAGAACAAGAGTAGTACATAAGGAGTGATCCGGATCATATCTTGAGAAATTGTGCAGAATATTCAACGATCCTAAGCTGCTCTGCACCACAAAGACTCTACTATTTAACACCAATATTCTTCCATTGATGGCAAAAAGCTTCAAATCCTTGAACACTATAACACTGAAAGAATCAAAATTACAAATAACTCAAAAGATAATATAAAACTGACCCTAGAAATGGAGTCGTACAAACACAAAATTTCAAAACAAAGAAAAGGAAAGAGGACTGTATACGAAATTATTACATTTATTTAAGAACGATATATATTAAATTTAACATGGTTGTGTTCTATTTGTATACATTTCTGCATTTTCCTCTTTTGTGCATTTCAAGAAATACTTTATTGATGCTTTTTAACCAGTAGATAAGTATCTATTTTGATTTCAGTTCTTTCCTACAACAATTAAGTACTACTATATCCTTTTTTTATCATTGTTTTTTTTCCAATCAGCAAAAATTCACATTCTTGATTCAGCCAAGTTCCAATCAAACTTCAGATACTTACTGATTGTGTGATCTTGGGCAAGTCACTTAACAACTGTTTGCCTCAGTTTCTTCAACTGTGAAATGGGGATAATAACAACACCTACTTCACAGAGCTGCTGTGAAGCTTAAATGAGATATCTGTAAAAGTGCTTATTAGGCACAGTCCCAGCACACAGTTGGTGCTACATAAATGCTTATTCCTTTCCTTTCCCTATTGCTCCCTACCTTCACTTCCAACCCTCCCACTGAGAAAAATAAAACCTGTTAAAAATGTGTACAGTTAAGCAAAACTAAATTCCAAATTAGTCACCCCCCCAAAAAAAGTCTTATTCTGAATCCTTCCCCACCTGTCTGTTAGGATGAGGGTAGCATGTTTCGTCATTAGTCTTCTGGAATTGTGGTTGGTCAGTATACCAATCAGAGTTCCTAAGACTTTCAAAGCTGTCTTTACAACATTATTGTTACTGTATAAGTTATTCTCCTGGTTCTGCTCACTTCACTCTATATCAGTTCATGTCTTTTCAGGTTTCTCTAAATAATAAATACTCCATCACATTTATAATATCACAATTTACTCAGCTATTATCCAATTAACAGGCATCTCCCTCAGTTTCCAATTCTTTACCACTACAAAAAAAAGTAATAAATATTTTTGTACAAGTCCTCTTCTCCTGCATATTCTGTCCTCTCTAGGTTTTTCTGCAGGTAATGGATAAAGTGCCAGGACTTGGAGTTAGAGTGACCTGAGTTCAAATCCTTATTGAGACACCTGCTAGTTGTGTGACAGTGATCACAAAACTACAGAGTGACCTGAGTTCAAATCCTTATTGAGACACCTGCTAGTTGTGTGACAGTGATCACAAAACTACAGAGAACAGAGTATACAGGAAAAGAGGGTGACTGACTCTCAAAGGTTGCAGAAAAGTCAAGAAGAATGAGAATGGAGAAAAGGCCATTAGATCTGACAAGTAAGAGATCACTGGTAATTTTGAAGAGAGTAGTTTTGGTCAATTGAATGACGCTGTGTTACCTCATTAAACCTCATTAAAACCTCATTTAAAATGGAAGTAAAAAGGAATATAATGAATTGTTTTAAAAATTTGTTTCCATAAACCAAAGACTCAATACACACAATATTTATAAGCAATAAATAGGGGCAAGAAGAGGAAATGTTATATAAAATTTCAATTCAAAGTCATATCTATCAAAAAGGGTAAATAAACACCTTCAAAATATTGTGTTAACTTTTTTCAAGTATACTGTTTCTTAATTAATAGTTGTTCAGCTCTAAACAGTACAGAAATGACCATGGCGGCACAAGGAAATGCCCTAGGCAGGCTCAAAGAATTGCTGAAAACGTGTTGCTAAAAACAGACCCTGAAGTGCTATGGCAAGCCTCCAAAACCCTGCTCTCCACTCAGACCCAACATAGACTGTTTGGCACCCAGTGCCCTCACATACAACATCACATCTTACAGTTATCTATGTTAGCATCTAATTGCCCCCAGTAAAGTAAGCTCCCTGGCAGCTGAAACCCTTTATCTCAACTTCACAATCTTCCAGCGTGGAGCACATTAGTCGGCTAAGATCATACACTTATATCCCCATTTTAGAGATGAGGAAACTGAAGCCCAGAGAGGGTAACCTGGCCAAGGTCATGCAAATACTGATCTTTAGACCTGTATTTCTTTTTATTTTTCTGCTTTTTGGTGAGGCAATAGTGTTACGTGACTTGCCCAGGGTCACATAGCTAGTAAGTGTCTGAAGCCACATTTGAACTCAGGTCCTCCTGACTCCAAGGCCGGAGTTCTATCCACTGACCATCTAGATGCTCCTAGGGCTATATTTCAAACCCAGATCTTATGACTCAAATTCCAGCACTCTTTTCCTATACCACATTGCTTCCTACATAGGTGACAAGAAAAGAATCCAAAATGGTTTTTATTAGTGCTTTATGAATTACTAGATCAAAGTAAAACTGGTAATACAGTAATAATGTAACATAAATTGTATTTGCTTTGTGGTATGTGCTGCAGTCAGGACACATTCTATATCTATATGAGGCAGCAAGGTGGTACAGCAGTTAGAGCACTGGATCTGGAGTCAGGAAGACTCGAGTTCACATCCTACTTTATACAGTTACTTCAGATTTGTTCAATCATTTTTCAGTCATATCCAATTCTTCATGATCCCACTTGGCGTTTTCTTGGCAGAGATATTGGAGTGATTTGCTATTACCTTCCTCAGCTTATTTTACAGATGAGGAAACTGAGGCAAACAGTTAAGTGACTTGCCCAGGGTCACACAGTAAGTGTCTGAGAACAGATTTGAACTCAGGAAGATGATTCCTGATTTCGGGATTGGCGCTCTATCCACTGCACCTCCTAGCTGCCCTTATGTTACTAGTTGTGAGCAGGCCACTTTACCTCTGTCTGCCTCAGTCTCCTCATATGTAAAGTGAAGGTTAATAACAGCACCTATTTCCCAAGGTTGTTGAAATAACCATAAAGCATTTAAGCTGGGGGCCTAGTAGCAGGTGCTATATAAACATTAGCTATCATATTCCTTATTATTATACTTGTAGAACTTTAAAACAATAAGCTGCTAATTAATTATTCCATAAAACTAGCATTTGAAATTTACTTTTTATGTGCTAAGGGGATGGATGCTACAGTAAAAGAAGTACTCAGGGCAGTCTAGAAGGGAAAAGGAAAGCTTCACAGAAAGAAGTGGATTCAGAAGGAAGAGAGACAACCTGAAAGACAGGAGGCCAGAAGGGAGACGTTTCTGGGAGAGGAAAACCATGAGCAAAGTTTTGAAGGCATAAGTGTGTGTTGAAGACAAGCAAACAAATCTGCATGACCAATAAAGAAAGCCCAAGCTGGAAAGTAATGCGAAATTAGAGTAGTAAAACCTTGGAAGGACCTTGAAGAACATGGTAAGCAGTTTAAATCTGACAGATAAACAACAGGAAGCCACACAGATTTATGAGTACGGATATTCCATGACCAAAATGGCATTTAAGGAAGCTTGACATGGCCTGTCAGCTAAATCAGAGACAGGAGAAGACAGTAGGATGCCACAAAGTAGGAATCTTAAGTGAGATTAAGAGGACCTGAGCCAGGCTGGTGGCTATGAATGAGAAAAGATGAAGATCTGAGAGAAGAGACAAAAGATATAAATAGAACTTAATGAAAGACTGGTGTTAGAAGCACAGAAGAAAGAAAACAAAAATGAGTTTTGTGAAATCTGCAACACCCTCTACCAAAAGCAAGGAATAGTAAAAATTCAAATGACACAGAAAACATCCTTGGGTTTGAAATAAATAAAAACACATAAAACTCTTCAAGGGCAGCTAGGTCATGCAGTGGATACAGCATTGGGCCTGGAGTCAGGAAGACCTGAATTTAAATTTGGCCCCAGACACGTACTAGCTGTGTGACTCTGGGCAAGTCACTTAACCTTGTTTGCCTCATCTATAAAATGAACTACAGAAGGCAATGGCAAACCATTCCAGTATCTTTGTCAAGAAAACTCCAAATGGGGTCATGAAGAGTAAGACGTGACTGAACAACAACAAAAACTCCTACAAGATCCTACCTACTACTTACAATAACTGGAGCCAAAAATCAAATGAATGTACATTCACAGGCATGCAAGAATGGGGAATGTTACCCCTTCAAATACATATGCTTTAAAATTAAAAGATTTTTATTTTCCTAGGCCATAACTGTTTCTCTTTATAAGGTGCAACTCCTTTCCCCTCCTTCCTATTATTTATATGCTCCCAATAAATTTATGGTGAGAAACGTTTTTAATTTGGTTTGGAGTGAGTCTCCTTTGCTCTCATACCTCATTGCCAAACAAGATGCCAAATCTTGTTTCTCCCTCCACATTTCTTGCCTACATCACCTTCTCTCCACTCACAGCCAGCACACAAGTTCAGGCTCTCATCACTTCTCACCTAGACAGATGATAATGCAACAGACTACTAATTGGTATCATTGCCTCAAGTCTCTCTTCTTCGATCTTTCCTCCACACAGCTGCCAAAGTGATATTCTTAAACCCAGATCTGATCGTGTCACTGCCTACTCAAGAAGATCCACTGGCTCCCTAGTGACTCTAGGATCAAATGCAAACTTTTTCAACTATGTGTGACACCTTGGTAAAACCTGACCAGGTGATTAGGACATAAAATACACAAAAAACATAGGGCATAAATACAGAAAAGCAAAGCTATTAAGCATATCCTTTATTGACCAAAATACAAGAAAAAATATAATAAAGGCATTTGAAGAAAGCATTAAATTTTGAACGGAGACTGAATAATTTAATCCTAAAGAAGTTATGTGTCAAAGAATAAATCACAGAAACAAGGGACAATTTCATACCAAAATAACATGATAAATAATAAAAGTTCTGGCATATAGCAAAAGCAGTCCTCAGAGGAAAATGTATCACTCAACAGTTTCATCAACAAAATAAGAGATCAATGAATTGAGCATCCAACTTTTAAAAGTAGAAAAGCAACTGATAATAAAATCCCAGCTAAACACAAAAATATCAATTCTGGGGGAAAAAAAATCAAAGAGATCCACAAAATCAAAATCAAAACATTTAAATGATAAAACTAGGAGCTACTTGGTAGGGGAGAAAATCAATAAAATGAATAATCCAATGGCTAATCTTATTTTGGAAAAAATAATACCACATACAATTCTCAAGTAATGAAGAAATGAAAAAAAATTAAAAATAATCTTTCGCCAACAAAACTTATTTTTAATGAAATGGGAAAATATTTACAAACACATAAAATATATAGATTAACAGAATAAAACTTAAAGAATTTAAAGAACCCATTCGCAGAAAAAGAAATTGAACAAGCCATAGAGAAACTTCCAAAGGAAAAAAAAACTTCAGGACCACATGAATTTTCAAATGAGTTCTAACATAAAAGAACAATTAACTCCAACATTACATATTGTTTTCAAAAACAGAGAAAAAAGGCAGCCTACCAAATGCTTTCTATGAGACAACTATAGTCCTGATACCTAAATCAGGCAGAGTGAAAACTACAGACCAACAGCACTAATGAATATCAATGTCAAAGTACTGAATAAGATATCAGCAAATAAGCTGTAACAATATATTTTTTAAAAGACCACAAAATACAACTGGGTTGTATTTATACCTATAATGCAGAATTGGTTCAGTATTAGGGAAACTATAAACATAATAAACCCTAATAATAATTAAAAACACTGTTAAAAAAAAATCACATGAATTTCAGATGTAGAAAAAGCTTTCAATAAAATACAACTTTGCTGTCCATTTTGAAGATATTAAAAATCATAGTAAAACACTGTTTAACATGGTCATTAGTATTAACTAAGACCAGAAACAAGAATTTTCTGCAATGAAGAAATTCTAGAGGCTTTTTTCAATTAAGATCAGGGTACGGCAAGAACATCCACTTGAGCGCCAGTTGTAGAAATGTTAGGTAGAGCAATAAGACAAGATAAAGAATTTATGGTCAATCTCAGGCAAAAAGAAAAGGAAATTTTTTCATTTTGAAAATGAAATGATGTACATAGAACCTAAAAGAGTCTAATGTTATAGTAAAGTAACATATAAAACAAATGCACAAAAATCACTAGTCTTTTTGTATACTGTCAACAAAATTCTCAGCTAAATGCATAAAATATTTAGGAGTCCATCTATCAAATACCGAAGAATTATATAAACAATTATAAAACAATTTTTACAGAAAAAAAGTCAGACAAATATTTGAAAGAATATTAATTGACCATAGTGGACCATGACAATAAAATAAAAATGACAATATTACATAAATTAATTTACAGACTGTCATTCCAAACTGCCAAAGGGTTTAACTTCATAGAACTAGGAAAAAAAAAATAATGCAATTCATCTGAAGGAACAAAAGGTCAAGAATCTCAAAGGAAATCAAGAGAACTAGGAAAAAAAAAATAATGCAATTCATCTGAAGGAACAAAAGGTCAAGAATCTCAAAGGAAATCAAGAGGGAAAAAAAAGAAGTCAGAGGGCAGGGCTAAAAAGCAGTGATCATCAAATCTATTAAAAAAATTAAAATTAAAAAGCAAATATATATATATATATATATATATATATATATATATATATATATGAAAAGAGGTGAGTTTATGGGGCAACTAGGTGGTGCACTGGATAGAGCACCAGCCCTAGATTCAGGAGGACCTGAGTTCAAATCCAGCCTCAGACACATAACACTTACTAGCTAGGTGACCCTGGGCAAGTCACTTAACCCCACTACCTAGCCCCTCCAAAAAAAAAAAAAGATTGACATTTACCAGTGGAATAGATTAGATACATAAGAACTAAAAGTAACTGAAAATAGGAGGATCATATTTGAGGAGCTCAAAGACTACAAATACTAGAATAAGATCTTAGTATTAGAGAAAATCTGGCAAAATTGGAATTCAGTCTCAAAAAAATTAGTTTAGGCCAACATCTCACATCATATACCACAATAAAATCCAAATGGAAACAGGACATGGGTGTAAATGGTAACATAATAAACCAATGAGGAATCAGAAAGGAAATACTTTTCTCAATTATAAATGAGTTCTTGTCCCATCAGGGAACAGAAGAGGATCAGTAAAGATAAAATTGACAATTTTTTAAAACAAATTTTTTATTTTTTTTTTCAATTCCCAATTTTCAACCTCCTTCTACCCCTTCCCCCCATTCATTGAGAAGGCAAGAAAAAAGATAACTATTATATGTATGAAGTCATGCAAAATATATTTCCACATTAGCCATGTTGCCAAAAAAAAGAAAACAAGAAAAATAAAGTGGGAAAAAAAATATGCTTCCATCTGCACTCAGAGCTCATCAGTTCTCTGTCTGGAGATGGACAGCATTTTTTATCATGAGTAAAATGGAAAATTTTGTTAACATAAAATTGAAACTATTTTGCATACACAAAAATCAATGAAATAAGAGTTAAGACAAGAAACAGTTAAATGCAGAAAAGTCACCTCTGATAAAGGTGACAGAAAAATGTTAATATGACAGGAATATTGTTAATATCAAATAACATCTATTAGCAGCCACTCTTTAATAATCTTAGTAATGTCAGAATTCTAGTATAGTCCTTGTACACCTACTCTCAAGATATGGATTAAGATCTTGATTAGGTTGAACTGAACCATACCCTAAGTTCCCATCCTGGGATTTTACCTTGTAAAGGAACCTAGCTTGAACTGGATCTCAGCTCCTAATGTCCTTCCTTGTCCAGTTCGTTGAGCTTTATGAGAGTTAGATCATGAAGGTAAATTAACCAGAATGAGTGGAATGTCAAGGGTAACTGGGATCTCATGACCAGGCCTTGTTACCAAATACGACCCTCTTCCCCTTTTCTCTTAAAAGTTTAAGTCTGCTGGTGGGACATCCCTTGGGGTGGCAGGCTTGCTAACTTATTATCTCAATTAAAGACACTTTATTCCTCCACTCATGAGGTTGATTTATTTCAGGACTTGACAAAGATCTGATATTCACAAAGAACTGATGTAAATATTTAAGGATAAGAGCCATTCTCTAATAGATAGTTGTTCAAAGGATATGAACAGAAGAGTTTCCTTTTTTTTTTCTTTTATTCTTATCCCAAATTTAACAAATAGTAAATATGGGCATTTCTACATGCATAGTAGAACAGAAAATGAAGACTGTACATGGACCTACAAAATAGAAGAGGGCCCACTACACAGACCTATGGGATAGCCATGGTTAACAAGTGTGACCTCAATAAGGATCCAGCAAAGAATAATAAGGAGTGGTCAGATAGGTGAAAAACCAGGAAAGCACAGTGTCACAAAAACCTAGAGAGAAAAAAGTGTCAAAAAGAAGAGTCAAAAGCTAGGAGAGATTGAGAAGGATGAGGATTAAGAAAAGTCCATTAGACTGTACAACTAAAATTACATTAGTAACTTTGGAAAAAGCTGTTTCAGTTGAACGAGGAGGTCTAAAAGCCATCCTCACAATCCTGTAAGGTAGGTGTTTTAAAAATGAAATAACAGGCTAGGAGAAATTAAGTTATTTTTCCAGGTCCCACAGCTATTAAATATCTGAGGAAGAATCTGAACTCAGGTCTTCCTAACTCTAAGTCCATCATTCTATCCACAAATATAGCGTCAAGCCAAACACATTCCTATACTGGCTACGTCCAAAATAAAATATCTTATTCTGTATCTTGAGTCTATATATGCTTCATCACCAGTCCTCTAGAATCATGGTTGGTTTCTGCATTGATCAAAGTTCTCTAGTCTTTAAAGGTCAATTAAAAATGTTATTGTATGGTTCTGCTTACTTCATTCTGCATTAGTTTATACATATGGTGCTCCCAGATTTCACTGAAACCATCCATTTCATCCTTTTTACAGGCCCAATAATATTCTATCATGTGTATATCATATATATACACACACCATGATTTCTTTTTACCCATAATGGATGGATATTCCCTTAGTTTCTAGTTTTGGCTATTATGAAAAGAGCTATTATTTATACATAATGTTGGAGACGTGGCTCCTTTTCCTCTTTCTTTGATCTCTCTAGAGTAGCAGAGGCTTAGTACTGGCTGGGTTAAAGGGGTATGTACAATTTAGTAACTTTTGGGGTGTAATTTCAAATTACTTTCTAGAATGGCTAGACCAATTCTCAGTTCTGCCAACAGTGTACTAGTGTGCCTGTTTCAACAGCCCTTCCAACAATTATTCCCATTTTGGTCATTTTTTACAACATGAAAAGTGTGATATGGAATGTCACAGTTGCTTTAATTTGTATTTATTTTTTCTTTGGAGTATTTTTTCATAAATTTGTTGACAGCTTAGATTCCTTCCTTTGAAAATTGCCTTGAATGGGCAATTCTCAGAAGAAAGCAAACTATTCATACCCAGCAAAGTTAAGCATAATCCTGAATGGAGAAAAAAAAAATTACAAGTTATATATTATAGCCAGAGTTCTTATATGCTATGTCTACACCAAAATCTCCACAAAGGATTATTCTCAAATTGTACTCTCACTCCCTTCTGCTTGCTTCAGGGTACTTCCCTTCCCTCAAGTCAAAGACAGCCTTCAGAAAACAACATAAAATGCCCATGAAAGACTAATTATTTTAATCCTCACATTCTAACCATATTGCTATATGACAGAGAGGTAAGGAATACAACTATTTTCAAAGAATTAAAAATGAGTATCATACAGAGGGCAATGGAAAAATGCAAAGGTGAGCATGAATAGGATATAATATATAATCAGTGAGGAACTTCAAAGAACAGCAATAAAAGGTGCCATCAAGGAATTCTATGATAAGAAGACAATAAAGAAGGAAGGAAACAATTATTAATTGCCTATTATGCTCCAGGCATTGACTATGCTAAGCACTTTACAAATATCATCTAATTTGATGCTAACAACAACCCTGGGAACATTTTACAGTTAAGGAAACTGAAGCAAAAAGATGGGCTGACTCAAAATTTGCTAGCAAATGGCAGAGGCAAAGATTGAATCCAGGGCTTCTGACACCCGGTACATGGTTCTCTATTCTATAATTACTGTGTCTGGGAATATGAAAATTTCAGGTCAAATTATTTTCATCATATTGTTAAAATATTTAAAAATGGAGAGAGACAGAGAGAGAGAGAGAGATGGGTTGACTACAGGATGAAAATGAGGAATGACAGGAAAACAGCCAGGATGCTTCTTGAGTACCCTGGTGATAATGTCAGGAGCAAGCATAGAACGTAATCAGGAGAGATTTGAGTAAAATTAGTGGAATAATCTTCAATTTTTCTTCTTTTGATATACAGCTGACACATTCTTTCTGTCCTCTGTTCAAAGCTGATGACTGTGTAATAGCGGTCCTTTTCCTCAATTAGATTATAAGCTTCCTGAAGTCAGGGACCATATCTATACTTATGTGTCTATCACAGTACTGAGCACATTCGAAAGTGCTTGTTAATTATGGCTGACCCTTTTTATACCAGCAGAAAAAGACTGCTATTGTTGAAATGTGGATAAAATGTTTAGTATGATTATATATGTATAGCCTATATCAGACTGTGTGCAGTCATGGGGAGAGGTCATCTTTACTGATCCAAGGGGCGTGAGATGGAACCTCATAGTTGTTTTTAATTGATGATTTGAACTATTCTTTCTTGTTGTTGATAGTTTGCTTTAAAAAAAAAAACTCAGGGGCAGCTAGGTGGGGCAGTGGATAGAGCACCAGCCCTGGATTTAGGAGGACCTGAGTTCAAATCCAGCCTCAGGCACATAACACTTACTAGCTGTGTGACCCTGGGCAAGTCACTTAAACCCCAACTGTCTCACCAAAAAAAAACCAAACCAAAAAAAAAAAAGAAGCAGTAAAACAAGCCAGACAGATAAAAAGACAATGGGCAAAGACATAGAATTGGCCGTGTGAATTTGAGAATTATCAACAAAGACAACAAAAGTCATGAAAACGGATGATCTCTTTAAGGAAGAATGTGCAGAAGTTGAAAAGAGAGGAGTTGAGGACAGAGCCTTAAGAAATGTCCAGTTTGGGGACAAGAAGGAGAATAAGCAACTACAGAGAACTCTCACTTTATAAAACAGATGCATTCCAGAAATACTGTCTATAAAGAAAATTTTAGGTCAGGGTGGTCAAACATCTGAAAAGTTGAACAATTCCTGTTGATGAGGTCCTGCTGTGACTATGGTGGTACACGACTGACATAGAACAGGAGATATAAGTCTGTAAGGTTAAGGAAAGCATGAAACTACATGGTCAAACATGGTCAAAAAGTTAAAGTTCATTAAAATATGATTGCTGGAGTCTCTAAGGCAAAAAGGGAAGAATTAGAGGTAAAAATATTGAAGTGCTAAAACTGCCTCTGAAGATAAAAATAAAGGATAATATGCAACAGCAGTGATGATCTGGGGAGGATAATAGAGACAATTCATGCAGATTTCAAATTATAAGTGAAGAAAGGGTGAGAGCTCAATGATCAAAAAGAAACCCTAAGGAACCAAGAGAATGTCAGCTTCATCTGCTAAGTGACTTGAGAATGAGGTTGTCCATAAAAAAAGAACTGCAGGCATGGCATCTTCAAGAGAAAGTCAAATTTCAGTGGCTGCAAGGAAATGGCAGAAAAATACATGAAATAGATTTAGGATAATGAGGAATTTTCCCAAAAGTCAAGATTCTACAGGACACAAGAGAGAAAACAGGGCTGTAACTTTCTGTAGTAGCAAAAAAAACAAAACTGCAGTCAAGGTGAATGGTTATCAAATAGAAAATTGCTGGGAAAAAACTGCAAGTATATGAATGTAATGGAATAACTTTGTAGTCAAGCTAAGCATTAGTGATACTGTAACATAAGAAACCACAAATATAAGGAATTCAAAGAAACATGAGCAGATACATGTAAACTAATACAGACTAAAAGCAAACAAAACTAAGATCTGAATATATACAATTACAACGTAAATGAAAACAGTGAAAACATTGAAGGTCAGTGTAAGTGAGATTAGTTGTAATGCTCCATGTTAGTTCAGGAGAACAGATGAAACATTCTTCCTTCCCTTTCTGTAGAGGTGGGGTACTGTGGTTGTAAAATGTTGCAAATGCTGTTAAACAGGCCTACTGTGTCAAATTGGTTCTGCTTAATTTTTTTTCTTTGTTGCAAGATAGGGTTCAAGGTAAGGTTAGTAATGTGGTATTAGAGAGAGGGACAAACTAAATATTGAGTACAGTTGGAAGCAGCAGGACTAATCTGTACTCAGCCAGCAGGTGAATACAAGAAGGAAGCAAAAGCACTGGGGCACTTATTAGTGGCAGAGGCAAAGAGCACAGTGGGACGACATGACTAATTCGTGGTGGTGTGAGAGGTCAAGCAGGACCAGCTAAATTCACAGAAATTGACAGGGCAGAGCAACAAAAACCAGCCTAATGCAGAGCGAGCCAGTGCTCCAAATGTCATAACTATGTGACAGCATTTTCACAAACTTGCTCTTTTGATCAGAATCTTTGTCAACTTTGCTATTTTTATACAGCACTAGCTGTTTACAAGTTGCCTTAATTATAGCAATCAAAAATGGTTTTTTTGGCCATAATTATATGAATTATTAAAATTATTTGGAATTGATAATCATTATATGGTAGCTAATGGAAAGAAAACCAAAACCTTAATGGGATTTATTGGCTTCTTTAAGCAACAGAAAGCAGCCAATAAGAAATCATTTGCCAGCACAATTTTTTGTATACGTAACTAAAATAAGACATTTTCCAAGTTAAACTACCGAAATAGCCGATTTTTTTTTTTTTTTGCTTTTTGGTGAGGCAATTGGGGTTAAGTGACTTGCCCAGGGTCACACAGCTAGTAAGTGTCATGTGTCTGAGATCACATTTGAACTCAGGTCCTCCTGACTCCAAGGCCAGACCTCTATCCACTGCGTCACTTAGCTGCCTGTGATTTTCATTTTCTACTGAAAGGTTAGAGAACCCAGGAAAAATTTAAGCTTCTTTTTCAACTAATACCGCACTATTTTCTACAGAGCAATTATGAAGAAGAAATTATACTCGTTCAACTTCCGTCACCACAGGTTTATTTCCCTATCATACACAACCAAATTCTAAGACACGAGGGACATCTACATGAATGTAGTGATTAAACTGTTGCACACTCAGGTTCCTATTCATTTCTCTACCTACTTCTATGTCAAATACTCACTTTTCCTTTTTGTTTTTGGGTACAGAATATAGAAAGGGAGTGTGGTAAAGCAGTGGGATTAAGAAGCTAAACAAGCTAAAAAGACAAAAAGAAAATGGCCTAAGACATAGAAATGGCCACCAATAAAAATGACAAAAATCATGAAACTGGGTAGCATATGTCATGCAAAGGTTGGCGGGAAAATGTATGAGCTATAGAAACATAACAGTACCCTGAAATCACTTTACCTTTGGTAAAAGAAGGAAATAATACCAATAAAAGTCCTGTAAGGCCAGCTAGTCTAACCTTCTCCTTTAACAAATGAGGAATGGAGGCTAAGAAAGGTTAAATAATTTGCCTGTGGTTACACAAATTTTAAATGTTTGAGACAGTCTGAATCCAGGTCTTCCAGACCCCAAGTATTCTATCCCTTATATCAGCGGTATCAAACTCAAACTAAAATAAGGGATGCCTGCAGGCCACATATTGACTTAGAATACCACAAATAAGCAGAAATTACCCATGTTGTGTTGTATTTTTGTTTGTTTGTTTTTTTAAACATTTCCCAATCACAGTTTATTTCTGGCCCCAGTCAAACCAGGGAGCTTGACAGTAGCTGGCTGGCTGGTTTGACAGCTCTGCTCAACACCATGCTGCCTTTATAATTTACACTACCAAAGCACTGTTTTAACTAGGAACACACTTGTGTCTTTTATACTAAACAGATGAATTCCAAAAGCAAATTTGCCCATAAAGCAAATTTCAGTCAAGTATACCCTATTTTGCCACTGACTACAAGCAAATCCACAAAGGGGCCATGAGCTCTCCATAAATATGATCAATATGGAAGAACATTTAGACATAGTCTTTAGTCCACAACTGAAAGACCACACTGGGGAGAATTACTATGAATAAGAGGGCTGGTAAAATTGTACATGGAACAAACAGCTCTTACCAATTATCAGATTTTTTTCACCAGGGAGAGCCCCTAAAAATGTAGTCAATGTAGCAAAACATGCAGTTGCTCCATTATGTAACTAGTGATATATTTTTAATTAATATAATTTGCCAAGGAATAAGTTGAAAACTTTTGGCAAAAGGAAAAAAAAATACCCGACTGTCATGTACCTCCCTAATATGACTTCTGGCAAGTCATCATGTCCCTCTCACTTTTCTCATGCGCAAAATGAAGTCACACTAAATGATTTCTAAGATTCCTTCCAGCTTAGAGGCTGACTGAGAGGCATGGAATAGTCAGTGGATAGTGTGTTGGGCTTAGAATCAGGAAGACCAGTGAGGTCCTAGGCTTACTACAGCTTTTTGACCCTGGGCAAGTCACTGCATGTCTTGGCTTCAGAGTCTTCATCTGTAAAATGGGGTGGGACTCACTAACTCAAAGTCCCTTCTAGCTTTAAATCTATGATCTTCTATAGATCTTTTATATACAGAATGCCATTCTGATCACAGTGTAAACTAAAACACTTAGCTGTGGAAATTTTGTCCCTTTTTAAAACTTTGACATTCCTCTTAGCCACCTGCACCTCCCAAGTATTAGAATTTTTCCCATAACTGGAAATCACAGAATTCATAATATCCTGAGCTTTCCTCCTTCAGCCTATATAGAATCTAACACACTGGGTGGCCAAAAATAACACATTTCTCCAATTAAAATAATGTTTCCAGACTAAAAATCTCTTTTACGTTCAATGCTTTAGGCTTTATAAAATTGAATTCTAAAATTCCACATTTAAAAAAACTTAGTCTTGATCACATTATACAATAAATTATTAAAATCTTTGGGAAATGGCCCCAGTTTATTGCCTGTAGCAAAATTATTGCAGCTGCCTTCCTATTTACCTATCTGCTATACATACACATACACATAGGCACACTACAACACAATCATTTAAGTTTTTCATTATCAGTTTAAGCATTCTTTGCATTTATTTTCTTTCATTTTCAAACATTTATTTATAATCTATTATGTACAAGGCAATATGCCAGACATATTACCTTCTTTGAAATCATATGTATACAAATTGTATCCCAGTATCCCTCCTCATCTGCCATATTAGTAGGGACAGTTTGGTTTTTTGTATTTTGATATTTCCTCTAATAAACTGGTAGTCTGACTCTACACAGTCTAACTCACATCAGTAATCTTTTGCTTCTTGTTTCCTAAATGTTTTCTAAAATCAGTTTTAAAAAAGAAAAAAGAAAAAGAAAGGACCCTGTTAAGAGTAAGAATGTAAGTCACAAACAGAGAAGAGGAGGGGCAGTTAAAACATTCTACTTCAATTTTATCCCCAGTTTCACCTGAATAACAAATATTTTCCTTTCATAAAGTATTGCGGTTTATCTGTGAATCATTCAACTTTAAGCCCTACAGGGGTCTTAATTATTTAAGAAAGAAGGAAGGGGGGAAGGGTAGAAAGCAAAGACATTTGTTGTGCTTTGTCATCTTAAATTTCTTAACACAGGAAGCCAAGGGTTTCAAGAAAACCCTTAGGCACAATCAGATTAAACTTTACTATTCTTGCAAGTCTTAAAGCTATTCTTATAAAACAGTTACTTACAAAAGTAGTTTAGTTTATTATTAACTGTCCCAGGAGAAATCATTATACTATAATTTAGGAATCCTAGATTCTGTAAACAATGACTCACTAAGTAAACTTGGGCAAATCATTTCACCTAGTGCAAAACAAGCATGCTTCTTGTCTCTCCAGCTGCAAAATTATAATATCACTAACAACTACTCTATACATAAATGATTTGTAGTTTCAAAATCATTTCAACAATTAATTTTTCATTTATACTTTTAATTACCTGGTTAAAATACCTATTATTTATAGACATATAATATAATGACACATAGGAATATAAAAGATTAAGGCAGGTGCCAACAAAGAAACCATGTCATATCTTAGTCCACTCAAATTACACTGAAAATAACTAAAATCATTAAGGAACCATGCAACAATCCCTGTACCATGCCACAGATCAAGGTGAGAGAGGCACAAGTACATACCTCAAAGTACTGAAGATTACTAGCTAGAGCACTGAACTCTCTGCACATCAGCTCTCCCCACCATCTAAAGAAAAAAGACAGGCAGCTAGGTGGCGCAATGAATAAAGCACTGCCCCTAGAGTCAGGAGGACCCAAGTTCAAATCCAGTCTCAGACCAGACACCTGACATTTTACTAGCTGCGTGACCCTGGGCAAGTCACCTAACCCCAATTGTATCACCCAAAAAAAAGAAAAGACTGTTCCTCCCTTAACCTCCCAGTTTTCTTACTTATGAAGAATTAAAGGAGAGGAACATTAAGGTTCCTTACAACTGTAAAAGTGCTTTAGCTCTACCCAAGTGACCATGGGCAAGTAACTTCTCTCTAGAGCTCAATTTCTTCACCCATAAAATGAAGAGGGTACCAAATAAGCTGAAGAAACAAAGGTCTAATATATGCCAAAATAATCGTAACAGCACTCTATGGTAGCAAATAACATAAAGAGGGTATCTTTGATTGGGAAAATGGATAATAAAAAAAAAGATGGTGTACAAATGCAATGGATTATCATACAATATAAAATGAGAAATGAGAAATTCAAAGAAATAGGAATTCTCTCCTGACATAGTCTCTACACTAGTCCTGGCCCTCATCCCCTCAGGCCTGAACTGTTGCAATAGTTCAATATTTTGCTATCTTGCCCCAAGCCTCTCCCAACTCCAATCCCATCTTTCACTCAGTAATCAATTTGATCCTCCCAAAGCTCAAGTCTGACCATGTCATCCCCTACCATTCAATAAACTCCACTGGCTCCCTATCACCTCCAGGATCAGAGGCTTTTAAAGTCTTTGGCTTTCAAAGCCCTTGAGAATGTGGCCATTTTCTGCCTTTCCAGTCTTTTTATACTTTACTCACCTCTACATTCTCTACAATCCAATAACACTGGATTTTCTTACTGTTCCTCTAACATAATAATATATTTTCAGACTCAGGGCATTTTCACTGCTTGTCCCTCATGTCTGGAACTCTCCTTCCTTATCTCTGATTTCTGGCTTCCTTTAAGGCTCAACTGAAATCCCACTTTCTGCAAGAAGTCTTTCCTGGTCCTCTTTAATTTCAGTGCCTTCCTTCTGAAGCTAACTCTCTGTTACCCGATATACAGCTTATTTGTACATAGTTTTTGCATATTGCCCCCTGGGAACTGTCTTTTGCCTTCCTTTGTATCCCCAGCCCTTAGCACAGTGCCCAAAGTAGGTAGTTAATAAGTGCTTGTTGACTCTGATGTACCACATCACATCTATAAGATTGGCTAACATGACAAAACAGGAAAATGATAAACATTGGAGAAGATGTGGGAAAACTGGAACACTAATGCATTGTTGGTGGAGTTGTAAGCTGATCCAACCACTGTAGAGAACAATTTGGAACTATGCCCAAAGCGCTATAAAACTGTGCCTACCCTTTGATCTAGCAATACCACTAGTAGGTCTGTATCCCAAAGAGATCATAAAAAAGGGAAAAGGACCCACATATACAAAAATATTTATAGCAGCTCTTTTCGTGGTGGCAAAGAATTGGAAACTGAGGGAATGTCCATCAACTGGGGAATGGCTGAACAAGTTGCGGTATATGAATCTAATGGAATACTACTGTGCTATAAGAAGTGATGAGCAGGCAGACTTCAGAAAAACCTGGGAAGACTTGCATGAACTGATGCTGAGTGAAATGAGCAGAACCAGGAGAACACTGTATAACGGTAACAGCAACAGTGCGTGATGACCGACTTTGTTAGACTTAACTCTTCTGAGCAATGTAATGATCTTGGGGCAGCTAGGTGGCACTGTGGATAGAGCACCAGCCCTGGAGTCAGGTGGACCTGATTGCAAACCCAGCCTCAGACACTTGACACTTACTAGCTATGTGACCCTGGGCAAGTCACTTAACCCTATTGCCTAGCAAAAACAAACAAAAAAGCAATGCAATGTTCTAAGACAATTCCAAAAACCTCACAATGGAAAATGCTGTCCACATCCAGAGAAAGAACTATGGAGTCTAAACACAGATCAAAGCATACTATTTTCTCTTTTTTTGTTGTTTTTTTCTGTTTTCTTTCTCATGGTTTTTCCCTTTAGTTCTGATTCTTCTTTACAACATGACTAACATGGAAATATGTTGAATATGATATATACATGATATACATATAGCCTATATCAGATTGCATGCCATCTTGGGAAGGGGGGGAAATTCTGGAACTCAAAATCTTATAAAAACGAATGTTGAAAACTAAAAATAAATCTTTAATAATAATAATAAATGCTTGTTGACATCAGGCTTAAAAGAAAAAAAAGTCTTCAGGGAAAGTTACATCTGATTTAAAGTATATTTACATGAGCTATGATAACACTAACTAGAAATCTAGAGATTAAGGGTGCCCTCTGCTATTCGATGCACTGTAGCTAAAATGTGGAGTGACAGACTGGTACACATATCTGTGAGCAAAGAAAATGTCTATGAGGAAGATCTCTCACACATTAAATACTAAAATAAATAGAGGTAATTTGCAGGCAAAGAGCATCTCATAAAAATTTTGCTCAGGTTCCCTGAAATTCAAATCCTAAAAATATTCTTTAGACTGCCACAGGCTCAAGCTAAAAAGTACAAATACTGGGGCATCTAGGTGGCACAGTGGATAGAGCACTGGCACTGAAGTCAGGAGGACCTGAGTTCAAATCCAGGCTCAGACCAAACACTTAACGCTTACTAGCTGTATGACCCTGGGCAAGTCACTTAACCCCAATTGCCTAAAACAAAAATAAAAAAATAAAAATAAAAATTACAAATACTCACTGCCTTTTTCACTGTGTGCTTAGAAGGGCAATATCATTTCACCAGCATTCATTCTCTAAAGCACTAGGCTTCTAACTCCTAAATCACATGTGAAAGCAAAATTGTACCCCAACAATTTAACTAAAAAGTCAAGAGTCAGTACTCAAAATGGTGCCAACAGCCTGTTTGGGATGGACATCCTCAAAGGCAGTGGACCCCAAAGTGTTGGTCAGGTAGCTCACTCTGCAGCAGGACAGATGCTGAATAAGTAAGGACTAGGGTCCAGCAGCACCTAGCTTGGACCAGCAAGGAAAGGGCTGGGGCTGTAGCAAAAAGCTTTAGTGATTGAGGCTGGGGTGACAGTGAAGGTTCCTGGATATATGAGGCCCCCTGGACTCATCACAGTGGCTGTTGACTCATCTCTTTCTACTCACCTCCCACCAAGGACTGGGGAATTGTCATCCTGGAGACAGCTACAGGCAGAGCAAGCAGTGCAACCACAACCCAGACCAGAAGAATGCAGTCAAGATGTGGCAACACCCACTTCTTAGGAGGCCATGCGCCACAAGTGCCCGTGGAGTGGGTGCTGGGAGCAGCTAGGCCAGAGGAACAGGCCCAATATTGGTGCAAGGTGGCTGTCTGTCAATCAGTAAGTATTTATCATAATCTACTATATACAGGAACTGTTTTATGTATTAAAGATTTTTTTTAAAAAAGTAAAAGTTCACACCTTCAAGGAGTCTATATTCTATTGTAGGAGACAATGTATATAACACTGGTATATGCTAAAGAGATACAAGACCTAGGGGAAGGCACTAGTTGCAAGGAACAACCAGGAAAAGTTTCATGTAGATGACATGAGCTAAATATTGCAGGCAACTAGGGATTCTGGGAGGTAAAGGCAAGGAGAATGTGTTACAGGCTCTAAGAAGAACCAGTGCAACAACCAGGAGATGGGAGACAGAATGTTTTGCATGAAGAATAATAACAAAACCAGCTTGACTGGATTGTAGTGTATAAAAAGGAGGCATGATGTTTGGATGGATAGGTAGGCTGTGAAAAAGCTAAAAAATGACACAGAAACCTATTAAGAGAGCACTGAATGAAGAAATCATGTCAAAAGAAGGACTGTCTCTAACCTGAGTCGATATCAAGATGAAAAATCACTGAGTGAAGAGATTTCAGTATACTGCTTAATTCTGAAGGTGATTCCTTCTTACAGTTTTGTAGCACAAATGGAAAAAAAAAGTGGCACACTGAAATTTCATTTCCTAACCAGATCTCAGACCTCCATCTGGACTGCAAGTCACTGGTTCAAGCTCTTCAAGAACTGCCTCTCCTCAATCATTCTGGATAGATGAGGCTACAGACCTTCAAGAACTCCTGTAGATAAAACTAAGGAAAATGGGAAAATGGCAAGGGGCTGGCTGGGAACACAGCTGAGAGACAGCCACCTCACTGGGCCAGCACCCTGGTGCTGTCATCAGTCTAGTGCACAAAGGTAAAGATAGACTCAAGTAATGTTCTTCAAATTTGTCAGTCATTCCCCTTATAGCCAGCTGTAGACCCCCTGGATAAAGAACTAAAATCTGCTGCTAAGTTTAGATGCTCCTATAAAAGAAGGTAGCTTCTTTAACAGCTCAGGCATTTCAGGACACCAAATCCAAGAAAGATGGGAAGGTAGCCCAAGAGGAAATGTTCTTTTCAAACTCTGTGACACAAGAAGAGTCTAGAATCTGAGTAACCACCAAGTATATCCAAAATGTCACAGGAGAACTTGAAGACTTGGCTAGACAGCATGATTTACTAAAGGAAAAAAGTACTCCAAGAATTATGGTCACTTTATTATTTACAGGAGGTTTAAAGGAAGAGAGAAACAGAACAAGGCTATACTCCAGGATGATCTATTAATAAGTACAACCTAAATCAGTGTTCCAGAATGGTTACCACAATATGCCTTCCTCTATATTTCAGGCAACAGGTGATACAGTAAATTAAAGAGACTCATTCCAATCAATTATCCTTCTAGTGTACAATTCTAATAACTTAATTTCCATAAGCAAATGGAATGCTGTCCTGTATTCACTTGCCAGCAGCAAAATTTAGGTTGTTATCTAGCCCCCAATATTTATTTACAGAAAATTAGTTGGTTTTAACTAACAAGGTGTGACAAGAGCAAGGTATAGTTGATGCTTTGATGAATTTTGGGAAAATAAATTAACAAATATCAGTAAAAAAATAATAATAAAAAAGAAAGTAGGCTTTACTAACATTTAATATTTGGATTAACTCTGGTGCCTTCTCAGTCCATGTCAGAAAGTGACCTATCACTTACACTATGTAGGTACTCTGACACAAGAGCAGGAGCTCTACATCAGGAAGAGGCTGGCAGTGGTGCCCTCTCTTGTGCATTCGCTTCCAAAATATTGACATGTTCTGCATCACAAAGTGTTAAAATGTAGGGAAAACCAGGTCTATAAGTCAACCTTTCTGACTTTAACTCAGTGTTCCTGTCATTACATCATACTGCCCCTACCACAAGGACAAAAATGTAATGATTGCCTTACATTGGACTTTCTATAACAACTACATTGCATAGCAATTTTAAGAATGTAATTTAGGATGTTTCATTCAATTAATCAATATCAATCAATAAACATTAAGTGCTTACTATGTGCCAGACACTGTGCTATCTGCAATAAAATCTACATAGTCTAAACCTAAGGGTAGATTTATTTTGGAAACTAACATCTTCCGTACACTTTTGAGCAGAAAAATAAAAATTAAAATAATAATAATAATCAGACCATGGTAAAAGCAAATCCAATACACTGGCACTGAGCTAGCAATTTCAAACGTCAAGGACAAGCTCAAAAAGTAAGTAGGAAGCAAAAAAGACCTTTGAGAAGCCAAGGGAAGAAACAAAGTTCGAGCCCCTCACCTCATACACTTTGCTGAGATTCCCAGCTATTCTGTTTTTCTAGACCATAACAAAAAAGAAGTGGTTAAGAATGAAAGCTTGGCTCCCAGAAGAACTGACCAGACTATCTCTCTCCCCTCTTTGCAAAGGTAGGGAACTAAAGCTGTAGAAGACTACACATATTATCAGACATCCTTAATGTGACGGTTTTGCTGAACTGCCTTTTTTTAAAAATCTGTTACAAAGCTGGTAGCTGGGTGTGGGAAGGAGATGAATATATTCAGAAAAGCAGGTGATGTAAAAGATAAACTTACTAACAATTAAAGCTGTCCAAATGTAATATGGCTGCCTGAGGAAGATAATGGGTTCCCCTCTCCTCAGCTAAGGCTTTTTTTAATTTAAAGTTTATACTCATATCTTTTGTTTTTACATCACATTTATTTCCAAGTAGATTCCTCTCTCCAGCAAGGCATTCCTTGTAGGAAGATTAAAAATGAAAGTGAAAAAAAAATAAATTCAGGAACCCCAACCAATATATTGGTTGCATCTAGAATTTTAGGGCAGTAACAACACTTTACAGACACCATTCTTGTGTGATTGTCACAAGATCCCTGTGAGTAGGTAATGCAAGTATCATTTTCTTCATTTTATGCATTAGAAGAATTATTAAGTGACCTGTCTAAAGTTACGTTAATAACAATTAATGTCTGAGCTGGATAGATACAAAAAGAACTCCATAACTAACTTGGATTTTTTTAAGAGACACAACAAAATACATAGAGAATTAACATAAATTTATAAGACCAAGAGCCATCCCCCAACACTGTCATCAAAAGATGTGAACGAACCCGTTCTTAAGAGAATTTCAAGCTATTAACAAACATGTTAAAGCCTACCTAAAAGCACTAAAAATAAGAAAAATACAACCAAAACAACTCGGACTCTACCTTTAACAGAGCCCCTGGAGTTCAAATCCTAGCTGTGTGACCTTGATATAAATCACTTTAGAATTTAGTTTCCTCAAAGAACCCACATGTACAAAAATACTTATAAGTAGCTCTTCTTGTGGTGGCCAAGAATTAGAAATTGAGGGAATGTCCATCAATTGGGGAATGGCTGAACAAGTTGTGGTATATGAATCTAATGGAATACTATTGTGCCATAAGAAATGATGAGCAGGCAGACTTCAGAAAAACCTGGAAAGACTTGTATGAACTGATGCTGAGTGAAAAGAGCAGAACCAGGAGAACATTGTACACAGTAACAGCCACATTGTGCAATGACTGATTTTTATACACTTAGCTCTTCTCAGCAATGCAAGGATCTAAGACAACTCCAAAAGACTCATGATAGAAAATGCTATCCACATCCAGAAAAAGAACCATAGAGTCTGAATGGAGATGGAAACATACTATTTGCTCTCCTTTTCTTTTGTTTTATTTCTTCTTTCTTGTGGTTCCTCCCATTAGTTCTAATTCTTCTACACATTATGACTAATGTGAAAATATACTTAATATGAATGTATAAGTATAGCCTATATCAGATTACATGCCATCTTGGGGAGGTAGAGGAAAAAAAGGAAGAGAAAATTTAAAACTCAAAATCTCACAGAAGTAAACGTTGAAAACTAAAAATAAATAATTTATTTAAGAAAAAAGAAAAAAACAATTACAAAAAAAGAATTTAGTTTCCTTGATTGCAAAATGAGAGAGGTACACGAGATGCTCTCTGATGTGCCTTCCATCCCTAGATCTATGTATGATCCTATAACTCAAGTTCAAATCCTACTTCAACATTAACTAGCTGTATGATTTACCCTTAACAAAATCACACTCTGTGCCTTAATTTCCTTATCTACAAAATATCTGACTCATTTATCTTATTCATTTGCACTGTCTACCCCTCTCAAACTTGTTGCAAGAAAAAACACTTTGTAAATGCTAAAAGTTCAAAAGAAATGAGGTTTGTTTGGTTTTTATATAAGTTTTACTCTATTTAAGAAGGCAGGAAGCATATAATACACTTTAGAAAAATTTTCACCCAAAATGGTTTTATATAAACATTTTGATTTGACTATCTAGAATAATTCATTTCCCAAAGAGTCCAGATAGCCAGTGTCATTGTATACGTCCTCTACATTTCTAAAAGTAATATTTTTAAAAGTCTAAATTCTAAATCTAGTCAGTTTTCATAAAGCCTCAACCAATCAGATATTTGTTCAATTTAATTTCCTGAAACCTGAACATAAAAACCTACTTCATTACAAAGAGTACATGTAAGAAAATAGCCTATAGGATGGATTATTGACTCATCTACCATAAATCCAAATCATCTAAAGTAGATCAGCTGTTGCACTAATACTGCTTCTATAATCCCATGCCAGAGAATTCCACATTCTGCCGGCATAACACAAACATCTCCCATTGGCTTCCACAGAGGGTGTGGAGATGTCAAAGGATTTCTTGACAACAGAGGGGAATTTAAGAGATATCTAAAACCTCTACTGCTCCAGGAAGCCAAGAAAGATTCTGAGGTCAGGTGTATAAGAGAGCTGACAAAAAAATGATGAGTTCCATATTGAACATAAGGTAATTACTCCAAACATAGTAAAAGGAAACAGGAACAGGATGTTTAGAGAGGTGGTGGGTTCCCCCTCCTTAGAGTAAAGCACTTAGCACAATGCCAGGCACATAGTAGGCACTTAATAAATGCTTGTTTCCTTCTTTTTTTTCAGTACGTTATGCCAGGATTTCTTTTGTGTATGGTTTGGACTAAATGGTCTCTGAAATCTCATCCAAATCTCAAATTCTATCATCCTGATTGGGCTTATAACTCAACGCAGCACCTTCTGATTTTAAAAATCTTACCATCAGCCACTAGGGGGCCCCACTTTAACATGCTGTGATGAGCACTGCATCTTGTCTTTGACATCAATCAGCTGAGGGCAAGCCTCTTCTTTAGACTACTTTACATTTCCATTACTCTACTAACTTATTCAGTAATCATGAGTGACCAAAAAAACAAGAGTACTGGCAGTAGTCGCATTGAAATTAGAAGCAGCCAGAAGCCCATTTTTGTGGCATTAATAACTACTGATCATTTATACTGCATGTTAAGATTTGCAAGATGCCTTCCTCACAACCACCAAGTTAAGGGAAGTATATGAAATTATCCCCATTGTACAGATAATTACACTGAGGCTCAGAGAGGTTAAGTGACTTGCCCGGGTGCCAAAACAGTCAGACTAATTCAAATCCAGGCTTCTCCTGAACCAGTGCTGATTTCACTTAACCACACTACTATCAGAATCTGAGAAGAAAGCTGTTCTTTATTTTCTGCAAGTTAAGAAAAACACATTAAGCGAGATGAAAGTAATAAGATACCAAGCTGGCTAAACTCAGAGCTCTACCTAGACTGGAAGGACTAATTTCAAAAAAGAAAAGAAATTAGGAGGGGGAACCCAAATCACAAGATTATGTGGTAGTGAACTTAGTATGGCTTAAAATCATAAAGAAAATTAGATGAATGAAACGTTTTTCCCCTACAAATATATTATATGAAGAAAAGAAAAGGTCACAGGGCCACCCCAATCCACCTCCTTCCTTACTATTCTCTCTATCATTAAATAGAAAGGAAAAGCTCTTAACAAAGGGCAACAAAAAAATCAAAGTTTTTTATCATCTTTCACGCTGGCCTTTTCTGAAAAATATTAAATGTGAATAGTTGATTAAAGTAAGCTCTATCTCTAATGAAAGCATACAAATCTAGATCACAATAGGGATGGCTAGATGAAGATGACCCTCATGTTAAAACTACAGTTTAACTTCAATACTTATAAAGGTTAAGAGAATAAATCCATTTTCATGCACTAATATGATGAAGTACAAATGGATGATGATAACCAATTTTCAGTTCTTAAAAGAATTAGTCCTCAGTTCAGATTCCACCTCTTCCACTTACTACCTGGGTCTTAGTTTCCTCAACTCTAAGATGAAGGGGTTGAACATGAGTTTCCTTCCAACTCTAGATCTATGACTCTGCTATCCTAAATGACTCATTTCCTTAAGGTTCATGTATGCCCAGTTTTATTGAAAGTATACTTAAAAGTGCTAAATCTGCACTTTTAAAAATTAAATGTAGTTTTTATAAAATCTTGATAAATATTCTGGGGCCCAGGCACAAAATCCAAGAAAGTAAACTACTTACTAAAAAGAAAAGTCAATGCAATTGAACATGACAAACATTTATTAAGTACCCATTCTATATGCATGGCAGCATGCCAGATACTAGAGATACAAAGTCAAAAACATAACAGTCTTTCCCTCAAGGAGCTTACATCACATCACACAGGGGAATACAATATACACATATACAAAAATAATGAGAACAGTTTCAAAGAGGGAACACTAACAAGTAGAGTGGAACAGCAAAGGTTATGCATAGTGGATGGCACCTGAGCTCAGCTCAGATGGGAATGAATGATGCTAAGCACCTGAGGCAGTGAGGTAGCACAGCAGATAAGAGCACTGGACCTGAAGTCAGGAAGACCTGATTTCAAAACCAGTCTCAGACACTTACTGGGTGACCCTCGACAAATCACTTAAACTTTGTCTGCCTCAGTCTCCTCTGCTATAAAATAGGATAAACAATAGAACCCTCCTCCCAAGGTTGTTATGAGATTCAAATAAGATAATAAATGTAAAATACAATGCCTGGTACATTGTAGACACTATATAAATTCTATCTATTGTTATTATTTTCATTTTATTACTATTGCTAAAAGGTAGAGGTAAGGAAGAAGTGTATTCTGGACATGAGTGGGAGACAAAACTGTGTGAATGGGTAACAGCAGGGTCTGACTATAAGAAAAAAAAAAGCAAGTAATATTGGTGCCATATTGTGTATGTAGGATTTTAAATGTCAAACTGAAGAATTTGTAATTTATCCCAGAAACAATAAATCAGCCACTAGAGACTGAAGAGAGGGATGAAAAAATCAGATCTGTACTTCAGAAATATCAACATGGGGGCAGCAAGGTGGCACAGTGGATAGAGCACTGGCCCTGAAGTCAGGAGGACCCGAATTCAAATCTGTCCTCAGACCAAACATTTGACACTTACTAGCTGTGTGACCCTGGGCAAGTCACTTAACCCCAATTGCCTTAAAAAAAAAAAAAAGAAATATCAACATGGCAGCTATATGGATCATGGAAAACAAGATATCAAAGGACTAAAGAAGGAGACATGTTGCCCCTATTTTCAAAAAAGAGATCAGAATCTGAAAACTACAAGCCAATGAGATGAATTTCAATTACTAGGAAAATTCTATAAAATATTGTTAAAGAGGGTAGTGAACAGGTAAGAAAGGGGAAAATAGTAATAGTACGGCTTCATTTAGGACAGGTCATACCAATTAACTTTATTTCCTGTTTTAACACAGATTGGGGGATGATGTAGATATGGTTCACCTAGCTCTGAGCAAAGAATATGATACAGGATCTCATACTATTTTTGTGAACAAAATGAGGCAATGTGGACCAGATAATAATACAATTAGATGAATTCAGAAGTAACAGAACACCCTGACTCAAGAAGAAATCACTAACGTCTCAATGTCAGGACTGTCAATGACGGGAGGTCTCCAGAGGAGTACCCTTAGGATTTATGCTTGGCCTTGTGTTGTTTAACATTTTTTAATTAATTACTTGGAAAAAGGGCATAGATAAAATGCTCATCAAATATGCAGGAAACAACAAACTTGGGAGGGATAACAAACACAACGGGTAAAGTAAGAATCCAAAAAGATTCCAACAAACTAGAGCCGTAGGCTATATGACAAAATTCAATAGAGATAAATGTAAAGTCTTACATTTGCATTAAAAAAAAAATCAACTTTACAAGTATGGTTAGATAGCAGTTGGCCTAAAAAGGTTTTAAGGGTTTTAGTGGACTGCAAGCTAAATGAATCAGCAGTGTGTATACAGCAGTCAAAAGGCTAATAACATCTTGGGTTGCATTAAGGCACAGATTCCAGAAATTAAGAGATTAAAATTCTTCAATACCTTGCCCTGGTTAGGAAAATCACTTCACCTTCTGGGTCTCAGTTTCTTCAGCTACAGGAAATGAGAAGACTGGACTACATGGCCTCTGGAGCCTCTCAATCTCTAGATCTATGACCCAATGGCTACACCTGGAACACTGTGCTCAGTTCTGAGCATCACATTTTAGGAAGGACATTCACCAGCTGAAGACTGTCCAGAAGAGGTCAACAAGCTTGTTGATGGGCCTCAAGTCAATGTTCTATGAGGATAAATTGAAGGAAATCAGAATGTTTAGCCTGGAAAAGAAAAGATCCAGAGAGGATGCGACAGTTCTTTGTTCAAGTATCTGAAGGGCTATCATGTAGCAGAAGGACTAATATTTGTTCTGTTTGGACCTAGAGGACAACTCCAGGAATACTGGGTAGAAGTACACTTGAGGTCAGGAAAGACTAAAGAATTAGAGCTGTGCAAAAGTGGAACTGGCAGCCAGTATGAAGTGGTAGGTTCCGTCTCATTGGGGTGGGGATGTAGGAAGGTACAAAAAGAAGTAATAAATAATCAAATTATTAAAGATGTAGAAATGTGAAGATATCAGAAATGGCTTGAGGTACTAATTATTTCTAGCTGGAGTAAAATGAAAAATTGAAAAAAATGGCACCTGAACTACGCCTTAAGTACTTTCCAAGCACAGAGACAATGTGTACAGAGAACGGAAGGAAGGTGAGATTGGGAAATTGTGGGTAGTAGTAGTCCAATTTGCTCAAAGAATATATAGAAGGAAGTGCTGTGAAATAAAACTAGAAGAGTAATTTGAAGAAGCCACAATGAGTCTTGAAAGCTAAAAAAAATCTTACATTTAATAAGCAATGCTAAGAATTCAAAGGAACTTCAGAGGTCACCAAGTTCAACCTGTGCTGGAACAGGAAATTCCTCTACAAAATCTCTGACAAGTGGCTGTCCAAACTCTACTCATGGGTTTCAAGAGAGGGAAAACCCATTACCTCCTGAGGCTACTTTTGGACTTCTCTTTTTAGTAAGTTTTCCCTGGCATCAAGTCTAAATTTACTTCTTTGCAGTCTTTATCCACTACTCCTAGCTCTGCACTCCAGTGTCAACAAATCTTTATCTCTCTACCATATACCCACAATTCAAATAGTGGAAGATAGTTATTGTGTCTCACCACTCTGCTGTACTACTCCCTTCCCCCCTTCTCTCTCTCTCTATTTTTGATTTTTGGCAAGGCAATTGGGATTAAGTGACTTGCCCAGGGTCACACTGCTAATACGTGTCAAGCGTCTGAGGCCAAATTTGAACTCAGGTCCTTCTGACTCCTGGCTGGTTCTCTATTCATTGTGCCACCTTGCTGCCCTCCTGCCTTTTCTCTCTTCTCTCTACTAAACATACCCAGTTCCTTCAACCTAACTATGGAACATGAGCTCAAGGGCCATTGCTACCCTGGTTGCCTCCTCTAGATATTCTCCAGCTCATCAATGTCCTTCCTAAAATATGGCCCTCTGAGCTAAATAACATGCTTTAGATAGGATCTAACCAAGATATAATAAAAAGATATAATGTATATACAATATATAATATACTTCCTCCTTATTCTTGGAAGTTATTTTTCCTCTTAATTCAGTGTAAGATCACATTAGCTTTCTTGGTTGCCAATCACAATGCTACCTCTCATATTGAGTTTGCAGTCACCTAAACTCCTCCAGCTCTTTTTCTGATGAATTTCTTATGCCTAAACTAGGATGGCAATGGAAGGAGTGAAAAGGAAGGGGCTAAAGGAAGAATATTTCAGAGGCAGACTTGACAAACATGGCAATTAATTGGATATTAGGAGTAAAGGAAAAGAAAGCGTTAAGTTTTCAAGCCTAGGGTGAATGGGGAAATGATGGCACCATTAAAAGAAATGGGGAAATTAGAATAAGAAAGGTTTGGATAGGTAAGGTGAATTAAAAATTAAACATGTTAAAAGTTTGAGATGCTGGCAAGACATCAAAGTGAAGCTGTCCAGAAGGCAGTTGGAAATGTGGCATTAGCACCAAAGACAGAGAGAGAGCTTAAGACATGAGATACACGCTTGGTAGCCATTCACAAATAGGCAATCACTGACATCAGGAGAGCGGAGGAGATTGTGAAAAGAAAAGAACAAAGAATCATCTTTTCAGAATCACTGAATTTGATAGCTGTAAGGGACCTAAATGGCCATCTAGCCCAACTCATACACAAAAGGAATGCCCACCATTAACAACCAGACATGTAAGTAAATCTCTAATGGAGCAAGAAAAAACCCTGGGATAAAATTATATTTAGATGACAGAAGAATTAACCTGGAAAAGAAAAGGCTACATCAAGACTTAATCATTTTTGGATCAGCTAGGTGGCACAGTGGATACAGCACTGGCTTTGAAGTCAGAAGGACTTGAGTTCAAATCCGGCCTCAGATACTAGCTGTGACTTAATCTCAAATACCTCAAGAAAAAAAAAAAAGACTTCATCATCATCAAGATCCAAAGGGGTTCTACGGATGCTGACCAATTCTGTGCATCCACAGAAGACCAAAAAAGACCAGCTTAAAATGAAACAGAAGAGATTAACCAAATGCCGTTCTGATAATCAGATTCATGTGCCAAGGAACATGAAAAAAGTTGCAGAGTCTCTTCCACTAGAGATCTTTTTATAAAAGGTGGTTTAGTCATTTACCCACATAAAGGCTAGGAGAACAGCACCCAAGAGAGAGTTCAGGGCTTGGGATACATGCTTGGTAAACATTCACATAATGTTCACATTAAAATCATGAGTGGATATGAGATTAATACTTGCCTTCAAACTAGCTAGTCTCAATTCATCTTCAAGCTGTATTATCCTCAGATTCTATAAAATACACCAGTTTAGTTTTTCTTCTCCATCCCTATACTACCTTTTATGCTGTCCTATATTAATCAGTATTTTCCTTTGAAACCTACCTAAAGACTAAGAACATAGGGAGGGGAAAATATATAAACAGCCCTCAAAAGTATATATATACTTTGCTAAACCTATCAATGAGAGACAGAGAACTAAAACTGTCATTTTAAACTAAACCTCCCAATACCCCCCTGAAGAGGTAGCAACTAATCAGAGGTTAGTACTTCCTCTAAACAGTAGACAGAGCCTAATTTCCCCCTCCCAAAAATGATATCATAGCCAAAGGATGAAGCAGAAGGCAGAGGAGAGGGAAAGGGAAAGAAGATTAGGGAGTCAGCTATTCAACTATCCTTACGCCTATGCCTATGCCTATGCCTATGCCTTGAATGAGAGGGTGCTGGTGATGCATTGAGGACAAAGGAGGAGGAGGATCAAAACCATGAGTGATCTTAATGATTATGGAAATCAGATTTAGGATGGATAAGATGAGACAGAAGGCAGAAAGAAAGGGCATGGGCACTAACTAGAGGAGGTGGCATATTCTTTCAATTAGTCAATAATCATTTATTAAGCAACTGTTAAGCACTGGGGATAGAAAGGCAAGACAGTCCTCGAAGAGTTCACAATCTAATGGGGGAGAAAACAAACAAATATGTAAGCAAAAAAGCTATATGAAGGATAAATAGGATATAATTATTAAAGGGAAGGCACAAGAATTAAAAAGGACTGGGAAAGGCGTTCTGTAGAAAGTGGGATTTTAAGAGGAACTTGAAGGAAGCAAAGGAAGTCAGGAGGCAGAGATGAGAAGGGAAAATATTCTAGGCATGGAGGAAAAACTAGAGACAATGCTCAAAGACAAAAGATGTAGTATCTTGTTCCTGGAACAGCAATGCTACCACTGTAACTAAATTAAAGAATACAAGGGGCAGAAGAAGTGGAAGCATCTATTTACTGTAAACAGTCTTCTCAGTTTAGCCACAAAAGGAAGGAAAGACATGAAACAACAGTCAGTGGGGACAGAAGGATCAAGTGAGGGTATATGAAGAATGTAGGTGACACGGACAAGTTTGTAACACAGTAGACAGGGAGAAACTGAAGAGAAATGAGAGTGGAGGTGATAGAGGGGGTAATCTGTTGGAGGAAATGGGACTGAATGGGATCCACTTGTGCAGGTAGAGAGAGAGGTTGGCCTTGGCAAAGAGAAGGATCACCTCACTGTGTGAGATAATGGCAGAAAGTATCAGAGTGATATGAGATGAGGAGGAGGGGAAAAGTAAATATGAAGTTAATGTTTTCGGTTAAGAGGATCAGAGAAAGGGAGCCATGGAAGGTTTGAGAAGGGATGAAAAGGTTTAGAAGAGCCACTTCAGTGACAATGAGTTGATAAGGGAAATAAGAGTATAGTTAGTGCAGAGGTGATGAACTGGGAAAGAACTGAGAGGCTGAGGAAATGGAGGTCACAGTGTGGACAAAAAGCAGGGTTTGGTACTGAAGGGCAGAGGCAGAAATAGAGAGCTAATAGATTATTATTAGATAAGAGAATTTCAGTGTTCATGGCACAGAAGTAGTGCATTTGTAGGTGATGGCAAGATCAAGGGTACGATCATCTTTGTGTGTGGCTGAGATGGGGAAGAGATCATGAAAAATGTAGATGATCTCTAAGAGTTTTGTACACTACACCAGAATTAGGAGGCAGCTAGGAGGCACAGTGGATAGAGTTATGCACTTGGAGTCAGGAAAACCTAAGTTCAAATTCTGCCTCAGACACTTACTATCTGTACAACCTGAGCCAAGGCTCTTAATTTCTTTTTGTCTTGGTTTCTTCATCTATAAAATGGGGATAATAATAACACCTACCTCCTTGGGTTGCTATAAGGATAACATGGGCACTCTGCAAACCTTAAAGTGCTATATAAATAGTAGGTATCATCATTATTATTATTATTAGAGAGGAACTAACAAAATACTTCATTTTTAATTAATTTAAAAGGCTCTGTAAGAAATAATTTTTCAGGCAGCTAGGTGTATAATGCATAAGCTCCGGCCTTGGAGTCAGGAAGACCTGAGTTCAAATCCAGCCTCAGACACATGACATTTACTAGTTGTGTGACCCTGGGCAAGTCATTTAATACTCAACTGCCTCACCACTTTTAAAGGACAAAAAAAAAAGTAATTTTTCAAAGATCTTTTAATAATGACTAACAGGAAAGGTTATTAACTGAACAAGAGAAAGAATTATATGAAACAGCACAGATAGAGGCAATGTGATATCATGGAAAGAACACTGGTCAAGTTGAAACACCTGAATTAAAATCCCAGCTCTGCTTAGCTACATGTCATTTACTCTCTCTGGGACTCAACCTCCTCTTCTCTAAAGGGAGATGGCTGGACTACATCAGGTGTAAAGATCCATGATCATAGCATCTTATATGAATTAAAACTGTTAAGGAGGCTTTTTTTAATGTTAAATTTAATGCTGGCCAGGCTGTGGAGAAATATACACTCCTTTACATTGCTGGTATAGCAATGAAGAGGCACAATCCTTCTGGAAAGCAATATTAACAGTATACAATCAAAGCTTCAAAAGTGTACTCTTTGAACCACTGATCTCACTAGTAGGCCCTAAGAATGTTTAACAAAAGAAGACAGAGAGGTATATATAAAAAAAAATTCATAGCAGCACTATTAGTAATAGCAAAAAAAAAAGTAGAAACAACTCAAGTATAACATTTAGTGAACTGCTGAACCTTAATGTGCCACAGGAAATTACAAATGTGGGGGCAGCTAGGTGGTGCAGTGGATAAAGCACCCGCCCTGAAGTCAGGAGGACCCAAGTTCAAATCCAGCCTCAGACCAAACACTTGACACTTACTAGTTGTGTGACCCAGGGACAAGTCACTTAACCCCAATTACCTTTAAAAAAAAAAAGAAATTACAAATGTGAAGAATACAAATATGGAAAAATATATGAAGTGATAAAGACTGGAGAAAGCAAAATGAAAATATACATGATAACTACAACATCAAGACAGCAAAGCAACAAAATCTAAAAATACATAAAAGAAAGAACTTTCAGAAGGAAAGGAAGAAAACCTTTTATTCCACACCTACTACGTGCCAGGCACTATGCTAAGAGCTTTACCAATAGTATCTCATTTGATCTTCACAACAACTCTGCAAAGTAGGTGCTATTATTATCCCAGTTTACACTTGAGGAAATCAAGGCAGACAAAGGTTCAGTGACTTGCCCAAGGTCACTGGTAAGTGTCTGAGGCCACATTTGAATTCAGGTCTTCCTGACTCCAGGACCCACACTCCATCCACTGTACCACCTAGTTGCCCCAAGAGACAAAAGCAAAGAGTATTTTTTTAAATTAATATTTACCTTTAAAAATTATGATCTAGACTTGAAAGAGGCAGCATAGTCCACCAGAGAGAGAAAGATGGCCTTGAACTACAGAGACCTGATTCAAGTCCTACCTCTGATACAACAATGTAACTACAGGCAAGTCACAAACTCCAAGAGTCCCAAGCAAATCTCTAAGTAGTATCAGCATCAGGGTCAGTCAATAAGCATTTATTAAGTGGTTACCATGTGCCATGCACTGCATTAATTGCTAGAGATACAAAGAAAGGCAAAAGGCAGTCTCTGCCCTCAAGAAGCTTGCAACCTAATAAAGAAAGGAGTTTTCTATATTGACAGAATCACAGGTCATCTTTTTAAAAGCAAATTGTAAACAGTGGAGTTTATCATTTTGTGTGCAAGGAGTTTTTATTTTTGTGTGGCCAATGCTATTAAGTTTAGAATGTATTTTAAAGAAATATTTTATGAAGCAGTGCGGCATAGTCAATAGGGTGTTAGGCCAGAACCAGGTAGACCTGCTTCAGTTTAAATTCCGCTTATGACACTTATGAGCTGTGTGACCGCAGTTAAGTCACTTAATTTCCTTCGTGCCTCAGAAAGCTCCCTAGGACTTATCTCCTAAAACATAGATGAGCTGCAGTCTGTATTCTGACCTTGGTGGAAAGTGTTCCAACCCTGGCAAAATCATATACTTGCATTTAAAAAGAAAAATAAAATCTCAATGATCTAAAAAGATAAAAAAACAGTTTACTGACAGGTAGAAAGTAAATAAAAAGCAGGAGAATAGGTAGAAAAATGAAGATGATTTACTTAAGACATGGTAAAGGTACTTTTAAAAACAGACTTTCATTTACATCTCTTACATTTCCCCTGCATGCCACCCTCCCCTTCTCCTTCCCAAAAAAAAAACCCATCCCTTATAATAAAAGATTTTAAAAGAAAGGAAACCCTATCCCCCCCAAAAAAATCCAGCAAAACTGATAAATACATCCAAAAGAAAATCTGACACTATACATATATATGTGTGTATATATGCATATACATACATACAAATCTATACATATGCGCACACATGCACACACATACACGATATTTCACATGTGTAGACCTGTTAAACAGATTTTTAAAAACCTGACTCTGTGTGTATGTGTGCATGTATGTATGTATGTATGTGTGATATTCCATAATTCCTTGCCTCTGAAATGGAGTTGGGGAAATATGGGAAGGGGCACCTGTTAACAGCTGATAGGAATTTGGTCCTGATGAACCAACCAGAATACAGGCTGGCCTTGTGACAGTGACTTTCAAAGGTAAACATGAGCAAATGTAGAGAAAATAACAGTCGAGACAAAAGATTCAGACTAAGGATTTAGCCTAAAGAATAAAGAAAAGAAGCTCTGGCCTCAGGGTCAGGAGGACTTGAGTTCAAATCCAGTCTCAGACACATGACACTTACTAGTTGTGTGACCCTGGGCAAGTCACTTAACCCCAATTGCCTCATTAAAAAGCAAAAAAAAAAAAAGAAGAAAGAAAAGGAGAAAATAGATACTATTCAGGAAATAGTATCAGAATTAAACATGATAGGCTAAACAGATTTTAAAAACAATGACATTTATAATACATATTTAATATTTGCAAAGCACTTTTCTCCTAACTTTCCTGTAAAGTAGGTAGTACAAA
Source organism: Phascolarctos cinereus (assembly GCF_003287225.1). Lineage (NCBI taxonomy): Eukaryota > Metazoa > Chordata > Mammalia > Diprotodontia > Phascolarctidae > Phascolarctos > Phascolarctos cinereus. Next base: position 60,697,562 of record NW_027555625.1, read on the forward strand.
TGTTACTCTCATTTTTCAGTTAAAGAAAGTGAGGTTCCAACACAGTTGAGTGTTTTGCCTAAGATAACAAAGCCAATAAGCTACCTGAGGCAGGATTCTTTCCTAGGCCTCCTGAACCCAAGTTCAGCCACCTCCCCTGAGCCTCTACAAAATGGAAGAAATTAAGAGGTGGATGAAAGTGGGAAGACATGTAACCTAGATAGCAGGAAAATGTTATAACCCCAGTGTTCCAAAGGAGGTAATACTTTTTAAGCGGTTATGTAAAATGGAACATTCACTAAATATTCTTAATATTCTGATGTTGCAATAATAAAAATGGCACCTTAAATGTATGAATCACATTATCTTTTTCCCCTCCAATATGTTGTCATACATGACCTAACACAATAAAAATTAAAACGATGTTTTTCGTAGTACACATATGGTTCCTCAAGAATGGGAAAACCTAAAAAAACTGATACTGTTTGCTTCAAAAATTCACCAACTGAAAATATATTTTTATCTTCATTATTCCTGATTATATCCCTTTGTCTCTTTTAAGAGACACCAAAAAACATCCATTTCAATAATCTTACAACTCTGCCAAATGAAAACTAGTCTTGTAATCCAAAGCAACATTCTAGCTTCAGAGGATCACAAAAGATAATTCAAACAGTGGCATTAATCTGTAACTCTATTCTCATATACAGATATGTACTGATAGGTCAATTTACAAGCAAGTTAGAGGGAAAATAAAAATGTAAATGTTTCAAAAATGTTCTCTCCATCTTAATACCAATACCTGGACAGTTTGGGCAAATAAAGCACAAAACCAAACCCACAACCACACAAATATACACATAAGCTGCTCAAGGGTACCACATCTAAGCAATCTGTATTCCCATATACTTCCACCACTACTCATACCTATAGCTCTAATCTCAATACTAAGATTTCAATGTGAATGAGAATCAGATTTTTCAAACATATGCCTTGCTTATTTAATAAACATACTTAATAAACCAATAAAAATAATGCTTAACTTGACATTTTACTATCTTAATTACATAGTAAGGTAGAATTACTATTTTTCCTATACTAATCTTGGAACTTAATTTTAAAAGGGCTTGAGCAGTTAGCAAAAATCTATTTAAAAGGCCTTTAGAGTATTTTCCAAATACAGTTTAATGAAAAACATACATTTAAGTACAAGTCACATGCTGTTAGCAAAACTACTGAAAAATCTTTTTTTTAAAAGGTGCTTGCCTTCAGTATTTTCTCTTACAAAACAACAATCAACAATGGAAGAGTCTGGCTGTAAAAGATTTCAAATTAAACCAATTTTATATCTGATTTGACTAGTACAAAACCAGCAAGACTAATAAAAATTCAACAAAATGTTAAAAAAAATGTCATTTACAAGATTTTTTAACACACACACACACACACACACACACACACACACACACACACACACGCACACAGCCTCACCTGTCGTGGCGGCACAAAGCATACTGATACCAGCCAATTATATCTGAAAATAAACCCTGGAAGTTACCTCTCCAGTTTACTAGGGATTTTGCTGGCTTTCCTAAATTTACAATTCCCTTTTAGGCAGTTGATACCAGGATACTCAACTACTGTGACAGTGATTAAGTTTCAGCTTCTGGTAGGTTGTCAATTCACAACGCAGCCTAAATCTCACAGGGTTATTTGTTTCTCTTTCCTGAAGCCAAACAAATTCTGCCAGCGTACAAGAGTCTGACCACTCACGAAGGTGAGAACTGAGCAATAAAACTGTATAAACACCACACAAATACTAAAAACATATGCAAATCCATGTGAAGTCTGAGTAAAATGATGGCTTGTTAAAAAGCTTGCTCCTGCTTGTGATTCTCCTAAGCCACACTGATCATTTCACTCATCTTAAATTCCACTGTCATTTGAACCTCACATGGCGTGCCTGGGCAAATTTGATGACTTGGATGTTGTTTTAGAGGCCAGGCTTTCTGCCAAGTCTGCTATGTCTATTCCCCTGACCCACCAGGGCAGCTTTAGACAACACCTCCCTTATTTATGTTACTGCTGTGAACAGTCAAACTGCTGCTTACTATCAAATGAGGCCCAACCTACTCATGTTTCTCACATCTTTAAGACCAATACTATTGACTCTTACACCACTCCCTTATTTAAAGCTAAATACTGTAATGAAGAATCACTTGTCACTCCACTAGCAAAACTTAAAAGTAATTTCCTTCACATTCAATTTTTCTAATCCACGGAATCTGAACAATAAAAAAAATTTTTGTAAACACTGCAATTTGATAGAGGCTTTTTTATTACTATCTCCAGCAATGTAAAATAATTTTAAAATATCTTACCAAAAATGGTAGCTATTTGCTCCTTCACCAAAATAAATAAATAAATAAAACAAATCAGGGCTCTTAATGTACATTTAACAGAAACCGATAGATACTGTCAGAACTAACAGAATTTGGCCAAAATCAATTGTAAGTGAAGAATGCTAAATGATTCTTGAGCCTGAAACTTCTTCTTTCTCTTATGATACTAAATCAATTTCTTGAGTTTAAGGTATAATTCTTACTAAAAACTGACAAAGTCTTACTGCTGAAACATACATGATAAAACTCTTAATGCTACGACATCTAATATAACTGAAACCTCAGTACATGGTGAGCTACCTCCTTTAACACTGGGACTGGGAAAAATGCCAAAGTATTCCTTCTGTAACTTGGCAAAGGGAGAAGTCAAAGAAAGAATTGAGTTAACAGTACTAATTACAATGAGTTTTTTTTAACTTGCAGCATAAGATTCTTTAAAGGCAGTCCCCTCCACCCCCAATATTTACACATAGAAAGCCCCAACATTAATATAAATTTAGATTGCTCCTCTATTACTAGTTTATGCTAATGATCCCAGGTTTCTGCACCTAGAGCTCTAGAGATAAAAATTTTATTAAAATTATTAAATTTACTGAATTCTTCTTAGTGAAACTTACCAAGTCTAATTTATATAGTCCACCTTTATTCAACCTCAGGAGGCTTTACACATATGATCTAATATGTATATAATGAGCTTACAAACACATCATTAAGCTTCTACAGAAAAGAAGTTAAGGAAGTTCTTTCTCTCTGCGAGAGGAATTTATCTTTATAATTTGAGGCAGTTAGGTGACAAAGTGGATAGAGTAGGGGGCCATCGTCAGAAAGACCTGAGTTCAAATCCAGCCAAAGACACTTGCTTTGTATGTGACCTTGGGCAAGTCACTTAACCGCCATCTGCCTGTTTTCCTCAAGTGTAAAATGGAGACAATAACAGCACCTCAATCCCAGGGTTATTGTGAGGATCAAATGAGATAACCTTGGTAAAGCATTTAGCACAGTGCCTGGCACATATAGGCACTATATAGACCAAGATGATGATGATGATAATGATCATCATCATCATCATTCATAATTCCATGCTTACTAAGATTTGCACATGTAACCTACGGTTAAACTCCATCTAGAAAACAGGTTGGCTGGGCACATATTGTTTATTTTTTAATACATTTTGATACTTTGTTTTTACACTACCTACATTTCCCAATGTATCCCTCCCTCCATTTCTCTTCCAAAGGGACATCTCTTATAACAAAATATGTAAAAAGAGAAAACAAAATTTAGCAAAAGTAACCTTTATTTCTGCAAAGAAGTAGGTATGTGCTCTTCCCCTCCCCCCCCAAAAAAAGCAAAACACTAATAAATTATTAGTGCTTAGAGCTAGAGGCTCATGATGGAAGAGAAAATGAAACTTACATCAAAAAAATCAAAATGGAATTAGAAGGGCTAAGCAAGAAATCAAATATTCCTAAGTATGCAAAACTTTAAATTGGATATACTCATATAATTGTTTATATCCCCTCCCCCATCTGTTTGTTTGTTTAAAGCAAAAGATGTTGTATAGGGAAAAGGTTTTAGTATCATTTAAAAAATGTTAAAGCCCTATATGTAAATAATCCAAAAACTGACACAGGTAAAACAAAGTTACTATGTAATGAATAAAGAAAAAAATTTCTTCTTAGGGCTAATATTATTTTCATTATCTGAATAGGAATAAAAAGGTAAAGAAATTATGAAAATAAAAATTTCCCTCAACATTCCAGTAGAAGGAATGTAGTTTTTGATAGCACAAGTATAGACTATGTCAAACTGCCTACCATTTTCAGGAGAGGAGAGGGGAGAGAGGAAGAAAATTTGGAACTCAAAATCCTGTAAAAATGACTATTAAAAATTTTCTTGACACGTAAACTTGGAAAAAATAAAATAATATCAAACTTGAAAAAAGAAGGAATGTAATTTTGAGGGAGAAGAGGATAGTTCTTAGGAATATGCCTACAATTGATTTTTTTTACATCTCATCAAAAAAATGTACTAGGCCAATTATTTTTTCTTTAAAAAAGAAACAAAGAAAATAGTAAATGGGAAAATTGCAGAATGGGGGCGAGGCCTGCTATTATTTCACTCCAGAGCTCCCTAATATTGGCAATTTCTTTAGTAATTTTAATTTAGATCTAAACATTCAATACTTAGGCTAGGGAAAATAAATGGCAACTTAGCCAGAATAAAAAAAAATACATAATCTGCATATTCAGAGAATAAAACATAAAAGTAAAGATAATGGGGGAGGGGGAGATGGGGAGAAAATTTGGAACTCAAAATTTTATGGAAGTGAATGTTGAAAACTAAAAATAAATAAATAAATATTTTTTAAAGAGAAAAGAATGAAATAATAAAATAAAATGTAAATGGAGCACAAAGCAAAAAAAAAAAAAGATAATGAAATGTCAAACTAAATTGGAGCCCTAAGGTTAAGCTAACAAAAATTCATCAAGCAAGCTGCCCTTTGAAATGAATAAATCATGTTATCCACAGTATTACTAAGGATTGATGAATTACATTATTTTAAACTTCCTACTTAGTGTCTGAAGTACTTGAAAGCTAGGTCTAAGATTTTCAAAAAGGGAAAACAATGCAAATTTAAAACCAAAGCAGCTGCTTAATTCAGTTTGGACCTTACACTAGTATAAATCTAGAGAGCTAGTAGACTTTTGCAAGAAAACACTGATTCTCTTTTAATTTCAAGCAGCTTCTGTTAGTAAAACATCACCTCGAAAGAGCAAAGGTAAAAAGTGTTAGTGTGTGTATATTTATTATATGTGTATATTTATATATTTTTGTATGATTAAAAACAGTTCAAAGAAATATTAGCATATGCTGAATGTTTGTATTCTAACAATTTTAATACAGAAATTTAGTCCCTTGATTTGCTTTCTCCTCCTCCCAACTTTTAAATGCCCACTTAGGAAAGGTACCAAAATCAACAGCAAGAAGTCATAAGGGCTTCTCAAAGAAACAGCAATCTCCTTTTGTGTATATGTTATGATTAACACTCTAATTAGAGAACAAATGGAGATTCAGTTGTGGTAAAGGCCCCTCAAACCTTTAATAAGATCTAAAACCACACCAGCCCATCAGACAGACTAGGATGTGCTCAAACAGTACACATCTTCTGTAATTTGACAAACTGGGACAAATGGGTCTTACTAAAAAAACAAAGGATTTTCCAACAGATTCCTCTCTGTCTATAACAAGCCTACATGCTTAAAAAGGCAAGAAGAAGAAATATTTAACAAAAACAATACTGTACTGAATCCTAGAAACTGTTACGGCCCAATTTACCAGGCAAGTTCATTCCAAAGGCAAATCTGTTGAACTCACTTTTGGTTACTTCAAATAACAATTAATTCAAAGCTCAAAATGATGTACATCAAAATATATGTTGATTTCATGTGCAAATAAATTCTAATTCCTGAATTTTTTAACTGCTCCTTTTGATATTAAATCTAAAGTGCCAGAAGAGTGTAAGAGGGTTTCATTTAATTACTTACAACGACCTTGTACAGGTCACTATGCCTCATGAGCATCTTCCACCTCTAACATAGTAGGACTGTGTGTGACTCTTGGAATAAATCTTAACAATACTCTAAAATCCTAACCATCTTGAAACATATGTTTTACCGAAACACACAATAAAGACATTTTATGCCAAAATTCCAAAAGGGTATGCATTTTAAAAATTAAAAAGCCATGCCATAAACAAAATTATAGAATGGAAGGATCTATCTTTTACAATTACGAATAAAGATTTGTCAAACAAAAAATAAAAGAAAATCATATTACAATCACAATTTTATTGTTTCTAATTTAACATTTTATTTTTCCCCAATTACATGTAAAAACAATTTTTAACAATTTTTTTCATTTTTGAATTCCAAATTCTCTCCCTCCCTTTCTCTCCTCCACTCCTCATTGAGAAGGAAAGAATTTTATACAAGTTATACATGTGCAATCATGCAAAACATAACAATTATATTAATCTTTTAAAGCTTTTGGACACCCCAAAAAAAGCACTGATGCTAAAATCAGAAGATAAGACTTGGGGGAAAAATCTTTGCATTAAATAGCTGATAAATGTCTAGCTTAATAAAGGCTTGAAGTATGTTAAGATATATTACAATTTTCAAGCCAAAAAATAACTATCACAAAAATTAGAATAACCATGAAGTATCCCCTCATATCCATCAAACTAGCAAAGATGTTAAAATATGGGAATCTCTGTCCACTGAATCAGGGAAGGTAGAACTGTGAATGGTTCAACTGCTCCGGAAAATAATTTGTAATTATGCAAGAAAAGTTCCTAATTGTTCATACCCTTTGCCCTAGCCATCTCAATATCAGATCCATCAATACTACCAAAACTATGCCTCCAAGGAGGTTATAAAAACAAAAAACAAAATCAAACGCATAAAAGTATTCATAGAACTATCATTTGTAAAGACAAAATAGGTAAAAACCAAGAAAAAACCCAATGATTGTGGAATGACAGAACAATTTATGGAAGATGAACATAACGGCATATACATATATACGGTGTATACATATGCCATAAGACATTATGAATATGAAGAATTTAGAGGAAATACGGAAAGCCTTGTACATATACATACTAACTGCAACAGTGTAAATAAACTCAAAATGAAGATGAAGCAAAACTCTGGTCAAGTATAACCCTCAATGTTTGTACCATAATTGCAAAATGAGTCCTCCTTTGCTGTTAAAAAAAAAATCAATAAAATTACTTCCATGAAATATGCTTTGCAAAGAGAATTGTTTGGAAGTATCTACTGTCAAAATAAATGTATGAATAATTTTTAAAAATAAAAACAATGAAATACAGCAGAGAATTCTCTCCCCTTATAATCAGGAAAACTATATTTTCAGAAATAATGAATGAATGCACAATAATTTTTTACCTTATTCACTATCTTTTTCTGGCATAAAGAGATAAAAGAAAGCCCTACACAGAATATTTATTAAATGCTTGCTGCCAGGAAATCACAGAATTTAGAGCTGGAAGACATCAAAGATCAAGTTATTTCTTCTATAATAAAACTGTTTAACTCCAATTACCTATGAAAATCTAAGTATATTTTGGGTGGAAACTGCTTACTATTACATAGTCTAGGTATTTAGCAAGGAAGATAAAAAGTGATCAAAATAGTGATTGTTCCCAAGTCCAATGTACTATGTAGTCTAAAAACCCACTACAATTCTGATATATTTATGTAAATGTAATTCTGGCACGATCCAAGTAACAATAATCAAGTAGTTTATTGTTAAACTCCCACTAAGACTAACTCAGCTTGCTCTAGTCTCATTTTATACCATTCAAATGCACATTTAAGAAGCTTAATTAAAGGTTTACCACACTTAGGATTCCAAGCTAGGTCACAAAAGCACTCAGTTAAGCTGGTCAGTCCTCCTGAAAACTACTACAGGGGATTTTGAGTAATGCACTGGTCTTTCCTTTTTCCAAAATTCCTTTTAAACTAGTAAACTGGTTATATGGTAGAAATGCACCTTTCAAAATTAACTTTTTCTTATGGAAAAACATCTATTCTCAGAACATTCAAGTAAAATCTCAAGGAACACCAATTTCCAAAATATTTTGCCTTATTAATACCAACTTAATACACCTTCAGAACACTTTTTTTTTATCCTTTCAAATAAACTTGGTCTAGATTTACATAAACATATAACGTTAAAATAGACTATTAACAATTCTTACCTGTTTGGCAGAACTAAATACAGATTTCACCAACATTTTCACAAATTACTAAACACCTCAACTTCTAGAAAGCACAATAAACAACATACTTCCCCAAAAAAGCATAAATTTTCAAAGGAATAGATTCTCAGCAATATGCTCCACACCAAAAATGTATAGAAGAGTAAAGTATTCAACAGGGTCAACAAAACAGAGCATTTAAAATCTGTTCCTACTCTTGCATTTGTTCTACCAAATGGCATCCCAAATGGAAGTGTTAATCGTTTTTCCTTTCAAGTTTCAGCACTTGTTACTTCCACCTCAGTAACGTTCATTTACGTTTTCTTTTATTGCACTTCAGTCTTTAAAACATAAAAACCACTGATAACCACTACTATGCTATAGAAAATACTGACAACTTTTACAATAAGAGCTTGAAGTAGCTTTTCATTCCACAACTTTCTACCCAGGGTAAGTTTATCAAGAAAAAATGTCACACAGCATTCAAGACTGAAGCAGAAGAAGCAGGTTTTTGCATCAGATAAATATGAAAACCTCAGATACAAAAATTACTCCAAATTCAGCAGTGAGAATAAAATGCAGAACAGGAACCGTATAGTACAACTGTGACAGTTGTTATTTTTCACTTTCTCTAGCAGAGAAAACAAGGGTTTGCGGAGTTAAGATCAAAGTGTGCTTAGAAAGGTGATCTGATCTCTCACCTTCATTTTACAGATAAGGAAACTGAGGCTTGGAGAGGTTACGAGATTTGTCTAAGATCCCACAGTGACCCCGCAGAGTCAGTCATCTGACTGATTCCGAATCCAAAGCCCTTTCCACAGCACCCCTCTACATTAAGTGGATTTGCTAAACACCAATCGTTAGGGTCGTAAGAAAAACACATGCATCACATCATTTTGTGCACATCTGATAGCTTTCAACTTGAAGAAGCAGACAGGCGTTCATCTTCAGAACATGAGGGGCGGGCAGGGAAGGCTTTCCGAATTTGCAAATACCGAGAGATACCGAGCTGGACAGGTTTACTGGGGCCGGGAAGGACGGCAGAGGACCAGCCTAAGCCTCCTCTAACCCCTCCTCCTTAGATACACACACACACAAAACAGAGGCAGTAGTAAAATCATGGCACACACAGCCCATAGTAAAACCACGCTCTCTCTCTCTCTCTCTATATATATACACACACACACACACCCCGTAGCGCGCAGTTCGGCCACGCTCTCCCCCCCCCCCGCTATCTCAGCGGTCCGGCCATGCCCCCCGCCGGTCTTCACTTCCCCCCCCACCCCGTCTCCGTCGCTCAGGCGCAGCCCCGTCCCCGTCCCTTCCTCGGCCCCTTAGCGGGGGACGCAGACTCCCGGGCCGGGCCCCGCAGGCAGGTCCCCGGGGAGTGCGGGAGCTGGTGGGTGGGGCGGGGAGGCCGGCCTCCCGGCTCGGGGTCCGGGGCGCCCTCACCTGCGGGCCCCGGGGGCGGGGGCGGCGGCGGCTGCCCGTCCTCCCCGAAGATGAGCTTGAAGTCGAACTCGTCGTGGGCGCCGCAGTTTGCAGTAGTCATCGGCGTGGCCGGGGACTCGCGGCGGCGGCAGCAGCGGCGGTGGCGGCGCCTCCTTCTCCTCAGGCGGCGGAGGCTCGGCTCGGCTCGGCTGCGCCTCAGCTCCGCTTCATACCTGGCTCCGCCGCAAACTTCCCGGCCTCGTCCCGGCCTCCGGCCTGCTGCCTGTCAGCGCAAGGGAGTGAGGGAGCAAGTGAGCGCGGCCGCCCCTCAGCTGGGCCGCCTCCGCCTCCAACCGCCACCCGCCCCCCAACCACCGCCTACACCCGCCGCCGCCGCCGCCGCCGCCGCCGCCGGGAGAGCCCCCGCCCCTCCAGCCCCGCGTCAGCGCGCGCACGGCTGGGGGCGGGGGAGGGCGCCCCTGCTCCGCCCATCCCATTGGCCGCTGGTGCGGCGTTCGGGCCCCTCAAGCCCCGCCCTCTTTCCCTGCTCTTCACTGAACCCGCGTGACTCGAGGCGCCCGAGGGGCAAGGGACAGTGGGGGAAAGAGGAAGGGGAAGGGGGGGAAACGAAAGGAGGAAACCATGTGATCCCAAAGTCGTAGAGACAGCGCGACCTGCCGGGAGTTGTAGTTCTGAGCCTGAGGAGGTCCCGTGGAGAACCGTCGTACTCAGTGTCTCCGCCTACCTAATCCCCAAGTCTGAAAGGCTCTGAAGCGGCGAGGAGAACAAATCCTCTCCTAACTCCGGGAGAACTGAGAGAAGAGAAGTAAACTGCCCCTTATTGGAGGCAGAGTCCGCAAACTACCAATGGGAGAAGAGGACACGCCTTATTGGGTGGGCAGCCTGCTCTTGATTGGACGAAGCGGGATATGGGCAGAACTAAGGGAGCACCGGGCTCTCGAGTGCGGACTGAGGCTGGTAGAGCCTCCTGGGTCCTATGAGCTGGGAAAGAAGAGTGGCCTCGGCCCCTAAGTTTGAATCTCGTCTCTCGCTGGTTTTGTGACCCTGTGAGATGTGGGGTTCTGGAGACTGTGGCTTTTCCCCTCCGTCCCGGGCTGCTTTTCACCCTTTGCATAACCCTGGCTTAGCCAATTAGAGGACAAAGACCCCCTGACGACACACAGAGAAAGGAAATCCTTTCATTCGTGTTGATCATTTCCAGTGTAAACTGTTTGCATGTTGTCTTGTCCGTTAGACTGTGAGCTCCCTGAGGGCAGGGACAGTTTTACCTCTCTTTGTATTCGTAGCGCTTAGCTGATGCCCAGCACACAGTAGGTGCTTTAATGGATGTTTTCTGCCTGCCTGACAGTACGCACGATGCCCTCTATGTGCCCTCAGGTAAATAAATAAATGTGCACCGTCACCCAATCCAGTTTGACATGAGCTGATGACCTACTCATCCCAGTCCCCTGCCAAGCACCCCCTCCTAACCCCCCCCCAAAGCCACCATTCAGTGGAGGTGGTCCCCAGATAGCAACCTCGCTAGGTTCCAGATTGAAACCACATTCTGGCAGCTGCCTGATACTTCCATCACCTTAGTTTTTGTTGGGGTTTCCCTCTCCCTCACTTCTAAGAATTCCCAGGAGTGGAAAGGACCCTGACTTTGGAGTCACACTTGCTCTGCACACTAGGGAGGGAGGCTACCTGGTTCGGTTGAAGGAGCGCTGAATTTGGAGTCCCGAGACCTAAGTTTTAATTCCAGCTCTGCCACTGCCTGGCCAAGTTATTTAACCTTTATGAAACTCAGAATGTTCATCTGTAAAATGGAAATAATATTGGCACTAGCTTCCATGTACAGGAAGGTAAGCAAGAATTATTGTTCCGGACTTCAAGGATTCATGATTCTATTGGTGTGGATATTCCTCCCCCCCACCCCCCACTCACCCATACAGATCACAGCCTCCCTTCCCCTTATTAGATGGCTGACCTTGGTGAGTCACCGTAGCCATGGTGATGAAGCCTCTCTACATTTATCAGTCAGTCAAGAAGCATTTATTGAGCACCTACTGTGTGCCAGCCCAACCAAGAAAGACAAAAACTCTCCCTGCCCTCAAGGAGCTTAAAATCTAACGGCGGAATGACAGCATGTCAACAACTACATACAAGATACATACAGGATAAACTGGAGATAATCTCAGAGGGAAGGTGTCAGAGTTAAGGGGGACTGGCAGAGGCTTGTTTATAGGAGGTAGACTTGATGGAAGTCACTGAAGCCAGGAGGCAGAGATGAGGTGGGAGAGTTCCAGCCAAGAAGGACTGCCAGTGAAAATGCCCAGAGCCAAGATGACCTACCTAGTTTGGTTCTCATATCAATGCCAGGCTTTGCTACTTAACTAAACATGTAAACTGTAGGTAAGTCCTGGGTCCCAGGGGTCCCCTCATCTGTAATTTGAAGGAGTTAGACCCAAGGTCTAAGGTTCCTGCAAGTTCTAAATCTTTGATTCTCTGGCTGATATACAACATACCACTGGCCTTAACAGCTCGGTAGGAACCCAACAATGTGCTCCATCCTTGGCCATAATCTTCAGAATAATTATGATAATTATAATTACTCTCCATGTCCCACATATACCACAGGACAGTGTCCAAGAGATCTAGGTCCCTTCTCTCTACCAGGAGAAATTTTCCCTTGCCTTTCTAGCTGATTTACTTGCCCTTGGGTGAATAAAACACCCTCAAGTAGCTGCTTCTGCAGCCCCTCCGCTTACACCAAATCCTAATGCTTTCTGACTCCTCACTCTTCTCAATTTCTTTTCTTTCATCATCTCAATCCCTTTTAACCCCCCTTTCAGTTTGTGCAATTAGCACCCCCTCCCAGCCCACACATTAGTCCATTCTCCTCTCAGCACAAACATTAGCATATATAAAACCACACATTTATATTTTATGACTTTATCTAAGAGAAACAGATCACCACAGCAACTCCTAGGAATTGAAAGGACAGCCAGCATAGTAGAGAGGAAAGATTCAGTCCACAAGCATTTATTAAGCACCTAATATGTGTTTAGGTGGCACAGTGGATAGAGTGCCAGGCCTACAGTCAGAAGACTCATCTTCCTGAGTTCAAATCCGGCCTCAGACACTTAGTAGCTGTGTGACCCTGGGCAAGTCTCTTGACCTTGTTTGCCTCAGTTTCCTTACCTATAAAATGACCTGGAGAAGGAAATAGCAAATCCCTCCAGTAGCTTTGCCAAGAAAACTCTAGATGGGGTCATGAAGATCGGACACGACTGAAAATGACTGAATGCCAATATGTGCCAAGCACTGTTCTAGGGGCTAAGAATACAAATATAAACATGGAACCAGACAGCAAATGTGGAGTCAAAGGTCTTGGGTTCAAGCTCCAAATCTGCTCCTTTCTCACTGGGTGACTTTGGACAAATCCCATTTCCTTCTCTGGGCCTCAGTTTGCTCCTCTGTAAAATGAGAGGGTTGGACCAGGGTTAGAGATAGAAATAGCACCGTACAGATCACTCATAGATAATCCATCTAGAGCTGGAATGGACCTTGGAAGTCATCTAGCTCAACCCTCTCATGTTACAAATGAGGAAACTGAGGCCCAGAAAGGTTTAAGGGCTTAGTTCAAGGTCCCACAGGGACTAAGTGGGAGTGATGGGATTTGAACCCAAGACCTAACACTCCAAATCCAGCACTCTTCTAGATGGAAAAATCAGTGAATCTATGAATTGTGAGGAATAGGCAGGCTTTCTCTACCCAACTCCTAGCCCCCTCCCACTAGTTCAGGCCCTTCTCAGAACCTGTCACATTGACCCTCAAGGATCAGAGTCAACTCTGTCTACTTGAGGCTTCCCTGAAATCCTGGGGCTTGGGAAGGACTCCTTTCCATGACCCTCAGGACTGGTGACCGAGGGCAATCTTACTGTCAGAAACCCTCCCAGGATCCTGGAGGATTTGTACCAGGGCTGACCACTTCAGGACCATCTGGGGTCACTGCAGACCATGTGACAAGCTAGAAATCAGGGGAAAGCAGGGAAAAAAGAGAGTTAAGGTGAGGACAAGCCTCTTGTTTATCTCCCTAAGGGTGAGTGGTCAGCAGCTTTCCTCTCCTCCCCCAGTGCCAGCATTTCCCACTCTACCTCTTGACTCTCCCTACTCCAGGTGGTGCTTGGAACAGCCTACGGAGGCCATAGGGACTGTGTCTCATTTTTATACATCGCCCTCAGAGCAGATAGCATGGCCCAATGTGGTGGAGTGTCTGCGTTATCTGGCCTCCAGTTCAAATTCCAGGGAGGGCACTAGCAGGGTGATCATGCAGCATAATCTCTCAGAGCCTCAGTTTCCTCATCTGCAAAATGGGGGGGTGGGGTAAAAATATTTGCCTTATCCAACACACAGGAGAGCTGTGAGAATAGCCCTTTGTAAAGTTCAAGGTGCTTAAATGTCAGCTGTCCTATCAGTGTGAATGGTTACCTGTGCCCATGGTGAGTGCTTAATGGGGTTTGGTGAATAGTGAGTTGAAATGGGTTTTGGGGTATTGAACCAAACTTTTTTTTCTTTTTTTTCTGAAGTCATTGCAGTAACCCTTTCCTCCAGGGCTGGCCCAAAGAAAGGGTCTCTCTGTCCCACCCCACCTCCCATCCTTACTGAAAAACAACCACTTTATAGAGGTCTTAAAGTGAGCCTCAGGCCTACCAAGCAGAGAGTAGCTGAGTTGTTACTCCCAATGTTCCCAAGGCCTTGCCTGGATCCCCAAGGAGCTCTCAGCTCCTCCTGGACAAAGAAACTAAACACTGCCTCAGGCCTGGAGCTCAGGACCAGGCTCACTACCCTGTGGGCCCTGGAGGCCTCTTGTCCTGGGGCCCTGGGAGCCCTTCCTGACATTTTAATTGCAGGAGAACTAATAACATATCTGGGCAGCCTGAAGCTCCCCACCCCATCCCCAATGGGTGGGTTCCCAGGGGTTCCTGGAAGAGGGAGCACAGGAGCATTCAGGAGGGGTGAGGTAAGGTCTGGCTTGTTTACTCACTCAAGAAAGAAATCTTCACCTTGCTTACAGGAAGGACTCTTGGGGCTTTTAGTCAGTCAGTCAACAAGCAATTCATTAAGCACTACTATTTGCCAGGCACCGTGCTAAGCACTTTACAATTATCATTTCATTTGGTCCTCAAGATAACCCTTTGAGGGAGATGCTATTATATTTTACAAATGAGGAAACTGAGGCAGGTGGCGGTTAAGTGATTTGCCCAGAATCACGCAGCTAGTTGGATTTGAACTCAGGTCTTCCTGACTCCAGGCCCGGTACTCTATGCTACCTTCAAAGAGGGAGGACTCTTTCCAGACAGAGTGATAAACTGGGCCCAGACACAACAGGACACTTCAGGGCCCGGCTCAGCATGACCTTCTATCACCAGCTTTCCCTCCCCCCCCCAATAATGGCATGTGGGGGGGCCCTGGGAGGAGGGAAACACATGACTCTCAGATTCCTTGTGATCCTCTCTTAATCCCTTTCTTACACCACCACCACCTCCAGGGGTAAGTAGGGCTGGGGGAGCCACACAGGGCACCTCCAGGTGTGAAGTGGTTGCTAAGTGAACCCAACTGCCACGAATAGCAGGTGTCCCAGAAACCTCCCCTGAGGGGCAGGTGTGAAGGGCCCCAGAGGGTGACACAATGGCAAAAGGGATCTGGATGGGGAGGGGAGGATGGAAGAGTAAGAAAGCTTTCAGACAGACTCTCAGAGCAATCAACACAAAAAAACAAAAACATGTGTGCCTGCTCCCCTCCATCCTTCAAGGGGCTTACTCCAGAATAAAACCCTCACCACCAAAGCAAAGAAAGCAGCTCCCAGGGCCGAAGATGGGGGAGGGGGCCCAGCTCTGTTCATCCCCCTGCCCCAGAGACTGGCAGGGCATCTTATCTGGAGACAGCTATGTCCCCTCAATCTGGTATCTGTTGCCTCTCCTTTCCCTTCTCCCAAACTTCCTCAGAAGAGCCTCTCTGGTCATCCACCACATGGGGTAGTATATATAGTACAGTTGGGGAAAGAACCCAAGATTGGGCCCAGAGTCCTGGATTCTAGTCCTGCTTCTTCCATTTACTGTAATCTCTTTAATTGAGGACAATTCACATCCCTTTTGGTGCCTTGGTTTTCTCATGTCCAAAATGAGGAGTTTGGACCAGAGGACCTCTAAGTTTCTCGGCAGCTATGAAATCCTATGAAATGATGACAATGGGTGACCCAGGACTTTAAGGGACCTCCCCAGGCCCCACAGATCCCAGGCGCTGAGGCCAGGGGATACCCCAGATTTGGAGGAGATGGCTACCTACTGACCAGGAAAGTCTAAGCCTCTTGCCATGAACTGAGAATGCTGTCGGTGAGGGACACCAAACCCATGCCTGGAGTGTCAGTGGGGATGTGTGCATGGGACCAGTAGTTTTCTCCATTTCCCCGCATTCCCCTATGCCCCCAAACACACAGACACACTTAGTGTCTTGAGGGCTGTGCGCACATTATCCCAGAGACAAGGATGTAGAAAGAATGAGAAGGCAACAGGGCTCAGTGGAAAGAGCACTTAAGGTATAGTTAGAGTTTAAATGCTAACTCTGTTACTCTCTTCATGACCTTGGGCATGCCATTTGCCTAGGTCTAGACAACCTCAGAGGATCCCTTCAACTCTAAATCTGAGATATTCACAGAGCCCGTGGCCAGGGTGGCATGGGAGGGAGGTGTGACCAACACTTCAATTCTAAAACACTTCTGCTGCTCTTTGATCTCATCCCTGCGCCCCCCCTCCCCAACAACACAGAGCACAGCACAAGCAAGCCTCCACAGGCTGGATGACTTCCATCCATGGTCTCCTGGAAATCCACCACCATTCGGAATTTCACACACTGCAGGCCTTCCTCCAGGTCTTGTAGCATTCCTAGGGCTTCTGATGGCCAGACTGGATTCCTGCCTCCTAATACCCTTTCTGGATCATCTTGCTTGACTCCAATTTTAAAATCTTTACATAAAAACATTCATTTATAACAGAAGTGAACAGTAAAAAACAGTGTTTATTTAAAAAGATCATGGTTTTTGGATTCATTTGCATGTTGAGACAGAGTACCATCCATGATTGGGTTCCTGATGTCCTTTGCTTTGTAAATTTATAAAAAGGGGAAGAGGAATAATTCAAATGTTTACAAAGCTTTAAGCTCCCTCAGAACTTTTGCCAGTGTGGAGGGGGAAAAAATTTAAATAAAAATAATATTATTTAAAAATTTTTTTTAAAAAACATGTACATCAGAAAGTAGTCATAGTCTACATTCTTAGTGAGTGCAGTTTCATTCCCCTTACCCTCCAAAAAACAGTTTATATCTTAATCCTTTATAGATACTCCCAACTTTAATAGGGATTGTCTGGAGAAAAATCTTACTGCGGCCAGAACCTTCAGTGAAGGTACTGTGGCACTTCAGCTTGGTATGCTGGCTCATATCAGTCTCTTGCTGATGGAGAAGCTTCCTGACTACCTTCCTACTTCCCCTTCCCCAAATTACCTTGTTTTTTATGAATGTATGCATGTCTATATTGTGTACACATGCACATGTATATATAACATACCTACATGTGCATAGATATACTGCATACATGTATGTATTTATATGTGATATATACATGTATCTGTTTATACAATATATATTCATTCATGTACACACATTCATTCTTGTATATACACATACACTATATATATAATATACATAGATATAGGTATATCCATGTATACATGTGTGCATATATGTATATCCATATATATCTGTGTGTGCAGTATGTATGTATATACACAATATAGTATATGTGTACATGCATGAATGAATGCGTGTATAATTCATTATACACGCATTCATTCATTCATGTATTTATATGTATTTGGGGGCCCACTGTCTTTTCCCATCATTCATTTCCAGGATGACCTCTCTTATACCATTTCTTGATTCCAAGTTTTCTTGAGGTAAAATTCTCCAGATGATTTTAAGCCCACCAAATATCTCTCTATTATCTCTGACCTCACTCACAATATCGATTCTCCGATGATCATGGTGTTCTGTGATTTGTAGCTGTGGGCGAATATTGGTGTTTAACAAAGAGATGGATTTTTGCAGCAAGGAGTTACTTTTGACTGTTAAAAATGTTGTGCAATTTCCCAAATGCAATCTAAGCTGCTCTTCCTTTTTCTTTCTAGGCCCATCTGTAGTGGGAATGCAAGGTATGTGCACTGGCCGACTAGGCCCACCTCATGTCACAGCCTGGTCACAGATCTCAGTAATTTCCTTAACTTCCAAGGGGCAGATGTGAGAGTCACAGCAGGATAAAAAAAATCACAGAATTTTCAGAGCTGGAAAGAACCATGAAATCAGTTAGTACAACCCCTTAATTTTACAGATTCAAACACTTTCAATTCATCAAGCATTTATTGAGTACCTCTGGGGCCATCTTCAGTTGTCCTGATCTATATCTGGCCACTAGACCCAGATGACTCCTAAGGAAAAAGTGAGGCTGGTGACTTTGCACAGACCTTCCTCACTTAAATGCAGTTCACTTGCAAGTCATGGCATCACCTCCCTGATGTCATGGTCCTCTTCGGGAAGGAAGGACAAACAGCAACAGTGATAATGAAGCTCCTCAGAATTAGGGTTAGGATCAGGAACTATAACTGGGCTTGAAGGTACAAAAACAAAAATGAAATAATCCTGCCCACACGGAACTTAATCTACTGAGAGGAAACAATTATAAAGAGATTAGCAAATACAAAAACATATGAAAAATTATGTGAAGAAATTAGAAAGGGAGGAGCACTAACCCCTCATGAAAGGTCTCTTGAACTGAACTCAGAAAGATGAGGAAACATCCCCCCAAAAAGGAAAAGGACTTGACTCCAAATCATTAAATATCCTGTCTTCCTCCAAATACTTTTTATCATCCATAAAATAAGGAGGTTAGATTTGATGATCCGTAAGATCCCTCCAGTTATATATTTTATGATGCTATGATTCTTCACTGTATTCAATAATCCCAGATGTCAGATTCCATTGAATTGTCCCTTCAGGCCCCCTCCCCAATTCCTTACTTCTTTAATTTGGGGCAGCCATCCCTTACCTCCCTCTTCTGGTCCCCAGCCCTTCTAATCTCTAACCCCCTCCCCAGGCTGGTCATGCCTCCACGCCCATTTGTGCCTCATTGGTAACATGACCCCCAAGGCTTCAGGGAGCTCTGAAAGACTCACTTCCCATAAACCTTTAACAATACCTTTGGGTGCTTCCTCCCACCCCTTTTCTGACCCGCCCCCCCCAACACAGCTGTTTCATTGTATTTCCTGCCTCTCTCTCCTGTTAGAGACAAAGTCAGCCTTTGACTGCCCTATCCCCAGACATGACTTCACCCTCTCATGCTTGGCTGAGGGGATTTCTATGCTGCCCTTCTCTGCCCGGTACCCCAGCTAGCCACAGTAAGAATCTGGGAGGCAGTTTAGTAGGTCAGCTGGCCCAGGTTATTGTCTCCAGGGTCCCTTGCTCTGCATTGATTCTCCTTTCTTCTTCCAAGGCCAGGGATCCAGCCAGAGTTTTCAGAGGAGTGTGGATGGGAGTGGGAGGCAGGAGAGAGAGAGAGACAGACCCAGTAGAAATTGTCTGGGTGGTTTGAAAAATACCATCGTCAAGCACACTCCTCACCAATTGCCCCTGTGACCTTGGGCGAGTCACTTTGCCTGTTTGGGCCTCAGTTTCCTCTTCTGTAAAATGCAGAGGTTGGAGTAGATAGTCTTGAAGATTTCCTCTACTCTGGAATTCTGTGTTCCAAGGTCACTTCCAGCTCTAATGTTTGCCCATCACCTAAAGTCATACTTTTTGTCTCCTGCACACACCATGTTAATTAATGTTCTTTCAATCAATCAACAAATATTTGGTGCCTGCTATGTGCCAAGTGCTGTGCCAGGCACAGAAGAAACATCTCTACCCCCAATGAGTTTCCATTCTAATGGGGGAGGCAACAAATATATATAAAAAATATAGATGACCATTAGAGACAACCCAGCTGAACTGTCAACATTCCCCTCCAAACAACTTTAACATAACAACACAAATCAAATTTTGGAGCAGCAGAGCCAACACAAGGTCGGAGAAGACATTTTTCTGCCCCTAAGAAAATTTAGGAGGTCAGGAAGAGAAGTCCAGATGGGAGTGGAAGCCTGTCCAGAACCCACACATGCAGGGGCAGTCAGAGCAGATTCAGGAGCTCTCAGCCCAGAGATGGAGAGGGGGTCACAGAGAAGAACGGGGTCAGATAACTAGTCAGAAAGAGATTACAGGGGACCCTTTGGCTAGAACTATGTTTAACTGGCTCTGACTGACAACTCTGCTGCCCACACACAGTTCTAAGTCACAGTTCCAGGGCAGAGAGATGAGCTATGGGTTGGTCTTAAGGGATCTGGGGCCCTGGTCACAGTTCCAGGGCCAAGAGCTTGTTCAGACACAGAGAACAGTGATCACACTTCTTGGGTAATACCACCTTAGAAGCACCAAAAACTTGCAGACCCCCAGAACTAGCTCTGCAAACAGCAGCACAAAAACACCTGAAACTTGGGACAGTACCTCCTCACCTCAGGTGAGCACAGCCCAACTTAAATATAAAGTTCAAAGTCAAGAAATATGCTGGAAAATAATCAAAAAAAGAATTTGACCATAAAAAGCTACTACAGAAGCAGGGAAGACCAAAACATAAACTCAGAAGAAGAGAACAATGTGAAAAGACCTGCAAACAAAGTCTCAAAGAAAAATGTTAACTGTACCCAAATCCAACAAGAATTCCTGAAAGAGTGATAGAGATAAAAGTGGTAGAGGAAAAATTGGGAAAAGAAATGAGAGGGACACAAGAAAATTATAAAAAGAGAATTAACAGCTTGGTAAAAGAGATACCAAAAATACTGAAACAAATAACACCTTCATAAACAACATAGAAAAAAAAAAAGAAACAACATCGGCCTAATGGTAAAAGAGGCACAAAAATTCACTGAAGAGAAGAACTCTTTAAAAAATGGAATTGGACAAATGGAAAAAGAGGTACAAAATCTGACTGAGGAAAATAATTACTTAAAAATTAGAAGTCAGTTATTGGAAGCTAATGACTCCGGGAGACATCAAGAAACAATAAAACAAAGTCAAAAGAATGAAAAAAATAGAAGAGACCAAAAATAGAAGAGAGAAGATATGAAACGTCTAATCAAAAGAACAAATGATCTGGAAAACAGATTGAGGAGAGATAATTTAAGAATTATGGACCATCTGAAAGCCATGATCAAAGAGAGAGCCTGGACCTAACATTTTTAAAACTATCAAGGAAAACTGTTCCAGTATCTTAGATCCAGAGTGTAAAATACAGGAAATAATCCACTGATCAACTCTTAAAAGAAATTCCAAAATGAAAACTCCCAGGAATATTATTGCCAAATTACAGAGCTCCCAGGTCAAAAAGAAAATACTTCAAGTAGCCAGAAAGAAACAATTTAAATATCATGGAGCTACAGTCAGAATTGCACAAGCTTTAGTGGCTTCCATGTTAAAGAAGTGGAGAGCCTGGAATATGATATTCTAGAAGTCAAAAGAACTAGGACTACAGCCAAGAATCACCAACCTAGCAAAATTGAATATAATCCTTCAGGGGGAGAAGTAGATATTCAATGAACTAGAGGACTTTCAGGAATTTCTGTTGAAAAGACCAGAGCAGAATAGAAATTTTTTTTTTTTGGCTAGGCAATAGAATTAAATGATTTGCCCAGGGTCACACAGCTAGTAAGTATCAAGTGTCTGAGGCCATCTTTGAACTCAGGTCCTTCTGACTCCAAGGTTTGAGCTCTATCCACTGTGCCACCTAGCTGCCCCCCAGAAACGAAATTTTGATTTTCAAATACAAGACTTAAGAGAAGCATAAAAAGGTAAATATGAAAAGAGTAATCATGAAGTGTCTCAATATAGTTAATAGTTATCCCTATATGGGAAGATGATACATGTAACTTCTAACAACTTTATCATTATTAGGGCAGTTAAAAGGAGTTTACATAGACAGAAGGCATGGGTGTGAGTTGATTATGTTGGAATAATCTCCAAAAAAAAAAAGAAGAGGTGAGAAAGAGGGATGTAGTGGGAGAAAGGGGAAGGGAGAGGTAGAATGGAGAAAATTTTCTCACATAAAAGAGGCATGCCAGGAAGAGCTTTTACCATGGAGGGGGAAATGGGGTGGGGTGGCAGGCATGCTTGAACCTCACTCTCATCTGAATTGGTTCAAAGAAGGAAGAATATATATATACACATTTCGTTGTGTATAGAAATGTAACTTACCCAGTAGTGAAATATAGAAGGGGAACAGGATAAGAGATGGAAGTAGGAGGGATGATAAAAGGGTTGACAGATTAAGAGAAGTGATAGTTAGAGGTAAAATGGACTTTGAGGAGGGGCAGTATAAAAAAGAGGGAGAAAAGAAGAAACAGAAGAAAATGAGATTGAGGGAAATACATAGTAATTACAGCTGTGAATGTGAATGGGATGAATTCACCCACAAAATGGAAGCAGCAGAATGGATTAGAAACCAAACAATAATATGTTGCTTATAAGACAGACACACTTGAAACACAGATACATAGAGTTAAAATAAAGGTTAGAGGGGCAGCTAGGTGGCACAGTGAATAGAATACCAGCCCTAGACTCAGGAGGACCTGAATTCAAATTTGGCCTCAGACACTTGACATTTAGTGGCTGTATGACCCTGGGCAAGTCACTTAACCCCACTGCCTAGCCAAAAAATAAATAAATAAATAAATAAAGGCTGGTGCAGAATCTGATATGCTTTAGCTGAATGGAAAAAAAAAAAGGCAGGGTAGCAATCATGATCCCAGACAAAGCAAAAGCAAAAATACACCTAATTAAATGGGATAATCAGGGAAACAACATTTTGCTAAAAGGTACCATAGATAATGAAGTAATATCAAAAAATTTTACACAACCTTTCTCTGATAAAGACCTCATTTCTCAAATATATAGGGAACTGAGTCAAATTTATAAAAATAAGAGCCATTCCTCAACTGATAAATGGTCAAAGGATATGAACAGACAGTTTTTAGAAGAAGAAACAAAGCTATCTATACCCATATAAAAAAATGCTCTAAATCAGTATTGACTAGAGAAAGGCAAATTAAAACACCTCTGAAATACCACCTCATGCCTATCAGAAATGGCAAATGCTGGAGGGAATGGAGGAGAAAATAGGTACCCTAATGAAATGTCGGTGGAGTTGTGAACCGATCCAACCATTCCGGAGAACAATTTGAAACGAGGCCCAAATGGCTGCTTGACCCAACAATAGCACTGCTAGGTCTGAATCACAAAGAGATCAAAGAAAAAGGAAAACCACCGATAGGCACAAAAATATTTATAGCGGCTCTATAAAGAACTGGAAATCAAGTGGATGTTCATCCATTGGGAAATGGCTGAACAAGGCATATGACTGTGATGGAGTACTATTGTGATATAAGAAATGAAGAGAGCTTCTCAATGGAGGGAGGGAAGGGAGGGAGAGAGTTTTGAACTCAAAATTTGAAAAAAAACAATGTTAAGATTGTTTTTACCTGTAATTAGGAAAAATAAAATATTAAATAAGCTTTAAAAAAAAGAAAAGAAATGAGGAAAGTGGTGGTTCAGAAAAACAGGGCAAGACCTATATGAACTGAGACAAAGTGAAGTGAGAAAAACCAGGAGATCACTGTTCATGGTAACGGCAATGTTATAATGATGATCAACTGTGAAAGACAGTTACTCTGATCCATCCAATGATCCAAGACTATTCCAAAGAACTCATGATAAAAACTGTTCTGAAGTCACAAGACCTGGGTTTAAGTCCCATTTCTGATATGGAATTTGTATGACACTGGGTAAATCACAACATTTCTGGGCCTCAGTTTTCCTATCTATAAAATAAATGGGGTTATTAATAATAAATGCTAATACTTATATAAGGCTTTATGTTTGCAAAGCACTTTACAGATCTCATCTGATTTCCCAATGACCCACTAAAGTACCTTATAATCCTCATTTTACAGATAGAGGAAACTGAGGCCCAGAGAAGTTAAATTATTTGCTTAGGGTCCCACAGCTAGTGAGTTACTGAGGCAGAATTTGAATGCAGGCCTTCCTAGGTGCGTAGAGAGGCTGAAACAGCTGCTCTGGAGTGCTTAGAGCTTGGTCCAACATCAAAACACCAAAGTTACATACTGCATCTTGGGATATTGCCAGTTGTCTTGACTTTTCTCCTTGCCACTGACCTTCCATGACTCTGGAAGAGAGTGAGGATAATGACTTTGCACAGCTCCACCTCACTTAAATCCAACTGGGAGGAAGTCAAGATGTCACCAATTATGTCAGGATGTCATTAGTACTCTTCAAAAATGGAGGACAAACAATAATGGCTGAGTGCTGGAGAGACAAATACAAAAAAAGAAAGACAGTCCCTACCCTCAAGGAGTTTACAATATAATGGGGGAGAGGGGAGATAATGCACGAAAGGAAGTCAGAAAACAGGGGGTGGGGAGGAGAGGTGCCCAACTAGGAGACTTAGTGAAAAGTCACAGAAGTCCCCAAGTAGTTCGGTGAAAACGCCACCTCCTTCTAAAGCCCTTCCTCATTCTCCCTCATCAACTGTGATTTCTCCCTCAATCCCCACGGTACTTTGTACCTCTCTTGGGACACTTATCACATTCCCCTTTATACTGTAGTTATTGATATACTGTCTTATCTCTCCTAGATTCGAATCTCTAAGAGGGAAAGGGACTCTGTCTTCTCCATATGCAGTATCTCCCCTAAGATCAGCACACGGTAGGAATCATAGGGTCATAGGACATAAAATTAGAGAAGACCTTTAGGTTATGGAACATCAGAGCTGGAAGGAGCTTTTGAATATAGAACATCAGAGTAGGAAGGGACTCTGGATAGAATGCTGAGCCTGGAGTCAGGAAGACCTGGGTTCAAATCCAGCATGAGACACCTAATGGCAGTTTTAACCCTGGACAGAACTTAACCTCTTTCTGCCTCATTTTCCCCAGCTGTGAAATGGGGGATCAGGGAACAGGAAATAAGCACTTATATGTGCTAGGCACTGTGCTAGGCATTTTGTACAAATATTTTCTCATTTGAAATTTGAAATGGGGATGAGAATAGCACCCACTCCACAGAGTTGTCTTGAGGACCAAATGAGATAATATTTGTAAAGCACACAGTACCTGGCACATAGCAGTCACTTAATTAATGCTTCCTTCCTTCCTTCCTTCCTTCCTTCCTTCCTTCCTTCCTTCCTTCCTTCCTTCCTTCCTTCCTTATGTCCTACCTTCTGCAAGAAGCCTTTCCCAGTCCTCATGTTCAGTACTTTTTCTTTGCTTATTATCTCCCATTATTCTGTCTATACTTTCTTTGTACATAACCGTTTGCATGCTGTCTCCTCGATTAGATAGTAAGCTTCTTCACATTCTTTATATCCCAGAGAGCAGCCTAATGCCCAACACATAGTAGATGCTTAGAAGATAAAGGCTAGTGGACTAAGAGAAATGGGGGATACGAGGCAGCTGAATTAGCTCAGCCTTCCAGATCTCTGGACAGATGGACAAGCAACCCTATTCAGGTCATGCTGGGGATGAATTCACCCCAAGTCATTTCCCAGGACTGGTACCATCTGTGTGCTTCAGACATATGAACTCTTCTCCCTGACCTCCAGGCCTGATTCGTGACATCTTTCCTTGCCATAATCCTCCTAGTCTCATCTCTCAGCCCCAGGATGCTAAGCCTCAGTCTCTTTCTCTCTCTGACTCAGACTTAGGGCAGAGATAGGTAGGTGAAGGACAGGTCCCTGGAAAGGTCATGTTTCGCCATCAGCCTGACTGGGAGGGAGAGTGACAGGGAGAATTTCAGTAGGTATTTCAAGACTTCTTCCCCTTCTAAAGGGCACAGAGAGAAGTGGGAGAATGGAGTGAGGCAGGGTGAAGAGGGTGGCTCTGATTGAGGATGGAACACATGCATTGGGGGTGGAAGGAGTAAGGTGCATTTCACCCAGTGTATCTGGGCTCTCACTCCTCTGAGTGACCAACCACACAGCCTCAAGATAAAAGTTTGAGGGCAAAGTGAGGGAGGTCAGCAGCTCACAAGAAAACAAAGCCACTTTTTATTAGCAATTCCGTGTGTTGGAATGACGGGAGGAGGAGGGAGGAAGGCAGCCTCATCTCCAGTCTGACCTCATCCTCTTCCCATCCCTCCCTGTCCCCAGTGCTTAATCAGCCTCTTCCCTGGGTGCTTTGATGGTGTAATAGGACTGATGACACACCAAGGGCATGGAGGTTGGTTTTGAAGGAGGGCTAGGGTGCCTCTCCAGGAGAATCACAGATTTAGAGCTGGAACAGCCCTCAGAGACCATTTCATACAATGCCTCCCTATTCAGAGGAATGAGCTGAGGCCCAAAGAGGTTATTCAATTTGCCCAAATTCGCACAGGTAAAAAGTAGGAGATTTGGGATTTGAGCCCAGGTTTCCTGACTCCAAAGCCAGTGTGTTCTGTTTAGTATCTCATGACACATTCTGATAGATCTGTAAGCTCAACTCATCAATCAATAAGCATTTATTAAACACCTTCTATGTGTCAGTCACCCTGTCAAGTTGTTGTTGTTTGTCCTTCACTTTCTTTTTTTTGTTTGTTTGTTTGCTTGTTTTGGTTTTTTTTGGCTAGGCAATGGGGTTAAGTGACTTGCCCAGGGTCACACAGCTAGTAGGTTGTCTTGACTTGCTCGTGATTTGAATGTTAAGTGAAGCACGTTGTACAAAGTAGTCAGTCTTACTCTCTCTTCCAGAGTCATTGAAGGCCAGTGGCAAGAAAAAAAGTCAAGACAACTGGAGATGTCCCAGGATGCAGCGAATGACCTTGGTGTCTCTGATGTCTGACCAAGCTCTCCACAGGAGCTTCAGCTCCTTCACAGCCATTGGAACAAATTGTTCTCATCCACCAGGGGAAGTCTTCACATGCTTGGGTACATACCTCTCCAACTCACTGATGGGTTTGAGGCCTGGTGGTCACCTTCAACTTGGTTCAGCCCATTTGCCACAACGGTTTCCTGGGGTGTGGTCGCTGCGCATGCTACAGCTTCTTGGAGCCACAGGCGAGAGCTGGGTGAAGGTGGACATCAAAGGTGGATGAACAGCCCTGAAAAGGGCTCAGCAAACCCCTACACTAGAGATGCTGTTCCTCCCTAAACACCCCATACACCCTTGTTAGGAACCAAACACACAAAGACAAAAACATGAGACCAGCCCTGTTTTCCAGAAGCTCATATTCTATATTGTTATTGTGGGCGCTTTTTTTTTGCCAATGTAGAAGAACTGACACATGTCTTTTCATTTTCTGCTGTTCTTCTCTATGTCTTTTCATGAATCTTTCAATCAAGGTCTATCTAAAGGCCCGTTAAAGAAAAACAATAAAAATAATGGACATTTATGAGTTTATGGAATCTCAGAATTGGAAGCAACCTCAGATGACCTCTGCGTATCTAGTGATGCTCTAGTCCAATCAGTATCTGAGCAGAAATCCCCTTTGCAGTTCCTTGACAAGTAGTTGGTGAAACTTTGTTTGAAGATCTCCATTGAAAAGGAATTCACCTCAAGACTATACAAGGTAGCACATTCTATTTCTGGATGGTTCTGTTAGGAAGCTAATCACTGGGCCAACCAGTGACATAAGGAGATAATAACTGTACTGGGGAATGATATTGGGGATAACTTACCAGAAATGAGGGCTCAGGCCAATAGCATTAAAACAATCACACCCTGATCCCTTGGAGTTATTCCTAGTGCCCTATGGGGGAAAAGTAATCTAGGGACCTGACTTGCCCCCACCCCAGCCCATCCCAGAACAGTATATATGGTCTACAGAATGGAAGAATCTTGAGTGCAGAGACTCTCTTTTTCGTACGTATGTCCTCAGAACTTTGTACAGCGCCTCACACATAGCAAATGCTTTATAATTCATTCATTCATTCACTCAATTAGAGGATTCATTAGTTAAATGTAAAAGATATTTAATGACACAGCATAGTAAAATAAATGACAAGGAAAATATCTCCTTCCATCCCCTCACTCCCAACTTTATACTTTCTGAACTCAACGGCCTTCAAGGTCCTAATTTCCACACTCCTGCTGGAAAAGAAAACAGAGGGGAGGAACAGGTGTGACTAGGGAATATGTGTGGGATAGGGCAACTTATACTCCAATGGCTACATTCCAATAGCGTACTGGAGTTAGCTCAAACTAGTTTTAGAGAGCTGATTGTTAAATTTTCAATGTGAGCATTTACACCTTAGAAATCAGCAAATGCTACAAATTGGGGCTAAATTTATTGTTTTGTTGATTTTCTAGGCTTAGGAAAGTAATGGTGAAAATTTTAATGATGCAGATTAAACTTAAAAGTATGTTGTGCATTCATTTTTTCCCCTTTCAGACAGCTGGTTGTTAAACATTTAAGCACACATCCCTGGCTATATCCTAGCTGGTATCCCTCTGTGTCTCAGATTGTTGCTTGCTGCTGCCCTGAAGGAATGTCACTGCTCCTCTGCACGTGTTATTGACTCGAAGGCTCCTGCACTGTGAGTTGGTTGTGTCCACCGTCAGGAGATTCTCTCCACTGCATCCTCACCTGCTTTTGTTGTACAGCACTGTCATCTACACTGGGTCCTCACTGGGCTGCTCTCTTCCCTCGGCTGCACGCTCAGGATTTTCTCTGTCATTCAGAGAAGAAACTTCTTTACCTTCCCTGCAAGTTCACTTTGCTTCTGAACTTCTCACATAGGAGGTACTTTGTCCCTGGGACCACTGCCTCTGACTCGCTGCTTCTTCTCAGAAACTCCATTTTAAGGACTCCCAGGCCAGCCACTTTTTCATTCCTCTCCAGGCTTCTCTCCTGACTTTCTCTGGACTTTCTCTGCCCTCCATCCCTCTTTTCAGCTTACTTCAATATGTTGTCTTCCCTTATTAGAACATAAGCTCCCTGAGGGAAGAGACTGTCTTTTGATTGTGCCTAGAATACAGTAAGTACTTAATAAATGCTCCCTAAGTTGATTTTTCTCAGATCCTCAATTGCTCTCTATTACCAACCCATGCTCTTTGGATGAGCTGAAGGTGCTATGTGGCCTCTTCCCAAAGGAAGCAGTCTCAGCTCATTTTACCTAGAAGACTATTTCATTTCTTTCTGTGAGGCAGGCCCACAGGCACACCCAGCCAGCCAACAAGTCATTTGGGCCTGGATTACATCTGACTCCCTTGTTTTTGCCTCAAACTCCTCCTTAAACTTTGTCTGCTCTTTGGAATATAATAAGAAAACTTCTTTCAATTACTATCAAGTCCCTGGTCTTTATCTAGATCTATACAAATCAATCCAGGAGTTGTAGTTAGCAAGACTGGGTTAATCAGGGTAGAGCTAGTGCTTTTTTTTTTTTCTCTCTCCTGTATTCTTGGTATCAACAAAATTCCTGCTTTCCCTACACTGGCCATGGAAGGGGGAAGGGAACAAACATTTATTAAGTACCTACTATATGCTAGGCTCTTTGCTAAGTGACAATATATCTTATTTGATCCTCACAACCCTGTCAGGTAGCTATTATAATAACTCATTTTACAGTTGAGGAAACTGAGACAGAAGTAAAGTGACTTGCCCAAGGACATATAGCTATTAAGTGTCTTAGGGTGGATTTGAACTTGGATCTTCCTGATTCCAGGCCCAGCGCTCTATCTGCCTCTAGCTACACTGGACACAAAGCAGATAGTGGATATCTTTTTTTAAAAATGTGGCATCTGCAAATAAAACCAATGTATCCAAGATTAGAAGGAAAGCAGGAAACTGGGGGGGGGAAGTTTTTTTTACAGCATGTTTCTCTGATAAAGGCTTCCTTTCTTAAATGTCTAGAGAAATTAGTCAAATTTATAAAAAATATGAGTCATTCCCTAATTGATACATGGTCAAAGTATATGAACAAGCAGTCTTCAGGAGAAATCAAAGCTATCTGTAGTCATATAAAAAAATGCTCTAAATCACTATCGATTAGAGAAATGCAAATTAAAACACTCTGAGGCACTACCTTACAACCTCATGCCTATCAAAATGGCTAATATAACAGAAAAGGAAAATGACAAATGTTGGAGGGGATGTGGAAAAATAGGGACACTCATGCACTGTTGGTAGAGTTGTGAACTGATCCAGCCATTGTGGAAAGCAATTTGGAACTATGTCAAAAGGGATATAAAATTATGCATACCCTTTGACTCAGCAATATCGCTACTAGGTCTATATCCCAAACAGATTTAAAAAAAGGAAAAGGACCTACTTATAAAAAAATATTTATAGCATTTGTTTTTGTGGTGACAAAGAATTGGAAATTGAGGGGATGGCCATCAAATGGGGAATGACTGAACAAGCTGTGGTATATAACTGTGATGGAATACTATTGTGTTATAAGAAATGATGAGCAGGATGGTTTCAGAAAAACCTGGAAAGACTTACACAAACTGATCCAAAGTGAAATGAGCAGAACCAGGAGAACATTGTACACACTAACAGCAATATTGTACAATGGTCAGCTGTGAATAACTTAGCTATTCTCAGCAATACAAAAATTCAAGACAATTCCAAAGGATTTATAATGAAAAATGCTATCCATCTCTAGAGAAAGAACTGATGGAGTAAATGCAAATTGAAGCATACTTTTTTATTTTATTATTCTTTTTTTGTCTGAATTTTCTTTTGCAACATGGCTAATATGAAAATATTTTGCATGACTACACATACATAATCTATATCAAATTGCTTGCTTTCTCGAACAGACAGGAAGGAAGAGAATTTGAGATCCAAAATTTAAAAAGAGAATGCTAGAAAATTTTGTTGACACATAATTGAGAAAAAATAAAATTTAAATTTAAATTTAAAATTGACATCTGTAATTAAATATAACTGTCATGATCACTACAAAGACAAATGAGTTCAATCCAGAGTAATCTTATTTTCTGTTTTGTAAGCTTCCTAGGCTCATGGTTTAAGGGAAATAAGAGAACGCAGCATATCTAATTTTAACAAGGTATTTGTTGAACAAGGTATCTCTCATGAGGTAGAGAGATCTGGGCTGGATGATAGCACAGTTAATTCCTTATCTAACAGAATTAACCCTAATTCCATTTCTAACCCTGCTTTTAATTCTGTTTCTCTCAACACACATTTATTTATTTTTCCTAGTCCTTCTCTCCTTTTATTTTATTTTTTAAATTTTCACATTAGTCATGTTGTAAGGAAGAATTAGAATCAATAGGAGGAACCACAAGAGAGAGGAAACAAAGCAAAATAGAAGGAAAAAAGAGCAAATAGTATGCTTTGATTTGCATTCAAACTCCATAGATCTTTCTTTGGATGTGGATAGCATTTTCCATCAAGAGACTTTTGGAGATGTCTTACATCTTGCATTGCTGAGAAGGACTAAGTCTATCAAAGTTAGTCATCACATAACATGGCTGTTGATGTGTACAACAATGCTCACTTCACTCAGCATCAGTCCATACAATTCTTCCCAGGTTTTTCTGAAGTCCTCCTGCTCATCATTTCTCATAGCACAATAGTATTCCATTACATTCATATACCACAACTTGTTCAGCCATGATGGGCATCCCCTCAATTTTCAATTCTTTGCCACCACAGAAAGAGCTGCTATAAATATTTTTGTACGTGTGAGTCCTTTTCCCATTTTTATGATCTCTTTGGGAAACAGCCCTAGAAGTAGTATTGCTGGGTCAAAGGGTATGCACATTTTTATAGTCCTTTGGGCATAGGTCCAAATTGTTCTCCAAAATGGTTGGATCATTTCACAACTCCACCAACAATGCATTAGTGTTCCAATTTTCCCACATCTTCTCCAACATTTATCATTTTCCTGTTTTGTCATGTTGGCCAATCTTATAGGTGTGATGTGGTACCTCAGAGTTGTTTTGATTTGCATTTCTCTAATCAATAGTCAACACACATTTATTAAGTGCATACTCTGTGCTAGGCACTGGGGACACAAGACAAAAATGAAACAGGATAATAATATTTGGTGCTCCTCCAGGCATGTTCTCTGCCTATTCCCCATACCCAGAATATTCTTCCTCCTCATCTCTGCCTACTGGATTCCCTTGTTTTGGTTTTTTTTTTAAGTCCCAACTAAAATCCTCTCTTCTTTTTTTTTGGGGGGGGGGGTTAAGTGACTTGCCCAGGGTCAGCTAGTAAGTGTTATGTGTTTGGTTTGAGGCCGGATTTGAACTCAGGTCCTCCTGACTTCAGGGCCGGTGCTCTATCCACTGTGCCACCTAGGTACCCCTAAAATCCTCTCTACTACAGGAAGTTCTTTTCTCAACCCTTCTTAATTTTAGTGCTTTCTCTTTTTAAATTATTTCCTATTTATCCTCTATATGGCTTGCTTGTACGTATTTGTTTACTTGTAGTCTCCCCCAATAGACTGTAAGCCCCTTGAAGGCAAGGACTATCTTTGGTCTTTCTTCATATCCTCAGTGCTTAGCCCAGTGCCTGGTACATAGTAGTTGTTGAATACACGTTTACTGACTATTGACTACTACTCCCTTACTACCTTAGGAAGAAGGTGCTTTGATGTCCTATAGATATGTGAATCATAATTGTTATATACAGACTCTTCCCAAAGCTCCTTTCACAGTATCATAGATTCAAAGTTGGAAGCAACCTTAGACTTCATCTCATTTCTTTTTGTGTCATGGAACCATTCACCAGCGATGGTCTAGAGGAATCTGTGGACACTTTCTCAGAATGTTTTTAAATGTAATATGTAGCCCCAGTCCCAAAGCTTCTTGATATGAGACTCTTTTCTTTTTGGTGGAGATGAATGCATTCCCAGGGGTGGGATGGAGTTGGTGATGAAAGAGCTTCACTTCTTGATGCTCTTCAAGTGTCAAGTTGCTTTGGGTGCTTCTGGATTCCAGCTTCAGAGGGAAGATGGAAGAGGCTAACCCCACTTCAGGCTGCTGAAGAAAGGACTCTGAGAGAATATGAAGAACTGACAGTTGCCATCATGTCCCTATCCCCAGCTTGCCAGAGTTTCTTCATAGGTAAGACCTAGTATTTTCTCTCTTGGTTGAGCTGAATTATCTTGTTCCCAATGGCAGAGCTCCTTCACACTGCATTGTCTAGGATATATTTTCCTCTGTATAACTTCTCTGATTTGTGTTTTGCTACTGCTTTGGATACCTTCTCTATGTGTGTGGAAAGGGAGTCAAGTCTTGGCTATAAAGCTTGAGGTCTTTTTTCTCCCCAATGATGACACAGTGAGCAGAAGTTAGGTGGAATCTGATCATGTCCCCCAGACTCAAATATTTATGGGAACAGACAAATAGAATTCTAGACAATTACTCCCTCTTTGTGAGGAGAGCAGAGTGACCTCTGGTCCCAATCTCCTGCTTCCCCTCCTGGCAGAAATTAAAGTGTCCCTTGGGGAAAGGTGGGGAGAAAGAGGCCAGAGATGACTATTCTGCCTCCCTCCAAGCCACACAACACCACCACCATGCTACATATGGAGAATAGCCTTTGCCACATGTGGGACCTTGCTATACGTGGGGCATCTCTATACATAAAATAAAATGCTGTTCAGTCGTTTTAGTCACGTCTGACTCTTTGTGACCCCATTTGGGGTTTTCTTGGCAAAGATACTAGAGTGATTTGCCATTTCCTTCTCTAGCTCATTTGACAGATGAAGAAACTGAGGCAAACAGGGTTAAGGGACTTGCCCAGGATCACACAGCTAGTAAGTGTCTGAGGCTGGATTGGAACTCAAGTCTTCCTGAAATCAACAATATTATAATACATTCATTAAAAAAAATTTGTTTAAAGTTCACCGACCTCAGGTTAAAAACCCTGGACCTGGATGATGCTACTTAATATGCATGACCTTGGGAAAGTCACAACTTACCTAAGCCTCAGTTTCCTCATCTGTAAAATGGAAATGTTAATTGATCACAGTGGGAGGAAACCCTTCCTTTTTTACAGATGACGAAAGTGAGGACCAAAGGAAAGTGACTTATCTAAGTTTATACAGATTTGGGATAGTACAAACCTAGGTCCTCTGATTCCACTTTTGCTTCTATTATAGTTACTGTCCTCTCTCTTTCCAAGTGTGGGAGGGAACTAGAAATGTATGCATGGGAGTAAGAGGGGTACAGCCCAGTTCTGAGATATCAAACAATGTGACAGCATCCTTGGGGGTGGGGTGGGTGAGGAGAAGACATAGGAAGGTGAGAAGCCAAAATCTGTATTGAGAAAGGTTTGAGCAAGAAAAAGTAAAAAGGGGAAGGAAATTAGGAGCCCCAAACAGGCCAAACCAAACCTAAACCTTATTATTTGTTCCTCATCTTCTTATCCTCTTCCCCCACCCCCACTTCCCACCCCCGCTTCCCCCCCCAAGTCTCTAGCTCCTCAGCCAGATACATATGTGGCTAGTCTGAGAGCAGAGTCCCTGGGGCTCTGGCTGCCCAGAGAGGTAGGTAGGTGGGGGCCAAGGGGAGTGAAGGGAGGCAGCTGGGACCAGAGTAACTGATCCAAGGAGCTAAGGCTCCTCTTTTCCAGTCATGCTGCTGTATTTTATGGTCTGGAAGTTCACTGTTTTGTCACTGGCCTCCATTTTCTCCTCTATAAAATGGGGGGCTGAGGGAGCTAGACAATTGATCATTTATTCTGTGGCTTGCTCTCTATGTAAGGCAGGCCTTGGACATACGAGGACATGCCATTTTTTCTTTACCTCTGCTCGAGTCTTGGAGGAAGAGGCAGCCTCCTCCTTGCCAAAGACAACCCCTCTGCTTATGCTCAGTGTCCATCTCCTCTCTTCCTTCTTTGGTAACTTGCCCCTTCAATTATACCTCTCTCTTTCTAATCTTCAATCAACTTCTCCCTAGACGTCTACAAACTTCTTCCTAGATGTCTACAAACTGCCCAGGCCTCCCTCTTCCTTAAAAAAAAAAAGGCCTTTACTTGCATCTTTTATCCCAAGATATAATCCCATATCTCTCCCCTTGTTACAACCGAATTCCTAAAAAAGTTGTCTTCACTGGCTGTGTAAATTTCCTCACTTTCTTTTTTTGGTGGGGGTGAGAGGGTGGCCAGGTGGCCTGGGGGAAGGATGCCAAAAGTTTATTTTTTAGACTTAAAAAATGAAATGTTTTATTGGTGTTCTGTTTTGTTTTTTAAATATCAGGGTCACTTTCCAATGAATTTCTCCCCCCTCCCCCATCAGAACACCTTCCCTCCAAACAAAAAAATACAATAAAGTGAAACAATTCAACCTATGGGCTATGTCTGACAACTGATGCTTCATTTTATGCAGGCAGTCTACCTACCCACTCTCCATTGAGAGGAGGGAGTCAGGCTTCAGCAACAGCCAGAACACTGCATCAAGCAGAATGCTGTTTTCCTTTGGATTACCATTATCCTACTTCCTCACTCTCCATGTACATTTCAGTCTCTTATAATATGGCTTCTCCCCTCACCCCTCTACTGAGATAGCTTTCTTCAAAGTTACCAAAGATCTCTTAATTGCTAAATCCAGAGGCTTTTTCTCAGTCCTCACCCTTTTCAATAACACTGCCCAAACTGGACAGGAATGACCACTCTCTTCTCTTGCACACTGTGCTCCCTGAGTTTTTCACTGAGCTCGGCTTTCTCCTGGCTCTCCTACCTGTCTGACAGCTCCTCTGTCTCTTTTACTGGGTCATTATCCACACCCCTCCCCCTTTGCTTTCGCTTACACTCAAAACTGCTCTGACTCCTCTGCTCTCTATATTTTCTCAGTTGTCTCATCAGCTCTTTTGGGGTCAATTACCATTTTTATTTTGATAACTCCTAAACCTACATACTCAGATCTCATACCTCTCCCGATTTGCAGCCCCACATTTCCAACTGCTTGACAGATATGTCCACTTAAATGTCCCAGAGGCATCTCAAGCTCAGAGTGCTTCTTACCTTCCTTACTTCAGTTGAAGGAACCACCATGATTTCAGTCACCTTGATTCATAATCTATTCTAAATCATCCTTGCCTCTTCACTTTCTCTCACTCCCATATCCAATAGCCTAGTCACCTCAGTTCTACCTCATAACATCTCTCACTTCTGCCTCTTTCCACAAAGGCAGCCATCGCCCTAGTTCAGGTTTTCTTCATCTTTCATCGAGATTACTTAAGTATCTTCCTAATTGGTATCCCCGCCTCCAATCTCTCAGATTTCCGACCCAGCTTCTACATTGTTGCCATATTGACAGTTCCTAAAGCACTGGTGTTACCATGTCATCCCCTCCCACCCACACCTGGAAGCTGGAATGGCTCCCTACTGCCCCTAGGCTAAGATAAATGGTGAACTTCTCGGTTTGGCATTAAGGGCAAATTAACAAGCATTTATTTACCCGATTACTACATGCCTAGCACTGTACTAAACTGGAATACAAACTGAAGAAAAAAGGAAAAAACAGTCCTTGACCTCAAGGAGCTTACCTGCTAACGGAGAAGACAACTTCTAAAAGGGAGCTGAAAAATGAAGAAGGAAGATTCGGACAGCAGTGAAGGGAAGAAAAGAGCCCTCTGTAATCTTGTCCAGTTTATTTTTCTAGAATTATTGCACATTAATGCCCCTCACACACTTTTTGTTTCTGCTACACTGGCTGATCATAAATGACGTCCCATCTCCTACCTGGAATGCTATCCCTGATCATATGGGATCTTTGCTCCCTTAGCTCCTTCCAAGCTAAGCTTGTGTGCCCATTCCTACGAGACTTTTCTTCACCCCCCAACCCCCACCCCCGTTTTATTACCTTACACCCTACCATAGTACGGCATTTTACACTTTGTATAAAGGTTGCATTCAGTTATCTGGGTTCTTGCTCTTCTCTCCACCCCCAGAATTTTTTTTTTTTGGTCTTTGTATCTCGGGGCCTGGTATGGTGCTTGATGCATAGTAGGCCTTTTAAAATATTTTTTGAACTGAATCAAATCGAAAGACAAATTAAAACAGTCCCTGATCTCAAGGAGCTCACATTCTGCAATGTAATTCTACACCTCCTCTCAAGCTCCAACTTTACTTTGAAAAAAGTCAGGGCAAGGAAAAAAAGCTCTTTAGCAAAAAAAAAAAAAAAAAGCTCCTCGAAGCCCCTAGAGAAGAATTACATGAAGCACAGACTGACACACACTCTTTCATAAGTATGGGGCGGGGGCGGAGCATTTCTCACTTCCTCTTTCTGGACCACCTGCCTTTCCCCTCCCCCAGTTCTCAGGGCTCCACCATCTGGAGGGCGGTGGGTGCCTGCCCTGTCTCCACTCTTAGCACACCTGGATAAGTCGTCCATTGTCTACAAAGAGAGGGAGAGCAAAAATCACCCCAGCTTGCCTCCTCACCCCCCTACTCGAAGCGTCCCTATTGTACAAATGGAGCGCACCAATACGACCAGCAGCACAAAACACAAACGCTCCGAGTGCGCTGTCCCAGACCCCTATCCACCCGCTTATGTTGGGATGTGGGTGGGGCGGGTAGGGCCGAAAGAGGGGCTGGTCCGGGGGCGGATCTGTTTCCGAGCAAGAACTGGGAGGAGGACGCAGGTGGCATAGGGCCGCGTGACTCCAGCCTCACCCTGCGGTCCGCTGGTGTACGCGTGGGGGTTGGGGAAATGGGATTAACCTACTAGGCTCGGCCAATTAGCCCAACCTCTTGGCCACATGGCCTGGTCGTAGAGGGAGAGACCAGTTCTTTTCTCTTTCCAGACATGTAGGAGTAGGGCACACAGCTGTACTAACAGACAAAACTTGTTCCCACGTTCCCCGTTTCCTAGGAAATGAAATCCGTCATTTGGGTTGGAGCAGCCCCGACGAGGGCAGGGCCCCACACTGAGAAGCCAAGGGACTCAGGGTGGGGGAACCGAGCCGCTGCCCATTAACCCCTGAGTCCTTGCCTTCCCCAAGAGTGGGCAAGGTTGGGCTGGGACATGGTCGTATTAAAAAGCTGCGGAAATTATAGTAAGAATAGGGCCAGAGAGAAAATCTGGGACCATTTCATCCTTTCCCCATCCAGCCTGGGAGGAGACCCTGCTCCCCAAGGGCGCCAGGACCCCAAGTTTCTGGATTGGGAGAATCGGAAAAAGAAAGGCCTTCGAGCCCTCTTTGACGCCGATGACCTCTTAACGCCCATGACCTCTTAACGCCCCTCCCAAAGAGATAAAAGCTCCGGGCACCGTGATGAGGACACTAGCCGGGGCAGATACCCCTTCTCCCCACTAGCCGAAGAGCAGGATAGAAGAAGATGACCTACTTCCCTGTCCACAGCAAAACAAGACCAAGGCAATCTCAAAGCACCAAAAAAGTGGCGTCTAGAGAGCTTTGGGGTCCTGGGCTGAGCCGGTTTTGTTTTTTTAAGTAGAATGGGGTGGTGGTGCGGTTTTCTCCACGTGTCTCTGTGTAGATTGTCGTGCAGTCTCAGAGCAAACAGTCAATATTTATTAAATGCCTACTATGTGCCAGGTACTGTGTTAAGCCCGGGGAATACAAAGGAAGGCTTTCGAGGGGCTCACAATTTAAAGGAGGAAGACAAACACATAAAAAGAAGCTGAAGAGGGTGGGGTAGGGGAAGAGATGGTACCGGGCTTGGGGGCATGATGACTTTCTTACAGCTGGGTGGGATATGATGATCTCCCGGCCAACCTTCTTAAACAGAAGATATAGGAAGTGATCACAGGCTAGATCTTTTTATCCCCCCCAACAGATCAACAAATATTTATAATCTCTTATACTCTACCCTAGTCAAATTCAGGAAAAGGAAGGGCAACTGGGGGCGGGAAAGATCCCTGGACTTAGTCCTTCCTGGACAGTGGTAGTCCATGAGTCCTCTCCAAATCGCTGTCCCTGTGGGAATTTAGGTCTTTTCCCCTAGCCCACCTCTACCTGACTCCTCCCTGGTTAGGGTGCTCAGTGGGACAGAGGCTGTTGTGTATACTAGTTACTTCAGATGCTGCCTGGGCCCTGGGAAGGGGACCTACTAGCATTTAATGGAACTGGAAGAGACGACCTAAAACAATCTAATTCAACTTTTATCTCCTTCCCCACAGCACTCCCCAATTTTACAGATGAGGAAACTGGCTCAGAGGCTGTTGACTTGTGACTGGCCCAAGGTTTACCAGAATGCCACAGAACTAGAATATAGAAGCCTCCCCAAATAAAAACAGCCCAACCTAAAACTGACCAGTCTAAAGCTTGGGCATTTCCCTGGCCTGCTGGGAACGAGGATGGCTGCATTTTCTATCATCAGGCTAGTCTCCACTGTCATCCATTCCCTCATCTGTCATCACTGGACATTGATTGGAGCTGGGCTTTAGCCCAGGCATGGTATCTAAACAGGCTTTGTCCAGCACACAGCAAGACAAATACAAGATTCATGAAAGCCTTTACAAATAAGAGATGTTATGAAAGTGAACTAAACTAGTTTAGAAGTAAACCAATTTCTGGATCAATTACCAAAACAAACCTGCAGGTACTAGCAGAGGAAGGAGACCCATCAGGAGTGTGTGGGGAGCATGGGGGAACTAAGGCATTATGGGAGTAGCCCACTTAAACAAGGAGTTGGGGAGGTGGGTTTTCAGGAGTTGTTTAAACAAAGGAAAGATGAGTTGATGGGTTGGGGCTCCCCTCCCCCCAGTGGGCTGTAGGGGTGGAGACCTTGTTTATAGTTTAGGAAGTTGGGGTGGCTGATTTGGCAGGATGACCTTTAACAGGAACCCCACCGCCCCCTCCCTGGCCAGGAGTGTGGGAGGCAGCACAAGATGTGGTCAAAGATGTTTGTTTCTTACTGGGAGGAAATTAATGAGAACCTGCCACTTCCTTCCAGGTTGGGCAGCCAATCTTACAGGAGAATACAGGGACTTGGGGAACTCAAGGGTGGGGGCACAGGACCCAAGGCCAGAGCATAGGAGAGGTTTTTCCTTCAGCTCACCTCTTGGGGGGGGGAATCTCAGAAGACATTGCCCCAGGGTGTATGCCACCCTTTTCACTGGAACTGCACAGATCTTTGGGCCTGAAGGTTTACTCTAGTGTTGTCTGCCTCCTTATCTTGGAAGCAGAACCCAATCAGTAGATTCCCTGGTCCTGCAAAAGCTTCTGAAAACAGACCATACCTCCACCCCCACTTTCATTCAGTTCCACATGGACAGGATTTCCCCAGGTTTCTCATTTGTTTACTTAATCCTAATCCATTGACCATGACCACAGGTCCATTATCTGTACCCACACAATCCTCCAAAACCCTAGGAAGCATCTGACCAATAGGCATATTAGCCTCTATTACACCAAGGTGCCTCTGCCTCCCCCTCCCCCTACTCTACTCACGAAAGCCAACTCTGGAGTTCTCCCATCTGAAACAACCAAACATCTAAGCAATGCCTTGTAGAATTATCGAGTTTTTTCTGAATCTTTTGAAGTAACCATGATTTTTGTTTTTGTTCTGTGTTCAATTATACTTACTGCTTTCCTAATACTGAATCAATCCTGCATTCCTGGTATGAATCCAGCTTGGTCCTAGCATATCTTTGTGATATATTGTGTAATGTCCTTATTAGTATTGCATTAAATTTTTTGCATGAATATTCATTAGGGAAATCAGTCTATAGTTTTCTGTTTTGACTCTCCCTGGTTTAGGTATCAAGACCATACTTGTGTCACATGAGGAATTTTTGGACTCCATTTTTGCCTGTTGTTTTCCAGAGTCTATGTAGTATTGAAGCTAACTGTTTGATAGAATTAGCTTGTAAATCCATCCAGTCCTGGGGTTTTTTGTTTTGGGAGTTAATTTATGGCTTGTTGAATTTCTTTTTCTAAGATAGGGTTATTTAAATATTCTATTTCCTCTGCTGTCAATCTGGACAATTTATACTTTTGCAAATATTCATCCATTTTATTTGAGATTGCCAGTTTTATTAGCAGAGCCAAAATAATTGCTTTTTTTCCCCCTTTGTTGTCTGTGAATTCACCTTCTGTTTTGATAATGGTAATTTGGTTTTCCTTTCTTTTTAATCATATTAGCAATGGCTTATCCATTTCATTATGTGGGTTTTTTTTTAAACCAGCTCCTAGTTTTATTAGGTCAATGGGTTTACTTTCAATTTTGCTAATCTCTCCTTTGACTAGCTTACTTCTACAAAGTACTTGCCTCAAGACCCTGTGAAATGGATAGCTAGAGGTCTCATCCTCTCAGGTGGCTTAGTGAGGACAATGACTTTCAAAAGCACACAAGCAGCAAATGTCCCAAGAGGGGTTAAAATCTGAGGTTTCTTCCTACATATGGCACTGCAGAGGTTTTCAAAAGGCTGCAGCATTTTTTTCGAGTCATGCTCCAAGAAGCATTTTTACCTTCAATTTGTCAGTGTTCCTATTAGTAAAATGAGCCTTTGGACCTTGTTCTAACTGTGCAGATAGGAGCGCAGACACAGAAGACTGCTTAACCCTTTTTAATTCTCCTCCTTGACATCCAACCCGCCCAAACAATCTTCCTCAATGAAGACAGCATGGAGGCAAGGAAGAGGGCCCTGTGGACACTGTTCATCCTTCGTTAGGACTAGGAGCTCCCTTGGGACCATCAGAGTCAGGAGTCACGGTTTGATATGCTCCAGTGGCTGCCCAGGCTGTGACCATTAGTTCAAGTTACCAGGGCTCAGAATTCTATCCATCTGTTCCCAGGGTCTTCCAATTAGCAGCGGCAAAGATGATTAGTGGCTGACAGCAGTCAATTACCACTGGGATGGGGGGAACCTTCCCCAAGTAGACATTGTTTCACTTGCTTCATCTATCTCCCCTGGGAGACAGGGCAGAAGGTGTGGTGAGTGGTGCTAAGTGGAAGGAAAGGCAGAAACTCTTTTGCCCTTTCCCTACCTAGACCCTCATAGCTCAGGAAGACCCTACTAGTGACAGTGGAGGGAGGCCCTCTCTGCCCCTCCAGTAGCCTCAAGGATGAGGTGCTCACAGGGGTGAAGGCTCAACTCAGTGCAGAGGGCCATCTTTACTGAGGAAAACATAGGGTACCTGGAACAGCTGGCACCACAGAAGATTCCCAGACTCTGGACTTGTGGTGTCAGCCCTGGACAACATCCTCTTGTGTCCTCTCCAACTTCCCCCTCCCCCCAGCTTCAGGCCTCCAGCTCTTCTGTTCTCCCTCCCCAGGACACCAAATTACTCAGTGTCCACCCCCGCCACCCCCTCTGCCCATCCTAAGTCCATAGTGAACCCACAGGTCTTTCGTCACTGGCTCATGCACATTGTGAATGGCTGCTTTCCACACCCTCCAGTGGTGTTCAGACCTGTCTTATGGAAGGGTAAGCCAGGCCAAGCAGTCCAAGTCTCTTGCTTCCCAACACCTGGTGGGGTGGGGTGCGGCAGTACGAGCTAAGCAGCTCCATGTCCCAGTCCCTGAGCCCCACCTACACCCACAGCCACCCCTCCCCACACTCCTTCCAGAAGGCCCAGAGCTCCCACATGGGGGCTTCCCCAGGTCGCTCCGTGTTCTGGGTCCACAGGAATCCTGGGGGGTGGCAGTGGGGAGCGTATGAAGGTGAAGGAGAGTCATGGCCTGTCAGGTGCACTGTTGTTGGTCCCCAGGGTCAGGTGGGGCTTTTTGTGAGGGGCCCCTCCAGGAGGGGCCTCCTCGTTCTCTCGGTCTTTCCAAAGTTCCCTCTCCTCCACTTTGCGCTTGTGCATGAGGGGGCTCTGTGCGTCGTCACTCAGCTTCCCCTCAGGGAGCCCTAGGCTTCTCAGGCAGACGATGGCTGCGGCTTGTTCCGCCAGCTTCTTGGACTTGTCCCTAGGAGAGGACCAGGCACAGAGTGACAGGAAGTGAGGCAAAGATCTCAGGAGCAGCCAAAGCATAAATAAGCCTTAGGCTCTTCATTGGAGCCTGATCTGAAGAAGACAGGCTTCCAAGGCCAAGGACATCATTCCTCATGGTCCCCCAAGGATCTGTCAGCTAGTGGTCACCAGGGGAAGTGTAGAACAAATTCGGCATGCACCTTCAACCCCTTACCCTGAATAAGGGATGACATTATTGACAAAGATTGTCTACATTGTGGCAGAGCGGAGAGGGAGCTGCTCTGGGCCAGAGGGAGACCTGGTCCAAGCCCTGCCTCTGACGTGTGTTAGCTGTGTGTCTGGGGGCCTCAGTGGCCCAGACTTGCAGTTATGCCTCAGTGGGAGCATGTCCACAATGGCTGCTCCCTGCATTGCTCACATCTCAGGTCACAACAAAAAACCATTCTTCTGTTTATTTATCTGAGCACATGCTGCTTTCCCAGAGGAACAGATGCTCCCTGAGGACAAGGCTATTTCCCATGATGGCCTTTGTATCCTGAGGCACAAGAGGAAATACCTAGCATTAGGAATATTACCTGGTGATGGCTGGAGATTCCAGCTGCCTCGGGTGTTAAGCACAGAGAGAGACAATGTCTGAGATGCTGGGCGGGGGAGAGACTGACCAGTGGGGGCCAACTGGTCCCTTGCCTACCCTTGGGCTGATGAGATGGTATTATCCCCAGTCTACAGATGGGGAAATTGAGGCTCAGAGAGGCTGAGGATCACGATCAGGGTCAATTAGGAA
The DNA here is from genome assembly GCF_003287225.1 of Phascolarctos cinereus. NCBI lineage: Eukaryota > Metazoa > Chordata > Mammalia > Diprotodontia > Phascolarctidae > Phascolarctos > Phascolarctos cinereus. The sequence goes on from NW_027555625.1 coordinate 60,740,933, forward strand.
GAGGTGGGGGCTGGGAACTCAAGTCTCTTGTTACTCTCCTTCCCTACTCTTTCTTGCCTCTCTGCTGGGTGGGGAAGGAACATTCAGAGGGGCAGCAGGTCGGAGAAAGAGAGATCTGGCTACTTACCACAGTGCTGATTGGTACTTGTGCTCAGAAACAGTGACAATGGAGCAGAACAAGCGGTCCACTGGTCTCTGGATCTAGATGGGGAGAGTACAGATGGGGCCCAGGGCCACAGGTGACTGCCTCGGAGAACGGAGATGCACCCTTGCGACTACGCCTAAAGCAATGTTTTCTGCTGAGGGTCCCTGGGAAGAAATGGAAGAGCCCCTATCCCCAGGCTGCTCTTTTGCCTACCCCTTCACAGATTGCTGTGCTGACTAGTCTACCACAAATCTGTGTCCTCTCTCTAACAACATCTTGAGGCTCTGGTATGAGCTTTACAAAATGAGGGCCTCACTGACCCTCACAACAACCCTGCAGCTAGCTGTTACTATCTTGAGGAAACTGAGGAAGCCAGAGGTTAAATTACCGTAACTTTTCTTGTCACTGTGTTCATATAATTCCTGTGTGTCTTGGCAATTAGTTCATACTTTTTGTAGTTACTTTAATGGGAATTTCTCTATCTCTTCCTACTGAATTTTGTTGGTAACATAGAAATGCCAATCACTTATGTGGGTTTATTTTCATTTACTTTTTTTCACCTGGCCCTCTTTTTAGTTGCATCCTCTGCAAAAAGTAACAGTTTTGTTTCCTTTTTTCTTATGCTTACTCCCTCACCTTCTTTTTCTTGTCCAATTGTTACAGTTAGCATTTCTGGAACTACATTGAATAATAACGATGATAATGGGACACCCTTACTGGAAAAGCCTCCAGTTAAATCTCCATTACAGATAATGCTGGCCCTTGGTTTTAGACAAGATGCTACTGAAAGTATCAAGGAAAGATTTATTTCTATTTTCTAGTGTTTTCAACAGGAATGGGCATTGTATCTTGTCAAAAGCCTTTTCTACATCTCCTGGTTTTTCTTGTTCTTGTTAAGAATATGGTCACATGTTTATAATTTTCCTAATACTGAACCATCCCTGTGCTCCTGATATTAATCTGGCCTGGTCAGAGTACATCATCTTTGTGATGTGCTACTGCAATGTCCCTGCCAATAATTTATCTACAATTTTAGCATCAATATTTTTCTTTTTGTTTTGACTCTCCCTCGTTTAGGTCTTCAGACCATACTTGTATCACAGAAGGAATCTGGTCATTCCTTTCTTCGCTGCCATTTCTCGGTGTCCTTCCTCAGTGACTTGTGCACTGGCACAGCTCTCACTCTCTTCCCAGCCCTCTAACCCTTCCCTTTGCTGGGTCTTCACCCAGGCCTCTCCCCAGGGCCCTCTTCTCTTGTCACTCTCTAGTAGAGGCATCAAACATGCAGCCTGAGACCGATGTGCAGCCTGCAACATCCTACGTGCAGCCCCAGACAAATCAAAATGTAACCAGCAAATAGTTAACAAAATAAATAACAGTACAATAAAACACAGATAATATTACATTTCAAAACGAAGTCGCTCTATGGCCCTCAGGGTTCCTTATGTATGGATTAGTGGAGACTGACATCACTGCTCTATGCTATCTGCCTTGGTATTCTCATTAGTGCATATGGGTTCAATGACCACATCCAAGATGTCTCTTAAATCTGTCTCTCCAGCCCCAGACCCCTTCCTTATCTCCAGTCACGCATCACCAACTGCCTTTTGGACATCTTAACTGGATGCCCCACAGACACCTCAAAATAGCCCCATCCAAAACAAAACTCATTATCTTTCCTCCAAAACCTTCTCCTAGACTTCCTGTATGTCGTGGACACCACCATTCTCCCACAAACTAATTCAAACAGAAAAGACTTCAGGAGCCATTTAGCCCAATTAAACCTTACAACAACCTACCTGACAAACGGCTGCCTAAGCCACATCCGAAGAGCTCGGACGAGGACGCGCCAGCCCCGGCTGATGTGCCATCCCACTCTGGTCAGTTCTCTAGTAAGACCTTTTTCCTTTCATCAACCTAAACCTGCCTCTTTGCACCTTCCGTCCACTGCCTCACCTCCCCTGAAGTCCCTGTGAACAGAGCCATCTTATCTCTTCTAAGCCCACCCTCCCCAGCTCCTTCCCCAGATTCTGGTATGGCCCATATGTGAATGAGGCCATTCTCCGGATGTGTCTTCTCCATTTTATCCAATTTATCCATTTTCTCCGAAAGTGTGGCCCCCAACTGGACCCCGCACTCCAGAAGTGGTCTGCCCTGGGCACAGTGCAGAGATGCCACTTCCTCACTTCTGGAAACCAGGCCTCTCTCAATACTGCCCTCTTTGCAGTGGTGTTTTTGGTTACCTTATCACCCCAGGGCTCACACTGAGTTTGCGGTATACAGAAACTCCCACATCCTTCTCAGAACCACTGTTGCCTGTGTCTCTTCTCTTAAGACTGTGAAGCCAATTTTTAAAGACTCAAATATAAGACTTCACATTTTATTCCCATTAAATGTTAATTTATGACATTGCCCAAATTTTCTGGGCCATCAGCTAATATGCTAGCTATTCCTCTCAGGTCTGTGCCATATGTAAATTGATAAGCATGATATTTGTATCCAAGCATCTTCAACAAATCACTGATAAAAATGTTGAGAAGCACAGGACCACGCACATATCCTTGGGGTAATTCACTGGGGACCCACCTCCAAACGGACACCGCACCATTAATGGCATTAATAGGCAAACTATAGGCATTTTCCTGATTGACCAGTTCAGGACCCCTTTTAAAGGAAGAAATACAATTGGACTTTTATTTTCTATTCTTGGCAAAACCATGCTGGCTCTTTGCTCCCTTTTTTACACGCCCTCTCGCTATCCCTTTAATAATGCTCTAGAATTTGCAAGGAATTGAAATCCAGCTCGTGGGTGTACAGCCTGCAGATTCTATCTGCTTCCCCTCATTTGTCCTCCAGCCCCGTGTCGCCCAGCCACTCACTGTAAGCTTTCACCTGTCACTGACAGCGGCTCAGCAATCTAAGTCATGAGTCCTTTCATTCCCCAAATACGACGTCCATCTGGCCAGATGAGCTGGATTCACCAAGGACATCTAAGCAGTCCTTATCAGCCATTTTTGTTCTGTCCTTTCCAGTCCCAAAGTCAGGAAGAGAGGTGCAGGGGAGAAGCACACTGGAATTCCCTGGAATGAATCCTTCCTCACCTTACTCGTGGTAAGAGGAGGGCACTGGACCGAGGCTCTCAGCCTGTGATCCCATGAGCCTCCTCTTTGCCCCAAACACAGCTGCCTTCCTCACTCCCTCTTCTGGCCGTCCTTAGCTTTCCTTCCTAACCTCAGCTCACTCTCATGCCTGACGCCAGTCTTCCGGCACACCCGGTGCCAGTCTTCTGTACCAGTGCTTTGTCACCTGCCCTTGCTTCCACAGTCACTACTTATCTGTGGAAAATCTAAGTTGGCAGGTAAGCTCTCCGTGTACCCACACTGTTCTCTTCAGACAATTCCCATTATTTCTTCTTACTGGAATTGTTTTTCTGTATGACTTCAAAATGTAATTCTTGAGAGTTTCACATCCCTTCTGGGCTGTCTTCCCTTGTTAGAATTGTAGTTACAGGATCTTCTTTATCTTTTCCTGAAATATATGTGCTCTCTCAAAACTAAGGTGAATGTCAGACTATACATGGCTTTCCTGTCCTTCTCCACCACAAAGTCTAAGGAACTAACACTTTGCCCTGCAGTGTTCCCATCATGTTCTCCTTAGCAATCAATTCTTCCTTATCAGTGAGAATCGGATCCAGATTAGAATTTCTTTTGGGTGCTTCCTCCACACTTCGAAGGATGAAATAATTAATTAAAGCAGTCCAAGCAGTTGTTAGCTGCTCTGGCTTTACAGGTGTCTGGATAACCGAAGTCCACCACCACTACGAGATCATGCCCCTGGGCCAGGCTCCTGTTTTGCTTCCTGAGCTCACTGATTTCTTTTTTCTATGTGCTACGTTAAATATGTTAGTGCCCCCCACCACACTTCCCCATTGGTTCCTGGGTTTCCTAATATGAGTAAACCTTCTTAATGTACGATGCTACCCCACAGCCTATCATGTTTCTAAGGCAGCTGGTGGGACAGGAGACGGAGCCATGGGCCTGAAGTCAAGAAGCCCTGAGTTTGAATCTGGCCTCAGACAAATACTAGTTGACTGTGGGCAAGTCACTTAACCTGTCTGCCTCAGTTTCCTCATTTATGAAATGGGGGTAATAATAGCATCTATGCCCCACAGTTGTTGTGAGGATCCAATGAGAAACTATACGTCAGATACTCGGTAAAGCATAGATCAATGCTGCTGCTATCATCATCACCACCATCATTTCTTTTGAATAAGGTACCCTCCCATCCAGAGCCATGGTCCAGTCCTGGGTCTCATCTAACAAAGCTTAGTGATACCGGGGCAGTCACATTTACCTGCCCAGGTCACCTTGCTGGCTTTCTCCACTTTTCTTCACGTGGCAGGGATGCCAGTCTTTCTATCTATGGGTTACCCTCTGGCTCACTGATATTCTTCCTGCACTGAGTACCCCATTCCATCCAATCTGGCCTGTCTAGGGAAGAATCCACCAACCCCCTCCTCACTATGGGCAGTGGGCCTCTCCTAAGGCAGCCCTATAACATGGTAATATTTCTGGTTGGGCTATCTCACTGATGAATCATACTGATCCTGTCATATACTATAATTCCAGGAATGTTCTTACACAAATGGTTGCCTAGCTACACCTCCTCCCCTCCTTTTCTGGGCAGCCAATTTTTCTGAAGCCAAGTCCATGACATTTATCCCTCTCCAATCTCATCTTCTCGATTTGGTTTCCTGTTTTATCTGATCTCCTAAAGATCTTTTTGACCCAACTCTGTCATCCCCAGTGCTGCTTCCCTCCTGGCTTTGTCATCCGTAGACTTGGAAGAACTTCATTTATTTCTTTAACCTTGCAAGTCACTGATAAAAAAAATGTTGAATGGCACAGGAAAGACCCCCAAGACCCTCCACTAGAAACCTCCTTCTAAGTTGACCTATTAATTCTTTAGTTTGGTCAACCAGGTCAAAATTCGCCTAGCTACATCATCACCTAGCAAACAATTATGATAGTGGCATATGCCAGATATCGGATAACTGCTTCTAATTCAATAGTTAACTTTTAAATTAATCAGGATTCACCAGCTGGGCAAGATACACATGACAGGAGGGCATCGTCACTGTCCTGCCTTGTGATAGGGTAAGGTCTCTGGAAGTCCCTCTCAGTTTCAGACTTAGTGGACTGGGCCTCTTAGATGATCTGGTGTGAGGGGACTCAGGGAAGCTCTTGTTAGTGCCAGGCCTGCTCAGGTCTGTCTCTGGACCCACAGAGGGACCACTCTGACTTCTATCCACTCCCCACTCCCACCAAACCACACACGGGCTTTTTGGAGCTAATTTTGGCCTAATATGCTGCCCCAAATAGGCCTCCCCTAACTTACTGAAGCAGACATGAAATGGATTTTCCCCTGTAGCCTGCCAGACCAACAGGCACAGCAGAATGGACTACCCCCACCACCAACTCACTGTTTCATACACTGGCTGGGCTAACTTCTCCTTCCGGCACCATTCCAGCAAGCACATCTTAGGTGTGATCTGGGGTGGGTATTGTCTCCTGAAGGAGAAAAGAAGTCAAAAATGAGTCCACTTGTGGAGAATGGAAGAAAGGGAAGAGGAGAAAAGATTGTCAACCAGCTCTCCCTTTCTTTCCTTCCTTGCTGGGTGCAGCCAACACAAATGGATGCATTGTAATGGATGCAATTTATCTGCCAGGCAGCTCCTGGCTGCTCTCCTCTCCCTTCTGATGCTCATGGATCTCAACTGTCTGGTTCTGAAGAACAGAGGAAGTACTGAGAGGAGCTGGATGGGCTGTGAGAATGAACCACCACATCCAGGAGCTCTCCTTGCAACACTGATCTCTCACTGATCTACTGAGAGCCTGGGATCCCCTGGAACCCTCCCTAAGGCCCACCGCAGTGGAAGCAGAAAAAAGTACTGGCTCTGATGCCTAAGGACACGGGTCTGACACCAGCCCTGCAGCTTGATACCGTGCAACCTTTCTCTCTTTGGTCCTTACTTTTCTTGTCTGTTAAATGAAGGGGCTGGACCAGATCACCTCAAAGGTCCCTCCCAGATATAAATCCCAATGTCCACCTGCCCACCGGGGAGTGACAGCAGCCCAAAAGGAGCCATCCCAGCTCCCAAGAAGAGCAAGCCCAACTCTGCTGATGATGACCAGCAGCACCGCCTGGGTCAGAAGAGAAGAGAGAAAGAGGAAGGATGGAGGAGTCAGGCACTCGCTGGGCAGCAGTGCTCATGCAGAGGAGGTGCAGAAGCATCTGTACAGATGTGAGAGGCGCAAGAGAGGAATGAAAGCATCAAGATTCCACGTGTCCTATTATTTGGATGTTCTGCTAAGTCAGCGGCTGCCTCTGTCACCCGATGGCCTTCTCACAAGAGGATGGCCAGCCCTGCTGCTCCTGAGGCCCTCTCTACACATAGGCAAGGAATGTCCCTTGCCCCTGGTCACTGAAGTTGCCTCCAGAACGAAGGCCCTGCAACCAAGCCCTGGGGGAAGGGACAGATCCCAGCTCACAAAGCATGGCGAATCACATGCAGGGACGAAATTCAAAGCAAAGAGACTCACAGGGGAAAACCAGCAGGAGCATCCCAGGCAGCCTGTGCAGCTGTCACAACAGGATGATTAGTGTAACAAATGACAACAGCATCAGGAAAACAGAAGGGCTCAAAAAGGGCTAAGGCTCTGGGAAAGACCCCAGAGCAGAGGCCGCATGGGAATGGGGATACGGGTGGGGAGAAGGAAGATGGTCCTGGACCGATCTTAAGTTCTCCGTCAGAGCCCTGAGAGGCAGCCAACCTCCTCCAGCCAAAGGGCCCCGCAGTGGCGGTGAAGAAGGGAGGGCGGGGTAAAATGGATTCCTGGATTTAGTCAGCAATGAGCTGTTCTTCTGATGTTACATAATGCCCCCTTCCGATTCCTCAACTAGGAAGATTACAGGGGAGGGCAAGCATCATAAGCTCTCATGGAACTTCTTACCAGAAAAAGGGGGCTTCTATTTTCAGAAAGATGCCCTTTCTTGGGAGTGATATGTCTATAATGAAATCTTCAAGTCAGAATAAAAACCATCGAGAAACATTTGAGCTTCCTTTGGGGTGAGGGGAGCTTCACAGTGCAAGCCAAGGAAAACTTCTCTTCTGGGCTCCAAGAACTCCCTTAGGGGTCACACCACTCAACACAAACACCTTGAGAAAGAATCCCAGAAGGTCAAAGTCGTTTCCACGGGGTTAGAAAAGATGACAAATCAGGTTTGGCCCTCGGCCACCAGTAAAGGCCTGAGCAGCTTGCTTATTACTACAATGAAGGGGTTTGCTGACGATAACCCCACAACATCAGGCTTTATGCACCATGTTCAGGTTGCCTGGGGACTCTCCTCACAACAGCCTTGTGAGGTGGGCGGTACCATAATCATTATCCCCATTTTCCAGATGAGGAAACTGAAGCTCTGACAGGCTAAGAACTTGTTCATCATTCTATAGCTAGTAAGCAACACAGATCCGAACCCAAGTCTAGGGCTCCATCACTGGAGTACGTTGCTTCAGGCGATCCTTGCTGTCCCTTCTGGAGTGCCCTCCCGCCTACAAGCTTATGACTTACTTGTCAAACTTAACCGCCATTTTGATGACATCAGCGTCTCCAGCCTGGGCATCCTCCTCCTGAGCATCGTTTTGGAGTGTGGCTGCTTTGGCTGTCAATTCTGCTGTTATCTTCTTATAGAAGCTGCCCAATTCAAAGGCGTCACTGTGGAAGACACCAGAGCTTCCTTAGCAACACACAGCACGGCTGATTCTCAGCAGGCACCAGAAAAATGTGGCGCTCCCTCCCTCCCAAACTGGTGTGTGCTTGCCTTCTGCCCTCTTCACTCTCCTGGACCTACCAGGCTACACTCCTATTGCCACATGCCACATCTTACCAGTTCTTTGGCTCACACAGTTGCTGTTAAGCGACCAAATATCCTAGACTGGTAAGAATTTGAATTGGTTGCAATGGTTCATCACCACCATGAGGAGACACTGTGGTCCCTTGGAAATACACAATTCGGCAACTGCTGACCAGTTAGGAAGGGCCCACTTGCTGTCTTGCTGCTGCTGGGGTACTAAGGGGCTAACTATACCCAAGCTGGAGGCTTTAGATCACCCAATCAATCTTGATCTTAGCAGGGTCTTTATAAACATAAGGGAGATACATTGGCAAGACTGCTTCTCAACCAACCCTTTCTTTGTAAGGGCAATGAGTGTGTCTCCTGCCCCACCAAACGCATGGTTTCAGCAAAGATGGAGAAGAGAAGCCTGGAAGCTCAGCAAGGACCCTTATATCAGATGATGACAGCTCACCTCCTTCTGTCCAATAAATGCCACACACCTGGCCAGAGCCTAACCTTCAGGACAACTGCCTTCTCTCACCTGTCCACTGAGGACTCTGCCCACCAAGGCTGCCTTCAGAGCCAATGCGGTCACTCACCCAGCCACCACCTGCCCCAAGAAACAGGCTCAGAAACATAAGGAGTGGCCCTTTTCGTCTGTTCTGACCAGCAGTGACCTAAGGAGTCTAGATGACTTTTGGCATGAGGTGAAAGCACCGACCACCCTCTGCCAGCATGCCATCACTTAAAGTCCGAGGAAGCCTTCTCTAAGCCCTCTGGCTGGTAGAGACCTTCCCACTCGGACCTCACACAATACTTTTGTTTTGCTTCTATTTAATGCACTTATCATGTGATGTTGAATGTTCTCATCATCTCTATGTGTGTCTCATTTCTCTCTTCTAAGCCTTTTTAAGCTTCACAAGGGCAGGCACTATGTCTTATCTAAACTCTGTATCTTCCCCAGCCTAGAACAGAGCTTGACCCACACTGTCACTTACAAGTAGAGCTGAGTAGTGGGCTGAATTTAATAACAAGAAACTGAGTAGGGGTAAATGTAAAGATTTGCATAGGTTCAAAAAATCAATTTCACCAGTATAGGATGGGGGACCTGACAGTGAGGTTCGCTTGCAAGGCCACCTATGACAATTATTTTAGTTTGTTTTCTACAGGTAACACCTGGCCAAGCTAAGAGGAGCTTTGCTCAAACAAGTCTGTTGTTTCTTTCCAATGTGATAACAGTGGCACCACCACCTACTGCAATTTACCTCTCCAACCTTCCCTCCTACCATTACCCTACATTTAAAGATATTTTCACTGATTCATTTCCAAATATATCACTCTTCATTCCCTACTTGGGGAACCATTCCTATTAACAAAGAATCCCAAAAAAGGAAAAAAAGAAATTCAAAGAACCAACACTTTGTGTTTGACAGTATACCCAATATTCCACAACCATAGTCTTTCACCTCCTTGTATTCAATTTTATTCAACAAATACTTATTACATACCTACTAACAGGCTCACTGGAAGAAAATATAGGGAGTCAACTGACAGGCTAACCAAAAAAATTGAGAGAGAACATCTCTTTCTTACCCAGTTTTGTTTTTCAAATTCACAAGCTCAACTTACATTTGGGTTCTCATTTCCTTTCTGAAATATATAAAGTAACACGTCTGAAAAGCTCTGGAGAACTTATGGATAAATCAGTAGTGTGATGTGGCAGCCAAAAAAACTATTGCAATCTCGAGCTGCAGTAAGAAAGGCACAGCTTCAGGGAATGCGGTTGTATTACAACAAGCCCTTTGAAAGCTGCCCCAGAGGCCACACTTCAAGCACAGGGCTCCAGGGATGTCTGGACAACCATTTGTTCAGGGATGTTGTACAGGGGATTCAGATTGGCCTGGAAGGACTGAACAAGGTCCCTTTCTTAGATTGGTCAATCCTGTACCATCTCTATTCTCCTAACTTCTCTAACACTTACAACAACCATAGAGAACTCTCATTTCACACCAGCCCATGTTCATGGCAGCCTTCTAACCACTATTTCATCTCCGTATCTATGTCCTATCTGCCCCTCGAGGGCAGGGATCAGATTTTATGCTCCTCTGGGAAAGGTCCTGGGGGCCCAGGGAAGCTCCCTGAGGCCTCAGGGGCTCTGTAGAGGGGCCCTGCCTGGCCCCCTCCGGGGGATATGGAAGCTCCCAGGGATCTGGGATTGATTCGGCCTTTGTCTTTGCATTCTCAGGTCCCACACACAGCTGGTGCTCAATGAACTGCTACCTGACTGATTAAGAATCCCTGACGGGTCTGACGAGGACCTTGGAGGGAAGGAATGAATCTCCACCCCAGCCACTACTTCTCAGCCTGCCCCTGGTGTAGGGGCTTCCTCCCCAGGCGGCAAATCTCTCTGGCTATCCCCCATACGCACCAGATTTCCTGGGAAGACTGGGCAGCATGGAGCTTCTTTCCCTGGGGAGTTTCTAGCTGTTCTCTCAGCATCTGGCACAAGCAGTACTTGGTGTTAGTGTAGTGGTTATCGTATCTCACCGCCTGGGAGGAAGAGTGAAGAAAGAAAGAGACTCAGGGCTGAGGAGAGGTCAGTGAGGCACAGGGACTGTGTGCAGGATGAGAGAAGAAGGGGGCCTCTCTTTTCATGACCCTTCATGAGGCTCTGAAGTCAGAGGATCTGGGTTCAAATCCTGTCTAATTTCCTTGCCTGTAAAATGAGAGGGTTGGGCTGGAATGCCTCTGAGGCCTTTCGCAGTACAGACCTACGACTGACCTATGGCTCCTGCCTGGGCCAGGAGGGCGGCGGGATTCTTCTTGAGCAGTGACATGAGATTAGCTTCCTTGGCACCACTGGGGGCCTTTATGTGGTGTTTTAAGGTTTTTCAAGGGGTTCCTTTATGCTAACCCTGTGAGATGACCACCATCTGACTTGTCTAAGTTCCTATGGCTAGGCAGTGTCAAAGTCAGGACTTGAATCCAGGTTTCTGACACCATGGGTGGCCCCTCCCTCACTCTCAGAGGAATTCACACACCTGGTTCCTCTTATGAGCAGGAAAGAGTGTTTAGTTTCACAGAAGAAGTTGTATCTTAAACCAAGTATCTGATCCCTCTAAGTATGGGGTGAAGAGGCAACCATCAGAAGCCAAACACGAGAGGGGAGGGCGCCCTCAGAGAGGATGGACAGCTATCTGCTATCTCTACTATTTTTCCTTCCCTGGCCTGGAGCTTTCAGGATGCTTCACAGACGATGAGAAAACTTTGCAATTCATGTTTCCTAGGATGGCGAGGCAGGGGGGAGAGGCCCAGGAGGGCACATGATCCTTCATCAACGAATGGGATGCTACCTCCTAGGAAAGCCCCTGCAGACCCTAGTCATCAGCTACACCTAGGTGGAGTAGGACGCACCTCACGTCTCACACACACTCTCTCACAGAACCACAGGCTTTAGACCTGAAGAGGCCGTGTCATTCCTTCTCTCATTTTACACACATCAGCTGATGTGACTAGTCCGAGGTGGTGAGCAGCAGAGCTAGGTTTTAAACAGGCTCCCTGACCCCAAACTCGGAGCTCCCTTCATTGCCTTCCTGGGGCTGCCCCTTCAATACTGCAAGGCAGGAGAGATCATAAACCTTATTGCTACTGATGGAGAAGCACCCTGCACCCCAAAACGAAGGTAACAAATCAGGAGTCTTTGATTTTGCTACACTTTAGAGACAGAATGTTTTCTTTCATGGTGCACACTCCTTCAGGGCAGGGAAGAAGAGAGAGAGAAGGCGACGAGTCATCTCACTCAGCAAAGCTATGCCCAGCCTTATTCCACTTCCTCTGGCTGTTTTATCAGCTCATTGTGGTTTCACCCCAGCAACCTGCACTTCTGTTTAGCAGTGAAAGCACATTCTGCCCTGTTCCAAGCACATCCATCTCTCTATCTCAGCATCTTCAACAACTGTAAAGATGCCGTTACTGGCTCACAGTGAGACCAGGAGTGGGTGTACCCCAGCCAGCCAGGCGGGCTTGCAAGGCCACCTACAATCATTATTTTAGCTTGTTTTCTACAGGCAACACCTGGCAGGCTAAGAGGCGCTTTGCTCAAACAAGTCAGCTGGTTCTTTCCTATGTGATAACATACCCACTGGAAGAGAACACAGGGAGTCACTTAACAGGCTAACCAAAGTTTGAGAGAGAACATCTCTTTTTCACCCAATTTTGTTTTTCAAATTCACAATTTCCACTTAAATTTCGTTTTTCCCTTATGATCTCATTTCCCTTCTGAAATACCTAAAGCTACTGGCCAGAAGGGGATGGGTGGGGGGGATGACCATAGAGGATCACAAATAGTTTGAAGGTGAAAGGATTTTAGAGCTCAGTCCAGGCCAAATCCCTGATTTTACAGAAGAGGAAACTGAGGCTTAGAAGTGAAATCTTCTGCTGTTCGAGGACACACTATGCCTCCGTATGGTTTTTAGACCAGGCCTTCACTGAACAAGTGAAGCCGCTCCAGACTCTTTCGAGACTGGATCACAATGACTCTCTCTTGTTCAGAAGCATTCATCCCTCTGCCAGTATCCCATCACTCGGCCAACTTGTGTGACTTCCAGTCAAAGATGCAATTAAGGTCCCTCTGTCAGTGGAACGAAAGCAATAGAAAAACAACATTCTGGCAACTTCTTTTCTAGGCTCATGCGTGATCCCCTTGCCCCTCACCTATTTATACTCATTGAGGATTTATTGATAACTGCATCTGGCAGCTCCTTCAAACCCTCCCCCTAAGGGAAACTGGCTTAGGAAGAGCTAACTCTCAATCTCACCTTCCTGGCTCGTGGGTTTAAAATATTCTGGGAATGAAACGGTTTTGATTAACAGCCCAAAGATATGTTGCCATGGAGAGAATTCTGTTCACAACAGCTGTTACATTAACCCCTTCTACCCTGCTCATTCCACTGAGATGTACTCTTAGGTTGTATTATTTTAATGTGTGTTAATGTGCTGTTGCATCCCTGTTCTTAACTTGTTTATTCTGTGTGTTCCATAAAAATTCATGTCTGCAGCATTCCTTCTCTCCCTACCACTGAAGATTACTACTTTCACAAGGGCAGAAGTTATGCTTTCTTTTTAAAAAAAAAACAACAGACACAAGTCTTTATCAAGGCAAACAACTGAGTCTTTAGCCAGTCCAGCCAGCCACTCTAAGGACCATTCATTTAGTATCTCCTCTGTTTTAGTGGAGTCAGCAAGGGGAGAGAAAAAGCAATGTTTGAAAAGCCAAGAAAGGAAAAAAAAACAGCAGAGCAGGAGGTCAGGGGTGTGCATTAACACGATGCTCCCGAATGAGAAGGATTTTAAAGAAAAAAGCTTTAACCAGAGGCAGCATGGTGAACGGGGAAAAGCACTGTGACTATGAGCAAGGCACTTAACTTCCCATTTTTCTCATCTGTAAGACGGGAATAATGCCAGTGTACTCATCTCACAGGGTTGTTGATGTAAGGATAAGTAAAATAATCCAGCACAACACAAATATCAGCTGTTATATTACCCGCATCACACACAGACACCCATCCACAATTTGAGGTATGACGGAAAAAGCAGGGGATGCATAAAGCAGAGGACCTAGGCTCCAGCACTACCTGTATAGCCTTGGACAAGTCACTGACACTGTAGGCCTCCTCTGCACAGTCAGTTGGACAAAGTGATACCTAAGGTTCCTTCTAGCATCTCTATAACTGTTCGGACAAGTAATGAGACCTACGTATTTTATGTACTCTTGCATGATCTTTTCCAGAGGCTGCAGGCCCTCCTTTCTGAAGATGGATGGGTTCCACATGGCTGCACGTGCCACCATCACGGAAGATGCTGAAGTCTCTTGCCGGAAGGCTTCTAGGTCTGAATATACTTTGATGTGGTCATGAGATCCTCCACTGAAAGCCAACACAGGGAGTTATTGCTGTTTGCAATTATGAGACCAACCTCATCAAGCAGAGTGGTGATGGGAGACCAACCCCTGCCCGAGACACTGTGAACATCCCTAATGGGAACAAGACAAGAGGACAGTCCACAGAGCCAGAAGCTTTATGCCACCATGTCTCAGCAGGCTGCTAAGTGGAGAGGATGGCACCTTCTATTTCACCAGGCTGTAGCATTTGTAAGAGGCATGAATGCTCTGTGGTGATCACAGTAACCCAAGCAGTTTGCTAACTATACGCCCACACTCTGCAGCCTGAATGACAATCTCACCTCTGACATTTCTGTGATAGGGATGAAAGTCATAAAAAACCAGACCTGGACATCTGGATCCAGGGTCCCAGGTTTAAGCTGGCCCATAAGAGCAGAGTTGGCACCAATGAGTAGGGTTTCTGTTTTCTCAAAACCACTTCTAAGCTCTCTCTTAGATGCTGCCCCTTGGAGAGGTTGAGTCACCCTACCTGGATCTGAAACAAGCAGAAGTTGCTCACACCTCTGCTTTCACCCAAGCTGACTTGACAATCAGTTCCCAAAAATAGCTTCCAGGGTCCCACCTGCAGGCTCTGGGCAGGACACACCTTTGGTTTTTGCCCTGGCATCAGTATCTCTTTGCTGCGGGTATCCCTAACACACTGTACACCCTAGCCCTAAATCCTGTGCTATCCTCCAGTTCCTGTCTGCCTACCTGCCGACTTGGTGCTTTGACGTGACACTCAATACTACCTGCGTGTTCACTAACTCCAACTGCTTCCCTGGCTCCTGCCTCCCCATCTCCACCTTGGCCTTACATTACAGCTTTACTTTGTTTCAAGGTGTGACTTCAAAGGGTGTCCTTGGTGGAATGGGATGACATTGTGACAGAGATGATGGCCTAGGGTTTCCTTTGAGATTTAAACCCTTCCTATACGGAAGGAGAAGAAAACTCTAGACCACTAGTCTCACAACAAAAAAGGAGCTAGAAGGGGGGTTCACCTTCCGAGGCTGTCTCTCAAGACAAGAACAAAAAGATGATGTAGTGAAGGAGCCAAAGGAAGGGGCTAAAAGAGACGATTAGGCCTGCCTCTATTTACATTCCAACCCACAGCAGCAATGTTTTTAAACTCTCCCAAGCTTGCAATTTTTAGCTATGCTTCCCTCATAATATTAAAAACTATTTAAGTAGTTTAGTAGTAAATTTAAGTAGTTAAGAAGTAAAAACTCTTAAGAGACATCAAAAAAGTGTGTGTTTGCTTCAGAGACAGAGGGAAAAGCTGCATCCTGTTTAGTGGACTCTAGAGACAAGAAAGCCTTGGTTAGAAGAATAAGTGGAGGC
This sequence comes from Phascolarctos cinereus, assembly GCF_003287225.1. NCBI lineage: Eukaryota > Metazoa > Chordata > Mammalia > Diprotodontia > Phascolarctidae > Phascolarctos > Phascolarctos cinereus. Next base: position 60,756,253 of record NW_027555625.1, read on the forward strand.
AGCCAGAAAGGGGAGAACCTGGACCAGTTCCTGGGTTTGCAGAAAGCGGAACAAACCTGAGTTGGGAGCCACTCAAGAACTCAGAAGAGATCCCCGAGGATGTTCACTAGCAGGCAGACCCTAGGGGATTTCCCAAGCTCCTGGCCCTCTGCTCCCATGACCTCTATGTTGACAGAATGAGCAGAACCATTCCTACAAAACGCACTGTTCCCCAGCTAAATTTCCATGGGCTAGCATCCAGGTCCAATTTGGATCACTCTGAATTACTGATTAATAAGAAAAACTTACTTAGCTATTACCGGAATGGAGACAGCTTCAGCAATGGCTTTGATAATATCACAGTGGACAGGATGTTGAGGTCTCTCTTCCTTATTCCTTTATGACAAAAGAAGGGAGAGAAAACACTGAGGTGAACAAAATACACCCAAAGCTTTCTCTGGGTTGTCAGGTAACACGACCATGCTTTTCCTGGAGAGTCCCAGAAATAAGCTGGACTCTGATGAAACCAGAAGACACTCTTGGTTTAGTGGCAGTTGGGAGGGTGCATGCCTGTGCAACAGAAGGAAAAACCCCTGGCCCACTCATGCTGTCAGTCCTAGATCCCCAACACAACAATGACGTGGGCAGGAGTGAAGATGCATTGGTGGCGGGTGAGAGAACGATAAGATGGACATGACTAACATAACTCAGAGCCATACACCTGGACGAGTTCTGAGAAGACTGGAAGCCATAAAAACTAAAGTCCTGGAATTATTGTCTGTATAATGCCCAAGGAGACTGTGGGGTTGGAGGGGAGAGGGACCCTGGATTCCCCCACCCAGTCCCACTGACACTACGTCAGGATCACTCTGGATCCATCATTTTTTTCAGCCTTGGAGACTGAATCCAGATGGCACAATGCCCAAATACTGGGTCTCCTGGTTTGTGGGATACAAGGCCAATTACAGACTATTAGTCAGGACAATCATGTATTTCCCGAGTTGCTTTCAATTTACATTTCTTATAATTGTAATTCCCACTGCATGAAACCAGCCTTTGAGGATAAATGGGGTCCTAACTAAGCTGATAATGAACAATGATACACAATGTGAAAGATCCCTGATGCCGTTGGGAAGGACTGTCTTCTCAAATTTTCCTATAACAATTCATCTGTCTGTTTATCGGTGGTTTTCCTCATAACCCTTGATCCTGCACTAGTCTGATCTCTAAGTCATTTCCCCATAGCAGAACGAAAGAGTCAGGACTATGCCATTTTCCACCACTGTATCTCCACCAAATGTTTCCTGAACTGAGTAGAATGACTGGAGGCTCAGGATTAAAAATACCAGAAACATGGGGTGCAGAGAGAAGAAAAATCAAGACCTGTCTGGCTACCTAGTAAAGCCAAACAGGCTACCACAGAAAATAAAGTTATCTTTCAGAAATAGAAGGTAGGGAGGAAGGGAGGGAAGGAAAGAGAGAGGGAAAGAGGGAAGAAAGAAGGCAGGAAGGGAAGGAGGGAGAGAGGGAGGGAGGAAAGAAGGAAGGCAGGGAGAGAGGGAAGAAGGGAGAAAAGGGAGAGAGGAAGGGAAGAAAGAAAGGGGAAAGGGAGGGAGGGAGGGAGGGAGGAAGGAAGGAAGGAAGGAAGGAAGGAAGGAAGGAAGGAAGGAAGGAAGGAAGGAAGGAAGGAAGGAAGGAAGGAAGGAGGAAGGAAATATCCTATGGCAAGTGAAAAGTGACCTAGAAATTAGGAGGGATAAAAATCACTCAAGAGGTACCTTGCAAAGGCTTCAAAGTCAGTAAAGAAAATCTTCAAATATAGTGAGAGGAACAATGCCAACTAGAGAATCATTAGGACCATTTAATCAAGGTATGCATTCAAGGATGAAAATGAGTTAGTAGAGAGGGTAAACCAATTCTTTGCCTAGAAGATCCCCTGCTCCAAACAACCTTTTGATATAGACAAGTCTGAGCTGCTGAAACAAAGGGCAAAGAAAACAGGATGCTCTAGAGCTAACCAACAAATGAGATAGATAAATCACTGGGACAGGAGAGCACCCACATGAGAGTTCTGAAAGAATCTGAGAATCAGGCTATGAAAATGTTCTGCAAAATGTGTAGACTGATGCAAACAGCTACTGTGCTACTTGACAGTCAGTGTCAACCTCATCAATCACTAGCAGGCAGACTCTAGGTGTATTTGGGAATATACAGCTCCTAGGATTTCACGGATTCATTCAACAAACACTGATGCTACAGGTATTCCGTACAAAGCACTGTACACCACAATGGAATTCTAGATTTAGACAGAAAAGGTAGAAAAATTGGTATTTTATAGCAAGAATAGTCCCTCGATAAACCAAAACTTGGTCATTTTTGTTTCATTCTAATTATGACAAAACAAAGACAATGCAGCTTAACTGAAGTTACTGTACTCTACCTGCATAACGAATCATCACGTTTCCCCTCTTCCCCCAACTCCGCCTCGGGGATACAAGACTGTATGTCAATGGAACAGGTTCACATTATTACAAAGAAAGTGACTAAGATGGCTGGTTGCCTGCTTAATGCACAGTGGGCCTGCCCAGAGTATATGACTAGGAGGCTGGGAAACATGGCAGAGGGCAAAGACGGCTAGGTTTCAGAATTAGGAGACCCCGGTAGAAGTCCTAGCTCTCACACTGAAGAGCTGGATGACCTTGGACACCATTTAGAGTATTTAAAGCTTCAATCTGTCACTATGTGAAATAGGGACAGTAATACCTGCATTGTGGACTACTTGGCACTGTCAAGAGGAAAACGTTTTGTGAACTCCAAAGTGCTCTAGGGATACGAGCATTCTGCTCTGGTCAGGCCACAGGGAGGCCATTACTAAACTGTCCAGAGAGTGATGTGACTGGTATATGTGCCATCAAAAATGCTGGTAGAAGAAAGGAGGCCTAGGCGTTTAGTCTGGAGAAAAGAAGACTCAGAGAACAAAAGACAGTTATTTAACGCATTGAATGGGCTATCGCACCCTGTGAAGGAGGGATTCAATGGTTTCTGCTTAGCCCCAGACAGCAGAACCAGGAACAACGATGTACAATCTTAGTAAGAAAACCCTTCCTAACAATAGGACTGATACCCAAACGAGCTACTTCAGAAGACGGGGGTATCTCCCTTGTCAGCTGCCCCAAAGCAGAAGCACAAGGCCCCTTGTGGGGGGTGGGGGAAGGATGGTGTCAGAAGGGGATTCTAGTTCAGGTGGATGGACTGTCCTACATGGTCTTGGAGGTCCCTTTCCGCACTGCAATTCTGTGACAGTAATGAATGCAGAGAGGTATGGAAAGATCTTTATAAACTGATGCAATGAAGTAAGAAGATCCGAGAAAATAAGAGACATGGTGACAACAACCAATGGAAACGGAAAGGACCACACACCAAAAATCACGAGTAAATACAACAAAATCATCAAGATCAAGCAGGACTCCCATGGAGATGAGAAGATGCCCCCATTCCAGCCCCTCAGGGAGGTGAGACGTCCACAGGTGTTACACACTGCAGAGGTTTTCAAAGTTTTCCAATGTATCAATCAGTTGCGCTGACTTCTCTATCTTCTCTTAAAAAAAAAAACTATTTGTTATATGGGATGGTTCTCTGGGAGGGGCAAGGGGAGATGCCACAGTGATCTAAGAAAAAAATCAATAAAAACCTATAGGCCCTGGTCCTTAAGGGAATTTCCAATTCAAACAGCTAATAACCTCAGTCCAGGAAAGCCCAGAGGATGAAGGTGAAGAACACGTTATTCAGGGAGGGAAACACAATTCAAGACCAATGACCCCACATCACGAACTTCTGAGAAGAGGAAAAATATCAATACCAAGTATTCCTTCGCGGGTTCAGAACACTTCAGGCGTCAATACACGTGCTCATATATATCCCCTCTGAATCTTTATCTTCCAGTCATTAATGCCTTCTCCCTCCTCAAACCACTGTACCTGTTATATCCCCTAGTACAACGTAAGGGCTTTGAGGGCAGGGACTATTTTGTGTTTTATAAACTGATGCAATGAAGTAAGAAGATCCGAGAAAATAAGAGACATGGTGACAACAACCTTGACCATACTAGACGCTAAGAGATCATTACAGAATTGAACTGATGAGACCCTGATGGGTGGAGGAAGAAGTGCAGATTGTTTGTGGGGCTGGTACAGAGGACCACCACGGCTGGTGTCCCTTTTCCTGGGGGCTCGTCAATGGCACACACCATCTCAGCTGGGCACAAATTGCCTTCCACCAATAGCACTGGAAATAGTGGCTGCAGCCCCTACCAAAATCCATGTTTAACCATCAGAGACACTGGACTCAGCCTCTGGTGAAGGAAAAGCCCAGAGGAGGCAGAGACAGGTTTCTCTGAAGAAGTAAGTTACAATGTTTGAGTGTAAGCTTCAATGCTTCAAGGAATCACAATTTGTTGATGTGAGCGATGCAGAACCTTGTAAACCCCCTTTCCTTCTGTATAGATGGTCTTTGGGTGTTACGTGGTTGAGTACACTTATCAGCCCAGAGCTAATCTTTCTGCCCTTGACTTGGAGGGTCTTTGGATGATAGAGTCAATCAGACCCTAACTGAAATTTTGGTGCGAAGCAATGAGTTATGGGGGGGAAAGTGTTCAACTTACAGGCAGAAGAAGACCTGGGTTCAAATTTTGCCTTTGAAAGAAAAAAGCAAGCTGCATAAGCACATGTAACCAGGCTCAATTCGTCATTTATACAGTGAGGAGAAGACCCACAGTGGCGATCTTGCAGGGGTCCTGGGAGGTTCCAATGAGATAACCGAAGTGCTTCACAGGCTTCCCTGTGCTCAGTGAATGTCAGCTCTCGTTACAGCTTGCTGGAGCCAGCCAGGATGCGTGTCGTGCTGGCCTAGCACCGCAGAACCCGAGGTCACCTTCCTAACATCAGGAGATTCCAGCCAACAGGTCAGCTCCAGCCTTATTCTGCCCCTGGGCTGCTTACAATGCTGTTGGAGACTATGTTACCTCAGCTCTTGTACCTGTGAGATTGCCATCAATCGCCAATACCTTAGTGTGTTCTAGGAAACCTCTCCACAGACAAGCACTCCAAGTGAATACAAAATGCTTCTGGCCACTTGTCAAGACTCAGGCTCAATTACAGATACAACATGCTCAGACATTCTCTGATATTCCCAATCATTTGCTCAGTTCCCTATAAGTTAAATAAAACAGGTTTCTACTTACCATCCCTTTCAGCTGATTATGATCCTGGTTACTCACAGTTATTTATACTTACCAGTTAAAATGACAAGAAGAAGATAAAAGTTTCTCAGATGTTTTAAGACTACGTGTAAACGATTTACCCTGTGACACAAGGGTGACATTTTGGGTCGGTTACCGATCACGTTTCAGGAGGCACACAGCTTGGAAGATAGCCTGCCCCATTCTTATCAGGACTTGTCCTCTGGGCTTTGGAGACCTTTACTTGGGAAGCAAAGAGCAGGGCTGCATCATCCACCAGTGGCTGGACCAATGCACCAGACCTTAGAGCTGCTGGAGAGCAGGAGAGGGGCCCTTCCACCTTGCTCTAATGAGAATAAAATCTCTTAAGAAAGGCCACTGGTGTTTACGACCCTTTTGCACACCCCACTAATCTCATCCTCAGTCTACTAACCACCTCTGCCATCCAGAAGACTGCTGTGAACTCAGAAACCTGCACATTGGGGAGCCCACGTAGACGTATGCCCCAGGAAAGCGGTGACAACACCGTGGGGTCCTCAGGGCAGGGGGTATGGAACTAGAACAGTGAGTGAAAGTAGGGTCAAAGACTGAACAAGACTGGTTACTTGGTTTTCCTTGGAAAACAACAACCTTATCCTAGCTTTGGGAAGACAACTGACTGGTAACAACCCATGGGGCACTGGTTGGAAGGGACGCCTAAAGCAGACACTTGGACCATTGGTTAAATGACAGTGGCTAGTGACCACAGAGGGAAAAGACAAAAGAAAGGCCACTCGGGAACAACGAATTTGGGCTGACAGCCTCATCCACCTCAGCAGGTCCTAAAGGCATCACTGTGCTGCATCACCATTCAGTAACCAAAGCTCACAGCCCCACAGTGCACAAGCACAAGGACAATGACAATGCAGAGAACATTCTGTATGACGGTGTGACAAGTGAAGATCTTCCATAAAACTCATCTTCAGAGTAATGCCAGCCCCTAGTTTCCTTCTCTTATTAGGGAATTTTATTAAATTTGGACCACCTTAAAATGTTGGGACCCTAAGGGGACCACTCATAGGAGGAGCTTTTAGGGTCTTATGAACTTGACTGCTCACGTGACTGCAGACAGGGTCTGTGCAGGAAATCACCTACCTGAGAAGGTCAAATAAAAATGATGAAGCAGAATTGCCCATAATGGTAAAGAGGTGATCATGAGACTGCAATCCCAGAAAAACGTCAAGAGAATGCTAAGCTCCTTTCCATGGGGTGACTGCCCCTTTTTCTTCCTAACAGAGCCGGCTATAAGAGCCGAGCACTTAAGGCTAGAGCTTTGTGCTGAGGGACAGGTAAACTCATCTGGCTGACAATGGAGAAGAATCAATTCCTTTCCCATAACGAGCAGTGTAGTACAAAGACCATGGGAGTTAGTCAGCCCTGGGTTCCTAGCTCCGCCCCTCTGGGGAAGTTTCTTCTCCTCTCTGGGTCTCGGGGCTGTGAGAGGGCTGGGTGAAATGATCTCTAAATCTGTGATCCAGTAAGCCACTGGAAGAAATTCTCTTAAAAATCCTGCTTTCCCATCAAATGTACTTACCTCCCATGGACCGCAATGGCTGCTACCCCAGTCCTCTCTATCCGCTTCACAAGATTCAATGTGTCCTCAAGCTGAGGAAAATGACCAAGGAGGGACATGTCACTCAATTTTTATGGGAATTGGATTATTGTCATCTAACTCACAAAGGGATCTCAGCCCTTCTCTATCTGCCTTCCCCAACCCCAATCCAAATCAACAAACATTTATTGAGCACCTACTATGTACCAGGCACTGTGCTACAAAAAAGAGGCAAAAGACAGTCCCTGCCCTCAAGGAGCTTCCCATCAAATCATCTCATTCTGCTGCTCCCCCCCCCCCATTTCATTAGAGATTGACAAGCTCTTTTGAATGAAATGAATTGTGTTTACCGATGGCAGGATCCGAATCTTGCAGGTCACTGGTTTGCAAATCCCTTTAACAAGGGTACTCAGAATCTACAGACAGGGGGAGAAATGGAAGCATTTGGGACAGTAACTTTATTACATGGTAATGCCTTAATTAAAAACAGTAAGTTGTTATATAAATTGCTTAAGATGTGATAACAAGACCTATATATCCCCATACCATAGACATGGCATGTGCGGGTGCATGCATGTGATAGTGGTCAGACGGTCTGGGTTAAAATGGTAGCTCTGGTTATTTGCTCCCAAGGTGACCTGTTGGACCTCAGCCCCTTCCACTGTGAAATGAAGGAAAAGGTTGCACCGTATGGCCCTGAAACACCCTTCCCACTCTAAGTCTATGACACAGGAAGTGGTAAAATGGCAACAAAGCTTGAAACCTATCCAACGAATGGGCCTGCCGATAATGCTCCCTCTCACTCATCGGGTATGAGCAGAGGCACCATAATGTTTTGCAACCTTCAGGAAGAGCTTCATGTGGTAACTGAACCACCTTTTCAGGAATTTTTGTAAGAGCCCCAGACGAAGGCCCCGAGGAGTTTTAGAGAACACGCCTTGCTACCTCTCAGCTTCTCCATCAGGCCCTTTGGACTATGGGCACAGAACAGGGAGGGGCTCGTCACATTTCTATAATGTCTTCAAGTTTCAAGAGCACTGTCTTCACAACTACCCATGAAGTAAGCAGTGTGAGACCTACTGGCCCCATTTTACAGATGCATGAGCTGTGGCTCAGAAGTGAATTGACTTTTCCAGGGTCACAAAGCTAATTCTGAGCTGGCATTTGGACCAGAAGAGTAGTTCTCTTCTGACTTCAGGTCTAGCCTTTTTTCTATAAAATTACATCATGCTACCACTTGAAGTAAGAGTATAAATTCTCTCTTTCTCTCCTCCAACAAAACTGTGGGTCTTAATTACTTCTCAGCCAAGAATGAGTCATGTTAATTCCTTAGAAGGTCTGTTTTCCCAGTTGAGTTTTTGTCTTTATTTTGTAATTCTGCTTCATGGTGGACCTAGAGAGACCGAGACAATACACTTACTATTGAAGAGGAGGGTTCAACTAGTCCTGATGATGTCACTGCAGGCAGTGCCCTTTATCCCGAAATGGAACTATTACATCAGAGCCTTTCATAGAGAGAGGAAGAAGGTTTTCATCTGCGGTCGGCCCTTCAAATTTCCCATTCTACTGCTATAGCTTACTGGAATAAGCTCTGACTGGCCATCTTCAGGAACCACTAAGTTCCCTCGCTGGCCTGCTTGCAGCGCTGGCTGTCGACCCAAGAGGCTGACATTCTATTGCATCTCCATCTGATATCTCCATCATCTCCTCAGTTCAGGCTGCAGCCCACCCAGGTCTAGGGCCTCAAGGACCCCAAGCCAAAGCACAGGAGGCACTCCCTCGTTCGTGAATCACAGTTCAGCATGCGGACTGTCCACCTGTCACCCCTCTGCTCTGGTCTGTCTCATCTCTTCTGCTTATACACATCTCTGATGTCTCATGTACTATTCTTATGCTCAAGTCAGTGTTGGTAATGTGCTGTGTCCAATTCATACCTAATGTTGTCATCATCATCATCATCATTAGCATTTATGTAACACTTGAAGGTTTTCAAAGCTCTTTACAAGTATCATCTCATCTGATCTTGACAACTACCCTGTGAGGTAGGTGCTATTATTATCCTCATCTTACAAATGAGGAAACTGAGGCTGAGAAAGTTTAAGTAACTTGCCCAGGGTTACACCGCTAGTGCCTGAGGTCAAATTTGAACTCAGATCTTCCTGTGCTCTAACCACTGTGCCACCTAACCATCCCATCATCGACCTTTCCGTTGTTCACTGGGTCACTTACCGTTTTAATTCTTTTGCTTCTAGGTAGCTAGGTGATGCAGTGAGTACAGCACTGGGGCTTGGGGTTGGAAGATCACAGTTCAAATCAGACCTCAGACACTGACTAGCTGTGTGACCCAGTTTCCTCATCTGTAAAATGGGAAAAATAATGGCACCTACCTCACAGACTTGTGAGGATAAAATGAGATGTCTGAAAGGCATTGTGCAAACCTTAAAGTGCCAAATAAATGCTAACTGTAGTTATTAATACCTCACTTGTGGCTTACAGTCTCCCAGAGCTACCTACAGCATTAAGAGGTTGCGCGATACATCCTGGTCACTGAGGCAGGGCTGGGAGACGGGTCTATCCACTGCACTGCAGTGCCTCTCCATGAGATGTTATCATTAGTGTCTACTAGCAGTGTGAAAGCTCTGAACTCCCTAAGAATAGTAACAAACGTCCAGCCTAGCAGTGAACTTCAGCAGAAAACCTCAGAAATTCACCTAACTTGACCAGTGCACACAGGGAAAAAGGAGAGTGGGGAAGAGTCAGGACTTTGCTTGGTATCTTGTCCAAGTTGGGAACAAAAGGTAGGTTATGAATTTGCTTTTACATAATTTCTGGAATCTGAATGTGGTTAATGGAAATATGTTACAGTCTAGCCTAGGGAAGTGTGAATTATTTACTCACCTTCTCGATTTTGTCAGGGTCAGACAAAAGTGCTGCTCCCATTCCTCCCTTAAGAAAAAGCACATTGAGAAAAGACTCATTATAACTAATATACCTATTAGCTCTCAGTATTATCCTTTGCCCTTGCAAAGGACCTACCTCTGAGGCACTCAAGCTGTCATCAGGGGTGGCACTACTCTTCATTAATAACTTCTCCACATATGGAAGAAAACCCACAGCCATCTTAGGGATAAAGACAGGCGGGCTTGGGAGACAGTGTGCATCAATCCCACAGTAAGTAAGGAACAGTATTAAAAACCAAAGCAAATGGAAGGCCTGGATAGATTTCAACTTGTCAGCTGTATCCAGCTGTTTCACCCTTACTTACCTCAAAAATCCTAAATCTAAGGTTTTATGAGCGCTCTCCCTCTCTTCCTCAACCTATGACATCAAATCCAATTCAAATTTTAACTAATGGAGGCCATTAGCCCCATAAAGCATCTAAAACAGTGTGAAAACCAACGACTCACACAGCATGCTGCCATATAACAGCAGTATGAGGGGTTGAGGGGACAGAATTTGAGCAGTAATTATTTTAACAGGTGTGCCAAGTATTAATGAATGCCTGTGGGACACATTCAAGAGGTTTATTTTAAATAATGACTGTTTAATTTTATGTTTGAGGAAGACAGGTTAAATATCAGAGGGATAGTTAAACTTGTATAGACTCACTCAAGCTCAGCTTGCCATACTGGATGCATCTGCAGCTGAGACTTGAGACTCTGACTGGGTGACAGGTGTCAAGTTTGAGGAGCTGGAAGATGCTCCCTTACTCTTTACCTAACACTGATAGCTAATACTGACAGAAAGAGCACTTTCAAGCTTTACGTACATTATCTCAATGGAGCGTCACAGCAAGCAGAAGATACTGAGGCTTAGTGACTGTCCGAGGCAGGCTGTCCAGATCCAAGGCCAAGGTCCCTTCCATGGCGCTGCTACGCCAGGGGTCGAAGGACCACATGCAGCCTGCCTCTTGTTTCAGTACAGCTTGTGAGCTGGATATAGAAAAAATAATTTGTTGCATTTTAAAATGCAGAAAGTGTTCTTGGTTTCCGGGCTGTACAAAAACAGGGGACAGGCTGGATTTGGCCATCAGGTTGTATGAAGTTTGTCGACCTTTGCACTACGCAACTACTAGGAAGTTCCTAGAAGACAAATCAGACGGAGCCCAAGCGCTCAAGTTTACACTGGTCAGGTAAGACCAATCAGGTCCTAGCAGCGACGATCAAGATGTAAAGAGTGGCACAGAAGGCCCTCTATTTTTCATACATCCTTTGCCTCATGTCCCTTTGGACCAAATCAAAGATACTTAAAGGTCTGTACAGTCCAGAAGGCAACAAAGCAAACCTTCCTACCCCTAGGGAGCTAGGGCTACAGAACAACATGTTTTACTGAACCCAGACACTTCAGTCAGTCAGGCTGTCACATCTGGACTATCTTTTCAAAGACAAAAACAGATCAGATGATGACTGAACCCATGAATTTCAATAAAGCAAATGTAAGGATTTTATTTAATGTATAAAAATTACACATATATGTTTCACTCTTCATATCTAAAACAAAAGGAAACAGTTTACCTTAGTGGAGTATTCTTTTGGACAACCCATGTTAATGTCAACACCAGCTACATCATTCTCTCTGGGAAAAAAAAAAGGAACAAAAGGAATAAATATTTAACTCAAAGAAGGAAGAAATCGTAAGTAAGAAAAGGCAAGGGGAGCAGGTAAGCTAATCATATAATAATGATTAGAGGCAACAGAGGGCCAGTCTGAGAGCTATACTGGTACCCCCCAAAAAATAAAAGAACCCTAAGGAGGCATCCAGCATGCTAGGGGAATCCTCTGTGGAGGACTTCTGCAAGGATAGATAGGAAGATGTGGAGGGCTGTGACCTGTGCTGGTGGGAGGAGTGCACAAGTTCCATCGAGCTCACACGCCCCTCCAAGCACAGGTGTGCCCAGAGATCTTTTGCTCCACCATGCACACATGACTCGAAGATGATCCTCTGAGCCCAACACATCACTCGAGGATGCACACAACAACTTCACTTGGTGGTAAGGGAGCTGAGGAAGCCTTTGGAACTTTACTGACCATAGAACCATGGTGTTTGATCACAGCTCTCAAAGACACAGCTAGAGAAGGAAGCCCTGACTATCCCGCCACACAGCTAAGATGCAGCACTCCCTACTCAGGTGGGACCTCTCCAAAGCCAACACATGCCCCAGGACCTCAAGTGCACAATCACAGGAGCTCACCAAACTCAGCCCGTGAGAGGTTCTGTTCTGCACAGGTCACTGAAGGCTATTTTGGCCTGGAGCTGCTGCTTGTCGGAACACAACACATGCACACACGCCACTACCTTAACAACAGGCACATGCACTTTCTGCTGTCCTCAGTGGAAGTGGGGATTAGCTACCTCCTTTTCTGCGTGTGATGATGTCAACATTTCAAAGACCCATGATTCCTCTGGCGCAGGCAACCCCTTCCCCCCCCCCCACCAAGGCAAATCACAACTTCTTTAGGAACTGAATGCGTGCCCCTAATGGTGAGGAGCCCCTCAAAACCAAATGCAGCTGCTTGGCCTGAGGATCAGGCACACAAACCCTGCCTTCTGGGAGCCCAAAGGCAAAGCCTTTCAGGCTGCAGGGGCTTACACTCTTCTGACAGCCTCAGCGTTACCTCCACCCTGCAGTGAAGCCTGGAGAAGGCCTGTCCTAGAGCACGTGTAATAACACCAACAGCTCAAAATCACAGAGAGCTTTCCCCACAACAGCCCTGTGAGCTAGGTGGTGCCAAGGATGATTAACTGCATTATGTAGAGAGGGAAACTGAGGCTCCGAGAAGGTAAATGACTTGTCTGTGGTCACACAGCTACTAAGTGTTGGAGCTAGGGGTCTTTCCATGACACAAAGGGAGAAGAAAGCAGGCTGTCCCATTCAGCGTCATGGATATAAACAGCAGATGCTCCGCGTCTTCAGAAAGAGGAGCTGTTTGAGTAAGTCTGACCTGACTTAGGAAGGGATCCACAAGGCTCACATTTGTTTACAAGCAGCCCCAGTGGATGTTGCTATGCTTGTGGCTCTAAGACTCCCTCATTGGTATCTCAGAAAAGCTATGTTTGAAAAGTCGGCCCCACGCAGCTCATAAGTCAGCTTGTCCTCTTCTGGCCTTTGTAGGTACACCTCAGTCACAGGGACTTCCACGTGCCTTGACTTGGCCTTTAAAGTTCATTAGAGGGACCGAGGCAGCCCCCATCAGAAAGTAGATGGCCCACTGTGGCTCAGTGCTGCTGGAGTGAAGTTTGAGATGCTGATCAAGCGCCACCGTCACCAATGCAGGTCACGGCAGAACCACAGCCAGGGCCTCCAGGGGCAGATGAAAAGCTTCCGATGAGCTTCGGGCACAACTTACACAAGCTTGGCCACAGCAAGGGCTCGCTCAGCATCTGCAGATCCCTGGGGACACAGAACAAGACATTCAACAACAAGCCTGGCCAGCATCTAGACACAAGAGGCATAGAGAGAGAGGAATCTAGCTACTGTTCTCTCTTTAAAGGACATTATCATCAGACTCATTAACTGTTGTATAAAGAGCGATGTTTAAGGAATGGGAACATTTGAAAACCAGGGGATTAAGCTGATGCTGATGCTTTTTAAGGCTAGAAGGGCATTTAGGATCTACTTCTGAAAAGACACCAAGAAATGTTCAAATCAGAGAACAAAGGGGAGGATTATAAACTCACAGCTGGAGGGGGCCTTAAAGATCATCTAGCCCCGGCCACCACCCAACATTCCCTTTCATGCATTAGGAAGCTACGCCCCAGAAAGATTCAGTAATATGACCGAGGTCATGTAGGGAAGAAGTGGACAAACTGCAGTGACCCCCGGTCTTCTGAGTCCGGGGGACGTTTCTTGGACCACACTGCCTCCCAGAGATAGAGACATGAGAAGAAATTCTCTCCCCCAAAACCCATCTTTCAAAAGTCAAGGGAAAAATCTGAGTATTAGTTTCTGGAAAAAACTAATTCTGGCCCCAAGAAACAGTTATAGAAGATAATGATATGAAGACCAGTAATGAGGAGTACTAGGGAATAAAAATAAATAATTCAAGCTAAACAGCTGGATTATTCCCTTTAAGTTTATAAAAATTAAATTCTCAAACAGAAAAACATACCAGACTACTTCTTGGCTCAAATAAAATGTACTATAATACATGTTTATAATTCTTAGAAAAAACTCAGCTCTTAGGGGCTAGAATGGGGTCACATATAATTGATGACGATGATGACGATAACAACAGATAGCATTTATACAGCATTTTATAGTCGGCAACGTGCTTTACATATGGGCATTGTACTGACTGAGGAAGCAAACTTTAGAAATAACAGAGATCACGTGATGTTCAGAATGTGAGTCAGCAAGAGCAGCGCAAGCAATACAGAAGGGAGGGAAGCCAACCAGCTGGGCGGAGTCGAGTGAGGCAGGGCCTTGAGACTCTCACCATCTGAAAGACGACCTTGTTCTGCTCCCTGTCACAGGTACGGAAAACGACTCTCTCGTTGGGGGCTACAAAGTCAATGGTATCCAGCACCTCTGTGTGGAAAGAAGAAGAATAATCAGCACAACAGCCAGAACACAGTAGGCTCTTAAAAACGTTTACTTATTGACACTATCTTCCCATTGGCCTACTCTGATCCAATGAAGCAGAAGGATCCTTGTGACAGGAAGAGAGCAGTTGCTTAAGCCAGTGATCTTGCAGCTGGTTTCTCACCTGTCTAAGGAGGAAGGGGGACTAGATGACCTTTAAGGTCTCTTCCATATCTAAAATTCAATGCTATTATGGAAAAACATATTTTATATGGATCTATAACTGCCTCTCAGATTTTATACAGACAGGTAGAAGGCACAACTTTCAATTTCAGAAACATCTCAATGACCCAGCACCATGTGTAATTAGATTGTCTACAGAAGAGAATTTTCCAGATAACCTTACTCAATGTCCATGCTGTGACCTCCAATCCCTATACCCCTCAATTCTCTCCCAGGACATTTCCCTTACACTAGCCACTCTCTCCTTTTCTCTCCATCTTGACCCCTTGGTGAACTGATTCAATTCTACTCTCTACAACTGAATGCCTAGCCATTGGGTCACACCTGCCATTTGCCACCTTCACTCCTACCCATGTACTGGCCTTTAACGCTCTTGATCATCTCTCCTCTTTGATATTGGTTTTCAGGACATTACTCTCTCCTGGTTATCCTCCTTCCCATCTGTCCATTCCTTCTCTGTCTCCTTTGTTACATCCTCTCCCAGGTCATGCCCTCCACAGAGGTATCCTACAGGGTTCTGTCCTGAGTGCTTTTCTCTTCTCCCTCTGTACTGCTTCATCTGGTGATCTCATCAGCTCTCACGGATTTAATTACTATGACGGTGATTCTCAAATCTACCAGTGATCTAGTGATGCTGGGCTCTGGGCTGTTCCATGAACAAAACACTCCATCTCTCAGCTCCAGGCATTTTCTCTGGCTGTCCCCTAGGCCTAGAACACTCTTCCTCCTCTGCTCTGACTACTGACCTTCCCGGCTTCCTTTAAACCCCAGCCAAAAGCTTACCTTCTACAAGAAGCCTTTCTCAACTCCTCATAATTCTAGTGACTTCCCTCTGCTAAATATTTCTTATTTATTGTATTAAGTTTGTTTGTATATATTTGTTTGTTGTCTCCCCCATTAGATTGTGAACTTCTTGAGGGGAGGAATCGTCTTTTGCCTCTTTTTGTAATCCCCACTGCCTAGCACAGTGTCTGGCATATAGTAGGAGCTTAATAAATGTTTATTGATTGATTGATAATGGAACCTTACCTGAACAGCAATAATTAATGATTAGCAATAGTAGTGTTAACATCATAATAGTTCTATTAGAGGTAACATGACAGAAGAGATCTGTGGCACTTACTAGTAATGCTTCTCTGGGGAGGTAGAGACAATGTGAGAGTGTGTGTGAGTGAGAGAGAGTGTGTGCTACTTACTGCTTGTAAGATGTTGGGTAAGGCTAGCACTTAGAATAGTGCCTGGCACATAGGAGGATTCGATTCAATTCTCGGAGACTCAGCTTCCTCCTCTGTAAAATGAAGGGGTTGGAAAAGGTGCCCATCAGCTGTAAATCTGCCTCAGGCACAACCCTAGGGCTTACACACTAAGCCCAGGCAATGATGAGCATAAGTGGAAGGAATGACTACAAGCAATGACTGCCGGAATCCCCTCATCCGGGGCAGCCAAGATGGTGGAGTGAAAAGGTAGTCGCTCTCACTCTCCCCTGTCGACCTCGGAATCCCCTGATTCTACTCCTCCTGTTAATCACTACCACTACTGTTAACCTTTTCTGATGATCCAGGGTCATCCCGAGGAAGATCAATCATTGTACGTGCCCCCAAGGACATCTTAGGATGATTCCTTAGAAGAATAAAAAACTGACCCCTTTAAGTCCAAGTCACTGTCCAAGAAAATCACATGTACTTAAACCACTGGCCTAAAGGATTTATTTCCATTAGCTTTTTTCTTGTACTGTTGATTTTGGCATTCTTCCATAATTAGAGGTAAGAAATCTGGACAGGTAAAAAAAAATTAACGTCTCTGGAAAACTTTTCTTCTTTTGTCTAAAAGTTGGTTTCCTTCTCTGTTCCTATAATATGTTAAAATTCTAAGAACTTCAGTCCCTTCAACTCCATGGACAGTTTAAATGCCATTAGTTGTGGTTTCCCCCCATTTGTCACTCCTTCAGACTCTAGTTCTGTGGCATAAATTGCTTATTAATTGAACTGAATCCACCTGGCACAGGCTCTCCCTCCTACCAGAGGTGCTCTTCCACCTTACTCCTTACTCTCTGGATCTCCCCAAGGCTCAGCTCAGGTTTTACCTCCTTTGAGAGGCCTTTCTTCCCTAAGTAGTTAGTACTGCCCCACTCGTCCTATTTCTTTGTATTTATTCTGCATATATCCTGTATTGATTCATTGATTGTCATGGGTTGTTTCTCTCAGGGAAGTTCCAAGGTCAAAATCAAAACCCTCTGCTTGGGATTCAAAGCCCTTCACTCCCTGGCCCCCTGCTACCTTTCCAATCTTCTTATACTTCACTCCCCAAGACACACACTTCAACTCAGTGACACCGGCCCCCTGGCTATCTCCCAAGCAAGACCCTCCATCTCTTGGCTCCAGGCACTTTCTCTGGCTGTCTCCCAGGCCTGAAAAGCGCTCTTTCCTATTTATTTCTGGTTCATATATGTAACTTGTTTGTTGTACATATTTGTATTAGATTGGGAGCTCCTTGAGGGCAGGAACTGTCTTTTGCCTTTTTTTGTATCCCCAGAACTTAGCACAGTGCCTGACACATAGTAGACACTTAATAAATATTGACTGATTGATTGAAACTCTTTAAGATCAACTTTTGTAACTGTATTCCTCTGCCCAGTGAAGGTGCTCATAGTCACTGATTCATACCTGGAATTCACTCCCTTCTCACCTCTGCCTCTTAGAATACCCAGCTTCCCTCAGGGCTTAGCTCAGGTAATACTAGGACCTATACTAGGCCTTTCCTAATTCCCCTAGTTGTGGCCTCCCCTCTCCCTAATTCCCCATAGCTCTTCATGATCTGGTATGACCTTGGCTTTCTGAGCTGGATTTCACACCATCCCACCCCATGGAGTCTACCCTGCAGGGCTTTAACAAGCTTTATTTACACTGTTCTCTGTGTGTGAGTGTCCTCCTTTCCTCTATGCCTGATGAATTCTTGCCCATTCTTTACAGCCTAACTCCTATCAGTGAGTAAATATCACAGATACAGCCAGTTCTGGCAAAGTCAATCACAAACAAGAACAATCAGAAATGGAGCTCTAGCTCCTGAGAACAGAAGAGTGTGTGTGTGTGTGTGTGTGTGTGTGTATGTGTGCGCGCGTGCGCGCTCTTATAGAAATTTAAAATGTAAAAACAAAATGAAAAGCCTGTATGTCTCACAGTCGTAAACACAAAGGCAGCCTGCTGGCCATTCCCACAAAGAAGCAGGCTTTTATCAAGCAAGAAACATTTATACAGCACCTACTATGTACCAGGCACTGTGCTAAGCGTTTACAATTATCTCAATTGATCCTCACAACAAACCTGGGAGGCAGGTGCTATTATTATCCCTCTCTGACAAATGAGAAACCAAAGGCCAAAAGGTGAAGTGACTTGCCCAGGTTCACATAGCTGGTAAGTGCCTGAGGCTAGATTTGAGCTCAGGCCTTCCTGACTCTAGGCCCTGAACCACCAGCTCCTTAAGATCATTCCCAAACGACATGAAAGAATGAAAGTCTATTTAAACCGGCCAGCACTAATTGCATATGAAATAGAAAACACCCCAAAGAGCCAGAGAGGAGCCCTGTGCTTACCATTGACAACTCTCTTGCACTGAAGCATCTTAATGTCAATCAGCTCCTGTCAAGAAATGAAAGCATATTACATTAGTTCTTGGGCAGGCGGAGCTCTCTGACTCAATGGGACCTTCCCAGTATTCTCAGAGCAGTGCCTCTGCCTATGACAATACAGGGTACTCACAGAGTTGACAGCCTCAAGGCCCTGAATGCTCTCCTAAATACTCGGCAGCCATTGGAGCCCAAATGATGTCATGTGCTCAGTCCTGGATGCCGCATTTTAGAAATGACATTCACAGAAGGGCGACCACACCCTCTGCGGGTCGTCTGAGGGAACTGTAGACGTTCATCCTAGAGAACCCTAACCCTAATCGGGAAGGATGTCATGGGGAAGAGGGATGACTTGGCTTTGCCCCAGAGGGAGCAATGAGGACTAACTACAAAATGGAAACTACGAAGAAAAGGAATTTTTGCTCAATAAGGAAGAATTTAATAATCCGAGTCCTCTGGAAATGGTACGGACTGTTTGAGGGGAGGAAAGGGCAGCGAATTCCTTCTCAAGCTTGAAGGTCGTCCCTCTTCGGGGATGCGGCTGCAAAGATTCATGCTTCTCAGAGGATAGATTAGGTGACCTCTGAGGCCTCTTCCTACTCTAAGGTTCCAAGAAACATAGAAATGGGACGGCCTAATTCAGCAACCCTCAGTTTAGGGAGAAATCTGGGTGGCCCAAATCCGGGGTTCCTGGGTATGGGTAGTGAGTTGAGCGTTTCTGATCCAGCCAACGAGGACCCCATGGCATCTTTCCTCTCAAGCTACAGCTGATGTCTGTTCATCACCATGCTTTGTTCTGGAACATGCCATCTTAGCTGCTGCCTGCCTTGCTGTACATGCTTTAGTGAATATCTCAGTTTTTTCTTCCCCTACTTTTGAGCACAAACAATGTACTATAAAATTAAAAAGAATGCCATATGTTCACAAAGGAGTCCCGAGCAAGTCTGAATAACCCCTTCTCTCTTTCTCCTAGTCATCTAAACCTCAGTCCTGGAAAACACTGTGTGTCCACTACTCACCAGATAAAAGATGGGGTAATAAGTCACAAAAATCCCAAATTAAGAGCAAAGTCTAGGCAGCAAAATTAGCTGCATTCATCCATGCATGAATCCTGTCACTTCCCTGCTCCAAAACATTCTAAGGCTCCCTACTATTGAGGGGATAAAATACAAACTCCTTAGCCTGGTAATTAAAGGCCTCCAAAATCTGGCTCCAATCTACCTCTCCAGCCTCACTTCACATCACCTCTGTTACATGCCCTGTGTGTTTCTGTTCATACTGTATCTCAAACTCTTACCTCATTTAAGCAGGCCGTTTCTTCACATTTGGTATGCAATTCCCACCCCCTACCTCCCCCCCACCCCCCACATACATCCCTCCACCCCTTAAAGTCCTCCTATCCTGTGAAGCTCAGAACTCAGTTGGTATCTCCTTCATGAAGCTTTCCTTAATCATTTCAGCTGATTAATCACTCAACCTTTTCTACAGCATTTTGTCTGGAATCCTTTAGCCTCATCACACTGAACTCTCTGTAGACATGGTATATCCTCCCAACACACTGTAAAGCCCCTTAGATTCAGAACCTAGGCACATTTCCCCTTTGTACTTCTATCACTGGCCAGAGTGTTTGGTATGCAGGAGATGCCTGTGTTGAACTGAATTACTGGCTCATATCCAACAATCAACCCAACATTTTTGACAATCTGAAGTGTCTTTCTTTTAAAATAATTTTTATTGATGTTTTCTGTTTCCTGTATCACCACAGTGAAACGTCTCTTTTTTTTTTTTAATCAGTGGAACCAGGTAGTAGGAGACCATTAAGCAAATAACCTAGTGTTGGGACCACCACCTCCTTTCTGCTCCTGTGCCCAACAAAGCAAGGCTTGGAGATGGAAGCCAATTCCCATCCACATTAGTGAAAAGGAATGTGAGAAATGAATCCAAGGATAGTCCTGGAGAATTCTTGCAGGCAATTCTGGGTAACAGCATGCATTAAGGCCAGTGGTGACCCTGTGCTGCTCCATCTGTTCTATTTGACCGTATATTTATAAGGCAGAGACAGCATTAGGTAAAGGGGGGGGCAGGGAGGAGAAGGACATTGGCCTTGGAGTCAGGCAACCCAGGGAAGAATGCTGGCTCAGCCACTGACTGATTAGCCATGGGACTCTGGCCAGCTTCTCTGAGCTGTAGTTTCCTCACCTATAAAATGAGGAAGAGGAGGATGAAGGTAGGAAGATAAAAGATATAATTCATACAACACACTTTCTAAGCCAAATGATCTCACTGACCCTCACAACAGCCCTGTGGGGCCAATATTATTATCCCTATATTAGAGAGGAGGAAACAGAGACATGAAGAGTACCTTTAATAAGCTCCAAGGTAACATCTGATCTGATCAAGAAGAAGCTATAGAAAGAGCCCTGGCACTGGAGTCCGAGATCACAGGTTCAAATCCTGGCTCCACCACCTGACCCAGCAAAATTACTTCCCTTTCCTAGGCTTTCTTCTTCTGCCGATTTAGAGAGATGACCCCTAAGTTCCCTTCCAGCTTGAAACCCTACCATCTTTGACGGGTTACACCAAGTCTGATGAAGGCAGGCGTTCCATGCAGGCTGCTTCCACTAGAGGGCGGCACATTCCCTTAATAGCCACAGAGGGGAAAGACCAGGTCACTTAATGCAAATACAAAATGCAGCCAGGTCAGTTAGCATCTTTCTTCTCTGAATGGAATAACCATACTTTGTACTTTAGGGAGGATGAGTTACAGTCCAGGGTATCCCCTGATGGCTGCCCAATGTGCTATGTTTCTAAACCACATAACCTTTCCAGATTAGAAGTATATGTTTTTAAATGTCAAAGGTTTTAAATCATGTCCAAACTCAAGCTAAGCCTGAGGAAGGTGGGTAACCTGGGATAATAAAAATAAATAGTCCACAGTCAATAAAATAAATGATAAAAATGAATACCAGCAGCTTTATAATTAAATAGTGCTTTCACAAATATTTCCCCCTTTGATCCAAATACAACCTTTTGAAGTGGTGAGGGCAAGTATCCTCCACTTAACAGATAAGAACATGTAGATTCTGGGAGACTAATCGATTTGCCCAGAGTCATTTAGCATCTTGCATATAGCAAGCTTATAATAAAGAGCAGCAAATATTGAGCACCTCCAGCCTACAGAGCACTATGGTGGGCACTAGAAACATACAGATAACTAAAATATACAAAGAAATAGGCCTGAGGGTGCAGGTTGTTATCAAGGAGAAAATGGCAGAAGGGTTTCTGGGGGAGTCAGCAATTCAAAAATGGATAGAAATTTTGCAGGTGGAAGGAAGAACATCTTGAATAAATAAGAATGACATCCACTTCGGAGGCTGGGGATGTCTAGCTTGCTTGGCACAGAGAGAGTGAAGGAAAACAAGGAGATTAAGTTTCGAAAGGCAGACTGGCAAGGGGGGAAGGGGGACGACAGGGGGCCTTAAATGCCAGGCAGAGGAATGACATAGCTAATACTATGGGAAGAAAGATTATTCTGGATGGACCAGAAGGGCAAGAGAGTGGAAATGTGAATACCTAAAGAGAAAGTACAGCTCCAGTTTAAGAAATGTTGAACTGAAGTGACAGAGACTGGTCTTGAACTGCGTTGGTTCTTCCAGCTTCAAATTGAGTGTTCATTCACTTCATTCTATTCGACTGTCTTAATGGTCAAACTAGGACAAATCAGGCTCTGCCAACTGAAGAGAAAGCAGATTCTGGGATTGTTCCAAAAATCCAAGGCTCATAACTTCAATTTTTATTTTATTTTGAGCAGCTCATGCAGCTGGAGTAAGTTTCACAACTGCACTGACATGGCACATCACAAATTTACATCATTCAATTTCAGTTGGGCCCTCACTACGAGAAGGCAATCATTTTATTTCTCACTCCCCAAAAGAAGGTATTCCAAACCTTCTCTTCCCTCTTCAATCCTCCCATACCTACCCTCCCCTGAACCCCTGGATGGAGACATTGCCTCAAGTCCCTTCCTTTGCTGGCTCATCATCCATGTCACGCCCCTTAACTGTGTGTGCACAGCCCTCTATGTGCCTTTCTTTGGTAAGTTTATCCCTTACCATGGGTTTAAGCATCACCTCTAGGAAGACGACTGCCAGATCTATGTATGTATTTAGCCCAGTCTTTCCACTGATTTTCAGGCTTACATCACCAATGGCCTACTGGCCATTTCAAACTGCACATCCTGGAGAAATCTCACACTCAACATGTCCAAAATCAAACTCTAACTCCACCCCCGCTTCCCAAACTCTCCCCTCCTGAATTTTGCCATTTCAAAGAAATCTTCCATTTCCCCAGTTCATAATCTCAGCATTAAGCTCAACTCCTCATTCTCCAGCCACCTTCGCTCCCAGAACTGACCTCAACTCCTCACTCTACTTCACCCCCATGTCTAACCAGCTGCCAAGTCTTGAAGTTTCTAACTTCTCATCATTTCTCTTATATATACATCCACTTCTTTCCTCTGACACTGCCATTTCATTTGTAAGTTTTGCTGGCATAACTGGACAAGACAGTTTCAAATAATTTCCTTTTTTCTTGCTCACTTGTTATGAATTCTCCGTTTTATGGGTGAGTTCATCCTATCACAGTCACAGTTAGGATTATTAATTGTGCATTTCCTTCCATCCTATGCTCTTATACTTTTTCCCCTCCCCATCCCCCTGCTCCCTTGGTTTCTCCTTCACAAAGAAAAGGGTGGTGAGATGGGAGTGTGATCAACACAAGTGATCTATATTTGATGCAATGTGCTTCTATTCCTCTCCTCTTTTTCTCTTTCCCTCACCCAGCCCCTGATCATGTTCTTACTTTTTCCTTCCTTTCCTTTTATTCTTCCCTTTTGGATCTATTCTCTGAAGTTGGAGTTTATTTTGCTGATGTCTGATCTCTCCATAAATCTACTCTTCCCCTTACTCCCTTCTCCCTTCTCCCTGTTCCCACCTGCTTCCCTATTGGGTTTGACATAGTTCTACCCCAAAGTCTTTATGTGTATATGTGAGTACATGTAGGTATATTTTCAACTCTCCTTTGTCTGGCTGAAATTAAAGGGAGGTTCATGTAATAGCCTACTTCTCCCAACCCTTTCACATGTTTGCATAGTCTTCTCATGCACCTCAGTCATGTGAGATAGTAAGTAACCTCCTTCATCCATCCTTCTCAACTTCATTTTTTTCCTTCCCTTTTCTTTCTCAAAAATCATCAAAACCTAGAAAAACTCTCAGGCCTCTATCTTATATTCTCCCTCTACCGCCTTTGAAGACCTTAGAGCTCTGTTACTTCTCCCACCATTGGAACATAAATGCATAGAGATGAAGCAAGGCTCTCTTGCCTCACTTCTGAGTCTATGTCTTGGGCATGCCTGGATCCACAGCATTTCTTTATCACTGGGGTTTTCCTGTAAGTACTTATTTTTCCAGTCTTAATACCTGAATGTATCTTTGTGTCAGGACCAGGTTTTGTACTCTCAAAGGAGTGGCAGGGCCTACTGTGGTCCTGATACATCACAGTTGGGGTCCTGCCACTGCTTCTTCCTTGCACTAAGTGATATGTTCTTCAAGGACCTCAGGGGCGGCTCAGGCCAGGGGGCTGCTCTGGTGCAGCACAATCCACAGTGTAGCTGAAGTGCTGCTTTCTCAGTCCAGGCCCGGAAGGCTTGCCGTCACCAGTCTGAGGTCAGAGCGGCACAGCTCCGAGATTCCCTAGCTTGCCCTTGGCCTTGTACAGCATTCAAGCTCTGTGGTCTTGGGCCCATTTTTCCTGGCTGAACCCTTTCTCTAGTGAAATGCTTGCAAGCTTTTGGCTATCTCCTTGTGGAGACTTGGGTTGGAAAAAATGCACTAACGATAGCTTCTCCTCAGATTACTTGGGCATTACTCAGCCTGGTGCTCTGTTTTATTCATAATTACCAGAGTTGTTATACAAGAGAGCTGGGCGATTCTGCTCCTATTCACTCTGCCATGTTGAGGTCTCTAGCTTATAACTTTAAAAACTGTTTTGTTTCATTTTTTAAAAATAAATGAATCTACAAATAATTGAAGACACCACCATCAAACTCCCAAAAAGTGACTGGTGAATAGCATGAAAGAAACAGAACTGACATTTATACTAGAACACAATTTTAAAAAATTAGGGCAGCTAGGTGGCACAGTGGATAGAGCACCAGCCCCGAAGTCAGGAGGACCTGAGTTCAAATCCGGCCTCAGACCAAACATTTGACACTTACTAGCTGTGTGACCTGGGCAAGTCACTTAACCCCAATTGCCTCACCAAAAAAAAAAAAAAGGAAAAAAAATCCTGAAAAATAATTACTATTAGAATAATAATGCTTTCAAAAATATTTGTTACTAACAACACTAGAAATGATTCTTCTATAGCATGTCGCTATTCAACAGGGACTAAAATACAGTGTTTCCCCTTCTTCTTGACCTTTCATTCCTATAATTTTCTAACTTTGATGCTCAAGAGGAAATGCTCCAAACATTAGGAAAGTGTCAGCTGAGACAAATGAACTAAAATATTGCTTACTGTCCCGTGTATTAACACCAGAAGGACTAGAATTTAAGAATACCTTGAAGGTATTCTTATGTATGAAGGTATTCTATGACAACTTGTGTCAGTCAAAACAGTACATTTTCTCTTAATTCATGAGGCAAAGAAAATACAAATAATAGGATGAAATTTTTTTATTTCAAAGTAAATCTTTGTGTTAAGTGACCCTCTTAGCCTTTGCAGTGTAATACTAGACTAGTTGAATTAATATTAGTTAATACAATTATAATAATAAGTAAAGTCTTCTCATAGCTTCTGAAAAGGTATCGAGCATTTATTGACAATTTCTTTCTTTTTTTGGACAGGGATTTCAGTGGCATGAGGGGCTACCAGTGAGTAAAAGCCTACTACCAGTGCATACAGGCATCTGTTCTGCAACTTACAGTTCTAAAGAGTAGTCTAGGGCACTGAGAAATAATTGACTTTCCCAGGGCTACGCAGTCAATGTGACAGAGGTGAGGCCTGAACCTAGGCCTTCCTGACTCTGAGGCTACCTTTCTATCCCTTGTGCCAAACTGTCTTAACACATACACATTTTCTAAACATACACACACACACACACACACACACACGTATACAGGTCTAGATGTGAAATTCTATGCATATATGTAGATATGCATATATATTCATATACCCCCACATTCCTCTCTTGAAGTATGGAGAACCATACAATTGAAAATAAAGTACTCAGCTTTGCCCTCCTAGCTAACTTGCACAGGAGCAGCTAGGGTTTGAGAGCACAGAACACAAACTTAACAAACAATTTTCAGAAGCATAAATAAAAGCTGGTAACAGCCCATGCATTGAAATTATCTGGGAACAGTGGTACAAATTGTACTGTATGAATGTAATGGAATATTATCGTGTCACAAGAAATAACAAACAGGAAATGTAAAGAAATATGACCTTCCTCTTTTCCCCACCCCCACCCTTATACTCTGGGACTTCCACTTCCATGTTGATGACCCTCCCAATGCTCTAGCTTCCATGATCCACATCTTCACTCTACCTCAGCCACACAAGGGATCGGTCTTGCTCTTGATTTCTTCATTACCCACACGCACTCCACCCCCAACATCCATAATTCTGACAGTCCTCTGACTGGCACCTCTTAGCCTCTCATGCCTCCCTGTGCATCCCCCATGCTAAACCCATCCTCCGTCCACTTTACTCCTCCGTGCTTTCCCAGGCTGTAATTACTGCTCTGGCCTGCGGCTTCTCCCTTCAAAATCTCAGCCTCAGAGCAGCCAGTTCAGCTTTATGCCACCATCCTTTCAGGGCAAGTTCCTTAGCTCCTGGTCTTATCTACATTCATCCCTTTCCAAAACCCCACCCAGGATCACTCCAACCACCAGCTTTTCTCCACGTGTAATGCATGGACAGAAGAAGTCACACCACCGTGTAACTGAGCCTAGTGCAAATGCAGGTATCCTATCTTGGCTGGGTCCTTACCTCTGCTTTAGTCCTCACTGACCAGCTCTCTATCAGCAGCTGTTGATCCTGTTCACGCCCATCTCCTCTGGGAGTTTACCCTCAATCATCCTCACATATTTCTATGTAGCAAACTGCTTGGCATAGATTCTGTACTGAATATTCTATGTGCATGCTGTTTCTCCTTGCCAAAATGTAAGCTCGTCAAGAGCATGGGCTGTTTCATTTCTGCCTTTGTCTCTTAAGTGCCTATGACATTAATAAAGGAATGACGTGGACCAAAGGAGGGCAAACTTAGATGAAGGAGTCCAACGTGAAGAAAGCAGCACTAGAAGGTGCACAATGAGCATGACTATGGAAAAATGAATGAATGAGTGAGGAGCACAATAAAATCACAAAAAAGAAGGAACGAGAGTCAGGGAAGCAAACTGGATGTTTCCAATATTTGTGTGTTCAAATTAATGCACATTTATGCTCTTACAGTCTAAATCACAGAATGTAGAGATGAACCTTAGAGATCATCTAGTTGAATCTCCTCACTTTACAGAAGAGGAAACTGAGGCCAAGTGAGGTTAAGCAACTGACACCTGGCCCAATTCCACACAAAATCCTTTTCTCTCCAGATGACCCCATGACATTCGTTAGTTTGCATTCAGTCCACTTCTATATTCCAGTCTGAGACCCAGGTCTGTTCTAGAGTAGATCCCAGGTCACCCAAGGCCATTCCAGAACATATCGACGTGTCCTTCCCCCCAAGGCAGACCTAAAACACCCCTGGATTCCCAGGCCAACCGCCTTTTCTGGAGCTGAACCTGAAACAGACCAGTCTCTAAGAGGGAAAAAAACAAGACTTTGTACCAGGCATTCACAGGTGCCCCTTCAGATTCACAACATGCCTAAAAGAACAGACCAGGTTAGAGTCCCAAGACTACTTGGCATCCATTAATGCCGGGCTTTCAATGCTGAGATCTCCTCAGACAAAACCATTCAGGAAACACATGTGTGTGCATGCCCACATATTATACACACATTTCTTCCTTCCGTGTGGCTCCAGTACGTCTCTGAAAAGTGAGTTCAGGGGCTTCAGTGAATCTTCCCATACACTAGAGAGAACCCACTGTAGGAAGGCCACTCTAGAAAGCTCTGGGGCCTTCTTACCTCACAGTAGACTATGTCAGCTCCGTAGTCCAGGGCCAAAAGACGCATGGGAAGAGTCCCTACTCGAACCATAGGGGCCAGGATGACTTTGCCCTGGTAACACAGCATGAGATTGTTCACAGTCATTCCTCCTCTGCTATGAGCTGAAACAGGAAACAAGAGTCAGAAAGATAAAGGAGGAAAATCATCTCTAACGTTCAAAGTGATAGTTCTGATTTTCATCTTATGTCTAACGCAGGGTACTCTGCCCCGGATTCACCTTGGGTTTTTTTGACCTGACTGGCTAGTTCCATAAAGAAGTCATCAAGGCAAGAATGTTGTACCAGAATTATCAATACTCAAGGAGGAGAGTAATAATAGGAAGCAGATAATACCTGATTTGTGACTCCCAAAGTCACAAAGGCTCTTGGAGGAATTAAACTACACATAAACACTATGGATATATAGATATACAGGTATATATAGATATGTATAGATATATATGTATGTGTGTGTGTGTGCATGTGTATATATATATATATATATATATATATATATATATATATATATATATATATATATATATGCACACCCACCCACCACTGTTGTACACAGCTGTGCCACTGGAGCTTTAATTTATAAAATACAGTTTCACAGGAGACAAGAACAAATTGATCGGTATAGCCCAATTTCTTAAATCCCAACTGGTCTATAAGAAATGATGAAGAGGATGGTTTCAGAGAAACCTGGGAAGACTTGCATAAACTGATGCAGAGTGAATAAGTGGAGGCAAAAAAACAATTTACATAATAACCACATAATTAAAAGATAAACACCTTTGAGATACTTAGAACTCTGATCAACACAACTATGATTATAGAAAACTCATGATGAAACACGCAGAGTACAAACTGTGACCTATTTGGGGGTGATTGGGGTGGGGAGG
Source organism: Phascolarctos cinereus (assembly GCF_003287225.1). NCBI lineage: Eukaryota > Metazoa > Chordata > Mammalia > Diprotodontia > Phascolarctidae > Phascolarctos > Phascolarctos cinereus. The sequence continues at coordinate 60,784,560 of NW_027555625.1, forward strand.
TCATGGGATTGATTTGCTTATGTTTATAGCAGAGGTTTTGTTTTTCTTTCTTTTTCAGTGGGGGATAAAGGTGAGGAGAAGGTAGGAGAGAGAGAGAAGGTAGATTTTTGCTAATTGAGAAGGAAATAATTTTTAAAATCTAGAGTTGAGGAAAAAAGAAAACTGGTTAAGCTTCCATGCGAATCATTCAGATTTAATGATGAGTTTTAGAGGAGTCCAAATCCTGTTAAGAGGCTACAATTGTTACTAAGAAATTTATTTCACAATCATAGCCAATAAATATTTATTAAGCAACTCCTATGTTGCCAGGCACTGTGCTAAATGCTGGGATATAAATAAAAAAAAGGCAGTCCTTGCCCTCAAGGAGCTCATAATCTAATAGAGACAACAATACACAAAAGGAAGCTGAAAAGGTGGGGAGTAGGGAGATGGGACAGGCGTTAGGTACTAGGGGGTCTCAAACCCTCCGGCATGAAACCAAGCAGCACAGAAAATGAAGTTAGCTGGAAAATTCTAAATCAAGGGGGAAAGTATCAAAGCTGAATTAATCTCCAGGATGATAAGACTTTAGGTGATGAGCTTATCCTGGGAGAGGCATGATATTCCTGGCACCTAAACTAAGCAAGCACAGCCGGTGGGAAACAACGCTACCTGGAACATCCTAAGCTCCCTACAAAAGGGAAGCTTTGGGATTTATGATTTTGTCATTGTGAGCACTGCCCCCCCCCCCAATGCAGACAGAAACCTCTCTACAACCATGGTCTTCCTGAAAAGTTGCTGTGGCAGAGAAATCTGTCACCTTGTAGTTAACAGGGATGAACCTCTTCAAATGAAGCTAGATTGGTCTTTGGCCAATACACACAGTCTGTCTTAGGCCCCATAATGAACTAACTACTGAAAAATGTCACAAAGATGTGCTCAGACAACTCCTACTCGGCACAGAATACCCACTAGAATATCCTCAACCAGTGGCTGCTCAGTCTTTGCCATCATCTCATCAGGCAGCTCATTCCATCTTCTTTCCTTATACTGCCTTATGCCTCCCTGCAACTCCTGTGCACTGGCCACCATTCTGCTCTGTGCAGTCACACAGAACATAGCTGATCCTTCTTCCATGGAACAGCCTTCCAATATCTGAAAAAAGTGGGCAGGCCCTTCCTAACGCTACTTGCTCTAGGACAAACATTCCCAGTTCCTTAAATTTCCTACATGACATAGTTTTGGGTCTCTTCATCATGCTTGTTCTCTAAACTTGCTTCAGCTTATTAATTGATGATGAAAGCTAGGAAATTTTTAAGCAACCAAGTTGACCAAGACGACATAGAGAGGAAGTCAGATCGTACTACAATCAGTTTTGAAGGAAAAAAAGTGATATGGCTATCAAGGGGAAAATAGAAATATAAGGGCAAAAAGGTTTGGCTATTTCCATTCTAAATATCTATTTAAACATTCATTTTCCTTTCAAGTTTTATTATAAACATTAAAACCATTAACAAATAAAATAAAATTTTAACAAAACTTGAGCTCCAAAATACTCAATTTGATCCCTCCCTCACTAAAAAGCACATGTAGGTTTGCAGAACACACCAATGGCATCTTATTTGCTCCTGTATCCCTCTTCCTTCTTTCTTCTTCTATTAACATTAATTTTATAATAGAAGCTAATGACACATTCCCTCCTTTACCGATGATGCAGACACAAAAACTTCTTCAAAGTCCACTTGGGAAAAGCCCTAGACTTTGAAATATGTCCCATTAGGCATCCTTCAACAACAGAAAATATATTTTGTCTTTGAGAAAGTCAGTCTAGCAAGTACGTGGTGGCAGACAGAGGTGATAAAGACCTATTCACATAGACACCTCTAGCACAGGAAGCTTTTGTTTCAACCAAAAGTTAGAAAACCCTAAAACACTGTCTGCCTGAACAAACTATTCACTCATCATGAGAAAGAAAACTTCTGGGCTTTCAGGCTAACTGCAAATTCTAGGTTCTATAACAGCTGTCCAGGGAAAGCAACAAATGAAATCACACATGGCACAGCAGGGAAAAGATTTAGATTTGGATTCAGGAGACTTGAATTCAAATTCTGACCCAGATACTTACTAGCTGTGTGACCCTGGCCAAGCCACTTCACCTCTGAGCCTCAGTTTCCTCACCTGTAAAATGGACATACACCCTACAATTCACAGGGTTACCATGAGAAATGCATTTTTAAAACCTTAAAGCACTATATAAGCTGTGAGTTATTGTCACACCAGAGTCCTCACTTGCACTGCCCTCTGGATGATGTTGAACTAAGAGTCCTCACAGATCAGTATTCCAAGATACATAATATCTGCTTGGTGATTAGACAGCATCATCAGAGAGATATTGATGTCAAAGTAAAGCAATAAAGTCCAGGATCTCCTAAGTGTGAACACCTCTAAAGGTGGCAACTACAGCCCATTCACTCTTTTTCTCCTGTAATTTTTATTCCTATCCTCCAAAGGCCTTCTTGTAGCTCTCGACCCTGGGTGGGTTCCAATGTAACCTATGTGCTGTCTGCTGAATCTTAACACTTGACCTCTTGCTGGTCAAAGATCTCTCTCTCTCCCTTTATACCACATCTACTGAGCAGTTTTTCACTGGTAATGTGCTAAAGGCTGCTCACAGCCATCACGTATCTCTCCATTACCCTTTGGATAATCTGAAACTTTAATTCTTCAGAGACGATGGTATTCGATGACTCACAGTCATATAGGATCACTGCAGGAATGCTGATATTAACAGCAACAGTCTGTGTATATGGTAAATGGAAAAAGAAGGGTAGATGTGAGAGACAGACTGTGACAGTGCCTCAGTTATTCTGTTCCCCCTGCCCCAGTGATCTCCATTGAAAACAGAACCCTGGAGGGACTTCAGAAGCCACAATGCATACATATTATACGAAATGAAATCTGATCTTACAGTCTCTCATCATGGCTCCCTGGCATCATCATGGCTCCCTGGCATTATGGGGGAGGGGGAGGGGAGCAGAGGGTGGAGTCCCACTAGCAAATAGTTCAAACCCTGATTCCAGCAGATTCCAGTAAACTACTTCAATCCCTGGCAAACACTCACCGCTCCCAATTGTGGTACCAGTCTCACTGCAAATGTCTGTTTTGCCCTAATTTCGTCTGAATTCACCAGCTTCACATACCTATGTGAAGCTATCCTGGCTCCCAACCTGCACAATCATCTCTCTCTCTCAGAAGCATCTATCAATAGATGTCATTCAAGTTTATGTCATGATTGTCCTAAATGCTCCCAGACCAACTAGTAAGCACTTGCTTCTCTGATATCCAGAAAAACAGTGGAATGGGGAGGATATTTTATCTTTAAAAAACTTTTTTTAAAAAAAATTTGAACTTATCGCCAAATAAAACAAGCATTTCCACACAAAAGCAGAAGAGAAAAAGAGGACTGCACATCCAGCTGTATATAACTTGTTTCTCCCTCCAAGTACACAACAAAGTAAACATATTTTCAACACTGTCCTTTTTGTTTCCTACTGAAAGAAGGGTATCTTCCATAACGAAATACGACTGGATTTCTTTCCTTTTCAGTCACACAGCATCTGATACTTCAGCACATTATGATGGTAGTAGTATCAATGACTTCACAACAACCCTGTGATGTAGTTAGTGTAAGTACTAATACTTCCATTTCGCAGATCAAGAAACTAATTAACTGCATCTTGGAGACTTGTCTGGTCACCCAGCTACTAAGATTTAGAAATGGGACTTGAATCCACATGACAAGTTAGGTATTCTTTCCACTATACTGTGAGGCCTCAAGCAACTTTTCAAAAAAGTTGTCTTAACACTGAAATGACTTGCTTCTATTGGGAGGAGAGAATCCCACTGTAATCGTAAACATGGATACCTTGTTCAGAACAACTGATTGCAGTCATATAAGTTACTCTTGAGTTACATGTGATGAATACGTGCAACTCCATAGTTAGATGCTGCAAAGCACTGCAAACCTTCAAAATGATGCCCCTAGCTAAGGAAATAATCACAGTTATTACAAGCTGAATTCTCTACCTAAAGGGAGATGGAGATTGGTATTAGAGAATACAGGAACAATCAGATTCTCATCTAATATACTTGCAGAGATATACTAGTTATATAAACATTAACCTCACTTTTTTAGGAATCTTCCCAAGTTGTTTGATACCAAAATCTCCCGCAACAAGGAACCCTAATAAGACATCACAACTTTAGTTCAGGGTAACAATATTTTTTTTACCAGTCTCTCAAGTGCCCATACTCCTCAAATTCTGCCATTTTCTCCTTCTAATTATCAAACCTCTTCCAATAAGAAGGAAAGAATGGGCCTACTTTTGGGAGGATATAACAAGACTGGAATATCAGGCGATGTAATAAGCCTATGTAATAAGACATAGGAGGAAAAGTCTGACTCCCCTCTCTTTTGTGTCAGGCTTGCTCAGGAAGGAGACTAGTCTGTGTGAATCCATCCAGAGTAGCCACACCTGTTCTGGAAGGGCTCTTGGTCTAGAGCCTGGATGACGCACATGCACACGCATACCACCATCATCTGCTGTAAGAGGATATAAGGGTCTTTTAATATTCTTGTTCTCTGAAAGCAAGAACATTTTCGCTTTCATCTTTGTATTTCCAATCCTTAACATGATCCCTGGCACATAGTAGATGCTGAATAAATACCTCTTGATTAATTAATCTAGGTGTAGATTAGTGGAAGGCATCAAAAGGACCTCGAATCTTCTGATAGTCTGGGTTGTGAGCTTTAGCCCTGACAATTACAAATTGTGTGTCCTTGAGCAAGCCACCTCACAGAGTTAGGATGACAATCCCATGCAACAGTCACGATCTCACAGGTGAAAGTAATATTCCCTCCCTCGGTGCAGAGCACGGCAAGCCATCAGCTTGTACCTTCTCTTTCTCTACCTTTCTCAATATTCACTACGTAGCACTGTAACATTAAAACACCTTATAAACAGCCCAGAACAGGGGAAAGAACTTTAGACTCAAGAATCACAACACCTAGGTTTGAGTAGAGGCTTGGATACTAATTGTGTGCTTGGGGGCAAATCACTGAACCTCTCTGAGTCTGTATAACACCTGTACTATATGTCTCACAGGGCTGCTGAGGAGAAAGCACTCTGTAAACCTTAAAGCACCACACAAATGTGAATTATTATTATATAAATATAAGCTATTAAGGAGGTGATGGAGAAAAAAAACACAAGTAGGACTGCAAGGATGAGGAGACTGGAAGACTACATTAATTAATAATAATAATATTCTAAAGTATTGTTTCTCTAAATATTTAAGAAAAGACCAAATAAGGAATCTTTGTTTAAAATGGAAATTGTATTTATGGTTTTGCAGTTTGAAATATAGGTCATGGATTTTTAGAGCTATAAAGAACTCTAGAGATCACCTAGTCATTTTATGAAAGGGAACAATAAGGCTTAGTGTAAGTAAGTGACCAGGCTGGTAAGTGATAAAGCTGAGCTTGACCCCACCCCTGACCCCTTCAGTCCAGCATTCTTTCTCCTACATCATCTTTCCTGTATACAATGCACCGACCAAAGCAATGTGAAGGGTGGCAAGGTGCCAAATACATTCTAGGCCCAGAGAACAGACCAGCCTGGTGGAAGCTCAATAAGGCAAAGAGCAGGTCGTAAAGTTTGAAAGGTCAGAAGAGGCCAGATTTGGGGGATTTTGAATGCCAGATTAAGAGCTTGTCCTATAGGCAAAAGAAAGGTTTCTGTGAATGACATGATCAATGAAATGGTTATGGGAGATTGGTCTGGTGAATAAATCACTATGACAAAATTCCTGTAGTAACACAATTCTGCAGTCCTATTTACAGTTAAGTTCCTTATGATGACAATTTACTTACAGTAGGCTAGATAGCAGAATACTGGAGTCTAGATCAATTGTTCTTAATAACATTTAAAAGTATAAAGGGGTCCTAAAACCAATAATTCGTTTCTACCCAGAGACCTTTTGTTTGTGTGGGTTATATATAGATATTTATTGTATTAGAAAATTTAAAATGGTAAATTTTTAAAATATTTGTTAATTCATTTTTTTAGGCAATTGGGGTTAAGTGACTTGCCCAGGGTCACACAGCTAGTAAGTGTCAAGTGTTTGGTCTGAAGCTGGATTTGAATTCAGGTCCTCCTGACTTCAGGGCCAGCACTTTATCCACTGCACCACCTAGCTGCCCCAATTCATTTTTAAAATAACAGTAACAAACATGTTCGTATAAATAATATTTTTATGAAAAATGACAACTTTCCAAAACAAAATTTAGTGATATAAGTGGGATTGTGTCACATATTTTTGCAAATCTCTTTAATGTCTGATTTAATAGAAGAAAACTAGATTCTCACATCTGCTTCTGCATTCAATCTGTTGCAATATACTGTTTTTGTTGAAGAAAATCCAACCTCACCCAGATATGCAGTTGGAAAAGGGAGGAGTATTTTAATAGGCAAATAACATCTTAGTAACATAAACATAGTTTTGACCTTGAAGACCCTCTCTAAGGGTCTTGGGGGCTCCCAGACCAACAGATTACACTTTGAGAGCCACTGCTCTAGACATTAAACCAGAATAGGGATTGGACACGTTATTTCACTGATACAGGGAATTCCTAGATGAGTAAACTCCCTCTAGGAATCTGGGTTGGTATATTTTCTGCAGTTTATAAAGGATATCTAAGAAATCTTAGTGTTTATTTAAGCTTTAATAACTTAAAACTTTCAGAACACCCTATAGTCTCAGAAATGCTAGAGCACTGAGGTTAAATAACTTGCCCACGGTCACACAGGCAACACGTGTCAGAGTTGGGACTTGAGACCAGGTCTTCCTGGCTCTCAGGCTGGCTTTCTAGTCACTTAGTGGGCCCCCACTTAGAAAGCAGTACTGGAGAAAAAGCAGCAGGACACCATGCTCTGCTTGTCACCCAATTTCCTATCATTTCCTATCATTGCTTAAGCACACAGCTTTTCATGAATTGAGGAAATACTGTGGCTTCACCTGCTTTCCTTTTTTGGGGAGGCAACTGAGGTTAAGTGACTTGCCCAAAGTTATACAGCTGGTAAGTGTCAAGTGTCTGGTTTGAGGCCAGATTTGAACTCAGGTCCTCCTGACTCCAGGACTGATGCTCTATCTACTTTACCACCTAGCTGCCCTCGCTTTCCTTTTCAATCGGTTGTATACTTAAAAGAGCTGAGATTTCATAAGTGTGGGTGGGTATGGACTCTACCTACACAGACCATGATCTGTCCATAGCTTTACTAGAAGGAACTTGAGGGCTGTTATGGCTGAAAAATTCAACTGGCCAAACTTAACTAGGCTGGTCCCTGGACATCAGACACAGAAGCTGTTGCTGGGCCTGTTCCCAAAGTTCCTCTGGAATGCTTGGGGCTTTTGGACACACTGGCATGGTTTTGCAAACCAAGAGTCACCTCCATGCCCTCATGAGACACCAGAAAGAACTTAACTGAAGGACTAGCAGGTGGCAGAGATGATAGAGCACTGGGCCTGGCCTCATGAAGACCTACATTCAAATCCAGCCTCAGACACACACTAGCTACGCGACCCCGGGCATAGCTTCTTAACTTCTGTCTACCTCCCCTGCCTTGTACTATTTCTCTATGTACATTAATTAACAACAACAATAATAATAATAATAATAATAATGATATTCTAAAGTACTGTTTCTCTAAATATTTAAGAAAAGACTAAATAAGGAATCTTTGAGTAAAATACAAATACTCCTTAGCTTGCATTTAAGCCACAATCTGGCTCTATTTTCCTGTATCATTTCACGCTATTCCCCTTCGCACCCAACCTCACACTACTATCTTTCGCATTCTTCCAGGCCATCACCTATAACTGAAATACACTTCCTTCTCATCTTCTCCTAGCAAATAATCTTCCCTCAAAGCTGGACTCAATACAGCCTGACCTGACGTCCCCTTACTTCAAAGGACTCACTCGCCGCTCAAATCCTCCCAGAGCACTCACTTGAGTCTCTCATTTGCCCCCCAAACTCCCTACCTTGCATTATACTTAACTGCATAAGGGACTATAGGTTTTTATCTTCACAACCCTAAAAATAAGCAGGTTGCCTTGTATGTAATAGGTGCTCAATAAATGTGTTGAACTGAACCACTAAACAAAGTTTTTTCCAACTTATGGCACTCAGAATTGGAAACCTGAAAGTGAACAAAGACCCGGTTCTTAAACAGGTAGCATCAAAATGGGCCAGCATTTGCTGCTTTTTCTCATTTCTACATTCCTTTTGTGCTCTGTTCAACCCTTGTAGGCTTTACGGGAAATCTCAGAAAAGAAAGTCAGTAAACAAACACCTCAGCCCTTCTATATGAACTATAGCCACAATTCTGCCCAAAGGTTGGTTTGTGTGCCTGCCTTTCTATGGCGTTGTGGGCAGGTGACAGCTTTTCTCCATGTGGCCCAATCTGTTTTATAATCAGCGCTCCTAAGTTATGTATATGTTTGTATTCAATCTGCTTACCTGGATGGGTGGGTCACTAGTAATAGTTATATATACAGGATCTGTTCATTTACATGCATTCCCAAATTAAGAGTAGTAATCGGCAATGAATATGTGTGTCTTCAATTTATGCAAAACGGCATCACTGTTATTATAACACTGAATAAAATTCAGATATTATGTTGGGCTATCCCACGCTGAAATCAGACTTTGTCAGTGTCACTTGAGATCCGACAAACAACAATGACTATTGTTTAAAATATTACTGTTGTTTCAATATCAATTTAATCAAGAGAAGACTTCCAGAATGAGTGGCTGAAATTATGGTACATCTGTAAATTGGCAAACATGGCAAAAGATGGGAATCATTGATGTTTTCGGGGTTGTAGGGACAGAGCCACATTAACACATTGTTGGTGGAGCTGTGAAATAGTACAACCATTTTGGAAAACAATTTGAAATTATGCAAATAAAATTATTAAAACGTCTATGCTCTTTGACCAAGAGCATACTGCTAGGTTTATACCCCAAAGAGGTCACTGACAAGAATAAAGTCCCCATACACACCAAAATATTTACAGCAACATTTTTTGTGATATTAAAGAATCTGAAACAAAATAGATGCCCACTGATTGGGAGAAGGGCTAAATAAACGCTGGTATGTGAATATAATGGAATACTACTGTGCTGTAAGAAATGGCAAATACCAAGAAGCACGGAAGGACCTGCATGAACTGATGCAAAGTGAAGTAAGCAAAGTCCAGAAAACAATACACACAAGGACATGGTAGAGTGAAAGAGCACACGTACACACACACACACACACACACACACACACACACACAATCAAAAGTAAAATACTGTTAAACTACAAAAAACAAACATGGCTTGAAAGAAGAGACATGAGAAGACGTGCCACATCTTTTCAGACCTTTTCAATGTGTTGATCAGTTGTGCCAATTTTTGATCTTTTCTCTTTTATTTTTCATCTTTAAATAACTTATTTGTTAAATGGGATGGCTCTGGGGCAGGGAAAAGGGGACAATGGGGAAAATTACTGTGGTGTAAAAACCCAAAGACAGAGGCAGCTAAGCGGCGCAGTGATAAGAGCACCCGCCCTGAAGTCAGGGGGACTTGAGTTCAAATTTGGCCTCAGACCAAACACTTGACACTTACTAGCTGAGTGACCCTGGGCAAGTCACTTAACCCCAATTGCCTAAAAATAAAAAAAATTTTAAAAAACAAAAACCCAGACATCAATAAAAGCTTTTTTAAAAAGAGGAGTTAAGGTACAGGAGAAAAGAGTGCTAGATGTGAAGTCGGGAGAGACAGTTTCCAATCCTGCCTGCAATAACTCCTAGCTGGATGACCATGGGCTAATTGTTGAGCCCCTCGACATTATCCTTCATTCTCTTCTTCTCCTCCGCTTTCCCAGCACCCTCATCTCGGACAATTAGTCCTTCCCATGCAAGCCAGTTCCTCTACACGTGCACTTGATTCCACTCTCTTCAGTCTTCTCTGGCAGATCAAAATCTCATCACATCTTCGACCTTCCTTCCCTGCTGCCTTCAAATTTGCTCAAGTCTCCTCTATCCTTAAAACGCAACAAAAACATGCATTATGACTTTGTTTCACCTCAAGCTATTTTTCTCTATTTCTCCCCCCTCTGTCAGCTAAAATCCTAGAAAAAGTTATCTGCTCACATTGCCTCCACTTTCTCTCCTCTCACTCACTACTCCCCCCTTCTCAGTCTGGCTTCTGACCTAATCATCCAACAATCTCTTAATCTCTTTCTTCAACAATCTCTTAATTGCCAAACCTGATGGTCTTTTCCAAACCTCAACCTTCTCAACTTGCTAGACACTGTTGAGGACTCCCTCCCCCAGGTACTTTCTCCTCACTGGGTTTTCATGGCATGACTCTTTCCTGGTTCTCCTACCCATCTTATTGCTACTTCTCAGTCTCATCTGCTGGCTCAAAATTGCTATTATGAATCCTAACTGTGGGTGTATACCTCTCTTTCCTAGACCATCTTCTCTCCCTACACACTCTGTCTCTTGATAACCTCATCAGTTCCCACGGTTTAATTAGCTCTATTCATAGAGGAATATCTTCTTCCCCAGTCATCCTGACACTTTCACCACTTGCCTATTGGACATTTCAAACTATCTCTCAGAAATGTCTCAAACCCAACAAGCACAAAATTGAACTCACTCCCCTCCCCAATCCTCTCCCTCTTTTAAATATCCTTATTCTTGGGAAGGACACCATCATCCCTCCTGGCTCCCAGATTATAAGCTCCAGGCCATCTTGAACTCCTCTCCACCACCCCTACATATCCACTCAGTTACCAAATCTTGCCATTCCTACCTCGACAATATTTCTTGCACTAACTCGTTGTCTCTCCTACCATGGCTACCACCTTAGTGCAGATCATTACCTTTCTCCCTGATTACTCAAACAGCCTCCTACTTAGCGTTCTTGCCTCAAGTCTCTCCTGCTCCATCCTCGTACTACTGACAAAGGAACCTACTACTGACAAAGGAACCTACCGTAAGCCTGTGTCTGACTTTGACTTCCCTACTCATCAACTCCAGTGGTTTCCTGGCTTCCTCCAGGGTCATATATAAACTGCTCCGCTTGGCATCTAAAGTCCTTCACAACCCAGTCCTGGCCTACCTTTTCAGCCTCGTTACCACTCCTCCTGCATTTTGCAACCCAACAAAACCAGTCTCTTTACTGCTCCATCTTCCAAACTTCACCTCCGACAGCCTATGCCCTCCTCTCCCAAACTGTTTGTATTTGTTTTGAATTTGTGCGGCATATACTTACATATGTACTTGTTGCCTCCCTCACTAGAACTTAAGCTCTTTGAGTTGGCATTGTTACATTCTTCGTACTTGTATCCCCATCTCCTAGCACGTGACACCTGGCATAAAGCAGGTGCTTAATAAATACCGGCTGATTGACTATCAAATGAACCTTTCTCAGCCTTAAGCGTATCCCCATTTTTACAGAAGAGGAAACTAACTGTAGTACTTACCTCATGGGGCTATTGTGAGGAGCATATGAGATAAAATATATACAGTATTTTATAAACTTTAAAATGTCATATGAATATCAGCTATGACTATTCACTGCTACTCCCTTTGCCAATGCAGATTATGGTCCCTGCCTGCCTTAGTAAATGATTTCATTTGTTAATATCACTAGAGAGTCAAACCCCAAGGCGTTAGTAACCCTTTGATGATAAATCCTTTTCTAACTTAGCTGGGGTTAGCTGAGGATGATGACAATACTTGAAGGAAGCCAGGAGGCAGAGATGAGGAGGGAGAATTCTTTTTTTAACAGTATTTTATTGTTCCCAATTACATGTAAAAAACAATTTTAAACATTCAGTTTTTATAAAATTGAGTTCCAAACTTTCTCCCTTCCTCCCCTCCAGCCCCCCTAAGATGGTAAGCAATTTGATATAGGTTATATATGTGCAATCATGTGAGACGTTTCCATATTAGTCATGTTGTGAAAGAAACAGAACAAAAGAGGAAAACCACACATACACAAAAAAAGGGAGAATATATGCTTTGATCTGTATTTAGACTCCATCAGTTCTTTGGAGGATGGAAAATTTCAGGTATGAAGGAGAAACAGTGAAAACGTAATAAGTAAGGAGACGGACTGTCTTGTTGGAGGGATAGCAAAAAAAAAGCCACGTCACTAAATAGTAGAGTATGTGGCAGGGAGTAATGGGCAATAAGACCAGAAAAGGGAAGGGGGGGGGAAGATGAACAGTTATAAAAACCAAACAGAGGATTTTAAACTTAATCCTGGACATAACAGACAAGATGCACAATTTTTCATATTATCCCTATCTTACAGCTGAGGAAACTTAGACAGAGGCCGAGTGACTTGCCCAGGGTCACACTGCAGGCTGGATGTGACCTCAGGTCTTCCTGACTCCAGGCCTTGTGCTCTAAACACTGCACCACCCAGCTATCTACCTGATGATTCACTGGAAGATGACTAATAGAGGTGAAAATGTATGGATTACCCCAAAAAGCATCTTAGCATACTGAAGAAAAATTATACAGCAAAGTTACTTCTCTCTGGTGTTTAAAACAATCTCCATGGGTGATTTTTTTTTCATTTTTGCAAAGCATTCCACCAAAACTTAAGACTCATAGTTGCTAGCAACTATTTACTCAATCACTATTATACCTGGGTGGAAAACAAAGCAGCTTCAAATAGTGACTGATGACGTGACAGGAAGGGAAGTGGCATGCTGCATAGCAACATCTCAAGAAAACAAGGGTTCTTTCTGACCCCACATTTTCCCGGAACTTCAGGCTGCTTGTCTTGACTCATGACACCCTTTCCTGCCTGTAATCTGCTCTCTCCCTATAGGGAAGAAGATAAGACTGTACCTATCCCTTAGGCCCAGTTCCAGTATCCAGTAGCCTTTGCTAGGAAATGTTCTTGGACCCAGAAGCCTCAAGTCATCCCCCCACCTCCTTTCCTTCCTTCTCTCTCTCTCTCTCTTTCTCCCTCTCTCTCTCTCTGTCCCTCCCTCCCTCTCTCTCTCTTTCTCCCTCTCTCTCTCTCTCTGTCCCTCCCTCCCTCCCCAGCACACTGAAATCTACTGCATGGTATACATGCATTTGTACCCTTGAGCTCCTTGAGAAAAGGAACCATGATTTATTCTAATGCAAATTCATTCTTGGTCATTTTTCTGTCCCTTTCTCCCCCAAGTAGAGTGTAGGCACTATTATTAATAATAAATATCAGTTTAATCGAATTGAACCTTAGTTATTCCCAATCTAGATTACTGAGTCTGTTATAACTTCAGGGACTTTGAGGGCTCTCTCTGACCCACAGTCACAAGCCACGGATCTAGAACCAGAAGGGTCTGAGCTCCTCTAGCTCAGTCTCCTTGTTTTATGCAGGAAGAGACTTGGTGGCATAGGGAAATTCAGTGACTTGTCCCCCCCAAAAAGTATAGCAGGATTCAAGCCCAACTCCCCTGATTCAAAACCCAGTGTTCTTGTAACTAGTGTATTCCCTCTATAAACTGACCAATACTACCTCAAAAGAGGCCAGCTATCCCCAACTGCCAGCCAACCGGCACCTCTAGGATAGGCAAGCCAGGTGAGTTCAAGTATCAAAGTACCTAAGGGAGAGACAGGAGGCACCACGTGCCACATGAGCCAAATCACAACCACCATACCCAACTGCTGACCACCTGCCACCAACAGGAAGCCGAATAGTATGTTAATTAATGTAACTGAGGCAGCTAGGTGACACATGAGATTGAGAACTGGGATCTATTTGAATTCAGGAAGACCTGAATTAAAATCTGGTCTCAGACGCTTACTAGCAGCGTGACCCTGGGCAAGTCACTTATTTTCTGTCTGCCTCAGTTTCCTCACCTGTAAAAAGGGGATTATAAAAGCACTTCCTTAACAGGGTTGTTGTGAGGATTAAATAAGATAATAATTATACAGTGCCTAGCACAGTGCCCACCCCATAGTAGGTAGTTAATAAATGCTTGTTTCCTTCCTTTAATCAATAATAGTGTAAATATCTGAAAATAAATCTTGTTAAATATCCAGAATACGGCAGATAGATGGCATAGTGGACAAAGTGCAGAGGCAAGAGTCAGGAAGACTCATTTTCCTGAGTTCAAATCTGGCCTAAGACACTTAGTAGATGCATAACCCTGCTCAAGTCATTTAACCCCGTTTGCCTCAGTTTCCTCATCTGTAAAATGAGCTGGAGAAGCAAATGGCAAACCACTCCAGTATCTTTGGCTGGAAATGACTGAACAATAAATATCTAGAATGGCTCTTTTGCTCTGAAGAAAGAACCCTGGGTGATGAGAAAAGTGCCAGGAAAGCAGGAATCCTAGTTCTGAGGACACTGGCGGCAGCCTATTATAAGTGCAGTTACCAATGCTGCTGGGTGGTACAGTGGATAGAGCACTGGCCTTGGAGACAGGAAGATCGAAGTTCAAAGCCGCAGACAGATACTTACTAGATGTGTGACCCTGGGCAAGTCACTTAGCTCTTATTTGTCTCAGTACATGTGTAAAATGAGCCAGAGAAGGAAAAGACAGTATCTTTGCCAAAAAAAACCATGGACAAAGTCCATGGAGTCACACAGAGTCGGACGTGACTGAGCGACTGAACCACCACCACCACCACCACCACCACCACCAAAGACTGAGGCAGCAGTGTTACACAAGCCAGAGCCCTGGCATTGTTGGCTTTGCTTCTTCCAAGACATAAAGTGAGGTAAAGAACCATTAGTACCAAGATGCTGTTGGGTTTCTGCTAGGCCTCAGCAAGAACTTTATTTTTCTTTTTTGGTTTTTTGTTTCTTTTTAGGCAGCTGGGGTTCAGTGACTTGCCCAAGGTCACACAGCTACTAAGTGTCAAGTCTTTGGTCTGAGGCTGGATTTGAACTCAGGTCCTCCTGACTTCAGGGCCGGGACTCTATCCACTGCGCCACCTAGCTGCCCCTCAGCAAGAACTTTAACAAGCAGCAAACAGACCGGTAGGAAGACTGGACAGCAGTCTGGCACAGAGCAGGTTCGGACCAACATCTCACACCATCTACCCTAGTAAGCACTGCTAATCAAAAGCCAACAGCACCAAACAGAACTACGACCTGGGTGATCATAAATAACTTCTTGGGGCATGGAAGGAGACATCTTTCAAAACTGTAGCTAAGGAAGGAGGTCTGACCAAAAAAGGGAGAGAAAAAAGATCACAGGAAATAAAATGGACAATTTTGAGTAAATAAAACGGAAAAGCTTCTGCACCAAAAAAAAACCCCCAAAACACAATGCAGTTAGATCTAGAACAGAAGCGGTTACCTGAGTATTTTTATATCAGCAGCAAGTTTCTATGATAAGGGCCTGAGAGCTAAGCTATTTAGACAGCTGATTCAAATATATAAAAGCCATTTCTCAATAGAAAAACGGTCAAAGGGTTTGAAAAGGTGGTTCTCAAAAGAAAGAAGGCAAGTTATCAAAACCACATGAAGAAATGCTTCAGGTTGCAAAAAATAAGAGAAATGCAAATTAAAACAATTCATGCGTATAAGATTGGCAAAGAAGATTTAAAAAAAGATTACATCATTGGAGGGGGGAGGTGGCAGAACAGGACCTCTAATGTACTGTTTGTGGAGCTGAGCACTGGTCCACCCATTGTGAAGCTAATTTGGAATGACCTCGGCATGCCCTTTGTGTCAACACTGCTGCTTCTCTTGGTTCTACTACTTCTTGGACCGCCCCTTCTCAAGTGTTCTTTGCTGGGTCTTTATCCAAATACAGAAGCATATTTAAAAAAAAAACTTTTATGGTTTCTCTAGAAATACTAAGACACACTATTTCTCTAGCCAAAAATCCTTTCTAGACCTTTCTCTTTCAGAAAGTGGAAAGACCAAAGGGCTTCCTTTGAAATGGAGTAAGGGTGATAAACAAAGTTAATTAACTCTTGTCTAGATGGGATGTTTGCCTCCCCACCAACTGGAGTGACTGCTGCCATGACCCACATGGAGAAAGGAGTCATCTCTTTCAAAATTCAAGGTTAAGATATCGATCACAAGAAGGAACTCTTTAAGGGGAAGTAGTAGTCCAGGAAGAAACTGAGTGGGTGACTATTTTGGAAAATTAACCCAAAACTGTATTTTAACATATTATGATCTTTTCCTTATTCAAAATTTCTACAAATGTTACCTGAAATTTTCTTGAAGCAAAGAGATAGGCTGGAAAGCATGCCCATTTAGACATCTCTCTCTCCAACCTATAAATGGTTTGGTTATATATTCAAATTGTTTCTGACAGACTTGGGCCTAAATTTCAGAGCATATCATTAGTATTAATTTTTTTTCTTCAACTCTACTATCGTGGGTGTCGCTCAAGGCTCTGTCCTGTGCCATCTTGTCTTCTCTGTATGTACCAGGGGTTTGTAACTTGGGGTCTCCAGACTCTTAAAAAATTTTTTGGATAACTGTATTTCAATATAATTGGTTTCCTTTGTAATCTTATGAAGTAATGTAATTTTGGGGGGGGGGTGAGGCAATCGGTGTTAAGTGACTTGCCCAGGAGCTATTAAGTGTTAAGTGTCTGAGGCTGGATTTGAATTCAGGTCCTCTTGGACTCCAGGGCCAATGCTATATCCACTGTGCCTACAGTCTTATGCAATCAAAAACATCATCCTAAGAAGGAGTCCATAGACTTCACCACTCTGCCAAAGCAGTCTATAATGCAAAAACAGTTAAGAACCCCTGCATACTACATTGATTGGCCATTCTGAAAGCCCCCAAGAGGTCAATGACTACACTCTCTACACAGATGATTCCCAGATCTAAATAGCCAACCTCTAACTTCTCTCCTAAGCTCCAGGCTCACATCACCAACAGACTTTTGGACATCTCGACTTGGGATATTTCATGGGCATCTCAAACACAACACGTCCAAAACAAAAATTATCTTTCCCCCCCAAACTCTCCTCTCTTCTTCACTTTCCTAATCACTGTCAAATAGACCAGCACTCTCCCTGTCACCCAGGCTCATGGTCTTGGTGTCTTTTTCAACTCCTTCCTCTCACTCTCTGCATCTGCTGCCAAGTCTACTTTCACATCTCTTTTATACATCCCCTTCTCTCCACTCATACAGCTAGCACCCTAGGGCTGGGACCTTTCATCACCTCTTCCTGGGCTACTGCAACCATCTGTTGGTTGGTCCCTTCTTCCTTAGGACTCTCCCCACTCCCAATGCATCTTCTATTTACTCAGCTGCCAAAGGATTTTCCTAAAGCTCAGGTCTAACTGTGTCACAAAAACTTCCTCCCACAACTGAATCAACTCCAATGGCTCTCTGTTTCCTCTAAGATCAAATATAGACTCATTGGTTTGACTTTAAATCTCTTCACACAATCTGGCCATTTCCTCTCTTTTCAGTCTTCTTACACTTTACTTCCCTCCATGTACTCTAAGATGCAGCAACATAGCCTTCTTGCTGTTCCTGGAGCACAACACTCCATCTCCACGTCATGGTTTTTTTCCTATCTCCCATGCCAGAAATGCTCGCCCCGTCCACCTCAGGCCTCCCAGCTCAACATTCAGCTCAAATCCCACCTTCTGTGAGAAGCCTTCCCTTGGTGATTACCCTCTCTCTCTCTCTCATACAATTTTTGATATGTTGTTTTCTCTATTAAAACGTAAGTTCTGGGCATATGTTGAAAGAGATCAAAGAGAGAAAAGGACCTATATATACTAAATATTCACAGAGAAGCACTTTTTGCTGTAGCAAAGAACTAAATTACAAGGGTGCTCATACGCTGGATGACGGCTCAGCAAATTATACTAATGTGATATTATTGTAAGAAATGACAAAAAAGATTTTAAAAGAAACCTGGTAAGACATGTATGAATTGCTACAGAAAGAACAATTAGGGGTAGCTAGGTTGCCCAGTAGATAGGGTACCGGCTCTGTGTCAGGAGGACTTGAGTTCAAATGCGGCCTCAGGCATATAACACTTACTAGCTGTGTGACCCTAGGCAAGTCACTTAACCCCACTGCCTAGACCCCCCCCTCCAAAATAAAAGAACAATTTATTCAATATTGGAACATTTTAAAAAATAATAACCTCAAAAGATGAAAGTGGCTCACCCATGATCATACAGCTGGTAAATATCAGAGCCAGGATTCAAACCCAGATTTTTCCTGATTACAAATCCACTACTTTTTCCACTACAACCAATAGATACATAACTGCTAATGTGTACAAGTGGAGTGATTGGATTCTATGTAATGTCTTATAGCTCATTTGCCAGACAACTACATCAACTTTGCATTAACATCTGAAGGTAGGGATGAATATAACTAGTCAGAAAGAGAGGAGAGTATATCCACAAAATAAAAAGGTTTGGAAGTACGAAAGTAATGTGCTAATTATGATTGTTTAGTTGAGCAAGACTGTAATGAGAAATGAAAGGCATTATATGAATGATGGTTAGGGGAGCCCAAAAATGCATAAGAGGTTTAGATTTAAGTGGGAACCACTCAGGGTAACAACGGAAAGCGACAAGCATTTACTAGGTCCCTTCTATGTGCCAGGCACTGTGCTAAACGCTTTACAAATATTATCTCACACAACAACCATGGGAGGTAGGGGCTATTATGAACCCCATTTTACAGTTAAGGAAACTGAGGCAGAGTTTAAATGTCACACAATTCGTGTCTGAGGCTGGATTTAAACTCAGGTCTTCCTGACTTCAGGCCCAGCATCTATTTACTGTGCCACTTCACTGACTCAGAACATAATAATACCTGGCATTTATACAGTGCTTTGAGGTTTGCAAAATACTTTACAAATATTATCTCATATGATCCTCACAACAGCCCTGGGAAGTGGATGCCATTATTATCTCCATTTTACAAAGGAAGAAACTAAGGCAGACAGATGTTAAGTGATTTGCCCAAGGTCATACAGTATAAGGATTCTAGCTACATTTGAACTCAAGTCTTCCTGACTTCCCTTGCTATGCCTCTAGCTGTAGAGTAAAAGTCTCTAAGATTGAAAGGAGCAGAGAGTGGAGATAATAGAACCAGATAGATGACAAGAATCCAGATATCAAGGTCTCATATAAAGTTTCTCTGCAAATAAATCAACTCACTGACTGCCTCTTTAAAAACATCCTGTTCATTTTTGGATCCATAACTTTGGTCACCCTGCTTCTTTTTCCTTTCCCACTAATCTCAGTCTATTACTTCATTCAAGTACCAATTCAGAGTTTACTTCCAAGAAGACCACTCTTTTCTCTATATTCTCATAACAAATGTACAGTCCATACAGCATTATCTCAATATTAATAAAAGTGGAGGCCCCTTGGTGCAGTGAATAGTACTATTAATAATAATAGTGACTCAGTATTAGGAAGACCCATTCAGATCTCATCTCTTGACACTGACTGTTTTATCTTAGATCCCTCACTAAACTTCTCAGTGTCTTCATACAGCCTCTCCTTCCTCACCCTCTCTAAGAAGAAATACCCCTCATTCCTTGATAAGGTAAACCATCCCAGTTTGACCCTACTCCTACGGCCAGGTGCCTCCTCCACTGCCTTGCTCCCTAATAAATTTTCCAGTCACACATTTACTCTCTCATTCATTTTTATCACTCCCAATCTGGTCAAACCTGAGTTACAGAGTGCCAAGGGTGTTCTGGGTTTCCAGCTAGAAGACCTGTGTTCAAGTCCAGCTCTTCTTTCCAGCACCAACCATGGCAAGCTAGCCACCTTTCTGGGAACTGGACCTGACATTTCTTCCTAAGCGCTTAGCACAATGCCCGAGGATAGTAAGTGCCCAGTAAACGCTGGTTGCTTGACTGTGTACAAACATAATCAGGCCTCTCTAATACCAAAAATTCTTCCTTAAATCCATCTAGTCAAGGTACCATCCCAAACCTTCTTTTAGTTCTCTCCTAGACCCTAAGCTCTGTAGGGGGAAGCGGCTGTGTCTCAGGTGGATTTCGTACTGCCCTTCAATGCCTAGTACAGTACTTAACGTTTAATGAATGAACGGTGGAAGAACATTTTGGTGAACTAGATGGATAAAGTGAGAAGCAAAGAATAGAGCTGATTCCAGGCCCCGAAAGCAGCACAAAGCCCGAGGGTCCACTGAGGCCCTGGGGGGGTCAGTCCCTCGGTCCCCTGGCCCCCCACCGGAGGAGGATGACCCACAGTTCCCACGAAGGGCCCCTGGGGGACAAGGCTGTGCTTCCACCGGGGCAGCCTGGGGAGCCCTCTCGGAAGAACGAATGTTCTCGGGTAACCGAAGGGCGCTTCTCGTTTCAGTTAGGGGCTAGGAAAGATGCGAGCTGTTCACGGCCACCTGGGGTCCATCGGGGTCTCAGGCCCCGCGTGTGGGGCAGCAGGGGGCGGCCCTCCCGTGCCCGTCCAGCTCCTCCCACGAGCCCCCGAGACTGAGGCCGCCCCGTGCCAAGGATCCCCCTCCCTCCGGGCTCAGCTGTCCACCAGGAGGCTGCGGGTAGGGAGGCCTTGAAGGCCTCAGTCACAAGGACCCGGGCTCCACCCCAGGGCACGGCGCCGACCCGCTCCGCCCGCCCCGCCAGCGGACCTCCGCAGCCTCTCTGGTCCGCCCCCCGCCCGTCCTGAGGCGAAGGGGACCCTGCCCCGAGGAAGCCCGACCCTCCGCCAGGCCCGGATCCCGGGGCAGCGGGCTCGAGGGAGGAAGAAGAACCCGACCCAACGCCCGGCCGCGCTTCTAGGGACTGACTACGAACCTTGCTGGCTCGGAGCTCAGGCGATGCCGCAGACGGCCCCTCGCACGTGGGCTTCCGTAGTGCGTAAGCGCTGTGCGACGGTGACGTCACTGCGGCGCGCCCGGCCTACCCCGGTCTGCCTCGGGTAGCGGCCTCCGAGTGATGGCACTCCGGGCTCCACCGCGCCTTTTGTTGCTCCTCCTGCGGGGGCTGGGTGGGCCCTGCCGGGGCCTGGCCTCGGAAGGGCCCCAGGAGCCGCTGCCTGTGATCCGCGTCCCGCAGCCTCTGCAGCTGCGGCGCGGGGCAGAGGCCCCGAGGCGGGCCTGCACCGCAGGCCGTGGTGCCCCGGCCCGGCCCGCTGCTGATCGAGGCGCGGCGGCCCGAATTCAACCAGCCGGCGCGTCTCACGCTGAGCCGTTGGGAGCGCGCGCCGCTCGCCTCTCGCGGCTGGAAGCACCGGCGCTCGCGCGGCGATCATTTCTCCATCGAGCGCACGCACCGCCAGGTGCCCGCGCTGCCTGCCGAGGGCGGGGCCGAGAGCGTGGCGGAGCACGAGCGGGAGGCCAGGGTCGGCTTCGCCGAGCTGGGCCTGGAGCCCCGCGTGCTGGAGGCCCTGCAGCAGGCAGCGCCCACCGTCGTGCGGCCCACGTGGGTGCAGCTGCGAGCCGTGCCCCCGCGCTGCTCCGCGGCCGCCATCTTCTCTGTGCGGCCGAGACGGGCAGTGGCAAGACCCTGAGCTACGTGCTGCCACTGGTGCAGCGCCTGCTGAGCCGGCCCAAGCTGGCCGCCATCTGCCCCGCACCCCGCGGCCTCGTGCTGGTGCCCTCCCGGGAGCTGGCCGAGCAGGTGGGGGCCGTGGTGGGGCCCCTGGGCCGGGCCCTGGAGCTGTGCGTGCGGGGGATCGGCGGCGGCCGGGGCATGGGCATCGTCCAGCGGCAGCTCTCCCTGCAGCCCCCCGCCGACGTGCTGGTGGCCACGCCGGGAGCCCTGTGGAAGGCGCTGAAGGGGCGCCTCCTGAGCCTGGAGCAGCTCTGCTTCCTGGTGCTGGACGAAGCGGACACCCTGCTGGACGAGAGCTTCTTGGAGCTGGTGGAATACATCCTGGGCGAGAGCCCCGTAGCCGAGCACCTGGCCGAGCTGGAAGACCCCTTCAACCCCAGGGCCCAGCTGGTGCTGGTGGGGGCCACATTTCCGGAGGGAGTGGGAGAGCTGTTGAGCAAAGTCACGGACCTGGGCAACCTCACCACCATCACCAGCCCCAGGCTGCACTGCATCATGCCTCACGTCAGGCAAAAGTTCCTAAGGCTAAAGGGCGGTGAGAAAGTGACAGAATTGATACAGATCCTCAAGCACCGAGGAGAAGACAAGCCCGCCTCATCTGGGGCTGTTCTGGTGTTCTGTAATAGTTCCAGTACCGTGAACTGGCTGGGCTACATCCTGGATGAGCACAAAATTCTACACCTGAGGCTTCAGGGACAGATGCCTGCCTCCATGAGAGTAGGCATCTTCCAGTCCTTCCAGAATGGCACCAGGGACGTTCTCATCTGTACAGATATAGCTTCTCGGGGCCTAGACAGTACCCGGGTGGAGCTGGTTATCAATTATGACTTTCCACCCACTTTGCAGGACTATATTCACAGAG
Source organism: Phascolarctos cinereus (assembly GCF_003287225.1). Lineage (NCBI taxonomy): Eukaryota > Metazoa > Chordata > Mammalia > Diprotodontia > Phascolarctidae > Phascolarctos > Phascolarctos cinereus. The sequence continues at coordinate 60,807,031 of NW_027555625.1, forward strand.
CTGGCAGAGTGGGCCGAGTGGGGAGCGAGGTGCTGGGATCCGTGCTTAGTTTTGTGACTCATCGGTGGGATGTGGAGCTGGTCCAGAAGATTGAGCTGGCAGCTCGGAGGCGGAGAAGCCTCCCAGGGATAAAGACATCTGTTAAAGAGCCTTTGCCCCCAATAGAATTGACTGGTTAGCAGTTACACCAGAAATGTGGGTATTTATGACTGTGCACAAAGGACACTTGTGGCTGTCCAAGAATATGGAGAGCCCACTCCAGAGTAAGAGAAGGATTAAATTGCTATGGGAAAAGTCTTTTGGCTTGTGAAATACCAGTCTGTCTGTATGTGAGGGCTGCCAAACATCAGTGTTGAATTTTGTGTAGCCTTACATAGTAGTGTGAACTTTTGTGTAATAAAATCTAATTTGACTGGTTTGCATTTAGTGTAAACTACCTTGATAATAATATCACCTACTCTATCTGTATAGAGTGGGGATGTCCAAAATTTTTTGATGTGGGATACATGATCAATAAATATGCAGGCCATATGAATGTTTTGTATGGTGAAATATATCCCTTTTTTTTTTCTCATTTTTACTAGTGTCCTTTTTCACATCACAATCATTCCTTTATAGACTCTTCACTCTGCTCTTGGAACAAAAAAAAGTTTTGCCAACAGAGCAACTGTGTCAATCCCAGTGTTCCACATTCAGCCTTTTAATGATAAGATTCGTTCTTGTTCTGCTTACTTTGCTCTGTATTTTTTCATACAAATTTTTTCCTCTGAATTCCTCATATTCCTCAAGATTTTTTTTTTAAATTTCTTCGTCTCCAGACCAGTGATTTCATAAGTGTAGGGAACTGTCTCTACCAGTGCAGATCTCTGTTAGTAACTTTTGGTCTTAGTGGCTACTTGCCTTGGGTGTTGAAAGAAATTGTGATTCCTCCAGGGTCACACAGCTAGTTTGTTTCAGATGCCTGTCTTTGTTCTATTGGCTTTGTGTCCCACATGCCATGCTGCCTCTCAGAAGGATTTGATACATTTGCATACCATAATTTGCTTGATCATTGCCCAGTCAACTAAAGTGTCCATATATGCTAGGACCCAAAGATGTTATTGCTAGATATATACATCCCAAAAAGGTCAAGTCATAAAAAGAAGGGTCCTATATACACCAAAATATTTTTATAGCCCTTTCTGTAGTAGTACAGAACTGGGGAAAAAAATTAGATTTTCATTTATTAAGGGGTGGCTAAACAAGTTATGATATGTGAATGTAAATGGAATATTGTAATATAAACTCTGTATACGTAGTGACATGGAAAGGCACAGGAAATGATGCAAAGTGAAGTAAGCAGTAAGATGTGCAGTAGATAGAGTGCTGGGCCTGGAGTCAGGAAGACCTGAGTTCAAATCCAGTTTCAGACACTAGCTGTGTGATTCTGGGCAAGTTCTTCCATGTCTGTGTACCTTGCAGGGTGGTTGTAAGGAACAAATGAGATGATATTTCTAAAGTTTTCACCCAATGCCTGGCACAGTAAAATCTATCTTTAATCTATCTATCTATCTCTGTCTGAACATCTTTATTACTCCCTTTCCCCTAAGCAGAACCAAGAAGATATGCACAGTGACTAAAACAGTCAGCGGAAAGAACAAAGATTAAACTCTGGAATTACAGTAAATAAGAGACAAGAGCATGTCGCCTTTCCTTTGCAAAGATGGGGACTTCGGGCGTGGGACACCCTTCGTGACGTTAGATGTAGGTGATGTGTTGGTTAGTTTTACTGAGCTATTCTTTGTCTCTTTTCCTTTGTTAAAAGGGATAGCATTTGATGGGAGAGGGGGAACATATTGAGAAATGAGATAAATACATTGAGGTGGGGTAAAAACAAAAGCAAAAATTTTAAAAGACATTCCCAATCAATGGGTTTTGTTTCCAGTTTTTCACCACCACAAAAAGCACTACTCTGAAAATTTTGGTATATCATAGGATCTTCCTTTTTGTCTTTGATTTCTTTGGGGTATATGTGGAATTGCTTGGCCAAAGGGTGTGAATACTTTAGTAACTTTTCATGTATAATTCCAAAATCGTGATCCTGTAGTTAACCTCTTAACTGTACCTTGGCCTCTACCCTTGAATTCTTTGTGGCCTTGACCTGTTGCCACGCATCCCTTCCCAAACCCCAATCCTGAGTCATTCTTAACCTGCCTTTTTCATTGTTCGCATTCTGGAGAACTTGTGCCAGCAGCATTCACTGCACATTTGTTAATCAGCCTCACCTGGGCCTGCAGTGATGCTTTATTCTGCTCTGATTGACTCTGTCCTACAAACTACAGGGGCTTTTCAAAACCTTTCTTCAAGGCACCTGCACATTGATTTTTGGTCTGCTTCCATAGAGGACCTTGACTCATTTTATTGAAGGAAATGGACCAACCTGTTAAGAGCTCCTCCCCTTACTTCAAATCCATACTTCAGATCACTTCAACATTCATCCCTGACTCCTTCCTCCTTTGTGCCAGTCTCAGAGGATTGGGTGGCCCTTTTCTTAGATAATACTAACTGTTGGACTTCTTTCTTGCTGATGCCTCTGAGAGCTTGCTCCTTCAATCATCCCCTTCCCCTAAATGTCAATCTTGTATGTTGACCCCTTCTTCCTTCAGATGTGACCAGATCTCTTTTTCCTAACGCTTAGATCTGATCATGTCATTGCCCTGTCAAAACTCCTTGGCACCCTATTAAGTAGTAAGATCAAGTAAAAAATCCGCTTGGCATTTAAAGCCTTTGATGAAATGGGTAAAGTCCTAGGCTTGGAGTCAGGAGGAATTGTGTTCACATCCCACCTCTTGTGCCAAACTGTGACCATGGAAAAGCCCTTTAACCCTGTTTCCCCATCATAAATGAGGGTATTGGACTGACTACATAGCTTTTAAGGTCCATTCCAACTCTAAATCTGTGATACTATGATCTCTTCACAATCAGGCCTCACCCTACCTTTCCAGCCTTATTATACATGTGTATATGGCTGCCTTTCATCCTGTGGTTCAGTCAGTTTGCCTTATTGCATACCAGCTAGGTGTGCAGCTGGGTAGCTCAATGAATAGAGTGACAGGCCTGGAATCAGGAATACCTGAGTTCAGATCTCTCCTCAGACACTTAGCTATGTAACCCGGCTGAAGTCATTTTACCCTATTTACCCTCCTCAAAAAATGAGCTGGAATGAGAAGAAAATAACAAACCACTCCAAGTATCTTTGCCAAGAAAACCCCAAATGGGGTCACGAAGAGTCAGAAGTGACTGAACACAACCACATTCATCCCCTCTCTGTTCACACAGCTACCACCTTTAGTTCAGAACCTCATCTCCTGTCACCTAGATTATTGCCACAGCCTCATAATTGATCTTACTGCCTCTACTTTCCTTTCCAGTCTGTCCTCCACACAGCTGCCAGAACGATTTTCCTGAAGCCCAGGTATAATCATGCTAATCCTTTACTCAGTTAACTTCTGTGGCTCCCTCTTGCCTCTAGGAACAAGTATACAGTGATCTATTTAGTTTATAAAGGCCTACTCAACCTAGCCCCTCTCTTTCCAGCCTCATTGGACGTTATTTCCTCTCCCACACATCTCTCACCTCCATGCCCTTGCATTGACTGTCTTCCCTGCCTGGAATTCACTGCCTCTTCACTTCTGCTTCACAGAATCCCTCTCTTTAAGACAGCTCCAACATAGTCTACATGAAGCCTTTCCTGATCCTTCCAACCACTAGTGCCCTCCCCTCAACCACCTTGTATATGTCTGTATTTATCTTCTCTATATTTATACCACATATGTGTATAAATATGCTTGTGGTCTCCCTCATTAGAATGCCAGCTTCTTGAGAATGTAGATGGTTTCATTCTTTGTGTTTGTATCCCCAGCACTGGTACAATGCCTGGCACATAGTACTTAATAAATGCTTATGAATTGATTAGCTCCCCCCAGCCACAAACAGTTTCCTCCTCCCTCAAAATTACCTCGTACTTACTTTGCATACATCATACACATATACATAGAATCACAGTCCTCTCAGGTGGAATTTTCCCTAGTTCTACCTTCCAAGGTCAAACAGAGTAAGCCAAATCTCTCCTTTACATGACAACCCTTCAGATTCTAGAAGACAACTAGCATGTGTATCCCCATGAGTGTTTTCTTCTCTAGGCTAAAAGCCTCTAGTCCTTTCAATCCATTGGTTCTCAAAATGTGGTCTAGGGATCCTTGGGGGGTACTCAAGACCTTTTTGGGGGTCTGCGAGGTCAAAACTATTTTCATAATAATACTAAGATGCTTTAATTTAAAATACGGTAAATACCAATAGACGTAACCCACATAGATAACAGCTCTTGGGGGAGGGGTCCTGCATAACTTTTAAGAGTGTAAAGAGGTCCAAAGACCAAAAAGCTTAAGAACTGCTTCATTAGCCAGTCTTCATGTGACATGGACCAAAGACCCTTCACCATCCTGGTCACCTTCTTCAGAATACTCTCCAGGTTATAAATGTCTTGCTTAAACTTGCACCTTGTACTGACCTGATGAGGGCAAAGTAGAGTGCTGTTGTCTCCTTCAATAGAATGCGTACTGCATTAAGGTAGGCACTGTTTGTTTTTGTCACTGTTGTTACTGTTGTTTGTCCTTCATTCTCTCTTTTTAAAAATTTTTTTATTAATTTATTTTGATTTATCAACAATCACTTCCATATGCGTTTGAGTTTTAAATTTTTCTCCCCCTTCCTCCCTAGCACCTTTCCCAAGACGGTGTACAATCTGATATAGGCTATACATATACATTCCTATTAAACACATTTTCACATCAGTGATGTTGTAAGTAAAAATTAGAACCAATAGGAGGAACCACCAGAAAGAGGAAACAGCACTCAATAGAAGAGAAAAAAAATAGCAACAAACAAGCTAACCAAGTTAATTTACTTATCCATACCAATCAAACTATCAAAAACTTTTTTTAAAAAATGGTGATGACCCAGTTTTTGTCACTTCCGTCTCCAGCAACGAGAACAGTGCCTACCACGCTCTCAGTGCTTACAAATACTTGGTGTTTGGTTGATTCTTAAGAAACTTCGATTTGATCCTACTGTCTCCTTAATCCTATATATTTTTTCCCTTTAACAGTCAAATTTGTAGAAAAAAAAGGTGCTTCCTTTTGTTTGCCTCTGCTTTATAATCCCTTACAATCTGCTTCCCTTTTGATCACTCTACTAAATTTGCTCTCTCCAAAATTACAAATGGGGCTCTTTATTGCTTAACCTAATGGAATTTTCTTAGGTGCCAGCCTTGACTTTATGCATCAGGTGACGGACGCTATTGAACATCTTCTCCTTCTGAATACTTCTTTCTCCTTGAGTTTTAGTCACACGGCTCTCTCCTACCCATCTGACAAATCCTTTTCCATTTCTTTTGCAGGATCAGCATCCTTATTCTATGCCCTATTCTTGGATGTACCTGGCCCTTTCCTCTCTAACTTCCCACAGTGAAAGTCTGCCCATATCACCCCCTATTCAATAAATCAAATACAAAACCCTCTGCTTGGTGTTCAAAGGCCTTTATAACCTCACCCCTTACTACATTTCTAGTCTTTTTATGCCAAATTCAACCAATTTGTTTATACTGCCTCTTCCTCCCCATCTCCATATTCTTCAGTTCAGTGATACTGTCCTCCATGCTGATCTCCCCAGTAGACTGACTCTAGGCATTCTCACTGGCTCTTCCTCATGCCTGGAATGCTCTCCCTCCTAATCTCCTTCTCCTGGCTTCCCTGGATTTCTTCAGGTCTTAACTAAAGTCCCACCTTCTGCAAGGAGCTTTTCCTAGTCCTCCTTAGTTTTGGTGCCATCCCTCTGAGATTATCTCCAATATGTCTTGTTTATATAAAGGTCTTTCTGTACTGTGAGCTCTTTGAGAGCAGGGACTTGTCTTTTGCTTTTCTTTGTGTCTCCAGGGCTTAGCATAGTGTCCAGCAAATAGTAGGTGCTTAATAAATGTTATGATTGACTGACTTGATAATTTCATCAGTTCTCAGGGGTTCAATTACGCAGATTACTCCGAAATCTCATTTTTCTCCTGAGCTGTAGTTCCACAACAACAGCTTTGTGCTGGACATCCCTTGGATGTCCAATAGGCGTTTCAAATTCAACATGATCAAAAAAACCATCATCTTTTTTCTTGAAGTTCACCCCTTTCTCTAACATTCTTATTTCTGTTGAGACACTACTGTTCTAGTCACCTAGGTTTGCAACCTAGAAGATATCCTCAACTTAAAAAAATTAAATTTATTTCACTTAGCAAAAATCTATTTTTTCTTCCTTCTATCTCTTTTCCCCACCCTCACCCCTCCACCATTGGAGGGGGGGAGGAACAGTCTTTGTGACAAATATGTACAGTCAAGCAAAACATTCCCATGTTAGATGTGTCCAAAAAAAATGTCTCACTTCTGTGAGGAAGTGGGTAGCATATTTCCTCTTTGGTCCTCTGGAATTGTAGTTGGTTGTTTCATTGATTAGAGCTCTTAAGTCTTTCAAAATTACCTTCACAAAGTTGTTATTTTATAAATTGTTCTCTTGGTTCTGCTCATCTCATTCTGCATCAGTTCCTATAAGTCTTCCTAGGTTCTGAGACCATCCCTTTCATCATTTCTCATAGTACGGTAGTATTCCATCACATTCATATACCTCAGTTTGTTCAGCCATTCCCCAGTTAATAAGCACTTGCTAATTCTTTGCCTCCACAAAAAGAGCTGCTGTAAATATTTTTGTAAACATGAATTCTTTTCCTTTTCTTTTGATATCTTTGGGGTATAGGTATTGTAATAGTATGCTGGAGGTTAAAGGTTACACACAGCATAGTAGCTTTTTGGATGTAGTTGCAAATTTCTTTCCAGAATGACAGTAAAAACTCCCTGCTCCACCAACAGTATATTACTACCTACCCATATCCAATCAGTTCCCAAACCTTTTCAATTCTCTCTGCATGATACCTCACATCTGTCTCCTCTATTTGCATAGCCACCATCCTAATTTAGGCCTTCATCGCTTCTTGCCTGGAATATTTCAGTAGCTTCCTGCTGGTTTTCTCTCCTCCAATCTTTCTTCCACACAGCTGACAAATTAATATTCCCAGAACACAAGTTTGACCTTGTTCCTCTCCTTAAGGAACTTCAGTGTTTCCTACTGCTCGCAAGATAAAATATAAACTGCTCACTTTGATATTTAGAACCCTTCATAACCTGATGCCAACGTTCCAGCCAGATTGTTATGACTTACCCGCCACATTCTGTCTCCCTGTTCTGGGCTTTTGCCCAGGCTACCTCTTCTGCCCTATGTTCTTTCTCTTTAGCTTTCACTCTTAGAAGCCCTTACTACCCCCCCACCCCACCCCGTCCCCAACAACCACTCTTGCTTTGAAAGGCATATTGTATTTACTTCTCCGTGAAAATGCATCTCCCTAGAATATAAGTTGCTGGAGGACAGAGACTTTCCCACTCTAAAAATTTGTATCTCAGGTTTTTAGTTCAGGTCCTGGCACATAATGAGCACTTATTGATTGATTGCTATCCCTTCCCCAAAAGGGAGTGTTCTGAGAATCAAATGAGATATTGTATACAAAGAGCTTTGTAAATCTTAAAATGCTATATTGATGTCAGGTATTAGTTAACATTTTGTAGGGCTAAAAATCTTTGATGAGCTACATTAGCCTCATAAACTACATGTGGCATGCCTGGACTGCATCGCTTTTGTTTTTTCCAAAACATTCCTCGTATATTCCCTGATTTTAGCCTTAACTTCTTGTTAAGATAGAAATACAGGTATTTTTAAAACCCATTTTACACAGAAAAATGAATGGTAGAGCCGAGTTTTGAACCCAGATTTTCTACTTCTTATACCAGAGATTTTTCTTTAAAAAAAACCAATTAGTCCTAAATTTAAACACGGAAAAGAGAGCATTTTCATACACACAGCAGAACACATAAAGAGAATTCTAGATGAAACCAAATCTGCATTTCTACTGCTTGCTTTTTTAAAGGAATATAATGAAAGAATGTAACAAATTCCACACATTACTTAAATTTTTTTTCCTGCTTATCCTTGTTTCCCTGTGAACTTTTTTCTGTTCTCTTCTGTCCACTTGAAAAAAGTTCCAATGAGCCTCTTTTTTTGGTATCACTATTGTTAACCCCTCCTCCCCTCTGACCCTTCCTCTCAATTAAAAACTGAGAAATAAAAATGCACTTCTCATAACAAATAAATAATCAAGCAGAACAAACATACAGAGTGGCTGCATCCAAAAATGTGTGTTTCTGCACCTTGTGTCTGTAATCAGGGGCTCAAAAGTGGAGGGGAGAGGAGGGAGTAAACATTTGTATAGCTAAAGGCTTTACAAATATCTCACTTGATCCTCACAGCAACCCAGAAAAATAGATGCTGTTATTATCCCCATTTTACAGTTGAGGAAACTGAGACAAACAAAGGCTCAGTGACTTGTCCAGGGTCAGGACCAGCTAATAAGTGTCTGAGGCTGGATGTAAACTCAGGTCTTCCTGATTTCAGGCCCATCATTCTATCCACTGTGCCACCTAGCTGCCCATGTACATTAGACTCTCCTCAATGATGAAGACTGATCACTCAATATTCCACACCTTCCTGAGGGGTGGGATTGACGGAAGCTTGATCTTCTGGAGTCCACCTTTGAGAGAGAAGACCTGCGATTCCAGATGCTCTTCAGGGAGGGGTCTATGAAGGGAAAAAAATACTCTGGAAAGAATCTGACTTGTAGAGGATCTGGTACCTCTCTCATGTCCTTATCCCCAGCTTACTACACTAGACAGCAGGGAATTTCCACTTGGGTGAGATCTAGGACTCTCTTGATTTAGTTGAGATAGCTTACTTTGAATGGTAGTATTCATTCACTCTGTGTATTGTCTAGTATGTTCTCATCTATATACCTTCCCAGATTTCTGGATTTATTTGCTATTCACTTTTTTTTTTTGGAGGCGATGGGGTTAAGTGACTTGCCCAGGGTCACACAGCTAGTGTCTGAGTCCAGATTTGAACTCAGATCCTCCTGATTCCAGGGCCAGTGCTCTATCGGTTGCACCACTTAGCTGCTCCTAGGTGTAGTCTTTGTGAAGGTGGCATTTGGTGGAAGGGGAGTCAAGCCTTAGATCTAAAGCTTGGGGCACTGTTTCCTGGTAAGGGATAGTGATTAGGACTTAAGCTTGATCCTAAAAATTATTTTCCCTAGATTAACAATACTTAGAGGACAGGTACACTTAATTCTGGCCTGATATACTTTCTCTGAGGAGAGCACAGTGGCCATCCTCTGGTGCCAATTGCCTGCTTTATCTCCTGGTAGGAATCAAAGACTAACTCAGAGAAGTGTAGGCAGAGTGAGGGAATTGAAGGGATTAGGACAAGAATTGATTAATTGTGGAATTGAGTGAGCCACACTGACTCCACCTAGTGACTTAATTCTAAAGCCAGCTCAGTTCCCTTTCTATTCAATTATGGGTCTAGTCCAACTTCTGTATTGTGAGAAACTTTATTCAATTGGAAAAATTAGGAGAAAACCTTATTGTATTGTTTAAACCTAGCGCTGCGTGGCTGGGAAGCTGGCCCCCCTCTACCTGCTGCTTGGAGACCCTTAACCAAGGACCTAGACTAGGCTGACCAGAAACCCAGTCAGATCCAAAGATTGATGCAAGAAGTTTTCGTCACAGTTGTACATCTCAAGCAACCTATATGTCTTCTCTGAAAACTGGCCCTGAACTGATCGATCAGTTGTTGTTTCCATGTTCTTTCGATTGTTTACCAACACGTGGGGGGAGTGGGACACCATGTTTTCTGATTTCGGGGAACTGCACCTTTTCACTCTCCCCTTCCAACTTGGAAAGTCCCTAATCTTTCAGATAATTAGAAATCAGACTACCTAATGTTGTATTGTTTCCTTTTAATTAATTGGCCTTATCGGATTGTTTTTAATGTATAAAAGTTTGTCTCCCTCTGTATGGGGGTTCCATGCCTAAGCTGAGGAGGTCTGGTCCTGGTTTGTTGGGTAATTGGCTTGCATTGCTTAATAAATCCATATGCTCAGAAGAGCAGACCTTTGTTTGCTCAGTCATTTCATCTCTCACATGCCACAAGAAGAGAGTGTAGAGATACCTATTCCAGCTTCCCTGAAGGCCACATCTAAACAAACCTACATGGGCACACATCTATATCAGGAGGTGGATAACATGCTTCCTCATTGGTCCTCTGGAGACATAGTTAATCTTTACATTTATCAGAGTTCCGCAGGCTCTGAAACACCCTATCTACAAACAAGAGAAATGGAGGCAGAGCTCTAAGCGAATAGCACTTTATTAATGGAACCTGGCACCCTCTAACGAAGGGGACCTCAGATCCTCACAACTTGAGATGCTGCCTTCTCCCTAGGGCCTTACTTCTATAGGATTTGATGCCCAGACACTCAGGGAAGAGACAAGGTAAAATACAAAATCTTATTAATTAATAGACCTTATTCTTGACCAGCCAGGAGGGCCAGAAATGATATATCAGCATGGGGGTCACAGGATGGGCAAGGCAGGGGTCATCTTTGATGACTAAGAGATCATAAGATAGGCCACTCCTCATGTTGGGCAAGAGAAGGTGGTTCAGAGATACAACAGCAAATTGAGGGACTTTCCATGTCACGTCAAGACATCCTGCCCATTCTGAGGTTGGTCACGGTAATTGAGCAAAATGCAGATCAAGAGTACTCTCACCCATGTTGGGTAGAGGTCCCCTAGTCAGCATTCCTGTGGTTAGGCAAGTGAACTTGATAACTGGTTATTATCAGTGGACAGTGAATTTATAGTTTGTAGTTTAAAGTTTGAGGCCTATTATAAGAAAGAATCTATCTTACCTAATTATCCCTAGATACATATAAAATATGTATTAATATATGTAATTCCTATGTTAATATTAGTTAACTAAACTGACCAAATGTATATTACTAGATGAGTATATCATTAATAATTGCTAACAATTACTACCCCTATGGAATCACACTGAATTGATTAATACTGATTGGAATAAAATAGGGACCTAAATAAAATCATCTCTCTCAGTATTTAAGTCTTTCAGTTGTTTGTTTGTTTTTTGTAGTGTTGATGTTCTTGTATAAATTGTTCTGCTGATTCTGCTCACTTCACTTTGCATCTGTTAATTCTACTCGTGATTCTCTGAAATTGTCTCCTTTGGTGTCCAGAGACAAAGTGTTAGGGATCTGAGCCTCTGGGATTCTGGTTTCCTTATCTGAAGCTTTCTAACCACCCTGGAGCTTTCTCAGAGGTCACTCTTCCTGCCTAGGGACACGGAGAAGGTTACACATGTCCTATCTCTTGTGCAGGGGAGCCACCCTACCTGGTGCTACTTTTGGTGCCAAAATTCCCATTCCTGCTATCTATGAGCTTCTGGCTGAATGTTGTATGGTTCTGGAGTGAAGAGAATCACTTTCTGTAATTCCTCATTGGATTTCTTGAACATCATTCATTCTGGTGGCAACAGTGGGCTTTGACTGGAGTAGGTAGATGGGAGGTGAGTGGTCTACCTGCCTTCAGGCAGCCAGCTTGTCAGAAGTCTTATAATGCCCTTTTCATTAATGCACAGTGCCTCATCCTAATTCAACAATGCCCTTTCTTTCTTTTCTGTCACTACTATGTGAATCATAGTACACATGAATGAATCATGCTAAAAGCAAACACATTGTTAGCCCAAGTAAGGCTTCTGTGAATAGACTTCTGGGGTTTATTTTCCATCTTGGGACTTGGCTTTGTGATCCTGCTGGAATGGGATGTCCTGCCTATTAGCCTGTAAATGTGAGGCAGGGAATGAAAAAAAAATAACTAAAGAATATCTAATACTCAGCTGAAGCATTTAAAGTTTGTAAAGCCCATTACATCACTAAGAGAAAAGGAAGCTGATGTAAGTGACTTGTCTGAAGTCTTACAGTTAGTGTCTGATGCAAGATTTGAACTCCATTCTTCATGCCTCAAAGTCCAGCACTTTCCTCAGTATGGTATGTAGCTAACTAGTTGAGTTTAAAGTGCACGGCATCCTTCTCTCTCCTGCCAAAGGAGAACGGTAACGCAGGAAGTATTCAAAGAGCCAATGTCTCTCTCAGATGATCAAACAATCAAAGTGGCAGCTGTTGTGGGAGAGCTAGGCATTCCAAAGAGTTGGTGACAATCAAGTTGAAGGTCATAGAATTTTTTTGTTTGTTCATCTTTTGCTTTTTGGTGAGGCAATGGGGTTAAGTGACTTACTCAGGGTCACACAGCTAATAAGTGTCAAGTGTCTGAGGCTGAATTTGAATTCAGGTCCTCCTGACCCCAAGCCCGAGGCTCTATCCATTGTGCCACCTAACTGCCCCCAAGGTCATAGAATTTAGAGCTGGAAGATACCTTAAGCCAACCCTCTTCCCCTCCATTTTGCACATGTGGAAATGGAGATCCAGAATGTAAAATCCTTAAAGGTAGGGACTTTTCCCCCACTTTGGATAATAAATCAGATCTCTTATTTAGGTGGATGTGGACTTTCTCTAGGATACCTCCAAAGAAATTCCTGTCTCCCATGTTCATGGGATCCCTAGGGCACAGGGAGAATATTTGATTTGTTAGACTTTAATTAGTCAATCAGCATTTGTTAAGCACATACTGTGTTCCAGGCACCCGGGGCGCTAAGCACCCGATGACATAAAGACAGGGCCAGCCCTCAAGGAACTCACATTTTAATGAGAGATTCAATATGTAAATAACATACTTGAAAGCTACAGAGTAAATGGGAGGTTATCCTAGAGGAAAAGCACTAGCTTTGGGGAAGACTGAGAAAGGTCTCCAGGAGAAAGGGAGTCTTGAAGAAAGCCAGGGAAAACTGAGAGTCCAAGGCGAGGGAACAGAACATTTCAGGCAGGGGAGACAGCTCATGCAAACGCTGTGTCATGTGTGAGAAACACCTAGGAGGTCAATGTCACTGGATCAGAGTACGTGAAATAGGATAAATTAGATTAGCAAAGTAGGAAAGGCTTTAAATAACAAAAAAAGGAGTTGACATTTTATTCTGGAGGTAATAGGGAATCCGTGGAGTTTATTAAGTAAGGGGATATGTGATAGCAGACCAGAGCTTTTGGAAAATCACTTTGGCAGCTTTGGATTACAATGGAGAGAGGACTTGAGGCAGAGAGTCCAATCAGAAGTCCAGGCGTGAGATGATGAGAGCCTGTACCAGGGCCATGCTTATGTGAGCAGAGAGAAGGGGACATATACCAGAAATATTTTGAGAGTAGCAATGATAATATTCAACAACAAACTGGATATGTAGGATGAATGTGAATGAGGAATTGAGGATGACATTGGGGTGGTGAGCCAGGCTAGCAGGATGGTGATACCCTCAATGTAAAAGGGAAGTTACAAAGACTCCAGAGCTCAAAGTGTATAGATTTCCTAGAGCTGAACCTGACGTTTACAGCTGAAATGGAAACAAGAGTATGACTCTTTCTGTATATCAGGATGGTTTAGGTTTGCATTAATTTTCACCTGAACTTCTCTTCTGTGTAAAGTAAGCTTCCTTAGCATGGTATAGAGAAAAGTCTACTGCACATGGTGTCAAGAAGATCTAGATTTCATGATGAGAGGCATATTTCAGAAAAAGCTGGAAAGACTTGTACGAACTGATGCAAAGTAAAATGAGCAGAACCAGGAAAACATTGTACACAGCAATAGAAACACTGTGTGATGTTCAACCATAAATGACGTAGCTTTTCTCAGCAACACAATGATCCAAGAAAATTACAAAGGACTTATGATGCAACATACTATCCACATCCAGATAAAGAATTAATGGACTCAGTATGCAGATCAAAGTGTACTTTTTTCACCTACTTTTTTTTTTGTAGTTTTTTCCTTTTGATCTGTTTCTTCTTTCACAACATGACTAATATGGAACAATGTCTCACATGATTACACATATATAACCAATGTCAAATTGTTTACCGTTTTAGGAAGGGGAGGAGGGAGAGAGGGAGAAAAATTTGAAACTGGAAATCTTGTAAAAATGAATGCAAAAAATGTAGGGAAAAGAAGACCTAGATTTCAATCCCTTCTCTAACACTTATGAGTTAGGTATAAGTCATTTAACCTTTCTCAACCTCAAATTTTTTTCTTTCTATAAAATCAGTATAGTAATATCTTTAGTCTTTGCCTCACAGGATTATTTCACAGCTCAAATGAGTTATTAATAAACAAAAATAACTTTGCAAAGGTTAAAGTGCTATGTAAATGTGATTATTGTTAATGGGCTTTAAAAATCTCCTTTTAGATGATGCAGGTCTTAGAAGGACTTTTTTGTTGTTGTTCAGACTTCAGAGTGCCCTCTAAATTTCCAATTTGAGAAGTGTTATAACACCAGGGACTTTATTTTATAAATGTTTATTGATTGTCCTGTATTAGTTCAGTGTATATAGATTCCCTCAGTGTTAGTGCCCTTTCCCTCCTCAAATTATCATTTATGAGACCATTAGACTGTAAGCTCCATGAAGGCGGGGGACTTTGTTTTGTCTTTGTATCCTTAGTGCCTAGCACAATTCTTTGCACATAGTAGGTACTTAATGTTTCTTGGATTAAAGATTGTATTGCTGGTGCAGTAATGTCCACATAGTAGGTTTAAGGGTAAATGTTTGTTATTTTAAAGCAACTTTACCAAGGTCTCACAGTAAAAGAGCTAGTATTTGAACCCTGGTGCCGTGATTGCCAAGCCAATGTTCTTCCCACAGTGTCTTCCATTTGTCTAAGGGGGGCATCTTGATGAGTCACCTGCCAGAGTATATCATGGCAGTGACTGGCGAAGCCCTCTGAACCACTAGATGAAAGCTGTCCCTCATGAATACTCAGGTCCAAGGACTCATGGGCCAATAAGTACCATCCTATTCAGGATTCCCCAATATATGCCCTTTCCTACTCTGGTCAGGCTGTCTGTCCTCTTCACAGTCCTCACTTGCTGTGCACATTCTCACCGAACTATCTCTACTCATAGTTGATTCAACATTTCTTTAGCATCACTACCTGAAATGTCTTCCCCTTCCTGCCAACCTACATCTTTTTAGAGTCCTGCTTTTATCACCGAAGCCCTCCCTGGCCAGCCCAGCCCACAGATATTTTCCCTTTATGAATGTTACCAACACCTAATACCTTGCAGTTTAGCACGCTAATTTTTTCATGCATGCTAGTCTTGTCTCCAAGAGGCAGCAGATGTGGTCAATAAGTGAGCTAGCCCCTGTGTCAGGAAGACCTCTGCTTGGAACCCATCCTAGCTGTGGGACATCCATGGCGAGTCACTTAACCTCTTGGTATCCTGGTCAGCTCTCTAAGATTTTAAATAACAGCTGCAAATCTGCAGAGACAGAGGAAACTCCTCACACCAATTGAATCATAGATCTGGACTCTTCTCCAAAAAAAAAAAAAGTCATCTCTCCAATTCTTCACAGAGAAGAACTTCCTACATATCTCCAACCACACCTAGCACAATGCTAGGCATAAAAATGCCTAGTAAATACATGTTTGTTGGGAGGGAGGCTGTGTGTTAGGGCCAAGGAATGCCACTCCCCACTCCCCTCCTACCATACTGCTTAAAACCCAGTTTATAAGCAGAATTTTCACTGTCCCCATGTGAAAACTCAGAGACGGAGACTCTTGCTGTCCTAAGACAGATTCCTTATGTGACGTCACGGTGGCAGTGATGACCTCACAGGGCAGTGACTACCTCACAGGCCCCCCACTACCCAACAGTTTCCATGGTGGGGTAAGCACATAAACAGGTCACTCCGGGGGAATCTTTCCCTACCATTTCTCAAAGAGATACCAATCTGTTTGGTTAGCCGAGTGAGAATGTCTGACCGGATCTTCTATATACACTCCAACTTATCCTTTGTTCCCTGGGAGGGCAGTACCGCAGGTAGGCTTGATGTACAGAGGAAGTAACTATACACCAGCGTCTGCCTGTGGGGGTGTAACTAGATGTACTGTTTCCCATATGAGAAGATTCTCCACAAAAGTCCTCTGCCAGTGCCTTGTGCCTCAGAACTAACCCTAGGTTCTCAAAAGCTATTGCCAGTAGAGTCCAAGTTCTGGCCCATCCCACCCACCTGAAAAAACTGGATGTAAGGCCAATGATAGGCTGTGTAGTCTGTCCATCCAGAACCAGACTAGGGAAGTTTAGAAAGGCTCAAGTTGACTCCAAGCTCATTTTTTTCAGCCACATTAATTCATGAAAGACCATCCATCTAATCAGTTGTGGGACGTTTGGGAAGTTTAGAAAGGCTCAAGTTGACTCCAAGCTCATTTTTTTCAGCCACATTAACTCATCAAAGACCATCCATCTGATAAGTTGTGGAAGGTTTGTGGTCAGTAGAGGTAGCATGCAAGATGATGAGATCACTGATACTTGAATTAGTGAGTCAATTATTGGAAGTACTATGTATATACATTGATGCTACAGATATTTCCCCAGGTCAGCCTTTTGAGCAAAATAATTTTGGTCTTGTTGACCAGTAATAAGTAATGCACAGAGTGAATTAGATGGCAGGCTGCTGAATCTGTGGAGGTTGGAGGGATTGTGAGAGAACCATCCACATTGGTGGAGCAATCTTGGACCACCATGTTCAATAGCTGAACACGGGTGGAAAAAAGGATGAAGTGGTAGCCCTAGGAAGAGTGGACCCCGCAAGAGAGAGAATGAAAGTGATGCTGACAGATGGGGTATGGAAGAAGGCAGGAGGAGTCTGCTCTTGGAGATTCGGCTTACTTAGTTCAATAAATGTTAAGTGCCTATTACATACAAAGGTCCTTGCTGGAGGTGCAAAAACAAAACAAAATGGTCCCTGCCCTTACGGAGATTAAATTCCATATACACAAGGAGAAAATACAAAAGAATTTCAAGAGAGAGGGAGCTCTAACAACTGGTAGATAGATCAGGAGAGACTGGAGGAGAAGATGGTCCCTGAGCTAGGGGATTCTAAGAGTCCACAGTGAGGAGACACTGCATTCCAGACATGGGGGACCACCAGTACAAAGGCATTGGGACAGGACATGGAATCTTGTGGATGGGAACAGCTACCATGCCACTCTGGAATGGGGAATTGCAGGAAGGAGGGGATAATATTGATGCGGTTTAGCGGTTCAGGGGTATTGGGACCCCAAAATCACAACATGTGGGTCCTGTCCAAAAGAATTCCGCCCAAGCCTTCTTTCAGCCAAAGACAAGGTTTATTAGAACATTGTCATATTGGGCAGACGATGAGTAAGCAGTGGCTAGATTATAAGAATCTAAGCAAGCAGTGGCTAGATTTTAGGAATCCTAGCAGTGGCTAGATTTTAAGAATCTAAGTCTCTTAATGGAGACAAGGTGGACCTTATATACAGAAAGACTGTGGGAGGGACCTAGGAGTGGTCAGTAAGCTGGGGTGAACAGAAATCCTGGGATCTGGACCTTATGGCCAAGAGAGAATGGAGCCTAACTAGGATTAAGGGTGGGAAATAGCCAGGGGCCATACATAGGAAGGTAAAACAAAGGAAGGCCAGGCTAGGTTAAAGGTAACAGAACTGGGAGATCTGGGAGATTGGGTGTAGCCACTATGAAAGGCCAGTTGATGGGATTATGGCCTCAGGCTAATGCCAGAGATTTGGCCATGTGGGAAAGTCCAGGGTTTTTCCTTTCTGGGGCACAGATCCCAACCCCATCAATATGAAGTAAAATTAGAAAGGTAGGTGGGACCCAGGGCTTTGGATGCCGGGCTGAGGAGTCTGTATTTTATCCGGGAAATAAGGAGCCATAATTTTTGAGTAGCATAATGAAATTTAGATCTATATTTTAGGTATATCAGTTTGGCAGCTGTGTGGAAAATAGATTGGAGAGGGAAAGAAATTGGAAGTTGGGAGACCAATTAGGATGAGAGGTGATGAGGGCCTCAACTTTAGAGACTATGAGAATGAAGAGAAGAGAATAGATCTGAGGGATGTTCAGTATGATTCACAGAATTTGGGGAATGAAAGAGAAGGAAGAAGACTCTAGGATGGGTTTGGGGTGGTGAACCTGAGTGTCAGTCCACATCAATAAGCATGTATTAACTGCTTACTGTGCTAAAAGAAAGATAAGAGTGCCTACCCTGAAGAAGCTCCCAATCTAATGGGGGAGATAACATGCAACAACTGTGTACATATGTACAGGATAAACTGGAGATGATCTCAGAGTGAAGGGGGACTGGTAAAGCCTGGAAAGGGACTGGATGATTAGAAAATGGTGGTGCCATGCATAGAAATAGCAACGACTGAAGGAAGGCTGGGTTTTGGAGTCAGTAGAAAATAGAAATGAGGAAGGGGAGAAGATAATCAGGTAAATTTTAGACATGTTGAATTTGAGATACCTAAGGGACAACTAGGCAGATATATCTGATAGGAGACTGAGCATATTGGACTGGAGTGCAGAGAGGGGGTATGGGCTAGATATTTAGATTTTGGTCATCAGCATAGAAGATAATAATTGAATCTATGGAAGCTAATTGGACCACCAATGGAAGATACATTCATACATACATACATTAGAGAAAGAGAGAGAAAGAGAGAGAGAGAGAGAGAGAGAGAGAGAGAGAGAGAGAGAGAGAGAGAGAGAGAGAGAGAGAAGAGGCCCCAGACAGAGTGTTAGCTTTCAGGTGAGAAGAGGACAATCATGTCCTTGGACCCACAGCTTCTGGTACCTCTGGTCTCAGAAGTTTTGTCTTTTTCTAATTTAATAAACTTCAGTTTGAAAAATTCAGATTTAGTGTGGTTAGAACAGATGTTAATTCATTCCAAAGAATAGGATCTAGGAATGGGGGTAAGGTAGGGAGGATGGTTTCTTGCTGGGATACCTTTAAAGTGTTTGCTCTTCCTCCTCCTCCATGTCTCCTCCTTCCTTCTTTTCTCCTTCTGTCCATATGGAGAGTCATATTCTTACATGTGGTTTTGATCTCTTATACTTGGAAAGATATCTTGGGATTGGGGGCTAGATCTTTTTTCTTCTCTATTCTGTCATTGTTTTTTGTTTGTTTAAAAAAAAACTGGGACAATTAACTCTTTTGTCCCATGTAGTTTTCATTCATGATTTCTTGAAATATAGCTGCGATAAATCAGGCTTTGATAAAAAAAAAAAGCCCATTGAGATTCAAATGGACTACTTGACTGTGCCTTTAAATCCAATCACTTTAAGCTTTCCCTGATTGGCCAACAGTAGGTCCCAGCCATAAGTACCATTTAGTGGTCAATATTTGGGTCTAGATGTCTCTGAGTGAATGTAAATAGTAATTGTTTCTATTTTGTCCAGAAACCCCGAGGGTCTTCCTCTCTCAGACTGATTTTTTTAAAATTAGATAGAAGGGGCCATTCCTAGGCTTCACTTCTTTACTAGCTTTAATCACTGAATGGGTGTTGCCTCAGTCAAACTGAGACCTGGGAAAGACCTTAGCTTAAAAAGGCCAAGGTCTCCCAGTGCACTGGGGCCATCCCCAGTCTCCTGATCTTTATCTCGCCATTGGACCAAGATGGCTCTGGAGGAGACCTTGCACAGCCCTCCCTCATTTGAATCCAATTCCCTTGCAAGTCAAGACATCATCTTCCTGATGTCGTTGTTCTTCTCAGAGAACGAAGGACAAACAGAGACGTGTGAGTACTCCGAGCTGCTGCGCTGGGGACCCAACTGGCCAATTCCAGTTGGGTAACTCCTCTCCTCCTTTCCTTTCTCTCCTCTCCTTTCCTCTCCTCCTTTCTCTCCTCTGCAGGATTATCATATGTGTCCCTCTCCCTATGCCTCCAATGTGTCTCATGGTTCGGTCCTATGCCCTTCCTCTTCTCTCTCTACATTCTCTCTTGGTGATTTCACCAGATCCCATGGATTTGACTCTTCTCTCTACAGATGACCACCAAGTTTTTCTCTCCGGACACTGCCTCTCTCTTTTGTTCTAGTCCAGCATCTCTAATTGCCCGCTTGGGCATCTCTGCCTGATCGTCTCATAGTCATCTCAGACTCAACATATCCAAAATAGAAGTCATTATCTCTTCTCCTAAACCCACGCCTCCTCTTAGCCTCTTTTTCTATCAAAGGCACCACCATTCTTCTAATCACCCGGAGGCATGCCTTTAGGAGTCATTCTCAACTCTTGATTCTCAGCTCACCTTCCCTTCCCTTCCCACTCCATACTCAATGAGTTGCCAAGCTTTGTCAATTCTGCACACTACCTCCCTCATCTGTCTTTTCTCCCCACTCATGGGGCCGCCATCTTGATTCAGGTCTTCTATATTTTGATAGCCTGCTAGTCTCTTACCTCCAGTTTGTCTCTTCTCCAATCTTTCCTCTACACTTTTGCCAAATAGATATTCCTAAAGCTCAGCTTTGTCTCTGTTCCTCCTCCTCCCCAGGACCACTGGAATGTTCCATCTGACACCTCCTATATGTGTTGTCACCCCATATTAGTGTGTGAGCTCTTTGAAACTAAGGACTCTTAATTCCCCCCCAGTGCTTAGCAGTTTTTTGCATATAGTGAGCACTTAAGTAAAGTCCTCAATTTGGACACTAAAACTCTTCAATCTTCCTAGAGCCAAGGATTCTTAACTTTTGGGGGGATCCTTTTGGAAATTCTGGGATAGCCAGACTAATTTTCTTTTCAGAGTAATGGATCTAAATGCATAAAACACATAGGATTACAGAGGGAACTATATGAAAATGCAGTTAGCAAAATATCTTTAGAATAAGTGCATTGACTAAGGTTTTAAGAGTTCCTTTATCTAGACTGATTTCATGTCTTTGGTTTTTTTTTTTCCTCATTCACCGCACATTCCACCCACATCTGCCTAGCTGATGCTCCCAACAGGCTAGCCCCAGGCATGGAATCCCTCTCTCCCTTCAAGTTTAACTCAAATCCTACATGGATCCTTTTCTGATCCCCTGAGCTGTTAGGGTTTCCTTATCTCTCTTTTTTTTTGGGGGGGGAAGGAGAATCTGGTTTATATTTACCCCAGTACATCTTGTTCTTCCCCATTGAAGCTTCTTGAAGGCAAGGATTATTTCATAGTAGCCATTGTATCCTCTGCACCTAGCACAATGCTTGGTTATATAGTCGGTATTTAATTATTGAATTGAATTGCAAACCTGTAGTGTTAGGCAGCAATTTCTAATTTGTTCTAATTTCTTTCTCAGCAGCTGCAGCTCCCACTTCTCCCCCTACACCTGGTCACTACCATGTCCTCTACCGAGGTTGTGGAGAGACTCAGGTGGGCTGGCATGGGGAGACTTACTGCCTAGTTGGTGGTTACCGGGCATATGGGGATGCTCCTGTGGCCTCCTTGGAAAAGGCAGAAGCAGAGAAACCGGTTTCCAGCCGAGCTCCCAAGAGGCACCATGCCCCGGAAAAGCCTGACAAAGAGCTGGGGGCCACCAGTCCCAAAGTCCTGCGGCGATGGCACCACGGGGGGAGGAGTCTTCCCAGCCAGAAGCACTCGGGCCAGGCAGCTTCCTAGAGATGACATTTCCCCAGGATTAAGTCAGTAGCCCTCAGTGCTGTGACCTCCCCCTTCTACTGCTCATCAGTGCAGTTAGAACACTGAGCCTAGACTTCTGCTTATGCTTCCCCTCTAACCAGAAGACCCTCTCCCACTGAACCTGATTATAGAGAGGGGACATGATGGACTACGGTTTGAAATGAGGGGCTGCCTTGCATATCTCAGGGCAGGGGAGCTATCCTGAAGCAATTGTTTACTTCCTGAAGGAACCTGGCTCCTCTCTGCTGGGTTCTGTTCTGCTCTTAGGGATCTAGCTTCCCAGTGGAGGAAAAAGACACTAGCATCATCACTGGACTAGAAAGACCAGTACTGAGACAAAGCAGCATGGGAAAAGGGAGAACTAAGAGAAGACCCTGAGAGCTGCCTTTTCCCCGGAGTCTCTGCCGGCTACCGCTGACCAAGGTCCAAAGTTGGGGCCAAGGCTGCGAAAGGAGGGGAAGGATCAAGAGGCTACTAACATCCCTGGTTCAGAAAGGAGAGAGCCTCAAGGTAATGAGGATGCAGTTGCAGCTGCCTTTAAAAACTCAGCTCAGAAGACCTAGAGCAACAGGAGATGGGGATGGCCTCTCCAAAAACTGCTGGGGTGGCCTGTCCTGACAGCCTGAAAGGGGCAAAGAAAGAAAAGGCAAGCCATTCCCAGCACCTGTCTAGAGCCTTCCTCTCCCTCCTGCCAAGGAGTCCTCCTCAGGTCACACCTGGGGAAGGAAAGGTCCAAAGGATGAGGTAGCCTTCTGTTCCTCTTCAGCCCAAAGGACCACAGAGCCAGGGAGGGAGAAGCCTGGCCAAGAGGGTGTCGATGTTACCTCCACTATGTTATCTCCGCTATGTTCCCCCAACTCTCAGACCTCCTCTGGCCCCACATAAGTGGAACTCAATAAACAGTATTTTGTGAGAGGTGGGGCATTTGTTCTAACCAGCCTTGGTGTCCAGACCACCTTCCATGCACAAGGGACATTCCCACTGCAGAAAACTTGGGCCCTTCTCCCTTAGTACTAGGGGCATAGGCCTAGAGAAGACCCTGTGAGGTCAGTGAATCCATTCCCCTGATTCCAGGTAAGGTTGCATCCAACATGAGGGTTCCCCCATGGGAATCGGGGGCCGTTTTTCAAGTTATTCCCATGACTCCGTTGGGTAGATATAGAGCAAGTGCTTCCTAGGCTAAGGGACATGGATGGAATCATAGCTTAGGCCTAAGCTGGGGTTCTGATTCGGATCCCCTGACTCCAATCCCAGTACTTTTTCCTATTGTAGTCAGTCCTGGTAGTATCTGCTGGGTAGGACTATAAACTCATAGATATAAATTCATAGATTTAGACATGAAAGAGGATCTTAAAGGACATTGAATTTATAGATTTAGGTGTGAAAGAGGACTTTAGAGGACATTGAATCTAACCCTCTTATAGATAAGGAAGGAAAGGAAATAAACATTAAATACCTACTGTGCTAAAGATTTCACAAATATCTCATTTGATCCTCAAAACGACTGTGGGAAATAGGTGCTATGGTTATCCCTGTTTTATATTTGAGGAAACTGAGGCAAATAGAGGTTAAGCAACCTGTCCAGGGTCACATAGCTTATGTCTGAGGTCAGATTTGAACTCGGGTCTTTCTGATTCCAGGCTCCATGTAGCTGCCTTTTTCCAAGAGGACTGTGAAAAGACTGTCAAGTAAGCTAATTAAGTGACCTAAGTCGGGCTGGGGTGGGCCAAATACCTCAGGAAGACCTCAGTGAACTGGGCTGCTGAAATGTGTGGGAAAATTCAGGGACTGGGTTGATTTCAAAGATATTCCTTTTAGGGTCCAGGTCCCATCACCCCATCACTACTATGTACCTAGCCTGCTATGGCCCCTCACTGTGCCATCCTGGGCAAGTCCCTTAGTCTTTCAGGATCTCTTCTTTATCTGTAAAATTATCTCACCTATCCCACAGGGTGGTGGTAAAGAAAGTGCTTCATACATTGTAAGGCACATAAAGCAAACCCTTTTTCTCAGACATGACATGGTCTGACCTCCCTCACAACTTCAACTTCTCACCCACTCTAAGTGGCATTCTGACCTCCATGACTTCAGCTATCTCAAACAACAATCAGGCCTTAATCCCCTTTCCCTCACTTACTTCAACCCTGATTTGGCCCAGGAAAAAAATTGTGGGGGTGAGGGAATCACTCTTTTTGAAGGCGTCTTCCCTAGGAAAAAGGATTAGACTTGGTCTACTTGATCTCAGAGGAACAGTGGTTATAAGTTGTAATGTAGATTTTTGGCTAGCTTTAAAGAAAAGTCTTACAATTGCTCCAAAGTAGATCATAAGCCTGCCATCCCTGGAGGTCTTCAAAACAGTCAAGAAATATTTATTAAGTACTGTGATGTTTTAAAAAGTTGGGAGAGTAGTTTCTGAGTAATTTAATAATTTTATTAATAACGGCTAGCATGTTATTAAGAAAAGAGGTTTGTGGCACTCTTGAATGCCAAAGACCTTCATGGTGACAGGCTCAAGGCTTATATTGCTTTGGAAGAGTGAGCAAATAACTCTGATTGTTTAACAAGTAATGAGAGAATGAACATTACAATGTTCATTACAACCTATTCTAATGAACTTTAATTATGTAATTTTTAAATTACTCACATCCTGGGGCAATCTATCGAAGAATTTATCCCCATCCAAACCTAAGTAGAATATAATGCAATTAAATTCCTCCTGGTAAGGTTGGGTGGAGTCTGATCAAGATTGAGGAGAGTTAATTTGATCTCCTTATCAGTAATGTCCTTACAGACACTGACCATTGATATGAGGACTATAGAAAAAAGGGAAAATCTGGATCTCCCCAAATCATTGGTTATTAATAATCATTTCTCTCAGTACCTTACTATGTATCAGGTGCTGTGATAAGTTCTGGGGATACAAAGAAAGGCAGAAGACACTCCCTTTCTTCAAAGAACTCAATCTAATGGAAGAGCCAAGGTGTAAACAATGAGGGACAAAGAAGCAATAGACAGGATAAATGGCTGGCTGTTGCCCTTTGTTCTTAAAGGGGACCAAAATGACATCACTATGCTAGGTCAAGTTACAGTGCATCCCGACTGTGGTTGATCAGACCAATGTGAGCCAGGAATGCTCTACCACAGATTGGGCACAAATAGTCCATGTGAGCATTTGGGGTGGATTCTCTTAAGTTTGCATATCTCACGTTTCTCTTGAGCTACCTCAATTCTGCTTTGCTCATAGAGCACAGTGCCTTTTCTGATGTGGGCACGCCATGCTGGGCGGTCCTGTGCCAGTGTCTGCCATGTCATGTAATCAATTCCAAAGAGACCTTGAAAGTGTCCTTGCATAGCTTTTTCTGACCACCATGGGAAGGCACTGGAATTAAGAGGGCTTGGGAAAGATTTCCTGTAGGAAGTGGGACTTGAAAGAAAAGCTGAGATCATGTGTGTGTGGTGTGGTAGATGGGATTCTTGCTCATGGGTGCCTTGAACTTTGGATTTCAAAGGTCCCTTCTAGTCCTTGTGATGGGGTTGGGATCTAGACCCCAAAAAGGAAATCCTGGACTTTCCCACATGGCCAAATCACCTGAGACTATAATCCCATCAACTGGCCTTTCATTGTGGCTACACCCAATCTCCCCTCCATTATATTACCTCCCTATGTATGGCCCCGGCCATTTCCCACCCTTAATCCTAGCTGGGCTCCATTCTCCCTTGGCCACTAAGTCCAGGTCCAGGGAGTTCTGTTCACCCTAGCTTACTTGCCACTCCCAGGTCCCTCCCATAGTCTTTCTGTATATAAGGTCCACCTTGTCTCCATTAAGGCAGGATTGTTATAATCTAGTCACTGCAGGGATTCTTATAATCTAGCCAATAGCTTACTAATGTTCAGACGCCTTAAGAGTCTGCCTAATATGACGATGTACTAATGAACCTTGTCTTTGGCTGACAGAAGGCTTGGGTTGAATTCTCTCAGACAGGACCCTTATGTTGTAATTTTGGGGTTCCAGCACCCCTGAACTCCTAAACCCATCATTTGGAGTCTATGATTCTGATCTGAACTCAGCCCTTTTTTGTCTCAACCTGTACAACCTCAGCACCACCCTGACTCACTCCATCTCCTTAGTCCTGTGCTGAATCACCCCTCCCCGACTTAAACTTAGCCCAAGCCCCTGACCATCTTTACTTCACTCCTCTCTCCTTGCTTCAGCTCACCCTGATCTACCCAGATTTCAAATCTTGCTGTTATGGTTTGGGGTGCTGGAAACCCCAAAATGTAAGAGTACAGATAGTCTGCCTCAAAAGAATTTGACCATTCAAGCCTTCTTTCAGTCAAAGTATGGAGCCAACAGAAGCTGGTAGATTCTAAGTGAATCTGAGCAATTTAATGGGGGTAAGATTAGTACTTATATACAAAGAAAAGACAGTGAGAAGATCTGGATGGGATTAAGGAGTGGCAAATAGCCTGGGTTGGGCCAGGTGTAGACAGTGAAAGGAGTTAAGTGGTGGAGAGCCACAGTGAAAGGGTAGTTTAAAGGATTTCACTAATCCCTTTAACTAATCACTAAATACTCACTGTATAGGTGGGTTGGGGATGGGCCTGATACCTCAGGCAAAACATCAGGGACTGGGTTGCTGAAATGTGTGGGAAAATTCAGGGTCCCAGTCCCATCACTACATCACTGCCAGACACTTACTAGTTTTGTATGACCCTGGACAAGTTACTTAACCTATTTGCCTCAGTTTCCTCATCTGTAAAAATGGGCATACTAATAGGATTAAATGAGATAACATTGTAGAGTTCTTTGCAAACCTTAATGTATAAATGTTACCTGTATTCTTCTATCTTTACCTAAACCCAATCCCTTCTTAGCTGTGATCCAGTCCTGAACCCAAACTACACCTTAATCTGGGCACAACCTTGAACCCCACCTTATGTCAATTTTCCATCCTTTCAGCCTTACCCTGACTTTCCCATAATGTAAACTTCTCTTGCTTCATGCTGGTCCCCTTAACTCCACTTCCCCTTACTTCATCAAAGTTCTGACTCTCACTTATCGCCACTTCCTCTTCTCTCATCTTTGTCCAGGATCCAGTTGCCTGACTACTCTCAGCACTGCCCTGACCACACCCCCTAATCTTTTAAAAATTATTTAATATTTTATTTTTCCCCACTTACATGTAAAAACAATTTTGAACATTTGTTTTTTAAAATTTTGAGTTCTAGATTCTCTCTCTCACTCTCTCCCCTCCCTCCTCATTGAGAAGGAAAGCAATTTGATATAGTTTATACATGCGTAGTCATGCAAAACATATTTCTGTGTTAGTCATGTTGTGAAGGAAAATACAAGCAAAAAAAAAAACCCAAGAAAAATAAAGTTAAAAAAAAGTATGCTTCAGTCTGCATTCAGACTCAGTTCTTTCTCTGGAGATAGATAGCATTTTTCATCATAAATCCTGTCTTGGATCATTGTATTGCTGAGAATAGCCAAGTCAATCACAGTTGATCATCATACAATATTGCTGTTAGTGCTTAGAATGTTCCTCTGGTTTTACTCATTTCACTTTGCATCAGTTCATGTAAGTCTTTCCTAGTTTTTCTGAAAGTATCCTGCTCATCATTTCTTATAGAACAATAGTATTCCATCACAATCATATACTGCAACTTGTAAAGTCATTCCCCAATTGATGAAACGGCTAAAATTTGACCTTATCTTGTTATATGACAACATCTCTTATTTCAACCACTGCCCTGACCCCTGCTTTACCTCGATTTCTTTTCAGTGGGTATCCCCTTTAGAGCTCAAACTTTGAACTTGAAGGTTAAATAGGGGTGAAGTTGGAACAGGCATCATCTGTACCCTGAAGAGATGAAAAACAAAATGCAAACAGAATGCAGGATGTGACTTGAGACTTAGGGGTTTAGGAGTGCTGGGACCCCAAAATCACAACACGTGGGTCCTGGCCAAATGAATTAGACCCAAGCCTTCTTTCAGCCAAAGACAAGGTTCATTAAATGTTAGGGCCCACCATTCTGGGCTGGTCACGAATATGTCCATGATGTGATACTCGTCCTCCTAACAGAATGAGAGTTATGCATACACATGGGTTGAGCTGACCTGGTTGAGGTGGCAGAGTGCTGGACTCTTGCCACATCTCCATCGACACTCCCACTCAGTGTCCCTTGAGGTGGTTAGACCTATGAGTTCTAGCCAAGTCTCCGTCATTGGCCACCTGTGCATTGTGATTGCTCTTCCTGAGTGTGGAGGCGGGATTGGATTGTGGAGTATAAGTGGCTTGGTCTGGTGACGGGAGGGGCTCTTTCTATTCTTTCCTTGGCTCGAACGCTTACTTGCTCTCTCTGCTCTTAAATCTTTCAACATGATATAATAAAAGTGATTGAACACTTCCCGATCGACTCGTCCTTTCGTGTATCCGGGTAGGCTCCGAAGACCCGTGGTGAGTATGACCCTGGCTGCCTGATCTCAGTAGGAGATAAAGCACGGCGACCTTGTCATATTGGCCAGGCTCTTTAGGAATCTGAGCTTTTCTCCCTCCTCCCTTTTCCCTGCTCCCCTCCCCCCATTCTGTCAAACTGAACATAGACCAGACATCTAACCCCCTGTATGCTCTGGCTTCCCATAGGGAACAGAGCCCACTCAATTTTATAGTTCATACTGTTCCTTAAAAAGTAAACTTTTAGGGGCAGCTAGGTGGCACAGTGGATAGAGCACCGGCCCTCTATTCAAATCGGGTCTCAGATACATGACACTTACTAGCTGTGTGACCCTGGGCAAGTCACTTAACCCCATTGCCTAGCCTGAAAAAAAAGTAAACCTTTAAAACCAAGAAAGATAAAGAGATTTTTCTCTATGCCCAGAGTAAAAAGGCTTCAGAATCTCTCGATCCTGGATCAGAGTCCAGTATCACCCAAATAAATGCCTTTATTTAACTTGGAGACAGTCTGAGAGAATTCTTTCAGGACAGACATCACAATATACATGCCAATTCTTGGTCACATATGTACAAAAATGCTTAAAGCAGTCCTTTTAGTGGCAGCAAATAATTGGAAATTGAGAGGGTGTTCATCAATTGGGCAATGACTAAACAAGCTGTGGTATATGATTGTGATGGTTTCTATCTGCCCCAGCCACCACAGAACATCTGGGAAGGAAGGATATGCAGGTATGCTGGGAAAGTCATATCCTGAGAGGGCATGGAGAAGGTCCTGAGGGAACCCCACATCTCAATGGAGAGCAGAGCTTTTTGCCTGAGCTTTGCTCTTGAACTTCAAATAGTGAAAGAAATGCCATTACCAATATCTATCCACCATTTTCCCCCAAAAAAAAATCCAAGCCTGGGGTTTCCAATTCTAATTAATTGTAGGAAAAGAAGGCCCCTTTATTAGAAGCTTTCTGATTCTAGTCCCTAGGGTAGTACCCAACATGTCCCCTGTCTTATCTCATCCCTGCCATTCCTTTTGTAAAAGGAGTTGGTCTTTCCCAAACTTAATTACAGCAAAAGGGTCAGAGAAGACCCATTAGAAAGACTGGGCCAGGGCAGGGGATCCCTTTATGAGGAGAGAATGAGTCTCTTGAATTAAACAGAAAGGAAGAAACACTAGAGAATGAAGAATGACAGGCCATGTACTTCCAGGTGGTCTTGGTAAATTCAGTGAGCGTAGGAGGCAGAAGCAAAGAGGAACCCATCCCTTAACAAAGGCAAGTAGCAGCAGCAAGGGGCTAAAGAAAAGGAAGCTTTTCAAAACTACATCATTGAAGTCCAGGCAGAGGCAACCCCCGCAAAGGGAAGGACCAGTACCCTGGGAGTGAGACTGCTTGAGCTCAAGGTAGGTTGGGACAGTCATTGCCCCCTCAGCTGGTAATACTATAGCTTCTTTCTCCCCTCGTTCTTATGGGATCCTGAAGTCTTTTCACTCTGGGCACAGGGAAAAATCTCTTTATCTTTCTTGGTTTTAAAGGTTTACTTTTTTTAGGAACAGCATGAATTATAAAATTTGCTAGTTAGGGTGTACTTTATGATCAAATGTAAAGCATTTAGCATAGCGCCTGGCACTGTAGTAAGCACTATATAACTGTTAGCTGTTTATTATGATTATTGCAGGTGTTGTTGTACAAGTCAAAAGGAGAGGGTATGCTTCAGATGAAGTGATGATACCATACAAAGACAGCGTTTAACAAAACTTTATTGCTATTCACAGAGAAATGAGGACAGATGTCACTAGGGAGTTGTATAGGCATGTGGCCCCCACAATCCCATGGGCAGCACATGGAAGGTGGTTTGGACTTCAGAGATGCAGTAGGAGATGCACTCTAGTCTAATGTCTGGAGCTATTCAGAGTTCAAATTTATAGAATCTGTATAGCCTATATCAGATTGCTTGCTGTCTTGGGGAGGGAGGTGGAAAAGGAGGAGGAGAAAAATTTAAAACTCAAAAACTTATGGAAGTGATTGTTGATAAATCAAAATAAATTAATTTTAAAAAACTTATAGAACCTGTAGACAAAGAGCTGATTTGAGCAGGAGTGGGAGCCTACCCTGTTGCCAGTGGGTCAAGACAATAGAGTGATATAGGCCACTGGAATGAGGATATTTTGAATTGACTAATTAGGAATGAGGAAAGAGGGTCAGGGAGTTAGGAAGCTTAATTCTAACTATGCCATAGCAAGCAAGAGGATGGGGGTGGGGGTGGGGGGAATGCCCAGTTTCTAGCTCGGATACACGCATCTTGGTGGGGCTAGGGATGGAGCTGGACCAATCAAACTAGGTTTCACTGGATCAAAAGTTGATAGACAATTGAGGGAGAAATAGTACCAGAGAAGAGATAGAAATCAATCTAACACTGAAGTGTTTTCTCAGAAGTACTGACTCTGGCTCGGGGCTCAGAGCTAACAAAAGGTTAAGAGCTTTTGACTATACTTCTCAAACTAGAGAAGTGTTTATACTGGGAAACCCAGGTAAAGTCAGTAGCAGGATGAGAGCCAAATAGAAGTGGTTGAACATCCCTGATCATCATACTACCACATAATTGCTACACTGTCATCTTGGGACAGTGCTGAGTTGGGAGTCAACAGTCAGAGCTAAAACTCATGAGTTCAAATCTGTCCTCAGACACTTTTTAGCTGTGTGACTCTGGGCAAGTCACTTAACCTTGTTTGCCTCGGTTTCCTCCTCTGTCAAATGAGCTGGGGAAGGAAATGGCAAACCATTTTGATATCTTTGACAAGAAAATGAAGAGTTGGACATGACTGAAATGACTAAACAACAAATCTGACATTATCTAGTCATTCGACCATTGGCAGATCATTTCACCACTATGAATTTGTTTCCTCATCTGTAAAATGGATTTAGCAACCTGGTCCCACCTACCTTTCCAGGCTTTTCATACATTCTCCCCTCCATGAACTCTGAGATCTAGTGACATTGGCCCCCTTACTTTTCCTTGCACAAGACCCTCATCTCCTTTTTTCACTGACTATTCCCTATGCCTCGAATCCTCTTCCTTCTCATTTCCATCTCTTGGCTTCTCTGGCTTTCTTGACATTCCAGCCAAAACCCCACCTTCTGCAAGAAGACTTTCCTGATGTGCTTTCCTTCTGCAATTATTTCCAATTAACTCTGCTTATATCTTGTTGGTACATAATCATTTATATATTATCCACCCAATTCAACTATGAGCTCCTTGAGAGCAAGGACTGCTTTCTGCCATTTTTGTTTTTAATCTCCAGCATTTGGCATGGTGTCTGGCTCATAATAGGTACTCAATAACCATTTGTTGACTTGAATTATACTAACTGCCTCACAAGGTTGATTGGGCAAATTGTTTTGTAAACCTCCAAGTGTTATAAAATTCAGCAAGAAGAGGAATAATGCATAATAAAGCTGGAAAGGTAAGATAGGGTCCAGTTGTAAAGTACTTTAAATGCCAAATAGTTTTCATTTTATCTTAGAGACTGTAAGGAGTCAATGGAGTTCATTGAGTAGGGCAGTGGTAAGTTACTGGTCTAGGAAAATCACTTTAGCAGCTGCAGGGCAGATGGACTGGAGAGGGCAGAAGATAAGGCAGGGAAACCAATCAAGAGGCCAGTGGAGATTAACAACAGGTGAGGGCGGCGTGAACTAGAGTTGTGGTCATGTGGGAAGAGAAGGGGGATATTGTAAGAGATTTTGTGGAGGGAGGAACAACAGAATTTGACCACTGACTGGATACGTGGAGTGATGAGGCATGAGGAGTCTAGGCTAATGCCAAGGTTTTGAAATTGAGAGACTGGAAAGATGCAGTGGCCTCAACAAAAATAGGGAAATTTGAAAGAAGTGTGGGTTTAGGGGAAAGGACAATAAATTATGTTCTGGACATGTTGAGTCTGGTATAGTTCTAGAACATCCAGTTTGAAATGTCCAATAAGCAATTGGTGATTTGGGACTAGAATTCAGGAAAGAGAGGACAGCTGGATACAAAGATCTGGGCATCATCTGCATAGACATAAGACCTTGGGAACTGATGAAGTCACCAAAGGAGAAAATATAAAAAAAGAGAAAAGAGCCCAGGACAGAATCTTAGGGTATTCTTATAGGTGGGGCTATCAAAGAAGACTGTTGTTCAGTGGTTTTTCAGTCTTCCTGACCCCATTTGGGGTTTTCTTGGCAAAGATACCAAAGTGATTTGCCATTTTCTTCTCCAACTCGTTTTATAGATGAGGAAACTGAAGCCAATAGGGCCAACCCTCATCCAGGATCACACAGCTAGTAAATATCTAAGGCCAGATTTGAACTAAGGAAGATGAGTCTTTCTGATTCCAGGCCTAGCACTCTATCCACCTTCTCAAATAGGAGGAGAACCAAGAGAGATCAATGTCATGAGATCAGTGTCATGAAAACCCAAAAAAAGGAGAGTATACAATAGGGGAGAGTGGTCAATAATGTCAAGTGAAACACAGAAGTCAAGAAGCATTGAGGATTCAGAAAGGACCACCAGATTTGTCAATTAAGAGATCATTGGTAACTGGAGAGAACTGCTTCAGCTGAGTGATGAGGGCCGAAACCAGATTACAAAGAGTAGACAGCTTTGGCCCAGAGTTTAGCCATGAAAGGGAAGAGAGATGGAGGATGACAACTTGAGGACTTTCTTGTGAGAGTTTTTTTTTTTTAAAGGTGTGGGAGACTTGGGTATATCTGGAAGCAGTAGGGAAGGCAGTAGGGAAGAAGTAGATGGGGAGAGTTTGAAGATTATTGAAAAAGAGGAGATGGTTTGGGGACAAGAGAAGATGGACTCCAGGGTTCATATAAAAGGAATGGCTTTGTAAAGAAGGGCCTTCTCTTGATCATACTTTAGTAAAGGAGAAGAGAATGGGAAGATGACATCAGGGGGTTTGACATAAGAAGAGGAAGTTCATCATTAATGGTCTCTATCTTGTCAGGAAAGAATGAGGCAAGGTCAGCTGAGGGTGTGTGGTATACTTTTAGCCACCAAGCATGTCTTGCTAGGCATTCTGTAGGGACCGAAGTTTTATAGACTAAGGTGATATATTGGATGGTTCCTATCATTTCCTTGAATAATTTACATTGATCACTAAGTCTGGGTTCCTTTAAGAAAGACCCTTCTCTAACTACTGCGCTGGGTCTAGCCAGTCCAGGAAGTTGCTCCACTGCTGGACGGCTACTGCTTACCAGGCTGGGCTCTTCTTAGAGCATTGCAATTTTTTTTTCCTGAGAGGTGACTGTTAAACATTTACCAGCCTACCCCTGCCCTAGGGTCAGTATCCCCAGACTTGCTCTCTGATGAACAGCTAACAGTCTTTCATCACTCTCAGATGCTAGCTCAGTCTGGTTAGAGTGTTACAATGCTCTTTGGGGCCGCACTATTATTGTGTTCTTTTAGTTGGGGCAATTAAAGCTCCAGCCTTGGCCTTGGGTTGACCAAGGTCTCTCTTCGTTGATTGCCTCACATTTTTGTTGTTGTTGTTGTTTTTGTTTTAGGCAATTGGGGTTAAATGTCATGTGTTTGGTCTGAGGCAGGTGGTGCTCTATCCACTGCACCACCTAAGCTGCCTCCCCTCCCCCTGTTTTTTTTTCTGGTGAGGCAACAGGGTTAAGTGACTTGCCCAAGGTCACACAGCTAAGTGTCTGAGGCTGGATTTGAACTCAGGTCCTCCTGACTCCAAGGCCAGAGCTCTATTCACTGCGCCATCTAGCTGCCCCTCTCTTTGATTGCCTCGGAACCTTATCTCTGAGGTTTGTCACCTTCAGGAAGGAGATGAGGAAGGTCTAGCCTCTCCTGCTTGCCAGTCCTTTCTGGTTCAAATCAAGAAGAGACACCATGGTGTAGCTGGACTGGGATTCAGGAAGACCTGGGTTAAAAGTCAACCTCTGATGCAACCTCTGATCTGGGCAATTCACTAAACCTCTAAGCCTCAGCTTCTCCCTCTATAAAATGAAGGAGTTGGACCAAATGGTATCTAAGACCCTGCCACCTCCAAGTTTAGGATCTTAGCTCCCATCAGTAAGGTCTCTAGCTTTGCTTATGGTGATCAATCCAGATTCATCTATCATACTTCCCCAGATGCCTGTTGGGGTCTTATACAGATGAGCGGCTAGAGACAAAGGTGTGAGAGAAACCAGTGTACCCTACCCAGGCTTCTGCCCCAGTGGCAAGGCCACTTCCTATGTACATTTACATATGTGTTATTTTATACTTAATATGTTATATCTGTATTATCATTACCTATTTTTAAGTTATTTGGTATTTTATTTTCCCCCAATTACATGTAAAAACAATCTTTAATATTCATTTTAAAAATTTTGAGTTCCAAATTCCCTCCCTCCCCCCTGCATTGAGAAGACAAGCAATTTTATATACATTATACATGTGTAGTCATGCAAAACGTATTTCCATATCAGTCATGTTATTACCTATTAGAGCTTCAGATTATTTCTCCTATATCTAAAGGGGCTTCCCCTTCATTTTAAAGCCTTTTTTTTTTTGCCTATTCTGATCTTCTTTGCTTAGTCTCAACAAGACAGACCATTACATACATAAAGCCCTTTGCAAATTTTAAAGAAATATACAAATGTCAGGTTGTTTTTTTTAATTATGATGATGATGCCTAGCATATTGTATTTTAGGCTTGAGAGGTGAAAAGGACCTTCTTCAGGCCTTAGATATCAGCTGGTCCAACCTTTCAGATGAGGAATTTAAGGCAGAGAGGAGACTTACTTGCAAGGTCACCAAGGTGGTAGCTAATATAGTCAGGATTCAAATCCAGGTCTTCAGCCTCCAGATCTAGGGCTATCTCAGGGTACTTTCTCTTCATTTGGTAGATGCTCAGCTAATGTGTATTGGTTAATCAGTGCCACTGAGCTTCCCCAGAACTTGGTAGGGGAGGTATCTGGCTGGCAAGGAGGTGTTGAAAGAAAATTCTTCCTCTAAATGTTATACCGAGAAATGAGCGAGTTGACCACCCAAGCTAATTTTAAATTGTGGACTTTATTAGCGCGCGGCTGCCAGGGATATTCACATCCAAATCAAGCAGCTCCCATCAGGGGTTGAGCTAGGGTTTATATAGGGAGTATACAGGACAGGGAGGGGGATGTATCTTTGAAGTCTGGCTGGTCAAGGACACCCTTCTCCCTCTGTGTAGATATGATAAGGCTCTGCAAACTTTCCTGAGCAGCCAGATAAGGGTCTTGCTAAGGAATTTGGAGTTTTCCAGAGATATGATCTGAGGGCTAGGACCTGAGCAGCCAGATAAGGATCTTGCTGAGGCCCATGCATGAATACTGCTAGGCACAGAGTCCTTGGGCTGGGGAATGGTTGTTAGAGATAGTGTTTCTGAGACTACAGAAGCATTTTGGGGCAAAAGTATAAGCACAAGAATCCGAGCATCCCATCATTACAGGTCAGGGATCACACAAACCAGACCAGGTGTCCTGGTTTCTGGTATAAACATAATTATCTAAAGCCATTGTATTGCAAGTTTTCTTATCCATTTGCTTTGGAGGTATGGGCTGTGCTTAAGCCATGCAGGAGTACGTTTCACTATTGTTTAGAATTAGGAGGAAAGAGGTCTGGGGCAAGATGAAGCAGCAACTTTTGCTTTCCATTGCCTAAAGGGCCCTACTACCTAAATGGTAAAATAATGTTCTGCATTACATAAAGAAATAAGGAAAATAGATAGGAAAAATATAGCAAAAGGAGTTTATTATTACATACAAGAGATACACATTGCATGGGCCTGGCCCCAAGTTCAGGCCAAGCTTAATCTTTTAAAGATAAACTTTGGTAACAAGAGATGTTAATTAATAGGTTAAGAGTAGAAAAGAGGTTGGACTAATGTTACTGATTTCTGAGGGAGATAAAGGCACAAGTGGCTGTTACTATCAGTCTGGTACATAGGGCAGCTTCCCTGCATTTGCCTCTGCCATCCTGTCATTTATATCTCTAAAAGGAATGGAATTCAGACGTCTGTGGTGATTTTGGATAAATTCTGCATTAAAAGTGACAGAAAATTGTTAATATAATGGCAGAAAATTGTTAATACCAAATGTAAGGTTACTAGCCATTCATTCCCTTAATGATCCTAGTAAGGTCAGAATTTCAATAATGTCTTTACATTCCTACTCTCCATTAGGTTGATCTAAACCACACCTCAAATGGTCCCCCTCCCACTCCAACCCCCCCTCAAACTCTCCCACCCTATCCACCTAGCATAAGCTGGATCTCAGCTTCTAATGACCTTGCCCCCTTCCTTTGGGATTCCTTTGGGATTTGGCAGAACAACCAGAATGAAGTGGTTTTCCTTGTCCGGGTTGCCGAGGGCCACAGGGGTCTCAAGACCTCATATTGTCTCCTCCCCATCCCTCCTAAAAGTATAAAAAACTTTTTCATGGGTCTCTGGGTTGAGAAATCCATTGTGCTCTGCACCCGTGGGATATCCCCCAGAGTGGCAGGTTTGCTACCCTGTTATCTCAATGAAGGATGCTTTGTTCCTCCACTCATGACTTTAATTTATTTCAGGGTTTGACAGAGGTAACTTCCTGAGCTCCTAGGACAGGGTAGTCCTGGACCCACCTAGGGAGAGCCAATTGTTACATTTTCAGCATGTGTATTTATACTTAGGGAATTGGCAAACTACAAACTGGGACTCAATTTATTGCTTTGCCACATATTGACTTAGAAAACCACAAATTAATATTATCTATATTGTATTGAATTAAAAAAAACTTGTTAAACATTTACATTTTGTTGAACAATTGCATTTTAATCTGGTTTGGGCTGCCTGACTTTTGTTAAGCTTTTGTTATCACTTTGATAAGAAAGTGATAGAGAAAAAGGTTAATGCAGATTAAACTTAAAAGTTTGCAGTGTGTGCAAATTTTTCCCCTCAGAGAGCTGATTGTTGAACATTTATCAGTATACCTCTGCTCTAGGGTCTACCTGTCCCCTGTGGGTTGTGACTTAAATCCCCACTGGCATGCTGGGGTGAGCTCCAACACCTAGTTTGGGGTTACTATTCTCCTTTTTGTCTTGACATATGCACTCATATACCTGACTATTTTGCAGAAAAGCTAGGTGGTTTAGTGGATAGAGTTCAGGGCTTGGAGTCAGGAAGACTCATCTTTCTGAGTTCAAATACAGCCTCAGACACTTACTAGCTGTGTGACCCTGGACAAGTCACTTAACTCCATTTGCCTCAGCTTTCTCATCTGGAAAATGAGCAAGGGAAGGAAACGGCAAACCACTCTAGTACGTTTGCTAAGAAAACTCCAAATGGGGTCATGAAGAGTTGGATGTAACTGAAACGACTCAACAAATCCTGCTCACCTTAACTACTTGCATTAGACATTGTTGCCTATCTTCTGTCTCCTCTTTAGGTTTTCATGACACTTCATGAAGGCAGATGTTTAAGACTATGTAATGTTGTACTATAGTGGGACATTTTTCAAAAATTTAATTAATTAATTTTTAGTTTTCAGCATTCATTTTTATAAGATTTAGAGTTCTAACTTTTCCTTCTCCCTCCCCATGACGGCATGCAATCTGATATAGGTTATACATGTACAATCATATTAAACACATTTCCATATTATTCATATTGTGGAAGAAGAATCAGAGCAAAAGGGAAAAACCATGAGAAAGAAAAAAAAAAGAAAGAGAAAATGGTATGCTTTGATCTGCATTCAGACTCCATAGTTCTTTCTCTGGATATGGATAGCATTTTCCATCATGAGTCTTTTGGAGCTATTTTAGATACTTGCATTGCTGAGAAGAGCTAAGTCGATCAAAGTTGATCATCACACAATGTTGCCGTTATATAGTGGGATATTTAAAGACTAAGAGAGCGCTTCCATTCCCAGGATTAATGAGCAACAGGAATGAGCCTCAGGTTTGGACTTGCCTTATAGGGGAAAATGTTAACCAGGATGTAATTTCCACTTGGTTTACTGGGAACATACCAGAAAGAAATGCATCACAGAAAGTGAAGTTGCAGCATGAACTCATCAGGTGGTCCCTCGACTTAGTTGATGGGGGGAGCCCTCTGGGAGCAAAACACTAAGCGACAACTTTTCCTGACAATGGAACTTCGGTTGGCCATCCTCTACTGACGCCCGTGAGCCCACCTGGTGACTGGCCTGACGCCCGTGAGCCCATCTGGTGACTGGCCAGGATGTGAATGATTCCGAAAGGGGTAGGGCTTGAGGGCTGCACCTGCCATGCAGTGAGGGGATCGTGGTGAGCCTGGAGTTACACACACTTCTTCAGCCTTTAAGTCTGAGAATGCTTCAGGTGAGATCCTCCACTAAGATGGTCTGTGGGCACATCTGACGAAACACCAGGTGCAGCGGCATGGGCAGGGGAATTGACACTTGGGATTTGCCTAGGAGGGGAGAGATTTGACTTATTGCTCAGGAGTCCAAATCCAACTCTGTTAATTCCATTTTTGTCTCCATAGATATGTAGCTAGGTCGTGATTAACGCAAACAATGGAGCCTGCAAAGTGGTTGCATGATTTGAATTCACATTGCTTATTTTATTGGGACTGGAACCAGTGACCACATTAATACCATTATGACTTGAAACAGAGCAAATTTGAATACATGATCACTTCTCAGGATTCACTATTCACACACATTTAATCTGCATGTGAATCATTAGCCTTTTTAGACCACACAAAGTAGGGAAGGAGATCAGACTTTGTGAGAACGAGAGTCAAGTGAATCATAACTTAGAAATTATTATCATAAGGTTTCCTATTGCAAGCTCCAAACTAGATAAAACTGAATTCGGGCTTTGGCGCTAAAAGGTGACCCTGGGAACCAAGGAACCCAGGCAAGCCCCAGTTAAGGTTGGGTTCTAGAGACAGAGAAGAAGCAGCTGGAGTCCCCACCAGCAGTACCACCTGGCAGCTTAATCAAATATGGCACACTGAGTAACCACTTAGAGTCCCTTCTCCCAGAGCTCCCAATAGATGAAGCACATTCTACCTCTGTGCAGGTGAAATAAGCAAACAGATGCAGAAAAGGACCAAAGACCACACTATATGTAGTTCTCATGGATTCCTAGCTCTGGTGACTCTAAGAATAGTCAGACAATTTGGTTTTATTTGTTTTTCAGTCATGTCTGACTTTTCATGACCCAATTTGGGGTTTTCTTGGCAAAGATACTGGAGTGGTTTGCCATTTCCTTCTTCAGCTCATTTTATAGATGAGGAAACTGATGTAAATAAGGTTAAGTGACTTGCCCAGGGTCACACAGCTAGTAAGTATCCGAGGCCAGATTTGAACTCAGGAGGAGCAGTCTTCCTGATTCCAGGCCTGGTGCTCTTCTCTACTGCACTACTTAGCTGCCCTGAACGCAGGTAGGACTGAGAAAAGGTTAACCTTGGGGAGAGCAATTTCAGTTGAGTGATGAGGTCAGAAACCAGACTACAAAGGACTGAGTGAGAAGAGAGAAAGTAGTGATTGCCTCCTACCTAGCGCTTGCTTTGCTCTTTGGTCTTCTATCTAATAAGATCCTATTCTAAAGTGCTTAGTACAGTGGCTGGAACACAGTAGGTGCTTAATAAATGCTTTCTCCCTTTTCCTTCCCTTCCCTACTATTCCTACCTCACCTGTTCCCCTTCCCAGCTGGATTCAGGATGATTCCCTTGTCCTTGGAAACCTGAGGGTGTGAATGTGGTCTGTTCCAGGAATCCTTCCTGAGAAGTGTGTGTACCTACTATTCTGCTCTATGACAGGCAGGCTGCAACAGGGGGAGGAACAGGGGTGGCTTAGTGGGGAGGATGGAGGAAGGAAGGGAGGGAGGGGGCAGTGGGGAGCCAACTGGGCAGCACTTTGCCAAGTGGTTTGCAAGTGAGTCACTCTCTGGGCTTTAGTTCCACCCCCTGGCCAGATTACCCAAAGAAGAGAGGGGAGCTCCTAAGGACAGAGAGGAACTATCTGCAAATCTAGACCAGCTTCTGTGAGATAGGGAGGGAAGAGGCAGTGAAGGTCCCTGTACCAGCTTGGGACAGCTGGGAGTGGGCCCAGAATTTTAGGAGAGAGGAAGACAGGGTAAGGTCTACCTCACCTAAATTCCTTCAGGCCACCAAAGCTGGGGTGGCAGAGAGTATATTCTGGTTCCATCTGTTGGACAGCATGCTAGCCAGGAGCCATGGTCCAGGAGAGGCTGAGGGCTAAGACAGAAATGGACTCTGTGCCTTAGAAGTACAGTACTGATGGGAAGGGCCAGCGGCTCCAGTATAAGGATGGGTCTGATGATGTACAGGACTGTATTGCCAAGGACCAAAATACCTGAGGCTGGGAGTCTCTAGCCAGCTAGAAGGTGATGGCACCTTAGGAAGGTAACCAGAGCCTTTCTTCACATCCAGCCACCAACCTGCCCAGGCACACCGCCAGATGGCTGACCTTAGTCTGTAGCACCAAAGGTGCCAGCAATGTTTACAGAGAGTTTGGGCCAGAACAGGCTTTAGTATAACAGGGCCCAGGTTTAGTAACTTCAGAACTAGAGAAGGCAGAAAATAAAAGGCTACAAGAAGAGAAAGAATTGAGTAAGATCTTTCTGATAGAAAGGGAATGAAAGCCCAACTTGGGTTTTGTGAGGAAGATTGCAAAATCTCTATTAATAGAGAAAGAATTGGATTTTAGGCAAGAGGACCTGAGTTCAAATCCTGACATTGTCATTTACTCATTAGCTATGTAAACTTGGAGGTTGGGCTTCAGTTTCCCTTTCTGTAAAATAAGGCTGTTGAGGGGCAGCTAGGTGGCGCAGTGGATAGAGTACCATCCCTGAAGTCAGGATGACCTGAGTTCAAATCCAGCCTCAGACATATAACACTTACTAGCTGTGTGACCCTGGGCAAGTCACTTAACCCCAATTGTCTAAAAATAATAATAATAATAATAATAAGGCTGTTGGACTACAAGATTGCTAAGTCCTATGATCCTGTGCTCTCCTTGGAAGCTTTTATAAAAAGGATGAATGCTCACCTGTGGTTCTGAGAAGGTTAGATCCAGTCCAGTCTGGAGGTAAGGGAATGAATGGGATAGGTAACCTCTGGAGAACTTTACTAGCCTACATAACCCATGGAAGGTGGAGAATA
This sequence comes from Phascolarctos cinereus, assembly GCF_003287225.1. NCBI lineage: Eukaryota > Metazoa > Chordata > Mammalia > Diprotodontia > Phascolarctidae > Phascolarctos > Phascolarctos cinereus. The sequence goes on from NW_027555625.1 coordinate 60,848,278, forward strand.
ATAGTAAAAGTTAGATGGGGAAGGCCATAGTTGGGAATTCCTGGGTTTTTTTAATATAAATTTATTTTTAGTTTTCAACATTTACTCCCACAAGATTTTGAGTTCCAAATTTTCACCCCATCTTGCCCCTCCCCCACCCCAAGATGGCATGCATTCTGAATATCCCTTCCCCTAGTCTGCCCTCTCGTATCTCTCCCCCCCTTCTCTTATCCCCTTTTCCTTCTATTTTCCTGTAGGGCAGGATAGACTTCTGTACCCCATTTCCTGTATTTCTTATTTCCCAGTTGCATGTGAAAACATTTTTTAAAAATATGTGTTTTTAAAACTTTGGGTTCCAAATTTTCTCCCTTCCTCCCTCCCCACCCACCCTCATTGAAAAGGCAAGCAACTCAATATAGGTTATACATGTGCAGTTATGTAAAACACTTCCATAGTAGACATGTTGTGAAAAGCTAACTTTATTTCCCTTAATCCTATGCTGCCCCGCCCATTTATTCTGTTCTTTCTTTTGACCCTGTCCCTCCTCAGAAGTATTTACTTCTGATTACCCCCTTTCCCAGTCTGCCCTCCTCTCTATCATCCCCCTGCTCTCTTGTCCCCTTCTCCGCCTATTTTCCTGTAGGGTAAGACAGATTTCCATATCCAATTGAATGTGTATATTATTCCCTCCTTAAGCCAAATCCTATGAGAATAAGATTCACTCTTTTCCTCTCACCTTCCCCCCTTTCCCCTCCATTGTAAAAGCCTTTTCTTTTCTGTTTTTTTTTGTGAGATAATTTACCCCATTCTACCTCATCCTTTCTTCTTCTCCTAGTATAATCCTCTCTCATCCCTTAATTTTATTCTCCAGATATGACCCCTTAATCTTCAACTCACCCTGTGTCATCTATCTATCTATCTATCTATCTATCTATCTATCTATCTATCTACATACATATAATTTTTTCCCTCCAACTACCCTAATACTGACAAAGGTCTCATGATTTATAAATATCATCTTTCCATGCAGGAATGTAAACAGTTCAGCCTTAATAAGTCTCTTATGATTTCTCTTTCCTCTTTACCTCTTCATGTTCCACTTGAGTCTTGTATTTGAAAGTCAAATTTTCTATTCAGCTCTGGTCTTTTCATCAAGAAAGCTTGAAAGTCCTCTGTTTCACTGAATGACCATTTTTTCTCCTGAAGGATTATATTCAGTTTTGCTGGGTTGGGAATTCCTGTTGCAAGAAAACTAGAGGAAACTGTCAGTTCTATGTCTATTGTCAATGTCTATTGTCTCTATGAAACTCTTTGTTCTCTGAAACTATTGTCCAAGGACAGTACTGTCCTTCCCTCCTTCTACCCCTGCCCCAACTCAAACACCAACCCTGGTGAAATTCCCATTCAACAGGGAAAGGAACCAATAAGGGGAAATTCTGTTCTGGATGCAATTCCCATTAACAAGGAGGAACTGGGTGTTGGGGTGGCAATGATGGGAATCTTGGGGAACAGGGATGGTTATTCCCTTCTAGTGAAGGAGAGGACAACTGGGCATAGCCTAACATGCACAATAGATGTGAAGAAGGCAGATTTCAAAGAATTCAGAGGAAAAATAGATAGGATCCCACAGATTAAAATATGCTTCATGGGTAGTCAGCCCAGGGAAGATTAGGGGATGCTCAAGAATGAAATTCTGAAGATGCGAAGGGAAACCATTCCATTGAAAAGGAAAAATGGGATTTGTTTGAAGAAATCAGTGTAGACACACAGGGAACTCCTAAATCTACTTAGATTTTAAAAAGAAATACACAGAAGATGTAAGCAAGGCCAGATAACAAAAAATAAATAGGAGTATGACACAGTCCTATAAAAATGTCTGAACTCTGAATGTAATTGAAGCATACTATTTTACTTTCTTTATTTTTCTTGGATTTATGTGTGTGTGTTTTCTTTTGCAACATATGAAAATATATTTTACATGATTTCACATGTATAATCAACATATTGCTTGCCTTCTCAATGAGTAGGGGAGGGGCAGGAGGGTGGGAGAGAATTTGGAATTCAAAATTTTTTAAAATGAATGTTAAAAAATCTTACATGCGATTGGGAAATATTTAATGAAATAAATAAAAATATGTATTTAAAAAATAATATCCAAAATGCTAAAGTCAGAATAAGCTGAGACTGGTAAGGGAAGTTAAGGAAAATAAAAACAAGATCTTAGCTCTAATGGGGGAAAATGGAAGGGAGAGGACTTTTGCTTGGGGTAGATGGGATGAAAGGTAACTGACAGAAGGAATAGCTGCTCAAATTTTAATTTGCTTCTGTTTTCTCTGCCAAGGAGAATAAGCTTTGTGCTGAAAATGAAGGAGCAAAAACAGTAAGGGGGAGTTGATATTCAAAATAAGTCAGGAGATAGTAAGAAAGCACCTAGCTAATTTAAGATACCTGGCCCAGATGAACTACATCCTAGGATACTGAAATAACTGACAAACATGATTGACAAGCCATGAGAGTTATATTGTGCCTTTGAGGCCAAGGACCTTACCTGATTCCTGGGGAACAGCCTAACTTGGGGTGACACATTTGTAATCCCTACTACTAATAAAAACTGAAGCCCGTGGATTGCTTGAGCCTGGAAGTTCTGAGCTCCAGTGTAGAGTGATCTGGTGTCCTCACTAAGCCTTGAACCAAGGTGGGGCTGCCTGCCTAGGGATGGGCAAACCAGCCTGAGTCAGAAACACTAGTCAAGACTCCTTTGCAGATCAATAGTGGGATCAGTGAGTTGAATGGCTGCTGCCCTTCCATCCTGGTCAAGTTAGGGAGACCAGATCTCAAAAAAAAAGATTTCTGGGGCAGATTATTAAAGAGACCAGAATAGGTCATGCCAGAACAATCTCCTTTCTTAATTTTTGTTTTCCTTCCTTCCTTCCTTCCTTTTTTCTTTCTGATTATTAAACTAGTGAATGAAAGAAATGCTCTGGATAGAATTTACCTCAATTTTAAATGAAACTTTTAATAGCTCTGAGAATTTATTCTAATAGCTTTAATTACAGTGCTTTTTTGTTAAAATGAAAAATGAAAACAAGTATACAAAACAGTAGATTACTAATTGTATATTGAAAGCAATAAGAGTTTCCACAACAAACCAGTTCTGAGTTTTTCCTGAGATAAAGTTTAACAGCTCCAGCTTCTTCAGTGTTTATCAAAATACAAAAGAAAAAAAAATAAAGATTTTTTTTTCAGATGGAAAATACTGTTGTAGTAATGAGGGGTAGTAAAAGATATTTCATACATATGCAGATAGAGAGATTGTTCCAAAATGGGACCAAATACTTCTAGAATGGAATAACTCCCCAAGTTCTCATGCTCAGTTTATTTTCTTTGAAAACCTAGACACCACAGAGAAATGCCTGGCGTTCTTGACTGTGTTTTTGAAATATCTCTAGCCAAGCTTTGGGGCTAACGTAGGCTGTGCTTACTGTGGAGAGGTTTCAAACAGAAGCACCACATACTTGACCAAAATTTAAAGGCTGTTCTTTTGTTGTCCAAATGTGTCAGAAAGCTCTTCTCAATGTTTATAATCAGCCATCATTGTGTCCTTCCTAAAAGTTATTTAAGTGTGACGGAGAACTAATCACAGCCTGACCTGAACTGCAGGAGGGAAAAGGTCGAGTTATATAAATGGTTTATAATTGAAGATCTAGTACTCTCAATGTACAGCCTACAGTGAACCACAACCTCAAAGCTTTTTTTTTCCTAATAAGTATCCATATGAACACTAAACACAGCACAAACTCTATGAAATACATAAAGATCCAAAGATACAACATTATACAGATCTCTATTTTAACCATGCAAAATTGATCACTTGTTTGATTTTTATCATCATTTCTCAAGTTCCCAAAGAGAAACCACAGACAATTACAATGATTTGGTATTCAAGTTGTTACTGCAAAACCCACTCTGTGTTCAAGCGCTTTATTTGTCTTTAAAAAATTTTTTTACTATTTAAAAAAATACACTGAGTTCAGATTAAAAACCAAACTGGGGGCAGCTAGGTGGCACGGTGAATAGAGCTCCGTATTGAGGGCCAGCTCTGAAGAGTCTGATCTGGGTTTCAGATCCAGGACAGAGTTTGACTCTTGCCCAGGCTTAACCCACAGGGCTCAATCATTTAGGAAGCAGGGCTCTCCAAATCTCCCCCTGCAGGGGAGGTTTTCTGAGACATTCCTTCTCACTCTTTGAACCTTAGATTTACACATTCACTCCTCTATGCAGGTGGTGCCAGGCGCCTGGGAAAACCTTGGAAAATACAACCCAATCTAGGAACCCTGATAATGAGGAAATGTATGTTGTCACGTCCTAAGCAGATGTTTTGGGGAGTATCTCATGGGGAGGACTCTTTGAAGTTAGGCTAGATTTTCTCTATATATCCTGTACCCTCAGATGAATAAACTGAGTCAGTCTTTGCTGCTCTGCCTGGCCCACGTCTCACGTTTATTTTGCTCCTTCCCGTTCGGTGCACTATCTGATTGCTGGTGACAGCTCTGGCCTTGGAGTCAGGAGGACCTGAGTTCAAATCCAACCTCAGACACTTGACATGTACTAGCTGTGTGACCCTGGGCAAGTCACTTAACCCCACTGCCTAGCCAAAAAATAAAATAAAAAAAAAGAATTAGAAAACCCAATCTAGTTTTTAATGGATCTCAACACAGATCTCACAAGCCAGTAGGAGTAGCGTTCGGCTCTGCTGCTGCAACTCCCAGCAACCCAAGCATCAATGTGCTTAAAATCCCTTCCCAGTTCTAAACAGTAAGTTGATTTTTTTTTACAATAAAAAAGCTGAGTGATATTATATAGGAGTGCCAGAAACTGCCCCACTGGAAATAGAAACTACATTAAATAAGAAACGTGTTTTCAGGCATTATTTGCCACATTTACAGCATGGTGCAATAAATACTGTGACAAGAAGTAGGGAAAAAACACCTTCTGGCACACGATACCACAAAATAGCACAGTTCGCCATAAGAGAGTAAAGTGAAGAGCAAATAGGAAGAAATAGGAGAAGGAAATAAGGAGGAGGAACTTCTGTTGATTCATTTCTGGTTTTGGAGCTGATTAGACAACCAGTCCTGTCTTCATAAAGCCCATCCCCACTAGTGCCACTGGTGGTTTGGATGGACCAGTTTCTGTGACGTAGAGAATGTAATCCAAGTTTATCTGTGATTTCAGCTGCATTCATGGCATTGGGAAGATCCTGTTTTTTAGCAAACACTAATGAGATAGCATCTCTAAGCTAGTTCTCTGCCAACATTTTCCTCAATTCTTGGGCCTCATTCACTCATTCTCTGTCATTACTGCCAACCATGAAAATCAGGCCTTGTGTGTTCTAGAAGTAATGGTGCCCTACGGGTAGGATATTGTCCTGGCCACCCACCTCCCACACTGTGAAGCTAATGTTTTTATATTCTACAGCTTCTACATTGAAACCTATAGTGGGAATAATAGTTACTATTTCACCCAGCTTCAATTTGCACAAAGTTGTCTTTCCTGAAGCATTCACACCAACCATTAGAATCCGCACTTCTTTTTTGCCAAAGAGCCCCTTGAAGAGATTAACAAATATGTCCTCCGTATTCCAAGTGTGATGTGTTGAATGTTAGCAAAAGAAATCTTCCAGGAAGCTGTTACAAATATAAGATCCTTTTCCTTTGGTGTTTCTTCATTAGCTTTCACTTGGGGGTCCTCTTTCTTCATCTCTCTCTCTCAAACAAATATCAATGGCCTATTTCATGCAAGGCCCTTACTCCTCTTCCTCCCAGGGCCTTCCAGTGTCCTCCTACCTTGTGCTCACTCTCAGAGGCCACTCTCCTACTCCTTTCAACTTTTCTTATGCACACTCATGCACATGTCTCTCTTTTTCTCCCTGCCCTGCCTATGTCAGGCCACTTCTCTGTCATGAGTCAAGCTGGACCCAAAATTTTTGATAAATAGTCTTATACTATTCTTGTGGAGAAGATGGAGATGCAAGGATTAGAAGACAATGTGTAGTTTGATAGATTCAGAGCTACTTGGATGACTGTACTGAACAGAGTTATGAAAGGGTCAGTATCAGTGGGTAGAGTACAGTGGAACCACCACTTCCCTATTCCTGGAAGCATTGTCATTCAGTCTTTTCTGACTGTCTGTGATCCCATTTGAGGTTTTCTTGGCAAAGATACTGGAGTGGTTTGCCATTTCCTTCTCCAGGTCATTTTACAGATAAAGAAACTGAAGCAAACAGGGTGAAAAGACTTGCCCAGGGTCGCACAGCTAATAAGTGTCTGAGGCAGGATTTGAACTCAAGAAAATGAATCTTCCTGACACCTGACCAGAATTCTATCCACTGCACCATTTAGCTGTCCCTTTCCTGGCAACTGTGCCTCTCTTGATAAAGGCTGAAATTGTGTTAGCTCTTCTGGCTTCCCCAAACATTCTCTGTTAGGTAAGAGGACTCTGATGGAGTCTCCGAGAGGTCTGTGCTTGGCCCTGAGCTGTTTAGCATTTTCATCAATGACCACATGAAAGCATAGAGGACACGCTCATCACATATTCAGATGACCCCTGATGATGGTGTGGAGCATAAGTCTCCCCGAGGATCTCAACAGGCTGGAACACTGGGCTGAATCCAATGAGGTGAGATTCAATAAGGATAAATGTAAGGTCTTACCCTTGGGTATAAAAAGTTAATCTCCCAAGTACAAGGTTAAGGTGGCCATATTTAGATGGCAGCTTGTCTGAAGAAGATGTTGGGATTTTAGTGAAATGCAAGCTGAAATGAGTCAGGAATATGATGTAGCAGTGAAAAAAAATCACATGATCTTAGGCTGCCTTGAGAGAGGCATTGCAGGGGCAGCTGGGTGGCACAGTGGATAGAGCACCAGCCCTGAAGTCAAGAGGACCTGCGTTCAAATCCAGCCTCAGACCAAACACTTGACACTTACTAGCTGTGTGACCTTGGGCAAGTCACTTAACCCCAATTGCCAAAAAAAGAGAGAGAGCGGGGCATTGCTTCCAGGAGTAGGAAGAGGAATCATCTCACTGTACTCTGCCCTCATAAGACCTCATCTGTGCCTCAGACACTTAAAGATATGTGACCCCAAACAAGTTACTTAACCTCTGCCTGCCTTGTATTCCTCATCTGTAAAATGGGGATAATAACAGCATCTACTTTCCAGGGTTGTTGTGAAGATAAAAATGAGATAATAACTGTAAAAAATCACTTAGCACAGTGCCCTGCAATACTAGGTGCTCTATAAATGCTAGCTCTTACTATATTGTAGGGCAGCTGGGTGGCACAGTGAATAGAGTGCCTGGCCTAGAGCTAGGCAAACCTGAGTCCAAATCTGGTCTCAGACACTTACTAGCTGTGTGACCTTGGGCAAGTCACATAACTTTGTTTGCCTCAGTTACCTCATCTGTCAAATGAGCTGGAGAAGAAATTGGAAAAGCACTCCAATATCTCTGCCAAGAAAAGCCCAGATGGGGTCACGGAGAGTTGGACACAACTGAAATGACTGAACAATAACAATTACCATTTTGTGTTCATTTCTGGTCACCCCAAAGGGATTACAGAGTCTGACGTGACTGAACAACAATAAATACAATGATCTAAAACGGAGCACAGAGAATGAAGTAATCACAATAGCCAATATTTATACAGTGCCCTATACATGGTATGGGCCAAGGCATTGTGCCAAGCACTTCACAATCATTATATTATGTGGTCCTCCCACCCACTTTACAGATGAACAAACTGAGATAAAAAGAGTCAAAATAAGGTACCAAAGGCTATGCAATCAAAAATTTTCTTGATGACAAATAGCAATTGCAGTTTGTATTAGGTTATAATGTTTCACAATTACCCTAATAGTGTAACACGTCTCATCCTAAATTAGTTTTAAGAAAAATCTTTTTTTTTTTTGATAGATCTGAGTTCAAATCCAACCTCAGACACTTGACACTTACTGGCTGTGGGACCCTGGGCAACTCACTTAACCCAGATTGCCTCACTGAAAAAAAGCAAAAAAAAAAAACCTTTTTAAAAAATGCATTTATTTTTAGTTTTGAACATTCACTTCCATAATATTTTGAGTTCGAAATTTCTCCCCCTCTCTCCCCTCCCCCACCCCAAGACAGCATGCAATTTGATATAGGCTCTACAAATACATTCATACGGAACCTATTTTTGAATTAGTAATGTTGTAAAGAAGAATTAGAACCAATGGGAGAAACCATACAAGTCTTTCCAGGTTTATCTGAAGTCTGCCTGTTCGTCATTTCTTATAGCACAATAGTATTCCATTACATTCATATATCACTTTCACAATTATGATTACTATCTGTGTCTTTCTCTCCATCCTTCCCCCCCCCTTTATGCTTTTCTTTCTCCTTTCTCCTTTCCCCTCCTCACTAATGTTTTGCTTTTGACCGCCTCCCTCAATCCCACCTCTCTATTCTATTAGCCTCCTCCCTTTTCTTTCCCCTTTTCCCTCCTACTGCCTATAGGGCATGTTAGATTTCTATGCCTAACTGATTATGTTATTCCCTTCTTGAGCCAAATCTGATGAGAGTAAGGTTCAAACAATGCTCATCTCCCTCCCTTCTTTCCCTCTGCTGTAATAGGATTTTGTGCTTTTTCCTGTGATGTAATTTACCCTTGTCTGACTCCTTCTTTCCTTTTCTCTCAGTACATTTTCTTAGTTAGATCAGATTAATCCACTTACTTGGATCCATTTAACCCATTTGATTAGATTTTTTTCATCATTACATCAAAGTCAACTTATACCCACTCTCTTTATGTATACCTCTTTAACACGGTGTAATAACAATACAGTTCTCAAGAGTTGCAAGTGTCATCTTCCCTTATAGGGATGTAAACAGTTTACATTTACCTTTTTATGTCTCTCTTGAGTCTTGTATTTGAAGATCAAATTTTCTGTTGAGCTCTGGTCTTTTTATCAGAAAGGTATGGAAGTCCCTACTTCATTGAATATCCATCTCCTCCCATGAAAGATCATGCTCATTTTCTCTGGGTAGTTGATCCTTGGTTGTAATCCAAGCTCCTTTGCCTTACAGAATATCATATTCCACTTCCGATGGTCTTTGAATGTAGAAGCTGCAAGGTCCTGTGTAATCCTGACTGTGGTCCCATGTTATTTAAATCGTTTCTTTCTGGCTTCTTGCAGTATTTTCTCTTTGACCTGGTAATTTTGGAGTTTGGCTACAATATTCCTTGGTGTTTTCAACTTAGGATCTCTTTCAGGAGGTGATCGGTGGATTCTTTCTATGGCTATTTTACCCTCTGGTTCTAGGACCTCAGGGCAGTTTTCCTTTATGATTTCCTGACAGATACTGTCCAGGCTCTTTTTTTCATTGTGATTTTCAGGTAGACCAATACTTTTTAAATTGTCTCTCCTGGATCTATTTTCCAGGTCAGTTGTTTTACCAATGAGGTATTTTACATTTTCATCTATTTTTTTCATTCTTTTATTTTTGTTTGATTCTTTTTTGTTTGTTTGTTTGTTTTGTTTTGGCTAGGCAATGGGGTTAAGTCACTTGCCCAGGGTCACACAGCTAAGTGAGTGTTATGTGTGTCTGAGGTCAGATTTGAACTCAGGTCCTCCTGAATCCAGGGCTGGTGCTCTATCCACTGCGCCACAGGTAGGTACCTGTGCCTTGTTTGACTGATTCTTGCTCTCTCATAGAGTCATTAGCTTCCATTTGCTCAATTCTAATTTTTAACACTTGTTTTCTTCTATTAGATTTTGTATCACCTTCCCCATTGGCCAATTTTATTTTTTAGGTACTTGTTTTCTTCAGTGTATTTTTTTTCTAGTTGGCCAATTGTATTTTTTAAGGACTTGTTTTCTACAGTTAATTTTTGTCCTTCCTTTTCCAAGCTATTGACTCTCTCTTGCATACCTCTCATTTCTTTTCCCATTTTTTCTTCTATCTGTCTCATTTGACTTTAAAATCCTTCTTGAGCTCTTTTAAGAAGGCTTTTTGGGCTTCAGACCAGTTCATATTCCCTTTTGAGGTTCCAGATGTGGGTTTGTTGACCACGTTGTCCTCTTCAGAATTTCTGCCTTGATCTTCACTCTCCCATAATAAGAATCTATCGTACATTCCTTTTTGCTCATGATGTTTTCTTATTTCCTGGCCTTTCAAGAGATTGAGCTCTCCTGCTGGGGAGCAGAGGGCACACTGACCCAAGCTTCTTGTGTTGGGAGCCTAGGGCCCGTTGGATGGCTTTGTGTGCTGGGGCCTCCGATGTTGGCACTTGGAGGCTGTAGAATTCTGGCAGCTTCCCTGGTGTTGAGCTAGAATCAGCAACACTGTAACTCTAGGGGTAGGATTGGGTAGTGTGGCTCCTGGAGATTTCCTGTTCACCTGGGCTTTTCCTTCCTTTTGCTTTCTTCAGCTCCTTTCAGATGGATGTTGTAGGGTGTTTATCCACCTGGGGCCCCTTGGAGTGCTGCTTCCCTTAGTTTTGCTGAGGCACCTGGTGGTTTTCTGAGCAGTTCCCCTGCACTCACTGAGGTACTCAAGGGTCCAGGTGTTGGTGTTTGCCTGCTCCACCACCTGGGCTTCAGGATCTCTTCCTGGTATGCTGAGGTGGGGCTTTCCACTAGCTTGCTGGAATGCCTTCCATTCTGTACTGCTCCCCTTCCCCCAAGGTAAGAGGGGCCTTTCCAGTTAATTCCTCAAGCTACCTGGACTACTGGACTGCTGCACCCCATCTTTCTTCTGGTTCAGCTGTTCCAGGGTTTTTCCTGGGGTGATATTTTCTGGGCTTTCAGGGGTTAATAGGTGAGGGTAAGAGAGAGTCACCTCTTACTCCGCCATCTTGGCTCCCAGAATTGGAAATCCTCTTGCATTACTTTTAAATAGGTCCCAAGTCTTTCTCCAAAGCTCTTAAGAGCCAGATAAATTAAATCTGCCACCTGTTCCTGAAAATTCACTGATACTTGAGTTGTTTGTAGTTTTAATCCCTGATGCTTACAAACTGGCTCTTCCCTCTTTAAAACAATAAACTTTTCACTTTTTAAGCTCTAGATAGAGTTTTTCTCTATAGATTCAATATTCCACTCCTTTCTTTAAAATACTCAGACAATATTCTGTAATTTCTAAATCAAAAGAATTGTATTTTTCAATTCTAAACATTTCTTATACTATGGTTTTATAATAGTAGCATACATTTTTAAATATTAATTTTTGACATGCTAAAATGATTGCATTCAAGGCCAATATAGAGAAATCTTGAACAAAGTATACTTAAAGAAAAAAAACCCAAACTTGTTTTTTTAACATATTACCTTGATGTTAAATATTGGGTGGCAACATGAAAATTAAACTCAACAGCAATAATCTATATCTAATATTTCCCAGGGCTGGTTTTATCTTAAGGGTTGTCTTTATTCTTCAAATCCTTCTTTTTTTGTGCAATACCTATTCCACAAATATACCCACCTCTTCTTTTTGCAATTCTTAACAACATGCCTTTTCAGATTGCAGAAACAGCCAGTCTGGACTCTGGGCTTAGATTTTTCTTTTACCTTATCTTTTCCCTCATAGACAGGCTGAGCTGTATCTTTAACTCAATTCCTTTTTCATGCCACCCTGAGCAATTATTTTTAACAAATGCTTCCTAATTTCTGGTTGAGACTGGTTGAAAAGGCTAAATAAATAATTCAAGCTTCACGTGGATCACTACAATTGAGACCTGCTTATTGCTTAGCATCTTTGCACAATCTATTAAAAAAAAAAAGTCAGGTAGTTCTTTTGGAAATTGAAGAATACTCCAAATTCTGGGATGGGCATCACAAGGGGCCATAATCTACAAAATTTAGTTTCAGAAACCAGTTAAATGTGAATTTTTAATTTCTATTATTTAAAATCAATTTAACTTAAGTTACTTAAAGGGAAAGATTAAGTTTCACTCACCCTTAAGTTGCTCCTTGGTTTAAATAAATTTCTGTCCTTTGGGATCAAGAAGAAAGTCCACCTTGTAAACTATCTTTGAAGCCTTACTTCTAGTGGTCTGACACTTTTAAAACTGGAGGAAAAATTAAAAAAACCTCCTTCCCTAAAACAATAAATACAATCTATATTGTAGGCTTTTCTGTGGGTAATACAGTTTATATGTAAGCTTTGCTGTAATACAGTCTGTATGTAAGCATTTCTGTACGTAATGTAGTCTGTATGTAAGCTTTTCTGGATGAAATACAGTCCGTATGTAAGCTTTTCTGTATGAAATATAATCTGTATGTAAGCTTTTCTTCTCCTAAAACAAACTCCACAGTTTTGAGGCACAACAGGGGCATAACATCTGCAAACAATCAATTCATGGCCAGTTTATGTATAAGGCTGATTATGTTCTATATTTATGCCTATGCTTACTTTTCACAGACACAAGAAATGTTAGTTTACTCTATCCCCAACACAGGAACCCAAAAAAATAGAGACACAGAGAAACCAAATCACAAATAATTAGGCATGAAACTGATAGACATGTGTAGGACATCCCCTATGAATCCCTGCTAAACTGATGAATATGATGAGGATTCCTCAATTTAATAGAAGTCTTTGATTTCTCCCTTATGAATTTTACCTCGCCTTGTCAGGTAAGGTACCTTTTCAGTTTGGAGAAGTTAAAAGAATCTTTTATTTGTCCAATTTCCAATTAAGATATTTGGGTGGCTAATAGAATGCCTTTCTAATGTTTTAATAGTTTTCTGTAATCCCTCCTGTGAGGCCACTCAATTCAGCTGAATGTGAACCTGGTCCTCAGTACATGGGTCTAATAACAGTTCAGGAATCCCTAACAGGAATCCCTCTGACAGTTCACAGAATTCAAACTGGTGGCCAGTTTTAAGCACCAGAATGGATAATTGTCAGTCAATGGCTAAGGAAAAATTTGTGAGTTGCCCAGAGATGTTGATACTTTTGGTACAAGTGAATTCCTCCTAGGGGGATACAGGGTTCCCCTACTGATCCTTGCTATCTACAACTGGGTTCACAGTACCATACTCCCCATCATAGGTAAGAACACAGTATTTAGGGAAAACCTGGAGACGATCTCTCTCTTATTAGTAATTTAAATACAACAAAGTGATAATAATAAGATAAATGCCCAGACATTAAACACCAGTGATGAAGCTTCAAAAGGAAATTAGCACACACAAACACACAAAATCCCTTTTCAGGCCAATTTTGGAACTTATATATGTTAGGCTAATTTCGTTCTGCATATTTTGGTTATCCCTTCTTTCTTACCCTTTTCTTTTCTTTTTTAAAAAATTTTTTATTATTTTTAGGCAATTGGGGTTAAGTGACTTGCCCAGAGTCACACACAAGTGTCAAGTGTTTGGTCTGAGGCCAGATTTGAACTCAGGTCCTCCTGACTTCAGGGCCAGTGCTCTATCCACTGTGCCACCTAGCTGCCCCCCCTTTTCTTTTTTTAGAAATTTTATTAATTTATTTTGATTTATCAACAATCACTTCCATATGCTTTTGAATTTAAAATTTTTCTCCCCTTCCCTCCCCACCCTCCTCCCCAAGACAGTGCACAATCTGATATAGGCTATAAGTTTACATTCCTGTTAAACATGTTTTTACATTAGTGATGTTGTAAGTAAAAATTAAGACCAATAGGCGGAACCATCTTGCCCCTTTCTTAAATGGGAAGTATGCATCCCTCCTGGCTTTAAAAGAAATATTGCCGCCTTAGAAAAAGAAGAATTCTTCAAAGTTTAAGAACCACTCCCCCTTTAGCCTAAGCCAGGAGCCCCATAAGAGAAAATGATTTTTTTTAAAGTTTAAGACTTCCCTGAAAGGGTATTATCCCTCTTGCCATAATCTGAGAGCCCCCCTTGAAGGAAGAAAAGATTTCTCAAGGGTTTAAGCTTCTTAGGGGAATTTTGTGAGCTTTCTATTACCAATTATTGCCAATCAGTCACACTAAAACACAGAACACAAAACAAAAACACAGCTGCAGCTTCTCCAACAATCGTGGAGGAGCTTTCCTTGGCTTGGGAGGTTTGGGACAAAGAGGCCAAGGGCAGGGATAGATTGCCAGTGCAATCCTCTGTGGAAAAAGCCCCTAGGTGAAAATCCCCCCCAAGAGGTTACTCTGGGACCAGCCCACCACTCCCAATCCCTTTGTGGTTACTAAGCTGTCATGGTAAAAATTAAGGTAAACTGAGAAACAAAATTCCAAGCATGATTGATTTATTAGTTAGGCTAGCAGTAATCAATAAATCGGGTCAATGGCCTCTCTTGATGATCAAAGACCTCGAGTAAGGGCTGACAGGGTCTTTTATAACAATTAGCAAGATGACAGAATAAAATCTAGAGCAACATAGGTGTGTCTTCTTCTGATCTACCAATGATGCAGCCAGAATTGAGATTGCATCATTTGGACCTTACCTTCTGAAACCCCCTTAAGCACAGATAAGACACTTGACCCAGTCCCAAGACAAAGCTTCTCATGTGATGAGAATTGCTACAATAGTTAAAATTAATGAGATTTTTTGTTGTTGTTGTTCAGGTATATTGAACTCGTGGTGACCCAATTTGGGGTTTTCTTGGCAAAGGTACTGGAGCAGTTTGCCATTTCCTTCTCCAGCTCATTTTACAGAACAGGAAACTGAGGCAAACAGGGTGAAGTGACTTGCCCAAGGCCACACAGCTAGTTAAGCGTCTAAGAACATATTTGAACTCAAATCTTTCGGCTCCAGGCTGAGCCACCTAGCTGCTGATGAGATTTTTAAGTTAGAGGTTAATTAAGTTTCCTGGAAAGTGGGTGATAGGTGGGGTTACAAAGGTAGAGGTAATTATAAGACAAAATCTTGCCCTTTAGGCAAGTTTCTCCAGAATACAGGTGGTGAGTGAAGTTTACAAGGGGAGGGAATCTCAAAAGGAAATAATAAATCTAGCTTAAGTCTTAGCAAGATAGAATTAAAATCAATTTTCAATTTTACAAAAGGAAACAGAAGGAAGAAAGGGAGGAGGGAAGGAAGGAAGGAGAGAGCGAAGGAAGAAAAAGTACTTACTATGTGCAAAGCACTGGGCATAGAAACAAAAAATTAAGGCAGTCCCTTCTCTCCAGGCATTCACATTCTAATGGAGTAAACAACACATGTAGTTTCAGTTGCATTTCAGCTGGGGCAGTCCCCCAGTCCTTAGGGTAAGCAGGAAAGCATATGGCAATGCACTGTTTTTAATGTCATTTCCACTAATAAAATATTACTGATTTCTAAGGTTGAACCAGTTGACAGTGCCAAGGACTTGGGTGGCCAAAACATCTTTTCTGGGTCTTCAGCAGCTGTGGCTGTAGCACCTGCTGACGCACTTGCCGGCTGCGTCTCCACAGGGATGCTTCCAAGGATAATGGCTTTGAGGGTTGGGCTGGAAGCAGGACTTGTGGTCCAGGGCTCTTAGGGTTTACCTGCCCGTTAAGGAGCAGTTGGTTGGCAGTGGCGGAAGTGAAAAAGGCCCCTCCCCTCAGCAGTTTCTCCCTTTGGTGATGGTGGTAGAGGCTAGCCTAGAAGTGGGATTAGTGATCTGAGAGGTACTGTCATTCCCAAGGCTATTGGGTTCAAGGTCCTGGGCTAGCTAATGTATGGGTTTTTTTTTAAAATTTAATTAATGCCTTTTATTTTTTAACATTATAGTTATTTTCCAATATTCCTTCCTAGTAAATCTTCCCCTCGTAACAGAAAAAAAGTTAATTAAAATCAGCAGGAAAAGTGTTGATGATGGTGGGTTAGAGTTCTGAAGAAATATTAGGTCCAGATATACAGGTTATCTATATATCGAGACTTTTCCCACTGAGGTTTCTCTATGTCACGGATCAGCATAAGAAATTAAATGAAAAGTTTTGGGGAGTTTTGTGGAAGCCGCAGATGACATGCAAAGGCCAGGAGATGACACAGAAAAATAGTTAACACAAATTTTACAATACGGTACTATGAACACCCATAAAAGAAAAAGAAAAAATTCAGACTTCATCTCTGGTATGAAGAGAGGGCCACAATATTTTATGAGGATTTTCCAGATCATAGGGGCACTGCACCCTCTGTGATGTAGAAGAGATCACTGCATATGGTTTTGGGAATCATCTGTGTACAGATGACATTTGAGCCCTATGGAAATAGATAAGGTCACTGAGGTAAGACTAGAAGTTCTTAACATTTTTGGATTACAGACCCCTCTGGCACTCTGTTGAAACTTATAGACCCCTTGTCAGCATATTTTAAAATGCACAAAATAAAATGCATAGGAATACAGAAGAAACAATTATACTAAAAATTGGTTTTCAAAATATTTTTAAAGAAAATTTCACTAATGATTCAACCATTTTGGAGAGCAATTTGTAACTATGCCCAAAGGGCTATAAAAATATGCATACCCTCTGATCCAGTAATAGCACTTCTAGGGCTATATCCCAGAGAGATCATACAAATGGGAAAAGGACCCACATGTACAAAAATATTTATAGCAGCTCTTTTTGTGGTGGCAAAAAATTGGAAATTGAAAGGATGCCCATCAATTGGGGAATTGCGGTATATGAATGTAGTGGAATACTATTGTGCTATAAGAAATGATGAACAGGCTGACTTCAGAAAAACCTGGAAAGACTTGTGTGATCTAATGCTGAGTGAAGTGAGTAGAACCAGGAGAACGTTGTACACAGTAACAGCCATGTTATGCGATGACTAATATTGATATCATTTTCTGGGGGTAGGGGCTAGGCAATGGGGTTAAGTGACTTGCCCAGAGTCACACAGCTAGTAAGTGTTATGTGTTTGAGGCCAGATTTGAACTCAAGTCCTCCTGACTCTAGGGCCGGTGTTCTATCCACTGTGCCACCTAGCTGCCCTTCAATGACTAATACTGATAGACTTAACCCTTCTCAGCAATACAAGGATATAAGACATCTCCAAAGGCTTCATGATGGAAAATGCTATTCACAAAGAAGAAAGAACTATGGAGTTTGAATGCAGATCAAAACATACTATTTGTTATTTTTTTCTTCTGTTGTGTTTTGTTTCCTCTTTCTTGTGGGTACTTCCTTACAACATGACTAATGTGAAAATATGTTTAATAGGAATGTGTATGTATAGCCTATATCAGATTGTGCACCATCTTGGGGAGGGAGGGGGAGAAAAATCTAAAACTCAAAAGCTTATGCAAGTGATTGTTGATAATTCAAAATAAATTAATTAATAAAAAAAATTTTCACAGACTCCAGGTTAGGAATCCTTAGTCGAGGGAGGAGAGAAGAGGGTCCAGGACAGAACCCAGAGAAATAGATGCCTAAGCTAAGGAAGCAGGGGGCGAATGGTAATGCCCCAAAGCAGACAGAAGGAGCTGTCTGGTAAGCAAGAGGAGAATCAGGAGAGGGCAGTGTCACAGAAATGGTCTCTTTGGATGGGCAGATGGATTCAGTCAACCTCTTTTGAATATTTTCAGCCCTCAAAATAGACGCTGAAAGTTAAGCTCATTTTTGTTGTTTTTGCTCAGTCGTGTCTGACTCTTCATGACCCCATTTGGAGTTTTCATGGCAAAGATACTGGAGTGGTTTGCCATTTCCTTCTCTAGCTCATGTGACAGATGAAGAAACTGAGGCAAACAGGGTGAAGTGACTTGCTCAGGGTCATACAGGTAGTGAATGTCTGAGGTCAGATTTGAACTCAGGCCTTCCTGACTCCAGATTAAAATGATTATGATTAGCAGAGTCTTGCTTTCCTTGTCGAAATGTAGTTGACCCCACCAGTGTTGGGTACTCGGGAACTTTTAAGCTAAATAGGTGTGTTAATCACTGGCCAAACATGGAAACTCTTAATCTGTTAGGGCTTAGAAATAGAGGCAGGGAAGGGAATAAGTATTCACATAGCACCTACTATTTGCAAGGTAGGTACTATTGTTATCCTCATTTTGCAGTTGAGGAAACTGAGGCAAACATGATTAAGTGACTTGCCCAGGGTCACACAGCTAGCAAGTGTCTGAGGCTGGATTTGAACTCAAGTTTCCCTGACTCCAGGCCCAGCACTCTATCCACTGCACCACTTTGCTGCCTCTACTAGACAACAGGTCAGTCCTCATAGCTGAGTTTTTTGGTGCCCAATTCATCCATCTGTTCTTGTCTTTTGTTGACATAAGTGCTTAGAGATGGGAGATTTCTCCGAAGAGCTGCTTTGGCTACATCCCCAAAGATTTGTTACTTTAACTCACTGTTGGCTTCTTTTATGAAATTACCAATTGTTTCTATGATTTGTTGTTTGCTCCGTAACTTCTTTAGGATAATATTATTTAGTCAAGCAGCTGCCTTCGCAATGTCAATTCACCTCCAGATTTCATGCTTTTTCCTCTAGAGCCTACAAAGAGCAGAGAAATAACCCCAGTTAAGCAGTGGCCATGTATACAGCAACGCTGAGAGGCAGGCAATGAAAGCATTACTATTCCCATTTTACAGATGTGAAAACTGAGGCAGAGAATTGTCCAGAGTACACGGCTGGGAAATGTCAGAGCCAGGATATGTCCCTATGTCTCCTGACCTCAGATCCTGGTCCCTTCTCTAACCCAGAGCCTTTCTCCACAGCCATTAGGGTTCCAATAATATTAGGAGGCCTGGTGTACTTTGGATACTTCTTGTTCCTGAGTGAAGCAATGTAAACAATGTGAGATCGATCAGATGGACTCTAGCCTGAATAGGCCTAAGTTTCAGGTTCCTAGAAAACACATGATTTGTACTGTTACATCAGCATTAGGTAATGGCTAATGCTAAAAAAGGATAAAATAGCTAGGATTGGTAGTATTATAATGAGATTCCTTGTTTCTGGGGTAGATTTTCGCATTTTAGATTGTAAGGCTGAAATTCCTGTCCAATGGGAATTTAAGGCCAGTGGTGGGTGGGTATCTCTGGGTTAGGACTATATAACCTTTGTTCTGGCCTTTGTGCCTTGCCTCCCTTCGCTCGGACTGCCGGACAAAGCAGACGCCCGCTTCTCGCGAGAACGTAATAAATCTTTCACTTTATACTAGAAAATCTCTGAGTGTTATTTTTGGGTAGCTGTAGCACACATTCCCAAATATACTCACCTAGTGAATAGCAGGGCAGCTAGGTGGCCTGGTGGATAAAGTGCCAGGACTGAAGTCAGGAAAACTTATCTTCCTGATTTAAAATCTGGCCTCCAACACCTACTAGCCGAATGATCCTGGGCAAGTCACATCACTGTTTGCCTCAGTTTCTTCAGCTGTAAAATGAGCTGAAGAAGGAAATGGCAAACCAGTATCTCTGCCAAGAAAACCCCAAATAGGGGCATGAAGAATTGGACACGACTGGAAAATGGCTCAAAAATAAACAACAAAAGTTAATAGTTATAACTTTAGTTTTGGTGGGTTTTTTTTTTTTTACATTTATTTCCTGCTGTTTCCTACTGGTTCTCTCCTCCACCCTCCTCTACTCTCAGTTCCATAGTGAGTAACTGGAAGTTGAAAGGACATACTGTTTGTCTACCTCCCCTCCCCTGCCTTATCATCTCCATCACGTTTCTGGGGACAATCATTTTCTGAGAAACCTCTCTCTGCAAGGCGATTTTCCCCCCATGTGAATATTTGCAAATAATTCTCTCCCATTATCTTTTCCTGAGTCTCTGTAGCATTGTTAGATTTCTGGCAGGTGCCTTGCTCTAAATATTCCACCAGATGCCTGCTCACTGTCTCCTGCCTCCCTTTCTTTTCCTAAACAAAATTGATGGTCAAATTAACTGTGCCTGACAGCTTCCTAAGCATGTCACTCCCATAAGTCTCCCACTTCTGTACTAAGTGAAGAGAAATCGTGCTCTGTCCTCTGTTCTCTGGGACCAAGACTGGCTGTTGTATAAATAATCTGATCTTTGCCACCTTGTAGCATTATTTTAATTTTGATCTTGCTTAGTTCTCTCTCTCTTTATATATATATGTATATATATATATATATATATATATATATATATATATATATACACACACACACACACATATATATGTATGTATGTATGTATATATGGTTCATTCTAAATATATTCTATACACACACACACATATATTCATTCCTCTGCTTCTCTGAATTCCCAATGTGTATTCCTTTTTACAGTTCAAAATGTTACAGAGAAACTTAAACTAAGAAAAGTGAAATGACTTACTCAAGGTCACACAACTAGCAAGTATGAAAGATGGGATTTTGAGGTCTCAAGTTGGAGTTCCCTTTTGACTTCCCTGGTCACTTATATTGCATTGAAACTAATGGAAGGAGCATCCTTCAACTCTACGTAGATAAAGATGAAATTTGGGGGACACATACACTTCCCTTTCCTCATTACTCTATGTTTGAGTTTCAGCTCTGCCATTAATTTACTGCTGATTTTGGGAAAGTCACTTTCCTTCTGGAGGCGTCAGTTTCCTCATCTGTAAAATGGGGGAGGTTGGACCAGATGTTCTCTAGGGCCTTTTCTAGCTCCATGTGCTGCCAGTCTCTGGGGATGACTTGCCCTTGTTATCACAGTATCCTTGAATAATTGAATAAATGAATGAATAAATAATGAAAAATCACTCCATAACAGTTCATACTCTGTGCCAGGCATATGTTACAGATAAGGACATTGAGACAGAAAAAGGGTAAGTCTTTGAATTAATCCTTTAATTAAACTAAGCCTCCACTAAGGAGAATATCAGAAAAGGGAAGAGTATGTGTGACAAAAATTTTCTTTTTAAGTAGAACTGAAGGATGCTCCTTCCATTAGGACTGGGTGGGATCACCTAATCTAATCCAATCCCCTTGTTTTTTCAGGTGAGGAAACTAAGGTCCCGAGGACAAAGACACAGCTAAGAAAGTTTTGGGGCTGGCAGCTGAGCCCGGTATCTCCTTCTGCCTCTGGTAAGTTTCACACTAAGAGATACAATGAGACACAGAGGGAGACGTGGCAGGACCCTAAAGGCAGCTTCCCCTTCACTGCTCCACCCACCGCCCCAGTCTCCAGGAAGTCTCCAGGAACCCATGTGGCTCCTTCCCAGGGCCCGATGGGAAATTAGTGCCTTTTGTTCTGTTTTGTTTCCAGCACCTCCTGTACCTCCACCCTCGAAGTAGGACCCCTGCATCTCTCCCTCTGGACAACACGTGGCCGAGGCCTCCCCTGGGTACCCTTCTGGGCATGGAGAAGGCACAGAGGCTGCTGCTGCCGCTGCTGCTGCTGCTGCTGCTGCTGCTGCTGCTGCTGGTCGGGGCGGGCATAACCCCCAGCGGCGGCTCTGAGCTAAGAGACAGAGCCCATGCTCTCATGAGAGCCTACCCGCTCATCGATGGGTATGTACCTGCCTCCTCCCCACCCTGACCCTCCCAGGCATCAGGGGTAAACTGATGCCGAGATTTGGTCTCCATGACGGTGGGCAAGTCCTTATTCTGCCAAATCCAGTTCATCTGCCCTAAGATCTGGGCCTGCCTTTTCCCTGCCCCACCAAGGGCTGTGCTGGACTGGGACTGACTTTAGAGTGACCCAAGGTCAGAGCATTGTTTCATCTCCATTTTTGTAGCAAATTGAAGTGAGCTGGAGAGACCTGGCCTCATTTCTGAGGTAGGTAGATGGACCATAGCATTGGACTTGGGGGTCAAGAAGACCTGAGTTCAAATCTGGCCTCAGATATTTATTAGTGTGTGACCCTGGCCAAGTCACTGAACTTCTGCCTGCGTCAGTTTCCTCATCTGTAAAGTGGGGATAATCCTAACAGCTACCTCATATGGTTGTTGTGAGGGTCACATGAGATAATATATGTTGAGCACTTTGCAAAACTCCCGGTGATAAATAGATGTTAGCTCTTATTACTATCATTATCCCCATTTTATGGATGAGAAAACCAAAGATTGAGACATAAAGTGACTTCTTCCATCTTGGAAATGTCAGTACTGGGATTTGAACCCTTTTTTCTTTCTTTCTTTTTTTTTTTTTTGCTAGACAATGGGATTAAGTGACTTGCCCAGGGTCACATAGCTAGTGAATGTTATGTGTCTGAGGGCAGATTTGAACTCAGGTTCTCCTGACTTCAGGGTCGGTGCTCTATCCACTGTGCCACCTAGCTTACCCTGAACCCCTTTTTCTTTTCTTTTCTTTTTTTTTAGGCAACTGGAGTTAAGTGACTTACCCAGGGTCACACAGCTAGTGAATGTTATATGTCTGAGGGCAGATTTGAACTCAGGTCCTCCCGACTTCAGGGTCAGTGCTCTATCCACTGTGCCACCTAGCTGTCCCTGAACCCCTTTTTCTTTTCTTTTTTTTTTTTAGGCAACTGGAGTTAAGTGACTTACCCAGGGTCACACAGCTAATAAGTGCCAAATGTTTGGTCTGAGGCTGGATTTGAACTCAGGTCCTCCTGACTTCAGGGCTGGTGCTCACTGCACTACCTAGGTGCTCCTGAACCCCTTTTTCTAATAACTCACACTGCTTCACTAGGGCACCTTATCAGTCACTGCATTCAAGCAGCTTGTGGCCCTCCTGCCAAAGGATGCTTAATCTCCATCCTCAGTCCTCCCTGACCTTGACACTTGACCCCTCTCCTTCCCCACCTCTGCCCCCTCCCCCATCCCCTGACCTTGGCCCCTGACGCCTGCTTCCCTCCAACCTTGGCTCTTGACCTCCACTCACTGCCCCCTGACCCAGGCTCTCTCTCCTATAGCCATAATGACTTACCAGGAGTCCTGAGATGGTTTCATCAGAACAGACTCCAAGGCCTCAACTTGAGAACCTTCAACAAAAGTCAAACCAACATCCAGAAGCTTCAAGCAGGGATGGTGGGAGCCCAGGTAGAACATCCAAATACAGTCGCCATTGATCAGCTCCCTACCCCTCCTCCCTCACTACCATTGCCCCCTGCCCAGCATACAGTAGGTGTTTAATAAATGCCTGTTCACAGGATTCACGGACTTAGACTTGTAAGGAACCTGTAGCCCATCTAATCCAACCTCCCATCTCGTCCAGCCCCCTCATTTTACAGATGAGGAAACTGAGGCAAGCAGAGGTTAGTGACTGGCCCTGGGTGAAATAGCTAGTAAATGTTTGAGACAGGATTTCGAACCCAGGTCTCCTGGCTCAAAGTCTAATATTCTAAGTCCTGCTAGAACAGAGAAGACATTTGAAAAGAAATCAGGTCCAAAGTTTGTAGACCTCATTCTTGTCCCCAGGAATTAAATGGATATCTGTGGGTTGTTGTTATTGTTGGCACAATTTACTTTATTTTAAAAATTCGTTTTTATATTATTTTCATTTCTATGTCCTCTTCCTCCTGCCTCTTCCTTCCTCACTCAGTGAAAAAGGAAAAAAAATACCACAAACTTTTGTTGTTGTTGTTCAGTCATTTCAGTCCCGTCTGACTCTTCCTGAGCCCACTTGGGGTTTTCTTGGCAAAGATAGTGGAGTGGTTTGCCATTTGCTTCTCCAGCTCATTTTATAGATAAGGAAACTGAGGCAAACGAGGTAAAGTGACTTGCCCAGGGTCACACAGCTACTAAGTGTCTGAGGTTGGATTTGAACTCAGGTCTTCCTAACTCCAGGCCCAGCACTGTATCCACTGGGCCACCTAGCTGCCCCTTAAAAATATGTACAGTCAAGTAAAACAAATTCCCAAAGTAGCCATGTCCATAACATATATAGATATAGATATAGACGTAGACGTAGACGTGGACGTGGACGTGGACGTGGACGTGGACGTGGACATAGACATAGACATAGACATAGACATGGACATGGACATGGACATGGATATGGATATGGATATAGATATAGATATAGATGTTTCAGTCTGCACTCTGAGTCCATCAGCTCTCTATCCAGAGGTAGGCAGGAACTGGGTTGATCAGAGTTCCTAAGTCTTCCCAAATTGTTTATCTTTAGTAACAAGTTGTTGTTACTATTAAACTATTCTCCTTATTCTGTTCACTTCACTCTGCATCATTTCATATACATTTTTCCAGATTTCTCTGAAACTATCCCCTTCATTCTTTTTTTTTTGGCTAGGCGATGGGGTTAAGAGACTTGCCCAGCATCATACAGCTAGTAAGTGTCAAGTGTCTGAGGCCAGATTTGAACTTAGGTCCTCCTTACTCCAGGGCCAGTGCTCTATCCATTGTGCCACCCAGCTGCCCCCATCATTTCTTTTTTTTTTTTACATTTAATTTTTATTTTATTTTTTCTCAATTGTAAAAAGATTTTTAACATGTTTTTAAAAATTTGAGTTCAAAATTCTCTCTTTCTCTCCCTTCTTCCCTCTTTGAGAGGGCAAGCAATTTGATATAGATTATACATGTACAGTCATGCAAAACATTTCTATGTTAGCCATATTGCAAAAGAAAAAACAGATTTAAAAAAAAGAATAATAGAGAAAGTTTAAAAAGTGGGCAGCTAAGTGGCGCCATAGTGAATAGAGTGCTGGGCTTGGAGTCAGGAAGGTTTGAGTTCAAATCCAACCTCAGACACTTCCTAGCTATGTGACCCTGGGCAAGTCATTTTATCCTGTTTGCCTCAGTTTCTTCATCTGTCAAATGAGCTGGAGGAGGAAATGGCAAACCACCCCAGTATCTTTGCCAAGAAAACCCCAAATGGGGTCACGAAGAGTCGGACACGACTGAAAAATGATGGAACAAAAACAATAAAAAGTGTGCTTTGATCCACATTCACACTCCATGAGTTCTTTCTCTGGAGGTAGATTGCATTTTCCATCATAAGTCCTTCATTGTATTGCTGAGAATAGCTAAGTCATCCACACTTAATCATCGTACAATATTGCTGTTGCTGTGTACGTGTTTTCCTGGTTTTCCAATATTTATCATTGTCCTTTTCTGCCATCTTAGCCAAACTGATGGATGGGAGGTGGCATCTCAGGGTTATTTTAATTTGCATTTCTCTAATTAGTAGTGATTTAGAACAGTTTTTCACATGACTATCGATAGCTTAGATTTCTTCCCCTGCAAACTGCCTATTCATATCCTTTGCCAATTTATCAATTGGAGAGTGGCCTTTTTTCTTATAAGTTTGACTCAGTTCCCTAACATATCTTAGAAATGAGATTTTTATCAGAGAAACTTGTTAAAAAGATCCCCACCCCCATTTCCCACTTCTCTTTCAGTTTTAGCTGCATTAGTTTTACTTGAGCAAAACTTTTAAATTTTATATAACCAAAATTGGGGCTAGGTTGTGAAGAACAAATTGAGATTTATATTTTATCCTAGAAGCAATAGGGAGTCCCTGGATTTTATTGAGTAGAGGGGTGACGCGGCCAGATCTGAGCTTTGCCAGCTTTGTGGAGGATGGATGGGAGTAGGTAGAAATTTGAGGCAGGGAGGTCAGAGGTCAGCTGGCAGGCCGCTGCAATAGTGACAGGCAAGGACTAGAAGCAAAGTGCTGGCAGTGTGAGTTGTGATGACGGAATGGGTACTTATCTTGTAGAGAGGGGAGAATCACGGATGAGATTTCAGAGCTGGAAGGAACCAGGGGTTCTCAAATGCTGAGAGTTTGAACCCCCAGCCCTATATTTCTGATTCATCCTCCTGTATCCCCTCATTCTCCAGACCCGGTTTCTAGGTTAAAGGCCAGGCATCTAATGGGAGAAAGGAGGGTTCTCCAGGTCTCATCCCAGGCTCTGGTGTCATGTCTTGTGTCCCCCTTAGTTCTGGTCAGCCTATGTCCCCTGCCAGACTCAAGACAAGGATGCTTTGCGTCTAACCCTGGAGCAGATCGATGTCATCAAACGGATGTGCAATGCTTATGAGGAGCTGGAGTTTGTGAGCTCGGCGCAAGGTTATGCCTCTTGGGGCTTGGGGGACAGGGGAAAAGGAAGGAGACCCACCCCTCCCAGAGAGCCCTTCTCAGCCTCTGCTCAAAGCTCTGAGCCGTCCCCCAGACATCCAGCTCCTTGGCCCCTTTCTTACCCTAAATGAGCAATGCCGCCAGCCAGGACCTGACTGAGAGTCCTGTGTGCGAGGGGATCCCCCAGATACATGCATATTAGCCCAGAAGTGTCTTAAGAGGACCTTGGAGCTGGAATATAATGGTGGAATTAGTTCAAGAGGGCATAATCTTTCTGCAGGATTTGACGGCAAACCTTAGTGACCCTTCTGTCCCTCAAGAGAAGGGTCAGATCCCCTGGGATCAGTGGGGGTGGAGGGTGGGCTTCTCAAAGCCGCTGGCTGCAGCGGCCTGATATATCCTGAGAAGGGGGATGAGGGTATAAGAATCTTTCCTCTTCTCTTCCCTCCCCTCTCCTCTCATCCCCTTTCCTCATGTCCCCTCCCCTCCAAGATAGCAACAACTTGCTTTGGGAACCATTGCTCCTTCTTCTCCCATCCCCAGAGCTTAAGGAGAGCCGGAAGCTGGCTTGCCTGATTGGGGTAGAAGGGGGCCACTCCATGGATGGAAGCCTGGCCGTCTTGCGGGCATTCTATGACCTCGGAGTGCGCTATATGACTCTGACACATTTCTGTAACACACCCTGGTAAGGATAAGGATTTGTTGGGGGTGAGGTTCCTACTAAATTCCATTTTTCTTTTTTCTTTCTTTTTCTTTTTTTTTTTTTTGGCTAGGCAATGGGCTTTAATGACTTGCCCAGGGTCATATAGCTAGTAAATGTCAAGTGTCTGAGGCTAGATTTGAACTCAGGTCCTCCTTACTTCAGGGCTGGTGTTCTATCTACTGCGCCACCTAGCTGCCCTCTAAATTCCATTTTTCAATGAATAAACTTTAGTTTTCTCTCCTTCCTGCCCTCTATCCCCAATTTAAAAGAAAAAACAAAAACCCTCGAACAAACATACATAACCAAGCAAAACAAATTGCCACATCGGCCATGTCCAAAAATGTGTCTGGTTCTGTATTTTTCGTACATCCCCTCTCTGTCAGGAGATGGGTAACCCAGAACTTGGTTCTTCCACCATTTTCTGTCTTTACAATGCAGCCCTTATTCTCTAAACTGTTTTCCTGGTTCTAGAGCCCAGGTATTCTAAAGAACATGAGGGCACAAAATGGCCATCCTTCCAGGGCTTGGGCTTCCAAGATGGAGTTCGTGCTGGGTCCAGTCCAACCCTGGGGTGGGTGGGAAGAGAGAGTTCTAGAGCTCAATGCTTCCCTGGACCCTGGGTTCTAGGAAGATTTTCAGTCTTAGTATACATCTTTCCTCTTTTAGAGGGAGTAAGGTATTGTGTGGCTGAATTGGGTGGATGTTCAAAGTTGGGAGATGCTAGCTTTGTCTCTATTATAGCTAATTTACTTTGGTTTTTTGCTGTATCCTACAGGGCAGAGAGCTCCACCAAGGGTCTGCATCACTCTTACCCGTATATTAAGGGACTAAATACTTTTGGTGAGGTATGAGGTCTCAGGAGTGGAGTGGGAGGCTGGGCCCACTATCTTAGGGACCCGAGAGGTCACCTAGTACAACTGGTACCAGAACCCAGCTGCCAGTGGTTGTGTAGATTCTTCCTGAAGACCTTCAGGGAAGGGGACTTACAACTTCCAGAGGCATCTCAGTCAACTTTTAGGCAGACAAGGTTGTTGGGAGGTTTTCTCTTTTACCGTGCTGAAATCTTCCTCTCTGCCCTGTCTACATAGCTTCTGGCTCTGCCCTCTGGTGCCAAGCAGAATAATGCTAGCTCCTCTTCCCCGGATGGTCCTTGAAGACAGCTATCATATCCCCTTCTCTCCCCCCAAGGTTTTTGTTCATGCTAAATGCCCCCAATTCCTTCAACTGACCTTTGCATGGCCTGGTCTCCAGGTCCCCTCACCACCCTGGTTATCATCTCCTGGTGGGCTCCATGATCCACTCCAGAAGGCATTCCCTAGCTCGTTGGCCTAAAACTAACTCCAGCTTGCTCTCTTCCTTCCTTCCTTGACCCTGATGCGCCAGCAAGTGATACTGGAAATGAACCGTCTGGGTATGATGGTGGACCTGTCCCATACGTCGGATGCCACGGCCAGCAGGGCGATGATTGTGTCTCAGGCTCCGGTGATCTTCTCTCACTCATCTGCCTTCTCAGTGTGCAACAACACTAGGAATGTACCAGACACTCTCCTGAAGCAGTTGGTGAGCCATCATAACCCTGCCGGATGCCAGGCCTGAGACGCTTCGCACCCTCTCCTCCCATCCCCAGAGCTCCTCAGCCTTTCAGCTCCCAAAACCTTGTTATCCTTACTAGGATGTGTTACAGAAGGGTGTCAGGGTTATATATACCGCACTCTGAGGTCATAGAGTACCCACAAGATGGTGGAGCTTCCACTCCAAGCAGGCAAGCCAGCTTTTGGCTCTCCTTGAGCCATAGGAGAGGAGGGAACAGTGCGACAGACATGCTTGCCTGAATCCATAGGTTCTCTCCCCTCCTCACAATCCATCACAGAAGCCAGGGACCCCCAGGGTGAGCAGAGGGCAACAGAGATCCCCAGGATTCAGGATCGTAGGATTGGAAGTTAAGAGGCTTCTTGGAGACCATCAGGAATCCAAACCCTTCACTTTACAGATGAAGGAATTGAGGCACAGAGGGGTTATATGAAGGCAGCAATCTGGATTGAAGGTGCCACGGAGCATCCCACCTAGCTGCCTGCAGACTTCCCCTCCTCCAGTCTCTAGTCTGCTTAAAGTGTTCAGTTCCCATTCCTTGGAGAGAGAAGGGTGACAGAGGATGGGTGGGGTGTAGGATTTGTTAGGAGGATAGGGTACAAGAATAATGAGAAAGCAGGAATGGATCTTGACCTGCCCCAAGGCAACCTCATTGGCTGCTCTGAAGGGTTGTGTCTGGTTCTGCAGAAAAAGAATGGCGGCATTGTGATGGTGACCTTCTCTGTAGGCGTGATTCAGTGTGAACTGTTGGCCAACATCTCCAAGGTAGCAGGTAAGACCCAAATCCCTGGCCCCCTGGCCAAGGAACTGTGGCTCCTTAGAGGTGAGCAAGTGAGTGGGAGGAGAGGAATATAAAGACAAGGAGTGTATCCTGGAGGAAGGGAGGGTCATGAACCTCTGTCTTGCCCCATGCTAAGAATCCTGGCTCTCTGTTCCCTTAGATCACTTTGACCACATAAAGAAGGTTATAGGAGCCGAGTACATGGGGATTGGAGGAGACTACGATGGTGTCGTCCAGTGAGTATCTTATTTCACTTTCCTTGGAGTTGACTATGTGGTGGGAACCTGTCAACAGTGAGTCAACAAACATTTGTTAAGTGCTTGCTATGTGCCAGGTACTGTGCTCAGCCCGAGGGGTGTAAAAAGAATCCTAGATCTTGGGCTGAAAGGTCACGCAGTTCAATCCCCTCGTTTTATAGATGATGAAACTGAGGTCTATAGAGGTTAAGTGACTTGTTCAAGGTCTCACAGGTAGCACTGGCAGAGCTAGGAGCTGAACCTAGGCTGTTTGACTTCAAATCCACCAATCTGGGTTGGGTGGGAAAGGCCTTTGTGGAAGGAGGTATCAAATGCATTGGCACCATCAATCAATCAATAAACATTTATTAAGTGCCTGCTACGTGCCAGACACTACACTAAGCTCTGGAGATACAAAAAGAGGCAAAAAGCAGTCCCTGCCCTCAAGAAGGTTATAATCTAATAGGAAAGATAATCCTAACAAACCATATATAGGATAAGTCAGAAATAATTAACAGAAGGAAGGCCCTAGGATTAAGAGGGGTTGGAGATACCGGCCCTGGATTCAGAAGGACCTGAGTTCAAATCTGGCCTCAGACACATAACACTTACTAGCTGTGTGACCCTGGGCAAGTTACTTAACCCCATTGCCAAAACAAAAACAAAAAAAAAAAGAAAAAGAAAAAAAGAAGGGTTGGAGAAGGCTTCCTGAAGGTGAGACTTGAAGGAAGACAGGGAAGATAATAGGCAGAGATGAGGGGAAGAACATTCCAGGCATGGGGGACAGCCAGAGAAAATGTCCAGAGCTGAGAGATGGAGTGTCTTGTTCATAGAACAGCCACGAAGCCAGGGTCATCGGATCGAAGAGTATGTGGTGGCGAGTAAGAGGCAAGAAGACTGAAATGTGGGAGCAGCTTAGTGGTGCAGGGGATAGAGCACCGACCCTGGATTCAGGAGGACCTGAGTTCAAATCCAGCCCCAGACACATAACACTTACTAGCTGTATGACCCTAGGCAAGTCACTTAACCCCACTGCCTAGCCAAAAAAAAAAACTGCAAAGGGGTGTGTGTGTGTGTGTGTGTGTGTGTGTTGGAGTGTGTGGGGGGGGTCCTGTTAGGTTATGAAAGGCTTTGAATGACAAGCCGAGGATTTTGTATTTGTTCATTGTAACAGGGAACCACGGGAGTTATTGCATGGGAGAGTGACATGACCAGACCTGTGCTTTAGGAGTGGCTGACTGGAGTGTGGGGAGACTTGAGGCAGGCAGACCCATCAGCAGCTATTGTAATAGTCCAGGTGTGTGGTGAGAAGGGCCTGCACCAAGGTGAGGGCAGTGTCAGAGGAGAGAAGGGGGCAGATTCGAGAGATGTTGTGAAGATGAAATCAACAGGCTTTGGGGACAGCTCAGATATGGTGGGGTGAGAGAGAGGGAGGAGGCCAGGATGACTCCTAGGTTGTGCATGTGAGGGACTGGGAGGACGGGGTTGCCCTCCACAGTGATAGGAAAGGTAGGAATTGGGAAGGGTTTGGGGCAAGACTGGAGGTCAGCTGTTTGGGGCAGAAAAGTAGATTTGAGAATAATCAGCATAGAGATGGGGATTAAATCCTAGGGGGCTGATGAGATCACCAAGTGAGGTAGCATAGAGGGAGAAGAGAAGAGGACCCAGGACAGAACCCTAAGGGACACCCACGGTTAGAGGGCATGATCTGGAGGAGGAGCCAGCAAAGGAGACAGAGGGGTGGTCAAAGAGGTATGGGGAGAACAGGAGAAAGGGATGCCCCAACATCGTTGAACACCAGTGTCTGTCCCATCCCACTCATTCCTTTCAATCCCGTACTTCACAAAAGGCTGGGCTACACCCACAGCCAGCATTCCCTCCTCAACTCAGACACCCAGAAATTAAGAGCTGGAAGAGACTTGGGTTGCCAGGGATCACCCAGACTTGTCATTTGGGTCTCACCCCACTGCTCCACCCGATGTCTCTCTCGAAGGCCACTTGTCACTTTCCGAATTTAATTTAACACGGAGCTATTCCTGGGCTTGTGGTCAGCCAGTACCTGGCCAGACATCATCGCCCAATGATCGAGGTGCCCTCACACCTCACCTTCCTTTACCTCTCTGCACTAGCCCACACTGTTGCCCACTCTCCTCCTAGATATTTTTTCCTTCTCTTTACCTTTTTGGCACTGTCCTATCTTGGTTCTCCTCCCATCTTTGCTCATTTCTTTTCTTTCTCCTGCACCCTCAGTCAGATCACCCAAAGTTAAGGTCCTACTCCCCCAC
This sequence comes from Phascolarctos cinereus, assembly GCF_003287225.1. Classification (NCBI taxonomy): domain Eukaryota; kingdom Metazoa; phylum Chordata; class Mammalia; order Diprotodontia; family Phascolarctidae; genus Phascolarctos; species Phascolarctos cinereus. The sequence continues at coordinate 60,879,732 of NW_027555625.1, forward strand.
TCTCCTTTCTCTGCACTCTCTCCTTAGTAAATCTTACCCATTCCCACTGTTCCAGTAATCATCTTTACTCTCATGATTCTCAAAAATGGTAACTTCTTCCTGAATTTCAGTGCCTCTCCCTCCTCCCTTGTTCCCTTGGATATCAACCAAGCAAGTGATGAACATTTCTTAATCTCCTACTGTGCACTGGGCACTGTGCTAAGCATTGGGGTTAAACAGAGAGAAAAGACAGTCCCTGCCCTCAAGGAGTTTATAATTTAAAGGGAGAGACATCTTGCAAACAAATATATACAGAGCAAGTTATATGCAAGATAAATAGCAAATGAGAATTAAATAACCACATAAGAATATTTCATTATTATATAATTATACAGTATATATGTATGTCCTATACTATATCATGATATAGTATCATAATATGTTCTATAATATATTATTATATAGTATATGATGTTATATACTACATAATTATATAATGCCTTATATGTTAATATATAATTATATAGTATATTATATAATATACTATTATATATAGATATAGAGATAATTATATATAGATTAGATAGATATGTGCTGTATATATTATATACTATGTAATATATGTTAATATATAATTATATGGTATATATTATATAGCATATAATGATTGTATATAGGATGTGCTATATATTATATAATGATACAATACATTATATGTTAATATATAATTATATAGTATATGATATAATATAGTATTATATATAGATACTATATAGTATATGATATATATCACACATATCATATAGCATATGATATATATTATATACAATGATATAGTATATAGTACATGTTATATACTATTTCATTATATATGTTAACATATAATTATAGTATATATATAGCTATATATCATATAATGACATAGTATATATGATATGCTATATATTATGTAATAATATAATACATTATATGTTAATATATAATTATATGTCATATCTTGTATATAAAATAAAATATTATTATGTAATTATATGTTATTATATAATTAATGTTAAATAAATAACTAGCAGCTAGGTGGCACAGTGGATAAAGCACTGGCCTTGGAATCAGGAATACTTATCTTCATGAATCCAAATCTGGTCTTAGACATTAGCTGTGTGACCCTGGGCAAGTCACTTAACCCTGTTTGCCTTGGTTTCCTCATCTGTAAAATGAGCCTAGTTATCTTTGATTGTGTGCTCACATACCATTTTCAGATTAATTAAAAAACCCAACTCTGTCCCTCTGGTCACATGCTCAAGAACCCTCCACAATTCCCTCAGTTTCATAATCTGTCAAATGGGTTGGAGAAGGAAATACAAACCACTCCAGTATCTTTGCCAAGAAAACCCAAATGGGGTCATGAAGAGTCAGATATGACTAAAAAGACTGAATAACAAATGTGGGAATAAGCTTTAGTTAACAATGCATACTTATCATGATGGTTTTCTCTTTTTTTCTTATTTTGTTCAATTGGGTATAAAAGGTAGGGAAAAAAGTGCTTATTTTTTAAAAAAAACCCTAAATTTTTGGAATGAAAGTTATAATTTAGCTGGGGAGACATAGACATGACAAGATAACCAGATGAGGCACTGTGGGATCAGAGCGAGATTATTGGTCCAGGTAATACCTGCTTAAAGGGGATCAGAGCAGGGAGAGGTCCCTGTGAGCTACAGTGATTAGAGAAGGCTTGTAGAGGAAGTGAGACTTGGACAAGGAGAAGGGAATTCCAGGTAGGACAAGGAGTGTGAATAAAAGTATGTTTGGGAACAATAATAATAATGACTTCCAAGGATGCCATGCTTCATGTTCCCCTTCATATATCTGACTAGAGGGGAGTGAGCACATAGGGGAGTAGTCAGAGCCAGAGCCAGAGCCAGACTGTAGTATCCCTTTAATGGCTAATGGCTAAGGAGATTGAACTTTGTGTATTAGGTAATGGGGAATTGTGACAGATGATGAAACTGAGGCAAACAGGGTGAAGTGACTTGCCCAGGGTCACACAGCAAGTAAGTGTTTGAGGCCAGATTTGACCTCACGATAAGTCTTTCTGACTCCAGGCCAGCACTCTGTGCACTATGGCTCCACCTAGCTGCCCAATTCCCATATTGGCCATGCTCAGAAATATGTTTCTCATTCTTCATTCTGAGTCCATCACCTCTCTGGCAGAAGGTGGGGAGCACACTTCATTTTGGGTCCTCTGGAATCATAGTTGATCATGGAATTGATCAGAGTTCTTGAGCCTCGTAAAATTGTTTATTTTTGCCATATTTTTGTCATTGTATAAGCTGACCTCCTGGTTCTGCTCAGTTCACTCTCCATCAGTTCTTAGAGGTCTTCCTCCATTTCTCTGAAACCAGCCCCTTTATCATTTCTTTCAGCTCAATAATATTGCATTACATTGATAAACCATAGCTTGTTCAGCCATTCCCCATTAGATGGGCACATCTCCCCCTTAGTTTCCAGTTTTTTATAGATGTAAAGCATAAACTTTACATAAAGCTGGCTGAGATCATATCTTCAGTTCTTTATATCCCTTCCAAGCTCAGCACAAGGCGCTAGGGAAGGGAAGGAGAAGGGAGTAATCATTTAATTCGGTACTTACTATGTGCCAGGCACTGTGGTAAGTGCTTTTTACAAATATTATCTCATTTGAGCCTCACAATAACCCTTTGAGGTAGGTTATTATCCCAATTTTACAGTTAAGGAAACTGAGGCAAACAAAGGCTAAGTGACTTGCCCAGGGTCATACAGCTATTAAACGTCCAAGGCTGGATTTGAACTCACAAAGGTGAGTCTTCCTGATGCCCTTCCCAGCACTCTATCCACTGTGCTAGCTCACCTAATCAGCCTCAATAAATGTTTATTGGTTATGATGATGATATATATAGGCTATGTAGACTTGAGCAGCTTCTCTGGACCCTGCTTCACACAACAGGTGTGACCCTGGAGAGAATGGGGAGGTTGAGGGTCAGACTTCCTCCATACTGCTCCTGGTCCCCAGGCTACAGGTCCTGGAAAAGGATTCCTCCTCATTTGGGAAATGTGAGAAGCAGCTGGGTCAGTATCCCTGGAGAGAAGAGAATTTTTGGAATGAAGAAAGAGGAAAGTGAAACCTGGGTCTACCTGGGCTTCCATCCGCCTTCCTCAATGGTTTTCACTGGGAAAGGTGTGATTAGCCCTAAGATGGCCCCTGCTCAGAAAGGCTTCTATTATAGGAAAGTCCAATCAGTAGTAAGCATTTGCTAAACTGCAGGAATTCAGAGGAAGGTGTGAGCACTGTGGAACACCTCTCAAAGAAAGCCCTTTTCATCTCGGTTGAAAGTAAGGTGGGGACATTGGTGAAAGTTGGTCACTTGCAGGTTTCCCAAAGGCCTGGAAGATGTCTCCAAATACCCTGCTTTGATTGAGGAGCTGCTGAGGCGAGGCTGGAGTGAGAAGGAACTGCAGGGTCTGCTTCGGGACAACCTCCTGAGAGTCTTTCAGAAAGTGGAGCAGGTGATGTCCAAACACCAAGGCTGCCATCTTGCCTTCTCTTGGGGTTAGGGTGAGCCTCCCCATTATGTCCCTACAAAGGGCTCCCCTAAAACTGGGTCACTTCCTCACACCTGTAGCTGGAGGAGGAGGGAAAGGCGTCAGCCTCACACTCCTGTCCAGGGACCAGAACCTCAGAAAAAGCAGTTCAATGACGACATCCGTAGCCTGTCTTTCCCTCACAGTACAGCAAACTGTAGCCTTCCTTTTGAGAGGAAGGTTAACAAGGTCACAGGTTACTTCTCTGGGTTGGGTGTACCCACTCCTGTTGGGGGAAGAAGAGCCTCTGTGTCCAATGTCACTCCCTCCCCATACCCTATTTGGGAAGAGGGGGCTGCCAGCTAACAATGCCTCTCCTCAGGTGCGGCAAGAGAGCAAGTCAAAGACTCCCAATGAAGACATGATCTCTGAAATAGGACTGGATAATCAGTGCCATTCATCTTTCCGGCAACTAGCATCACTGAAGCCACATCAGAATGGGCAACCCTTCCTGCACCCAGCCCTGTACCTCACCGCCTTTGCCCTCGTCCTCACGTCCTCAATGATGCAGCTCTTCCCCTGAGATGGAAGGTTGGGTAGATCAGTGCCTATCTCAGAACAGATCTGGAGCCCTCAATTTTGGCCCTTGGGAGACAGACCCCAGCCTGGTTCAGGGGGACAGCCATATCCTCTCTTTCCCCTCTGGTACCCCTCTGCTTCCTGGCTAGGCTCCTGGCCCCATGTAAGCAGCAGAGAGGCCTGTCAGGCATTGGCTCCCAACCTACAGCCTTCTTTTCCAATGGTCAGTTAAGTTTCCAGTGGTTCTTCCTGAGAACCAGACTCATCCCCTGGGAATCAGCAGTGGAGGTAGGGAGGATGGTAATGATGGTCCAGGCCCAAGCAGCTCTTAGATTAGGCTGCAAATCACTCTCCCAACTGCTCCACGCTCAGGCCCAAACCCCTCTCTTGCTATCACATTATTTCTAGTAGGACTTGTGATTAGTAACCCCCTTTGCTTGGGCAGCCAGGGATGCAGCTCTGTTTCCCCCTCAATATAAGATCCAGCCCAGCGGAACCTCTGATGAGGGGAAACCAGACCTTGTCTGCCCTCTCTGCTTCCAGCCCCCCCAACTAGGAGAGGATGTCTCTAGGCCAGTCATTCAGGCAGGAGAGCCAGCAAGTGATGGGGCCATAGAGGACTGGAGCCTCAAGTTCTGACCTTCTCTGCACTGACTCAGATGCCTCTGGAGCCTGGGACCATTCATCTTCAATTTATGGTTCAATGAAACCGTATCCCATTAACATTCGCTTTCTGCTTGGAGGTAAAGACCTGGCTGTCTTTTAGCCTCAAATTTAGCATCATAGCATCTTATTAGCAGTCCGTGTCTTTTGGCGTGCTGTTCCTCTCTCCCTCCCTTTTCCCTTCTGAGGTTTATGTCATTTCTAGACCCTCATTCTGAATTTCAATGAGAAAATTTCTAAATTTTCCCTTGGAAAGGCTGCTAGGATTAGATACGGCATTGACTTCTACCCAACAACACTTACCCACTAGCCTAGGTCAAATGAGTACAAATAAACATTAGAAATAATTTGAAAATCTGTGTCTTCTCTGTTTCCTAGCTTGTGCCTGGTGGGGTGCTGATGTTTAATCTACAGGCAGACCTTGGTCTCTGGTGGGGGATGGGGGTAGGGGGGACAACTTGTTTGTTAGATCATTTCTCAAAAAGACAGACTTAGGGCTTGACCCAAGGTCCTTTGGGAGCACAAGACACTGGTTTTCCTTATGTCCCACCAAGATTGGCCTGGCATCTGGAGGAAGAGGAAGAATATTCTACTGTGCTTCCTTACCTTTTCTGTAGGAATTCCTGTTCCTCTAGACTGGCTGCGGTGGGAAAGGGAAGCCCAGGACCGCCATGATGGGGAGGAAAAAGGGAAATTCTCTCAATCTAGGTCAGGCTGAGTGTGGGGTATTTACTGCCTCCGTACCAAGTTTCTCTATTCCTGTACCCAAGACAGGTGGCACTGAGCTCACTTATGTCCAGTTACTGGATGATCAATCATCCAGACTTTGGATTCCAAAGGCTTCCTTTGGGTATAATTGAGAGAAGGAACTCTGTTGCCCATTGGGGTATTGTTTGTTGGGGGTCCCCTCCAGGGTTAGGAGTACGGTCATCTCCATCCTTGAGCCGGTCCTCTCCACTCCCTGTCCAGCTATTGCTCCATGTTCTTGCCATTTAAGTAGAAATATCCTTATCACTGTTTCACAGACAAGAAAAATGGAATCAGAGGTGCAGAGCCCAAGAGCACGTGGTTTCTATGTGGCAGAGCTGAGGCTCAAGCTCAGGTTTTCCAAATCCAAGTCCATTGCTCCACTATGTCATGGTACTGCCACCTTTTAGCTTGATCTTCAATCCTAGTCAAACCCAAAACTTCTAATACTAGAATCCGACTACATAAGTTTTTGATTCTTGTAGGCTGACTGGTGTTTCCTTTTCCTACACATCTACCTCTTCTCAGCATCTCTCCTTGCCTCCCCCACGGCAAACACAGTCCCTCACGTAGGTTTTAAGATAATCATGTGGGTAAGGGAAAGAGGGGATCTAGTAGACCCATGTATATAGGCATAAACAAAGAAACAGCCCCGGGATGGATCTCCGGAAAGGGGAAGGGAAGAGACAGTGAGGGAAATTAAGGCAATATAAAAAACCAAAAGATTATTAAAAACTTATTTTTAAAAAAGCTCCAGGTTATAGAGAAACAGGCATACTCATACATTGTTGGTAGAACTAAAAAAACTGGTAGAATTTTGGGAAGGTATTTCAACTTTCCTCCCCCGGTACCCATTTATTGTAGAAAAGGCTCCAAAGTAAAATGTGATCAACATGTGAGTAACCAATGCAGGTGGGGTAGAAGGGAAGGATTGTGTCACTGAGGGACACAGATTCCAAGCCAGGGTCCTATGTGGGCACAGGAGCTGTTCTTCAGGAGACTTAAGGGAACTGTGATTCAGTGCAGGGAAAATAGGTACAGGCAGAGTCACGAGAAGTAGGAGGGTCCTGATGCAGGGGGGAGCATTCAGGGTGGGCTATCCAAGTAGGAGGGAAAGGGTACACATCAGAGTCAGCTCAGGTGGGTGTTTGACTCCTGAGGCGAACAATCAGGTTCATCCCTAAGGGAATGGCAACTCTAGTCCAAAGCTGTCAATTCTACTTGGCCTCTCATCTGAACAGATTCTGTCTGTGCCTTCATTCCCAAGGATACAGGTTTCTGTGCACTATAGACATTTCTATGCTGACAGTGTGGGTGGATGGTCCTTTTGATCAGCACCAAGATCCATTCCTCATTCAGCTGCGCCTCATCTTCTGCAATCACTGAAACAATGTTGTCAGGATAAAAACCTAAGATGGAAAAAATGAGCAGATTGTGGTTTTCCAGGGTACAGGGAACTTCTCCTCTACACTTCCTATTGGTTATCCACATGTTGGTTATGTTTTTGAGCCTTTTATCCAGGAAAAGGGGACAGAGAGGAGAATTGAATACTTTCTCAGATTATGTGTGCAAAACACATCTGCTGTGGTCCAAGCCTATAACAGGATCCTACCAGTATTTAGTAACTGGCCATCCTCTCTTCTTTAGCGCCATCTACTTTCCCAGGTCATTGTCAAATCATACATTCTCTTTCCAGGTTTTTCTGAAGTCAGCCTGTTCATCATTTCTTACAGCACAATAGTATTCCATTACATTCATATACCACAACATGCTCAGCCGTTCCCCAATTGATGGGCATCCTCTCAATTTCCAATTCTTTGCCACCACAAAAAGAACTGCTATGAATATTTTTGTACATGTGGGTCCTTTTCCCATTCGTATGATCTCTTTGGGATATAGCCCTAGAAGTGCTATTGCTGGGTCAAAGGGTATGCACATTTTTATAGCCCTTTGGGCATAGTAACAAATTGCTCTCCAGAATGGTTGGATCATTTCACAAGTACACCAACAAAAAGCGTACATTCTCCATATGGTTTTATAACCATAAGAGTTGGTCAATCCCTGCTACTGAAGGAGGCTGAGGCTGATGGATCAATTGTGCTCGGGAGTTCTGAGCTGCAGCAGGGCTGAAGTCAATTGGGTGTCCAAACAAAGTCTGGCACCAATATAATGAGCCCTCAGAAATGGGGGAATACCAGGCGGCCTAAGGAGAGGCAAACAGACCCAGGCCAAAAATGGAGCAAGTCAAAACAAAAGATAGAGAAAATGGATAATCTTGCCAATTTTATAAAAAATAAGAGCCATTCCCCACCTGGTAAATGGTCAAAGGAGATAAATATGCATTTTTCAGAAGAAATTAAAGCTATAATAGTCACATAAAAAGTACTCTAAATCATTATTGATTAAAGAAATGGAAATTAAAACAACTCTGAGTTACCACCTCATACTTATTAGAATGGTTAACATGACAGAAAAGGAAAATGGCAAATGCTGGAGGGGATATGGAAAAATAGGGACATAAATGTGCTGTTTGTGGAGTTGTGAACTAGTTTGACAATTATTGGAACTATGCTCAAAGAGCTATAAAACTGTGCATACCCTTTGACCCAGCAATACTACTACTACTAGGTCTGTATCCCAGAGAGATCAAAGAAAAGGGGGAAAGGACCTAATATACAAAAATATTTATAGTAGTTCTTTTTTTAAAAAAATATTTTATTTTTAATTTATGGAATAAAACAAGCATTTCCATAACATAACACAATAAAAAAGATGACTGTACATGAAACTGCAAATCTACTACGCACAACTTGCTCTTCCTTTCAAATATACAACAAAATTATCACGTAAATTTCTTTTTTTATCTTTTTCTTCCCTCTCCCCCCACCCCCAAAGATGGCTACCATTAGACACAAATAGGTACATACATATATGAAAATTTATTCTATACATACTTCTATATTTACCAGTTCTTTCTCTGGATGCAAATAGCATCTTTCTTCATATGTCCTCTGTAATTAATTTGAGTATTTGTAATAGAAAAAATAAAGTATTTGCTCAAGGTCATTCTTTTTTTTTTTTTAATTTTTAGGCAAATGGGGTTAAGTGACTTGCCCCCGGTCAAGCAGCTAGTAAGTGTCAAGTGTTTGATCTGAGATCAGATTTGAACTCAGGTCCTCCTGACTTCAGGGCCAGTGCTCTATCTACTGCACCACCTAGCTGCCCCTTTAAGGTCATTCTTTTTTTTTGGGGGGGGGTTTAGGCAATTGGGGTTAAGTGACTTGCCCAGAGTCACACAGCTAGTAAGTGTCAAGTGTTTGGTTTGAGGCTGGATTTGAACTCAGGTCCTCCTGACTTCAGGGCCAGTACTCTATCCACTGCGCCACCTAGTTGCCCCCCTTTAAAGTCATTCTTAAAACAATATTGCTATTACTGTATACAATGTTCTCTTGGTTCTGTTCATTCCATTCTTCATTATTTCATGTAAGTTTTCCATGTTTTTCTAAGCTCATTGAGCTCATCATTTTTTAAAAATTTATTTTTAGTTTTTAACATTGACTTCCATAAGATTTTAAGTTCCAAATTTCTTCCCATCCCTCCCTTCCCCCACCCCAAAACAAAATGCAATCTGATATAGGCTCTACATATGTATGAATATACATTCATGTTAAACCTATTTTCACATTAGTCGTGTTGTAAAGAAGAATTAGAACCAATGGGAGAAACCACAAGAAAGAAGAAACAAAAAACAGGGAGAGAGAGAGCAAATAGTGTGTTTTGATCTACATTCAGACTCTACAGTTCTTTCTCTGGATGTGGATAACATTTTCCATTATGAGTCTTTTGGAGTTGTCTTAGATCATTGCATTGCTAAGATGAGATAAGTCTATCAAAGTTAATCATCACACAATGTGGCTGTTACTGTATACAACATTCTCCTGGTTCTGATCGCTTCACTCAGCATCAGTTCATATAAGTCTTTCCAGATTTTTCTGAAGTCTGCCTGCTCATCATTTCTTATAGCATAGAAATATTGATCACAATCATATAACACAACTTGTTAGGCCATTCACCAATTGATGGGGCATCCCTGCAATTTCCAGTTCTTTCCCACCACAAAGAGAGTTGCCTTAAACATTTTAGAACATAGAGGTTCTTTTCTTTTTTCTCTATTCACCTTTGGAAATAGACCAAATAGTGATATTGCTGGGTCAAAGAGAATAGGCAGTTTTGGGCAAATTCCAAATTGTTCTCCAAAATGGTTAGATCAGTTCACAATTCCACCAACAATGAATTAGTGTCCCAATTTTTCCACATCCTCTCTAATATTTGTTACTTTCCTCTTCTATCATTTTAGCCAGCCTGGTAGATGTAAAATGATATCTCAAGGTTGTTTTAATCTGCATTTCTCATCATAACATTTCTTTTTGTGGTGTCAAAGAACTAGAAGTTGAGGGGACACCCATTCACGGGGAATGGCTGAACAAGTTGTGGTATATGATTGTCATGGAATGCTATTGTGCTATAAGAAATGATGAGCAGGTGGACTTCAGAAAAACCTGGGAAGATTAACATGAACTGATGCAAAGTGAAATGAGCAAAATCAGGAGAATGTAATAGCAATATTGCATGATAATCAACTGTGAAAAGACTTAGCCACTCTGATCACACACAAAAGGAAACTGAAAAATAAAGGAGAGTGAGAGGAAAGGAGAGCAGGTACTTGGCACAAGGGGCATGATAGAGAAGTGTGAGAAAATGGGAAATGGCTGGCCTGGACACTCTAGAAATAGAGATTCTGGAAGGAGTTCTTCAACCTCCATTAAGAGGGAGAGGCTCCAAAGGCAGGGGGTAGTGGTGTGGTGTGAGTTCCTGGGCTGATGAAGGTTGAAGGGCAACATGAAAAGGTTCCTAGGGCATGATAGAAAAATCTATGATGTGGGGTAAATTATCTCACATAAAACAGACAAGAAAAGGCTTTTACAGTGGAGGGGAAATGGGGGAAGGTGCGAGGGAATGAGTGAATCTTATTCACATCAGATTTGGCTTAAGGAGGGAATAACATACACACTCAATTGGGTATGGAAATCTATCTTACCCTACAGGGAAAAGGCGGGGGGAAGGGGACAAGAGAGCAGGGGGATGACAGAGGGGAGGACAGATTGGGAAAAGAGTAATCAGAAGCAAACACTTCTGAGGAGGGACAGGGTCAAAAGAGAGAATAGAATAAATGGGGGCAGGATAGGATGAAGGGTAATATATTTAGTTTTTCACAACGTGACTACTGTGGAAGTGTTTTGCATGACTACACATGTATAACCTGTATTGAGTTGCCTGCCTTTTCAATGAGGGTGGGTGGGTGGGGAGGGAGGAAGAGAGAAAATTTGGAACCCAAAGTTTTAAAAACACATGTTAAAAAAAATTGTTCTCACATGCAATTGGGAAATAAGAAATACAGAAAATAGGGTATAGAAATCTATCCTGCCCTACAGGAAAATAGAAGGGGAAGAGGATAAGAGAAGTGGGGTGAGATAGAAGGGAGGGCAGATTAGGGGAAGGGGTATACAGAATGCATGCCATCTTGGGTTGGGGGGAGGGATGAGATGGGAAGAAAATTTGGAACTCAAAATCTTGTGGAAGTGAATGTTGAAAACTAAAAATAAAAAAAGAAACAAAAAAAGAAAAATACATTATGCCTCTCTCATAGAATATTACAATGCAATTAAGAACAAAGTAGGCCATTTTGACTTTATCTTGGTATATGGTATAAGATGTTCGTCTATACCTAGTTTCTGCCATACTCTTTTCCAGTTTTCCCAGCAATTTTTGACAAATAGTGAGTTCTTATCCCAGAAGCTGGGGGTCTTTGGATATATCACAGTAGATTACTACAGTCATTGATTACTGTGTCTTATATAACTAACCTATTCCACTGATCCACCACTTTATTTCCTAGCCAGTTCCAAGTAGTTTTGATGATTTCTGCTTTATAATACAATTTAAGATCTGGTATGTCTAGGCCACTTTCCTTTGCATTTCTTTTCATTAATTCCCTTGATGTTCTGGACCTTTTATTTTTCCAGATGAATTTTCTTATTTTTTTTTTCTAGCTGTATAAAATAATTATTTGTAGTTTGATTGGTATGGCACTGAACAAGTAAATTAATTTAGGTAGAATTGTCATTTTTATTATATTAGCTCGACCTACCTATAGGCAACTGATATTTTCCCAATTATTTAGATCTGATTTTATTTGTGTGAAAATTGTTTTGTAATTGGTTTCCACATTTTAAACAGTAATGCTTAAGGGGAAGCATTTCCTTTTACCTCCTAGGGATGGGACATGGAAATGGCCATTTTCCTAGCCCATGTCTACAGTAATTTTTCTATAGTAGGGTAGGAAGAGGGTATGGGGACAGTTCTTCTGTGGCTAACCATACAACTATTTCTCATTAAATATTGCTATGCTGCTAAAGGATAAAACAAAATAATACAAAGTGAAGAACACAGAAGCAGAAAAGCAACACCCACATAGATTATGTAATTTGATAGATGAGAGATTGAGCATTTATTAAGCATTTACTATGTGCCAGGTACCATGCTAGGCACCAGTAATACAAAGAAAAAGAAAAAGACGGCCCCTGCCTTCAGGAAGATTGTATTTTAATGGGAGTAGACAAGACATAAAAGCCAGCTGAAAAAAAAATAGAGGGGAGGTGGCAAGGTGGAGAAGTAGTCCTGGGAATTATGGGCTGGTGCTGGTTTGAAGAGAACATGGCTGGAGTGGGGCTTTCTCAAAGGATGATTCAAGTGACCAAGATGAAGAGAAAATTGGATGGCATTCCATACAAGGACTGGTTGAAGGAAATGGAGAAGTTTAACCTGAATAAGAGAAGAATGCTCTGTGTGTGTGTGTGTGTGTGTGTGTGTGTGTGTGTGTGTGTGTATGTATGTGTATGTGTGCACGCGTGCTTGAGTACATACATTGGGCATTGTCTTCAAGTTGTAGAAGGAATAATAATAGTGGTAGTAGTAGTGGTGGTAGTAGTAGTAGTGGTAGTAGTAGGGGTGGTAGTGGTGCTAGTGATGGCAGTAGTTGTAGTATTAATAGTGGTGCTAGTAGTAGTAGTACTTCTGATGGTGGTGGTGGTAACAGTGGTGGTATTAGTAGTATTAATAGCCATGGTGGTGGTGGTGCTAGTAGTAGTGGTGATGGTGGTAGTAGCAGTGGTGTTGGTGGTAGTGGTAGTAGTAGTAGCAGTGGTAGAGGAGGAGGGGGAATAATGATAATAAAATAGAAAACAGTTATATAGCACTTTAAAAATTTCAAAGCATTTTACATATGTAAACATTTGCCCTGCCATAGGGTGCCTTTGGCTTTATGCCTCAGGTTCTGCCTCCTTAAACTACAGAAAGAATGTGTATCACTGTAATCATCCTACAAGGGAATTTAATTAGTGGGTACAATAAGTGAATTGGCCACCAGGGGTCAGTCTAGTTGAGCTACCAGCCTGGTCTTGTCAATTATTGCTCAGTACAAGTACGAGCAGGAGCCAGGAGGAGCTCAGCTTTCAGGAGTCTTGATTGCTCTGTCAACACTAAGTTAACTTGAAGCTGAAAGCAACTGTAATAAACCCTTCCCTGGCCAGGTACAAATTTAATCAAGAGCATATGTTCTTAATGCAAGTGATCTGTGAATACATTTCAGGGGGTCTGTAAATCTGAATTGAATTGGGGGAAAAAACATATTACTTCAATATAATTGGTTTCCTTTGTAATCCTATGTATTTTATTTTATGCATTTAAAAACATTATTCTGAGGATTCCAGACTACCAGCAGTCTGCCAAAGGGAACCAAGACACAAAAAAGGTTAAGAGCCTAGGGGATGAAAAGAGATATTACCCAAAATATTAAAATGTGAAATCTGCTTGCTATATCTAGCTCAGAGCCTCCACCTAGTAGTGACAATCCATTTACTTCCCCATGTATTCACATTTTTTTTACAGTCAAAACAAGGTAAACTGAGGCACAAAGTTCAGAGCACAAATCATTTATTAATAACATGTAAATTTACCACTAAATAGAATCTCAGCTTCCCCAGCAAAGCTAAGATCTCAATAGTGGTCCTACCTTTTTTGTAGTTTTCAGGAAAGTACAGAACAAAGAATGGGACTTCGTAGGTAGCAAACAAGTTGTGACTGGTCAAAAGAGCTTGATATCATATACGGTGAAATCAGTAAGGTTGGTTACAGAGCTGAGGCGTGGAGGACAATACAATTGGTTGGAAATTGGGAATGAAGGACTAGTAGCAACTGCCTCCTTCCCACCTGTGACGAAGAAATGTTGTTGTAAAAAGAAAGAAAGAAATGCTCATTGTAAAGGACCCACATGTACAAAAATATTTACAGCAGCTCTTTTTGTGGTAGCAAAGAATTGAGGAGATGCCCATCAACTGGGGAAAGCCTGAACAAGTTGTGGTATATGAATGTAATGGAATACTATTGTGCTTTAAGAAATGATGAGCCGGCAGACTTCAAAAAAACCTGGAAAAACTTGTATGGACTGATGCTGAGTGAAGTGAGCAGAACCAGGAGAACATTGTACACAGTAACAGCAACACTGTGCAATGATCAACTGTGATTGACTTAGCTCTTCTCAGCAATGCAATGATCTAAGACAATCCCAAATGACTCATGATGGAAAATGCTATCCACATCCAGGGAAAGAACTATGGAGTCTGAATGCAGATCAAAGAATACTATTTTCACTTTTTTTTGTTTTTTCTTTCTTATAGTTTTCTCCTCTTGTTCTGATACTTCTTTTACACCATGACTAATGTGGAAATAGGTTGAATACGATTGTACATGTATAGCCTATGTCAGATTGCTTGCCATCTTGGGGAGCGGGGAGGGGAGGGAGGGAGAAAAAAATTGAAACTCAAAATCTTATAAAAGTGAATGTTGAAAATTATCTTTACATGTAATTGGAAAAATAAAACACTATTATGTGCAAAAAAAAAAAGATAAGTGCCAGTGAACCACTCAAAAAAAAGAAAGAAAGAAAAAAGAAATGTTTGTTTGAGTCCACCTGCAAGTTTAGAGATAGTGGGCCAGACTTCTTTGGATAACAAACCAGACATCCTTGAAGAATAGCTTGGTGGAACAAAGACTCCAGACTGGATTCGCAGGCGTTCTCAGGTATCCACCTACATTCATCAAGGTTAACAGATTTCCTTGGCACAAGAAGAAAACAGTGATTAATGAGAGAACTGGTTTTCTAAACTTAACTCATTACAGGCCAGCTGAATTTCTGAACTAAGTTCAGAGACAAAGAATCATGACTTAGGCAGATGGAGAACAAAATTGATCAATTACAAATAGGATCAATTGAAAAAAGTCAGAGTCAATCTGATTATTTCAGATTCAAAGACTCAGCACACCATGATCAATTAGTTCACTGAACATCAAAAAGAAAACTGAAAAGGAAGCTAGATCAAACTCGCCTTTAGGGCAACATTCACTTTCCAACGTCCTCTATGTCTCCTCTCACCTTCCTACCAGATCTTCAGTTGTGGAACAGAAGACTCCTGATTGCAGCTACTCACTGCGGGTGGAAAGGGACATGTGCTGCTCAGCTCAGGTTCATGGACTGAAAGGGGAAATGAACTTCCCCAGCTCACCAGATGAACAGGATTCACACAAGTCGGAAGCCTTGGCATCTCTGCGGGTCTTCTCTCCGCAAGGCTTCCAGCTGCTCTCTCTGCTCTCACGCCACATCTTCTGGCCCGTGCTCTCAGGAGCGCCTTCATGTCTCCATCTGGTTCTTATTCACACCTGACATTCCACTTTCTTTCCTTTCTTGGAGGTCCAAATCATAAGGAGAGAAGAAGGAAGACCAGGGGCAGCTAGGTGGCTCAGTGGATATAGCACTGGAGTCAGGAGGACCTATGTTCAAATCCGGTCTCAGACGAGACACTTGACACTTATTAGCTGTATGACCTTGGGTAAGTCACTTAACCCCAACTGCCTCTCCAAAAAAGGAAAAGAGAAGGAAGACCTTCAAGAAGAAGTCGCTGCCCTCTGATAATAGCATCCCTTTCTATTCTTAACCCCATATGAAGAAGGGACAGACGATGAATTTTCTGTGCCAGGTTCATTGGTGTTGTTCTTCCAGGGTTGTGGAAATATATGCAGAAATATGGGGCAAAGACAATGGAAAAGGATGTAGAAGACAGGAATCAGGAAAGAAGCATTTGTTAAGTGCCTACTATGTGCCATGCATTTTACAAATAGTACCTCATTTGGTCCTCACAACAACCTCGGGGATGGAGGAGCTATTATTATCCCCATTTTACAGTTAAAGAAACAGAGGCAGACAGAGATTTGAGTGGCTTTTCCAGCATCATATAACTAGGTCTTCTGACTCCAAATCCATTAGCTCTATCCAATGAGCCCCCTAGCATATACAGTACTAGGAGGGTCTTTCCTTCTGGTTAGTTGTTAATATTAGCTTAGCACACTTTTGAACTAGTCTTATGGAGGAAAAATTCAGCACTCTACACTTTTTAGGCTAGAAGGATCTCAAAGACAAATTTATTAATTAAATTCTAAGCATCTCTGCTTAGGTAGCTGGATGGCAGTGTGGATAGAGTGCCTGGCATGGAGACAGAAAGACTCATCTTCATCAGTTTGAATAATTACTAGCTATGTGACCCTGGGCACTTCACCCTGTTTGCCTCAGTTTCCTCATCTGTAAAATGAACTGGAGAAAGAAATGGCAATCCACTCCAGTAGCTTTGCCAAGAAAAACCCAAATGGGGTCCCTGAAGAGTCACACACTACTGAAATGATTCAACAATAAAAGCATCTCTGCTTAGAGAAAGGAACCCAAAGGAACAGGGACCTATTCTGTTTTTGAAAATCTCTCTGACCCAAGTCATTTTCTATTTATAACTTAAATAGAAACCAAAATTCTACAATCAAGATTAAACAGGAACATAGT
Organism: Phascolarctos cinereus; assembly: GCF_003287225.1. Lineage (NCBI taxonomy): Eukaryota > Metazoa > Chordata > Mammalia > Diprotodontia > Phascolarctidae > Phascolarctos > Phascolarctos cinereus. The sequence continues at coordinate 60,896,254 of NW_027555625.1, forward strand.
TTTGATTCCTCCAACAGTACAGTAAGAACTTAATTTCTGGTGCACCTGGGAGAAATCATTCATTCCATTGAGGCTTCTTTTGTTGAATTATTCAAGAGGCTCCTACTCTTAGTCTGATCATTACCCTAATCAGTTTCAAGGAGTATTCCTTCTTAGGCTGATCAGGCCTATATTTCTTTAAAAATTGATTAGGCCTTTGATAGGAATGAAGCAAAAAGATTTTGGTGCAGGGAACTTTCTTCTTGGAATTGATTAAGTACAGATAAAGTTTCCTCTTCAGATGAGGCCAAGGACTTCTGACAAAGACACTGAGAAAATGTGATCTCTTACGATTTCTGAAAGATGGAAAAGAGCTGGGCCTTCATGTATTTCCACATTCTCAACTCACAGAGAGGGCTCCCCCCGTATAGCTACCTCCAGTTTCCAAGTATTTTATGGGTTTATATTATTAAAACTATAGCTCAGGAGCCCCCACCAATGTGTTTGTTTTTCATTAGTCAGCCACAGAACAAAATCAGGTGAAAATAAAGGCATTTTTGTGCACAGTGCCTGGCACCTAGTAAGTGCTATGTAAATGCTAGCTATTACTATTTACTAGAACAGCACAGAAAGAAGATTTACAATGGAACATTCTCTCTTGTAATGCCACATTCATACCATCAATGGGGAGACTGAGCAAGTTTAGAGATGCTTCATGAGAGATTCATAGGTCACAGCTCTTTTCCTCAACACTGTAGGCCCTCTCACAAAATCCTTACACTCATCCTCACTGGGCAAGATGCCTTGGCTTGCAAGGCCCACTGGGTTGGTTCTCCACTGAGCATATTGCTCAATTGGCCTTACTGGGCCTGCTCTCTGGATGGTGCATTGCTCTGTAGGCTTTAATTTCCAGCTAAGCTGAAATCCTTGGCTAGGGTACTGGTAGGCTCTTTCATAAAAACCAGAACCTTACCCTAGGATCAATAGGATTGTCCTCAGTTCGTCATGGCTCTGAGGCTGGCCCATTTCCCAAGTAGGAGGATCTCCACTCCAGATACCAAGCTGTCTGTCTTTGAACTTTTTTCTACATGTTGTTACTCACCTTTCAAAGTTTGGCAAGCAATGTCCTCAAATTCCTCTCTGAGGGGAAACCCATACAGCCTGGGCTTTTGGTACAAGATGCTATCAACAATGGCAGGAAAGGTAGAAAGAGGAATTCCCCTACCGCACCCCCCTTGTTGCACACTGCTAGAAAAGCACTTAAGAGTTGACTCTCTTGGATTGACAGCCTCTGCTAGGGTCAGTTCTCCGGATTTAAATTTGACAAGTCACTAATGATCACATCGGTGAACAGGTGTAGAAAAATCAGTCCACAGTCATAGGGAATTCCCTTACTTCTGTCTAACCTCAGGGGAGTTTCCTGGCTCCCTTCATATGCAAATTTGGCCAAAGTACAAAAAAAAATTGCCTTATACCCTATAAAATTGCAAATGGGCCACTCAAAGTCTGAACCCCTGTAATTTCATCAACTGGGCTGTGGGACTCATCTCCTGATCCCTGCCCCCTGCCCCACACCACTTAAGTTTAATTGGTCTTCATATTATTCAGAGTTAATAACCAATTCCTTATTAAAAAAAAACCAAACAAACCCTGGAAGGAAATGGGGCCAGCTTTGAAGGGAGAGCTCAATATTATTCAGCCACATGACAGGGCAGTCCAAAAAAGTCAGTATGACCTTAGGCTTTATTATGAGAGGTAGAGTGCTCAAAACTAAGCAGACAAGAGTCCCAGTGGGCTCTGCCCTCATCAGAACACATTTGGAGGATGGAGTTCAGTTCTGGAGCCTGCATTTTAAGGCCATTAACAAACTGAAGTCCAGAGAAGGCTACCCTGATGGTGAAGGGACAGATGGCCATATCCTACAAGGAATAATTGGAGAAACTAAGATTTTTATCATGATTTAAAGAAGAGCAGACAAGGTTGGAGATATAACTGGATTAGACTTATTTATTCCTAGGGTGTAGGTAGAAACTAGGTAAAGACATTTTTTTTGGGTCAATCAATCAGCAAGCCCCTATTATGTGCCAGGCACAGTGCTAAACGCTGGGGGGAAACAAACAAACAAAATTAAACAATCCCTGCTTTCAAGAAGCTTATATTCTATCAGTATGTATATATAAACACATACAGGAAAAACAATAATTAGAGCTGGGTAGCATTGGGAAATAGTGATTTTCTAGTCATTGGAGGTCTTTGAGTAGAGACTGGATGACCACTTATAAGGGATAATTTAGAAAGTATTCTTATTCAAGTATAGATTGGACCAGATGACCTCTTGGGTCCCTTCTAGGTCTCATATTCTGTGAGGAGAGAAGTTTGGTTTGGACTTCTCCAGGGAATCATGGCAGTTGGCCATGTTGCAGTGTGAAGCACCTCATTGCCATATCAAGCCCCAACAGGAAAAAGGCCCAAAATAGTATTCAGTATAGGGCAGCACTTAGCTCCAACCATAGCAGGGGATAGACCCAAGCCAGAATCCAGGGTAACCTATGCCCAACCTTTCATCAAGGCAACCTTCACCCGAACTGCAACAGGAGACAAGGCCAGACAATTCTTGAAGAAGGGGAGACCTAGTCTTATTCATCATACTCAAGACCAAGCCAAATCTGCCCACATCATCTAAGGATAAGGCAGCAGAGTCTGATCCAAGCACAAGTCCAACCCAGAAAATGAGGCTAAGTTAATGGGAGAAAATGAAAAATACAATAAAGAAATACTTTGGACTGAGAAACATCCAAGGGGTAAACCCAGAAGAAGAGAGTAATGCTACATGTCTAAATAGATTCTCAGAAGAAAAAAAAAGTACCTTGGTCACAAGGATCCTCTTGCAGAGTACCTGAAAGAATAGAAACAAAAAATACAAAATGGAAAACTAGGGAAGAAGAAATGGGAAGGAGAATCAATAGATTAGAATATATGGAAGTAAAACTTAAGGACTGAACACCCTAAAAATTTATGTATTTATTTATTTTTTTGGTGAGGCAACTGGGGTTAAGTGACTTGCCCAGAGTCACACAGCTAGTGAATGTTATGTGTCTGAGACCAGATTTGAACAGAGGTCCTCCTGACTCCAGGTCTGGTGCTCTATCCACTGTGCCACCTAGCTGCCTCTCCTAAAAATTTTAATAAATCAACAGAAAATAACAATTCAATGAAACAATAAATATTAATGTAAAATCAAAAGATTGGAAAAAACAAAAGAATGTATAAGAAATATATTATTAAAAACAACTGACCTGGAAAACAAGTTGAAGATAGATCATTTAAGAATTACCGTTAGGGGCAGCTAGGTGGCACAGTGGATAGAGCACTGGCCCTGGAGTCAGGAGGACCTGAGTTCAAATCCAGCCTCAGATACTTGACACTTACTAGCTGTGTGACCCTAGGCAAGTCATTTAACCCCAAATGCCTCACCAAAAAGCAAAAAAAAAAAGAATTATTGGACTACTTGAAAATCCTGGCCATAAAAAAAAAAGCTTGTATACCATATTTCAAGAAATCATACATGAAAACTGCTTAGATTCTTCAGAACCAGAGGTCAAAGTGAAAATTGAATATACTAGTCACTTTCCGAAAGAAATCTCAAAATGAAGACTTCCAGGAACATCATAGCCAAAATCCAGAGTTTCTAGGCCAAAGAAAAAATACTGCAAGGAGCCAAAAATAAGGTGTTCAAATACCAAGTGTCACAGTCAGGATCACACAAGACTTGGCAGTTGCCAGTCTAAAGTAGAGGAGAGTTTGGAATATGATATTTTATAATGCAAAACATAAAAACTTAAAATTAAGAATAGCCTACAGATTTTTAATGAAATGGAGGATTTCTAAGCATTTGTGTTGGAAAAAACAACTGAGTAGATATTTTGAAAGGGAAATGGAGAAATCTAAGAAAGAGAGGGCTAACATTTGGAAGAGACTATGTAGGGATAAATTGTTTATACATTAATGGAGGAGAAGGAATAAGTGATTTCTCAGAACTCTGATGTCTTCAAGAGTCATAAAGTTAAGTAAGACAGACAGAAAGCCTAGGAGTGGTTTTGTTCTGTTTTGATGGTCTTAGGAGAACACAGAAATGGGAGGGAAAGTAAGCATTCATTATTAAGTGCCAGGCACTATGCTAAGCATTTTGCAAATATTTCATTTGATCCTCACAACAACAACCCTGTGAGATTCTTATTTTACAGTTAAGGAAACTGAGGCACTCAGAGATTAAATGATTTCCCTACACAGCTAGTAAGTTTCTGAGGCCAGATTTGAATTCAGGTCTTTCTGACTCCAGGCTCAGATCTCTACCCACTGTACCACCAACCTGACTTTAGGGAGGGATGAGGGACTAGGGAGAAAAAGAAGAGGAAGGAGAGGAAACTTACTCCCTCACAATAGTAGGGGTGCATGAAATGAAGAATATTCGAGCATGGTCCCTAGAATATTCTGGAATATTCCTTTGCTCTGTAACCTTCAAACTTTTATTTTGTCATCTTTCTCTTAGCTGCTTATAACATTCTTTAAAAAAAACAAATATTATTTAAACAAACAAAAAAACTTTTGTTTTTAACAAGCAAAGAAGGAATGTCTATTCCCAGACAGAAAAGCTGGGGAAATCAGGCCACTTACAGGTGCCAATATAGAGCGACAAAAGGGACTTCCAGCCAAGTGTGTGTGGTTTTGGAGCGTGGCTTACTAAGAGGAAGACATCTGTAAGAGGAAAAGACACCACTGATCTTGGAGGCAGATGACCTGAGTTTGAAAATTGCCTCTTACACTCACACATAACCATGACGAGCAACCTGGCTCTGTCCCAGGCACTGTTTGCTAAATTTAGAACAAACTGGATTAAAGGTCCACAAGATCTTGATGGCAGGGTAGGTAGCATTGCCAATGGTCTCAGCTTTCCAGTGTTGGGGAGGGGTGTTTATCTTCTTACCTCAAATGGGGGTGCCTTTCCTGATTCAGGTACAAAAATTCCTAGTTATGGCTCTACTGTGTCACTTTAGGCAAAGTGTTTAATTTTCTAAGCCTCAGTTTCCTCATGAATATATTACCCTCATTCCTCAGAATGGGGGTAATATATTCACAGGACTGTTGTGAGGAAAACTCTTTGTAATCTTATTAAAGCACTCCATACATGTCAGATTTTAACATTATTATTCAAGAGTAAGGTGAGGAAGTAGTGCTGGGATAGGGTACGTCTGGGAAGGCTAACCCTGCTTTCTACCCATGTTTTTAACCCCACAATCTATCACATCTCCTGGAGACAGAATTGCTTGGCAGTAGGGCATGATGGCATCTGGGTAGGTCGTTATATAAGTCCACATAAAGGAATTGATTGGAGTTTAGAAATTCAAATTATCCCCAAAATTTCAGCTCACACTTTCTAGGTCTATCCCAGGCACACACAACCTAGGGAGAGGTTTTACTCTGTCAGTGAGAATTAGGCAAGGCTCTCTGTGGTTTACATCTGTTAGTACGTGGGTGTCTTGCAGAATCTGCAAGGCTGTTAGCAAGTGCTTCCCCTGGCAGGATGCGAGAGGTAGATCTGAGAAGGCTGGCCACCTGGGTCGAAGATAGGATAAACTGGAGGGCGGGGGTGGGGTGGAGTTTATTTGGATTTCTCATGTAGAATCAAAATCTGAAGTGGAAGGGACTTCAGGAATCATGAATACCATCTTCAAATGAACCCTCTCTACAATATTCCTGTTCACTCAGTCTCTTCTTGAATCTCTTTAATGATTGAGAACTAATTACATCCCAAGGCAGTCCACGATGCTGTTGAAGAGCTCTAATCATTTTTCTGCATATTGACCCAAAATCTGCTCAAATCCCTCCTTCTGAAAGAGGCCTTTTCCTAGTTTCCCTACACTGCCAATACCTTCCCTCTGAGATTATGTACCTCCAATTTACCCAATTTACATAGTTATTTGCATATTGTCTCCCATATTAGAATGTAAGCTCCTTGAGGGCAGGGATGGCCCCTAATGTATATATGCCCAATATACCTTCTTATTGTTGTTGAGTCATTTTCAGTTGTGTCTGACTCTTTGTGACCCTACTTGGGGTCTTCTAGGCAAAGAGACTGGAGTGGTTTGCCATTTCTTTCTCCAGCTCATTCTACAGATTAGGAAACTGAGGCAAATAGGGTTAAGTGATTTGCCCAGGGTCACACAGCTAGTAAGTATCTGAGGGCAAATCTGAACTCAGGTCTTCCTGACTCCAAGCCCAGCACTCTATCCACTATGGCACCACCTAGATGTGCATCACAGTACATCTATTCAGTAAATATACTATATCTACAAAGTTATTTGCATGTTGTCTCCCACATTAGAATGCAAACTCCTTGAGGGCAGAACTCTCTTTCTTTCTATTTGTATTTCTATCCCTAGGGCTTAGCACAGTGCCTGGTACATGGTAAGAGCCTAATAAATGCATGTGGATTTGTTGATTTCTACCCACTAGTCCTAATTTAGTCCTAATTTTGTCCTATGGGGGCGAGCAGAACAAGGCTAATAATCTACCAGCTGCACACAACAGCCTTTTCAGATATTTGAAAGTAGCAATTAAGACAGGAATATGGGAGAGAGGATTTCTGTTCCTACAAACCAGACTCAATATCCAAGTTCCCTTCCAACTTGGAGATTCTACAATTCCATTAAGCCCTGCCTAAGTTTTCTCTTCTCCAGAGGCTAAATGCCTTCATTTCCTTCCACCAATGTTTGTATGATATGTTTTCTGATGTCTTCTTTACCCTTGCCATTCTCCTCTGGAAGGGCACCGGCCTCCTCATATTCTAATGTGAACACTGAAAACAGAGAATTTTTCTCTCTTCCATTAACTAAGGCTACAGCTGCAGGAGAAGGCCTCCATTGCCTTGACAAAATCATATGGTAGAAACTCCTCCTTCCTTTCTCTAACCTGCTTCCAGAATATTCTTTATTAAAATGGAGACATTGTAAGGTTATAAATTATGCTTATCTTATGACAGAAGGAAAGGAGATAGGAAGGAAAGAACTGGGCTCCCTTTTCCCAATGTATCCTTGAAGTGGGCATCTTCTTACTGTAACTGAAGACAAGTTAGAGGAAATGAAGGAAGCTTTCTTTTTCTTTTCTTTTTTGATGTAATTGCAGTTAAGTGACTTGCCCAAGGTCATACAGCTAGTAAGTGTCTGAGGCTAGATTTGAACTCAGGTCTTCCTGACTCCAGGGCTAGTGTTCTATCCACTGAGCCACCTAGCTGCCCTAAGGATGGAAGCCTTTAAGGAGCTCTAGGATTCAGAATTGGAAGGGATCTAGCAGATCATCTGGTTCAATCCCCTCATTTCAGAGAGGAGCAAGTTTAGGCTGACAGAGTGTCAGTAACTTCCCAGAAGCTACTCTGCAAAGAGGTGTCAGGGGCAGCATTCAATGCCTGACTTCATTGCTACTTCTCCTACACTATTTTCTTGGTAGCTGACACTGCATGACCAACCATGGATTATTCAATCATACACAGTCAGGCTGGACTGGAAATTTTTATTCTTTGTTGACAAGTTATCATTTGCATAAGTCTTTTATTGATATCATTACTGTGGGTGTTTACTTTTACTTTCCTTCAAAGTCCAAGGCCCATCGAAGATCAGGAAAGAAAGACCTGTTGGATTTCCCTCAATTTCTCTCAATGAAAGAATGAATAATTCTTCTTCTTCTTCTTTTCCTCTTCCTCCTCCCCCTCTTCCCCTCCTTCTTCCTCTCCTTCTCTTTCTTCCAAATAATATTTATCAATAACACTAATAATAGCCAGCATTTGTAGAGAGCTTTAAGGTTTGCAAAGTGCTTTAGATATATTTAGGATATATATATGTATATATAAAACATACATATTATATATAACATATATACATAGGACCCTCACAACACCACAGGAGGTGCTAATATCATTCCTCTGTGTGTGTGTGTGTGTGTGTGTGTGTGTGTGTGTGTGTGTATGATCCTCACAACAACCCTGGGAGGTGCTAATTTCATCCCCAATTTTACAGTTGAGGAAACTGAGGCAAACAGAGGTTAAGTGATTTGCCCAGGATCACACAGCTAATAAGTATGTGAGATAAAAATTGAACTCAGGATTCCAGTTCCAATACTCTATCTACTGCCTCACCTAGCTGTCCCATGAATTAAATTGCAAGCGTAGAGAGAACAGCTATACTTAAACTTTTGAAAAGGCAGTATGGTTCAGTGGAAAGAACACTGGAGTTTGTATCAGAAAGATATAGGTTTGGGTACTGGCTTGCCATTTATTAGCTGTGTGAGTTCAAAAAGAAACTTGAGCTTCTTAAGCCTCAATTTCCCAATCTGTAAATTGGATATGGAGAGCTAGGTGTCACAATGGATAGAGTGTGGGGCCTGGAGTCAGGAAGACTCATCTTCATGAGCTGAAATCCAGCTTTAGACACTTACTAGCTGTGTGACCCTGGGCAAGTCACTTAACTCTGTTTGCTTTGGTTTCCTCATTTGCAAAATGTGATGGAGATGGAAATAACAAACCACTCCAGTATTTTTGCCAAGAAAATCTCAAATGGGGTCACGAAGAGTTGGATACAACTGGAAAAACAATAAAAATATGTACCAACCACTGTGCTAAGCATTGAAGATACAGAGAAAAGTAAAAGCAGTGCCTGACCTCAAGGTGCTCACAATCTAATGGGGGAGACAACATACAAACACCTATGGACACACAAGACACATATGTGTATATACACAAAATAATTTTGTTTTTTTCCTCTTTCATTTAGCAGCATAAATAAGTTTGGCCACTGGAAATACAATACAGGGAAGAAAGAGAAGAAGACACATAGAAGAGATATCTTTGAATATTCAGTGATGGGGGCAGCGAGGTGGCGCAGTGGATACAGCACTGGCCCTGGAGTCAGGAGGACCCGAGTTCAAATCCAGACTCAGACACATAACATTCACTAGCTCTATGACTCTGGGCAAGTCACTTCACCCCAATTGTCTCACAAAAACACAAAACAAAACAAAACCAAAAACCTAATATTCAGAGATGGAAGAGTTGCGAAGTTAATGAAATAATTGTATGTGAAAGTTCTTTGTAAAGTATGATGTTAACATGTATTATTATTATGGCAGTTATTATTAACCATTGTATCAAAGACTTATACATGATATGAAGGATAATAGCTAGAACTTATATAGCTTTAAGGTTTGCAAAGTGTCTGATATATATGATTTCATTTGATCCTCACAACAACCCTGGGAGATAGGTGCTACTATTATTCTCATTTTACAGATGAGAAAACTAAGGCAGAAAGAGGTTGAGTGACTTGCTCTTTTAAGTATCCAAGTCAGGATTTGAACTCAGGTCATCCTGATTCTAAGTCTAACCCTAGTGCCACCTAGGTACCCTACATTTAGGGACTTCTCATTTTTCTGGCTCATCGACTACTCAATATGAGAGTGTCACTGTCTGATACTAAGCTAATGTTAGTGCCTAACCCTCCCTGCAAGCACAGGATTTGTTTCTTTTTGTCTGTTTTTTTTTTCCTACAAAGCTCAAATAATGAACTAGCTGATATACACCTTAAAAAAAAACAAAACAACCCAACAAGCAGAATTCACATCCGGGTTTGTGGGCAAACTTCCACTAGAGGCCTGAATAGCCTCAGTCACTGGCAGGGCCTTGTCTATGAAGCTTTCCATAGTTCCAGTAGACAGTAGACGAACCTGTGTGTCTCCTCATTTGCATTCCCTTCCTGGGCTGCTCTGCACACCTGTGCAGTAAAGCATTTCTTTCTTTTTTTGTTTTTTGGGTTCTTTTTTTTAAGCTCTGCATTCAATGCAATGCAGTTCCTCTGGCATCCCAACAGATGGCAGCAGGTCCCTACTCCCCATTGCTACTCTCAAGCCCAGTGCTGCCATAGTGTTAGGCAGCCTCTCTGCCCTACAGTTCTCCAGCAGATGGTGTCAATGACCTTTCCCCACCATTGCCTCCCATTCCTTTGGTCTCAGTAGTTTGGTCTTCTCATAGGAAGCCTCCCATCAGAGGGAGGGCTTGGAATTGCAAAGCTTACTCCATAGGTCCCTAGTCTTGGCTGGAAACATACTACCCCTCTGTATGTCATCCTAACACAGTGAAAAACAAAGGACTCTGCTCTAGATTCCTCCCTGTGCCACAGTTTTTTTCTGACCTCTGACCTCACAGAAGTTTACTCTGTGATTAGAAGCACACCTCCGCCTCATCTTCCAATTGGGTCTTTATCCCCAAGGGGTGACTCTACAATCTTACATCTTGCCACACCAGGTACCTAGGCGCAGAACCTACTGTCTATATAGTACTTCTTATAGGTCAAGCAGCTTGGAAAAACTTCCCAAGTTATGTTTTCTCTTCCCACTTCCCACATTCTTCAGCCCTGTGCAGTCCTCTGGGGCCAACTGGGCAGGGTCTTTCAGAAGACCTGGGGCTGCTCTCCATAGCATGCAAGGTATAGTAGGGGCTTATCTTGGAGGAAGGCAAGTACTGCTCCTCCCCCCAGCATTGCCCTTCCTGGGAAAGAAGAGATCATACAATACCCAATATAAGTATACTGCTTTGCACCATCCTCAAGTTGATAATACCCATCCCCAGAGTAGAGGAGAAGGCTAGGAGCTGTTAAACAGAGGGGTAAGATGGGTAACCAGAGAATTTTTCTAAGTCCTAAGTTGTACCTTCACAGTGTATCTCATCAACTCCACAAAGCCAACATGAGAATGTCACTATCTGATACCAGCCTAACTATCCCTGCAAGCACAGGCTTTTTTTTTGAAAGCTCAAAGAATGAACAAATTGCTATACACATTAAAAAAAAAACAAGCAGAATTCACATCAGGGCTTGTGGGCAAACCTTCACTAGAGGCCCAAATAGCCTCAGTCAAATTTAATTTCCAGAATCTTCACATTAAAATATGAAAATGAAACTGCACTCCACAGACCAACATAAATAACTTAGTATTAGAGTAGGGGTTTGATTTGAGAGGACCCTTTGCTCCAGCCAGACAGGTGTCCCTTGTTCCCTGTCTGATTTGTGCTTTATTGCCTTCCCTCATGGCAGTCTCCCTACATGACATGTCTCTCCTTTCTCGCTGCTCGTCTGAATCCAAGCAATCTATGACACCATCTGTGTGACCTTGGACAAGTCATTTAACCACCTCTAGCCTATGATCCTGTGACTAAGTGGCCTCTAAGACAGTAGCCTTTCTAGCTGTAAATCTGGCCCAACCTTCAAAGCCTGGTTTACATTCAACATCTTCTCTGAACCTTCTCAACCATCTCGATCAGAAAAGATTTCTTCCTCCTCTGAACTCCAGTATTTATCATCTCATGTGCCCCATCATTCTATACTACTTTGTATAGCTACTTATCTTTACACAGCATTTATCTTATCTTTTTAACTAGATTGTAAACTTTTAAAATGTAAGCACCTGAAGTGTCTTTGTGGGCAAGAAGAACAGGACTTGGGGTCAGAAGACAGGACTTTTAAGTCCTGGCTCTAAGATTTAATAGCTGGGCAAACATGGACAAATCACTTAATCTCACTCAAACTCAGTTTCTGCCCCAGTAAAATGTATTAGATTACCTCCAAGGTCCCATTTATGATTTTTTGCATCTCCCACAATCCCCTGGCATAGGACCTTGGATACAGTAGGCTTTTAGCATTTCAACAAACACTTGAATACCTACTGTGTGCCACCCCCTGTGCTAGGCACTGGGAAGATACAGAGTAAATGAAATGCATCCCCTGACATTATGGAGCTCAAAATCTAGGAGGTGGGGATTTGGCACATGTGCTGATAACTTGGGCTGTATGATGGATCTACATAAGAGTTTCTTAATGTGGAGAGTCCTTCCACTGAGCCAGATGGAAACCCATCCACATCTGTGTCAGCTAGTCTTATTTCTGGCCATGACAGATGGCAATAATAACAGTTGACCTTTACACATCAAGAACTTTTTGGGGGGTTGGGTGGGGGTGGGATCTGATATTTACATAGCATTTCAATACTTGCAAATTGCTTTATATAAGTTATCCCATTTGAGCTTCACAACCCCATGAGGTATTACAGGTATTATTATCCCCATTTCACATGTTTGGAAATTGAGGCTCAAAGATGGTAAGTGACTTTCTCAGAGTCATACAGCTAATAAGGGTCAGGGATAGGATCTGAATCCAGGTCTTGCAGGTTCTAGGTTTGGCCCTATGTCCACAGTGCCTCTCTAGGCTAGAAAACAATACGTGACAATTGCACAAGAGAAGGGTGAGGGGTAAGAAGGTCATTATTGATTAGGAAGGTCAGAGAAAGCAAAGGTTTTGGAACCAGGCTTTAAATGAATGGCCAGGATTTCAAAAGGCAGGTGGGGATGGGTGTGATGGTGACAGAAATTACTACTGGAACTAAGGAATGGCATTAGCAAAGGCAGAGATAGAATAATAAAGGATACCCCTCAGAAGATTGAAGAGACAGCCTAGTATGGCTGGATCATAGTAAGACACTTGGGAGCCATGGGAGATGAGGCTAGGGATGCAGGGGTACCACCAGACTCAGAAGGTGTATGAATGCCAGGCTAAGAATTTTATATTTTGTGTTGTAGGCAATAGGAAACCATGAATGGGCTTTGAACTCGAGTGATCCATCCAATGAATGACTGAATAAGAATCCATAGAGAGGGAAGGAAGGAGAAATCAAAGCTATCTCTAGGCATTATATCCTAAGTGACCTGGAAAATGGTGATGCCACTGACAGAGACAGAGGATGTTGGGAGGAAGAACCTGTGTTATGAGAAAATGGATTTGACATTAGAACGTTGAGTTGGAGATGTGGAACCTATAAGCATTTGGAGATTCAGGACTGGAGCACCTGCCCAGCTCCCTGTGCCATAGTGGAACAGCAATAATTCAAAATCAGCAGAGGCTCTACCTGTGTGACCCTGGAGAAGCTGCTTAACCTCTCTGGGACTGTTTCCTCATCTAGAAAATGAGATTAGCCTAGGTGACAGTCTTAGGTCCACTTCAGCTTTAAATCTTCCCAGTTCTAAAACTGTGTGATTTCTATGAGAAGTGTGGATTTGGTTATCAGCAGAAAGGGGACAGCTGATCTTCTGAGAGGTGGGCAAAGCTTCATGGTTGTAATCAATTTTCTTTTCCTCTTTTCTCTTTCCTCCTACCACCTGCCAAAGCTTTATAAGGTGGTGGTGAAGGGCTGTAGACAAGGATAGGAATTCCTAAGGGAAGGAGGCCTGATGAAGTGGAAAGTTGGAACTCTGGACTCAGAAATTGACAGGCCTGAGTTCAAATCCTGCCTACGGTGCTCATGATCTGGGGGACCTTGGTTTCCTCAACTGTCAAATGAGGAGGTGGGACTATAGATGGCCTCGGATATCCCTTCTATCTGTGACCTATAAAGGTAGACCCTGCATAATTCTGTCCATGTGTGGAAAGTATTCAATGGGCTAAGAAAGTGGGCACCAGAGATAGTATGCATTCAATATTTATTACATACCTACAGAGTGATAGTAGAATAATATTCAGTACCTTCCTTTAAGGAGTTTATGATGTACAGATAACTATAATACAAGTCTATGTTAAATGCCAAATGAGTGGTACAGACTTTCAGGCTTTCAACTGGGACAATCAAGGAAGACTTCACGGAGGTGATGGTATCTGAGCTAGGCCTTCAAGGAGGTGCTGGTCTCAGGCAGAGTTGGGAGCAGAGACCTAAAGAGAACAGCCTTGTCCAGAGATCTGGCAGTGTTCAGTGTCCATGGCCTAGGGATGGGGCTGCGTCACTGGAAGCCCCTGCCTCCTGGGGACACATGGGTTTCTTGGAGCATTTGTGGTGGGGAAGAGCCATTGGAAGCCCCAAAGGAAACCAAAGCCCAGCCCTGGAGGTGGGTACCCAGTAAGGGAGCAGGTGGGTGAAACATGGTCATGTTCAGGTCATGGGGGTCCCCCTGGAAAGAGGCTCCTTTTGACAGCTGCTGGAAGTGACCTCTGAGATCCTGTACTGGTTCAACCTCCTCTTCTACAGAAGGACACCACAGTCACACAGGGCTCCACATAGACTATGTATAGGTAGTGACTGGACGAGTAAGGATTTGAGTCCCGGTCTCCTGTGCAAACCCAACACTTTCTCCAAGGCCCCACGAAGCAAGGACCTAAATAAAGAACCTACTCCCCATCCTGGCCCCACGCCCACCCCGGTCCATTTCTCCCAGGGAGCTAATTCCAGCCCGGAACCGGAGCGGGATGGGGGGGTGGGGGGTCGGGCTAGGACCCCGGGGGGGCAGCTCCCCCTAGCCCAGCACAGCCCCGCCCGGGGTGCAGAGGGGGGGGGCCTCGGACCCTGGGCGGGCAGCCCCCCTAGCCCAGCGGGAGGGTCGGCCCGCCCGGGATCCTCCTCCTCCACCCCGCCCCTTCCGCCCCCTCCTCGCCGCTCCTCCGCTCCCCCTCCCCTCCGCCCCCGCTGTCCCCCGGTCCCCCGGCCCCCTGGGCGGTCCCGGGCCGGGCGGGGGACGGGCGGAGGAAGTGAGCGCACGGGGGAGGAATGCGGGAGGGAAGCCGGGACGGGGCGGGGCGCGCGGGGCCGTGGGGAGCCGGCGCCGGGGCCGGAGCCGCCGTGGGGATGCCGCACTTCACCGTGGTGCCCGTGGAGGGGCCGCGCCGGGGCGACTACGACAACTTGGAGGGACTGAGCTGGGTGGACTACCGCGAACTCGGGGACGCCGAGGACTCGGTGGGCTCGGACGGTGAGAGCGCGACCCCGGCCCCCTCCCCTGCCCCTCGACCCTAGTTCCCACGCGCCCTGACACTCTGCCTCTCCCCCGCGGCGCCCACATTTGCACGCCCTGACACTGACCCACGCCGCCGCCGCGTAGGCGCGTGTGCATCCACACAAAGACACTTCGCCCGTCCCCACTCCGAGCCCGGGCCGTTCACCCACCCACTTACCCACGCAGGGCGCATGAACCTGCTCTCCACACATTTACATCCCCTTACACGCTGCCTCGGAGGGTCCCGCTCCTAGCACATTCCCCTGCTCGGACCCACGCACACACTCAGACACCAGATCCACGTCTACGCAGGGACACACACAGATATAACAAGTCATTCGAACACCCCAGCGGAAGCACGCGCGCCTCTGTGCTTCCAGACCCACCCGGCGGATCCACTCATCCCGCGGACACACGCCCACCCGGGGTGGGGGCGGCCGAGAGAGGGAGGGGCTGCGGACGTGGCGCGGGCCGGCCCGGGCCGGCCTGCAAGATCCGACTCCGGAGTTTGCGCCGGGGCGCGGGCCGGTGTCTCGGGGCCGAAGTTTCTGCGGGCCGCTGGAGCGGGGAGGGGTCCGGGAGCTTCCGGCTAGGCTGTTTGGCCGGCGTGCCCCCCCCCTTTCCAATCTTCCAGCCCTAGGGCACCCCCTTCCCAGCCTTCCACTTCCTTTCCTAAACTTTTAAAACTTTCAGTTCTGGTGTCCTCAGGGCTGGGAGAGCTCCCGAGGCTCGGGAGGACTTTCTCGACTGTCTGCCTTCTTTTCTTCCCCGCCCCCAGCTTTGGGTGTGAATCACATTCCCCCGGGGTAACTTACCTGCCGGCCGAACTGTTTGTGTATTGTCTTCTTTGCCTGGCCGGGAGAGTGAGTGGCCAGTGAGGCCAGCAGTGCCGGGTGAGATTCCCAGTGTTGACCACCCCTTCTTTCTGAAAGTCTCCTCTTACCTAAGACCGAAGGAGTTTAGCTTTCCAGCTGGAAGGGAGCTTACTTAGGGATTATCTAGAAGTCCAAGAGTTTTTTTTATATGAGGTCCATGAACTTGGTTTAAAAAAAAAACATTTTGATAACTTTATTTCAATAGAATTGATTTCCTTTGTAATCCTCTGTATTTTATTTAATGTATTTGAAAACATTCTGAGAAGGGGTTCATAGGCTTAACCAGACTGATAAAGTACCTACGACAAAAAATTTAAGAACCCCTGATCCAAGCTACCCCTCCTTCGTCATTTTACAGAGGTAGAAAAGTTGGAAACTCCAATCAATCAGGCATATATTAAACATTTACCACGTGCCAGACACTAAATGATTCACCCAGCGTCACTCAGAGAGTGTGTCAGGATTCAAACCTAGAGCCTTTAACTTTAAATCCTGTGCTGCTATCACTCTGCTAGGCTCTTGGAATTTCTGGCCCTCTTCGCTGTCCTGAATGTGGAGGTTTCCCAGCTGTCAGGCCTGGGTGCTTTGCCTTTCTCTCCCTTCAGTGATCAATCTGCCTACAAACAAGACTAATATTCCCAAAATACTGCTTACATCTAGGTGTTGAGTTGCTCCTTTGCTCCTAAGTCTTCAATAGCTTTCCATTTCAGTCAGTCAGTCAGCGGTTGGTAGTGGTCTGGGCCTGGAGACAGGAAGGCCTGAGCTCAAATCCTGCCTCAGATGCTTACTAGCTGTCTGACCTTGCACGAGTCACTTAATTTCTGCTGGCCTCACTTTCCTCAACTGTGTAATGGGGATACTAACCATCTACCTCATAGGGTTGTTGTAAGGATTGAATGAGATGTAATTTATTAAATCTTACACTGTCAGATACTGTACCAAGTGTTTGGTATACAAAGAAAGGAAAAATAGCTCACATTTCCATAGCCCTTTAATTTTTACAAATAAAGCACTTTCCTCCCAAAGATTATGTGGGCTAAATAGTGTCACTATTGTTATCCCCATTTTACAGGTGAAAAAGGTGATATCCAGAGATTCTGACTCCCTTATAATTACATGACTGTTAAATGTTGGAGTCAAACCTGAATCCAGGTCTTCTGTCCTCAACCAATAATCTGGCATTCTAGCTGGCCCATACTGACTTAAAGTTTACTTCACTATGTCAATCTCTCCCTCACTCCTCCTCTTCTCTCTCCCTCCTCTTCTTTTTCCCTCTCTCTCCCCCTCCTTCTTTCCCTCCCTCTCTTTCCTTCCTACCCCACTTTTTTTTTTTTGACTACTCTTTTTGGTGAGGCAGTTGGGGTTAAGTGACTTGCCCAGGGTCACACAGCTAGTAAGTGTTAAGTGTCTGAAGCCAGATTTGAACTCAGGTCCTCCAGACTCCAAGGCCAGAACTCTATTCACTGTGCCACCTACTACTCTGTTTTCCTACCCCACCTTGCTGCCCTCTGGAAACATATGCCAGACCCATTTCTTCAGTTTCACTCATGCTCATCTTCTTCTTGTCTGGAAGGCCTCCCCCTCCTCTCTGCCCATCTGAATTCTATTCCGCCTCAAGTCTGGCTCAGATCCCACTTCCTCTGTGGGCACTTCTCTAAACTCTTGTACCACTGGAGAAAGGGAATGAGAGCAAATAATTAAGTGCCTTCTATGTGGCAGGCACCTTGTTCTTTACAAATATGATCTCATTTGATCCTTATAACAACCCTGGGAGGTAGGTATTATTATCATCCCCATTTTACAGGCAAGGAAACTGAGGCAATGTGAAGTGACTTCCTTAGTAATACATAGTAGGGGTCAGTGGCTGGATTTGAACTCAGTGTTCTATCTACTTCGTCACCTAGCTGCCTCGTCATTGGCTGTCTATACCCCAGACTTGGCTTAGATCATAGACAGTGTTTGTTATCCTCCTCCTGAGGTAGGTCTTTAGGACCTTCCCAACTTACAAGTGCCCTAAGGGCAGGGATCTTTGAATCATCCTTTCCCAAGCAGTGTCTAGCACAGTGTCTTGTGTATGGCGGTCATAAATTAATTTCTCAATTGGAGAAGCGTATTTGCACAAATGTGCATGTATGTGCATATGAATGCATGTTTATGTAGTCATGTACATGTGAGAGGGTTTTAGGGAAGGAGGAATAAATATTATGAGAAACAGGGCAAGGGTCATCCCTCTCTGACTCCTGTTTCCTTCTGCAACTTCCAGGCTCAACTTATATCTCTCCCTCTTCCCACGTATCTTCTGGTGTGCCCGCAACACCTCCTACACACACACACACACACACACACACACACACACACACACGCACACACACACGCACATGCGCGCGCTCCTTCATCAAGGATTTCTACATACATTCATCTTCATACATACTTTAGCACACAAGACTTTCACTTGGGATCTGTACATCACATACCGTTCCTGAATGCCCCACTATACCTATGGGATTGACTAAGGCCTTTTTCCCCCCTTTGAGAATGCAAATATATCTTAATGGAATAGGCTTTAGACATCACTATCAGCATCTTCATTTTTCAAAAAAGGAAAATGAGTTTCAGAGAGAGGTTAAATGTTGTGCTTAAACAGTGGCAGGGGATGTAAACCTCTGTCCCTTTGACTCTAAGTACATTGCTCTTGGTAGTCATTGACACTTTAGTATGAATGAGTATATAAGGGTGTGTCTTGTGCTGGATTGGATAGGGGTGACAGGTAAAGAAGTCTGAAGTAAGCCTCTGGATGTGGGACACAGGCCACTGTGGTGGGGAGAGAGATTCGGAGGGGGGACGTACCTTATTACTGTTCCTTTGTTTATGTGCCCTGTGCCACATTGGCCCTCTGTATACTGTACACACCCCCGCACCCCCACCCCTTTTTGGCCTTAAACCGACCATCTTCCTTGATTCTGTTTCAAAGGGGAGGGGCTGGAGGAACAATTCCAGTCCCCAAGGTCTCGGTTGCTGCACAGTTCTCAGAGCAGCCGCTTCATCCTGTTTTCCCAGCACCATCAAAGTGGGGCACAGGGAAAGGGGACTAACGTTTAACCTCTGCATCAGAAGTGTGACTCCCTGGGGAGCAGCAACACCTGTAACCTGAGTGCTTCCCAGGGATCAGTGCAAACATGTGTGAATGGGTAAGGAGCCTCTGGGAGCTGTTGTTCTGTGCTCTCTTTGGGCATCAAAATCTGGCCTGGCACATTGACCTTGTCCCTGTTCTTCCCTCTCCAACGAGACCGATGGACTACGGACACTGAATTATCTGGGCCTAGGGCACAAAACCATCCCAACAGGCTTTCCTAGCACCCTGGCAGGTTAGTTAGTTGATTCACTCCCATGGCCTGATTCCCCCCAACCTCTTTTGGGGACCCCTCCTTCTGTTGGGTTGGAAATGTTTCCCCAGGCTTTGTGTTAGCTCTGTGTCCTCTGGATGTGTCAGTGATATGTATGGGGATATGTGTCACTGAGGTGTCTGGCATCTTGGGGATGTGTCGGTAACTAGCCTGGGTTCTGTTCCAAGGACATATGCCATTGAAACTGAGGTCATAGGACTGTTACTGTCTCAAGGCCACTTGGGCAAACAGGACTCAGACTGGGCGACTGTCCTGGATTGAGTGTTGGTGGTACATGGTTCCTTCCTCACCTCCTTGTTTCCCCCAAACCCCAGCTCCTTACACCCCCCCCCAAGTTTTGTGTAGGGCTGCTGGGCCCAAAGTCTGAGAGGCCGGAACAATCTGTCCCTCATTCCTTTGTCACTGAGGAAAGAACATTTATTCTGATCACGTCTGCTGTGTGTGGCACTGGGAGAGAGGCCACCCTTCCCTCCCTTGCTGCCCAGGGCTTAGGGAGGGAAGGGGCCTGGTGGCCTAGCAGGTAGAGCTTTGGGCTGCCTGAGACTTTGGGCTCTGTCTCTGTCTTCCAATGTTTATGACTTGTAACTGAAACTGGAGGAATTTTAGAGAATTAATTCAGGAATCAGGTGAGAGGGAGTTCTCTGAAGGGAGACCCTTGCTTTGGGGCCCAGGCTTTCCTGTCCCCCACCCCCTACTCTAGCACCCCTCTTCCTGAGCCAACCTGCCCCTCTGCTTCGTCCCTGAGCCCACATTAGTGACTACCTCCTGCCCAGCCGGGAAAGTGTGGTCTTGACTCTGATCCCTCACACCCACCCCACACTGAGTGCAGATTAAAACCCTCCGGAGCCTGATTGGCCCGGGAGAAGCCAGCCAGGCATGACACCCCCCTCTGCCCAGTGGGCCCCCCCTCCACCCTTCCCGGGAGCCTGGAGTCCAGAGCCAGGCCTCACTCCTTGGGAGCACCTTTGCAGCTGGCTTGATGGGGGACAACCAGGGCCCTCTTCATGGTGAGTAGCTTTTAGTCAGCTTTTTGCAGGCACCCCTGACTCAGCCCCCACACCCAATTATCTTCCAGCAGTGGGATGGGAGGAGCCCCAAATGTGGGCCATGGAGGGGGCTACATTGATGACTTATCTTAGGTAAACTGTCTGCCAGTCCCCCCTGCCTCATTCTATGTCCTCTTTATCCTCCCCTACACTCATGACCCCTCCCTTGTAGCGTCTACCCCCTCTGTGTCTCATCCCTACCGTGTATCTTTGCCCAGTTAGGTCTTTCCTCCTTTCATTTTCCCTGCTGGACCCTCCATATCGTGTCTTCCACCCTTAAAGTTCCCCCGACCTTCTGTCCTTCCCCTCCCAGGGTATTTAGCCTCTGCCCCTTAGCTACCCTTTCTCAGAAATCTTTTTAAAACTCCAAGGATTAATTTTTCTCACTGTTTCTCTGCCCTCTCTCTGCTGCTCGGCCCTTGTGTTTATGGCCAAACAGACCAAGGGTCTCTGACTTGGTACTGAGAGGTAAGGGTATCAGCCTTGGGGATCACCCCAGCTCCATGGGTGATCAGAGGGTGACTTTCTGCTGCTCCCGAGGGCCCAAATCCCTGGGCTGGGTGGAGGCTGCCTCCGCTCTGGTTACATGGTAAGAAGTCATAGCCTAAGGATTTAGAGCCCAGGGGACCCTCCTCCTTTTATAGATGGACTGGATTGAAGCCCAGAGATGCGAAATAACCTGTCCTAGGTCACTCAGGTCGAAAATGGGAGAGCCAGGGTTGGAAAACAGGTCTCCCCAACTCCAAACTCAATACTCTCCTTACCACCTTGTGTTGCCACCCCAGGTGCCCAAAAGATTGCACGAGGAGGCAGGGTATCTTGGTCCTATGCTCTTACCCACCTGGCTCGCTATGGAACTTACCTCTCAGGGCCTTAATTTCCTCCGTTGTTAAATGAGGGATCTGGGCTAAATGATCTCTCAGATTCCTTCCCCTCAGATATTCTGTGATTGTCTAGTCCCTCATCCCCGTGCCTGGAATGGTCTCTCTCTCCGCCTCCCTCTCCTGGCTTCCTTCACCTCTTCACTAAACGCCTTCTTCCTGCATACCCTCCTTTTCTTCTTTCTTTCTTTCCAGGCCCCCCTTAATGCCAGATCACCTTTCTTCTTACCCTGCGTGTATTTTATGTGTACGTAGTCGGCATGTTGTCATCTCCCCCGTTGTAATGGAGTTTCTTGAGTCCTGGGACTATTTCTGCCTTTCTTTGTATCTTCAGCACTTAGTGTAGTGTGTCTCTTGCATAGTAAGTACTTAATAAAGGCTGGTTGACTGACTTACCTGCCCTCTCTGAGCCTCAGTTTTCCCTCTTGAAGAATTCAAAGAGCTATACAAATATGGGGATGGAAAGCAAGGGGTCTGACTTTTTTGCATCACTGTAAACTGATACAGTAGGAGGCTGGCTGTGTCCCAAAGGATGGGATGACTGGAATGCCCTCATCCTGCCCAGCAGGCCTGGAGCATGGTGACTGGTGTGCTGGCTCTAGGAAGGGCTCGGCGGTGTGTGTCTTAGGCAGCAGTCGGTGGTACAGACATGTTGAGACCTGCTGTAACATTTTTTAAATTGCTGAGGACTGAGAAGCAAGCCAGGTTCTCCAGGACTCCACATACAGCTGGAAACTGGTGTCTGGGTTGGTCTGAAAAAGCCCAGATTCCCCCAGTGCCTCTTTTCCCAGACGTAGCCCAGTCACCCTAAATCAGGGGTTCTTAACTCTAGTTAACCAAGAATGTCCCTTGCAATTACTTGTAATAACAATTTTAACATTCATTTTTTTAAATTTTGAGTTCCAAATTCTCTCCCTAGCTCTCTCCCCTCTTTGGGAAGGCAAGCAGTTTGATATAGATTATATGTGTGCAGTCATGTAAAATATACTTCCTTATTAGCCATGTTGCAAAAGTAAACATAGACCGAAAAAAAAAACCCTTAGGAAAGTAAGTTAAAAGAAAAATATGCTTCAATCTGCATTCAGACTCCATCCATTCTTTCTCTAAAGGTAGACAGCATTTTTCATCATAAGGCCTGTGGAATTGTCTTGGATCATGGTATTGCTGAGAATAGATAAGTCATTCACAGTTGATCATCATATGATAGTGCCGTGACTGTGTACAATGACCTGGTTCTGGTCACTTCATTTTGCATCAGTTCATGTAAGTCTTCCCAGGTTTTTCTGAAAATATCCTTCTCATCATTTCATATAGCACAATACTATCCCATCACAGTTATATACCACAACTTGTTCAGCCATTTTCCAGTGGATGGGCATCCCTTCAATTTCCAGTTCTTTGCTACCACATACAAAAAAAGCTTCTATAAATATGTTTGTACATATTGGTCCTTTTCCCTTTTCTTTGAGATACAGTGCTGTTACTAGGTCAGAAGGTATACACAGTTTTATAACCCTTTGGGCTTAGTTCCAGATTGCTCTCCAGATCAGTTAACAACTCCACCAGTAGTGCATTAGTGTCCCAGTTTTTCCACATCCCCTCCAACATTTGTCATTTTCCTGTTTTGTCATATTAGCCAATCTGATAGGTGTGAGGTGGTACCTCAGAGTTGTTTTAATGTGCGTTTCTCTAATCAATAGTAATTTAGACTATTTTTTTATCTGGCTATTGACAGTTTGATTTCTTCTTCTGAAAACTGCCTGTTCATATTCTTTGACCATTTATTAATTGCAGCATGACCCATATTCTTATAAATTTGACGCATTTCTCTATATGTTTGAGAAACAAGGCCTTTATCAGAGAAACATACTGTCAGATTTTTTCCCCTGGTTTCCTGCTTCTGAACTTGGCTGTATTGGTTTTATTTGTGTAAATCCTTTTTAATTTAATGTCATCAGTTACCCATTTTATATCCCATCATGCTCTCTATCTCTTGTTTTGTCATGAATTCTTCCCTAATCCACAGATCTGACAGGTGAGATATTCCATGCTACCCTATCTTGCCTATGATATCATCCTTTATGTGTAAGTTATGTACCTTATCTTGCATATGGTGTGAGTTTGGTCTCTACCTAGTTTCTGACAAACTGGAAAGTTGGTTACTTCTTACGTGGCTATATGGTATAGATTCCAATCACCTGGTAGGGGAGTTGGGGGAGAGAGGAGAGTGATCTTTATAGATCTATATTGCAGGGAGGGACTTGGTAGAGAGGGAGCGGGATAAGTGTTCTTTATATACCCATATGGAGGCATATACTTTGCTGGCCGTCAGTGGGGAAGTTCTTTTTTGTATACCTGTACCTCAGTTAGGTGTGTCCTTTGCCTGGCTGTGTAGGAGGAACAGAAAAGAGGATATCTTTTGAACTAATTTAGGGAATTTACACGCCACTAATTCAGGGTGGGGATGGAAGGGGGTGAGTGGGAAGCTAGGTGGGGTAGTAGGTTCAAATCCAGCCTCTGACACTTTGTAGCTGTGTGACCCTGGGCAAGTCATGTAACCGCTGCCTCAGTTTCCTCATCTGTAAAGTGGGGATAATATTAGTGCTTACCTCTCAGGGTTGCTAGGCTCAAATAAGCTAATATTTGTAAAGTGCTTTGCAAACCTTAAAGTGTTCTATAAACATTAACTATCATTATCATTTGCATATCCGTATGAGGATAGGAATGTCTTATGCATATCCCCACTGTGGGAGAGAAGAGGTGTTTTATGTACAGCCCCATGCAGGAGGATATAGTTTGCATTCTAGTACTTCTTGGGGGCAGGTGGAGAATGCTCTTTGCCTGCCTGTTTGGGGGTGGTGAGTGGGCACCAGGTACCTGTTGGCTGCACCCTTTTGCTACCTGGTCACTCATCCCTGTTAAAGATCAGTCCTCAGTAAGGATTCAGGGATGGAAAATCCAATTCCAAGACCAGCTGTCAAGGCAGACAAATCCAAGCATGGCCGTGGTCTCTCTTAGGAGCGGGCCAAAGGTCAGCAACCTCCTCCACGTAGCTGGAAAAGGGAACTGGTTGCAAGGGGATGTTATTGGGTATTTGGGGAGATTGCCCCAAACTTTGTGGAATGTTCTGTCACCCTTCAGATTATAGGATCATCGATTTAGAACAGGAAGGAACCTTAGGCTTCCTAACACTGCCTCCTCATTTTACAGCTGAGTCAACAAGCATTTAGTAAGCACTTACTGTATTCTAGGCACTGTGGTAAGAATGAAATGTAATGAATGAAAAGAAAAACAAAAGAATCCCTGCCCTCAGGGAGCTTACATTCTAATGGGAGAGGCGACATGAGGATAACTAGGTACACCCATGATATATACAAAGTGTATGAAGGGTTGTTGTTTGTCCTTCCATTCTAGAAGGGGACCGTGACATCAGGGAGGTGATGCCTTGATAAGCAAGTGCATTGGATTGAAGTGAGGGAGGGCTGTGCAAAGTCACCAGCCTCGCTTTCTCTTCTGGAGCCATCTAGGTCCAGTGGCCAGACATAGGTCAGGATGACTGGAGATGGCCCAGGATGCAGTGGGGGGACCGTGCTCTTTTTAAGCTAAGGGCTTTCCCAGGTCTCAGTTTGTCTAAGGCAATGCCCGTTCTGTGATTGAGGCTAGGTAAGAAACGAGACAAAAAATGGCCTCTTTTACTTAGTCTAAAAAAAAAATCCATCTGGGAGGGGAAGACCCTTGGGGTTTCTGGCCAAAACAGAAACAATTGCTATTTATACTCCCTCTGAGCCTTTGGGGCCCAAACAATGACCAAGTGTGCTTGAAGGGAATCTCAGAAAGGAGGGTGTTGGGGGAGGGAGAGAGGCACTGGGAAAGGCCTTCTGCAGGTGGGGCTGGAGCTGAGGCTTTGAAGGAAGCCAGGGCCCACAGGTTAGGTGATTGGCCCCAGAGAGAGAGCCTCAGGGCTCCAAATCTGGCCCTCTTTCCACTATCTTTTTTTTGTGTGTGTAGCGGGGGCTAGGCAAAGGGGTTAAGTGACTTGCCCAGGGTCACACAGCTAGTAAGTGATATGTGTTGAGGCCAGATTTGAACTCAGGTCCTCCTGAATCCAGGGCTGGTGCTCTATCCACTGCACCACCTAGCTGCCCTTTCCACTACCTTTCAAAAGCATTCTTATATTCATCAGATGCCAGCGGAATGTTGACATGTTGCTGGGCTCCATAGGTGAAGCAACTTGGGTCAGTGACCCCTAGCATGGCTAAGGGGTGATAGGACCCTTCTTTGATTTCTGCAGGGCTTTCTGTGGGCAGCTCTGTGGCACTGTGTACCCTTCTGTGTGGGCAAAGAGGGTTCATGTTTTCTACCTCCTGCTCCCTCAATTGTGTTTTTAAATGTGTAATATAAAATACAAAGGATATAAATTGTATTGAAATACAGTAATAAATTTTTTAAAAATTCACAGACCCCTAGGAAGGACCCCTGGTCTAGTGTGTTTTATGCCGTGGAGAATGAGGAAAGCGAAACTGACCCAGGGTGTGGGGGTGATTGGTGCTTTCCCACAGGGACTGAAACCTTTCATCCATAGTGTATGATACCATGTGTACACTGAGAGTTTATTCTGCGTTGGCGATAGCGTGAGCAAAGTTAATCTCCCCCTTCGTCTTCCTGTCCCCCAGAGAGTCAGGGGAGTGTGAGCTCCGGCTGAGGCATTTCCTGGGTGAGTTGGAGGAGCAGACCAGGGAAGCCCCAGTGCCAGCTGGAGATGCCCAGGCCCTTGCTCATGGGGCATATGAGAGAGAGAGAGAGAGAGAGAGAGAGAGAAGTGAATACCTTGGTGGCCTGAGACTTGGTAAAAGCCTGAGGCACGGATAGTTTGTCTCATCTCAGAGATCAAAGAAAACAGTGGAGATGGTTCTCGTTTTGAATTGTTTAACCTCCTGAATAAAATGTCTTGGCTGCAGTTTAATTATTGATTAGTATGACCATTCGAGCCAGAAGCCTTTCACCGTTTGCTCCCTTCTTATCTGGACCAGGAGTCAGATGGCTGGCCAGATAGTGGGACTCTTTGAGTATCAGACACATCCCTCCTTGCCCTCTGGCTGTTTTCCCCTGAGTGCATCTGATTCATTGCCTTCCAGGCTTTCTCTGTCTAGAACCGGGGTTCTTAACCTGGGCTCTGTGGGTAAATTTCAGAGACTGAATGGGGGCAAAAATCATGTCTTTATTTTCATTAACCGTTGATTTCCCTTGAGTCCCTCTGTTTTTTGTTACACATTTAAAAATGTTATTCAGGGAAGGGGTTCAGAGGTTTCCCCAGACTGCCAAAGGTGTTCATGATTTAAAAAAAGTTTCAGAACCACTGGTCTAGAAATGAACTTGATTCTCCTCTCCAACATTGGGGATGCCCACGTCACTGGGGGAGGTGTCAGGGTGGGGAGCCGTTCTGTTCTGGGACCTGGGGCTGAACACATCGGGTGTCCCCACACCTAGACTTCTGCCTCTCCCAAGGCAGGGATGAGATGGGGTGGGGCAGCAGGTGAGGCTGAAGCAGCCTGCACCCTCTCTAGCCAGGGGCTCTGGTTTTTAGGAGATCTTGCCCTCACTTGCCGGCATGTAGGTTGGGAGTATGCTTAGCTAGCTTCTTCCCCCCCCCCACACCTCCAAAGACAGAGCCTGTTCTTCATCCCAGTTTGTATTTGCCGTCTGGTCCAGTCATGTCTTGTTTTTTCCATCCCACCCTCCACTATGTGTTTCTGCTTGTTTATTCCAGGTACTGAGCTTTCTTTTTCTGCATTTCCCACCAAGGACGGGACCCATGTCTGTGGGATCCCATGTAGGGCAGTTAAGCTGTTATTGAAAACTTGGGGGCTGGGAGGTGAGGAATATGGTGGAAAGAGGTAAAGACAGGGGCTTGATTGGGGTACTGGAGGAAGAAATGAACCTGGTGCTGAATGCTTCAAAGCTGGGCCTTCAGCAGGATTCCAGATGTGGGGGGTAGTGTGGTCAAGGACTGTGTGATGTAGTAGATGTGGGTGCAAGGAGGGAGAAGGCCTTGCATGGGAGCCCTGAGGGCTCCTGTCATCTCTAGGATTAAATAGAAAATCTTCTGGTATTTAAAGCCATTCATCACCCAGTTCCCTCTTGCGTTTCCCACCTTCTTACGTGCCTCCATAAACTCTGGGGTCCAGAGACACTTGCTCTGCCTCTTTGCTGTTCTGGGCACTGTCAATGACCGTCCCCGTGCTGAGAACACTCTGCCTCTTCGTCCCCACCTCTGGGCTTCCCTGGGTTCCTTCAAGTCCAAGTTAAAACCCTGTCTTCTCTGCAAAACCTTTTCCAGTCTGTCATTCTTATGCCTTCCCTCTGTTGATGGGAATCATTTATCCTGTGGATAGCTTGTTTATATATAGTTGTTTGCATGCGGTCACCACATTAGATGGTTCGCTCCCTTGGAGCAGGGACAGTCTTTTGTCCTTCTTGGATCCCCAGTGCTTAAATACAGGCCCTGGCGAAGAATAAAGAGTTGACTTGACCTCTTAGCGTACTTGGCTGCAAACTTGAGTTGCCTAAGAGCCAAAGGCCTGACTGTCTGTGGGGCCAAGAAGCCTTTATTAAGCTCAGTGGATTTGGAGTCAGAAGACTTGGGTTTGAAACTACCTGTGTGACCTTGTAAAGTACCTTTTCCTCTTGGGCCTTGATTTCTTTATCTATGAAATGGGCAAGTTGAACCTGTGAGGTTCTTTGAAGCTCTAACTTTGATTGATTGACACCTGCTCTGTCTCAGGCATTGTGCCTAGGTCCTTAGGGAAATTTCTTTTTTCTTTTCTTTTTTTTGGATGTGGAATGCTTTTTTAAAAAATTTTTTTAATTAACAAAAAAAATTTTTCTCTTCTGCTATATCCTCACCATTGGGGGAAAAAAATAGCAAAATCCTTTTTTAACAGATATTCAAACAATCAAGCAAAACAAATTCACATTCTAAATATGTGTGTGTATATATATATGTATGTATGTGTGTGTATATATATGTATGTGTGTATATATGTATGTATGTGTGTATGTATGTGTGTATGTATATATGTATGTACATATATGTGTATATATGCATGTATGTGTATATATATGTATGTGTGTATGTGTACATGTATGTGTGTGTATGTGTGTATGTGTATGTATGTGTGTATATATGTGTGTATGTGTATATATGTATGTATATGTGTGTATGTATGTGTGTGTGTGTGTGTGTGTGTGTGTGTGTGTGTGTACACACACACATACATATGTCTGATTGTACCTCCTGAGTCCCTCACCTCTGTGTTGTTGCTCATTGGTTCTCTAGGACCACATGGTCATTATGCTGATGAGAAGATTGATAAGGGTGGGAACCCGCATCCTGAAGGTCACACGTGGGCCCTTTA
Source organism: Phascolarctos cinereus (assembly GCF_003287225.1). NCBI lineage: Eukaryota > Metazoa > Chordata > Mammalia > Diprotodontia > Phascolarctidae > Phascolarctos > Phascolarctos cinereus. Next base: position 60,924,705 of record NW_027555625.1, read on the forward strand.
GGTCTTTGGGTGCAGCCTTTTGACTGAGTCCAAGTTTTATTTTTCCTTTTATTAAGGGCATTTGTTCTGTGAAATTTGGATTCAGTCAAAGGCCTGCACTTGAGGACCTAGAAGGCCACATGTGGCCTCCAGGCCTCAGGTTCCCCACCCCTGGAAGGCTTTTGAAGTCGTGTGTGTTTCCGTTGTTATTGTTATATAACTTGTCCTGCTGGTTCTGCTTTATTCACTCTGTTTTTGTTGTTGTTTGGCTAGGCAGTGGGGTTAAAGTGACTTGCCTAGGGTCACATAGCTAGTAAGTGTTATGTGTGTGAGGTCGGATTTGAACTCAGGTCCTTCTGAATCCAGGGCCAGTGCTGTATCCACTGCACCACCTAGCTGCCCCTGCTTTATTCACTCTGCATCAGTTCACTCGAGCCTTCCTAGTTTTCTCTGAAATCATCCCTCATTTGTTTCTTACAGCACAATAGTATTCTGTTACATTCATTTTCCACAATTTGTTCTGATGCCCCCTTTGGACTGGGAGGATTGGGGGACCATATTTGGAGTCAGAATATTTGGCCTTGCTTGGATTTGAATTCCAGGTCTGCCACTCACTCCATGTGTGATATTGGTCAAATCTGTTCTGTTCTTCCTCCCCCTCCCCCCCCACTCCCACTTCAGTTTCCTCATCTGTAAAATGGATGGACTGGCCTACATGACCTTTGAAGCCCCTTCCACCTCTAAAATCCTAGGGTCCCACAACTAAGATTCGCTTCCAGGCTCTCCCTTGTAATTTGGCTTCCTGGCTATTCTCTTGGGGGTATAAAGGAGGAAGGGTCTTGAGGCCTCTCCTGTATACCACCTGGCCCCCCATTCCTAGGGCTTTGAGTTCAGTGTGGACAGAGAGGCCTTTGCAGGCTGGAACACCTCAGCGCTGTTGCCATGGCAGCCCCCACCTCCCACCTCTGGGGGCTGCTTCCCCGGAGCTATCCCAGAATACCTCCGGCTGTTGCAGGCTGCTGCCATAGAGGAAGCTTGAGGGGTTTCTCTCTGCCCCCCCCAGGGGGCATGTTGGGATAGGTAGAGGAGGTTTGAGGCCCTGGGCAGCATCAGTGACCACTATGGACACCCTGAGGGATGGCTCCTTCTGTGACCTTATCTGCCTAGAAGGTGGGATGGCTGAGCTGCTTCGGCAGGAGTTTGAGCCTGTGCTCATCAGGCCCAGGACCCTGGGTAGGTTGACATGAGGGAATGCTCCCTGCCCTATCCTGTGCCTCAGTTTCTCTCTCAGTGCCTTCCAGGCAAAGACTGCTGGAGCTAGGGGACTTGGGCTCAAATCCCCATTTTCAGCCACTTGTTAATTACCTATGACAGCTTCGGCAAACCAGCCTCTCGGGGCCTCGGTTTCCTCATATGTAGAGCAAAGGGCTTGGGCTAAATGATCTCTGAGGTCTGTTCCAAAGCTAACGAATTTCACACCTTACCTCAATCTCTCAGAATCTCTCTTTTCATCAAGAGCCACCTTCTGCAGGAGGCCTTTCCTGGTCCCCCTCCTCCAGGTGCTAATGCCTTCTCTCCCAAATCACTTGTAGATATACGCACACACACATGCATACACACACATGTGCATGTGTACAAATATATTTACACATATGTATCTACAATACAGATAGCCTATATGTTATTGTTTGTGTTATATGTGTATATATTTATCACACACCTATATTTATGTGTGTTTTATTACACACACATGTATGTACATGTGAATGATAAATATAAATACATACACATGCATGTACACAACATGGAGGCATATCTATTTGTCTATATGCGTACACATGTATATATGTAGATGTTGTCTCCTTGGCCTAGACTGTAAGCTGCTTGAGGGCAAGAATGGTTTTTACTTTTGTCTTTGTAAAGTTCTTTCTGATTGTTATGATACAGATACACATTTAAGTCTGACTCTGCCTGTGGAAGGCAGATTGTGGTAGCTTCTACCCAATGAGAAAGGCGTCAGATGTTGGCCTGAATACAGACTGTTTTCTAAGGACCAGCGCAGCTAAAATTCAGAGAGTTGGTGAAAGGTTTGGGCACAAGAACTCATGAAGCCATCTGCCAAACTGTGGATTGTCAAGATCTTTGTGAGGAAAAAAAGCAAGGCTGCTGAGGAAATCAGAGAGCCAGGAAGTATTGGAGCATGTTTTCCTTTTTGGATTGGATTGGTTGAGATAGTAACTATAAAGCGCTCAGCACAGTGTCTGGTCCACAGTAATGCTATGTAAATGTTAGCTGCTGTTATTGTCTTCGTTACCGTTTTTGTTATATTTGTGAAGTTATTAGCACAGTGCCTGGCACATAGTAAACTCTTTATAACTGTAAGCTGTCATTAGTAGTAGTAGTAGTAGTAGTAGTAGTAGTAGTAGTAGTAGTAGTAGTAGTAGTAGTAGTAGTAGTAGTAGTAGGTACTAGTATATTTGTAAAGTTCTTAGCACAGTGCCTGCACATAGTAAATTCTGCATAAATGTTAGCTGCCATTATTATTGTTATTATGTTTGTAAAGTGCTTAGCCCAGTGCCTTGCACATAAAAGTCACTATATAAATGGTAGCTATGATAGTAATTATTATTAGAGATTTCATTAGTATAAGGGACCTCCAGGAGGAAACTTCCTCTACCTATACAGGTCTGTATCTTCTCTGCAGTTTGTAGTTTGGGGGCACTGATGGTTTAAGTGACTAGCCCAGGGTCCCACAGCTGGTATGTGTCAGAGGCAGGATTTGAATCTAGGCCTTCCTGTTTCCAAAGCTGACTCTTCACAATCTCTAGCTATGTCTCTTCTCATTGGTGTCTACATCTTTTCTTTATTACCAGGGCTGTAGCTGGGCAGCCTGGCCTGGCCATGCCCTGCTGGGGAGGCTGCAGAGTTCTTGGGTCAGCTAGGGCCTTCAGGATTAGGGTCTGACAGGCCACTGGGACAGGTGCATCCTCTGCCCCCAGTAGCATCAGGGAAGGAGGAAGGGAAACACCCACTCAGTATTAGTATTGTGCTAGTCTGCCCATGGAATGTAGATTCCATTCCTACCAGGGACCAGAAATGTGGAAGGGAGGGGAGGAATTTCGAGGGAGAAAAGAGATGAGAGGGAGGCAAGGGCCAGCTGGAGTAACCCTATAAGGGATTGAATCCTCAAAGAAGCCCCAGAGAGGCATCATGGCAAAGGCAAAGGCTTGGAGTGAGGAAATCAGGTCTCAGGACCAGCCACTCTAAACTCACTGTTCCCTCAGGCAAATCCCTTTTTCTTTCTAGACCTCAGTTTCCTTTCCTGTGAAATGGAAGAATGGGGCTCAATGAGGCAGCTAGATATCACAGAAGATAGAATGATGAATTTGGAGTTAAGGAGTCCTGAGTTCAAATGCCATCCTCAGACACTTACTAGCTGTGTGACCCTGGGGTGATCGCTGATCCTTTCTCAGCCTCAGTTTCCTCATCTCTAAAATAGAGATAATAATGGCATCTTCCTCCAAGGGTTGCTGTGAGGATTAAATGAGATATTTGTCAAGTTTTACAAACTTTAAAGTGCTATATCGATGCCAGTCATTATTATTATTACTACTATCATAATTATTATTATTGCCACCCATTTAGCTCTGATATTCTCTTCAGGAGGAGACAGTGTAGTCCTGTGGAAAGAGCTTTGGAGCTGTAGGTAGAATATGACCTACGTGGCTTCATTTAGCCCCTCTGAGCCTCAGTTTCCTTTTCTGTGAAATCGGGGGATTGGCCCAGATTACCTGTGAGGGCCCTTCTGGCTGTGAATCTGTGACCCTATAAGAAGCTTCTCCTGGCCCTGCTGCCCCCACCCAGGGGATTTCTCCAGAGCACCAAGACATACCCACAATGGATGGGATGGGATGGGATGGGATGGGATGCTTTTCCTGAACTTACTATGATTTTTCTAAACTCAGAGGGCACTTGGGGCAGGTGTGGGAGTCTCAGAGGATTTGGAGTTATTGGCCTAAGGAGGTCATTCCTCCTGAACAGGCTGCCTTTGATGACCCTAGTGTTGGTATTAGCCTCATGAGACCTTTGGGGATGGCTCCCAGTCCTCTTGGCCTCGGTATTTTGCTTTGCCCCTGCCCTTAGATTGTAAGACCCTTGAGGGCAAAACTGTCTTTTGCTGCTTCTTTGTATCTTCAGCACTTAGCACAGTGCCTGGTAAATAGTAGGTGCTTAATAAATGTTGATTGATTGATTGACTGAAAGGTGGAAACATTGTGGGAAGAAAGTTGGGACACAGAGTCCTGAATTCTCATCCTGATTCTGCCATCTCTTAGAGGTGTGACCTTGGCCTTAGGCACTGTACTGATCTGAGCCTCAGTTTTCTCATCTGTGAAATGAAGATAATATTTGTACTACCTACCTCTCAGGACTGTGTTTTCAATGCCAACGTGCTGCAGAAATGTGAGCTATTGTTAATTATTATTATCCCGTTAGCCTTAGGGAGGTTGTTTTATTAATGCTCTTTGAGACAGAGACCCACACCAACCGTTCCCAGAATATTATGTAATTTGGCTCACACGCCTTCCCCTTCCTATTCCACCCCCAAATTCTGTCACCTGTGCTGTTTGGCATACCTGTGTGGTCTGCACCTAGCTTTTGTCTTGGAATTCTTTAATCCAATCTCAGAGCTAGAAGGGATTGTAGACTTGCTTCATTTTACAGGTGAGGAAACTGAGGCCCAACCGCCAAGTGCCCCAGCAGAGGTGGGACCAGAACTCAGTTTTAACTGCCCAGACCAATCCTTTTTCTCCTTTGTAGGGGGGTAGGGAGCGCCTTTGAGGCAGAGAGTTCATTGAATCCTCATTTTCTAAATGAGGGAAACTGAGGCAGGGAGATAGGGACTGTCCCGATGGGATCACACAGATTGTAAGTAGCAGAACCAGGATTTGGTCTTTGGTCAAAATCCTGCAGCCTCCCATGCAGACAGGACTGCACAGTCCTGTCTGATACCCAGGCTCACATACCGTCACGCATCTGAAATGCACACAGACCCACAAACTGGTCTGTTCCAGGCTCTTGCTGAAGCCTGGGTTGAAAAGGTGGGAAATGAGCAATCTTTTGAAGCCTCTGGCTCCTGCTGGGGAGATAGTTCCTCCATCTGCTTCCTCTGTGGCTTGAGCATCCAGGCCAGCAAAGGAGGGAAGGAGGGACAGACAGATGGACAGACGGATGGAGGGGACAGGGTGCGCAGGTGGAGCTGTGGATAATGAGTGATTCTGTTCCCAGCACTGACTGGTTCAGACCCAGGCAACTTCTGTTCCCAAGTCAAGGTTACCCTGTTCGAAACCAGCAGTAACCAGTCAATAACAGAGCTGTCCTTGGGGCGGGTGGCTTTGGAGTGTGTGCCCTGTGAAATGCAGGTTACCATTCAGGTAGCGGTCCTTTCACCCCCAGCTCAGAGTTAGAGTGGAGTCACAGTGTAAGAGGGAGTTAGACCTACCAGACCCAGAAGTCTCCCCTTCTGAGTGCGAGTTTCCTTATCTTCAAAAAAGAATGATAATAATAATACTCCCAAATTCTTGTCTCGGAGGGCTCTTCACACTGGAGAGAGCTGGAAAGAGACCACAGGGCTGTTTAGAATTTGGAAAGAAGCTTAGATATTGTCTAATTCAACCTGCCCCGCCCCCATTTTACAGATGGGGAAACTGAGGCCCAGAGCTGTTGCATGACTTGCCTTTCACAGGCCATGCAGGCCACAAAATAGCAGCTAGGTTTTGAACTGGAGTGCTGTGCCTCAGACTAATGCTCTTTCCCATTATACCACCCTGCCCACCAGGGAGTCATTCATTTATTAAGTGCTTACTGATACCACAGACTCTGCCAGGTACTGGTGATACAAAGGCTAAAATGAAATAGGCCGTGCCCTCCAAGAGCTTGTATTCAGTTGGGTGGAAAATAACAAAGAAAAGTAAATTCAAAATTTAGTATAGTAATGATACTCTGCATAGTGTTTACTATGTGCTAAGTGCTTTACGACTGTTATCTTACTTGATCCTCACAGTAACCCTGGGAGGTAGGGGCTGTTATTGTCCCCATTTTACAGATAAAGAAACTGAGGCAGAGGTTAAGTGACTTGCCCAGGGTCACTTAGCTAGTAAGTGCCTGAGGCTGGATTTGAACTCAGGTCTTCCTGACTCCAGGCCTGGTGCTCTATCCATCATACCACTTAGTGGCCCCTACTATCCTAGAAGAAGAGGGGCAGGGGCAGGATTTGCTTCCTGGAGGAATCATCTACCTCAATTTACTCCTGAACAGGAATTCTGTTTAAACATTTATTGAGTGCCTACTGTATGCTAGGCACTAGACATCCAAAGACAGTGCAGCCCCCCCCCCGTTTTCTCCCCCCAAAGATAAGCATCAGTCTCTGCTCTTAAGGAGTTTATGTTCTAATGGAATCCCTTCAACAAGTGCCCACCCAACCTCTCCTTGAAAAATCTCCAGTGATGGGGTAGCTACCTCCTTCCAGGGCTGCCTCTTCCACTTTGGAACAGCAACAGTTTTCAGGGAGTTTTTTCTTAAATTGAGCAAACTTGCAGGCATTGCTCTGAATTGTACCCTCTGGTGCCCAGCCAAATAAATTCAATCTCTCTTCTCCCGGACAGGCTCTTCTATGCTCAAAGATCAAACATCTAACATTTATTATGTGTCAAGCAATGGGGGTACAAAAAAGGGCAAAAAACGGTCCCTGCCCTCAAGGAGCTTACCATCTAATAGGAGAGACACCATGCCAACAAATCTATACACATCAAGCTATATTCAGAATAAATAGGAAGTAATTAAGAGAGGGAAGGCACTAGAATTAAGAGGGGCTGGGAAAGGCTTCCTGTAGGTGGTAGGATTTTAGTGTTATTTCTTTTTCGCCTTTTTTTTTGGTGAGGCAATGGGGTTAAATGACTTGCCCAGGGTCACACAGCTAGTAAGTGTTAAGTGTCTGAGGCTGGATTTGAACTCAGGTCCTCCTGACTCCAAGGCCAGAGCTCTATTATTCACTGTGCCACCTAGCTCCCCCCCGCTTTTTTTTTAGTGTTTTCGTTTGTTTGTTTGTTTTTAGGTGTTAGGATTTTAGTCGGGACTTAAAGGAAGCCAGGGAGGTCAGTAGTGGGAGCAGAGGAGGGAGAGTATCCCAGGCATGGGGGACAAGCCAGAGAGAATGCCCAGAGCCAAGAGATGGCGGGTCTTGTTTCTGAACCAATCAGGAGGCCAGGCTCACTGGATCAAAGAGTTCGAGTTGGGAAGGAAGGTGTAAGAAGACTGGGAAAATAGAGGGGCTGGGTTATGAAGGGCTTTGAATGCCAAACAGCATTTTGTATTTGATCCTGTAGGCAATAGGGAGCCACTGAAGTTTATTGAGTAGGGGAGTGAACTGTGCTTTAGGAAAATCATTTTGGTGGCTGAATGGAGGGAGGACGGATTGGAGTGGGGAGAAACTTGAGGCAGGTAAACTCCCCAGCAGCTGTTGCAATAATCCAGGTGTGAGGTGATGAGGACCTATACTTGGATAGTAATGGTGTCAGAGGAGAGAAGACAGCGTACTCCAAAGATGTTGCATGGGTGAAAGGGACAGGCCTTGGCAGCAGATCAAGCATGGCAGGTAAGAGGTAGTGGGGCACCCCACATAACACCTTCCTTTCAACCCTGAGGGCATGGAAAGATGGTGTTGCCCTTTATAGAAACAGAGAAGTATGGAGGCAGGGAGGGTTTAGCAGGGAAGATAATGGGTTCAGATTTGGACATGTTTCATGTCTCCTGGACATCAAATTTGAGATGTATAAATGGCAGCTGGAGATGTGAGATTGAAGGTGAGCAGAGAGGTTAGGGCAGGAAAGGTAGATTTGAGAATCATCAGCATAGAGATGGTCATTATATCCATGGGAGCTGATGACATCCCCAAGTGAGGTAGCGTCGAGGGAGAAGAGGAGAGGGTCCAGGACAGAACCCAGAGGGACACCCATGGTTAGAGGGCGTGATCTGGAGGATCCAGCAAAGGAGACAGAGGGGTGGTCAGAGAGAGGAGAGAGTGGTGTCCTGAAGACCTGGAGAGTATCAGGGGGGAGAGAGTGGTCAGCAGTGTTAAAGGCCTCGTGGAGGTCAAGATAAAAAGGTGGAGAAGAGACCATTGGATTTGGCAGCTCAGAGACCGCAGGTGACTTTGGAGAAAGCCGGTTCAGTGGAACAAGGTCAGAGGCCAGCTGTAAGGGGTTAAGGAGAGAGTGAGGAGAGAGAACGCAGAGGGATGGCGGGTTTGGGGTTGAGCTACAAAGATGAGCCTCTTTTCCCTACCAGGCCTTCTCTTTTGCAGGGTGTAGAATCCCTAATTCCTTCCAATAACCATTGCGTTGCACGCTCCTCCCCGTCCTCCATTGAAGGGAATAAAGCATTTTGTAAACAAACCTTAAAGATCTATAAAAATGGGAGCTGTTCTGTGAGAGAGAGCCTGGGCATCCTTGCAGGAGTCACCTGGCAACGAATGTGAAAATGGTCTTGTCCTACTCAGGGTCAGGTCGGCTGTTTTTACCAACAAGCAGAACTATGGAGGAAATCATGATGGCACGTAGTAACTCCTTTGTGCATAAAGCTTGCCAGCTCATCTAGGGAGCCATTGGCAAAGCTGGAATTAGAAATTGGGCCCTGCCCACAGACTAGATGCCACTCAAACGAGCCAAGAGGTTCATAAAATGCCAAACACGGTGCCGTGTTGATGTAGATTGTAAGCTCCTGAGGACAGGGACTTGGACCCAACCGGGACCCCTTCTAAACAGAAGAGATAAGCAAGCAGCCGGCCAGTGGTCAGTAGCACCAGAGCCACCAGGCCAGCACTGCCCGGGAGGCCTGAGCAGCTTGTCTGAAAGACAAGTTTTAACTTGGAGACTCTGGGGGCCATGCATATTTCTTGTGACTTCTGCATGTGCAAACGCTGGTACCTGGGGGTGGGAGCGGAGACTATATAGAGCTAGGAACAGCGCTAGAGATTGTCTCACCCAGCCCAAATTCCTCCTTTTACGGAGGAGGACTCCAAGACCTGGAAGTGACTTGCCCAAGGTCTCACATGTAATAAGCAGCAGGAGCAGGATTCAAACCCAGGTCTTCTGATTCCCAAAGCCAGTGTCCTTTGTACTGTGCTATAGACAGCAGTGACATTCGGGACCTGTTTGTGACATTGACATTTAGTGGCATGGCGAGAGGGTCTAACATTAGCACTCGGCTAATTTGGTGTGGCTGTGAATGTGTGAGACAGCTGTGTCCAGTCGGCCATCTTGCCTCATTGTCATTGGGCGTGCCCAAGGGTGGTTTTAGAGGTGGTTCCCGGGCCTTTGCTGAGTCTGTCAAAGCCTATCCTATTTTAGAGGCAGCTGGGAGCACTTTGGAGAGAGCGCTGGACCTGAAATCAGGAAGACTGAGTTCATATCTGGACTCAGATACCTGCTAGCTGTGTGTTCCTGGGCAGGTTGTTTAACTCCTGTTTGCCTCAGTTTCCTCAGATGTAAAATGGAGATAATAGCAGCTGTCTCCCAGAGGTGTTGTAAGGATCACTTGTAAAAGTGCCTGGCATGCAGTTGGTGTTTTATTAATGCTTATTCCCTCCCTTTACCTTCCCTGGAATCCCCCACCCTTGACTCTCTACAAGCACACACTTCCAGTGGGGGCAGAGGTTCCCTGTTCTGCTCCAGTGGCCTCTTCCCGGGCCGGGTCTCCCGCTTACTTACGCCTGTTGGGGTGGTCTCTGGGCAGCTCTCTAAAATTGCCTCTCTTTCCCTCTGCAGGTCATAGCAATCACAAAGAGAGCAGCCCTTTCCTCAGCTGCTCCGAAGCCACCAAAGGAAGCGATTACTATGATAGAAACTGGCCCTGTTTGAGGTAAAATGTTACTTTTCCTCCACCCTTATTATCTAAACCCCTAAGGACTTGGACCTCCTGCTAATAAGCCAGAGGGAGGGAAGGAGGTTCAAGAGTGGTAGGAATATCCTCGTTGTCTCTTCTCTCAGTTTCAGAGCCTGAATTAATTCCTCATTCATTCATTCACTTATTCATCCAATAAATATTTATCGACCCCTGCTATGTGAAAGGCAAGGTGATGGGCAGAATACAGAGATAAGAGTAGAGTGCCTGCCCCTGCAGACTTCAGTGGGGAGGATAAACCCCATCCCACAGACAAGGTCACTTCTATGAGAAGGAAGTGGACTGAGAGCCTGTAGGCCCTGAGGTGATCAGGGAAAGATTTTATGAAAAAGGTGACCTTTTGAGCTTGGAAAGTGGGGAAGATTTCCAGAGACAGAACAGGGGCGGGGGATGGGAGGCCCAAAGGACTACTCATTGAGGGTAGGATTGGGGATGTCACAATATTTCCTTATAAGCCAAGGGAATAGTGTGAGCCAAGATTTGGAAGCAGAAAAGGGCAAGGTCTGTTTGGGGAAAGGAAAGAACCCAGGCTCTGGAGTCAGCACCTAGTCAAGACCCCACCTTGAGCCAGTCCCTTAACCTCCCAGGGCCTCAGTTTCCATATCTGTAAAATAGGGGAGGGAGAGTTTGGACTCAGTGGCCTTTGAAGTTTTTTCCAGCTCTCTGGGTTTTTGATACTATGAAGTAGTACAGCTGAAGTTGTATGATAGATCTAGGAGAGTCATTACAGCTGAGACCGTCCAGCCTCTGTGTAGGGTGGTCTGGGTAGGGATCAGCCTGGGTAGGGCTTTGAATGCCGAGCTAGGGAATTTGAACTTTGTTTAGCGGACATTTAGGAGTCAGGAAGTCATTAGTTCAAATCTGACCTCAGCCACTTGCCAGCTGTGTGACCCTGGGTGAGTTACTTAACCTCAGTCAGCCTCAGTATTCTTATCTATAAAATGGACACAGTAATCTACTTCAGGAGGTGGTTGTGATCTATGCAAAGTGCTTTGTAAACCTGAAAACATTATAGAAATGTTAACTGTTATGCCTGTTATTTGAGGCAAGGGAGGGACAGGTTCTGGGCTGTACACAAGGAAAATGGTCATCTGGCAACAGGCTCAGAACGGATTAGAGGAGGGGGTCAGGAGGTCATTCAGGAGTGACCATGGGTCATTCACCACCTTCCAAAGGGCCTGAGCAAAGGTGGTGATGGTGGGAATGGGAAGGGAGGGATAAATGTGAGAAGCTCTTGAAGAAAGGATTGGCAGAAGTCGCCAGCTACTTGGGTAGGGGGATGAGGAGGAGGGCAGGAGGCAAAGATGACTCCAAGGCTTTGAGCCTAGAGGGCTTGGGAGAATAATGGCACCATTAAAATAAAGAGTAGTCTAAAAAGAACAAGGCGGTTTGGTCGGGAGGGTGATTAATGTGGCTTTGGACATACTAGGATGTCCAGGTGGAGATGTCCAGCAGCATCAGATAGTTGGAAAGTAAGTTGGGGGCTCAGGAGAGCAGTGGTGGCTAGAAATATAGGTGTAGGAGTAGCTACAGGGAGGTGATTGTTAAAGGACTAGATGTGAATGGGAAAGCGCATAGACAAGAGAAAACACGCTGAGGCCAGAGCCCTTGGAGAGGCCTTGGTTTAGTGGGGACAGAGAGAAAGAGGAGCAAAGCAGGGATACAGGGAGCACCCAGAGAGGGCAGGAGGAGAGCCAAGCCGAGCCAGTGTCTTGGCAGCCGAGGAAGAAGAGTTCCATGGTGTCACTTGTGGCCGGCAGGTTGGGGAGAATGAAGCCGGGGAGAGGGCTGGTGGTCTCCGGGGTCTTCGGCCCAAGAAGCCCGCTGGAATCCCTTCCTCTCCTTGTTGTTTATGCTGAAGACAGGGGCCCTTGTTGGGGCTCACAGGGTCACAACTGGGGGATCTCTCAGGGCTCCCATTGTCAAATTCGCACCTTGAGAGTTCAGAAGGTCCAGAAGGACGTGTAGGTGTGGGGGCGTGACAGGAAGGAGGAGAATTTGTCATCAGAAGAGGGAGTAAGGAAACCAGCAGGGGAGACTTTTCTGCTTCTTTCCATAGAAGAGTTGGGGTGCATTCAGTGGACCCCCCCACCCTTTGTCCTTAGTCCACTCTCTGGCCTAGCACTGCTGTTGAAATGGTGTCCAAGGACAGTGTCCATGATAATCCTTCTATGTCCAGCACTGTGTTCACACAGCAGAAGCTTAATAAGTGTCTGTTGAATAGAACTGAATTGAAGGGCTGGGCTAGCAGAAGCAACTTATCTGACCAGGATAATCAATTGAGATCAAGAAACTGAGAATGGCCTCATCTGTTCTCTTGTCCTCCTTGGCAAGCCCTGAATTAGTCTGTGGGGACTTTTGAAAGCTAATTATAAAGGCTATGAGTCGGGGTTGATTGAAAAGATTAGCAGGGGCTTGGGGGGAAGGGCAGCAGCAGGGGGCCAGGAAGATGGAGGGGCAGCTGTGAATAATATGGCAGGTACCTGTGGGGAGCATGGAAGGAAAGGAGTCTGGGGGGGGCGGGGGAGAAAGTGAGGAGCAGGATTGGGGAGAAGTAGCACTGCTGCAGGTGGGAGGGCCAGGAGACGGGGCTGAGGTTGGGGAGGGCAGGATGCCCCAGCCCCAGCTGGGAGGAGGACCTGGCAGGAGCCCAGCAGGGCAGTCTGTACCAGGAGAGCGCGTGTCGCCTTGCCATAGGTGTGCCGACTCGCCCTGGCACCCCTTTGGGGCCTGTGGTTTTCACAACCACTCATTTGTACGAATGGATTGGTAACAATTACAGTGCCTCAGCTTAGCCTGCGGGCCCCTGGGAGGGGTGGGAGGAATGTGACCGCTGGAGATGCTCCGGTACCCTGGCCCAGGGTGGCATAACAGCCCTCGCCCAAAGGAAGGGCCACTAGCTTAGAACTGGAAGGGGGGTTTCTTGGGCCCAGGTCATTCTTATCACCATTCTTATCACTGGTTTTTTCATTATCGTATAGTCATTGTTAATGATTACTGTAGTAATAAGCCCTTGCAGAGTTACCGAGCACTTTCCTTACTACAACTCTGGAGCAGGTAGTAGCAGAGTTATTATCCCCACCTTATCCCCACTGCCCCGGAATTTGGAGTCGGAAAACCTGAGTTAAAACCCAGTTTCTGCCATTTGCTCCCTTCCTCATCTGTACTGTGAGAGGGTGCTGTCCTCCTGTCAAAGTCTACAATCTGGGAAATTGAGACAAGTTCTGCTTGTTTTATTCTGTACGTTAAAAAATGAATAAAAAAGAGAGAGAGATTAAGTGACTGGCCCAGAGTCCCTTAGGAGTGGTCAGATGCAGGGCATGCCCCTGGGCTTTGGACTCCTTGACCACTGACTGCTCTTACTACTCAGTGAGTGGTCCACATTCACATCTACATAGGCTAGAATTTGGTTCACATGTTTATAGGTTGATTGACTTAGACTTCCCACCTTCTCAACATGTTTAATCAGAAAAATGCCCACAGCAGTGGCTTCCTGGCCAGGTTTCCACCCACCCGTCTGTACCATGAGCTTTCCTTCCTTCCTTGCTCTGCCCTGACTGAGGGCCTGATTTTTGGGGAATGCCCAAAAGGATATCCAAAGGAGGCTTTCACGTTCACGTTTGCGTGGGTTCTCTGTCTGCAGGAGGAACTCGATGTCCGCCCAAAGGTGTCGTCTCTCCTTGGGAAGCTGGTCAGTTACACCAACCTCACTCAAGGGGCCAAAGAACATGAAGAGGCCGAGAGCGTGGAGGGCTCTCGGAGAAAAGTATCAAAAGTGAGTAGGCCGGCCTGTTTGGGCCATCCCCACTGGGGCCATTCGCACTCAAGCCAGAAATGTGCTGGGCAGGGGCGAGCCAGCTCCGGGACACTCCCATGTCTCCCAAGCAGACCTTGTCCTCTGGCCAAGTTGCTCGGGCCCCTTGGGCAGGCCTTGGCTTGGTGGCTCTGGTGGTATTGGTTGTGTGCCAGCGGCTTGGTTCGCTGCTTTATTTAGAAGAGGCTAGGTTAGGTCCAAGTCACCAGGGTCTCCAATTCACGAAAGGCCCAGAGGAAAGAAAAAAACAACTCTCCTTTCTTAGAGTATCTGCTGTGAAGCCTTTTGGAGAATGAGGCTTCTAGGGCTCAGTAGTGAAGGCTCATGGGGGTTCCAAGCTAGCTTTATAGAAAACAACTCTCTGTGTTTGACAAATGAGTCTGGATGAGGAAATGTTCTACCGACCTGGATGGGAGGGAAAGAAATCGACTGCAAGCCTCAGAGACCCTACCTTCTTACCTTGGGAAAAGCCCCAGTAGCCCAGGGTGGTGACCATGAGGCCCCTCCAACCTGGGCTGTGCCCTTTGAGGCATTGGGTAAACAAGAAGTGTTTGAGGTTGTGCACACTCAAAACAATAGCTCAAGATAAATGAGGCCGGGCGAAAAGGCTGGGGATTAACTTTATCTGGCTTGATCTCTGAAGATGTCCAAGGCCTAGCTTGATGGCGTTCCTTTGTTCCAAAAGCATTTATTAAATTGTTTTGTTCACTGCCTGTGCCCCAGACCAGTGTTAGGGGGACCCGCACTCTCCCCTCCTGGAGTTCACAGGCTCCCTGGGGAAAGGGGGAGAGAAGAGTACATGGCAGTACCCCCACCTCTGTACCCAGTGGATGCTTTGGCCTGACAGACCTTCAGGGCTGGAGAAATTCTGAGAAGGCGAAGGTCATTGCAGAGGGAGCTCAGGTAGGGGAAACTTTGGGGAGGAGGCGAGTCTTCAGAGTGGAGAGCTACAGGACCTGAAAGGATGACTGGTGTCCACAGCCCTAAGGAGGAGATTCTGCTTTAGGTGGAAAAGAAGCATGGTATCCGTGACTGGGGTGACAGTGGCCCTGTAGCATTCTGTTCTATCAGACTCCGTCTGGGAAATCAGCGTAGTTTGGGGCACTGCTTTTTAGGAAAGAAATTAGTCATGCTACGTGTGTCCCGAGGTGGGTGACCAGGATGGCAGCCATCCTCAAGATCTCACCAGGTGAGGATCAGAGAGAGTAATTGGAGGAGAGAAGGCTTGGGGGGAGGGGCACAGTAATCTACTTCAATGTCTTACTCATAATGCTTGGGCCAGAGGGCAGAACTGAGGGCTGGTGAGGAGGGGGACAAAGAGGCCAATTTAGGCTTCCCTGAAGGATCATTAGAGCCATCAGAAAGTACACCTAGTGGGCAGCTAAGTGGCGCCATGGTGGATGGAGGGCCTGGAGTTCAAATCCAGCCTCAGACACTTACTAGCTGTGTGACCCTGGACAAGTCACTTACCCTCTCTGCCTCAGTTCCTTCTCTGTAAAATAAGCTGGAGAAGGAAATGGCAAACCACTCCATAGCAAACCACCCCAGTATCTTTGCCAAGAAAACCCCAAATGGGATCACAAAGAGTTGGACACGACTGAACAAGAAGAAATTATAGTAGCTGCCTCAGGAAGTAGTGGGTTCTCTCTGCCTGTCTTCTGGAAGAGCCTGGATGACCGCATGTCATCTCTATTGAAGAGAGAGAAAGGCGGTGGAGGGGAGGGGCGAATCATCCTGGCATGGGTTGGACTAGACAGGGGATCTTAACCTTTTTTACATCATGGATTTCTTTGGTGGTCTGGGGAAGCCTACAGACCCTTTTTCAGAGTAATGGCTTTAAAATGTACAAAATAAAATACATACAATTACAAAGGAGACAATTATATTGAAATACAGTCATCAGAATATTTTTTTTAAAAAGTTCATGCTTTTGTAGCTTGGCTCTTATGGAAATATGTTTTGCATGACTTCACATGTGTGATCGACATCATAATGCTTGCCTTCTCAAGGGGGGGAGGGGCAGGAGGGAGAGAATTTGGAACTCAGATTTTTTTTTTAAATGAGTATTAAAAATGTTTTTAAATGTGATTGGGAAACATTTAATGACATAAATAAAAATACGTTTTAAAAAAGGTTTGTGGACCAAAGGTTCAAAACCTCTGGCCTGGAGGGTCCCTCCCGACTCTGAGATTCTGTGGTTGGGGTGTTGTTGGAGACGGTACTGTCACTATCTTTTCTAAAAGCTGGTGCTATAAACTGGATGTAGCAGTACAGGTTTGGTCGGCGGGTCTGAGCAGGGCAGAGTACGGCAGGACTGTTGCTAACATTTAGGGGCACTGATAATTTCGGTCGGTTGAGGCAGGCCTCTTTGGCCTGTTGACTGGATACCAGGGGGCCATCTGAGGTTGTTGGGTAGGGGAGCAACATGATGAAAGTTTGCCTTAGGAAGGTTAGTAAGGTGACCCCCATGGGATAAGGAGGAAGAGACTGGAGGAAGATCATTTAGATATCCGAGCCTGAGGTGAGGAGCAACTGCTACTATAAGAGAGAAGGATGGATCCCAGAGACAACTGACCATTATTATTGTAAAGGAAGAAACCAAGGGACTTGGTGACTCACTGGATGCAGGCAGCAAAGAAAGAACTCTTAAGGCTTTTGGTCTCAGTAAGGCTGATAGAATCAGGCTGTATCAGGTTGGCTTTAGACATAGCCAGTAGCAAATTATGGGCAGCTGGGTGGGGCAATGGATAGAGCACAGAGACTAGCCTGAGACACTTAGCTGGCTGTGTGACCCTGGGCAAGTCACTTCACCCTGTTTGCCTCAGTTTCCTCATCTGTAAAATGAGCTGGAGAAGGAAATGGCGAACGTCTCCAGTATCTCTGCTAAGAAAACCCCAAATGGGGTCACGAAGAGTTGGACACGGCTGAAAAATGTCTACAACAACAGCAGTAATAAATTATGGTAAATACCACCAAAGATGCTTAAGTAACATACAGCTGGCAGGTTCTGCAGCGGCTATTGCACCTGTCTGGTTCTTATTCTGGTCAACCAAAGGTGCTTAAACCTGCAACTTTCCAGGGAAGGAGATAGTAAATGTAATCAACCACCTTTTGAACACTTCGCAAAACTGTTTTATACTCTTCTTCTCCTTTTTTACTTTATCAAAAACTCAGTTGCAAATATTCTAAGACACAGGACAGAAAACGTTAGATTCAGAGTACGCTGCCACTGGTGTCTGTGAATCCACTGTGGGTGAATGAACGGCGATGAGAATCCCGGAGATCAGTGAGGACAGGTTGAGGGTGTCCGTGGAGAGGGGCCCAGATGCTCACAAAATCATTTATTCCCCACCCCTCTGCCATTTTAGGTGAAAGTAAGTAAATACAGAGTTTCGTTTGATTGGGCCCACCCATTCTCATCTGAAAGGCCCTGTCCCTCTCAATGCTTGGATGTCCCGGTTCACCCACCGCTGCCTGTGGACAGCACAGAGAGGCAGCTGTTGTCATTCTTGGGCTGACCAACGCCAGTCACGGTGAATCAGCTCGATTCTGGAGGGGCCGATTAACACTTTTAGGGCTGGAGCTCCCTATCTTGCATTCCTCCCAGTCCCACTGGAAGACTGGAGAATCCAGGGCTAAAGAATATGGTATTCTTGGCTCCCTCTTCCTGCTGTTGAAATTGACCCCCTACCCTTGGTGCCAAGAGAAACACTGTGTGGCTTGTTTGCAGAGAAGGGAAGAACTGAGAAGTCAGTGTTTTCTTGTGCCTGCTTATTTAGGAGACCAGGTGAAGGAGCAGTATCAGCTCCAGGGAGAGAGAGGGTGCCTGGTAAGGGGAGATGTGTTCAAGGGCCTTTGCCATGGTGCAGACAGCCACTGGAGAGCCCAGCTTTGTGTTTGGGAGCTCAGTCTTTGCCCAGCACAGATCCCCCCCAATGAGCCGTTCTGGTACAGCTTGGGGAGCCTCTGGCTGTGACATCAGAACATGGGAAGCTGGACTTTAGGGAGATGTTTTATAGTGACCACTTGAAGCAGCCTTGGCGTTTGACTCCATCTGTGTGGATAAGAGGACTTTTAGCAAAGGTCTCTCTGCAGGACAGAAGAGGCACAGTGCCTTCCTCCACTCTCCTTATGGCCCAGTTGGGTTCAGCTCCATTCTTGCACTGGTCTGTACACATAGTAGGTACTCAGTACTTCTTAACTGATGACTAAAATAGTAAAGTTGCAGCCACTGCAGGGGGTTGTGTCCTGTATTGGAGAAAAAAAAAATTGGATTTGAAGTCAGAAGTCTTGAGGAGGAATTCTGGCTTTGCTCTTCTCTGTGTGAACCTAGGCAAGTCCCTTTACTTTCTGATTTGAAAAAGAATGTCTCGGGGATGCCTTTGAGTTTTTACTCCACAGATTCCTAATAATTGCCCCCTCCACCCAGAGAACCCTCCATTACAGTGAAAAAGACAAATTAGGCAAAAGCAGCCAACCCTATTGGCCTGCTCTGGCAGTGAAGGCAGCCTTCCCCACCTAGAGACCTCTGTCTGTCTACTGGGGAGGTGGGTTTCTTTTTCATTACATTTCATCTAAATTCTGGCGTATTCTAATGTTGTTTGAGTCTGTATTGTAGTGCTTGAGAGGCAATGTGGAAGAGTGGATAGCGCCCACCCTCGGAGTTGGGAAGCCTTCCATCCAGTGCCTTCTCTGACCCTTCCTGGCTCTAACCACGGACGAGTCACTTCAGCTCTGATCTATAGGCAATGCTGAAGAATAGAAATTACAGACAGCTTGCAATCAGGGTTCCTGGATGGACTCTAGGCACTGCTCCTCCTGGGAGTTCCTGCACCGACAAAATCGTCAGTTCTTTATGTATTCATGTACTATAGTTGTCTTGTTCTCCTGGTTACTGGTTGGTTTTGGCTTTGTGTCAGTTTGTACAAGTCATCCTGTCTCTCTGAATTCTTCCTATTTGTCATCTCTTATGGTATAATCGTTCCCCTCTATTCCTATGTCACAGTTAGTTTGGGTATTCCCCAGTGGATGGGCATCTGCTTTGTTTCTAGTTGTTTTGTTATTTTTTTTTAAATGCTTCTATCTGTCTGTCTGTCCATCTATCTGGGTGTGTATGTATGTGTATAAATATATATGCAGATATATATGCATATAGGCACATATATACCTATAGAGCAGCTAGGTGGAACAGTATTTAGAGCACTGGGCTTGGAATCAGGAAATCAGGAAGCCTAATTTTCACGAGTTCAAATCTGGCCTCAGACAGCTATTAGCTGTGTGACCCTGGGCAAACTGTTTGCCTCAGTTTCCTCATGTATAAAATGGGCTGGAGAAGGAAATGGCAAACCACTCCAGTATCTTTACCAAGAAAACCCCAAATGGGATCAAGAAGAATTGGACACAACTGAAACAAGTCAACAACAGTGAGTGTGTGTGTGTGTGTGTGTGTGTGTGTGTGTGTGTGTGTATGTATCAACTTTCTTTTTGTTGTTGACATCCTTGGATCATATGCTACATATTAAGACTGCTGGGTCAAGGAGTATGAACCTCGCAGTGGTTTTTCTCACAATTCCAAATTGTTTTCCAAAGTGCTTGGACCAGTCCATAGCTCCACCAGCAGTATATTAGCATCCGTATCTTCCCTTTGCCCATTTAGCATTAATTATTTTTGTCCTCTGTCATCTATGCAAAGAGTTGTTTTAATTTGTAATTCTCTTATTAGTGATTTGGAACGTTTTAATTTGACTTTTAATCATTTGCAATTCTCTATTTGAAAACTGTTCCCGTCCTCGACTATTTACTGATGTGGAATGACGCTCATCCTCTTCCTCTTTGATTGGTCAAGTGATTTACATCACCAGACCTTGGTTTCCTCCTCTGTCAAAATGAGCATTTGATCTGCATAATCTTTTTTTTTAACCTTGAAACTTCATCATCTCTATTTTTTAAATTTTAAACATTTTAATTTAAAGTTTTGAGTTTCAAATTCTATCCCTCCTTCCTTCCCTCCCCGCTTCCTGAGATGGTAAGCGATCAGATAAAGGTTATACATGTGCAATTATGTAAAACATTTCCTTATTAGTCATTTTGTACAAGAAGATGGGAATAAAAGAAAAAAAGGTAAGAAAGAAAGCAAAAAATAGTATGCTTCAGTCTGTATTCAATCAATATCAGTTCTTTTTTCTGGAGGTGGATAGTATGCGTCATCATTAGGCCTTTGGGATTGTCTTGGATCATTGTATTGCTGAGAAGAGCTAAGTCATTCACAGTTCTTCATCAAACAGTACTGCTGTGTACAATGTACTTCTGGTTCTGTTCACTTCATGGAAGTCTTTCCATGACCTGGATGATCTTGAAGGTGTCCTCCGACTCTAAATTCTATAATCCTATGAATTACACTCTGAGGCCGTAATTACAGGTGGTGCTAAAGACAGGCCAGTGTGTCTATTTGTCACATTTGGTAGTTTTTGTAGAGGGAGACGGTTTATCTCAACTCTGGACCTGTGGCTGAAAACCTTTAAGATAAAATGGTCTGTTTCTGTCAGGGGGTTTTGATCCCAGGGACCTCCTGGTGATTTGCCTAGGTTATTTTAGGACTTAGGGAATTTCTCCTTCATTGCTTTTTCCCTCACTGCCCTTTTCACAATGTGACCCATGTAGGAGGGAGGGGGAAGGGTGACAAAGCAGGTTTAGGAAGGCACTATACGATAATAATAATAGCTAGCATTTATATATTGCTTTAAAGTTCGCAAAGCGCTTTACATATATTACCTCATTTGATCTTTACAACAATCCTGAGAGGTAGATGCTATTATTATCCTCATTTTGCATGTAAGGAAACTGAGGCAAGCAGAGGTTACATGACTTGCCCAGGGTCACAGAGCTAGGAATTGTCTCGAGCAGGATTTGAACTGGGGTCTTCCAGACTGCAGGTCCTGAGCTCCATCCTCTGCACCACCTGGCTGCCAGCGCTCTCTGTGCCTTCTCCCAGGGCTATCTTGGTGGGTCCTAGAACATTCGGGGTTGAACGTAGAATGTCAGAGTCGACTCAAAATCAGTATTCTTGCTACACTCCTCTGCCTTCCTGTTTTGGTTCCTACAACATCCCCTCCAGCTTTTGTTGAAAATCCCAGGGACTTCCCAGTTACTGCTCTGACTGTGTAAGGCAGTTGGCATTCGGTGGCTTCTCTCTCTCCAGTCTGTAATACAGCCCTGTCCCACCCCCATGCTGTGAGTCTGCGCTCCTGAGTCATTTCTTGGTTCCGTCCGGGGGCTCTGTTCCCCCATCCTCCGCTCCCCGCCTCCACCCCCTTCATTATATCATTTCTCTTTCAAGTTTCCAAAAGCACCCAGCCACTACTCTCAATCATATTCTCTCCCAGGCGTAATCCATTCTCACTTAGCCTAACAGGACGTCCCCTTCCCCCTGAACGTTATTTATTTACAATTATCTCTCAACATGTTCCAGGTATCATGCAATTCATAGTGAGAAGAGATAAGATGGGCCAAACCTCTCGTTCTGTAGATAAGCAAACCGAAGCTTGGGTTGGCTGACACGGCCCAGGTCACTCAGGGAGTAAAGAGCACACCTGGAATTCCAGCCCACATCTCTTG
The DNA here is from genome assembly GCF_003287225.1 of Phascolarctos cinereus. Taxonomy (NCBI): domain Eukaryota; kingdom Metazoa; phylum Chordata; class Mammalia; order Diprotodontia; family Phascolarctidae; genus Phascolarctos; species Phascolarctos cinereus. Next base: position 60,946,069 of record NW_027555625.1, read on the forward strand.
ACGCTTAACTCTCCCATCTTTGCACTACACCCTAGCCACTTTTCAGGCTAGGATTCCCAGGGGCCCTGTTGGTAGATTTGGTAGCTCCGTCCGTAACTCAGATCTTCAAGTGGGTCAGTGACTTCAGCAAGGCGGAGGCTTATTCCAGAGAGAGAGACCATCACCCCTCCATGCCTGAGCATCCTCCAGGACTCTTATCCAAGCCCTTCCCTAAGTTAGCCATGGTTGGGACGTGCCTAGCGTGCCAGGCACCTCTTTGCTTTCTCTTGAGTTCACAAGGATGCTCCTGGAGCACTTGGCCTGGTAGCTAGCTGCCCCTTGTCCCTCGTGCCCAGCTCAGCTTCTCTTCCAAGCCTGCCTTTCTTTGTTTTTTTTTCCTTTTTTCTTTTTCTTTTTTTGGGTAGGCAGTGGGGTTAAGTGACTTGCCCAGGGTCACACAGCTAGTAAGTGTTATGTGTCTGAGGTCGGATTTGAACTCCGGTCATCCTGAATCCAGGGCCGGTGCTCTATCCACTGCACCACCTAGCTGCCCCCAAGCCTGCCTTTCTTTGTAGGGCTTCTTTACTCTGATTCTCCTTTGTAGTTACTTGGTAATGTATTACAGCCTGCTGCCAGCTACCATACACCTCTCCATTGCCTTCTAGGTAATGATCTTTTATAATCCTCAGAGCCTGTGCTGTTCTATGACTTACAGCCATTTACCCCAGCAGAATATTGGGCTTAAAGAGAGATGAGTCTTTTTATTCAGGGAGAGGCTTGGGTTCATTTTAAAACTTTACCATTTCCTAAGTTTCTAGCTCATTCCTTTCTTGGTGAACTCTGAGCCCAAGTCATTGGCCATTTGTAGCATCTGTGTGAGAGAAAGAGAGAGAGAGAGAGAGAGATACACAAATACATAGGTGTGTGTGTACACATTTATGTATGCACATCTACATATTGTTGTTCAGTCATTTTCAGTTGTGCCCAACCCTTTGTGACCCCATTTGGGGTTTTCTAAGCAAAGATACTGGAGTGATTTGCCATTTCCTTCTCCAGCTCTTTTTACATGTGAAGAAACTGAGGCAAACAGGATTGAGTGACTTGTCCAGGGTCACACAGCTAGGAAGTATCTGAGGCTAGATTTCAATTCAGGAAGATGAGTCTTCCTGATTCCAGACCTGGAACTCTATCCACTGTGCCACATTCATATACATGCAGGTATATACATACAATTCATGCCAATGGCTGTGTGTATTCATTTGTATGTATATTGTACATATGTGTATGTGTGTGTGTGTGTGTGTGTGTGTGTATACACAGACATACACACATATATATATTATATATATATATATATATATATATATATATATCATTGTACATAGTACATATATAGCCTACATATACACATATATATACACATACACTTGATTGTCCATATAGCTTGGAGATTGTTATGAGAGTCATAGACCCTTTTGGCAATCTGATAAAGCCTATTATGAATCCCCTCTCAGAATAATATTTTTGAATGCATAAAATGAAATACATGATTATAAATAAAACCAATTGCATTGAAAAAGTTACCAAATATTTTTTAAAAAACCAGGTTTATAGACTGTAAGTAAGAACCACTGATCTAACTACATCATGTCAATTAACCAAATGGGCATTCTTCATCTACTTAGCTATCTATGTGTGGATGGTCAAGAGAGACTTCTTAAAAATGGATTTTACTGTTATCTTTGATTTTCATATCACCTGAATTTTCCCCCTTGTCTCTTCTCCACCTCCATCCCAGAAAGCCAACTGTTATAACAGAGCATTTTTTTTTTAAAGAAAGAAAAAGAGAAAAAAAATCCACAGAACCAACCAATACATATAGAAATGATGTTAGGTGCAAATTCCATCCCCATATGAGTGGGGAGAGATGTCTTCTCGTGGGGGCCAACCTCATTCTTTGTAATTTTGTGACATTCATTTTTAGTTGTTCTGTGTTTCTTGTCCTTTCCGTCTATGCTGGTGGAGTCCCTGTGTGCATCGTGTCCTTCCTCAGCTTTCTTTGAGCAGCATCATTCATTGAATCTTCCCACGCTTCTCTGAATTCACCATGCTTTTGAGTACTTCTGTTCAGGATGTTCTGAAGCAAGCAGGGCCTTAAGGCCATCAACACAGTGTCGTCCACAAAAAGCAGGACAGCATCATGCGTGACCCTCGACTAGAGGTTAATCCATTTTCTTCCGCTTGGCTCCCTCCTTCCTGCCAGTGGCCACGGTCACCTTTGACAATGATCTCCGTGCGGTGATCAGAGAAGGTTGTCCCCCTCATCATGTCAGAATCCTGCATGGTTGTGACCTATGCAAGGGAGACTCTGTTGGAACAGAAGCAGCCTTTTGCCCTACTCAGGCAAATGCTTTTTTGTTGTCAGTCAAGAGTAAGCACTCTCTCCATCTTTCTGTTGATCATGCCTATGATGGAGCGTTGCTTTTGGAAGCCTCCTTGATTGCTACTGATATCTTCATCAAGGATGTCCTCGATATATATATATATGGATAATTTTCTTTTCTTTTCTTTTTGTTTTTTGTTTTTGCTAGGCAGTCGAAGTTAAGTTACTTGCCCAGGGTCACACAGCTAGTAAGTGTCGTGTGTTGTGTGTCTGAGGCGGGATTTGACTCCAAAGCTGGAGCTCTATCCACTGTGCCACCTGGCTGCCCCAAATTTTTTATTTTTTTTTATCAATTGATTTATTTTTAGGGTTTTTTTAAGTACACATAGATCATTTTCATCAAAATGTTGTATAATTGGGAAAGTAGCTCTTTGTCATCCAGAATATTTGACTAATGAGAATAATCTGTTCGTGACCACGATGGTCTGCCGAGAGCTTACCATGTAGCTTTACACCAAAGGTCACAAACAAGGAATGCATTAAGTCAAGAGATGGGATGGACCAGAAATATGAATTTGGGTGAGAGCACCATGATGGCCTAGTAAACCTTTCCTTTGGATTATACTCCAGCCTCTTGAGGCAGTGTCTGGGAGGTGAGCTGCACCTTCCCACGTCCATCACATCTTCAGCACCAGTGTCAGAGGTGAGATGTAGGTCTGCTGGGCTGGCCAAGCCTGGAAGTTGTGTGACTATGTGAACTGATGAGAAATGAGAGCTCTTTATGGGGGCCTTCGCAGTGCTGGAGAGGCATGTCGGCAAGAGTTGACAGGTTCCTCGTTTTCTTAGCTTTTTATTCACCGTCTGTGATGAGGACCATGATGGTAACTCATGCTGCACCTTCTTCACAACCACCCAGGGAAGTGGGTTGTTCAAATAGTGTTACTCCATTTTACAGACTGGCAAAGTGAGCCACAGAGAAGTTAAAAGTGGCATCATTATTTATCCATGTTAGGGAGGATCAAGGAAAAACCTAGTTTGTTGGACTAGGACACCTCCCATGGAGCCAGGCATGAGCTCTGTTCCAGATCCAGAAGATGTAGGGAGCTGCCCTAGATTTACATGTATCTTAAATAAATGTGGAAGTCATTGCAGCTGAGGTTGGCCACCTGTGAGGCTTTCTTCTCACTTCTAGCTCAGGATTGGTGCCCTGCCACCACCACTCTGGGCATCTCCTAGGTCAAGAAAGCAGATGGTGCCCGAATGATTGCCATTAATGATATCACAACTCATGGGCTATGCTTGGCTGTAAAAGACCTGGTCAGGGACTGACACTAGGGCTCCTCCATTCTAGGTCATTCCCAGGCTTCTTCCTTCCATCAGGGACAGTCCCTCCGCTTTATGGTGTCATGGCATCTACCCACTGCCTTCCCCCCCAACTCAAACAAACCATTTGTTTGTTTCCTAGTCACCCAGCATGGGCACCTTGATGGGTGTGTACCTGCCCTGCATGCAGAACATCTTTGGGGTGATCCTGTTCCTTCGACTGACCTGGATGGTGGGGACAGCCGGCGTCCTGCAGTCCTTCCTCATCGTCCTCATCTGCTGCTGCTGTGTGAGTATCTGCCGTCGCATTCGACCGCAGGCGCCATTTTCCATTTCTTTTCCCACCTAGAAGGCAGGCGCCGGATCCTGTCCTGCTGGCCTGTCTGGCTGAAGTGAGGCCCTTGGCAGGGGTGGGGGCATCTCACAATGTCAGGAGGGAAAGAAATTCTCAGTCCATGGAACTTAGTGCTTCCATTCTGAGACCATCCATCACTGTTACTCCTTCCTTGATTCTTGGGGCATTATTGACGATTGGTTGGTTGCTTTATTAAAGAAAAAAGAATACTTATAAGACAGACTTATCCCTCTTTAACACATCTGCAAAAGAGCCAGAGACTGACTGGCTAACAATGGAGTCCTTTTTGACTAACAGTGGAGTCTTTCTCGGTGGGAATTTTATGTAACCCATGTTACAATTTCTTGTCTTTATAGACCCTACTGACAGCAATATCGATGAGTGCCATCGCCACCAATGGGGTTGTGCCAGGTATTTGTTTGTAGATGTGATACTCGGTGTTCTGGGCTCCCGCAGCTGACCGAGAAGGAGGGGGAGTGGGCCAGCCGACCTCAGAGTCCCCTCCCAGCTCTGAAATTCCATGAGCCTGTGAATGGGAAGGGATCTTAACTATCCACAGATCATTGGAGCTAAAAGGGACTTTTCTCCAGTTGAGAAAAACTAACCACCAGGGAAGCAAAGTCATTTGGCCAATATCAGTCACACTGCCAGTCGGTGGCGCGGCCAGATCTGGAGCCCAGGCTCCCGACTGTCCCATCGCTCCTTGTGGATTTAAAGTCGCAAGATCTGGGTTCAAATCCCAGCTCCATGACCTTTGGCAAACTGTGCCCCCTTTTCTGGGCATCACATTCGTTTCCTGCAGAATAAGAAGGTTAAGTGTCAAGATCCCTTCCGGGCCCTGGTCCAATGCCTCTTCTTCTGACCCTTGAATCTTCTTCTCATTTGGAGTCTGTGCCTCCGCTTGTTTCACCAAGGAGCCCAGTAAAGGCAGAGAGTTAGCCTGGGTGGGCTCCTTGGCAGGCCCGAGCCTGCTGGGGATCTGGAGCCGTATGTGAGTCCCACTCCTGGAGGAGTGGAGTGCTCTGCCGGCCCAGTCCTAGGTCCAGGTTTTCTGCTCAGAGGAATCCTAGTAGCTTCTTTGGCCAGGCGTCCCGGCGCTTGCCCCCCATTCACATTCACTCGCCCTCCAGCTGGGAGGTCCATTTCCCTGGCAAGAGCTTATCTGCTCAGGGTGGGCCACGCTGCCGGCTGGATGTCGTTACCGCCTTTGCCTAGTGTGGGAGCCAGATGGCAGGGGTTATTTATCACTCACTCATGGGGGAAAGGAACAGTTTTATCTCATTCCTGGAAGAGGCCCATCTTCCTCTGCTGTTTCTCTGTTCTGGTTAATGACTCTCTCAGAGTTTCTCAGACCAAAACAATGGCCCGTGGGGCTTCTGTAACCTGAGTGGCCCCAAAGACTGCATGGATAGAAAGAGACCCAGGATTAGAGGCTGCAGTCTTTGTTTCCAGGGGGAGCCAGCCAAGCCTGCTGGGGGATGGCCTCAGATGTGAGACCAGCCTGAAGCCTTGGCCCAGGGTCCCTCCTCCACCCCCACCCCCAGGCTAATTTCTTTGCCGCTGTGGCTTCCGGCCAGCTGGGGCCTGAGAATAATGATTTACCAGCTAATGGAGTACTCTGGTAGGAGAGAGCTCATAAACCCAAAAGGGACCCTAAAGACCCTCTAATAGATGAGGGGATGGAGGCCCAGAAACAGGAAGTCACTGGCCCATGGTCACATGGGGACTAACTAAGTAACGGAGACAGGAGTCGCCCAGGTACTTTGACTCAAAATCTGGATAATGCTCTTTCCACGATATCATTGCCGGCCCCCCCCCCCCCCCGTGTGCTGCTTTCTGACTCTGGAAATTAGATGTGATGGCCTGGAAAGACTCTTGGACTAAGAGTAAGAAGGCCCTGATGCTAATTCCTGGCCGGGTGGTCTCCGCCACATCATTTGATTTCTCAAACCCTCGGTTTTATCATCTGGCAGAAGAAGAAAATGGGTTCACAGGCTTCAGGGACCCTCCCCTGCAGAGCCTCAAGGGGTAAACAGCCGGCCCCCATGAGGGTCGTGGTTCCATGGACCACACAGAATTGGAAGCTTCAAGCAAGCCACTGCTTTAAGAGCAATATGTTCGTAGCCCCCAGAAAAAAACGGTCCACAAAGAGGCAAAAAGAGAGTGCGGGAAGGGAAAAGCGAACGACGCTGCCTTTGTAGGCAGCAAAGCTCCTCCAGATTCCTTCAAAGTGTAGCTGTGGGGTCCAAGGTCAGTCTAGCGAGGGGCAGCATTACCTCCAATTGACCACTCCACACAGGCGTAGCTCCCAACAGCCCCACTGACAGTGGCATGGAGGTTAGCCGGAGCTGCCCCAATTCCACTAACATCCTGGCCCACAGTAAGCTCAGAAAGGATGGAGGGACAGATGTAGGCCTTTATGAAGCACTTACAATATGCCAGGTACTATGCTAAGCGGTATATGGATATCTCCTTTGATTCTTACGACAACCCTGGGTAAGTGCTGTTATTCCCATTTTGCAGTTGAGGAAACTGAGACCCAAAAATTAAGGGACTTGCCCAGGGTCATATACCTAGTAAATGTCTGAGGCCAGATTTAAACTTGAGTCTTTCTGACTCCAGGCCCAGCCAGCACTGTGTCCGCTGCACAGCCTAGCGCTGCCAGACAGAAAGTCGAGAGAGACAGGGGACAGGGGCAGACTGGTCAAGGGAAGTCCTTTACCAATGTAGGTCAGCACGTGTTCTAAAACTTAATTGTGAGAGTTTACGTGGTACACTGAGAAGTGAAGTAATTTGCCCAGGGTCCCACAACCAGTATGTGTCAGGGGTGGGACCTGAACCCAAGTCCTACTGATTCCAAAGCTGGCTTCTCAGATCTCTCAATCTTAATTGGTGCCATTCCCTTCCCTCCATCCTGTAGGTAGGGATGGGTGTAGAACTTAGAGGGAACCTAAGAGATTGTCAGGCCAAACCTCTCACCTTACAGATGAGGAAACTGAGACATTTCCCCCATAGGGTTAAGGGACTTGTCCAGAAGCATCCAGCTAGAAGTAGCAGAGGTGGGATTGTCCTGGAAGGGCTGTCTGAGCATCCAAGATGGCCCCGGGGCTGCCAAAGGCTATTATAACCTGCAAAGCCCTCTGGGGATGTCTGGAGACACAAAATTCCTCAGGGTGCTGAAGGAACTGTTGGGGGTGTTTGGAGAGAATCATAACTCACAGAAGCAGAAGCAGCGTGAACTCTGTGTCTTCTCTTTGCCCCTCCTAGCTGGGGGCTCCTATTTCATGATTTCCCGCTCTCTTGGGCCTGAGTTTGGAGGAGCAGTGGGCCTGTGCTTTTACCTGGGTACGACCTTTGCAGCAGCTATGTACATCCTGGGAGCCATTGAGATCCTGCTGGTGAGTCCAGTTCAGCCCCGCCCCTGCCCTGCCCACCCCAGGTACAAGAGCCAGGTTCATTTCAGATTCGTCCCCCTGTCAGGGTCCAATGCCACTCATTCATTCCCCTTTCCAGGGCCCAAGGATGGTCATCGATGTTGTGGGAGGAAGGCTAGGGTGGGATTGAGATCGTTCTCCTTGGGAATCTGCCCCTCGGGTGATGGTGAAGAGGGGAGGGCCTTGGCTAAGAGCCAGTGAAGTAAGAGGTGGGAGGGGGAGGACATTGGAAGCTCAGGAAAGTATCCCTTGTGTTTGCCTCTTTAAATATGGCCAAGAATAATCTCATTTTGTGGCTGGTACTCTGTGGAAGCTTTGGTTTTTGTGAAGTATTTAATTTAGTTACATGATTTTACTTGGTGGCACATAAAAAGCATCGCATCCGTGTAATCTTGTTCATCTGTTCTTCCTTAATGCCTGCTTCCTCTCTCTGTGTGTGTGTGTGTGTGTGTGTGTGTGTGTGTGTGTGTGTGTGTGTGTGCATGTATGTGTCAGGCTCAAGGTCCGCGTTTGCTGGTACTCTTTCAAACCTCCTTCTTTGCCTCTGGCATAGCCTGGCCAGACGAGGGCCTGTTAGAACAACAACCCAGGCCTTTTTTTCTTTTTTTGTAAGTCCTTGGGAAGCTGCTTGCTTGGCCAGCATCTGGCTTCCCCTTTCAGCTCCTGGAGCCTGAGCAGCTAAATTTCAGCCTTGGCGACAGCAGCAGCAATAGCATCATCCTGAGGACAGCCCGAGCAGGAAGCTGGGGCTGCTGGGCAGGGATTCTTACCCGTCTTGCCCTGAGTGTGGTTTATAGGGCGCCCCACCCAGTCTTAGGCCCCTTCCCTGTTTGTATGTGTGCGTGGGGGGGAGATGTATAAATCCTCACTCCACCCCTTGTTCCCAAAGAGGAAAGGGAGTCACCACTTCCTGTCTCAGAACTGCCCCTCCAGGAGTGGAGACCAAGCTTGGCTCCATGCCACCTGGTCCTTGGGAAGATGAAGATGGAAGGATTTGTTTGCCCAGCAAACACTCCCAAGACCAGCCTTTGTTGTTTCAGACATACATCGCCCCGCCAGCTGCCATCTTCCACCCGACAGGGGCTCACGACACCTCGAGTGCCACCCTGAACAACATGCGAGTGTATGGGACCATTTTTCTGACCTTCATGACCGTGGTGGTGTTTGTCGGTGTGAAGTACGTCAACAAATTCGCCTCGCTCTTCTTGGCCTGTGTCATCATCTCCATCTTGTCCATCTACGCCGGCAGCATCAAATCCATTTTTGACCCACCGGTGTTTCCGTAAGTGATGGGCGTGCTGGAACCAGAGGGAAAGTTTGAAGAAGGTCACTTTCGAGGTGGCCGTGTCATTTCCCCATGGTCCAGTCGAGAATGAGGGCTTAGAGCCCTCCCAGTGGTGCGAGGCAGTCATTCAGGAGAAGAAAGGAGAAAGGGAAGGAAGTAACTTTGGGAGAAGGAGGGATGGGCTCATCGTGCATTTAGAGCTGGAAGAGCCCATAGAGTTGATCTGATCCAGCCTCCATGGTGTATGTGACAGGAGACCCAGAGATCTGATTTGCCAGAGGCCACAGAGCCAGTGAGTGTCAGAATCAGAACTGTCACTCAGTCCTGTTCTCTGTCTACTGCCCCTTCTAAAGTGGGCTAGCTGATGAGCCAGCTGGCTATTCTACCGGATAGTGAGGGGCAGGAGGCGCAGAACCAGCAGGGCCCCGAGCTCTCCATGACCCTTGGCCTGGCCGTAAAGAGTGTGACAGGTCAGCCAGGGCAGCGTGTTCAATGAACCCATACCCTTGACTTAGCAAACTCTGACCTTTTCCCCCCATCAGAGTCTGCATGTTGGGCAACAGGACCCTGTCCCGGGACCAGTTTGATGTTTGTGCCAAGACCACGGTAGTGGACAACGAGACCGTGGCCACAAAGCTCTGGGTCCTCTTCTGCCACACCTCCAATCTCACCTCTGAGGGCTGTGACCAGTACTTCCTTCTCAATAATGTCACTGAGATTTCTGGGATCCCTGGAGCTGCCAGTGGGATTCTCCAGGGTAGGTGCAGGGGGTGGGGCTCTCAGGTAAAGCTACTCCAGGGGCATGGATTCCCAGGAGGAAAACCGAGGTGCCCCCATGGGGTGGGGTCTGACATCCTCACTTCCTGAGAAAGGGGGAGGAGACAGGGCCCCAGCCTCAAAGAGGGAGTCCCCTTGTCCACCCCACCCCAGCGCAGAGTGGGACATCACTTACTTGTACGGTGCCAGGGAGAATTTTGGCCTGGCCTTCTAAGCTGACCTAAGTGGATTCACCCTAATGGACAAAGCACATTTCTAAGTGTCCCCTGAGGGCAACGCCCCTCTCTCCGGCGTCCCCAGGAGAAGAGGAAATTCTGCAGCTCACAGTCACTGGGTGATGTTTTTCCTTTCAGAGAGTCAAGCCCAGCTGACGCTGGCCTGAGAAGTTCCCACCAGAGTCCATAATAGGCCTCTGTTTGGGAAGTTGGCACGGCTGAGAGCTCTCCCACTGAACCCTGGCATGCGCACGCCGCACGTGTAGCTGTGCTGCCAACTTTGGGGACGCCTCATTGGACACTTGGGACCAGTCAGCCCTCGTTTGGTGGGCTAGCTTCAGAGGTGTGGGGACCCCCTGGAGTCCCAGGCCTCCTCCAAGAAGGTGAAAACCTTGACTAGCCTGGAACCTCTGTAAAATGTTAGCTTCTTGGAGGCAGGCCTGCCTAGCATGGTGGCTGGCACCTAGCAAGGGTCAACTGCATGTTTGTTCATTGACTGTCTGATTGATTGGAGCCTCTGCTTCTGTCTCGGCCACTTCTGCAGAGCGCCTCCTCCGGTTCTGAGGTTCTGGAGCGACATTTCCAAGTACCGTTGGCAAAAAGAACCATGTCACCCAATATTTGGGCAATTCAAGTCAATGTTTAATAAGTACTTGCTGTGTGCAGGGTTCAGCGCTCAGGGCTGGGGATATGAAAGTGAAAAATGGCACAGTTCTTGTCCTCGAGCTCCCCACCCCCACCCTCAGCAAAAGGGAGATAAGCCACAGACACGAATGGGTGGGTCAGAGGAGAGCCCCAGACAAAGTGCTCCAGGGAGTGTGCGAAGGGGGACAACACGAGCAGGCCAGCCCCTAGAATTGGGCCCCGGAGAAGAAACAGCGTTCAGCCAGGGGAAATGAGGAGAGCGTGCCTGCCAGGCCTGGAGGAGCCTGGGCGGAAGGGGGCCAGCCGAGCCTGGGGCTGGCTAGCTAGCTGCGCCGTTCAGTCCGGTCAGCTGTGATGCTGGGGGCCTCCAGCCATAGGTGGCTTGTGGGAGAGCCCCAGCCTCAGCACGAATGCTTTGTGTCTGCTTGGCGGGCCCCCTCCTGTGCACCTGATGGGCCTGGGCGTCCTTCAGAGAGGAAATAGCCCTTCCCTTGGTGCTTGGGGCACCACTGCTCCTTCCCCCAGCATCCGCGGAGCACCTTCTACCTGGGAGCTATCAGGAGGAATAAAGCAGGGAACCTTTCCTCCAGGAGGTCAGTGAGCGGAGCCCAAGGGCTCTAGATAAGAGAAGAAGCAAGGTGGGTTGTAACACAGGGTCAGAAGGCCAGCTCTGATGTTTGGCAGCACAAGCGCGATTATGTGGAGAAATCGATCTCAGCTGATGTCCCAATATGGCTGATTAAGTACCTTTTCTGAGTGGTTTTTTCATATGTAATTCCTCCAGTATTCTGTAAAAGGTAAAAAAATACACAGAACAAAACTTGGCTTTGTTAAACTGTTACAGCCCATATTTATTATCATTTACATGTAAATTTATATACACATATAAATTTATACATACTCTGAATTATTTACAAATATATAATTACATATATATATATATATATAAATACTATAAATATTATATTCTAAAGCTGATCATTAAGCCAGAGTATAACACATTAGGTATATAGAAATCCAAAGTAAACCTAGGTATCATATAGCAAAAGAGGGTGTCAGAGTAGATTCCCATATACCTTCTCAGAATTGTTCAGTTTACCCACCTGTAAAATGGGGATGTAATGCTGACATTTGTTTTGAGAAAGACCCCCAGTAAACCTTGGGTGCTCTAGAAATATGAGTTGTTAAAGCCCAAAATGTTGTGGAGAGATGAAGTAGCCCCTGCCCGCTGGGAGTACCTGGTACTCTTATACCAAGACAGCTGGTGGTGTGATGGATAGTGTGCTGGGCCAGGAGTCAGGAAGACCTGAGTTCAAATCTAGCGTCAGACATTTCCTAGCCGTGTGACCCTGGGCAAGTCACTTAACCTCAGTTTGCCTGTTTCCTCATCTATAAAATGGGCTAATAGTAGCACCCCCTCCCTGGGTTGTGGTGAGGCTCTCATGAGATCATACTGGTCACAGCTAAGCACTGTGCCTGGCACATAGCACTTGCTGAAAAAGTGTTTCTTCCCTTCCCATCTCTTCTTCCCAGGGGCCAAGTACAAAGATGGTCACAGATAATACAGGATTTGTGGGTGAGAAAGCTCAGAGGAGGAGGAGGTCACAGGATCATTGGTCTGGAGTGGGGAGGAACCCCCTCATTTTACAGATGGGGAAACCAAGGCCCAGAGAAGGGAAGGGACCTGCCCATGGTCCCATGGGTAGTAATTCTCTGATGGGGAATTTGAATCTGGGTCCTTTGACTCCACTGTGTCCCAACAGTGCGGCCTCTTCCCTTAGTGATGAGAAATGGAGACCAGAGAGGAGTGGGGGGCAGGGCCAGTGCCCAGCTCTGTCTCTCCACGCCGATTCTCCTGGCTGAGGACACCTGGGTGCCTGTACTCCTCCGTCCCTGGGTTTGCCCGCCCGACCCGCCTCGGGCTGATGCCGCTCTTTCCCCCACAAGCTAACCTGTGGAGCAGCTACCTGGAGAAGGGCGACATCCTGGAGAAGCCTGGGATGCCCTCTGTTGATGTCCCCGGCCAGAAGAGCAGCCTCCCACTCTACGTCTTTGCAGACATTGCCACGTCCTTCACGGTGCTGGTGGGAATCTTCTTCCCCTCTGTGACAGGTGAGGTCCGGGCTCTGCCAGTGAGGAGGCGGGAGCCACATGGGACTCTCCCTCCCCCATCCATTCCAGGAAGCCAAGACCCCTTAGAGGTCTCCAGGAGAGAAAAAAAAAAAACCTCTTTGTGTTTTGAAGGCATCATGGCTGGGTCCAACCGCTCTGGAGACCTCAAGGACGCCCAGAAATCCATCCCGGTGGGGACCATCCTGGCCATCGTCACAACCTCTTTAGTGTGTATCCTTTACAATGCGGTGCCCATGAGCCTGGGTCTCCCAACCCTCGCTCTCCTCGCCCCACTCCCGGCTGCGCTGCCCTTCAGCACCACCTGCTGGCAGCCTGAGGAACCCCTCAAAGGCCTGTCAGAAATCATCCCTTGTCAGGGGACCCTAGAGCCTCAGCTGGGAGTCGGGGAAGCCCCACTGACTCTAGGCAGGGGGAGGCAGCAAGCCCCCTCCACGCTGGCTCCTCTCTCCCTGCAGCTCTTGATGTCCTGTGCACAGGGCTTGGTGTGCTTTTCTCAAGCCCCAGGGACCAGAGGCCTTGCTTCCTGGGGGTGGCCTCTTGGCTATTCCTTGATTGGATTGTCTCCCAACGCTATCATAAAGCAGTAGGGAGCAAATGGGGACCTTTTTACAAGTAGAAGAACAGACCAGACAGACTACAAAGGAGCCCACTGGGCTCAGGATTCAGTGAATCCAAGAACACACATTACTAGAGAAAGGACTCCCTATTCAGGGGCCCTGCTGATTAAACAGCAGGTGGGAAGTAGCTCTAATGTCACCCACCCCGATGGGCATAGCATACAACCTACGTGTAAAAAGAGACCAGAGACCAGAAGGAGGGGCCTTCCGCAATACTGATTACAGGGAGCGGGGCAGAGAGGAAATCACAAGACACAAAATAAGCATTTTCAATCATGTAAATAGAAAAGCTTTTGTCCGATTCCCCTCTGACGTGCACACAGACGCTGGTCACTCATGTACTTGACCAGATCACACGGTATCTCATACACACACACCCCACGCAGTTACACACCGAGCACAACGTCTGCTCCATCCACATCGCGTGCACGCACACACACATCCTGCCTGCCCCATCTCTCCCCAGCACTGTCACCCCTCTCTGCTGGACAGATGCTTACCACGGCCTTGATCTGCCCACTAATCACTTTCTCTCCCACACATTCCATTCTCTGTTCTCCCATCTTGTTTCCCACCTTGTTCTTGCTCTGCTCCCACCCTCTAATCCCAGTCCTGTCTCTCTTTGTCTGCTGACCTGGGCTGGCAGCGTGACCCATAGGAGGTGACGCGGCTCCAGTCCTGAAGGATCAGGAGCCCTGGATTCACTGAGTTACAGAAGCCCCCAGTTGGGGGAGATTTTAGGCTGGATTCATTTGGCACATGAAGAGCTCAGGCCTCCCCAACCGGCGTTCCTACAGGGGCCCTGGCAATCTGCAGCTGGGCCATGGGTTAGTTGGAGAGCCATTGACAATTTCTTTAACTGTCTTCCCCAGACTTTAGCAGCGTGGTGCTGTTTGGAGCCTGCATTGAGGGGGTTGTCCTCAGAGATAAGTGAGTAGTTTGCAATTTATTTTCTGCTTTTAAAAAAATCTGCTTTTAATCAATGCCTTTTGTTTTTATATCATGATTATCATTTCAGCTGGGGGGTGGGGAGCCACTCCCCTGACACACCAGATTGATCTCTTCTTTGTGACAAAGAAAAACTGAAGCGATTCATTGAACCCAGGTGGCATGGACTCAGTGACCATGTCTACAATGTGCTGCCTCCAAGTGGCCCTCCAGGGGGGAGCTATTTCTTCTCCTTGCTTTTCTCAGTTACTCAGAGTGTGGCGTTGGGGCCCCTGTCTTTGCCTTAAAGAGATACTCACTTTGATTTTGACATCCTTTACAGCTGCCAGCTGTCCCTTCCTGTCTGTGTCCTCCAGGCAGGCTGAAAGAACCCCTGCGCGCGTGCGCGCACATACACACACATACACACACACGCATGTGTCTCCTGACTTTCAGTACCAGAGCACTAACTGCCTCTTGGACATCTCAAATTGGATGTCCCATAGACATCTCAAAACTCTGTGTGTCCAAAAAACAGAGTTCATTATCTTTACTCCAAAACTCTCTTTTCTTCCGAAACTTCGCAGCTTTTTTTTTCCTGGAATATCTTTAGTCACAGTGGAAAGTAGCAGTATTTGAAACATTGGTTTCTTCATGTACATTTTGGAGTCATTAGCTGAAGGGTTACCATGCCTTTTTACCTAATTTTTCATCTCTACATATGCTTCTTACCTCCCACCCTATCCTTCAACTTGATGCAGTCATTTCCATCTCTTTAGTTTACAGTAGGAAATTGCACCAAATTATAAATAATCATCATCAGTGTTTAACTGTTACACAAATAATATATTGGCAAGTTGTCGTTCAGTCTTTTTTCAGTCATGATTCTTCATGATCCCATTTGGGGTTTTCTAGGCAAAGATACTGGAGTGGTTTGCCATTTTCTTCTCCAGCTCCTTTTACAATTGAGGAAACTGAGGCAGACAGGGTGAAGTGACTTGCCCAGGGTCACACAGCTAATAAGTGTCTGAGGCCAGATTTGAACTTGGGAAGATAAGTCTTCCAGACTCCAGGCCTGGTGCTCTGTGCACTATGGCGCCATCTAGCTCTATTGGCAAGTATCTGGTTTCAAATTAGGTTCCTAAAACAGGTGAAGGTGTCATCCTGGACTCCTCACACTCACCCCTCAATCCAGTATTGTCAAATCTTATAATTTCTGTGTTCATGACATCTCTTGTATACATCCCCCTCCTCTCCACTCTACTCACTGCCTTAGTTCAGGCCTTCAAAGCCATGTGATTGAAGCAGCCTTCTAATCGGCCTCCCAGCCTCCAGTCTCCTCACCGCCAATCCACCCGAACCCACACATTTGCCAAAAGAAATTTCGTAAAGCACAGACTAGACTAGTTGCCTCCTTCCTCAGTCAGCTCTGGCAACTCCTATGTATGACCTCCAGCGTAACCCAGCCCCTTCCCACCCTTTCCCGTCTTCTTACACTTTACTCCCTTCCACAGACACCATGGTCCGGCTACCCTGGCCTATATTGGCAATTCCTTGGACACAATACCCCATTTCCTGTCCCTCCTCATGCCTAGAATTCTCCATCCCCTCATCTCCACTTTTTCCCCCCACTTAATAGTATTTTATTTTTTCTAATTACATATGAAGATAGTTTTCAGCATTTACTTTTATAAGATTTTGAGTTCCAGATTTTTTCTTCCCCCTTTCCAAGACGGCAAGCAGTCTGATATAGGTTATACATGTGCAATTATATTAAACATATTTCCACATTAGTCATGTTGTGAAAGAGTAATCAGAACAAAAGGGGAAAACCACGAGAAAGAAAAAAAATAGAAAAAAAAGAGGAAATAGTATGTTTCAGTCCACATTCAGACTCCATAGTTCTTTCTCTGGATGTGGATAGTGCTTTCCATCATGAGTCTTTTGTAAGTGTCTTAGATCATTGCATTGCTGAGAAGAGTTAAATCTGTCATGGTTGGTCATGCCACAATGTTGCTGTTACTTTCCTCCTGGTTCTGCTCACTTCCTCAGCATCAGTTCATGTAAGTCTGCAGGTTTTTCTGTCAGTTCATTATTTCTTATAGCACAATCTATGGAGAAGGGAAGAATTTGTGACCAAACAAGAGATAGACAACATTATGAAATGCAAAATGGATAATTTTGATTACATTAAATGTAACCAAGATTAGAAGGAAATTAATGCCGCTGTCTCTAATAAAGGCTTCATAGAGAACTGAAACAACTTTATAAGGATACAAGTCATTCCTCAATTGGTAAATGGTCAAAGGACATGAACAGGCAGTTTTCAGACAAAGAAATTAAAGCTATCTATAGTCATATGAAAAAATTCTCTAAATCACCATTGGTTAGAGAAATGCAAATTAAAGCAACTTTGAGGTACCACATCACACCTATCCAATTGGCTAATGTGACAGAAAAGGGAAATGATAAATGTTGGCGAAGATGTGGGAAAATTGGAACACTAGTACATTATTGGTGGAGTTGTGAACTGATCTAACCATTCTAGAGAGCAATTTGGAACTATGCCCAAAGGGCTATAAAATTATGCACACCCTTTGACCCAGCAATAGCACTTTTAGGGCTGTATCCCAAAGAGATCATAAAAATGGGGAAAGGACCCACATGTACAAAAATATATGTAGCAGCTTTTTCTATAGTGGCAAAGAATTGGAAATTGAGGGGATGCCCATCAATTGGGGAGTGGCTGAACAAGTTGTGGTATGTGACTGTAATGGAATACTCTTGTGCTATAAGAAATGATGAACAGGCTGACTTCAGAAAAACCTGGAAAGACTTGTATGGTCTGATGCTGAGTGAAGTAAGCAGAACCAAGAGAACATTGTACACAATAACAGCCACGTTGTGCGATGACTAATATTGATAAACTTAACCCTTCCCAGCAATACAAGGATCTAAGACATCCCCAGAGACCTCTTGATGGAAAATGCTATCCACATCCAAAGAAAGAACTATGGAAGTTGAATCGCTATCATTTTTTTTCCTCTTCTGTTGAGTTTTGTTTCCTTTTTCTGATGGTTCCTCCTATTGGTTTTAATTTTTACTTACAACTTCACTAATGTGAAAATATGTTTAATAGGAATGTAAATGTATAGCCTATATCAGATTGTGCGCCGTCTTGGGGAGGATGGTGGGGAGGAAGGGGGAGAAAAATTTTCAACTCAAAAGCATATGGGAGTGATTATTGATAAATCAAAATAAATTAATAAAATTGGGGGGAAAAAAAAGAAATGATGAACGGCAGACTTCAGCAAAACCTGGAAAGACCTCCACTTTTTAATTTCCTTCAGGGCCCAGCTTAGATCCCAGGTACAGCTATTCTGGCCTTCACCTGTCTGAGAACCTTCCATGTCTATTCTGTGTATATCTTCTATTTACCTAGTTATTTATATATTGTCTCCCCAGTTAGAATGTAAGCTTCTAGAGGGCAGGGGACCGTTTTTGCCTTTCTTTGTATCCCCAGCACTTAGTTACACACGTCCCTGATGTGTAATAAGGGTTTAGTAAATGCTTGTTGGCCTGATTTGAGTCACTTGGCCTTCCAGGGCCTGCTGGGGGCACTTGGGCTTCCTCGTTGCCTCCCCTTTGGATAAATAATGGGATAGGAATGTGCCTGCTGCTAGGATTTTTTTAGGGAGGGTGGGGATAGGGGAGGCCTTAGAAACCACCTTTCAGTGCAGGGGAGCTCACTACTCTGTATTCTCTCCCACAGATACGGTGACGGTGTGAATAAGAACTTGGTGGTGGGCACGCTGTCCTGGCCCTCTCCTTGGGTCATCGTGATTGGCTCCTTCTTCTCCACGTGCGGGGCCGGCCTTCAGAGCCTCACGGGGGCGCCCCGCCTGCTGCAGGCCATCGCCAAGGACAACATCATCCCTTTCCTGCGGGTTTGTTCCCCTCCCTGACCGATGCAGAGTCCTTTAGACCCATCGGCGTGCTTTTGTGCTGTGATCTTGGGAGGGACCTTAGAGGTCATCGGGTCCAATGCCCTATTTTACAGATGAGGAAACTGAGACCCAGAGAACTTAAGTAAGTCCCTGGCCTGTGGTCCCAGAAGTGGCTGAGCTGGGGTCAGAACCCTGGTCCTCTGGCTCCAGATACAGCAGCGTTCTCCCTGCCACAAGATGCCATTGGCTCTTTAAGGCCGTCTCATCCAATCTCCCACTTAGTTCAGAAACTTCCCCCCCCCCGACAGCATCCCTGACATATGGCCAGTGCCTCTTTGCTGGGACAGACTCAGTGGTGCAGAGCTCACTCCTTTGTGTTAGTATTCCCATTTTATAGATGGGAAAGTTGGTGACTCAGCTGAGATCACCCTAGCAGTTCCCAGGGATCAGAACCCAGGTTTTCTGACCCCTTCTGTTCTCCCCACTGTTCCACAGCGCCTGAATTCTGTTGGCATAACCCTACCCCCGGCTGATGGCACTAATTGCCTGGTTCAAATACTCAGACCAAGCCAACAGGACCAAAAGATTCTGCGCCACTTCTCTGGGGCAGAGCAGCCCCTCCAAGAGCAAAGGAGGTGTCAGGAACTGCCGGGGATCAATAGACTGGAGGGAAGATTCCTTCCCGGCCTGGAGGCGTGTTTAATTTGTCCTGCCTGGCACCTGTTTGCAAGGCTGTGACCCAGAAAAGAGAACATGGAGTAAACGGAATTAGAAACACAGCACGGATTGAGATGGTCAGCTAGGTGGTGCAGTGTACAGAGAGCTGGCCCTGGAGTCAGGAACACCTGAGTTCAAATGCAGCCTCAGACACTAGCTGTGGGACCCTGGGCATGTCACTCCTGTTTGCCTCAGTTTCCTCACCTGTCAAATGAGCTAGAGAAAGGAATGGCAAACCACTCTAGGATCTTTGCCAGGAAAACCTCAACAGGGGTCACCAAGAGTCAGACAGGACTGAAATGACTCGGTAACAACAACAGATTGAGACATTGATGTTAGTGTGATGAGGAGGCCGTATTTTGAGAAGCTTATTTCCCTTGGGAAAGTCCAGGAGCAAATGTGTGTATGTTGGAGGGGACGATCTAGGGAAGGCCTAGGACAGGGGTTCTTCACCTGGGAGAGATTTCAGGGAGTCCATGACCTTGGATGGCGAAAAAATTATACCTTTATTTTCACTAATCTCTGATTGAAATTTGACATTTCTTTCAATTATTTAAAAACATTCTTCTGAGGCAGCTAGAAACTAGAGCTCTGGCCTTGGAATCAGGAGGACCTAAGTTCAAATCTTGTCTCAGACACTTGACACTTAACTAGCTGTGTGATCCTGGGCAAGTCATTTAACCCCAACTGCCTCACCAAAAAGAAAAACAAAAAATAAACAAACCAAAAAAAATTCTTCTAAGAAGGGATCCATGAGAGTCACCAGATTGCCGAAGGGTACATGGCACAAAAAAGATGAGAACCTCTGGTTAGGACGTGGCCGGGCCTGGCCAATAAACCAGGCCCGTAGGCCTGTTCCAGCTGGGCATCCGCTCCTCTCCCAGGACGGGTTGTTCCTGTGTTGTGCGAATGTGTCTGTATTTGAGGGGGAGGGTCTATAGTAGGGTGAGGAGGTGAGGCCCCCCAAGATTAGACCCATCCTGTTGACCTTCCCATTTCCTTCCATCCAAAGTGGGGAGGTGGGTCCAAGATTCAAGTGTTGAATAGTGGTGGTGGTTTGGAGAAAGGGAGGGTGGGCATAGCCTGGGACCCTAGAGGTTGGACACACTTCCCCCTCCAGCCTCTTTCTGGCCTCAGGTGTTCGGCCACGGGAAGGCAAACGGGGAGCCAACCTGGGCTCTTCTTCTGACGGCCTTCATTGCTGAGCTGGGGATTCTCATCGCTTCTCTCGACATGGTGGCCCCCATTCTGTCCATGTAAGCAACAGCAGCCGGAGCATCCGCAGTCTGTGCATGTCTGTCTTCCCTGGTGCTTGGAACTCCCTTCCCTCCTCCCTGTAAATCCTTCCCAGCACAGCCAGAGCAAGAGAGCTCAAGAGCCATGTGAGAGGGCTGGTGACACAGTGTTTTCCAGTTTCTCTGCTGTTGGTCTCCAGTGTTGGACAACTGTTAAAATAGTACTTAGAAAAGAGCAGTCAGGCACGCTGGGCCATTTCCAGATTTCCATCCTGTGCTTTCTCTATTTCAATGTTGTTTTTAAACGCTGGGATCTGGTATAAGCCTGGAAGTCTCCTGCAGAGTCGTCTGTATCAGAAAGCAGTTTGTAAAAGCGGCCCTGGTTGCTAAGGCAATACAAATCTCAGTTGTTTTGTTTTTTTTATAAGACCCACCTAAGGAAGTAAAAACTTTCAGTCTCAAGTGACATTCTTCCCCTTCCACTTGCCCTCTCCCTTTCCCTTGTCCTTGCCTTTCCTCTTCCCCTATTCCTTTTTCCTCCCTCCCCCTCCACTTTCCTCCTTCCTCTTCCCCTTTCCTTCTTTTCTTACCTTTTCCTTCATTTCATTTCCTTCATTCTTTTCTCTTCTTCTCATCCCCCCTTTCCTCCTTTTCATCACAATTCCTATCCAAGGACATTGGCTCTAAGGGTCAGGGTCAGCATCAGCTTGGGTCTTGGGTGGTAGAAGAATAGGAGGTTCCTGGGCTGCAGAAGGAGGCTCGTGGACTCTGAGATTCCTTCCAACTTTACAGGTTTTTCCTCATGTGTTACTTGTTTGTCAACCTGGCCTGCGCCGTGCAGACGCTTCTGAGGACCCCCAATTGGCGTCCCCGTTTTAAATATTACCACTGGTAAGTTGACAGTAGCTTTATGGGAAATGACCTGTCTAGAAAATGAATGATAAAACGAGAAGCTGTTGTATCCCCAACCTGCCCCTAACCCTGCCTGGGCCTCCTGTCTGAGAAAGGGGCACACTTGGGACAGCAGGCCGATCCCAGGACCCTCAGCACCAGGAAATGAGGGGCGAGTGCCTCTAGCCATACTCCCCTCTGGGATGTAAATTGATGGGAGCATTATCGGCCTATGAAAATGCCATCCAGTGAAAAAAAGGAAACAAGATTGAGAAGCCCTCCTCCCCACTTGTCTTTATCTGAATATGTGTTGTGTGTGTGTAATGTATATCTCTCTTGATAAAATGGAAGCTTAGGGGCAGCTAGGTGGCACAATGGATAGAGCAAGGGCCCTGGATTCAAGAGGTCCCGAGTTCAAATGCAGATGCAGATACTTGATACTTAACTAGCTGTGTGACCCTGAGCAAGTCACTTAACCCCAATTGCCTCAAAAAATAAAAATAAATAAATAAATAAGAAAGGTTAGATAAAGCAGAAGCTCATTGAGGCCAGGGACCGTTTCCTTCTAACCCCATGCCTGGTACATAGTAAGTGCTGAATAAATGCTCGCTGATTGATTCATTGACTTTATTTCAGGGCCCTGTCCTTTTTAGGGATGAGTATCTGCCTGGCCCTCATGTTCATTTCTTCCTGGTACTACGCCCTGGTGGCCATGCTGATTGCGGGCATGATTTACAAGTACATTGAGTATCAGGGGTGAGTAGGGCTTAGGGGGCCTGGTTAACTCGGGGTGGAATGGGCTTCAGCCAGGAAGGGATTGGGGGCTGCTGACTGAGCCGTGGGACTGTAGACAGGAAGGCTGAGTCGGGGTAAGAAGGTGGCAGGGAGAGGTGGGAGCCATGAGGGGCTTGGCTCTATCAGCACTGGGACAGGACTAACATCACGGGCTTTTCGTGGTGGTGGATGGGCCTGGGGAGCTCTTGGGGGCTTCAGGTCAGCCCCATTTGGAAGGGAGTGTGTCCTTCAGGGACCCAGAGAGGGGAAAGGACGGCATCTTCTGGGCCTCACTGTTAGCTCCTCTCCACGCAGAGCCGAGAAGGAATGGGGTGATGGCATCCGGGGCCTCTCCCTGAGTGCTGCCCGCTACGCGCTCCTTCGCCTGGAGGAGGGGCCTCCCCACACCAAGAACTGGAGGTGAGTCCTAGACTGTTCCCTCCCTCCCCCATCAGGACTCCCCACTAGTTCTTATCCTGCATCCTCCCAGCCATTCCCAGCCCCTTGGAAACCCTGATGAACAGGGCCAGTTCAGGGTTGGGAGGAGGGAGATGGAGCCGACTCAGGGCGGGGTGGGAAGCCTGGAGCAGGCCTCTGTGGGTGGGCCCAGGGTGTGCTCCTGTGGCTAATCAGATGTGGCCTAAATGGAAGGAATTTATCCGCCTAAGAATATTAGCAGTAGCTAGCTGGGTGAACTGGGGAATAAATAAGAAAGGAGAGGCCCGCAAAGGGGAAGCTTTCCCCTAATGCCTTTTCCACCAAGGCCCAGATGCTGTTGTCAGGAAGCTGTCAGAAACTGGGCTCGACACCCAAAAATGCTGGCCCAGCACCAGGGTCCAGGCAGACGGGGTTTGGGGGCTGCTGCTGAACAGGGGCCTTTGCCGCCTCCTCCCCTCCACTCTTCCTCCCCCATCCTTTCCCTTCCCTCCCCCTCCTCCCCTTCCTCTCCCCCTCCCCACCCAGGCCTCAGCTGTTAGTACTCTTGAAGCTGGACGAAGACCTCCACGTGAAGTACCCCCGACTGCTCACTTTTGCCTCCCAGCTCAAGGCTGGCAAAGGCCTGACCATCATTGGCTCCGTGATCCAGGGCAACTTTTTGGAAAGCTACGGGGAAGCCCAGGCCGCTGAGCAGGTACTGGTGTCCAGGGGCTCTCTTTGGCACCCCCTCTGATGGGGCCCGAGAGTCAGGATCTGGGGACCCCGACTCCAGCCCCCTCAGCTGGGGTGGCCGGGCTCCCGAGGAGCAGATCCACTGTCCAGCCTGGCCCCCACTACTATCTGCACCAAGAGGCTCAAAGCCCAGCCGGGTCCTGCCTGGAGATTTCAGAAATTTACAAGTGAATTTGCTTCCTCCTCTGTCTCCAACTCTTTCCTTGGCCCAGTTGGGAGCGTACCTGAACATATTTCCATAAAGGTCCAGGCTCTGTCCCCAGGGGGTCCAGGAACCACATTCAGCGAGTCCACAAGCACTTAGACTGTGCTCAGGGCTGGAAACTCAGAGAGGCAGAGACCTGGTCCTGACCTCCAGGACCTTACATTCTAACGTGGATGTTCAAACTAGGTGGCAGACATTCTCAGCTCCAGGATCCAAGGAGAAAACAGTGGGTGGGCTCTGGGGTGACCCCAAAGACCCCCTGAGGAGAGCTCACTCATTGCTTCCAGTATGGGGGACACTGGGGAAAACCCCTGACTCGTTTGACCATGGCCTCTTGTTTTCAGACAATTAAGAACATGATTGAGATTGAGAAGGTAAAGGGCTTCTGCCAGGTGGTGGTAACAAGTAAAGTGAGAGAAGGCCTGGCCCACCTCATCCAGTCTTGTGGCCTAGGGGGCATGAAGCACAACTCGGTGGTACTGGGATGGCCCTATGGCTGGAGGCAGAGTGAAGACCCCCGGGCCTGGAAAACCTTCATCGGTATGTCCCCCAGACAGGTCAGCCTTCATCACACAGGGGCTTTCTACATCGACATATCCCACCAGACCCCTCTCTTGCCAATTAGCGGCTCTGCACTGTTGGGAGTGGTGGGGATATAAGGGTGGCTGATAAGACAAAACCCAATAGCTTTGGGTCTCCTTCAGGCTTGGTCTTAGGAATTGGAAGCATAGGTAAGTTACCTGCGTGATATAATTTGAGAGGCACCTGGCAAGCTTTGTGCCCAACATTATGTTCCTCCTCCCACTTCACTGTTAGATATGCATTCCTTTGGATGTTGAAGAAGCCATGATTTAATCATTTATCTGTTAACACTTTGGTTTGAATGAGTGCCTTAGGATTATAGAGGACAGGGATGAGTTCCTAGGAGGAAGGAGAAGGCTGCAAGATAGGATGTAGGAGGACTATAAAGAGACCCTACCCTCCGGTGCTAGGCTTTCCCAGTGGCTTAGGAAAGCACGTCTTGGGCAAAGTGTGGTTCTGTCTGCAGCTGACCAGGACTGGCTAGGAGGGGGCCCTGCCCCGCATCGCCCTGCATGTGTGTCTTTGTCTTGTAGATACTGTGCGCTGTACCACGGCTGCCCACCTGGCACTGCTGGTGCCCAAGAACGTTTCCTTCTACCCCAGCAATCACGAGCGCTACAACGAGGGCAACATCGACGTCTGGTGGATCGTCCATGATGGCGGCATGCTCATGCTGCTCCCCTTCCTTCTGAAGCAGCACAAGGTGCCCGGGCCCTGGGGACAGAGGGAGGGAGGGGCCGGCAGGGTCCGAGTCTCCCCAGCTCCTAACCCGCTTCCACCCTCCCGTGGCCCTCTGCTAGGTCTGGCGAAAGTGCCGCATGAGGATCTTCACCGTGGCCCAGATGGATGACAACAGCATCCAGATGAAGAAGGATCTGGCCACCTTCCTGTATCACTTGCGCATCGAAGCAGAGGTGGAAGTCGTGGAGATGGTAAGAGCCACACACCTGCCTTGTGGCTGCCATGGCCGCCGCAACAGGCGCGCAGGGCAGCTGCCCACCGCTGCCTGCACTCTGTTCTCCCCCAGCACAACAGCGACATCTCCGCCTACACCTACGAGCGGACGCTGATGATGGAGCAGAGGTCGCAGATGCTCAGGCAGATGAGACTGACCAAGACGGAGAGGGAAAGGGAGGTAGGAAGCTCGGGATGCGGTGTGGCCGACACTGAGTGGGAGGGCAGCCTCTTCTCTCTCCTCTGTCTTCCTGGATCTCCAGCTGCTTGGGAATGAGGTGCCGGGAGCCTCCGCAAGCATCCTTTGGGTCAGTGGGAGGCCAGGCCACGCCCAGCACTGACCCCTCAGCTTGCCTAACCCAGTGTTCAGTCTCCTTCAAGCATGGCACAGGAAAGGGAATGCTGGAGTTGGAGTCAGGGGAGACCTAGATAGAGGTGTGCCTTCCTCTCTGAGCCTCAGTGTTCTCTCCTGTAAATGGGGATCACACGAGGAAAGCGCTACGGGTACAGACCTGAAAGCACTGTGGAGATGGGAGTTATTCTCATGAGGGACCATGGTCTCTCCAGCCTGGGTCTGGCCTGCAGAACTCCCCCAGCCTCACCTCCCACCGCGCTCCCTCCTTGAGATCTGAGATCTTCCTCACCGCAGACACATGGTAGATAACTGTGCTAAGAGCTTGAGAGCCAGGCCCTTTTCTCTGCTTCCTTGTCGTGTCCCATCTCCACCCCTGCTGGGTACCAGATCTGTGTGCTCCTCCAGGCCCAGCTGGTCAAGGATCGGCACTCCATAATCCGGCTCGAGAGCCTGTACTCGGATGAAGAGGACGAGGGGGAAGCCAGGCCCGAGAAGGTCCAGATGACCTGGACCAGGGACAGGCATGAAGCCGAGAAGCGGAACCGGGGCAACACGCTAGAAAACTTTCGTGAGCTGATCAGCATCAAGCCGTGAGTGCCGGGTGCAGAGCCATGAAGTTGCGGGCCCCGGCCCAGAGACCCCCTTACTCATGTGTGCGCATACACGTGCACATATACAAACACACACATGTGCACACACGTATACACATGCACACACACACGCACGCACGTGCACGCATTCAGTCTGGCTTGTATGTAGAGTGCACACATCTGGTGCCCTGTGAGAGCAGTCACCTGCTGCCATAGCCTGGCGCTCTCATGTTCAGCCGGGAAGACGTTGCCTCTATCTTGCCAGTTTGCCCAAGGCCAATCCCAGGACCATTGATCGTGCCCAGGAGGCCCCATGTCGGATGGGGGCAGTGGCCACTATATTGGGGATGTTCACGGAAGGTGTATGGAAAAGAATATGGGAGGAGGGTGTGTAGATGAATGCAGAGAGGGCCAGTGGTATAAGCACATTCATTCATTTCTTTATTTAAAGCTCCTGGTATGTGTAGGGCACTGTGCTGGATGAAGGGAAGATACAAAGTTTAAATCAGACCCGGACTTACAGTCTGGCAGGGAGATTATGACACAAACACAGATAGACAGACATGAACCATAACATTTACATGGTTGGTGGATTAGAGAGGTGCAGACAGAATTCTGTGCGGTCTTGGAGGGAAGGTCACGACTAACAGTGCAGCAAGCAAGGTCCCATGGAAGAGACACTTGAGTCCTTACGTGTCTAGGTATCGTGTATATGCAGGGGAAAGGAAGGACTATGTAGAGACTGGAGGTTGTCGGGGGGAGGCCTGTGTCTGGTGGGAAGTGTGTGTGGGCAGAGGGGCAGTATAGGTCTGCATCAGGTAAGCTGGAGAAGGCCAAGCTGAGGGCAGCCAGGGCGGTGAAGGGCCTTAAGGCCATGGGGCATAAAGGTGTGTTGAAGGAGCTAGAGGTATTTAGACTGAAGAAAAGAGACGTAAAGGGGACATAGTCCCTCTGTTTGGGTATTTAAAGGGCTGGAGCCTGGGAAAGGAATTAGATGTGAATGCAAAATTAGGGGTCATGGGTGAAGCTGCAAAGAGATAGATTGAGGCATGATGTTAAGAAGAGGTTCTGGGTAGGGGGAAAAGAAGGAAAGGAAGGAGGGAGGGAGGAAGAGAAGGGCAGGGAAAGAAAGGAGGGAGGGAGAGAGAGAAGGAAAAGAAGGGAAAGGAAAAAAGGGAATGGAGGAGAGTAGAGGAAAGAAGAAGGAAGAGAGAAGGAAGGAAAGAGGAGAGAGAAGAGGAAGAGAGGAAGGAAGGAAAGAGGAAAGAGAAGAGGAAGAGAGAGGAAGGAGGAAGGAAAAGAAGGGAAGAAAGGGAGAGAAGAAAGAAGAGGGAGGAAGAGAGAGAAGGAAGAAAGGGAGGGGGGAGAGAGAACAAAAAAGACGGACACACTCCCATCAGCAAAGGCTGGATCATCACTTGTTGACTGTTGACACAGAGGGAATTCTTGTCAGGCATGGCTCGGACCAGATGGCCTGAGAGGTCTCTCCTTACTGGGAAAGCCTGTGACTCAGTGTGGTTGGAGGAGTTGGGGGAGATGGATGGAGGTGAGACGGCCAGAAGCCAGAGTGCCACTGTGGCCCCAGAAGGTGCAGGCAAGGACCCCTTCTCTCCTCTCCACTGGCGTGGGCTTGGTCCCCTAGCAGTTGTGCCTGACCCTGGTCCTCTGGCTCCTTCACAGAGATCAGTCTAATGTCCGGAGGATGCACACGGCTGTCAAGCTGAATGAGGTCATTGTCAATCGCTCCCATGATGCCCGGCTCGTCCTTTTGAACATGCCTGGTCCACCCAAAAACAGCGATGGAGATGAGAACTGTATCCTTTGGGCACGAGTTTGCTGGGGCTAGACTGGGGTTTGGCAGGAGCCGTGAGGGCTTTTGCAAGGTTCAGGTCGCTTGGGGATATGGTCAAAGCCTTGGTGCCAGCGGGGAGCCCACACAGCCGCCCGGGTGCCTGCCATTGAGGACACTCTTCCCTCTGGCTGGCTGTGGAGCCTCGTTCAGCAGAGCAGCTGAGAGGTAAAGCTGCAGGCTGACATACTGAGGGGAGCCATCCTGTGTCCTCTCTCAGCTTTTATCGCCCTGTGCTCAGTGCCAGAGGCTCACAATCATTTAAATCCCATCTATTACACTAGATGTCCAGAGGTAGGGATTACAAGTGTTACTACTCCCATTTTCCAGATGAATTAGCTGAGGCTCAGAGAGGTTAAGTGATTTGCTGTTGGGTCCCAAGGCATCAGAGCTGGGATACAAATGCAGGTCTCCTGATTCGAAGCTACTTTTTCTGCTGTGCCACCATCGTAACCCCCTAGAAGGTTATTGTCTAGATAGAGAGATTGGTCATGTGCACATGAAGTGTTAGCCAGTATGATTATTGATGTGATTAGCACCATCGAAGCAGTCCTGACTGTAAGAACCACAGCGGGCTCACAGGAGGGAAAGATTGCTGCGGCCAAGCCCTGTCATGCCTAGTGGTGGTCAGGGAATCATTTGATCCTGAGAGGATGAGAGGAGGGTCTTCAGATGGTCCGGTATGGCCCTTGACTCCCTGCTCAGACATGGAGTTCCTAGAAGTGCTGACAGAAGGCCTGGAGCGGGTGCTGCTAGTGAGGGGTGGGGGCCGTGAGGTCATCACCATCTACTCCTGAGCTGGGGTCCCCCTTCCCCCCGGGGCCTCTCTGGCCAGCGACAGACACTCCAGTGTGAAACGGACAGCCACAGTTCCTGCTTCCCTTCCTGCCCCGCTCCCCCACGCTGTCCCCTTCCATCCCCCCTGGGGGCTGAGGGTGAGAGCCAGGCATCCCCCAGGACCCCAGCCCCTCCCGCACTCCTCACCTCCCGTTTCACCTTCTGCCTACAGTGACCGACTTTGAAACTTAACCCCTGGTAGAGGAGGGCTTGGTGCAGTATGTTGGTGCGGGAGGGGCTGCGGGGAAGGCCATTCCCAGAACCATGCTTTGCTTTGAGATCTGGGGCTAGGCCTGGAAGGCTGTTCCCCAGGCCCCTTTCCCTGCCCCCCTTCTTCCTGACTCACTAGACCCACGAGGCAGTGGGGAGGGTGTCATGGAGGCAATTTGGCTGGGCTGCCAGCCCCGCCGGCAACAGAGACGGGAATCAATGAAGCTAAGAGAGATGAGGATTATGTTTGCAGGTGGCCGTGGCCTGCTGGGGACCGCGCCCTATTTATTTGTGTATTTATTGGTCTAGAAGGTTGCAAGGGAGCAAGAGAACAGACAGATGCTTAGGGAGAGGGGAAGCTGCTCCCCTGACCGTGGGCACATCCCTACCCCGAGGAAGCCACCGGGTTGTGAGGGCCCAGACACAGCTGGCCTCGGGGAGTCTGCCTGGCCCAGGAAACAAGTGGACAGAGCAGAAAGTCCCTGCGAGTTTTGGGTTGTTACTTGTTTGTTTGTTTTCCCAATAAAACATTGTTTACTGACTTCTACTCCCCCCTTCCGGACCTGGTTTTGTTTCCTTCTTTTGCTTAGGGAGGGAGGGAGCGTCCAGATACAGACAGCCCAGTTTCAAAAACAGCCGTGAGGTCATGGGGAGCTGGCTCTGCCCCAGCCCGGCCTCCCTCCCTGTCCTTGTGTTTTGTTGATGCCTGGCTTAGTTCTGGCTCCTTCCCTGGGATCCTGGCCAGTTGTCCAGTGGGTGGGAACGTTCCACTTCCCATGCTTCAACAACCCCTTCCTGTTTGGGGAGAGTCTCCCCTGGGGACCGTTTTAAAAAAAGCTAAAAACAGCCGCCTTTAAGAATGCTGGGATTTGAATCCAGATCCTGTATTCTGTCCGCTATGCCCTGCAAACGCTCTCTCTTTTGTTTAAATTTGGAGGTGGTCGGAGCAAATTGACTTGCCTAGGATCGCACAGCTAGTACGCTTCTAAGGTCTGATTTGAACTCAGGTCCTCCTGAGGCTAGGGCTGGGGCTGTACCCACTGTGCCACCGAGCTGCCCCTCTGCAAACTCCCCGCACCCCTCCCTTTTAGGTAGGCCTTCTCCCTCCCCACATTCTCCAAGGTACCAGACACAATCCTTGCCTTCACTGAAAGGTGAAAGGTTCACTTGGCAAATGGCCGAACCACTTATGGTACATGAATGGAACGCAGTGTTCTCGAACTGTTTGAAACCATAAACGTGAGGGTTTCAGTGCGGAGCAAAGGCAATAGAACCCAGAACACAATATATACAGTGGCTACAACAACAATAATGTTGCTAGTATTTATATGGCGTTGAAAGGGTTACAAAGCACTTTACAAATATTCTTTCATTTGATCCTTACAGCAACCCTGCTGTTAATTATCCTTATTTTAAGGAAGGGAAACTAAGGCATGCTTGTTCAGACTCACACAGCTACTAAGTGTCTGAGATGGGATTTGAACTTGGGTCTTCCTGACCCCAGATCCAGTGTTCTGTCCACTTTGCAAAAGTGAAACATGATGGTGTATAACTATAATGATCAAGCTTGGCTCTGGGGAAGAGTTGAAAAATCACACTCCCATCTTTGCAGAGATGAGAAAATACAGGTATATAATGTTGCATAGGCTTGCTTTTTTTTTTTTGTAATATTGTCATTTTTATTACGTTGTCATGGCCTAGCCATGAGCACTGAATAGTCCTCCAGTTATGTGTTTTTTTATTTTTTTTAGTAAATAATGTTTTATTTTTTCCAATTACATGTAAAGATAATTTTAAACATTCATTTTTTTATAAGATTTTGAGTTCCAAATTTTTCTCCCTCCCTCCCCTCCCCCCTCCACAAGATGGCAAACAATCGCATATGCCTTCAAACGCAGTTGGTTTTAAACACACCTCCCATCTTTGCAGAGGTGGATAACTATGGATATATAATGTATACACTTCAGATGCCATTGGTTTTAAACACATCTATCTTTGCAGAGGTGGGGAACTCTGGGCATATAATGTTACATATGCTTTCATATCGAACTGCTTCTTGGTTGCAAAGGATGGCTCACTGGGTAGAGGGAAGAGAAACATTCAGAAATGAAAGTGATGTAAAAGCAAAAGAAATAAGGAAAGGACCTGAGATTTTATAAAGCATGCCAGTAAAAATAAGATTAAAAACAAATGCAGGGGCAGCTAGCTGGCGCCATAGTGCACAGAGCCTAGAGTTGGGAGGATCTGAGTTCAAATGTGGCCTCAGACACCTATCTGCTGTGTGACCCTGGGCAAGTCACTTCACCCTAATTGCCTCCCAAAAAAGCAAAACACAAAACCCCCCAAATGCAAAGTGGTTTTTAAAAAGGTAAAACACTCCAGTTAATCAAGAAGCATCTAGTGAGTTGCTACTATGTGCTCAGAACTCTTTTGGGCCCTTGAGGAAATTTTTTTTTTAAAGAGAAAGCCAGGACTTGGATTAGATCCCTAGGATCATAAGATCTCGGGCTGAAAATAATACTGACTCATTTATAGAATGATCCAAGATTTGGAAAGCATGTGGTATACCTGATCTCATTTGAGTCAACAAACCTGGGATGTGGGTGCTGTTATTCCCATTTTACAGATGAAGAAACTGAGGCCCACTGAGCTGAAGTGTCTTGCCCAGGGTAGGTATTTAAGGTAGGATTCAGCCTCTGTTCTTCCAGGCCCTTGTTCCAGCACTGTTACTACAATGCCATGCTGCTTAGGGGGCACAGTGGATAGAGCACCCAACTTAAAAGTAAGAAAGACTTGAGTTCAAATCTGGCCTCAGACAGCTGTGTGACCCTGGGCAAGTCACTTAACCCTGTTTGCCTCAGTATCCTCATGTGTCAAATGAGCCGGAGAAGGAAATGGCAAACCACTCTGGTATCTTCGCCAGGAAAACAAAAACCTCCCAAGGTTGTTGTGAAGATCAAGTAAGATAATAATTGTAAAGCATTTAGCGCAGTGCCTGGCACTGTATAAATGTTACCTATTATTACTGTCATTATTATTACCATCATCATTCTCTTCAAGGTTCTGAGAATGTTAGCCCAATCTCATTTTTTTCAGAGGAAGAAGCTGAGGTCCTGAGGGATCGTGACTTGCCCAGATGTTACTCCGGATAGTAAGCAGCCGAGATGGTATTTGAACCGAGGTTCCCCTTGAAAGGCAGCCCGGAGAGCAGAGATGAGGGCAACAATTCATCCTACCCCATTAGTAATAACAGCTAGCATCCGGATCGGTTTTTCCCCCTTTGAACAGCCCATGTGACAAAGATGAGGATGCCGAGGTCGAGTGGTCAAGGGATTTGCCCAGGGACGCGTAGCTAGTAAGCGTCAGAAGTGGAATTTGAACTCGAGTCTTTCTGACTCCGAATCTAGCATTCTACTGGCCCTCTTTGTGCCACTAGGCACAAATTACAAGGGCAGAGTCCCAGCTGGCTACCCTGGTTCAGTGTCCTCAGTTCCTAGGGAAGGTCCCAAGGTCAGTGCCCTGGCCAGCTTTGCCACATTTTCCCAGCCTCCCCTAGCCCGGAGATTCCCTCCCCCTAGCTCCCTCCCTCCTCATTTCCCCAGTCCCCTCCCACTGCCCCCAGAGCACCAAGTCCCAAACCCTCCCATCCCTGACTCTCAGGTCCCCCGGGCTCCTCCAGCCGCTGCCCTCCTCCGGTCCCTCCCCCTACTACCCACAACACTTCCTCGATAAGGGGCCGAGCCCTGTGTTTGCTCCAGGCACGGGAAGCATGGGGCTCCTGGGACGGCTGGACTGCCGCTACTCCTTCCTGGGCTTCCTCCTCCTGTGCCCCTCGGTCACCTCCTTCTGGCTCCTCAACGTCCTCTTTCCCCCAAGCGCCACCCCCAAGGCTGCCCTCAACAACCACACGAGACCCGTAGTGCTTGGTAAGGCTGCCCCCGGCCCCACCCCTCCCACCTGGGCCACGGAGGGTGAGGGCCTGGGGGAGGAAGGGGCGGGGAGCTGGGTGAGGGGCTCAGCCTATCGGTAGAATCGGGGCTCCCGTTGTGCAAAGCAGCGTCTGCCTCTCCAGCCCCTACTACTAACCCAAGGGCGCAGCTTGACGGGAAGGATATCCCCTGGGGCTTAGAAACCCAGCCCACCCCAGCTGTGGGCTGGGACAATGGGAGGGAGTCCTGGCTGGTGGGGTGACCTGGGTGTCCTCTTCCCCCCACCCCAAACCCCACCGATCCACACCTCATCTCGTAATCTCTGCTGGCCTCTTGTCCAGGGCCCTGCCAAGACTGTTTGCTCCATCCTGGACTTTGGCCAAGGCCCTGGAGGGAAAAAAAGGGACGTTTGTTTTTGTCTAGCTCTGTCCTAGGTGGAGGTCAGGGACAATGCTTCCCTCCCCCCCCTGCCCCCAGCTTCCTGGTGGGAGCCCAAGGTTTAGAGTTACAACCTCCTCCTCCCACTAGGGGCAAGGGGAAGGGGGACAGCAAGTGGGGGATGTGTGACTGTGAGAGTGAGAGCCCCGATGCCCACAGTGCCAGGCTGCTTGGGGAACCAACTGGAAGCCAAGCTGGACAAGCCAGATGTGGTCAACTGGCTGTGCTACCGAAAGACAGACGACTTCTTCACCATCTGGTTCGACCTCAACATGTTCCTGCCCCTGGGGGTCGACTGTTGGATTGACAACACTAGGTGGGCCCTGAGACCCACACTCAGCCCCATCCCCAAACCAAGGAGATCCCCAGCCACCCCCAAGCCCCTAGTCCGGATCCCTCCACATATGCAAATACACTTTATGCTTGGCAAACTTTTACGTCCATTGGCTCATTTGATCCAATGAGACAGGCTACTGTAAAAGGATTATTACCCTAATTGTAGCTATGAAGAAACTGGCCCAGAGAGAAGTGACCCCCAGGTAGCAGTCACACTCAGGACTTTCCTCAGGCCATGTCGAACACTGCAAGGCCAGGGCATCCATGCATCCTTTACAACAGCCCAGGTCATAGAAGCTCAGTGTTGAAAGAGACCCCAGAGGCAGGCCAGGCCAGCTGGTGATTGATTGTAGGTCATCCACACCTACATCTGCTTCCCTGCTCTCTGCACACATCCACGCACATCCCACCTTGGTATACCTGCATGTATCTCACACACACACAGTCATGGACATACACACAAACACACATGCATACACACACATACATACCCTGCTCTCTGGAGGCTGAGCCTCCTTCTTGACTCTGCAGGGTGGTCTACAATAGGACCACAGGACAAATGTCCAATGCCCCAGGTGTGCAGATTCGGGTCCCGGGCTTTGGCAAAACCTTCTCCGTGGAATATCTGGACCCCAACAAGCTGGCAGGTAGGCAGGTATAAAGCTGGGGGCCCAGGCTGATTCCATGAAAGCCTGGAAGGGAACCCCATAATGCCCATCACCCAAGTCCCAGTCTCACTGGATGGAAAGAGTCCCACAAGATCCCACACTCTGAAGGGTTGGGTCAGAGGGGGGAGATAAGGCACCACCCTGAGGGTCCCTTGGGGCCCTGCATACCCCTATAACTGTAATTAACCCCTTATCCTGTATCTCCATCCCCACTCCCCACCCCAATGAAGGCTACATGCACACACTAGTCCAAAATCTTGTCAACAACGGCTACGTGCGGGATGAGACGGTCCGGGCTGCACCTTATGATTGGAGACTGGACCCCAGTGAGTAGGGGTGGGGGTGTGGAGGGAAGGCATTGGGCATGGATGGATTTGAGGAGGCATGGGAGCCCACAGCAAGGGGTCCGGTCTGGTGTCCCACACCTCTCTGGCCCCAGCTCAGCAGGAAGAATACTTTAAGAAGCTAGAAGGGCTAGTGGAGGAGATGTACACCACCTATGGGAAGCCCGTTTTCCTCATTGGACACAGCCTGGGCAACCTTCATCTACTCTACTTCCTTCTGCGGCAGCCTCAGGCCTGGAAGGACCGATTTATCGATGGCTTCATTGCGCTGGGGGCCCCTTGGGCTGGCTCCATCAAACCTATGAAGGTCCTAGCTTCTGGTAAGGCATCAGCCACTGAGACACCGGGAAAGACAGAAATGCATCCATGTATACATGTAAAAATCCTCAGAGACACCTATCGACACACAGACAGATCCCCTTAGATATACAGCTGACCCCACTTACACACACACACTCTCAAAAACACAGAACCAGCCCCCAACCACATGTCCATCCATACAGGTCATACAAACATACCGATTCCCATGGATGCACAGAAACACATCCTGAAGTATGTACATACATACACATACCAGATATAATCCACCTAGGACTACATATAGATTTTCTGGCCTCCCCTCATATCTGTGACACCATTTGAGATTGTGCCTCCTGAATCCCTCCCAGAGCTCTTGGCAGAGATGGAGTAATAGGGGGATACAGTGGGGGAAAGAAGGGACAGGTGTGAGTCTGACAGTGAGGGAAAATAGAAATGTCAAAGTCCCAGGGCTCTGGTTCTGAGTCAGGCTAAGTTGAGGATCTGGGTCAGCATCTAATGTCAGATTCCAGGCCTGTGCCTGAGCCTAAGGGCCAGGTGGTCAGTAAACATTTTATAAGTACCTACCATGACAGACATGTGGTAAGCAATGAAGATACAAAGAAAAGGTAAAAGACAGAGTCTGAATCAATTTGAGGTCTGAGCTTAAGCCTGAGTGAGGCTGTGAGCCACCTGGTGGTTTAGGGCTGGGTAAGCTGGGATGTGGGGTCAGGCCAGGCCTGAACGGGGATCCGTGGATTTGTGTTGAAATCAGAGTGTGGGTGGGATCTGGAGTATATTTAGGATCAGAATCTGGTTTTAATCAAGACACAGATTGGGTTTGGGGGTAGTGAGTGATGGTGCTAGGTTTGGGGTCGTTGGCAAGTCTAGCACTGAATTCTGGGGTGGAACCTCTGTCCCCCCCTCACAGGTGACAACCAGGGCATCCCGGTCATGTCAAACATCAAACTCCGAGAGGAACAGCGGCGGACCACTGCCTCCCCGTGGATGTTCCCTTCCCGCCTCGCTTGGCCCGAGGACCACGTCTTCTTCTCCACACCTAACATAAATTACACCTTTCAGAACTTTCAGCGCTTTTTTGCAGACCTGCGCTTTGAAGATGGCTGGTACATGTGGCTACAAACACGTGACCTGTTGGCAGGGCTGCCTGCACCAGGTGTGGAGGTCTATTGCCTCTATGGTGTGGGGCTGCCGACACCCCACACCTACATCTACGACGAGGGTTTCCCTTACAATGACCCTGTGTCCGTTCTCTATGAAGATGGTGATGACACCGTAGCCACCCGTAGCATGGAGCTCTGTGCTCGCTGGCGTGACCAGCAGCCCCAGCCGGTCCACGTGTTTCCGGTCCCTGGCCTGCAGCATCTCAACATGGTCTTCAACAACCAGACACTGGATTACATCAACTCCATCCTGTTGGGTACCTACCGGACAAAGGCCACCGAGGATTCCCACCCAGACCCTGCCCCCTCCAAGGACTCCCACTCGGCTTCAACCCCCAGAAACAGAAAAGGTCACAGACCACACATGAGGGGCCAGTAGTCTACTCCAGGTGGCCAAAAGGGCCGACAGCACCGCATTCCTCCAAAACTTGGCTCTGCTCCTGACTTTGGGCCCCTCCTGCTACAGCTGTGCCTGGGATTGAGGAGACATCAGACACCATGCATAAAAACTTCTTTGAAGCCTGACTCTGGAGTGACTAGGGAGGAAGGAGGGTCTGACTCTCTGGAAATGGGAGGAGAACAATAATAAACATTGATTAAGCATGTATTGTGTGCAGAGCACTGTGATAGGCAATGGGGGATGAAGGAGAGATATAAAGTTTAGATAGGAAAGGATCCCTGTAGTTTTTATAGTCATATAGGGAGAAAAGACACAAATGTACCTATGGAACATAATATTATATGATAAGTACATTTACATATATAAAATTAAGTGATATCCGGCTTCCAGCCCCACCACATGATTAGAACTGCATGCCATAAAGGTTGGCCACAATGTTCAATTTCTATATCTGGTGATTTTTTTCTTAGCCCTCATCCCTCTTGAATTTTCTGCAGCCTTCTACACTGAAGACCTCCATCCTTGAGATTCTGAACCACCAATTTCATGAGAACAAATCTCCACAACCTCAATTATGTGGGCCCTCATTCCCATCCTCACTCTCAACTATCAAAACCCAAACAATGACCAAATGAGGTTTGAGCTGGGACCTATTGTTGGCCAGTCAGTGAGAGCCAGAGTGATTTGGGTTTAAGGCATGGTCAAGTAGCTCCATTTGAATTCCAATGGGCTTTACTGAAGCCTCATTTTTCTAGTGCTGTATTTCAAGAAATAATAAATGAAACAACATAGGGCAAAAGAGTTAACTGTCACAGTTTTGGTCTATCTCTCCCAGATTGATTTTTTTTTTTTTGGTGAGGGCAATTAGGATTAAGTGACTTGCCCAGAGTCACACAGCTAGTGTTATGTGTCTGAGACTAGATTTGAACTCAGGTCCTCCTGATTCCAGGGCCAGTGCTCTATTCACTGTGCCACCTAGCTGCCCCCAGTTTTTTTTTTTCTAAGTAGGTAAAAGAGGCCATTTTTTGTCTCATTTCTTATGTAGCTTTAATTACTGAACGGGTGTTGCCTCAGACAAACTGAGACCTGGGAAAGACCTTAGTTTAAAAAGGCCAAGACCTTCCACTGCATCTAGGGCCATCTCTAGTTGTCCTGATTTATATCTGGCCACTGGACCCAGATGGCTCTGGAGGAGAGAGTGAGGCTGGTGACTTTGCACAGCCCTGCCTTACTTCAATGCAAAGCACTTGCAAGTCATGACATCACTTTCCTATTGTCATGGTCCTCTTCAAGAATGAAGGATAAACAACAACATTCCCATCCACTTCCTACCTTCCCAATGTCCAACTCCAGATCTGTCTGCCCCTTCCACCATGCCCTCTGTGGAATTTTTGTTCATGATTCACAAACTTCCTTTCATCTTAAACTTTTTATTTTGCCATTTTCTAGCTCTCCCTAAGACCTGCTTCCTTCTGGATGTCACTGCATCTCTGACCAGCTTTCCAGTACGGGCTTCATTTTCTCTCTTACCCCTAGACTCACTAGTCATGGTAAG
This sequence comes from Phascolarctos cinereus, assembly GCF_003287225.1. Classification (NCBI taxonomy): domain Eukaryota; kingdom Metazoa; phylum Chordata; class Mammalia; order Diprotodontia; family Phascolarctidae; genus Phascolarctos; species Phascolarctos cinereus. The sequence continues at coordinate 60,983,609 of NW_027555625.1, forward strand.
GAATCAGAATATTCCTTGCTCCCGATTGACACTTCCAGATCCTCTCTCTATCACCATCACTCAAGGAACTTCTTCATTTTTTAAGTTTGTGCAATCAAAATGTTTTATACAATCAAGATTCTGATAGCCTCTATCTATCAACCCCCAAGACATTCTCCCTCCTTTCTAAATGAGTTCAGTACCTGGCTCATGGCCTCCCTCTCCACCCCTGCCTTATTTCTAGGACACTTCGAAACACATTTTTAAATTCAATTTTATCTTATTTTCAGTTCTGAATTCTCTCTCTCTCCTCTTTCCCATTCCCTCATCCATTGAGAAGGCAAGAAAAATAAAATCCATTACAAATATATATAATCCTGCAAAGCTAATTCTTGCATTAACTATGTCCAAGATTTAAAAAAGGAAGGAAAAGAACATATGTTTCCATCTGCACTCAGAGTCCATCAGTTCCCAGTCTGGAAGTGGATAGCATGTTTAATCATGAGACTTTTGGAATTATAGTTGATCAGAGTTACTAAGCCTTTCACAGTTGATTATCTTTACATTATTGCTGTTACTATGTAAACTGTTCTTCTTGGTTCTGCTCATTTCATTTTAAAAAATAATTATACTTTTTTTGGACAAAATATAATACCTATTCTTATTTTAAAAAACAATAGGAAGCATAGGAATAAATGGAGCCTTTTCTTTTTTCTTTTTTTAAATTAATTTATTTTTAGTTTTCAACATTCACTTCCATAAGCTTTTGAATTTTAAATTTTCTCCCCCTCCCCCCTCCCCAAGACAGCATGCAATCTGATATAGGCTCTACCTATACATTTTTTTTTTTAGGCAATTGGGGTTAAGTGACTTGCCCAGGGTCACACAGCTAGTAAGTGGCAAGTGTTTAGTCTGAGGTCACATTTGAACTCAGGTCCTCCTGACTTCAGGGCCGGCGCTTTATCCACTGCGCCACCTAGCTGCCCCAATATACATTCTTATTAAACATATTTTCACATTAGTCATGTTGTAAAGAAGAATTAGAATGAATGGGAGAACCACAAGAAAGAAGAAATAAAAAAAAGAGAGAAAGAAAATAGTATGCTTCGATCTACATTAGACTAAATCTAGCCTTTTTCAAAATGATAAGAAGTATCTATCTAAAATGAAGAGCAAGTATTATCTGTAATAGGGATAATCTAGAAGTCTTCCCAATAGGATTAGGGGTAAGGCAAGGATGTCCCCTATTATTCAATATTGTCTTAGAAATGCTAGCTATGGGGGCAGCTAGGTGATGCAGTGGATAGAGCACCGGCCCTGGATTCAGGAGGACATGAGTTCAAATCTGGCCTCAGACACCTGACACTAGTTGTATAACCCTGGGCAAGTCACTTAACCCCAATTGCCTAGCAAAACAAAACAAAACAAAATGAAACAAAATGAAAGGCTAGCTATAGCAATAAAACAAGGAAAAGAATTTGAAGGAATAAAAATAGGCAATGAGGAAACAAAACTATAACTCTTTGCAGATGATATGATGCTATACTTAGAGAATCCTAGAGAATCAACTGAAAAAACTAGTTGAAACAATGAACAACTTTAGCAAGGTTGAAGGATATAAAATAAACCCATGTAAACCATTAGCATGTCTATATATTATCAACAAAACCCAGCAGGAAGAGACAGAAAGAACAATTACATTTAAAATAACTACAGACATTGTAAAATACTTGAGAGTCTACCTGCCAAGACAATGTTGTAAATAAACACAATTACAAAACATCTTTTACACAAATAAAGACAAATATAAACAAGTGGAGAAATATTCATTGCTCATGGGTGGGCCAAGCCAATATAATAAAAATGACAATTCTACCTAAATTAATTTATTTATTCAATACCACACCAATTGAACTCCCAAAGAATTGTTGTATAGAGCTAGAAAAAACAATAACTAAATTCATGAGGAAGAACAAAAGGCCAAAAAAAAAATGAAAGATGGTGGCCTAGCAGTACCAGATTTAAAACTATATTACAGAGTGGTGATCATGTTGGGGGTGTGGGAGGTTTTCTTCACAGGCCTGAAGCTCTAAGGGCTCTCATTAGCCATTTAAGAGATCTCACCTTCTCTGGAAACCAACTCTGTCTTCTGAGCTTCCCCGCCAAGTCATGTCTCTGTAACGTATGTCGCGCCATGTGTCATCCTTCAGGAAGCCACATGAGCTTACTTAGGGTGGGGATGTCACAAAGGTAATGGTTCTTTTAAAACAGAATAAGCAAAGGTCGTCTGATTTATCAGTTAAGAAGGTGTTGGTAACCTTGGAGAGAGAGGTTTCTGTTAACTGGTGCCACAGGAAGCCAGACAGCAAAGGGGTAAAGTAGTAAAGGCGACAAGTACAGATAATTTTTCCTAGGAGTTAGCTGAGACAGGTGGATGAGAGACAGGCTAACGGTTTGAGGGGATAACAAAGCTAATTAAAGGTTTTGTTTTTTTTTTCTCAGGCTAGTGCAGATCTGAGAAGTTTATAGTGGTGGAGGGAAAGCCATTAATAAAGAGAGAGTGAAGATGAGAGGGAGAGAAAAAGACAAAGGGAGAAGGGGGGGAAAGACAGAAATGGGGAGTGAGAAAAGGGAGAAAGAGAGGGATGGGGAGAGGGGTAGGTCACTTTTCCTTAGAGATTTTTTTTTATTCTCTCAAGTGGTTTGATGACACAGAACATTTTTCCCACCAGAGACAGCCAGGTGTCACAATGGATAGGCATTGGACTTGGCTTCAGGAAGACCTGAGTTCAAATGTTCCCTCAGATACTAGCTGTATGACCCGAAGCAAGTCACTTAACTTCTGCCTGCCTCAGTTTCCTCCCCTGTGAAATAGAAATGATAGCATCTACCTCCCCTTGCGAACCTTAAAGTATTCTATATATGTGTGTGTGTATTACATATATACATATACATACATTAATTACACACATATACACATATATTACATATATACTTATCATGATTATTACCAGGATGGATCTGGATGAGGTATTTCGGTTTGAATAATCTGAAGCTAATTGATCTCCCAGTGATGTGTCTCCTGAGTGGGATGTAACCAGCTAGTCACTATGTTTTCTGTCGCTGAGGGAATGTATACTGTTTCCATCCTAACTCCTGGATGCAACTTTATTGTACTTAAGACCAACATCTATGCTTGATTGTGAAGAGGGCAAGAAAGGGGAAGGGGATGGAACATTTGAACAGAATAAGGATCTTAGAATGCCTGAGGTGGAAGTGACCTCAGAGATCAATTTCAACCCTTTCATTTTCATATCAGGAAACTATGTCAAAGAGAGGCAAAATTACTTAACCAAGGCCACCCTGTGGTCATTAGCATGACTGATGAGGAGCTACCCTCCCAGGGTCACCAATCCCTGGACGGACCCTCTTCCACACCACCCCACTCCACCCCTGTTCCACCCCTGCAAAGCCCTCAGTACTGGTAGCAGAAGTAAATAGGAAGCAGGGAGCTCCTGTGTTTGATGCTTCTGCACTAGGGATGGGGGCCCTAAGCTGGGATGGGATGTGGGGGAAGGGACAGGGTGGGAATGGGAGGATGCTCCAGAAAAGAGCTCAGGCAGCCTCCCTACTCCCCACCTTCCTCCACCCCTCACCAACACCCCAGCCACTCCTCTTTCGGTAGCCAAGGTGAAAGTGAAAGCTGAAGTTACAAGAAAAGGAAGTGTCCAAACAGGTCGTGCACAGTCCCCTCACTGTCCTGCAGGAACCCCTACCCCGGCACCTCCTTCTTGCCCCTTCCTGACCTCCCCAACCTTTCCAGCCTCCTCTTGGTCACCCTTGCTGAGCCTGGAGCAGCCTCACCTCCACCCAGCTCAAACCATGCTGCACTCAGCCCGGGAGCCTCAGGGGGGCTTCTCCTTCGAAAACTGCCAGAGGTAAGAGAACGCCAGGCTGAGACTGGGGGCCTGGTCCAGGACTGGGGAGGGAGGGAATTGCCTTGTCCCTGATCCCCCCCTCTCTGAAGACTCTGGGTACTTTGCTTTGAATTTCTGGGAATGGGAAAGAAAAGTGAAACTGGCTAGGTGGGGGAGGGGATGGGGGAATTCTTGAGGGGGTGATGCCATTCTTAGATAGCAGGTCCTGGAGAGGGAGGGAGGGAAAACTAAAAATAATCCTATGTTGGATAGAAAGGCTATATGTTCAAGGAACTGGGAAGACTCCTCTAGTGTGGTTCCTGGCTCCAGAAGGCCTTCTCTTCCTTTTCCCACACCCCAGAAATGCATTTCTAGAGTCTTCCCTAAAGGGACTTCGTGTCCCCCATGCCCGAAAAACTGGTACCACCATCGCTGGCCTTGTGTTTGAGGTGAGGGGGGATGGGAGATGGGATGGGAATGAGAGGGACAGTTCAGCTGGGGAGGGTGAGGGGAATTGATTTTGGGGGGGGAAGTGTAGAGATGGTGCTAGTAGGGTATTGAGTGCTGGAACTAAACCCTGACCTCTCTTCTAGGGGGGAGTCATCCTTGGGGCAGACACCCGGGCCACCAATGATTCAGTTGTGGCTAACAAAAACTGTGAAAAAATCCACTTCATCGCTCCCAATATCTAGTGAGCCACCTTTCCTATCTCACCTCCCTGCCCAACATCTCCCCTATTCATCCTCAGACTTCAGTACATAGGAATTAGAGTTGGAGGGGGCCATCAAAAGTGATCTCAGCCAACTCTCTTATTTAACAAATGAGGAAACTGAGTCCACAGGGGAGGAAATGAGCTATTGGCAGAGCTGAGATTCAAAAAACAAGCCCTCTGGCTCCAAACTCAATGTTCTTTTCATAATGAGTATTAGCTGGCCTTTTGCTCCAGGCTTCACTCCTAGGCTAGCTTGACCCTCTCCCCTTGCTCTAATACCAACTCTCCCTTCAGCTGCTGTGGGGCAGGGGTGGCAGCGGATGCAGAGATGACCACACAATTAATGGCGTCCAACATGGAGCTACATGCTTTGTCCACCGGCCGGAAGCCACGGGTGGCCACCGTCTCACGAATGCTTCGCCAGATGCTCTTCCGGTGCTGTGGGAGCTGGGGAGGGGACATTAAGAAGAGATTTGGGAGATCTGGGAAGGAGGCAGACAGAGTGAATCCTTGGGATGAGGACTGGAAGACAAATGGGGTGGGAGGCAAGAGCTGGAGGGAAATGGGGCTGGTTTGGGGGAACCTGGGCGTGGGGAGGAGAAATGATAGATTTCTCCCTACAGCTACCAGGGCCATATTGGAGCCTCCCTGATTATAGGGGGAGTGGATATCACAGGCCCCCATCTCTACAGCGTGCATCCCCACGGCTCCTACAGCCATCTCCTTTTCACTGCCATGGGTGAGTCCCTGACCCCTAATCAGACAGACCTTCCCCCACCCCCAGACTCCTAGAATCACAAACTCTCAGAAAACATCCAGAGGCCATCTAGTCCATACCCTGATTTCACAATGAGAAAACTGAGGTTCAGAGAGCTTAGGTAATTGACCCAGTCACATAGGCAGTAAACAGATGAGTCAGGATTCAAATCCAGGACCTCCAACTTCAAATCTAACACCCTTTCCACTTCGCTTCCTTAGACAGGATGCCAATAATCGTTAGAAAGGGTTTCTTTATATTCATTCTAAATCTACTCCAGTGTAATAACTTCCATGGCAGCTGGGTGGTACAACAGATAGAGAATCATTAGGCTTGGAGTCAGGAAGAACTGAGTTCGAATCCTTGTCTTACTAGCTGTGTGACCCTAGGCAAGTTACTTGCCCAGCCTCACTCAGACTTGTTTTCCTCATCTATAAAATGGGTTTATTAATAGCACCCTATTTCACAGGGTTAATGTGAGGATCCAAGTGAGATAATATGTACTTCGTAAACTTTAAAGTGCTATATAAATATTAGCTATTATTATTAGAGACCTCTGAGAAATGTCTCTAAGGATACTTACCCAACTCCACCCCCTTACCCCACTCCCCACCCCCCAAAATAGCCCTCCCAGTCCTATATGTATGTGGCAGCAGACCAGGACAGGAAGTGTGTCTTGAGTGATTGTGGAAAGGACCCCTCAAGGGAGAAAGCTGAGGGAGGTTGCCTAAAATCTATCACTGCTCACCAATACTATCCTCCCTTACTTTCCAAAAGGCTCTGGACAGGGACCGGCCATTTCTGTGCTAGAGGATCGCTTCAAACCAGATATGACGGTGAGAGTTCCCTTCCCCCATTCTGCCCCTGGCCCACTATCCTCATCCTCCCCCCTCTCCTCAGCTCTCCCTATCTTCTCATTCCTCTCCATCTGCAGCTGCACTGAAACCAGCTTCCTTTATCATGGGGAGCAGCTCTGTGCTATCTGCACTAGGTGTGGAGAACGTTTGTCTTATTGCAAACCCATCAAAGAAAAGTCCCTGGGCCTGACTGAGAACCTGGGGGATGTGAGAAGAAGGTGGGATGCGCTAAGCTCAGGCCCCAGTTCATCACCTCCCCGGCTATGTAAATGAGCTGAGAGGTAGACTCGTCCTTGGCCAGGAAATGAGAATGCGTTAGGGGGCTGAATTGTGGGAAAGCACAAGATGGCTTTGAAATGGGAAGAGAAAGCAGCCTGCTCCTAAGATAGAAGGCTTGTAAAACACTTTGCAAATCTGAAGGTGCTTATGTGTGTTCCCCATTAGATGGGAGGGAGTGGGCAAACTGTAGATGGACTGTGGGGATTTTGGAGTGGGGGGGGAGGGTCCGTAGGATCTGCTTGGTCCCAGAGACAGAGATAGGTTCAATGGGTACAAGGTGTAGAGAGACAGATTGTGACCGAATGCTCCTAAGGCCGCCTGGCAATGAGAATTCAGAACAGGTGAAGAAACACAGCTTCATTCAAGGACAGACAGAGCCCCCAACCCCTGACAAAGTCGAGTGAAGATCTGGCACTGGGGCTCTGACATTCTTCTCCCAGCCTGGGGTTGGTTCCCTTGGGATCCAGCCGCTGGGCCCTGCAGGCTCATTCCTTCAGGGTCTTTTTGTTCTGTTTTGGTCAGACCTCGGTTTCCTAGTGAAAGAACTCTAGGTCTTTTTTTTTTTTAAATTCTGGTGAAAGGTTTTATCTCAGAAGTGCATTGAGATTGGCAAAGCCCTTTCCTCAGGACAACTCTATGAGATAGGCAGCCGCATTAAATAAAAGGAGTTTGTCCACACTTGGGGTAGGCTGGGCTGGAGAGATCACAGTGCCTTAAGAGGCTAGGCTTGGTGGGGGGAAGGGAGATGGAGAACTAGCTGCCTCAACTTCCTGAAGAGAACATGGGAATGAGACCTAGGGAGAAAGACCAGAGGAGGAGAGTGGGAGATGCAAGGGGGAATGGATGGGTGGATGGGGGGGTAAGCCTGGGATGGCTAGAATGGCTGATCCCTTTCCTTACCCCTTCTCTGTCCCCCTCACTGCCACCATGCAAGGCTGCCACACCCCTCACTTTTTTCTGCTCTATTCATGCCCTCTTCACTTCCCCCATCCCCTTCATCTCCCTCTGTTCCCTCACTATCCCCCCTTGCCATCTTCCCCTCTGTCTCCCTCATCTCTCTGTCCATTCAGTGCCTCTTCGCTTCCTTCATCTCTGTCCCTTCACCCTTCCCTATCTTCTGTCCCCTCATCACCTCCACTTACTTACCTTCTTCCTTCTTGTTTCTATGTCCCCTCAATCCCTTCATTTCCCTTTATTTCTACACTCACTGAGCCGCTAACTCTCCTTCACCCTAATTCTCCTTTCCCACCTCTGGCTGTCCCCTCACTGACCCCCAGCTGGAAGAAGGGCAGCAGCTGGTGGTGGAGGCAGTGACTGCCGGAATCCTGGAGGACCTGGGCTCAGGAAGCAACGTGGATGTGTGTGTGATCACCCAAGCTGGCATCAAGATCCAAAGGGCAGTGAGCACTCCAGCTGTTCTCTCTAAGAGGTGAGGAGCCAGGTACCTGGCAGGGGGACAGCGTGTGGGGATGGGACTACACCAGGAAAAGGAGAGGTCAAGGACTGTCTGGAGGGTGGGTGAGAAGCATAATGCAGACAGCAGGAAGGACATGACCATAAATGGACTGCCCCAACCCCTACTTCTCAGGCAGGGCAAGTATGACTACCCAAAGGGTACTACAGCAGTGATGAAAGAAACCGTGACACCTCTGGCCTTGGAGATGATTGAGGAGACTGTACAGACAATGGAGGTGGAGTGAGTGAGACCTAGTGGTCATGGGGTCCCCCACAAGGCACAGAAAACTTCCAGGACAATAAAAGTCTTTGAAATGAGCTCTGAGTCTGGGAGTTTCTGGACCCTGCACCCCCTCAGAGAGATGGCCCGGCACATGTAGGCGCTTAATACATACCTGTTGATTGATGGATTGACTGGGGTATCCTAGGACAGGGAACAGCCCTAGGAGTAGCTAGGACCTGCTCCCCCAAGTTTCCTCTAACAAACCCTATGTCCCAGAGTGGGCATCCCAAGGCTGCTAGCACCCCAAGGAGCCTTCCAAGCTCCGCTCCTCCCTCTCACTAGGACTTCCTCTCTTAGTTCAACCCAGATAAATGCTGGGGTTTTCAGAAGATGCTTTACTGAGTAATTATTGAGAAACAGAGCAAATAGAAAGTTGTAGGGCTGAAGAGAATACAGAGCACAAGAGCCTTCTGAGTGTACCTCTGGCCCTGCTCCTATTCCTCCCCTGGGGCGGAGGGAAGTCTGAGGAGCCCTCCTGTCCTGGTCACCCTAAATCTGGACTACTGAGTCAAGTCCTGGGTACCACAGTTTAGGAAGTTTGCCCACAGCCAGGATGGGGAGGGGATGGAATACACATGCCACGAGAGAGCTGGCTGAAGGAATTGGGGATGGCTAGCCTGGAGAAGGGTTGGGGTGGAGGTGGCCATCCTCAGAGCTTCAGGTACTGTCAGGTGCTCTGAAAGAAGGCCTGGTCTTGCTACCTTGGCCCCAGAGGGAGAACTAGAAATAAGGGATAAAAATCAGAATGGCAGATCTGGGTTTAAAACAAGAAAAAAAAATTCCCAACTATTAGAGCTGCCTAAAAATGGAATGAAAGTGTGTGGTCCAGTGGAAACGGAAACCATTTCAAAGTCAGGAAGACCCAGGCCCGAGTCCGGCTGCTGACGCATGCAGGCTGGTTAGCATTGGTAGAGGGGCTCTCCTTACCTGGAGCTCTCTATACCAGTAAACCTCAGCCCCAACATGGAATAATCTGCCCTGAGTCATTCGGGGTTCCCATCAGGGGAGGTCCTCAAGTAAGGGTTGTGTGGCTACTTGACAGGCATGTTATTTATAAAAGCATCTTTGCAATATGCTGCCTATATTTTACCATCACCTCTACCTCCTGCCCGCAGAAATCTTGGGCTCTGCCCCTGGAACCACCTTGGGCTCTGAAAGGTGAGCTTTCACCTTCTTGCCCAGAACCAGGCCTTGAGGCGTTGGGCTTTAGAGAACCTCCCTTCCAGGTCCCCTTTCTATGTTGTCCTCTCCCGATTAGAACAGAAGCTTTCTGAGGGCAGGGACTGTCAGGCTGTGTTTGTATTCCCAGAGCTTAGCATAATACCTGGTGCATAGTAAGCAAGCAACAATTAATCTAGGGCACCTAGGTGGTGCAGTACAGTTCAGGACCTGGAGTCAGGAAGACTCAGCTTCCTGAGTTCCAAACTGGCCTCAGACACTTCCTAGCTGTATGACCTTGGGCTAGTCACTTAACCCTGTTTGCCTCATTTTCCTCATCTGTAAAATGAGCTGGAGAAGGAAATGGCAAACCTCTCCAGTATATTTGCCAAGAAAACCCTAAATGGGGTCAGAAAGAGTAGACATGACTGAAAAAGGACTGAACAACAACAAATGATCTGTTTTTTTATCCATCCATCTTTCTCCTTCTCTATCCTTCCGTCTATCTGGGATTCATCTCAGGTGGGAGCTGGATTAGTGGACCTTTAAGCTCCTTAAAGGAGCTGATCTTCCAACTCAGACTTAATGTCTTTATGTTTGACCACACAGATTCCTCCTCAGAATACAGGCTGCTCTGAAGATGCTTTCATACCCCTACATGTGCCTTTCCATGACTAATGTTGATAGGCATTCTGCTTTTTTTCCTGCATATCTCTTCTCTATGATAGGCATTCTACTTTTTTCCCCTGACCCAACTCATAATCCTGCAGTTACCTAGGGGCTTAAACAAGCTTTACCATTGCCTCTCATGCTTCTCCCCATCTAGTCCTGGCCTGGCTGCCCTCTCTGTCCTATGGTGGAAAGAGCACTGGATCTGGCGTCCAAAGACCCGAGGCTTCATTTCAGCTTTGCTGCTTTTGTGAGAGGCAATATGGTGCAGTGGATAGAGAGTTGACTTTGAATCAAGAAAGACCCAAGTTTAAAGCCCATCTCTTACATATCCTGGCTATCAGTCAGTTAAGAGGCATTATTAGGAGGTTTATTATGTACTAGGCACTGAGCTAAGTGCTGAGGATGCACAGAAAGGCAAAAACTCGGTCCCTGCCCTCAAGGAGCTTACACTCTAATGGGTGAGACAGCATGCAAAAAAAAATGATAAATTCAAGATAAATACAGTGCAAATGGAAGGGAATCTCAGCGGATGACAGGGACTTAGCAGGACAGTCCTCTTGCAGAAGGTAGGATTTGAGCTGGGTGTTGAAGGAAGTGAGAAGGCGGAGGTGAGGAGAGAGTATTTCACGAATGAAGAAGAGCCAGGGGAAAACATAGATGAGGTGTTTTTCTCAAATTCAGGGAGATGAAGTATCATATTTAAAAAGCAGCAAGAGCAAGATGACTGGAAAGGTAGGAAAGGGGCAGGCTGTGAAGGGCTTTGAATGCTAAACAGAGGGCTTTATATGTCATCTTGGAGGTTAGTGACACCCCACTGGGCAACACGGTCAGTAGGGAAATCATTTTGACAGCTGAATGGAAGATAGATTCTCATGGAGAGAGATTTGAGGCAGGGAGACCAACCCAGGCTATTTCAATAGTCCAGGCATGAGATAATGAGGGCCTGCACCAGGGCAGAGACTCTGTAATGGGAGAGAAGCGGAGGGTACCAAGAAGGTAGAAACAACACTTGGCCACAGACTTGATACACGGGGTGGCTGTGGGTGAGGAGCTAAGGTTGCCAGGCTGGGTGACTGGGAGGATGGTGTCGCTCTCAGCAGTAACACAGAAGTTGGGAAAAGGGGAGGATTTGGGGAGAGAGATAATAAATTCTGTTTTGAAATGAGGAACAGGAGAGGGAGGCAGCTCTCAGCAAGTTGTTTCCATTTTTTCAGTTAGGTCTGAGACCTAACTCTCAGCTGAAAGGGTGGTGCCAAGGAGGACTTGAACAGAGATGAAAAGGTTTGGAAGAGCCATGGTGGTAAGTGGGAAAATGAATCCAATAGTGAGGGATAAAGGCTTTGCCTGGTTGCAAAAAAAAAAAATGCCCTGTGGAAATAATATAACATATATCTGTAGTGAACCCACTCCACTTGCTTCCATGATTTCCTCCATTTCCATTCAGCAGCATGTGAATAATAGCAAAGGCAGTGGACAGTGGGAATAATACAAATAATACTGGACCTGTGTTTGGCAAGGGATGATCACAGGTAGAATGAAGGGACAAGAGACTCAAGGGTAGAGGATAGTATAGAGTCCAGCTGATTCACTGAGGGGTTGAGATAGGAAAGGGAAAAGAGCTTAAGATAGTGCAGGGGTAATGGCCCGGGAAAGAACTGAGGGGAGGGGGGAATTGGTAAGTCAATCACAGTAAACAGGGTAAGGGATCATAAGGCAGAAGGAAAGATGGAATGAAAAAACAAGATATGATTAGAGAAAGGAATTCCGGAGTTCACCAACATGGAAGTAGAACACCTATGGGTGATGGTAAGACCAAGGGTGTGACAACTCCGTAGGGAGCTGAAGTGGATTCGGGGAGATCATGGAAACGGAGAGATTACAGAATTAAAAAGGTAGGGTGCTTGAATGTCAATGTGTACATTAAAGAGCCCTAATTTGAGGCCTGGAGTTGGGGTGAAGAGAAAGACAGCGAGCCAGGCACTGAACTCAGTGAGGAAAGAAGAAAAATGTCCAAGGTGGCTGCAGATGCCAGCTACCCGAATCTTACTCGAGTGGTAAACTCGGAAGGAATGAGCCTCAAAGGAGGCTATGGTGTGACTTCAATCGTCACTTAACCTCCCAGTTATCCTAGCAACCCTCTAAAACTATCCATTTCGGGGAAGGTGCCGATTTGCTTTGGAAGAGTTTCTTCACCAGGAGTTCCCCAGACAAATGAAATCACAGCTCCAGATCCCATCCCCATCTATTATTTACTTCTTTTGTGACTCTGGACAAGTTACCTCATGCCTCTGAGTCTCATCTGCCAAATGAGGAGCGTGGGACCACAGATGCCTCTGATTCCTCTTACTGATACAATTGCCTAGTTAGGAGATATTTTTGCAATGAGTTTCATCTCTATGAGCCAAGGGAGCCAAGGTGGGTCTACTGCATGTTCATATAAAGAGAAACAAAATTATGAGTCACTAGGAAGTGGACCTTAGAACCTTCCTTCTTTTTTGACAGAGACATCCTGCTTGCCACATAAGGAATTGTGGTTCCTGATGAGTGATATTGGTATAGGGCTTGCTGTCACTGTGAGATACGCAGCAGCTGTCTTTGGAGATACAGTGGTGCTGGCTGTAGGCTGCTATAGCCTGAGACATTATTGGCCTCAACAAGAGAATGTGCCTGCCCATGGGCAGATGTATATCACTTTTGCTCTGTTTAACATACTGCATGACCACAGTATGTTGACTCCCTGGGTCTTAGGACAGAGAAAAGAAATTCCTGATGTTGGGTGAGGGTAGAGCCATACATTTATCATTTTTAATAGCGTTGAGTAGTATTTCACATCATCCTCTGGGTAAATTCAGAGAGTGGTCAGCTTTAGATTTTAAACTCACTAGTACCAACCTTTACAGTCGAGATGCAGAGCAGTGGCACGTGCCAGAGAGACTGTGAAAAGACCATTTGGCTCGTGGTTTGATTACAGCGTCACCTGGCAGACATTACATTATCTTGATGAATAATTAATAGAGTAACATACCACCTTCCTATTTAGGCTTGAAGAAGGTGGCCCATGAGCTGATTTAGGCTGCTTACACTATCTCAATGCATATACACCAAGCAGTACACCTATGCTCCTGAGAGACCTTAGAAGCACCACACCTCCCTTGAGTATAACCTGTCTAGCCAAGCTGCAAGCAAAGACTGCCTTTCTTTTCCTGTCTCAAGACCCATCTAGCCTCCTGTGGGGCCTCCTACACCCCACTGCCATTCATTCTGCTTTGAGTCTTAGCTTAATGACAGAGCCAAGTAGAAGGACACACCCTGTATCCAATGATTATTGGGTCTGGTTATAGACTCTACCTACTTTCCCAGATTCTGGGTGCCAAGACATGGTTCTGATGTCCTCAGGGATGTGAGTTTTCCAGGATCCCACTTTGTAATCTGAGGATACCACAAACACTTTACACACACAGTCATAGAATCCAGACACCATCCACCCACAGTCAGAGAAAGGTAAACTCATCCCAGGGGAAACCCCAAATGGAACTCACAGAAGATGGGGCAAGGAGAGAAAGATTACCTGTGGCTTTATCACTCTCTTGATGGATGAGATAGTAAGGACTTTCCATTGCCAACTGTGACCCTTCTCCTGCTGAGAGAGCAATCTCTGTGTGTAAGTACTTGGGTATACAGTCAGTCAATAAGCAATTATTAAGTGCCTACTATTTGTCACTCTGGGGAAAACCTTTTGTTTAGGTCCTGAACCCTTATGACAGCCTGCTGATGCTTATGGATTCCTTCTCAGAATCATATTTTTAAATGCATAAAATAAAATACATAAGATCAACAAAGGAAACTCATTCTACCGAAATTCTATCCAAATATTTAAAAAACAGTTTAAGAGGGGCGGCTAGATGGTGCAGTGAATAGAGCTCTGGCCTTGGAATAAGGAGGACCTGAGTTCAAATGTGACCTCAGATACTTGACACTTACTAGCTGTGTGACCCTGGGCAAGTCACTTAACCCCTGCCTAGCAAAAAACAAAAAAACAGTTTAAGGATCCCAGTGAGTTGATGCAAATGAGGAGAGGTATCACATCACTGGCAAGTGAGACAAACCTTAAAATCCTTTGAAATTATGAGCTTTACCCTAAATGCACCAATTTAAACACCTCCTGTTACTTCCTGCCCCACCCTATCCCTGCCGCTGATTTATGGATATAATTCCACTAAGTGTAACTATTTCCACCCCTCAAAGAGAAGTCGGAAAAAAATAGATAAACGTGAAATCAGGGCTACTTTCTCAGGTTTCACAGTGAATGCCCTTCACAGGGATCCCCATGTACACCAGCCTTACCTGGTACACCTCCTGCTTTGTTCTCTGGAAATAGAACTTTGCCCTAAAATCTGCTATGAGGGCATCTTTCTCCCTCTTCCTCTATCCACCTCCCACCTCAGTTCAAAAGCACTGACCCCAGAGCAGCCCCAGGAGGTGGAGGCAGCCTTGTCACTGTTTTCAGGGCCCAAACTTCAGCAATTATCACAAATGGGCTTCAGAATTAGAGAAAGGAGAGGCAGCTAGGTGGTGCAATGGATAGAGCTCCAGCCCCGGAGTCGGGAGGACCTGAGTTCAAATCCAGCCTCAGACACATGATACTTACTAGCTGTGTGACCCTGGGCAAGTCACTTAACCCCATTGCCTAGCCCCACCCCCCAAAGAAAAAGAAGCTTATATCTTGTTTTGGGTTTCTGAGAATCGGCAAACAAATCTCAGCCTATTTGTGGTCAGAGAATCTGCTTGACTCTGGGCAAGTCACTTAGCATAGGCCTCAGACTCCACATCTGTGAAATGAGGGGATTAGATTAGATCATAGTAGGAGTTAACATTTATATAGCATTTATGATGTGCCAGACACTGTGCTAAGCGCTTTACAATTATTGTCTCATTTCATCCTCACAATAACCCTGGGAGGGAGGTGCTATTATTATTCCCATTTTATGGGAGAGGAAACTGAGGCACACAGAGGTTCAGTGACTTGCCCAGGGTCACACAGCTAGTGTCTGAGACTGGATTCGAACTCAGGTCTTACTGACTTCAGGCCCCACATTCTACCCATTGTACCACCTAGCTGCCCCTGGATGACTTCTGATTCTTCTGTCTCTAAATCCATGAGGTGAGGATAACTGTGAGGCAGCTGACCATGAAAGGAGCCCTGCTTTACTTTCAGTGATGCAAATGTAGCCCACCCTCTATCCCCAGGGCTACCTCCTAACTCCCAACAGGGTCTGGGGTCCCCTGAGGGATGCTAACCCCAACTTTCAGGTTCCCAGGGGTTTTGCACAAGCCCTCAGTAATGTCTTTACCACCAGATGACCAGAGGACACAATTAATTCAAAGATAACCTCTGCCTCCTGGCTTCCCAACTAAAATTCCACCTTCTATAATCCCTCTTAATTCTAGTGTGTTGACCCTGTTAATTATTTCCTATTTTTCCTATATATGGTTTTTGGGTACATATTTATTTTGCTTATTGTATTCTCCATTAGACTTTGAGCTCCTTGAGGGAAAGAACTACCTTTTGCCTCTCTGTACCCCAGAGCTGAGCACAGTACCTCGCACGCAAAAGGCACTTAATCAATGCTTACAGATTGCCAGCCTGACAAAGCAATGGCATTTACAGAAATGGAACAGCATAGTCGTGATGAAACATTTCTGCCATGGGGTACATAAACTTGGAGTGCAGTCTCCCACAAACATGCACAGTGTGAGTGGGAGAGGGTGAGCACACACACAGAATACACTGGTAGACAAACACATATGGCCAAGGCAACTCACACATTTCATATTCCAGGGCCGCTATGTCTTTTCTTTTGGGGGGGGGGTGCATGTGTGTGTGCGTGCATGTGTGTGTGTGTGTGTGTGTGTGTCTAGCGCTACTCCCCTTGGACACGGCATCCCTCTTGAGCATGCCACTCCAGTGGACTCTGGGCCTGTTCTCTGATGGGTACAGAGCAGAAATCTTGGGGAGGCTGCCCTGCAGGAATGGGGAGGGGAGGAGAGAAATCCCACCCCATCCCCACACACTCCGCCCTGATGGATTCCAGAAGAGACTGGAAGGAAAAGATGAAAAGCCTCAGTTCTTCCTCCAAAGTTGGCTCCCTTCCTGACTGCCAGAGAAAGGCCCTTAGACAGCCCCGCTCCTCCTGTCTTGACTGACTCCAGCGGCTAGCCAGTGTGCTTGTCAAAGACCCGCAGGGTTGCAGCTGGTCCTTCAGCCACCCAATGGCCAGCACCAGTCAGATGTGATGGAGGGATTTCTGCATATTCTCAGGGGCAAAAAAGTATAAGCTCCTTTACACAAGGGGGGAATATGAGTCCTTCATTTGTTTCTAAAACTGTTAATTCTCCAAATTTCTGAATTCACCTTAAGTCATGCACCTGATCTTATTTGGAAGGAAAATCATGTCCCTGACCTCTGCCCACCTCCCATTCTAGTAACCTGGAAACAGTTCAAAGAGTTGGCTCTCCACCCTTTTCCTGCTTCTCCCGCAAAAGGCAGACAGTCCTTGGAGGCCTCCCCAACGTCAGACTCGGGAACAGAACCAACTCTAAAACTGACAGGCCCTCGCAGCCAGAGGCACACCTCGAAACTTCGAGTAGCTGGCCCTTCCCCAGGCATGGTAGCTACACACAAACAACAGCGAGAGGCCCTCTGACCCTGGGCTAACTGCCCTCCATGGGTCAGCACTGGTCCTCTCTCCAGATCTAAGAGGATGGGTGTAAATGTCCTGACCTGGAGGGAGAAAGAGGTTAAACCCACCCACAACCTGACCCCTGAAGATCTCCTCCACCTTCCTGTAGCCTGCTTGTATTATCCACCATTAACCCCAGCTCTTCTGGGTAAAGGCTTTTATTTTATTTTATTTTTTGGTGAGGTAATCAAGGTTAAGTGACTTCCCAGGGTCACACAGCCAGTAGGTGTCAAGTGTCTGAGGTTGGATTTGAACTCAGGTCCTCCTGACTCCAAGGCCAATGCTCTATCTACTGCGCCACCTAGCTGCCCCTGGTTAAGGCTTTTAAAATCTATCTTTTTTTTAATCCTGGAACGGGCTGGCAAGACTTTGAGGCATTACTGCCTATTAACAAACTTGTTAGGAATTATGTTAACAGACTCATTTCTGCCACTCACCTATGTTGGGCCTGAGGAACTAGGTCAGTGAGAGGGGAAGGGAAAGGGAAGGGCCTAGACTTCTCTGTGTCCAGGATGGGGAAAGAATTACTAAAAAGGAGAAAACCAACTTCTCCCAGGTCCGTCCTCCTTTTTAGTAAAAAAAAAAATTCATATCATCTAAGTGAGGAACAGGCTGAATTGTCCTAAAAGGGCCATCCCATGCAGCATGCCCCAAATGGCTGTGGTCCACCACAGGGGAGCCTTGGCACCTTGCTCCTGTAGTGACCCAAAGCTGAAAGGACTGAATGGTTGGTACCACCAGAACCTGGCTGTAGCTGACTCCCTAACCCTTCTTACTTTGCTTTTCTTTGTCCTCTGCAAGGTCACTGTCTTCCTCGTTCATCCGGGCATGGGGGCCTGCATCAAACCCACAGCACCGCTCAGCCTACGCTTACAGTGGGGCTTGGCTGTCAAATACCCCTTCACCTTCCACCAGGCTGGTCATCCCTTCTGGGGGGCTGCACAGAGCATTTAGGAGATGTTTTGTTTCTCACCTTGCTGTGTGCTCCTGTTTACCTAGACAAGAGTTTCAGAAGGAGGCTGTGACCAGTGCCCAGATCTGGTGTGTGATATCAGCAAACAGTCCTTTTGCATCTTACACAGTTTCTTTGGTAGAGAAGATCAGTGGTTGTTCTAGAAGGGACCCTATTACCACCAATTGGGGAAGACTCTAGACATAAGCCATATGTACACTTAATTTTTTTATTATTCATTTTAAAATTTTCAGTTCCAAATTCTCACTCCCTCCAGCCCCTCCCCCACCTATATATAAGGCAAGCAATATAATATCTATTATACCTGTGAAGTCATACAAAACATATTTCCATATTAGTCATGTTGCTAAAGAAAATAAAAGAAAAATAAAGTGGGGAAAATATGCTCCAATCTGCACAGACTCCATCAGTTCTCTGTCTGGAGGTGGATAGCATTTTTCATCATGATTTCATTATTTGGAATTGTCTTGCGTAACTGTCTTGATCAGAGTAGCTAAGTCTTCCACAGGTGATCATTGTTACACTATTGCTGTTACTGCCTACACAGATCTCCTGATTCTGTTTATCTCACTTTGCATCAGTTCACATAAGCCTTCCCAGGTTTTTCTGAAACTACCCTTCTTACCATTTCTTACAGCACCAAAGTATGATCATAATCATATACCACAACTTGTTCAGTCGTTCCCCAATTGCTGGGCATCCCCTCAATCTCTAAGTCTTTGCCACCAGAAAAAGAGCTATTACAAATATTTTTATACATATGGATCCTTTTCTTTTTGCTTTGGCAATAGTTCCAAATGTTCTCCAGAATCGTTGGACCAGTTCAGTACTCTACCAACGATGCATTAATGTCCCTACTCTTCCACATCCCCTCCAGCATTTGTCATTTTCATTTCTTGCCATGTCAGCCAACCTTCATTTTAGCAATTTTCCTGGAACTGCTCCAGGCAAGGGACGTACCCAGAGAGAGATAAACCTGACCCTAGTCAGGCCCCTCAGGACTGAACCCAATTCACATAAGCACAGACCCCTATCTTTGAATCAGCCAAACTGGAGAAAAGGGTAAAGAAATCCCCTCCTCCTTTCTGGAAATCCAAAGAAGAGAAAACACTGGAAAAGAATACTAAAAGAGGCCTTAACTGTTTCTCCTTGTTCTTCTTATAGACTGGGGTGGGGTTGGCTTCTCTCAATACTTAGAAGTCGGGGCAGCTAGGTGGTACAGTGGATAGAGCACCAGCCCTAAAGTCAGGAGGACCTGAGTTCAAATCTGACTCAGACCAAACACTTGACACTTACTAGCTGTGTGACCCTGGGCAAGTCACTTAACTCCAATTGCCTAAAAAAAAAAAAAACCAGTCAATACTTGGAAATCACCAATGATCTTTGGTATGGCCCTAGGCCCAGGGGACCAGTCTATAACAGCGCAGCAAGATGGTGCATGTCCCTCAGCAGGATATCCAAAAGCATGGAAGATGCCTTGGTCCAGCCTAATTACCCCTTGCTACATATCAGATGAGGCAGTTGGACCCAATGATCTCTAAGATTTAAACTTATGATCCTACGATATCTAAGGTCTATCTCAGTTCCAAATCATATTTGTGAATACCTTACAATTTCTTCCCTCTTCATATGACCTGAGGCATCCATCCCAGAGGATTATATATCTTATATCTCATCACATAAAACCTGCCTTCTCTCCTTCCAACTGAAAAACCTTTCCATACCTTTTCCCCAACCATGCCACAGAACTGTGGTAAGTGGGCATGTAGGGGAGAGAACGGAGTGTGGGTGGGAGCCTCTCTGGAGGGATTTCCCCTACCCTCAACCATCCCACCCACTGCAGAACTGTAGTGGGTGGGTATG
Organism: Phascolarctos cinereus; assembly: GCF_003287225.1. Taxonomy (NCBI): domain Eukaryota; kingdom Metazoa; phylum Chordata; class Mammalia; order Diprotodontia; family Phascolarctidae; genus Phascolarctos; species Phascolarctos cinereus. The sequence continues at coordinate 61,003,254 of NW_027555625.1, forward strand.
TGGGATGGGGGTGTGTGTGTGTGTGTGTGTGTGTGTGTGTGTGTGTGTGTGTGACAGAATTCAGGTACTGAGCACAGGGCAGCAGCACAAAGAAAACATGAGATGCACAAATCTAGAGACATCTCCATCTCAAATGTTCAAATGGAATACTTGTGCCCGCTCTGTAGGACAGCCTTCTGAGCTCGTTTCAGACTTATCAGCCACAACCAAGCACACTGTACCTTGATCTTCACATTGCGATGTCATCCGTCCCCTTCGAGTACAAAGGACAAACAACAACTGAACAGATGGGCAGTAGCTAAGGAAGATCCTTTACCTCCAAGTCTCACACCCTTAAATATGTTGTAGCTAAATCATTTTATCCTGATCTCTCTCCTACAGGAGGTTCATCACTAGCGTCATGGAGGAGTTACATTCTATAATGGTGATGAAATCACAGATCCTTGAAATACGGAGGTGTCTCCAGGATACACACTTGGGAGACATAGGGAGGTATACCTCTAAATTCCAATAAAAGCAGGCTATAGAGATGATGAGCATCATTTGGTGATTGGCTTAAAGCCCTCCATCTCTGCCACGCACAACGGGTCACCTAAATCTTTGGCGCATCAGCTCTGAGTGCGGGGTGGAGGAGGAAGGTAGATTCTACAATATCTTAAGGTTTATAAAGAACTTTTCCTCGACTCTGGGCATAATTATTATTACCTACATTTAAGAGTTGAGGAAACCAAACCTCAGAAAAGTTAAGTGACTTTGTCAAGGTCGCACAACTAAAAAGTGGCAGAAAAAAGTTTTGATCTTGTCTTCTTTTTTTAAATTAATTTTTATGGATATCTTTTGTTTTTAATATCACCAGAATTTCTTCTGGTATTGTTTCTCCTTTCACCTCCCAGAGGGCTAGCTAATATAACAAATACTGAAAGAAAGAAAGAAAGAAAGAAAGAAAGAAAGAAAGAAAGAAAGAAAGAAAGAAAGAAAGAAAGAAGGAAGGAAAGAAGAAAAGAAAGGAAGAAAAAAGGAAGAAAGAGGAAAAATAGAAAAAAACTAAACCTTTACAAAACCAATACATCAAAAGAGTCTGAAAACATGCAACACCACACCCATGGATTTCCTGTCTCTTCAAAGGAGTGGGATGGAGCTGTCTTCTCATTTCTCATCTTAAGGGCCATGCTTTGAACCCATGTAATTCTAACTCCAAATCCAGTGTTTTTTCACCTATGCTTAAATCCTCAATTTTCCTGTCACCTAAATCTTCACCTGTTCCTTTTTTTCCTACTTGAGTAGAAGTCAATGTTCTTCCTTCCTGATCAATAGTTTGGCTGGATGCAGTGGGAAACAAAACGTACTGTAAACAAGGTTTTAAATGGCGGCATTTTGTGGGCCACTGTTTAGGTGTGATTCTGTATTGGTAGAGGGAATGATTATTCATGGTGTGCCTGTGTGAGAGGCAGAATTGATCCAAGAGCTTTGGAGAGGACAGATGTTCTTCTTCATTCCTATTTTGAAAGAGAGACACTCACACATGTGGTTCCAGACTCTTTTTAGGACTTACTCTGGGGAAAGAGAGAGATGTAGAGATATGTATAAAAGGCAGAGATGTGGAGGAAAGCTGGTTCCTCAGTATGTCCTCAGTTTCTAGTCTACCTCCATAGAGACTTTGGGGAGTTTCTGTGATCAGGACCTCGTTCTTGGTTGAGCTGAGATATCTCACTCTCAGTGGAGAGTACATTTATTCCGTCTTTCAGATAGAAGTGGAGAATTCTAATTTGTTGTCAGGATAAATGGGTTTATTCTCTATTCACTATTTGTGATGATCGTTTGTGTAACTAGTATTTGGAGGAAAGGAATCAAGCCCATAGATATAAGTTTGGGGTTATCCTTTCCCTTTAAAGGATATTTTTTAAATATCTTTTTTTTTTGGGAAATTTCTTTTCTTTTGGTTACAGGACTACTTATTTATTTTTAACATTCATTTTTTAAAATTTTGGGTTCCAAATTCTCCCCTTTAAAGGATACTGAGGAAAGTAGCTTGAATATAAAAAATGACCCCTGCCCAGCAACATTTAGTGGAACTGATAGACATACATCTAATCTGGTACCCTTCTTTCTCTGAAGAGAAGAGTAGATAGCCTTGTGACCTTTCTCCTGCTCACCTCCAGGAAAAAAATCAAAATTTTCCTTGGAGAGGGATGGGTGAGATTTCCAGAAATAGCTACCAATGCCTCCCTATGAGCCACATTTAGACAATGTTGACATAGACATTTTATATGGACAATACACACTTAACATTACATTCAACTGTTTCCATAGCAACTATCTCAGCTCCATCTACTCTTACACAGACTAGCTTGTTTTAAAAGACCCTAGCCTTTTTGCAATGATTAAATGATTAAAAAATACTGTACTGGATACAATAAGTAATTTTTTATTATATGAAATTGAAAAGCTTTTGCATGAACAAAACTAATACAACTAGGAGAAGGAAAGTGGGTAGACTGAGGAAAAAAAATCATTGTATCTAATATCTCTGATAAGGATCTGCTATCTAAGATATATAAAAACGAAGAAAAACATGTAAGACCAAAAGCTATTCCCTAATAGAGAAGTAGTCAAAGGATATGAATAGTTCTCAAAAGAATTAAAAACTATTCACAGCCACATGAAAGAATACTCCAAATCACTAATAATAAAAGAAATGCAAATAACTCACCTGAAACCTAGTAAATTGGCAAGGATGATAAAAGATGGGAATAATTAATGGGGGGGGACTTGTGGAAAGATAATCTCACTAGGGCACTGTCGGTGGAGCTAGGGGTGTGGAATACTATGTTTAATATCAGACTTTTTTTAATATGTTGGTTAATTTTGTGGAACTTTTTTTCTTTCTTTTTTAAAGAATCATTATTATAAGGGATGGCTCTTTGTAAGAAAAAGGTGGAGGAATACAGTGGCAAATATAAGTGATATTAAAACAAAAGAAGTAAAAAAAATGTTTTCAAAGAAAATATATTAGTTATGTATATATACAAAATAAAGAAGCATTACACTCCTAAAATTAAAAAAAAAAGATACTATACTGTACTCTTTATGTGAGATTTAAGATTTAATTTTTCAAGGGAAATTTTGATTATATGCAGATCTTTGCTGTATGCTGGTTTTAGAATCTAACTCCATAGTAAAATGAATATGAATATGCCTATGTTGTAGGATCACTGAGGTCAAAGGGTATGAACAGTTTGGTAATATTTTTCAAATAATTCCAAATAGTTTTCCAGAATGGTTGGACCAATTCCATTTATATCTTCTTGGCTAATTTAAAGGATGTGAAGTACTCTTACAGCTAATTTAATTTGTATTTCCCTCATTTTTTAGCAATTTGTGACATTTTTCATATCGAGTTTGCAATTTTCTCTTTTGAAAATTTCTCATCTCAAAACCTAGGAAGATTTGCATGAAGTGATGCTAAGTGAAGTACTCAGAACCAGGAGGACAATTTATACAGTAACAGCAATATTGTAAAGACAATCAACTTGAAAGAATTAGTAACATTGATCAATACAATGACCAACCATAATTTCAAAGGATTCATGATGAAATAGTCTATCTCCCTCCAGATAGAGAACTAATGGATTCAGAGTGTTGATGAAAATCTATTCTCTTTTTCTTTTCTTTTTTTTGGGGGTGGGGGGAGAGGGCAGGGGGGAACATAGCTGATGTGGACATTTGTTTGCATGACTATACTACAGTATATATTGTAATGGGTTTTGTTTTTCTTGCCTCTTCAATGCGTGGAGGAGGAAGGGGAAGGAGAGAATTTGGAAGTGAAAATAAAATTGAATTAAGAAAAAAAGAAAACCTCTCATATCTTTTGGCCATTTATCAACTGGGAAATAGTTCTTGGTCATATATTTGTGCAAATTTCCTATATATCTAGGAACAAGACATTTATCAGAAATATTTGATGTAAAGATCCCTCCCCCACATTGGACATTTTCTCTTCTTATTCTAGTTCATGTGAAAGCTTTTTAATGTTATGTAATCCAAAATTTCTCCTTTATCTTTTATGCATATATATGGATACACACAAACACATACAATTCTCCCCCAGACATAGGTATGAAAAGTACCTCTATTCTCTAATTATTTCTATAATATGACCTATTATATTTGGGTTGAGTATTCCTTTGGAGCTTTTGTGGCATATGCCATAAGTTGCTATCTAAACCTACTTTCTACCAAACTGATTTTCAGTTTTACCAACATTTCTTGTCATACAGGGAACCTTCCCTTTGTATTAGTGTTTCTTGGATTTATTGAACACTAGGCTAATATGTTATATTACTTTTCAGTCTTGTTTATCTACTCTATTCCATTAATCTACTTGTCTATTTTTAACCAACAAAAGAATAGTTTTGACAACTGCTTTATAATATAATTGAGATCTGGTCATGCTATGCCCTCTTTAATTCTTTCATTTAGTGGGAGGCATTCTGATGTGAAGCATATATGTATTAGGTATTCTGGAATAGAAGAGAGTTAAATGCTGGATGGTGGTAGGGTGGAGTGGATTATTGTTATTTATTCACTGTCATAAGATTTAGAGCTAGACCTTTTTTTGTGGTGGGCAAAGTATTGGAAACTGAAGGGATTCTTATCGATTGGGGAATGGCTGGCTGAACAAATTATGGTATATATGAATGTGATAGAATACCATTGTTCTATAAGAAATGATGAAGGGAATGGTTTCAGAAAAACCTGGGAAATCCTGTTTGAACTGATGAAAAGTAAAGTGGACAGAACCAGAACAATCCTACACAGTAACAGCAACATTATAAAGATAAATCATCTTTGAAAGACTTATTAACTGATCAGCATGATAACCCTACAATTCCAAAGGATTCATGATGAAACATGCAATCCACCTGCAGATAGAGAACTGATCGTCTCAGGGTGCAGATCAAAGCATACTTTTTTCCTCTTTCTTTTTCTTACCCTTTTTTTTTGGGGGGGGGCCAATGCAGAAATTTGTCTTGCATGACTATACATATTTATAAATAAGTTTTGTTTTTCTTGTCTTCTCATTGAATGGGGGAGAGGGTGAGAATTTAGAACTGAAGGAAGAATTTTAAAACTGCATTTTTAAAAAATGACAAAAGATTTAGAGCTAGAAGGGACCCTTGTCTCTGGATTTTCTGGGACAGATACTATATTCAGGTTAGAACCTGACTCTAGGAGAGACAAATTCTATCCCTCCAAATCCCTCCCAAACTGACTACACTGGCTGGAGAAATTCCATTTCAGTTTCTTCCAAATGTAAAGAAGATACCTTTGGGCTATGGGAAAAGAAAAAGAAAAAAGGGGAGAGAGAAAGGGGGCGCGGGAGGGGGAAAGAGGGAGAAGGAGACAGACAAAGGGGAGAGGGAGGAGAGGGAGAAGGGGAAAGAGCCTCAGGGGAGGAACTGTGGCAGGGCGGATGATCAAACAGTCTTCCACAAGGCAACCAGAGCCCCAAATAGGAAATGGCTGGGGGAGGGATCCTTGGGGTCTGGAGAAGGGCAATTCTCCTAGCCAATTGGGAGTATGTTGGTGAGAGCCTTTACACCTGGATACTGATAAGGTTAGGGTTGTGGACAGGAGAAAGGGGAAAGAGCCTCCCACCCTGTTTTATGCCCTAGCCTGGTAAGGACATAGACCAGGGAGTCTTCAGACCCACAAAAGGAGCTTTTCTCACTCCACCCCACAACCCAATTTCTCTCGGTCTTTTAACAGACTTTAATCCCACCGTAGCCCTATTATACAAATTAAGCTCTTTCATCATCCAGACCTTTCCACCATTCCGTTTCCCCCTGCCCATCTCCCCCGAGACACACACACACACACACACACACACACACACACACACACACACACACACACACACACACACACACCTTCTGCCCTTCTCATCTCTGCTTGGTGTCACCACATCACACATTCAGTATTATCACGGGTTGTGCAGGTCTCCAATTTCCTGACATGTCGACCCTCCCAAACTACAGGGACTGCCTTCCCCTGCTTTGCCCACAGCACCTCCCAGCACAAGAGTGGGCATGAAGGTGAGTCAGTAGAGGTTTGTGAATTTGATTAACTACTTATTAGTAGCCTCCTCAGACTGACACATTAAAGCTCTCCCTCCCCACCCACCCGTGTTCCCTTCCATTATTTTCTGTCTCCCCCACCCCACCCTAGAGCTCCCTCCTGTCACTCCCCGTGCTCATAGGAACCATGGGAGCCAGAGCTAGGAGGAACCATAGAGATGAATTAGTTCCACCGAATCCATTTATACATGGATGAGATGCAAGCAGGGAGTAACTTACCCAAGGTCACCTGTATTGTAAGTAGGAGAAATGAATTTGGATCCAAGTCCTCTGATTCCAAATCCAGAAATCCAGCATTCTTTGCACAAGACCATTGTTTCTGTTCTGCATCTACCCACCCTAGCAAGTGCTCATTAGTTCTAGTTCATGGGCTTCTGGCAATCAGTTAAGAATGAATGGGTTCAATTTCCAATCAGGATTATCCATCCCTGGGGAAAAATGAACTCAAGCCATGAAATGTGACTGGATCTCCATCCGTGTGCCCCAGGAAAAAATTACTACCTCTTTCTCCATCTTTTGGGCCAATCCCAATTTTTACTTATTTTTGAGAGGAAGAAGAGTTATCAGCATAGAAGTCCTAATAGGCATGGGGTCTGTAGCTATATGGAACCCCACAAGAAATCCAGTCAGAGAGCATCCCAGGTCTCTAGCTGGACTCTCCTTTTTCCCCATCCACTCCCTTTCACCTTTTCAAACTCTTTCCCTGGGTTCTGGAGCTCTAAGAACTACTGTTTGAAGAAAGGCCTTTTCTGTACCCAAACCCCAACCTGCTCCTGTGGGAAAACAATAGTTCCAGAGGGAAGCACAGCCTCCCAATCAAACGGGTGGGAGTTTACTCAATTCAGACTTGGGGGAGCCCATCCTTCTATGTATGCCATATCTGGGTAGGGACTTGGGGTTGGGAGATCTCTGAAACGCAGGTGACCTGCCCACCCTCTCCACATCCCCTCTATCAGGACAGAGTATGTGAAGGGGCAGTAAAGTCACAGCTGGGTTGGCACTGGAATAAGGCCCAGGGTCTTTGCATCTCAAGCTCTGTCCTGTCCCAGAGCCTGCCCCAGACAAATCAGCAGAGATGGCAGTGCTGTGGACTCTCCTGTGCCTGGCATGCCTTGGTTCTTGCTACGGTAAGCCATACAAGATCATTTGCTCCCATTCTCAGCTCCCTCCCCTTCCTATTACCAAGTCCCTTCTTAGCTGGGGCTCTATCCACTGTGCCACCCACCACCTCAAGGCAGCTGAGAGACTTGAACCTAGCCTAGGTGTTTTGATTCCAAGTTCATTGTACCATGCTGTTTCATAACTCTTGGAAATTTCCACACATCATGCTGAAGAGCCAGTCCTCCCCATATCCTCTACCTCTCCCTAATAGTCCTTTCAATTCTGAAATTCTGTGATTTCTCCAAGGCCCAACCATGCCCAGGGCTTAATGCTCACTGAGGTCCTCCAACGCAGTACTCATGCTGAATTTCAGCTCCTAACTCCCACAAGTCCTTGCCCATCAATTCACAGCCTTCAGCTCTCCCTTCCAATGGTCTGTATGGATAGAGAGCCATGGTGGCAGGGACTCAGGAGGGAGGAGTTTGGGAGAGGAAGGAAGGCAGGCTTTGTGGGGAGCAATTTAGAGTAAAGGGGTACTTCCCCATTTCCTTAACCCCCAAAACTTTCACGGCCTGCTTTCACTAGGGCACTGACCTTACCTGTGTGATCATGGGTAATCCACTTAGCCTTGATGAGCCTATTTCCTCATATTTAAGAATAATATTTATAGTTATTAAAGTTTTATAAATTTCACTTTATAAATGTAAGCCCTTATAATGGTTAAGCTATCATAGGGTTGTTCTGTATTTGTCCACTACAGGTTTTGGGATCCCAGCTATCAAACCTGTTCTGAGATTCAACCAGAAGATTGTCGATGGGGAAAATACCATGTCGGGATCCTGGCCCTGGCAAGTGTCTCTGCAGGTAATGACTTAGCGCTGGCAAGGAAGAATAGGGGGATAGAGGAGATAGGAATAAGGTAGGGAAATAAGAATAGGAAGGAGTTGGGGCAGGTAGGTGGCACAGTGGATAGAGCACTGGCCCTGGAGTCAGGAGGACCTGAGTTCAAATCGGGATTCAGACACATAATACTTACTAGCTGTGTGACTCTGGGCAAGTTACTTAACCCCAATTGCCTCACCCCCCAAAAAAAAGAGAAGAAAGGGACTTTTCTCAGCCCAGCTGGACAGTCCCTTGATCCCCACTCTACCATTTCAGGAGTATAGTTTTGGGAAAGAGGGAAGAATCTTTGTACTGGGGAAGAGGCAGGGGCATGGTACAATTCCAGGACAGGGAGACTACTGCCTGAACAAAATCTTTTTCCTCTATTAATAACTCATATTTATTTAACACTTTGCTCACAAGAACCCTTGTGAAGTAGATAATACATTCATAGAGGCTGAAAGGAGGTAACTTGTCCAAAGATACACCAGTGCTGGGAGGGACAGCTAACACAGTGGATGACAGACTCAGAATCCAAAGAAAGATCCTGACAGGCTAGAACACTGGGCTGAATCTAATAAGGTGAAATTCAATAAGAATAAATGTAAAGCCTTAAACTTGGGCTCAGAAAATTAACTTCACAAGTACAGGATGGGGGAGACACGGCTAGGAGGCAATTTGCCTTAAGTCCGCAGAGGGGCAGGGCAGGTTAATGAGTCAGTACTGTGATGGGACAGCTGAAAAAGCTAGCGTGATCTTGGACTGTATTAAGACAGATAGCTTCCAGGAATACAGAGTGATTGTTCCTCTGGTCTGCCTTGATCAGACCACGTCTAAATAAAGTATTGTGTTCGGTTCTAGGCAGCACAGTTTAAGAGGCCTGATAAGATGGGGTTTTAGGGGGCAGAGTGGCCAGATGGTGATGATTCTTGAGCCATGTCAAATGATGATCAGGGAAGGAACTGGGCATATGGATGTTTAGCCTAGAGAAGAGAGGATGGGGGGAACGGGAAGAGAAGGGGGGAACAGAGGTCTTCAAGTAACTGAAGGGCTCTGATGCAGAAGAGAGATTAAGACTCATTCTGTCTGACTCCAGTGGCAAGAACCAGGAGCAACTTGGGGTTTGATGTCAGGGGAATCTTCCTAACAATTAGACCACGGGAGGGGAACCTGTGACCTCCAGGCCACATGTAGCCCCCTCGGTCCTCAAGTGTGGCCCTTTGACCGAATCCAAACTTCACAGAACAAATCTCCTTAATAAAAGGATTTGTTCTATAAAACTTTGACTCAGTCAAAAGGCCGCACCCAAGGATCTAGAAGACCAATGCTGTTTGTCCTTCGTTCTCAAAGAGGACCATGACATCAGGAAGGTGATGCCATGACATGTAAGTGAATTGGATTTAAGTGAGGCAGGGCTGTGCAAAGTCACCAGCCTCACTTTCTCCTCTGGAGCCATCTGGGTCCAGTGACCAGATATAGATCAGGACGACTGGAGATGGCCCAGGATGCAGTGAGGATCCTTGGCCTTTCAAGCTAAGGCCCTTAACAGGTCTCAGTTTGGAGGGCAGCTAGGTGGCACAGTGGATAGAGCACCAGCCCTGGAGTCGAGAGGACCTGAGTTCAAATTTGGCTCAGACACATAACAGTTACTAGCTGTGTGACTCTGGGCAAGTCACTTAACCCCAATTGCCTCACCAAAAACAAAATAAAACAAAAAAGGTCTCAGTTTGACTGAGGCCAAGCCTATTTAGTGATTAAGACTCAATAAGAAAGGAAGCAAAGAATGGCCTTTTAAAAAAAAAATAGATCTGGGGTAGGGGGAAGACCCTCAGGGTTTCTGGCCAAAACAGAAAGAACTGCTTTTTACATTCATTCTGAGCCAATCAAGGCCCAAGTAATGACCAAGTAGGGCTTGGCCTGGCACCTATGATTGTCCAATCAGTGAGAGACAGAGTGATTTAGGGTTAAGGCTGGTCTTTAAAAGAAAAAAGTGAAAAAAACGTTTTAAAGATTAAAAATTTACATTCCCTTTGGGCAGAGCTCCGGCAGGAGATAAGGAAATATGTGTGATACCTTATGTGGACAGAGTGAAAGAAAAGAAAAAGGAAGGAGAAAAAGAAGGAAGGAAGGTACATGTGGCCTCAAGGCTGTAGATTCCCCACCCCTGAATTAGACTCTGTCACAAAACACAATGCCCTGCCAGAAGAGGTGACAAGTTCCCCTTCTTTGGAGCGCCTTTCATTTGAAGGGTCACTTTTCTGCGGTCACTTCCAATTCTAAATTCAGGGATTCCTTTTACAGATGAGGCTCAGAAAAGTTATGTGACTTGCCTAAAGTCATGCAACTAGTAAGCAGCTGGGCCAGGATTCAAACTCAGGTCATCTGACTCAAAATCCACAGTTCTGAACCGCTAAAATGAACAAAGCTAATAAGCAGCAGAAACAGGGTTCATATCCATACCCAATGTTCTTGGCGCTCCAGCACGTGGCCTCAAAGAGCAGCATACCCTCTGCATGCTGATACACATGCATGATTTTAGCCTGTGAGCTTACCAATAAGCCTAAACGGGCTGTTCCCCTCTCTCCTCCTCTCTACAGGAGCGAAATGGTTTTCACTTCTGTGGAGGTTCCCTCATCACTGCTGCCCACTGCAACGTGAGGCGAGGGCCCTAAAGCCACATTCCTTCAAAGTCACAGGAACTGAGGCTCCTCCAGAGGAGTAGCCCATCCCAAGTCCAACAGTTTTGTCTGTCTGTCCTACTCTGCAGTGATCCCTCCACTGAGTCCTGGCCCACATCCCCCCTCCACAGCTATGTTAGCCTAGACCCATTTCTTCAGGCCCAAAGGGGATCCGTTTCCTTTTATATCTGCCTATTCCCACATTTCATTCTTGCCGCAGCCCAAACCCACCACCTGGTTGTCCTTGGAGAATATGACCAGTCACCTAACGCAGGTTAGCACTACCTCAAAGGTGAGCATCTGGAATGAACCGGCCCAACAGATCACGCCTTCTGAAGTGGGGAGATGCTGAACTGAGGTTAGAGAATTGCCAGGGCCCAGCCCTCACCACCTAAGTCAAAGGGAAAGAGGGGACCTAGGCACCCAGACCTGAACTTTGTAGAAATCTATGGTGCAATTCATTTCTAGTTATTCTTCTCAATCTCCACAAGATCAAGTCCTGAACCCAAAGCAGCCTTGTTCCCTCAAGCACCCTATATCTAAGTAAGTGTCCCCTATTTTACCACTGTCCACCAGGCCTTGCCAGGCAAGAGCCTCAAGACTTCACCCCTGACTCCCGTGTCCATAGGGCCCTATCCAACCTCATGGGTTCCCTACAGATCATCACCTACCCTGGCTGGAATCCCAACACCATGAACAATGATTTTACTCTCCTAAAGCTGTCCTCACCTGTCCAATTCACTTCCCGAGCATCTCCTGTGTGTCTGGCCACAGACAACAACATCCCCCAGGACATCACCTGTGTCACTACAGGCTGGGGCCGCACCAGTGGTGTAGGTATGTGAGGAGGAAGCTTCAGAACGAATGGGACTTCTATTGGGGCACCCAGAGGAACAGTGTTGTGTGTGAACCAGCATCAGGGCTCTGGGGCCACATGGGAGGATGCTCAGCCTGGGAGTTCATTAGAAGAAAGGAGGCAAAGACTTTTGCTTCTACTTACAGCCAACACCACCACAGCTTGGCCCCAGCAGGTGGTTCTGCCCCTGGTGACAGTATATCAGTGCCAGTAGTATTGTGGGGCAGTCACACCATGGATGCCATGATCTGTGCGGGAAGCTCTGGAGCCTCTTTTTGACAGGTAATTTGAAAGCTCTTGGTGCTGCCCCTAGGGACTGAGCTAGCCCCCAAAGGATCAACCCAAAACAGGTTCTCAGACAGATCAGAATCCCAACTCTTCCTTTCCCTGGGGGTTCTCCACTGTTGATTCACATGACCCAAAATTGTTCTCAGGATGAACCAGAGGCTCCTTCATAGCTCCAAGCACCCAATACCCTCTAGGCTCCAGCGTCAGCCACCTCCAAGCCTTCCCAGCTCCCTGGTTACCTGCCTTCATCCCCTTCACTTCTCTCCAGGGTGATTCCGGAGGCCCCCTTGTGTGCCGACTAAACAACCTGTAGGAAGCACCCTGGGTCCAAGTCGGTGTTGTCTCCTGGGGGACAAGCAACTGCGATGTCCAGGCACCCGCTGTGTACACACGAATCAGCAAATTCAGCTCTTGGATCTATCTGACAGTGGCCAACAACTAAAGAACTTGAAGGAGGGGCTTTCAGGACACCCCGCACAAGCCCAACTGCCCTTCCTCCCTATGCCCTGAAGCACAATAAATTCCCTATCTGCTCTCAAGTCTGGGCTGTTTTTCCCCTCGGGCTTTTCCTTTACTCTAGCCTCAGGTGGCCAGCAGGTGTGGGAGCCAGGTGGCCAGGATGAGGTGAAACAAGCCAAAGGTTGTTCCCAGCACTCTACACAACCCCACCCACCCTGGGACACTGCCAAGGAATTATGCAGCACCTGGGGCTGAGCCAAGAAGACCTCCTGGGACTCAGGACTTGGCCTTGGCACCATCAGAAAGGAAACCTGAGACTGGTGAAGGAAGCAACGTGTTTCTGCACAAATGAAGTACGACAGAGAGACCTTAGGGTGAGAGGAACTGCTCCTCCCAAAAGACTCTAGGGCCACCTCACACTCCCTACCATTCCTCATCGGGGTTCTCCTCAACTCAAGGCATCCACGTCCTATAGTGGTCAGAGTGCTGGGCCCAGAGTCAGGAAGACCCGAGTTCAGATGCAATCTCAGACGCTGGCTAGATGTGTGACCCTGGGCAAATCCCTTAACCTGTTAGCCCTCAGTTTCCTTATCTGTAAAATGGGGAAAATAACCGCACCTACCTCCTGCCCGTAACACCTTACTATTACACCTCCCAAGATTGTTGAGAGTCAAATGAGATAATTATAAAGCACTTAGCACAACACCTGGCATACAGTAAGCGCTTTATAAATGTTCATTGTTATTATTGTTACTATTATTATCCCACCCTCTCCTTTTGCCCCTTTCCCCTACCCCAAACCCAGGAAACAGTCATGGCTCACAGGGATGAAACAGTCATCCTGGGGGAAGACTGCAGGTTTATTGAATATGCAAGATACATTTGCAAAATGAGTACACAAAATAAATAACTTCATACATTCTGAACCCAATGGCACAAGCTCCCAGGGAACACTAGTATGAGGGGCTTTTTTAATGTCAAGAGGAGGAGACAAAGAACAAATGTCTCAAACTCACAAATACACAGTCATCCTGCCTCTTATGGATTGGGGCGGGGATGGGGATGGGAGGCGGAGGTGTCTGGGTCCAAGAAGGATCAACTGGCAAAGATGTGGGGTAGTGGTGTGCAGGTAGTAGGACTGGCAACTGAGAGAGTCCACTGAAGGGACAGGCTCCCCAAAGAGATCCCTGGGAACTAAGTGACAGAAAAAGGTACAGGAAGCTTCCACCCAGTCATCTCCCTTCCCCTAACCAAGACAAACCCACTGACCCTTCCAGGGGAAGGGTTCTCGGTGGCGGGACAGAGAGTAGGCTGAAGGAGGTATGGGAGTAAAGAAACTCTAGGCCCACATGAGGGATCTGCTTTGCAGTCCCTTAGGTCTCTAACTGCTGCCCAGCACTCCAGGAAGCTAGGAAAGTGGCTGAGATCTCTTCTGGCTGTGGCAGCATCTGTCTTTGGGACAGTAAACGGGGCCTGAAAGTCACTGGGCTGTCAGAGGAAAGCAGAACGGCACGCGATGTGGCCCAGGAGAACAATCTCTAGGTTCCCCAGGTCTTGGAGAAGGCACTCCATGACACACGGCTCTCTCGTTGGCACAAATGTGCACTTGCATACACAACATACAAAGTCACTTTGGCTTGGTTTTCCTGTTGGTACCAAGGAACCACCAGGAGAGGAGGCCTGGTCCCTGGCACTCCTGGTCAGAATGGGCAACAATGTCCATATGAATAGTTTTTCTCTTTTTGTTGTTGGCTTGTTTCAAATAAAAGACCAGTGTTCCATTAGATCTCTGTGGGCCAGGGATCGAGGAGAATACCCACTTGTTTTCTTGGTGGAAGCCCCTACCCTAAGTGCCATGGGGTCTTATTAAACAGGCAGCTTGGCTCCTCTACTAGAAATTAAGGCCTAGCCCCTTCTCAGATTTGCTGAGGGCAGTTTCAGTTTACAAAGAGGCAAGAAAAACTGAGGGAAGCCCCCTAAAATGGGCTCTATTGTTCCATCTTAGCTGCAAGCCAGACAAACTATGCAAGCCCGTGCATTTAAGGAGTCGGAGATGTCTAAGCAGACAACATAGTCTGGTCAGGACTTAAAGTATACAGTCCCAAATGGGCCATGTTGGGGGAGCCAGCCCCCCCTCCATCTCAGTCCTGCAGTTTCACCTTGGGGCACTGGGGACTCCCCGACCCCTTCCCTGCAGGGCTGGGCAGATTCACACAGTATTGCTAAGTTCCACAAGAAATTCCTTAAGGACAGGCTTCCAGGCGGGGAAGGGAAGGGGATGGAAGAATGAATGAAGCTATCACTAAGCCCTTCCCTCAGAACTCCCTCATTCCTCAGGCAGCAGAATTCCAGCTCCAAAACCTCCTGTGAGGCCCCATGGTGGCTGCTTCCCAGGCTCACTGCCCATCCATATCCCAAGTAGCCACTAGGTGTCACTTAGACTTTGTCCATGGAAGACTGGTTCATTTAGTGGGCAAACCCTGATACACAAGCCAAAAGAGCCCTGAAACATCCTGCCTGCAGGGTATGATGGAAAAAGTAAGGTAGACAGATGAGCTCTGAAGAGTATAGAGGAAATAAGGCAGAGACATAGGGTCTACATTGTGATAGCAGAGACAGCACCTGGGGGCAGGAGGAATAGGTAACACTTACCCAGCCTTGTAGCCATCCCTGACCTAGAAGTGGAAGAACCCTTGAAAATGGAGGCAGGGCACAACTCCTCCCCCGAGGACAAGAGGGTATATAGGATAAGACACGAAAGGGGATACATGTATTTTCAGTTTTCCAAGGGGAGGGGAAAAACTGGTAGCCACAACTCTGCTTAGAGGCCAAGGTGATTTACCTCAGTCTGCCTTGAAGAGACCACCTTCAGCTGTTTTTCCCTTCGGGCCAAGTACCCACAACAGGCAGGAAAACCAGCCACTATCCTCTTCTTTCCTAGCTACAGGTTAGGCTATCTGCCCTTCACCCTTCCAGAGCTAAGGACTAGTTAGGTTTAGGTTTCCCTTTACATACAATTTCCTGGGAGAAATCAGATGAAAGGAAAGAGGACCAGGACAACATTGGAATATCATAGGACACTTGAACCCTGTCTGCCTTGAAAAAATCACTATGCATATTATAGCACCCTCCCAAGGGAAGGTAAACAGCTAGGTGATGCAGTGGATAGATCACCTGGAGTCAGAAAGACCTGAGTTCAAATCTGACCTCAGACACTTACTGGCTGGGTGACCCTGGGCAAGTCACTTCACCCTGCTTGCCTCAGTTCCCTCATCTCTAAAATGAGCTGGAGAAGGAAACAGCAAACCATTCCAGTATCTTTGCCAAGAAAACCCTAAAAAGAGATCTTAAAGAGTCCGACAAGGCTAAAAACGACTATACAACAAAACAACCTAGGGGAAGGAAGTAGGTTGTCAAGGGATGGAATGACCAAGATGGCTACATGTCCTCTGTATTCCTTTTTTCATATATACCTACTTCTATTTAAAGGAAGATCCCATAGAAAGCTAGGCCCCACCCAGGCCCCTCAGTGGATCTTCCCCCATTCACTAGATGAGCTGGACCTGGAGGCTTAGTTTCCCTCCTCCATGCCATTTCCAGCCCAGGGCTTTAGGAAAGAACACTCACATCCTGGCTGAGTCTCTGGCTCCCCCCAGGCACTTCCCCTCTGAGTCACTACTGAGCACTTACTCTGGCCCAGGTGAGCCTACCACAAAGGCAATTCCATTTCCTGCTGGTTACAGGGGTGGTACTACTGATCAGAAAGAGTACTCTGGTGCCAAGGGCATGCTGTAGATATCAGCTCTGACTTCAGTGTTTCCTTCTCTATTTCTGGATAGTCAGAGCCTAAACATGCTCTGAGCCAGCTGAGTCCTCCCAGGGAATGGAGGGAGAAGAAAAGCAAGGAAAAGGGATAAGGATAGATATCCGGGCAAGCTTCCCTGTTAAGCCTTTAAACAAGCAGAAAAACCAAAGGGGGCTCTCATGTACTAGCCCCATCTGGCTCCAAGTGAGTGGAAAAGAATAAGGAGGCTTGGGGTTTTGGTTAAAAAAAACAAAACGACCCAAACACCTCTCCTGAGGAGGATTTGGGGCATTACCACCAAATAGTGCAGCCTGCAAGGAGGTGCAGCCCTTACCCCAGGCCAACAACCTGGCCCATGGAATATCACACCTACAAGGACCATCTCTAGGTAGGAATAGCAAGGAGATAGGATAGGGGGCCTGGAGTCAGGGAAGGAGGGACAAGGGACTTCCCTTTCTTTAAACTGCTCTGAGGGGCTCTGCTTCCAATACTTGCCCTACCAGAGTAAGACGCTCAGACCTAAAGTTCCTGGTCTAGTCCTGACCCCCCACCCCCCACCTGGGCTTTCTGCAGTTCTGACACAGCAGGAAGCTCTCAGGTAGTTGAGTCATAACCACTCAGTACTCCAACCTCTCAGAAAAGGTGGGCACACAACAGAAATACCATCTGTCCTTTGTCATCTGAGAGGGGCTCTTGATACAGACAAGCATGCCACCTATGTATACGGGATGGGTGTGGGCAGACAAACTCATTCCTTAGAATCCAGCATTAATAAATAACACGGGGCACCCCAGCCCCACCAGGCTTTCCTTCTTCTGGGGGCCCTCACTAGCGTGCGGGGTGGCACAAGGCACTTAAGACAGTGGATGTCTGGCAAAGGGATGGTAGTCTGTTGTGTGGCCCCAGACCCTTCCCTAAGTGAGAAGCCTGCTCCTGCTCCCTGGGCACCAGGTCCCACTGCCACTTCCTTAAGGCGTGTCTGAGAAGACCTCAGGTGTGCAAAGACAGTCGGCGACTCAGCCATTATACTGCTGCTGGTAGCGCAGGTTGAGCTCTCGAAGTTCCCGCTCACGCACACGCCGAGACTTGTTGGACTTGGTGGAGCGGCTAGAGCGTGTGGACTGAGCTGACTTGGTGCTCTGGCAGCGAGAGGATGCCCTCTTGAGAAGATTCTGGGAAATTGATCGGTGAAGGTTCTTCATGGACGAAGAGGCAGCCATGCTCACCACCCATGGGTGCTTCAAGGCTTGGAGAGCTGTCATCCTGGCACCAGGATCCACAGTTAGCAGACGGTCAATGAAATCCTTTGCCAAATTTGATACACTGGGCCAGGGCTGGAAAAGCAGAGGGAAACCAGTTAGGGCCAAAGAAAACCTGGTGATCTTGGCAGAGTAGAAAGGCGACTAGATTTGAGAGTCAGAGGATCTGAGTTCAAATCTACCAACTTTTTACCTGCATGATCTTTAGACAAATCATAGTTTTTCAATTTCCACACCTAAAAAATGAGTCACTCTGTGACTTCTGAGGTCTCTTTCTGTCCTAAATCTTCTAAGAGAGTCAGTGCCTTTCCAACTATAAATTCCGAAGGCCTCCATGGTCGACACTAGGTGCCTATCTTGGTCTAGGAAGTTTGGCAATTCTGACACTGTTACACAGCAGCTCTCCTGCTCTAAGCTCCCAGGCTTTCGGCAAAGCTGCCTTTAAAATCCAGGGAGCCAGGCCTAGCATTTTAGGTCAGACATTTCCAAGGTTCCCATTATCTTCTTGGGGAAAAGTCTTTGAGGAATCAAGAATCACCTCCCTTACTCTTGCCCCCCCCATCTTGTTCTCTCTCCTTTCTAATCATTCCTTATTAAGGTTTTGTGCCTTCCTTCCCCATTCTCCAAAGGCCTGACTTCCATTAGTCCCTGATAAACTGGAGAACTTCTGTTCTGCCCCCTGCTCTTATACTCCATGTAGTCAGCATATCTCTAGACTTGCCAGGACTTTACAATGCTCCCAGTCCTTCCGAATTTGAGGTGGTAGAGGGGGCTGACTTCCCCAGGAATGCTGGCTTTCTTGAGAGTCACAGGGCCTCTCACAGGGTCCCAATGACTCCAAACCTCCCGACCACTACTTGATACAGTTTTCCTTAAGACCAAAGAGACAGCTCAACCAGGCTTTGAAGGGAAGTTTCTTCAACCCTGCCTTTCTTCTGCCACGGAAATATAAGGAATAGTCTTAGCCCTGAAATGACAAAAACTCTCACTGGTGATGAAAAGAAAGCTCTTCATTTTGTCAGTCCCTCCACAACCTGCAGACACTTATTCAGTTCAATTCAAACTTCATTAAGTGCCTCCTGCCTCTAGAACCCTGGGCCAGTGGACACCAAGGGAGATGCAAAACTTAGATGAGATAGATGTGCCCTGCCCTCACCCAATGGGCTTCTTAATCTGAGGTCTGTAAACTTAAACTACATTTCAATATAATTGGTGTCCTCTCCATTCTGATTTAGGAACCTCTTGACCCTGACAGATCCCATTAGCCCTGGAATTCACTCTCAGAAGCACCCTCTGTCCCTACTGCCCCTCTCTCTGATTAGACAGCTCCTTCCAAAGCCTCCTGTTCAAGAGGTACCCAGGCCAGCCATCTCTTCATTTCTCAACAGGCAGCAATCCCAACTTCAACAAGTTCTCATGCCAATCACCTCTCTGCCTTCCTTTTATGTGTTGTCTTCCCTGTTAGAAAGTAAGCTCCCTGAGGGCAGGGATTATCTTTCTTTTTGCTTGGATTTGTATTCCACACAATGCTTAGCACATGGGGAGTGCTTAAATAAATGTTTGTTGACCAATAGCTCATTTTACTCATTTAAAAACATTATTTTGAGAAGAGGTCCAAAAACCTCACCAGACTGTGGAAGGGGTCAAAGACACAAAAAAGTCTAAGACTCCCTAGTCTAGGAAATAGCTGTGACACATACCAACATTAGTGAAACACTAAATAACATATGATCAGAGAGGGAGGCACAAAGTGTTATGGGACATCAGCAAGAGAACAGCTTATCTTCTAGCATCGCTAATCCTACACAGATTAGAATTCTGGGTTCCAATCTGAAAGGCTCACACAATTATAGCTTTAGGCAAACAGTCATTCCATAAGCATTTATGAAGCACTAATTAATTATATGTCAGGCACTGTGCTCAATGCTATAGATGCAAAAAAGGAAAAAAACAGTCCCTACCAAGGAGCTCACATTCTCACGTGGGGCTGCAGGGGTGGGGTGGGGTGGGAAGACACAGACAGGAGAAGCATGGAAAACTAGGTGATATAAGATATAAACAAAGTAGATGGAAAGGAATCCGAAAAGGAATCCAAAAAGGAAAGTACTAGCAGCTGGGGATGGAACTACTGGGCAAGGTTCCTACAGAAGGTGAGAGATTTAGAGCTAGAAGGGCTTTAGAATGCATCTAATCCAAGCTCCTAATTTTACAGGTAGGGAAACTGAGTCCCAGAGAATGGGAAAGTCTTGCTCTAAGTCACATGTACCACTCACCCCATGGGTGAGGTCTCTCTATATGGGAGAATAGGCAGGTAAATTGATTTACATATTTAAGGGGTTTTTTTAGGGTAGTGTAATATAATGGAAAAATTAGAGGAGGTAGAGTCAGAAGACCTGGGTTTGGCTCTCAGTGTGGACATTAACTTTGATAACAGATAAGTCATTTTCCCACTCTGAGCTTCAGTTTTCTCATCTAGAAAATGTGTACAAAGATATTTTACAATCTATCTTGACAGGGTTGTTGTGCAGGTAGAGGTTTATAAATGTGAGCCATAACATCTGTCTGTACAATCATGTAGCTTTAGCTACCCAAACAATGAGCTCATGAGCAAATTGGATTTTTTAAGCAACCAATTACTCTGGTTTCATGCAAAGGGGAGGCTGGCAGGTTCACTAATGAGCAATCTCTTCCAGTCAGCAAACACAAATCAACGTATTGATCTGTTTATGCCACTAGAGGGCTCACCTGCTGTACTCTGTGTAACTCAAATTTTAATTCATTATATTCCTCTGAGGAAAATAACAACACATCCAAGGCCACTAGTCATAAGGTGCCACCACAGCCTGATGGGCCAGAGCTAAATTTCACACAAGGCAGCACTGACAGAAGGTACACTCCTTTGACAGCCAGAATTGTGTCACTGTGGGTATGTATTCCAACTGCATAATGGTGATTTCTATACAATAAGCACTTAATAAATGTCTGTGTAATTTAACTGAACCATGACAAAGCTCAGGTGCAAGACTGAAGTCACCAGACTGCCACTGGGTAGGATAAAGCACACTGCCAAACTCAGGATGAAATTAGCAAAGAACCTAAAAGACTACCAAAGAGAAATGCATGACCAAGATGGAGATTGAGGCAGGTTACCAGGATGGTAACGTCATGGAGTCTTTTTCTATATTACTGAGCTTCCTGGATCAGGCTGGGGAGGGTTCCCAGGTGAGGGAATTGGTCCACTGCAATACTATTGGCAAGGCAGCATGAACCCAACCCTCACCGATCATGGATACAGGGGAAAACAAAGAGAAGCCAACACTCTTGCACAAGGGGAAGCAATAGCAGAAATATAAAAAAGGACAAAGGGGAAAAAATTAGATCTCTGATCCCTTGGGAGTTTGGGATGGAAATGGTGAAAAGCTAGATGCCTAGGACTGCCTGAAGAACAAGGTGCGGCAACATGGTATAGTGAACCCTTACAGAGTAGTGAGGAGATATGCTGCTGTCCTGGCTCTACTAATTCCGAGATGCGTGACCTTTGGAAAAGTCAATTCCTCTGAATCTCAATTCCTCAAGTATATATGTAAAAAAGAAAATAATAATCCCTCCCTTGCCTCTCTCACAGAGCTTTGGTGAAGATCAAAGAAGGCAATGTATGAGAGTGAAAATGATTTAAAAAGCATAAAGTTCTGTACAACATAAGAGTATGGCATTAACAAGAGAAGCACTAGTCACCGAGTTCCACTTGCCTTGTATGTGCTGAAGCCTCAGCACAGTTTAAAATCCGAAGGCTGTCACTGAGACCACAATGCCTTTCTCCATCTTACCCATGTCTCCACTTCTCCAAACAACACACCTGTGGCATGCATACTGCAGGCACCCACTATGGCCACGCCTGAGAAACTCCCCTCTTAACACAGGAAGTAGGACCTTTGTCAGCCAACTCAAGCCTGCTCACTCTGCAACCACTGAGATGGGAAGAATCTGCCGTAATTAATTCTCATTAAAACTCAGCATTAAGAAAAACTGTAGGGCTGTTCAGGTTACATCCTTTTTTCTTACGTTCTATAAAATACCTAAGTTGCAGCCACGGGACAGCGAATGATCAGGGGAAGGCAGGGAGAGGAGGCTGTGAAAAGGCTTGCTCAGCACGATGGTACAGAAGATTCCAAGTTGGGACCCACAGAATCACCTAATTGGAATGGGAAGCAGCCTCAGCAGCTGTCTAGTCTAAGCCCTATGTGAAGGGAATCCCTACCTAACTTACAGGACAAATGGTCCTCCAGCCTCTTTCTGAGGACTTGCAATGAGGGAAATATGTCACATTTTTGGTCCTAAGGGGAGGTTTGATGGATTTCAACTAATCTTCTATGAGGTAGCATCAATTTAACTTGGCAGAAGGCAAATTACCTGACAGTAGTCTTTGGACAGCTCCAACTGTGAGGAAGTTTCCCCTAACACTAAGCCTGACTCCACCTCTGCACCTTGCATCTATTGGTTCTGGTTCTGCCTCTGTGGGCAAAGAGAACACGTCTCATGCCTTCTCCACAGGGAAGACCTTCAAACACATATCTACCCTTCCCTGCCCCTTCTTCCAGCTAAACATCCCCACTTCTGGAATGGCTGAACAAATTGTGGTAAATGAATGTAATGGAATACTATCATGAAATTAAGCAATGATGCAGTAACTGCACATGTATAACCTATATTGAGTTGCCTGCCTTTTCAGTGAGGGTGGGTGGGGAGGCAGGAAGGGAGAAAATTTGGAACCCAAAATTTTAAAAACACATGTTTTAAAAAAAAATGTTTTCACATGCAACTGGGAAATAAGAAATACAGGAAATGGGGTACAGAAGTCTTGGGACTGTTTGGGAAGTCACATAATAATAGAATTTCCACAATGGAAAAGACTATTAGTCTATTCTTTTTTTTCCATTTATATATATATATATATATATATATATATATATATATATATATAAAAACACACATATATGTATATGTACATATGTATACACACACACTACCCTTTTATGTACATCACTGTTCTAAGTGCTAGGGATCAAAATAAAAGAAAATTAAAAATCCTGTGTATTTCTCCTTTATGTCTAATTGATGGGAAACCACCTATTCACATGTATGCACAAAATAAATATAAAAATAAATATGTACATAACAACAACAACAAAATAAACATCCCCACTTCTTTTAGTGACCCTCACATGACAGGAACTCGAAGCCCTTCTTTCTTAAACGTGAGTGATTAGGGAGCTCATTTTATATAGTACTTTACAATATAACAGAGTACCTTCTCCTCAAAACAACCCTGTGAAACTCGGAGATGACTGCAGGAGTAACTTTCTCACCAGCTCTCTGCACTCACCAAACATTCACCCAGGCTCACTCTTCACAAGACCCTGTGCTGGGTGCCGAGAGGGCCATGAATGGGACTGGCTGCTGTCTTTGCCCACGAAGAGTTTGCAATTAATCAGGAGGGAGAACTTATATACCAAGCTGACTGCTTTCAACTGTGATTACTTTTAAATGCCACGTAAGACGCACAGGTGGCAAACCCCGAAGAAGTGCAGCCTTTCTTCTAAAAGACCTTGGTCCTGCCTTGCCCTTTGGCTTCCTATGGTCACAAACAGCAGTTCTTCTTCAAAGATCTTCCTTGGCCTGGTGAACCTTGTTCTCAAATGAAAGGCGTGTCCTAAGAGGTGAAGAGAGGGCACCACAGCACTCTCAGGTGCCCCCCAGTTCTCTTGTCAAGGCAGTTAATCCCTGCTTTTCTGGCCATCTGTCACTGACTGGGAAATCCCTTCCTATGGATTGGCCCCTGGCCTTTCTAGGCCTGAAGCTGTGGAGGAGGCAAAAAAACCACAGTGAAAAGACAGAAAGGAACATGGCCAGCAAGTCCTTGGCATGAAAATGGGAAACTCAATCTGCTTCTTTCTGTTTCTAGCCCTTGCGGTTTTCCCTATTGGTGATTAGCCTTCCAGCAAGCTACTAAAGCCCTGCAGCCTCACAGGAAATAGCCGAGAGGGGGAAGAGAGGGAGGTCTCATAATCAGTCTCCCCTTTAAAAGCAGTTCTCCCCAAGGGCCTTCTCTCAGTAATCTGCACTGGTGATAATGACCACTGTTTACCAGGGAAAAGAGGTAGAGTTTACATGTTCTGTCTCAGAACTGTCCCATTTTACTCTTCTAGCAAGAGTTAGATCCCAGAAGGGAATATGCCTCCACTCAGACACAAACACTCAAAGTTTGATCTGCAGCCAAGAGACTTCAAAACAAGCTAGTTCGAGAAAGGTCAATTCTGTCACATTCTCTTCATCCCATGGTACCAAATCTGAGAGACCAAAGAGAATCCCAAGTGTTTTAGAAAGCCCAGTGCTCACTCAGCAAAAACTAAAAACCCACAACAATTTGGAGTAGGCCTAGTAAGCCATCAGAACTTGAACAGGGAGAAAGGAATCAATGCTTTCTAAACAGAACAGAAACAATGAATTATCAAACTAGAGGATGCCTCCCCTTACTGCCCTCTGGCAAAGCCAGGAGGGATCAGCTGGATAGGCTCCTTATTATCAGTGAGTTTTATAACAGCTCTGTCAATCACTTCTTTAAAGAAAAGCTGGGGCTTTCTGTGGATAACACCTGCTCTAGCTGCCCCATAGCATGAAGACACAGTCTAGAACAGGAGAGGCACCTAAGTAGGAGTTAGAAATCTAAGCTCCAGCCCAGGGGTTCTCTATCTTTTCTGTGGCATGGACCATTTTGGCAATCTAAGGGAGCCTATGGACCCCTTTTCAGAATCATGTTTTTAAGCATAAAAGAAAATATGGAAGCTTGTGAAGAAAATTAATTATATTGAAATAGTTATCCAAATATTAGAAAAACAAGTTGGCAGACCCCAGGTTAAGAACCCCTGGCTCTATCTTATTCTGCCACTCACTAGCTCTGTGACTGAATGATTCCCCCTCTTGGGGCTTCTGTTTACTGAGGGGTTTGGGTATTTGAAGTTCCTTCCAGAGCCAACATTCTATGATTACTCATTTTTAAAAATTCTCTTCTCAACTTAATATCACAAATAATGCTTTAATCTGGATTCACATTTTACTTTTCAGGATACTTGGCTTGGAATCCTGATGTCTAGCATGCCAGTGTCTTCTGCCTCTGGATCCAGAAGCCCACCAAGTAGTCTGGCCCGCAGGCCACATTCTACCTTGCACCAATCTCCCAATGGGTCTAACTGTAGCTTCAGTTCTATAGAAGAGAGATAAATGAATCACTTTCTGTTGATCTTTAAACATACCTGAAAACATTCTAAAAGGTAGCCTGAGGGTGTTACTTCAATCATGATCAGAAAGCCCTTTCTAAAAGAGCACTACTGCTTGCTCCTTATCTCTTCTCACTATCTTAGTCCTCCCCTGGAATCGGACAAGGCCTTTCATTCCTGCTCCTCTCTTCCTTTTCATTCTTATTCCAGATTCAGCACTAACCCATAGTTAGATCCCACCAGGAATCATGTGACTACGTTCATCTTCTGTATGAGCTCTTAACTAAGTAAGCAGAACCCAGTTTCTAAGATGCAAAACCAGTTGCTGCTGAGGCCTGTGTGCTATGTCAGCTTCCCCTTACTCTTCTCACAAACACCACAGAATTGCAGAATGTGGAATTCACAGAACTGGAAAGAATTACTTTAGAGAAGATCTAGTTCACTCCTCTCATTTTAAACTAGAGGTGAGACCGACAGAAAGGAAGGAGCTCTGAAACACAAAATGCTAAAGTGAATTTTTAAAAGTAGATTTACAGTCAGAAGACATAAGTTTATATTCTAGCTCAGCAGCATGAGAACTCTCAATCCTGTTTCCTCATCTGTAAAATGGGAATCATGTTGGTGAGGCTCAAATGTGATAACAGACACAAAGATATTTTTCAAACAGGAAAACATACACACATGTGTGTGTGTATGTGTGTGTGTGTGTGTGTGTGTGTGTGTAAAAGATTACCATCATAATGAGAAGAAGAGTAAGGACTAAAACGCAAGTCTCTTGACCCTCGAGCCAATGCTCTGTCCATCACACCATGATACTTCTCCCTTAAGAATGAGAATTTTCTCAAACATTCCCAATGCAAAGGGAGGCACCCAAGCCTTCCTTGGGCCATCCTAACCTCCTGTTAAACTTGTCCTTGCACATATTTTCTAAGCCTTCAGTGGTAATTAGATAAAACAGAATATGGCAGGGGGAGAGAGGGAAACCAGGCTGAGGAGAAGATGTAAAAGAGAACCACAACAGCCTTTTAATAATCCACTGCTCTCTAAGCAGGAGCAGCCATCTGGTGCTATGAACTGCTACAACCCCTCTTTTCCAATAAAATTACCAAGTGGATTCCACTGACACAGCACTGGCCACCTGGGCACCAATGCTCCTCCAGATGCCCTGACTCTTCCACATTTATCACACCCACAACCTTCCCCTGGGCTCTGACCAACTGCCCTGAAACAATGACTGGGCAGCCCAGCTCTGTTAGCTGGTCCAGCCATTATGGAAATACCAGTTCAGTATAGATTTCTAGGGATCAGACAATAATTAATGGTTTTGCAGAGTAAGGGGGTGGGGAAGAAGGCTCAGGAAAGAAGTGCTAGAAAGTTGGCACTTTTTAGCAATGGCCAAGGTGACACAGCCAATTAAAGCAATTAGGAATTTTGCTTTCTGGCATTTGCCTCCTGAACAAACTTTTTAGAGGAGTTTGCTGGTTCCAGAAAGCCTGAATGCTCCTCCTCCTACGATTAATTATCATCTATGTTCTTATTGACCTATTCCTCCTTTAAAGTAGAGAAGATAAAACACCCAAGTGGAAAAAGAACCTAGGTTCAAATTCTGGCTTTGTACTTACCACCAGTGGAACCTTGGACAAGCCTCCTAAACTTCTGGCCACAGTTTCCTGACCTGTGAAATTAAGGGGCTGATCTTTAAGAGCCCTTCTAGTTCTAAATTTTACAAAACCTCTCCCTGACTCTAAAATAACAGGTTTTTCTTTATGTACGCCCCAAACAAGCCAAAGAGGCCACAGAAAAGACTCCTACAGAAAGGAACCTTTCCCAGACCCTGGGACAGTGTTTCCAGGGCTGGGAAACCTGCAGCCTCCAGGTCACATGTGGCCCTCTAGGCCCTCTGATTGAATCCAACTTCACAGCACAAATCCCCTTAATAAAACGATTTGTTCTGTAAAACTTTAACTCAGTCAAAAGGGCAAACCCAAGGACCTAGAAGGCCACATGTGGCCTCGAGGCTACAGGTTCCCCACCCCGGTAGACCTTCAGAGTTAGAAGGAAAGGAAGACCAGTGCAGGGGCAGCCAAGAGTCAGTAAGAGATAAGCAACATTACCACTTATTCCTCATAGACTTTCAAGTTCCTGAACAACAGTATTGTGGTTTTTAGCTCCATAAAATCCCAAATAACCTTGCTGCCACATCCTGGAGAATGAGACGAGCCACACTGATGAAGATGAGCCACTAAGACTCACACATTCCAGTCTGCCTCCCCAGGAGGCCAGCCTACTGTAGGAACTAGGAATGGCAGGGGGCCTCCCTCTAACAAGCAATTGCAAAACCACCATTAAGTTAGAAATCTGTACAACTCTACATTACAGATGCTGGCTGCAATATAATATTGCATCGACTGAAAAGCAACCTAAATACAAAAAACACATAAGAAAATTATGTGGCTCAGATCAGTACTTGAGCAGAGCAACTGGAAAAAAAAAAAAAGCAGGGCTTTATCCATTAGCCAGTCAAAACAGAAGTCTGGTCAGTCAAAATGGGCCCCAGAGCCTTGGCTGGTCAGAAAAAAGATTTGAAAATAAACAGCATTAACCCAACATGTCAATCAATTAATCAATAAGCATTTATATTAAGTGTTCACTATGTGTCAGGCACTGTGCTAGGCCCTGGGGATATTAATATAAAGAAAGAGACAATCCTTACTTGCGATGAACTTACATTCTAAGGGGGGAGATAGTAAGTACATATAAATATCAATATGTACAGCATAAAGTTAATGAATGCAACCATACACAAAGTATTTAAATATCAGGTAGTCTGGGAGGAAGGGAGGGCACTAGCCACTGAGGGATGAGGGAAGGCTTCAAGAAGAAGACTGCCTGCGCTGCATCTTAAAGAGAGAGGGACTCGAGGGGAGGAAAGAAGGGCATGGAGGACAGCCAGTGCAAAGCCACAGACACAGCAGATGGCATATCTTGTGTGAGGAACAGAGAGATTGCTAATTTGGCAAGATCACAAATGTGGGAAGGGGAGTAATGTCCAATGAAGTTGGAAAGATAGGTTGGGGTCAGGCTGTATAGGGCTTTAAGAACTAAACAAAGGGGTTTATATTTGATCCTAGAGGCAATGGGAAGTCACTGAAGTTGATTAAGTAGGAGAGTCACATGATCAGATCTGCACTTAAGGAAGATTATTTCTGCAGAAGTGTATAGGATGGACTGGAGTGGTAAGAGACTTGAGGCATGGAGACTGACTAGAAGGCTGTTGCAAAAATCTAAGCAAAAAGTGATAAGGGTCTGCACTGAGAGAATAACTGTGTGAAGTGGAGAAAAGATGTCATACGTGAGATGTTGTGAAGGTAGAAATGGCAACTGATTAGATATGTGGGGTGAAGGTGCATAAGGAATCCAGGATAATGCTGAGATTATGAACCTGAGAAACTGGATGGTGCTTTCTTCAACAAAAACAGCTTATGTGCAATCCTTAGGAGGAAGGGTCTAAGTAGAAAGATAATGAGCTCAGTTTTAGACATATTGAGTTTAAGACGTCTCTAGGACAATTAATTTGAAATGTCCAGTAAGCAACTGGTGATCTGGGGCTGAATATATAGATCTGGGAGTTATCTGCATAGTTAAAACCCATGGGAGTTGATGAGGTTACCGAGAAAGTGTAGAAGGAGAAAAGAAGAGTAAAACATCTACAATTAGGGAATATGATGGGGGAAATGAACCAGCAAAGGAACTGATAAGGGATCAGACAAGTAGGAAACATACCAGGACACAGTAGTAATGAAAACCCAGAGAGAAGTGTACCCAGGCAGAGAGGGGTGGCCAGTAGTGTCAAAAGCAACAGATAGGTCAAGAAGAACTGACTCAAAAAAGACCACTGGATTTGGCAATTAAGAAGTCACTGGTTAATGGAGGGAGCATCATTAGTTGATGATGAAGTTGAAAGCCAGACTGCAAAGGGCTGAGGAATAAGAAGATACCATGTGAAAGTAATGAGAATACTAACTGGGTTAGAGGGCAAGGAGGCAACTTCAACCCCCTATTTACTTACAGCACAAGGAACTCAGTTTACTTATAGCTCACTACAGTTATAGATAGATAGACAGCAAATATAGTGATAGAAAAACATACAGTTTACATATAGTTCTACTATTTTTGTTGTTAAGTCATTTCAGTCATGTATGATTCTTCATGAGCCCATCTGGGGTTTTCTTGGCAAAGATACTGGAATAGTTTGCCATTTCCTTTTCCAGGTCATTTTACAGATGAGGAAACTGAGGCAAGCAGGATTAAGTGACTTGCCCAGGATCACACAGCTATTAAGTGTCTGAAAGCCAGATTTGAACTCACTAAGATGAGTCTTCCTGGTTCCAAGCCCAGTGCTGTATCCACTGTGGCACCTTGCTGTCCATATAGTTGTACTATATATAATTATATATAGTTAAAATATATATGCTTGGGGCAGCTAGGTGGCGCAGTGGATAGAACACCAGAATGGAGTCAGGAGGACCTGAGTTCAAATCCGGCCTCAGACGCATAACACTAACTAGCTGTGCGGCTCTGGGCAAGTCACTTAACCCTAATCGCCTCACCAAAAAATAAACAAACACACAAACAAATAAATAAAATATATGCTAACCAACTGGGCTACCACTTTTATGGACTCCAATGACATCTATCCTAGTATATTTCATTTATACTAAGATTCTGAAGGAGGAGCAGCAAGATGACTAAATCACCCCCACTGCCTTGCCAAGAGCCATTACCCATTTCCCTAAGACCTTTCCTTAACACTGAAGGAAGATAAGACCTAGATCAAGGGCTCTTAATCTTTCCAGGGTCATTGATCTTTTTGGCAAAACGTTTTTAAATACATAAAATATACAGGATTACAAAGGAAATATATTAGACAGTTATCAAAATATTAAAAAAATAAAACCATCATGCACCCCATGTCAAGAATACCTTTACCACAGAATAGCTAGATTTTTCTCTGGTTCCTGTCCTTTTTCACTTTCCCCAAAGCAGAGCTAGGTTCCTACTCCTCCCTCTTCAGGACACATAATGCAATCCCCTCTGGAGGTTATGATTACACTCACTTTGTATCGGCGTCCTCAGGATGCTATACTTAGGTACTTACTTTAGTATTAGATCATCACATTACATGGTGCTCCAAATACTGAGCCACCAACTTGAGAAACGATACAGGCTAACAGAGGGTCCTAATAGCTTTACGTCTCAAGTCCTTCTCAGCCTCTCTGGACTGGAGCAGAACATACCAACCTTTGACCTCTCATTGTCTCAGTCCAGATTTATGACTATGCACAACTTGGCAAATGGCTTGGCTCCCATCCCACTGAGATTCTAATTTCTGAAACTTCAAATCTGAAAGGAGTACCTACTCATATGTAGATTAAAACACACCTGCTAAAACAGAATCAAAATGAAAGTATAGGGTTAGAGTTCCTGAGCATCAAGATTGCTCTTGGGTAGATTCTGAAATTTCAACTCCTCTAGATTCATCACTATAAAAATAAAATTAAAAATATAATCTTTAAAACTCCCAAACTTTCTTTCCAATAATTCATTTTCAAAGTCTCCAAAAAAAAAAAAAGGGAAGAAATCATCTCACCAGCTTGCTGCTCCTGGCTGGCAAACAAGAGAAAAGTTCTTTGATCCAATGCTTCAAAATGCACAACAGTATAGAATTTGAGGTCACTATGGGCTGCTGGCCCTGGAACTATCACTAGCCTCAAGGTGGTGGGCCTCTAACCAAACTAAAAGAATGACTATCCTCTGAATTCGAACTGTAAAATTCAATCTTCTCTGAACTCTCTGGCATCTTTCTTTTAAAGTATGGTAACTTTCTTTTCATAGTTCAACATTCAAACAACCTTATGCAACTACTTTTACATTAAATGCCCTGGACAATTCAATTCAATTCAATTCAACTTCCAGCTTTTCTCAGGAGCCTAGAGATGACAGGAAAAGAAAAACCTGTCAAGTAGAGGTACTGAGGGTTAACTTGATCAGTGTAAAGGAGATGTTCAACATTCAGATGGCTAATTTAAAACGAAGGTTATGGCTGGCCAATCTACTCACCAGCCAATGCTCCTCTTGCCTCACTGTTAAATGATCACTTCTATACTCAGCAAAACCAGGGATAGCTGAAGCCAGAAAAATTAGGTTACTACTCACCCTAGAGTTTCTATCGAAAGGTGTTTAGAGAGAAAGCAAAAGGAGTTGTAGTGGAGGTATCAGGTAATCTGGGACACAAGCCATTCTCTAGAGAAGGAAGAGAAGGACCATCTAATTGGGAATCAGGAAACTACTGTGTCAGCCTACAGCTGTGACCATACCCAAGGTGTCAAAGAACTCCCTGGACCTGAGTTTAAAGTAGATAGAAACACTTCTGTGCTATCCTTGTTTCACAAAACAGCCACAGCCCAGTGGCAGCAGCCTGGGTTTTATGTCCAGGGCAGCCTTGGTTTGAATTTTTTGGCTCTCTTGTTGACCTTAGGTAATTTACATGACATCTCTGAAATTCAGTTTCATTTCCATAAAATAAAGGAGCTAAAGCAGATTCCTAAGGCCCTTTCAGCTCTAAAATTTTGCAATCCTAAGAACACAAAAATTCACCTGCATGCTGAAAATCATAAAAGAGAAGGGAACAGTTCACATAACTGAAGGTGTTTTCATTCCTATTTAAAAGGCTGACCACAGATGGGTTTGTTCTTAGGCAATGCTAGTCTGCTGATGCTAGGCTGATCATCATGCCAGACTGACCTGATATATACTTAAGCATTTCTGCCTACAAAATGGCAATTCTCGCATAAGGTAATGAATCCTGCTGTCCTATTCAGGCTGAGTAGTTTTTATTTTGTTTTGTTTTTTCCAAACCAGGAAACTGATCTGCCCTTCAGGTCTTCCCATAAAGAAAACACTGTTTCTAATCTGGGTTAGGTGGGATGTTTATGGAACCATTTGGTGAGACGCCTATCACACTTACCTCTCTACCCAGCCCCAAATTCATCAGCCACTTTCTGTCATCCCTAAAAAGCTGTTCTTGTAGGCTTCGTCCTCTCTCATGGTATGTTTTTCTGATAAGGCACAAGAATCTGGATGTAAAAATAATTAGTCTAAGAGCATAAAATTTAAAACCATAAGAGAACCTAGAGATCATCAAGACTACTTTGTCATTTTAGAGTAAAACTAAAGCCCAGAGAAACAAGTGATTTGCCTAAGGTCAAAGATGTAGAAAATGGAGAGCTGTGGATAGGAATCCAAGTCTTCTGACTCCAAATCCAGTGATCCTTCTAAGATACCACATGAACTTCTATTTCAGAAGTTCTGAACCATTTTTGGTGTCATGGACCCCTTTGGAAGTCTAATGAAGTCTATGGATCCCTTTTCTCAATGTTTTTAAATGCATAAAATAAAATACATAGAATTACAAAGGAAATCAGTAACACTGAAAAATAATTATCCAAATATTAAAAACAATAATAACAACAACAACTTTATAGACCTTAGGTTAAGAATCCTAGTTAGTTGATCCAAATGAGGAAAGTGCTGTCATGTTCTGTTGCCCTTCATTCCAAGTTCTATGCTTAGAAGTCCCAAGTCTAATCTTGAGAGCTAACCCAAGAATCCTAATTCTTTGGACTCAGTTTCTCTCCACCCAAAGTTTTCAGTCAGTTAATAAGCATCTGTTTTTTGGTTTTTTTTGGTGAGACGATCGGGGTTAAGTGACTTGTCCAGGGTCACACAGCTACTAAGTGTTATGTGTCTGAGGTCGCATTTGAACTCAGGTCCTCCTGACTCCAAGGCCAGAGCTCTATTCACTGCACCACCTAGCTGCCCCTACTTACTATGTGAAACACTTACTATGTGTCAGGTACTGTGCTAAGTGCTAGTGGTACAAAGAAAAAAAAATAGTCCCTACTCTCAAGGAATTCATATTCTAATAGGGAGACAAAATGCAAACAATTTTCTCACACACACTCACACACACACACACACACACACACACACACACACACACACACAGAGCAAATTGAAGGTGTAATCTCAGAGGGAAGGCAATATACCACTGAGGGGGACCTGGAAAGGCTTGCCAAAGAAGACAGGATTTTAGTTGTAACTTGAAGGAAGCCACGGAAACCAGAAGATAGAAAAGAAGAGAAAGAGAATTCCAGGCACGGGGGGTAGTTAGTAAAAATGTTCAGTCTGGAGATGGAGTGGACTCTTCAAGGATCATTGAGGAGGCCAATGTCACTAGAATGTAGAGCATGTGGGGAGGAGTAAGGTATAAGAAGAATGAAAGGGTAGGAAGGACACAGGTTGTAAAAGCCTTTAAAAGCCAAATAGATACTCTAAATCACTAATAACTTAAGTAAAGTTGCTGTGATGATGGGGCCAGTGAATTGGGTAGGCTGGTGTAAAAGGACTGCATTGCTGCAGGGAGGGCCCAGTGGAGATTAAATAACACAAATGTGTAGTGGACCCAGTCAGCAGAGCTTTTTGACTTTCTCCTGCTTCATTCGTCAGCATGGGAACAGGAACAAAGGAAGCAGATGGTAAGAGTAATTCAAGGTTGGGGACCTAGCAGGGCAAGAGTACAAACATACACAATGGTATAGACTTGAACCAGTTCAACAACCGGTCAAGCTGTTTCTCTCAGAACCCTCATAATGGAGTTAAAAACAGCCATTATATTTAGGTCATTACAGAGCTGAAAGGTGTAAAAAGAGTCCCTACCTCTTGTACTTTATATCACTCAAGGTAACAATGCATATATCCGATTACAAGAAAGCCTTTATTTCATGCCACAGAATATGCATAAACAACATGATTCCCCTTCCCTCTCCACGAGCCTATTTAATCCCTCAGATTCATAGGCCCACCCTATGGTTTGGACCCCCTTTGGGAGGGAAATGAACCCAACACTCTGATGAGTCTATTTATCAGAAACTCATAGAGTCATCCAGCCATATGGAATTACACTAAGGATGTAGATCCCAAAGTAGGTAGTGGTATGTTAGTGGAGAGAAGGGAACATATTCTAGAGACGTCGTGAAGGGAGAAATGACCAAGAAATTAGATATATGGGATGAATGAGTGAGAAGTCAAGTACGAACACAAGTTGTAAACAGGTAATTGGGAGGATGATAGTGTCCTCAATAGCAATGGGGATGTTCAGAAGAGGAGAACCTGGAAGAGGAAGCTGAATGCTGTTTTGAACGTGTTGAGTCTGAGATGCCTAGAGGACACCCCATTCAAAACAAGAAAATGGTGCTACAGGAATGGAGCTCAGGAAAGAGACTAGGGCCAGGTACAGATCTGGGAATCATATGCATAGATATAATAACTGAATCCATGGTGGACAATTACATAAGACAGTACAGAATGACAACAGAAAAGGGACCAGCACAGAACCTTAGAAGACATCATGGTTAATGGTGACTTGGATAAAGATCCAGCAAAGATAGTGAGGAATGATTATACAGGTAGAGGAAAACCAAGACACAGTAGTGTCTTTAAAACCCAGAGAGTGTGTCAAGGAGGATATGATCAACAAGTGACAAATGTTGCAGAGAGGTAAAGAAACATGAAGATTGAAAAAAAGTCCATTAGATTTGGCACTTAAGAGATGACTAGTAATTTTTGGAGAAAGTAGTTTGGAGAAAGTTGAATAATGAATTTGGAAGTGAGATTATAATGAATGTAGAAGAGAGTAAGAAGAGAGGAAATAGAAATACCAAGCATAGGTGGCTTTTTCAGGGAATTTAGCTGAGAAGGAAAGAAAAGAAACAGGATGATACCTAGCAGAGATGGTACGATTACGTGAGGTTTTTTTTGTTTTATTTTGTTTTTGGCTAGGCAATGGGGTTAAGTGACTTGCCCAGGGTCACACAGCTAGGAGAGGGGTGTGTGTGTGTGTGTGTGTGTGTGTGTGTGTGTGTGTGTGTGTGTGGTTTTTGTGCCCTGGTACATGGTCAATTTTTGTGTATGTGCCATGTACCGCTGAGAAAAAAATATATTCCTTTCTACCCTCATTCAGTTTTCTCCAGAGGTTTATCATACCTATCTTTTCTAATGTTCTATTCACCTCCTTAACTTCTTTCTTGTTTATTTTGTGGTTAGATTTATCTAGCTGGGGTCCCCCACTAGTATAGTTTTGCTGCCTATTTCTTCCTGTAACTCCCTGAACTTCTCCTCTAAGAATCTGGATGCTATACCATTTGGTGCATATGTGTTTAGTAATGATACTACTTCATTGTCTATGGTGCCTTTAGCAGGACGTAGTTTCCTTCCTTAACTCTTTTGACAAGATTTATTTTTGCTTTTGCTTTGTCTGAAATCAGGACTGCTACTCCTGCTTTTTTTACTTCAGCTGAAGCATAATATATTCTGCTGCAACCTTTTACCTTTACCCTGTGTGTGTCACTCTTTTTCAAATGTTTCCTGTAACAACATATTGTAGGATTATGGTTTTTAATCCATGTTGCTATCCGCTTCCATTTTATGGGGGAGTTCATCTCATTCACATTCACGGTTATGATTACTATCTCTGTCTTTCTCTCCATCCTTTTCTCCCCGTGACAGTTTTTAAGGATGGGAGAGACAAGGGCATATTTGAAGGCAGTAGGGAAGAAACAAGTATCTAAGGAGAAACTGAAGATTAGAGGGAAAGTGAGAATGATAACGAGGGCAATCTGTTGCAGAAGGTGAGACAGGATGAGATCAAGAATGTACGTGAAGGGATAGTTTCAGAAAAACCTGGGAAGTGATACAAAGTGAAGTGAGGAGAACCAGAAGAACAACCTACAACAGTACTAGCAATATTGTGAGGAAAATCAACTGTGAAAAACTTAGTAACTCTGATCAACACAATAATCCACAACGCCAAAACACTCATGACATAACCATTATCCACTTCCAGTTAGAAAACTGATGGATTCAGAGGGCAAATTGAAGTATATTTCTTTTTCCTTTATTTTTTGGTACTCTTTTTTTCCCAATGTGGCTAATGAAGAAATATGTTTTGCAAGACTGTATATGTATAATGGGTATCATATTTCATGCCTTCTCAATGAGTGGGGGAAGGGGTAGAGGAAGGGAGAAAATGTGGAACTAAACACAAAAATTAAATTTTAATTAAAAAAATGTATATACAGCTTTGGCAAGGAGAAGGGCCTTCAGCAGAAACTGGAATGAAAGAGAAGGAAGTAGGGGATGATGTCAGAAGGATATAAGATGAGAGTGGAATAAAAGGGAGCTTATAAATAAACAGCCTCGATCTTTCTGGTGAAGTATGAAGCAAGGTCTTCAGCTAAAATGATAAGAGGAAGAATTCCTTTGAAAAGTTTGATGAGAGATGAGGTCTGAAACAGTCACTGTGGTGAGTGGGACAGAGAATTAATTAAGGAGAAGACTGCTCTGTTGCAGGAGGCCCCAGCTGAGATTTATCAGGAATTTAAGAAGCCCTTAGGTAGTTATGAAGGCTGATTTCTTCATTTTGCACACACTGGGAGTTTTGTGTAGATCCTGACAATGCCTATGACACAAACCAGTAGGTGTGAAAAAAATGAAGCACTCTCAGTAATCCTGTTTTCAGACCAGATCCTTCAGTTCCATGTCAGCTGGAGGCACAGAGTGAGGAGGGAAAGAATGCCTGCTCCATCAGCTGCCATTTCCAAAATAAAGACAGAAACATCAGAATTCTGATTCTTTGCCACTGGAAAGAAGCCCTTTAGAATCTGAGAGAGCACCACTAGAGAGCAGATGCTAACCTTTGTAAAGACCTGCAGTATCATACTGACAATGACCTTAGAAGTACAGCCTAAGGAGCCAATATCATTAGCAGCATTAACTCCGGACCAGAAATTGCTTCCTTTAGTAGAGAGATGTTTTAGAATTCTAGGGAGTATTGGGTCTGGACATTCTAGGCTCTTCTACATTTTGGCTAGATCCGTGGACTGAACTTTCACTGAATTACAAGGGGTTTCTCTCCTGCAAAGCCAGTGTTAGAATTTAAGCTTCAAAAATGGTCATTAGATGATCCAATCATTTTGGAGAGCAATTCGGAACTATGCCTAAAGAGCTATTAAAATGTGCATACCCTTTGACCCAGCAACAGCACTTCTAGGGCCGTATCCCAAAAGAGATCATACAAATGGGAAAAGGACCCACATGTACAAAAATATTCATAGCAGATCTTTTTGTGGTGGCAAAGAATTGGAAATTGAGAGGATGCCCATCAACTGGGGAATGGCTGAATAAGTTGTGGTATATGAATGTAATGGAATATTGTTGTGCTATGAGAAATGATGAGCAGGAGGACTTCAGAAAAACCTGGAGAGACCTGTATGGACTGATACTGAGTGAAGTGAGCAGAACCAGGAGAACGTTGTACACAGTAACAGGTGCCTTGTGCGATGACTAATATTGATAGGCTTAGCCCTTCTCAGCAATGCAAGGACCTAAGACATCTCCAAATGCCTCAAGATGGAAAATGCTATCCACATCCAAAGAAAGAATTATGGAGTTTGAATGCAGATGGAAGCATACTATTTGCTATTTTTTTCTTCTGCTTTTTGTTTTCTCTTTCTTGTGGTTTCTCTTATTGGTTCTAATTTTCCTTACAACATGACTAATGTGAAAATAAAATATTTAATAGGAAGGTATACGTATAGCTTTTGTCAGATGGTGTGCTGTCTTGGGGAGGGAGGTGGAGAGGGAGGGGGAGAAAGATTTAAAACTCAAAAGCTTATGGAAGTGATTGTCGATAAATTAAAATAAATAAAAAAGTTCATCGAGAAAAACATTTTAAAAAATAAACTAAAATGGTGATTGGAGAATAAACTGAGGGGCTCTGCTCCTTGGATCTTAATCAGTGAGTATACTGAGTATTTTTAGGCAGAATGTCATTTGCCATTGCTGTTATGACAGAGGGGCTAGAGGCTTCAACCTGCAGTGGAGAGGGGAAAGGAAGGTTAGGGAAGATTATCTCAAACCATCAGAGTGGGCAAATAGACATCTATATAAATAAGGCGAGGGAGAAGACTGACATTTGAATTTCACTCTCATCTGAACTGGTCAAAAAAGAGAAGAAAACACACACACACACACACACACACACACACACACACAGAGGTGGGTACAGAAATACATTTCATTCAACAAGGAGGAAAAGAGGAAAAGGTAGGGAAGAGGAATTACAGGGAGAGTAGATTAAAGGAGGGATTAGTCCTAAGCAAAACAAGCTTGAAGTTATGTACAAAAGTATTTATGGCTCTTTTTGAGGTGGCAAAGAATGGGAATCTATAGGGATGCTAAATTGGGAAACTGATGAACAAGTTATGGCATATAAATAGGATAGAATAATCTGGTGCTGAACACTGACTAGTAAAATGACTAACCATGATTCCAGCCAACTATTATGAAAAAATATGTGGGGCAGCTAGGTGGCGCAATGGATAGAGCACCGGCCCTGAAGTCAGGAGTACCTCTGAGTTCAAATCCAGCCTCAGACCCATAACACTTACTAGCTATGTGACCCTGGGCAAGTCACTTAACCCCACTGCCTAGCAAAAAAAAAAAAAGTTAAAAAAAGGAAAAAAAGAAAAAATATGTGACCCACCTCC
Source organism: Phascolarctos cinereus (assembly GCF_003287225.1). Lineage (NCBI taxonomy): Eukaryota > Metazoa > Chordata > Mammalia > Diprotodontia > Phascolarctidae > Phascolarctos > Phascolarctos cinereus. Next base: position 61,041,660 of record NW_027555625.1, read on the forward strand.
TGATAAGAGAGATGGAAGATGGACAATCATAATGAGACCAATTTTTTTTGGACAAAGTGAATGTAGAAAGTTGTTGTTGTGACTAACTATACATGTTTATAATGGGTTTTGTTTTGCTTGTGTGCTCAATTGGGGAAGGAGTAGGGGGAGAAGGCAGATTTTAGTTGATTAAAACAATAAAATATTTTTTAAATTAATGTAATACTATATATGTACTTATGAGGATTATCCTCCAGACACCTATCCTGTCCCAACCACATACAATTCCTCCTAAATAGTCCTCACAAGCTTAAGACCAACCTACCCCTTTCACAAATAAATATGCACAACTGTTGTACTCACAGTCTCTGGTCCTGGGCACCAAATCACCAAAGGATGACAACCTGTGACAATCTGGACTAGGGAGTATTATGGGATTCAGAGGCAAGAAGATGATGAACTATGGCTTTTTTTTTCTCCCTGTAGTTAATTCAAATTATGTTGGATCAAACTGGATGAGAGAAGCACTGAGATAAAGAACACTTCCAGCTGCTCCCTGCCCCCATCCCCACCTTGTGAAGAGATCCTGTCTCAATAGTAACCCATAAGTTTATGTGACAAATATTTCCAACAATCTGAAACAGTAGCTTCTTCAGCAGCTTCTTGCATTTGGAAGGCCAGGTGTCTGAAGGCAAAGGGGCAGTGGAAGCCTGGCTCTGAACATTGATCAGCCTCTCTCTCAGGAGCTTCCATCAGCTACTGCAGGGGCAGTACTAAAACCAAACACAGAACTCAATAGGAATTTGAGAGAGCAACTTAATTCTTACACACTGCCTATTCTTAAATCTCCACTTCCTGGGTTAGTGCTGTGGGATCAAAGCTCACAGCTTCAAACATAAAATAAAAGCTTTCTAGTTCCTTTTTAAAAGATTTTTTACAAGATCTACAGGCGTGTTCTTCAGTCAGAAGTTGAAGTGACAATTAGTGCACATTCTCTGTACTTACCTGCCTGGCATATATCTATAAAGCTAATGTATTTTTCCATAGATGATCCCTGCACTCTGTACACTGCTTTCAGGGGCTCTTAAAGCCTTTCTAAATGAAGCCTGAAAAAGGTAGGGTGGAAGGACAGGGAACAGGGGGAACAGAGCACAACCAGCACATCTTAGTTTTACTCAACAGACTGCAGCTCTTTTCCAACTGACCTTAAAGAAACCAGGGCCTATACAGGTTGGGCGATTTGGCTTTAGACTCATATTAACAACGACTTTAGACCTGGGCCAATTTAGCAAAGGGAAAAACTCTATGGTCTTCCTCCTTTAGATCAATCACCTGGATAATAACAAATTACTGTTTACAAGTCATTTTACATACATTATCTTATTTGCTCTTTATAACAACCCTGTAAAGAAGGCAGTGAAAAATTTATCAGCATCTCTAGCCTTCACATGAGGTTCAAACAGGTAAAAGTGATTTGCCTAAGACCATACAATTTGAAAATGAAGAAGCCAAGACTCTGACCCAGGGTTTCTGAGCTTCTGTTATGCTGCCTCTCCAAAAGCCTACTTCTTTGTCAAGGGACTCCAACTTTCACTTTAGATGGAAGAAATGCACTTTAGATAGAAGGCCACTCCCCCTTAACAGTGATTAATCCTCCTACCCTAAATGTATTTTAAATGTCAGCCTGATTCTACCTACTTCACAGCATTACGAGACTTAAATGATGCAATGTAGGTAAGGAACTTTACAAATGTTAAAGCACTATATAAATGTTAGTATTATTATTATGAACATATGTGCAGTAAGAACACCCCTGGAGTCAAAGCCTCTGAAGATAATATAACCATTTATCTGCCTATTTACCCAGGGAGCTAGAAATCACTCCTCAGATGCTTAGAAGGTGAGTTCAGCTCTCCAAATCCTTGGCTAAAGGCCAAGAGCAGTAGAGGAGCCAGCACAATGAGAACTCAATGACATGGAATTTGTTGAAATCAGGGAAGCTCAGTAATTCAGAACCTGGGACTGTCCACAAGCAAATTTTTGGATCAGGAAGAGCAGCATCATATATCAGGACAGCAAGCTAGGAGCAGAGAGGCCTGGGCTTTAGGCCCACTTCTACTGCTGACATTGGGCAAATCATAGCTTCAGCTTCCTAGCCTGCAAAATCAGGAGGCTTGATTCCTGAGCATCTGGTGATGATCTCTCAGGCCCCATCTAGCTCTAAAGTTCTATGCTTCAATTTATAGCCCTTTGTTTTACAGGAACTTTCAAATACACTCACCTTTGTAAAAATGTATGTTACAGTTCTTATTCCTTTATTAGACTATAATTATCATGACAGCAGGGACATGTATCATATTAACTACAAATCTCCCCCCATCCAGGAAAGTGTTCCACCCAACAGGGATTAAATGTTTATTGAGCTCAACTTCTTCCAGAATTTATTTAGATAACACATAGCTCCTGACATCATTGAATTGAACTGCAGTAGGTCCTAGGCAGAAGAAATTCTCATCTCTTTTTCCCATTTGGCTGTATATGAGGAAAATAGTACTTGCAGAGTTTAGGCAGTGCCTCAGTTGCCTGTATGCTACCTCCCTTCTCTTCCATGAAACACTGGGTCTGACCAGGCTGAGAATGAGAGGTCTTACCTTATTAGTCCTCATTTAGAAAGAGGGACCCCATTAGGCTTTTAATAACTTTATTCACCAACCAAAATTAATAGTTGCTGAGAAGGACCCATCTGGTTGGAAAAGCAATTCCATCGCTGAGATGACCCTAGAAGAAAAGAAAGCCTGGACTGTGCCAGCAATGACCTGGTCCTGGATTGCCAACAATGCCTAGCTAATGGTCCTGTTATCGCCACTGGGAATAATAGGAATGATCTGACTCTCTTAAGCAAAGTCCTCCCTTTCTGTCACTTTGTTTCCTATCCTTTTTCTGTCTCTAACCCTCAATCTCCTGCCTCCACATAAGTGGACATGAATGAGAAACAGAAGCAGAGGCTGAGAAAGAAATTCTAGGAAACAGAGCAGGGGAGTGTTTACTCCAAGGGAAAGGACCATTAGCATGCCAAACAAGAAAACCACATATTGATTTGGCTTGTGAAAATTATCTTAAAAGTACAGAGAAAGTAAAGTACACCTGTGGTACAAGCACTACCTCCTCAACCAAATGCCTCCTTCCTGTAGGTGTTGAGACCATCCTGCCTCCTGAACCTCAATCCTCACCCCCAACACTGAAAATAAAGGACAATCTGAAATTAAGAGGTGGGGACAGGAGAGGAGACAGAGGGAAGGAAGCCTAGTGACATGGAGTAGGGGTAAGTAGAAAACCCAGGGAAAAGGAGATAAAAAGGTCGGAATTTTTTTTTAAGAGAACAAGGGAGACAAAAATAACATTATAGAAGACGTGACAACTTAAAGGTTAGCAAAATTGCTTTTTAGTAAGCATCCTTCTCAGATGAATACTAAGATAAGACTGCGCCCCCACTGGTCCAGGTCCTACATGTCACATATGAGAGAAGAGACTGACAGGCACACAGGAAACAAAACAGGTGCTGACTCAGAAGACAAGGAAAGGCTTTTCTCATTCTGAAAGCCACTGTCCCAGGAAGGGAGCTGGAGAATGACAATGATATACCACTGAAGTAGCAAAAAAAAAAAAGGGATGGAATTACGGCTTAATAAAATAACAGAATAAAAGCAATGTACATAGCGGCAAAACATGAACTTCTAGGAAACTTAATTTAACCCCAGGCAATGATACAGTTTCACCACCTTTTGTTTCCAAATCAGCTTAAAAACTGGTCAGGATGAGGTCACAGGGAATCCTAACTACCTCAAGTATTAAACAAGAGAAAATAAAGCAAAGAAGAGGACTGATTTAGCAGAGTATATCTGCAGAGGTGGGGAATGGGGGCCTTTAACTTTTTCTACACAAAAGCAAACAGCAACTGAAGAAACAAGTAAGGGGTTGCAACAACAAATAGAGATAAGAAGTTACTGAGACAGAAAGCAAGGGAAGGAAAGGTGAACAAATTGGGGCACTCTGTGACATTTCTTTTTAAAAATGCACATCTCCACTAAAACTTTTCTCCACTGCCTGAAGATGGTATGGATGTGACCGTAATTTCTCAAAAGTTATGCCAATGACTTCTAGGGCTATATCCCAAAGAGATCATACAAATGGGAAAAGGACCCACATGTACAAAAATATTCATAGCTCTTTTTGTGGTGGCAAAGAATTGGACATTGAGAGGATGCCCATCAAGTGGGGAATGGCTGAGCAAGCTGTGGTATATGAATATAATGGAATACTATTATACTATGAGAAATAATGAACAGGCTGACTTCAGAAAAACCCGGAAAGACTTGTATGGTCTGATGCTGAGTGAAGTAAGCAGAACCACGAGAACTTTGTACACAATAAGGGCCACACTGTGAGATGACTAACATTGATAAACTTAACCCTTCTCAGCAATACAAGGATCTAAGACATTTCCAGAAGCCTTGTGATGGAAAATGCCATCCACATCCAAAGAAAGAACTATGGAAGTTGAATCGCTATCACTTTTTTTCTCTTCTGTTGAGTTTTGTTTCCTCTTTCTAATGGTTCCTCCTATTGGTTTTAATTTTTACTTATAACTTCACTAATGTGAAAATATGTTTAATAGGAATGTAAACATACAGCCTATATGAGATTGTGCATCATCTTGGGAAGGGTGGTGGGAAGGAAGGGGGAGAAAAATTTTAAACTCAAAAGCATATGGAAGTGATTGTTGATAAATCAAAATAAATTAAAAAACAAACAAAAAAAGCTGTGCCAATGGACTACAAACTGAGGTAGGTTCTACAAAGCTGAAAAAGCTTCAGAAAGAACGGGCCCAAAAGCCTGTCACCTGAGGCCTAACCTTGCTAGGTTCAAAGAATGTCAGCAGCAGGCTGTAACACAGGAGGCTGCCCAAGTTTGAAGTGGGCTTATAAGCACATACCCCCAAAATGTTGTTGTTCAGGCATTCAGTCATGTCTGATTCTTCATGACCCTATTTGGGATTTTCTTGGCAAAGATACTAGTTTGCCATTTCCTTCACCAGTGGATTAAGCAAACAGAGGTTAAGTGACTTGCCCAGGGTCCCATAGTAGTTAGTGAGTGTCTGAGGCCAAAACTGATGTCAGGTTGTGCTGACTCCAAGCCCAGCGCTTTATCCACTGAGCCACCTAGCTGCCTCAACTCAAGAATAACTTTTTCAATTCTAAGCATAGGCTCCACATTGGAAATGGCCAGCTTAGCCTTGGCTGCTCTGATCTGTAGTAAATTTGGGTTACTCTGGTATAACTGAGAGATAGATGAGCTGAAGTGAATTCAGGCAGAAACAAATGGATTCATTTATGGCAAAAACTGGACATGATATTGAAGAAAATCCCAAACTCTTTACTTAGTAAACTAATAGCAATTTCCTGAATGCCTACCATGTTCCTAGCCCTGCAGGCAGTATGAGGGGAATGAATGAAGTATAGGACATAGCCCCTTACCCTAAAAAAGCATATACTTATACTGAGGAGACAGAACTCAAATGAAACAATCAGTGCTAAACTCTGTGCAACAGTACAAGAGTTCAGAGACAGGAAGCAGAAAGTAGCTTTATATAGGAGATGGGACTTGAGCTGGGCCTTGAAGAGTGAGGAGGATTTGGAAAGCAGAGGAGGAAGGAGGGTATTCTAGGCTGGGGATCAGCATGTGCATAAGTGCAGAGGCGAGCATGAGCAAAGGCACAAGGGTAGGAGTAAGCATGGGCTGACAGTCAACAGATCTGCCTAACTGAAGAATAAGTTTTGGGAAGCTGCCCCAAAATCAGACTGTCTAGGCAAGGTGGAGCTGGACTCTAGAGGTTTTTGAAAAACAGGCAGAGGGTCTAAACTTGATAGAGTAAGCAAGAGGAACAACTGTAGATCTTTGGGAATCTGTCCTAGAAAAGGACGAGGGGCAGGAAAGTTGGAGTGGTGGCGTTTGAAGGACAAGACTACAGGCAGACGATGGAAAAATGGACACACATACATCAAAGCACCTCCTATGCAGGTGAGATCAGCTATTGGCTAGTCTAATCAGAAAAGTATAGGGTCTCAAAATGGCCCCTAAGTTGCCAAAACAAAGTTAAGCAAAATCTCCTTGCTGAAGGGTGCTGTCTGTCATTATGGCCCATGAACGGAGGACAGAGTCACTGCCCAGAGAGAGAAACCTGACACTAAAGAAAGTGTAGTATACAAACACAGCCTGAGCATGGTCCAGCCTGAAATTTGGCATTAGAAGTAATGTGATTTATGGGGGAACCACTGGAGGACTTAAAAGAGGTTAGAGTATGGGAAAGAAAGATAGCTTTGGTAGATATATTTTGGAACGCTAACAAGGCCTAAAAAATTTGGAGGCCGCGGGAACACTGAGAAGGTTAGAATCGTCTAGGTGGGAGATAAATAAAAGAGTGGGAAAGAAAAGATGACCAGTGATGGCCAAACCAACTAGGCTTAAAACACAGTCAACACTGCCTCACTTTTGTTAGTGATTCTGTATGTCAATGCCTGTGAGGGAAGACTAGGGATGGGGAATGGGGTTTGTTAAGGGCAGTTTGACCTGAAGGTGAATGAAATGAGGTCAGAGCTCAGTGTTTCTATAAGAACCAAATAAACAGAGCAATATCATGTAGAGAGTTCCTTAATTCTCAGCCCTAGCACTGGGATAGATTTCGATTTTTCATGCATAGGTAGAGTATAGGTAGGCATGCAGGGATATTTCCCATATATGCTGAAAAGTCGAGGAGAGCATATGTTAAACAGCAGAAGGTTTCCTGGGGGAAGGATAGGAAAGGAAATGTGGGCATGACTCAAAGGCACTATAATGAAAAAAGGTGTAGCTAAACACACACACACACACACTCTCTCTCTCTCTCTCTCTCTCTCTCTCTCTCTCTCTCTCTCTCTCTCTCTTCCACTGTATTAAGGCAGGCAAAGAGAAATCCTACTTTCTTCTTGTCTCTCTTAACTTCCATACTCAGGGGATACAACTACCCAGATTTTCTAGCTATTCAGTTATAAAAGGCATTTCTGCAGCCAAGTGAAAGAACTGACCAAACTGATCTATGTTGAGAAGTACCTTCCTTCCCACCCTATCAAAAAAAGCAACTAGCTGGTATACTGTTCATCTGCACAGGATTCCCAAACACAGCTATTCAGATGCCTCATAGGGTAAAATCCCATCTGTCTCTTCTCCCAGTAACTACAGGCCCTATCTTTTCAAGTTAACAGACCACTAGAAGGCTATAAAAGAACCTTCTCACTAACTAAATCCCTCTCCTAAACTCAGCCTTTGAAGAATGTGATACAGCACCCAATTCCTGCCACCCATACCAGTTAGGTATCTCTCTACCTCCAGAGGAGTCACTCACTTCCACCCATTTCCCCTCCTACTTCAAAAATGTTGAGTTGTAGCAAAAAGGTATTTTCAGGATATACTATATGCCACAAAATGTCCATATGCACAACAGGATTTCCCTCTTGGTAGACTTTGAAGGCTGGGGGCTGGTATACTAACTCAGCCCCACTGACTCAAAATCCCATGCTCCCTACCAGAGGTTGTTATCAACAATTACCTTTGGTTGTGGACTTGATGAATGGGGTGGGGGGAGAAATCACTGGGGCAAGCTGATACTTGTATTTGACACTTCATCAAGGTGCATCAACTCCATCTTACCACAGACTGAAGCACATCACAATTTGCCCTACAAAAGTCCTCAAGTTGGGGGGCGGAGCCAAGATGGTAGAGTGAAAGCAATGACTTGCTTGAGCTCTCCTCCAAACCCCTCCAAATACTCATAAAAAATGGCTCTAAACAAATTCTGAAGCAGCAGAAGCCACAAAAAGACAGAGTGAAACAAATTTCCAGCCCAAGACAACCTGGATGATCGATCAGAAAGGTGTATCGCACTGGGCTGGGAGCGCAATGCAGTGCGGCATAGGCGCACAGGCCACAGCAAACCTGGAGCAGGCCTCAGAGGAATGAATCACGGGCAGCTGTGGAGGTTTCCAGACTCCTCAATCCACGAATGCCAAAGACAACTTAGAAGTTAAGTGGGAAAAGTCTGTTTCTGTAGGTGCTGAGAAAGGAGGGTGGGGTTTCAGCTCCATTCCCCAAGAGCGTGGGGGGGGGGGAGCTGCTTCCCAAGTTTCCAGCCCACAGACTGAGGGGGAATCCAGTGGCTGATCAGAGAGGGATTGCAGGGATCTCTTTGCCAATGCTGAGGCAGGAATCTCTTGCTTTGCCTGTGTGTGGATCTGGGCCACAATTCTGGGTGGCGGTGCTGGGGTGAGGAGGAGTGCACTGGCTTGGTGGAGCTTGTAGTGGCTGTGGAGAGGAACCCCTCCTCACAGTTACAGGCCAGAAATGAGTACTTGTAGTCACAGGCCAGGAAAGGAGTAAACACCTCGCCCCTTATCATACCACCTTGGAAGAACTGAAAATTTACAGGTCCCTACAAGTATCTCTGAAAACAGCTGTACAAACCCCCAAAGCTTGGGACAGTACCTTCTCCATATTGGAAGCAGATTGTACCTTAACAAAGAGGTTAAAACTCAAGTAACTGGCCAGGATCATGAGCAAGAAGCACAAAAAGAATCTTACTTTGGTGAAAAAGAAGATCAAAATATACAACCAGAAGAAGACAACAAAGTCAAAGCTCCTACATCCAAAGCCTCCAAGAAAAATATGAATCAGTCCCAGGCCTTGGAAGAGCTCAAAAGGGATTTTGAGAAGCAAGTAAGAGAAGTAGAGGAAAAACTGGGAAGAGAAATGAGAGTGATGCAAGAAAATCATGAAAAACAAGTCAACAGCTTGCTAAAGGAGACCCAAAAAAATACTGAAGAAAATAACACCTTAAAAAATAGCCTAACCCAAATGGCAAAAGAGGTCCAAAAAGCCAATGAGGAGAAGAATGCCCTAAAAAGCAAAATTGGCCAAATGGAAAAGGAAGTCCAAAAGATTACTGAAGAAAATACTTCCTTAAAAATTAGAATAGAGCAATTGGAAGATAGTGACTTTATGAGAAATCAAGACAGTATAAAACAAATCCAAAAGAATGAAAAATTAGAAAACAATGTGAAATATCTCATTGGAAAAACAACTGACCTGGAAAATAGATCCAGGAGAGAGAATTTAAAAATTATTGGACTATCTGAAAGCCATGATCAAAAAAAGAGCCTAGACATCATCTTTCAAGAAATTATCAAGGAAAACTGCCCTGATATATTAGAACCAGAGGGCAAAATAGAAATTGAAAGAATCCACAGATCTCCTCCTGAAAGAGATCCCCAAAGGAAAACTCCTAGGAATATTGTAGCCAAATTCCAGAGTTCCCAGGTCAAGGAGAAAATATTACAAGCTGCCAGAAAGAAACAATTCAAGTACTGTGGAAACACAATCAGGATAACACAAGATTTAGCAGCTTCTACATTAAAGGACCGCAGGGCATGGAATATAATATTCTGGAGGGCAAAGGAGATAGGATTACAACCAAGAATCACCTACCCAGCAAAACTGAGTATAATCCTTCAGGGGAAAAAATGGTCATTCAGTGAAATAGAGGACTTTCAAGCATTCTTGATGAAAAGACCAGAGCTGAATAGAAAATTTGACTTTCAAATACAGGACTCAAGTGGAACATGAAGAGGTAAACAGGAAAGAGAAATCATAAGAGACTTATTAAGATTGAACTGTTTACATTCCTGCATGGAAAGATGATATTTATAACTCATGAGACCTTTGTCAGTATTAGGGTAGTTGGAGGAAAAAAATTATATGTATAGATAGATAGACAGATAGATAGATAGATAGATAGATAGATAGATAGATAGATAGATAGATAGAGGACACAGGGTGAGTTGAAGATTAAGGGGTCATATCTGGAGAATAAAATTAAGGGATGAGAGAGGATTATACTCGGAGAAGAAGAAAGGGAGAGGTAGAATGGGGTAAATTATCTCACAAAAAAAAACAGAAAAGAAAAGTTCTTACAGTGGAGGGGAAAGCAGGGAAGGTGAGAGGGAATAAGTGAATCTTATTCTCATAGGATTTGGCTTAAGGAGGAAATAACATACACATTCAATTGGGTATGGAAATCTGTCTTACCCTACAGGAAAATAGGGGGAGAAGGGGATAAGAGAGCACGGGGATGACAGAGAGGAGAGTAGACTGGGAAAGGGGGTAATCAGAAGTAAATACTTCTGAGGAGGGACAGGGTCAAAAGAAAGAATAGAATAAATGGGAGGGCAGGATAGGATTAAGGGAAATAGAGTTAAGTTTTTCACAACATGTCTACTACGGACGTGTTTTGCATAACTGCACATGTACAACCTATATTGAGTTGCTTGCCTTTTCAATGAGGGTGGGTGGGGAGGGAGGAAGAGAGAAAATTTGAAACCTAAAGTTTTAAAAACATATGCTTAAAAAAAATGTTTTCACATGCTACTGGAAAATAAGAAATACAGGAAATGGGGTACAGAAGTCTATCCTGCCCTACATGAAAATAGAAGGGGAAGGGGAGAGAGATAGAAGAGAAGACAGACTAGGGGAATGGATATTCAGAATGCATGCCATCTTGGGGTGGGGGGAGATGGGGTGAAAATTTGGAACTCAAAAACTTGTGGAAGTGAATGTTGAAAACTAAAAATAAATAAATTTATATTAAAAAAAATAAATAAAAAATAAAAAATTTAAAAGAAAGAAAAAGTCCTCAAGTTGCCACATAACAAACTTATCAGTCTCTTGAGTTCTCTTGAATTGTAAGCCAGTGAGAGGCATTTGAGCAAAGTCCAAAAAGTCTGAGAATGTGGGGGAAAGGTCAGGAGAAGGAGAGGAAAGGGTTTAAACATTTCCCTCCTGGTACAAAATGGTGTTATATGAGGGACAATTCATTTTACACAGAACTGAAAAATAATCTAAAAAATGCATTTTATATTCCCTGCTAACATTCTCCCTTGACTATTCTTGGAAACATACCTGGTCACACACTCTCCTGCCTAAACAATATGTTTTCAACCTCCCATATCTACCCTACTCTGACTTCGAGAACCTCACATTAGGTATAGAAAGGTGAACCTACAGAAAAGGTAACTCTGTAAAAATAAACTCCATTGGGTTTAGGGCTGCAGTCACCTTGAAACAGCCTCATCAGGGAAAAGAAAAAAATACGAAAAAGAATTCTTTGTATCTGACTTGGAAAGGGAGTAGAAAAAAATACCATCTGGTATGTCAGAAAGAATGTTAGATTTTTAGTCAGAGACTAAAGAACCTTCTCACCAACTAAATCCCTCTCCTAAACTCAGCCTTTGAAGAATGTAATACAGCACCCAATTCCTGCTACCCATACCAGTTAGGTACCTCTGTCTGTACCTCAGAGGAGTCACTCACTTTCAACTATCTCCCTCTTCCTACCTCAAAAAATGTTGAGTTTTCATCTCATCTCTACCTACATAAGGTGGGCCAATGGCTTCCTTTCTTTAGACCTGAGTTATGTAAAAACTAGACTGAATCTCATAGGTCCATGACCCCAGTTTTTCTTTTAAACAAAGGTAAAGGATCACAGATGTGCCACACTATGACAACAGAATTTTTTGATGTGTTAACTGAGTTTGAGTTTTGTTTTTAATAGACAGGCCAAACCATTTCTGCCTGGCACAGTGTGCTCACTCTCTCCTAGAAAGGACATCATTAGGATTAGGTTCTAACCAAATTCTTGTTTCTAGAACGTGTTCAACTTCATGATTCTTCTGTAGCAAAGCTCTCTCTGGATTAAAAACTGTCAGAACAGATGGGAGTGATGATTAGAGAGGCTGAGGTAGGCAGAATCTCAAAGGCCTGTTATGGGATACCTTTATTATTGATCTCCTAATAGCCTCTTCATGTATCCCACATTACAGAAGCATAACTAAAATGGCAAACAAAAACTCCTGACAAAAGCAACGCTACTAGGCTGGGTCACATCTCACCCACGTGAAGAAAACAGAAATGACGCCTTGTTCAACATGCTTGTTATCACTAGCCTAGGATGCACGCAGATAGTTGGTCCTCACCTTGAATCCTTATCGTGGCAGCAAGAGGCCATCTCACTTGATGGTTCTTACCCATCTATACTCTAAATCATCTTCTGCCTCTGAGGTGTAGGACCTCAGAAACTTTCTTCTTTTTCAGGCATCTAGTTCTAGCCTAGTACCATTCTCACCAGAGAACCTCTCTCCTATCTGCCCAAAGTAGGTGGTACAGTGGATAGAGAACAGGACTTGGAGTGAAGAAGACCCGAGTTCCAATATGGCTTTACCAGGCACTCCCTAGCTGTATGATCTTGTCTCAGCCTGAACCTCAATTATAAAATGGGGATAAAAAATGAATGACACCAACTTCATAGGGCCATTGTGAAGTATGTTATCTTACCAACAAAGGTAACCTATCTAAAGCAAACCTTAAAGCCTTATAGAAACGTTACCTAGAATTATGATTAGCAATCAGGATCTCATCACCTAGATTAAATTACTTCTTTGTCTGGTCACCTCTTAACCTCCAGTCTACACCAGACCACTGGTGCCACTTTTAGCTGGCCTTCACAGCCATCCTCCTGAAGCCACAACTCCAGTGGAGAAGGGACCAGCTGCCATACCCACAGCAGGCACAGCAGAGCAGCAGGGAACACTCAAGTGCCTCCAGACAATTCCAATCACCACCACCTCCACCATTTTGACCCTGATGGAAATGTCCTAGGACCCTGGTTATAAGAGCCTTGAGAATAGCAGCGCATCCAGCCCAGTGCTTTCAGCCATCATCCTGGGAAGCCACTTCTGGAAATGCAACCTGGCAACTGCTTTTGCTGGGGCTGCAGCCACAGATCCTGAAGACACAGAAAAGAAGATTCTTTCCACCAAAGTCCTTGGCTCTGTTAAACTGTTCAACATCGAGACCTGATATAATTTTATCATTGGAAATGACATGAAAGAAAAGGCATTGCCATCTGCTTTGCTGCTGTAGCCCCAAGGACTATGGGACTTTTCCACTTGATATGCAGTTAAAAGCTTCTGCATGTGTTGTCTCCTTCATTACAATATAAGCTCTTTGAGATCAAGGACTGTCTTATTTTTCTATTTGTATCCCCACCCAGTATGTAGCACAAAGCTTTGCACAAAATAAGCACTTAATACTTCATTCATTCACCAAGCTGTTAGAACCATCCACTTTAAACACTGTATTCATCATGTCACAAACACTGATCAAGAACCTAGAAGGAGGGGCAGCAAGATGGCGAAGTGGATAGAGCACCGGTCGTGGAGTCAGGATGACCTGAGTTCAGATCCGGTCTCAGACACATAACGCTCACTAGCTGTGTGACTCTGGGCAAGTCACTTAACCCCAACTGCCCTCACAAAAAAAGAGAACCAACCAAACAAACAACAACAACAACCTAGAAGGAACTTCCTCTTGTTAGAATCTAAACTTTTCAACTTAGCATTCAAAGCCTTCTACCAAGCTGATCCTCTGCCCCTTTCTCTCCAACTTCAGTTCTTCTGATTTCCCTACAGAGACCCTGACCCCTAGCTAGCCTAATCTAGCAAATGACTCACTCTGCTTGTTTCTGAATCCACATTTAAGCACTTGCAGACAAACTTCCTGGTTATAATATTGTTACCTCCAGAGGATGGACCTATAATGCCTTAGTCTCTCCTTCACACATCAATCACCTCCTTTAAAGTCCAAATAAAAATTCATCTTTAACAGGAAGTCTTACATAATTGACCCCATTTGACTATTCACTTAGAAACCTCCCAGTCTTCTTAATAAGTAAATACTCAATTAATACATATATGTTTATACTTAGTATCTTTGTATGTAGTAGTTATGTTCAGCACATGTAGAATACCCAATTAGAATGCCCTCTTTTATATATAATGGTGATAATATTGACCCATCAACATCAGGGTTGGCAAATATGCCCTTTGAATGTTCACAAGAGGAACTGCACAAAATCTTACGAGATAACTAGCCAAGTGTAGGATATCAACTGAAAGGCTAACTCACTCAAAGAAAAGTGGAAATTGACCCTAACAGTACCATATCCTAACTAAATAAATGTATCGAGCACAGGGATACTACAGACAAGTACAATGTAAATTTGCCCTTACTGACCTGCAGCTGTGCTCTTCAGGTGCTTCACAAATCTGCTTTTCTCCTCTCTAGAATGATGATGCTCTCCCTGAAAGCAAAGGCTGTGTCTTATCCTTTTGTATCACTCATGGTACCTACTAACAGTAAGGAATTTCCTAACAAGCATCTTGGTTATCATCATCATTAAGCCTCAACCTTGGACAAACATTCTCAGATATTTTCCAAGCTTCTCCTTCTAGGGATGGTTCCATTTAAAATATATCTATTTTTGAATTATAAACTTAATAACCATCAACAAAAACAAGTACATAAGATAAGGAATATAATAGTGCATAAAACTCTTGGCAGTAAGCCTATAGAACCAAATTAGCAAAGAAAAATAAAAAGGTCCGATTCTGTGTTCCATTCCTTCCATGTCTGAATCCCATTCCCAAGGATGATTTCTAATAAAGCAGCAAGGCACAGGGAACATTGGATGACTTAAAAACCAAGAGCCTAGGTTCAAAGCTCAGTTCTACCACTCATTTCTGTGACTGGGTAAACAGCTTAAACTCTCTAGGTCTCAGCTGAACTAAATGGCCTCTAAATCTAAGACTCTATGATATTTCCCCTCAAAAGTTTCTAAGAACACCCAGAATCAGTTGCCCTCTAACTCTTTTTCAGAGGAACAGGAAACCTATGTCTCGGATTAGCACAAGCTCAAGGTAACTGGCTCTCCCTCAAGAGAAGCAATAATGAACTCTGGGGAATGATTAGTTAATTTCCATTTGTAAGCCAAGGTTTAAATTCTCCAGACTTAGAGAAATATTTGACATCCATCCATGCTAAGCACCAAAAGAGAGACACATGAATGTGGAGGTGGGCTACTGGACATAATCCCAGTTAGATAAAGCTAAAGTCAATGCCCCTAGCTAATTTCTGCTCATTGACAGAAGGACTTAAAGGTAAAACACCACTACATTCATTTACAATTCTCCTGCTGTAAAAATCAATAGCCAGTTAGAGACTGCAAAACTTTAATCAGATAAATTACCAGCACCAAGAGCTCTCAAATCTGGGAATTACATGCAGACCTAGAATCCAAGAAAGTAGTCTTTCAAGAAAGTAGTCTTTCTTAAAGTATGGCATCTTTACATATAGATTTGCATATGGATTTCCTACTGCAGCTATGCAACCGTGGACAAATCATTCTCTTTGAACCTGTTTCCTCATCTACGAAAGGACAATAATTCTCACCCAAAGCTAATAGTGCCAGTGGAACTATTGTTTGAATCTTTTAGAAAGAAATAAAGAATTATGCCATAAGAGTTACAAAAAATGTTTTAACACCCTTTGATCCAGCAATTCTACTATTAGGTTTATACCCTAAGGATTTATGGGTGGGGAAAAACAGCTATTTGTACAAAAATATTTGTGCCCAATAATCAGGCATAGCTGATTAAATCATAGTGTTTGAACTGTTTATCTTTCCTGGACCTAAGATTTCATAAGTGTGAGGAACTCCATGTGTGGAAATTCTCTCCACTGACACACTGGCAACTGATTTGTAACTCGGAATCTTAGCACCATAAATTTAGAACTGGTAAGGTACCTTGGGTGCCATGTAGTCTAACTCCCTCACTGTAAAGATAAGGAAACTAAAGACCAAAGAAGTTAAGGAATTTGCTCAAGGTTATATTTGCTCGTAGCATATATCAAAGGTGTAAATTAAACCCAGGTCTTCCTGACTCCAAGGATGCCCCTTTATCACAACAGGCTGCCTCTCATAATATTAATAGATATGTAATATTAATACAACACTTAAGACATAAGATACATAATATCATACAATATAATATATAATATCAATACAATACATAATAGCAATACAAGATAATATTAAGTCATAAGAAACAACAAATTTGAAGAATTCACACAAATGTAAGAAGACATGAGGTGATAGTGATGAAAGCAGAACCTAAAGTACATAAACATAGGCTAAAACTATGTAAATAAAAATGTCCACAGCAACAAAATTCATGTTACATATAATGGATGATTTGCTAGAATTATTAAAATATCTCATTTCTTTTGACAATCAGTAAATAATAAAACTATACAGTTATATGTACTATCATTGATGATCAATTATTAAAATTTATTTTCTTTCTTTTTTCCTTATTCATATATGTGTTGGAAGTTAAAATAAAAGATATAGTTTTAAATTTTAAAATGCCTAACTTATCATGCAGTTATATGGATAACAATTCACCTATTTTAAAAGCACCTTAAGGTTTACAAATCACTTTACTCACAACAACTCTAAGTAACTTGAGTATTATTACCCCCATTTTGCCAATGAAGAAGCTGAGGCTCTGGGAGGTCAAAACTTAGCCACTGTTATACAGCTATTGAGTTTGTGAGTATTCTGAATTATCTTAAGAAGATTCTGGGGGCAGCTAGGGGGCGCAGTGGATAGAGCACTGGCCCTGAGTTCAAATCCAGCCTCAGACACTTAACACTTACTAGCTGTGTAATCCTGGGCAAGTCACTTAACCCCAATGCCTAATCAATCAATCAAGCAATTAAAAAAAAAGATTCCTTAGATCACCCACAAAAATAAAGTACCAGACACTGAGGTAAACCTTTCTTGAGCTGAATGGCCAAGCATTCAAACTCTACTGCAGAGAGTGCAACTCTGTTGAGCTGAAGTGTTGCTCCAATGCCAAATGTACATTTGCCTAAGACTGTTTCATAGAGAACTAACATGAGGCAAGCACGAAACGATACAAGAATACACTCAAGGTCTCTCTGAAGAACTTTGGAATTCATTGTGAGGCATGGGAGACACTGGTACAAGACTGCCCAAATGACGTGCCCACATCAAAGAAGGTGCTGTGCTCTATAAGTGAAGCAGAATTACAGTAGCTCAAAATAAACATGAGATGTGCCAACATAAAGACATCTCCAATCCAAATGTTCATATGGACTATTTGGGCCCGACCTGTGATACAGCCTTCTGAGATTGTATTAGTCTAACTAGTCATAGTTGAACCTTGAACCCAACATAGTGTGTCCTCTTTGAGCACAAAGGACAACCAAACCAAGGCTTACTGAGTGTTCGCAAGAACCGAAACCATGTTTTCTGATTCCTGGACCAAGGTCCTTTACCATGCCAAACACTGTATGAATGTAAGAAAGTATTATCATTAATACTTTTATTATTTGAGTTCAACTAATCCTTGATTATCCCATGCCCTCGTATCCTTCTGAACCATCACAAGAGTCAATACCTTGAGACACCTCATAAGTACTCTGGGTTTGGCAGCCAGCGAAGCTCTGTAAAATACTCAGGTAAAACATGACTATTTAAATTAACACATCATATTTGGAAGCCTGTGCCTAACTAGTCATAGTTTAGAATTGGGATGCGTTTTGATGGCTATCCACACCGACGCCTGGCAGCTGACCTCATGCCTCCAGGCCTTTCCTTCTGCTGATTCAATGTGAAGCACAGAAGGTACCATGACACTCCAAAATCCAAATTCCCTGAGGGGCTGTGTGAGAGAAAGGGAGATCTGGGAACTCCCTAACTTTCTAGCCCCCTGCAACCAGAAACTACTGCCTTACCACAAGTTTCTCCCTGAGGTGCCAGTGTTTCCATAAGAAGAGGAAATCTGGAGTTTCCATTCCTGCAGAGGCTCAACTTACTTAATACTTCCCCATGATATGACACTGAAGTTTTCATGCACAAATCTGTTCTCTCATTTCAGGGGAAATAAGAGAGGAATCCCATATTTACAGGCGACTTGTCATTTACTTACTGTATCTGGTTTGTGGATAATCTAGCCACCACCTTCACTCTTTATGCATTTCTAGTCTCAAAACCTGAGAATTTTTTTTTTTTAAAGACTGGGTCTTCCCTATCTCATCCATTCTGGAAGTTTGGGGACTCCTCTCAGCTCCAATCCCACTACTAATCAGCAAAGAAGTTTTGATCTATTCCATTTCTGACCCGTGTCAGTTTTCCCCTCTGTAGGCAACCCAATACTCCTTCACCCCCCAGGGTAAGTGTGAAGAGGGGGAATCATCATATTAATGCTTAGCTTCGTTCATCATACCTGGTCAGTGTAGCTCAGAACTCCTGAGCTCAAGAAATCAGCCAGCCTCAACCTCCCCAGCTGTGATTACAAGTTTGTTGCCATTACATCTCACCTCAGTCATTTTTGACTCCTCATTAATTCTACATCTAAATAGCCACCAAATCCCATTGGTTCTTCCTTTCTCTTTCCACTACCAATGCCTTATTCCAGGCCCCTGATCAGCTCACACAAAGACCACTGCAGTAGCCTCTAGTCTTTTTCCACTTCATAGTACAAAGTGACTCCTCCTTTTCTTCTCTCATCTCCTGTAATATCTACCCACAGCTTCGCATCTGAAACGTCCTCAGCATTTGAAGGTTTGCATATCTGTCCTTTTTATGCCTCCCCCACTAGACTGAAAACTCCCTGAAGGCAGAATCTTATGCTCTCTGTCATTCTCCATGCCTTGCCCAATGCCTTACACAGGAGGAGTTCTATAAACTGCTGATCTTATTCCCGTTCCAAGTTGGCCAGAGCGGAACAACAGCAGGCAGGGAAAAAGAACAGTGATGTGTGAATTCTCTTTAAGCCCAGAGTGCTATGGGCCATCTAAGCATGAAGATGCTTAGGGCCCTCAGGGTACCAGACAGACTTGGAATGAGGACCAAGAAGAGCAGCCTGAAGTCTCAGCAATGCACCAACAGCGGACTGCTACGATTACATACAGCAGAGGATCAATAAATGCTGACTTCTCTCATTCCTGACTCTGTCAGCATCCAGCTTAAGAGACTTAAACAACTTAATTCTGTGAGCCTCAGTTTCCTGAACCACAAAATGAAGATGGCACTGACTTAGATGAGGAAATGGCTAAATAAAACGGTACATGAATGTGAAAGAATATTATTGTACTGTAAGAAATGTGAAACATAGAAAATTCAGAGAAGCATGCAAAGACAAAGAGAAAAAAGAACCAGGAAAGCACACAATGTCTGCAACAATAAGAACATAAACTGAACAAGTGTATTTATAATGAAGTTTGGCCCCAGGGAAGAGATGAAAAAACATATCTTCCTCTCTTCTTTGCACAGGGAGAACTAAAGGAATAACACACAGACTGCCAGGCATGATTGATAAGTTGCCTAGTTTTCCTACACTGCTTTTTTTCCCTTTTTAAATTGTGTTATAAGGAATGATTTGATAAGTAAAGGCAGGGTAAATGATATCTTTGGAAATAAAGGTGATGTGAAAACAAAAGATGGCAATAAAATTAAGATTTTTTTTAAGTTCTAAAAAAAATGAGGGAGCTAGACTAGATAGTCCCTAAGGTACCTTCCATGTCTAACATGTTATGACTATGAATCAAAATGAACTAGGAAATACTGATAACCACTTCACATGTCAGGCACACATAATCTCAACCAAGATGATGCAGGTAAGTTCTAGGAAATTCTCTTGGATTTACACTTGTTTGCTGGGTGCGCTGGAAATTTTCCACTAAGTTAGCCTCAACTTTCAACGTTTCATTTGATTTCTCAGTTTCAGTTTTCTTATAAAACAAGAATAACATTTACTTTGAAAGCCTTGAAGCATTACAGAAATGCAAGCAATCACAATTACTTGTTATTTTGTAACAGAGTCAAGAAAGTTAGGTTCAAATTCTCAAGCTGCTTGAGGACCACAAAATGTGATTGCTTAAGATAACACAAGTCTGCATAATATCAGGCAAGTCACTAAAACTTCACCAAACCGTAAGGTCCTCATTTCTAAAAAATAAAGACTGTACTCAATCACTAAGATCAGTTCCAGATCTAAGATCTGATCATTCCAATCTGGGTGGAACCCAACGAAGCATTTCAGAACTTCTCCTTCACATAATCTGCTTTCTATGACATTTACAAAGGTTTAGTGACTGCAACGAAAATATACTGGACAACACTATCAGCAACAGCTTCTAGGTCTTCATCTACCATGTCACATCAAAAGAAGGCAGCAGAATTGCTACATACAGACTTTGACAATTTGCTTTCATTTGTTACCTGTAATGTTGTGCTGTACTGTTTCCCCTACATTTCTAACATCATCATACAGAACAGTCATTATGCTTCCTAAGCATACTACCTATACACACACAGCATGGTACAGACACAGGAAGGGAGACATCTGCCCCCCCCCAACACACACACACACACACACACACACACACACACACACACACACACACACACACTTTCTCTCTCTCTCTCTCTCACACTCACCACTCCTCTTCTCTCTCTCTCTCTCTCTCTCTCTCTTCTCTCTCTCACACACACACACACACACACACACACACACACACACTTTCTCTCTCTCTCTCTCTCACACTCACCACTCCCTTTCTCTCTCTCTCTCTCTCTCTCTCTCTCTCTCTCACACACACACACACACACACACACCACACACACACACACACACACACACTTTCTCTCTCTCTCTCTCTCACACTCACCACTCCCTTTCTCTCTCTCTCTCTCTCTCTCTCTCTCTCTCTCTCTCTCTCTCTCTCTCTCTCTCTCTCTCTCTCTCTTTCCATTCAGCCAACTGGGTTTCACAAATCTCACCCTGGGATTTCTATCATGGAAATACCATATTCAGAAGATTTCCTCTAAGTAACATAAGTATCTAACTTGTAATCAGGGGAGATTGCAAATTTGAACTAGCTCTGACTTTGAAGTCGACAAGGGAGAGAAAGTCAGATAAATTCTGTCTTTAAGTAGTCATCTGAGAAGTATGAGGAACCTCAATGACTTGTGGAAGGAAATGCTTTCTTGCCAGCTGGCTGAGGCAGAAGTAGGAGGAAGGCCTTTAAAACTTCCTAGTGTGAGGCAAGTCTCCAGGCCCTGTCCCTCACTCCTTGAACTAAAAAGGATGGAAAGTATTCTATTTAAGCTGACCAAACAATGACCTCTTCAAGGAAATCAGTGTGGCAGCAGCAGGCCATAAAGCCCTGCCTACTCTTTCATCATCCTCTTCACCAAAAAGGATTAAGGAGCAGTGGAGACAGGGAGGTAAAGCAGCAAAACTCTTAACTCAATAATCATTCGCTGATACCAGGCAGAAATCACTGTTCTGAGCACAGAATGTCAAAAGGAGCAATTCACAGCTTAAAGAAGACAAAGAGAAATTAATAACTGCCTGGACTAAAATCCCCACTTATGCTAAGAACTTTTCAAAGGCTACTGCCAAACAACAGTGCATTACTACTGGCAAACCAAAAGGTATGACAGCTTCCAATCTCCTGCATTCTCTCTGCAAACCTCAATGCCTTGATTTATCTCTGCTTCTTGGAATCCTGACTTTAGGACACAAAATGGAGCACGACGACTGTCTGCCCGGGAGCCAAGCTCCCTTGTTCCCTTGGGGAAGCTAGGGGCAAGCTGATCAAGCCCGACAGAAAGGGCACTGCTAAGACTATCCAAAGGAGCATTTTTCAGATATCCACTAAGATAACTCCAGTCAAAGTATGAACTCTGGGTTCAAATATGACCTAATACAGAGGTGTTAAGTTTCTGAAGTCCACACACCTACTAGTCAGTGTTACACATCCTGAATTAAGAAAATGAAAGAAACAAAAACAAAAAACAAATGTTGGCCCATCTGGCGTAAGCTAAAATCCCCTTTAGTCTTTCTAACCCCAAATGCATCAGAGACAACAGTGAATGCCACACGCAGGAATCCGAACAGGACATCAGAGGTACCAGACATAAGTCACAGCACTCTCAATGATGCTATTTACTGAAATGGCCAAATTCTATCTATCCTTTAAAGCTCCACTTAAGTCCCACTTCTTTCGTGCAATCTTTCCCACCTATTTCAGTCCTCATGAATGTCCCTCTCTTCTTAATTTGTACACCATTTATCTATAGCAGGCAACACGGTGAATAGAGCATTGAACCTGGAGGCAGAAAGACCTGAGTTCAAATCCAGCCTCAACCACTTACTAGTTGTGTGACCCTGGACAAGTCACTTCACCCGTCTGACTCAGTTTCCTCATTTGCCAAATAGCTTTATAATAGCACCTACCTCCCAAGGTTACAAATGAGTATTTGTAAAGTGCTTTGCAAACCTTAAAGTACTATACAAATGCTAGCTATTATTATTATCAAACAATCTAGCACCTAATAAATTAAGTGTATTGTCTCCTAGGAAGACATTGTGCCACAGTAAGCAGTGCACCAGAGCCTGAATCAGTAGCCCACAGAATTCAAATTCTGAAAGGAACAAACTGTGTGAACAGTAATAAGTCATTTCTGAGTCTTTCAGACACAGTTTCCTCCTCTGTAAAACAGAGATAACACCCACAGTCCCTCTTAACCTCAAAGGGTTGATAGAGGGATCCAATAAGATTATGCGCTGCACAGCACTTTGTAAACCTAAAGCTCTACATAGATGTCAGCTATGTTAATCTTCTCTTCAAATAAGACTTAGGTTCCCTAAGGATAGAAATTGTGTCTTAAGAGTACTTCTGTTTCTCTACCATGGTGCTAGCTAACCGCTGGACTGAACACATACATAATAAGTACTCCATAAATGAAACACTTCTTGATTGACTGAGAGTTCATCCTTCAACCTCAGAAAGAAACAAAGGGAAAACTCTTAAGGAAGCCCACAGAGTTGATATCCTTGAGCAAGACCTGCAGGGTACACCCACTTACCACCTCTGTTCTCAATGCTAAAAACATTTTTTAAAAAATATATAAAAGATTCCACATCATAACCTAAATATGCCTGTCTGCTTTCTCTCCACAACAGCCACAAATGTTCTGGAAAGAGAAATGTATGGAAAGGCAGGCTTGCCGCACATGCTTAGGGATGTGGGAGAGGGGATGTTCTCTCCAAGGGGCTCCCTGGAAGGAAAAAACAAGAATAGAGACCATCTTCATGAATGTCAGGAGAAGCCACAGCCACCATACTCACCTCCCCTGAGTAACTATACTTCCCCTTTAGGATCTGCCGGTAGAGCCTTGACCGGTTGTCATCTTCAAAGGGCATAGTTCCACTCAGGAGGATGTACGATATGACCCCCAGGGCCCACATATCCACAGAGTTAGTGTAGGGCTTCCTGACTAGTATCTCTGGGGCGATGTACTCGGGAGTGCCACAGGTAGTCTTCATGAGACAGTCATCCCCTTTCTTCCGGGCACTTGCCAACCCAAAGTCAGTAATCATGATCTTAGAGTCTGTGCCTGGGTGATAATACAGCAAGTTTTCTGGCTTCAGATCCCGATGTGTGATGCCCAGTGTGTGCAAATACTTGACCCCATCCAGCACCATCTGCAGTACCCGGGTGGCATCCCTCTCAGTAAAGGAGCCTTTGGCAATGATCCGGTCAAACAGCTCTCCACCAGTGGCTAGCTCCATCACCATATAGACACGTTCCTGTGTCTCAAATACTTCAATGAGCTGGATGATGTTAGTATGGCGAACCCGTCGCAAGACACACAGCTCAGATTCACATACTTCCCTCCCTTCCCGGTACTTGGTCTCAATCATCTTAATAGCATAGGGTTGTTTGGTAGCCTTATGCTCTACCCGCACAACTCTGCTGAAGCTGCCTCGTCCAATTAAGGCCTTGATATCATATTTAGCTGTTACTCGAGGATCAAATTTAGCCCGGTATTTGGCCACTCTGGTCCTTCGGGGCTCATGAGGCTCCATGTGGCTAGCCAGATGGGCACCTGGATAAGGCTGAATGTGATAAGGGGGTGATGGGCATCCAGTTTTAAGGCCCCCACCTCCATCATCTTTGATGAAATGCTTATACACATCAGTCTTGTGGCCAGTGTAAGGCTCAACCTTTTTGACCAGATCCAATTGGACATCCTTGGGAGGCTCAGGAAGGACCTTACTTGTCCCACAGCCCATCACGGAAGGGAGCTAAGCAGCCCTGGAGGCATTCTCTCAGGTCAAGGCCAGCAGGATCTGCTGTGCAGGCCGTGTCTCTGTCTATACCTAGACAGAAAAGAAAAAATGATGATCAAAATCACAAAATTTCAGAGATTAAAGGGCTTCAGAGATCACAGAGTCTAACCCCATCCCTCATCAAGAATTCTTTCTATAATACCCCTGAAAAAACAGTCATCCAGACTCCATTAAGACATTTTCAGGGATAGAGAACTCAGGATAACCTCATGGAGCAACCCATTCTTTTGAGGGACAGCTTTCATTCCAAGTCTTTCCTTACAGCAAGCCATATAAAATATGCCTCTGCAACTTGTACTTGTTATTCCTAATTTTGTACTGTGGAGTCAAGCAGAACAAAACTAATCTTTCCACATGACTACTCTTCAAATACCTGAATAAAGAAATCACTGCTAGACTCAGTAACCCTAACTTTTTCAACTAATCCTCACTGGCATAATCTCCAGTCTTTTCACCATCCTAGTCACATTCCTGTAGATGGACTTCAAGGAAAATTTCCTTCCTAAATGATGGAACAATCACCCACTTCTCTTAATGCAGTCTAGGAGAGCATTATTTTAGTTTTTTGTTTTTGCTGTCTTGTCACCTTGCTGATTTGTACTGAATTTTCCTGCACTAAAATCCAGATCTTTCTCATATGAATTAGTTTAACCATGCATTCCTCATCCTACTGACTTTTTGAACCTAAATGTGGGACTTTCCATGTATTCCTATTAAATTGTGGCCTACTAGATTCAGTCCATGGTAGATGGGAGAATGGGGAGGAGATATATTTCATTGATTCTTTTTTTTTAATAGCACTGTCACACCCTAAAGATTCCACTGATTACCCTCCCCAACCCCAGAAATAGAACCCTCTCTTTTTTTTTTTAATTAATTTATTTTTAGTTTTTAATATTTACTTTCATAAAATTTTGAGTTCTAAATTTTGTCCCCCTCCCCAAAACATCGTACAATCTGAGATAAGCTCTACTTATACATTCATATTAAACATATTTTCACATTAGTCATGTCGTAAAGAAGAATTAGAAGGAATCGAAGGAACCACAAGAAAGAAGAAACAAAAACAAGATTCAGATACCGTATTTTTTTCTGGATGTGGATAGCATTTTCCATCCCGAGTGTTTTGGTGTTGTCTTAGATCCTTGCATTGCTGAGAAGAGCTAAGTCTATCAAAGTTAGTCATCGAACAATGTGGCTGTTATTGTGTATGCCGTTCTCTTGGTTCTGCTCACTTCACTCAGAATCACACCATACAAGTCTTTCCAGGTTTTTCTCAAGTCCAACTGCTCATCATTTCTTATGGAATAATAGTATTCCATCACATTCATATACCACAACTTGCTCAGCCATTCCCCAATGGATGGGCATCCCCTTAATTTCCAATTCTTTGCCACCACAAAAAGACCTGCTATAAATATTTTTGTACATGTGGATCTTTTTCCTATTTTTTTTTTGGGGGGGGGAGGTAGGCAATGGGGTTAAGTGATTTGCCCAGGGTCACAAAGCTATTAAGTGCTATGTGTCTGAGACCAGATTTGAACTCAGGTGCTCCTGAATCCAGGGTGGGTGCTCTATCCACTGAGCTACCTAGCTGCCTCCCTTTTCCTATTTTTATGATCTCCTTGCAATATAGACCTAGAAGGAGTATTGCTGGGTCAGTTTTATAGTCCTTCGGGTATATTTCCCAATTGCTCTCCAGAATGGTTGGATCATTTCACAACTCCACCAACAATGACTTCAGTATTGCAATTTTACCATATCTTCTCCAACGTTTATCATTTTTCTGTTTTGTCATGTTAGTCAATCTGATAGGTGTGATGTGTACCTCAGTTCCTTTGATTTGCATTTCTGTAATCAATAGTGATTTAGAGCATTTTTTCATATGACTGCAGATAGCTTTAATTTCTTCATCTGAAAACTGCCTTTTAACATTAAGCCAAACAAATCAAGATAACAGCCATGTCTAAATGTATGAATCTTTCTGTCCCTCTAGTCTACTACTTCTCTGTTGAAAGGTGGGAGGATAATTCACTCCCTTATCCCAATCTACTGAGATCCTTACACTGTCATCCAACACGTTAGCTCTCCCTCACAACTCTGTGTCATCAGCGGACTCGACAAGAGACGTCCAACTAGACTATCATCCGAGTTAATTCAATTTAACAAGCATGAAATTGCCTACTGTGTGTAAGGCACTGTGGTAGAAGCTGGGGATATATTAAAAATGACAGACCCTATGCACTAGTCCAACCATTCTAGAAAGCAATTTGGAATTCCCCAAAAGCTATTACACTGCGCCTACCCTTCAACCAAGGAATCAAAAAAAAAGAGAGAGAGAGAGAGAGAGAGAGAAATCACCCACATGTGTACAAAAATATTTACAGCAACCTTTTTGTGCTGACAAAGAATAGTAAATTAAAGGGATGCCCATCAATTGGGGACTAGCTTATAAGTTATGGTATACGGATGTGATGGAATACTGTTGTGCTACAAGAAATGATGAAGGGGATGGCTTCAGAAAAACCTGCAAAAACTTGTACAAACTGGAGCAAACCAGGGAGACAATTTATACAGTAACAGTAATACTGTAAAGATAATAAACTTTGAAAACTCAGTAACTTTAATCAATAACAATGACTCACCACAGTTCCAAAGGACTCATGATGGAATATGTATCCACATCCAGATGAGAGAATTGATGGACTGTTTTATCTTTTTCTTGGGTTTTTTTTTTTGGGAGTGGGAAGAACACAGCTAATGTGGAGATTTGTTTCAGAGGACCATGCATATTTGTAATGGGGTGTTTTTTTTTTCTCTTGTCTTCTCAATGGATAGGAAAGGGGAAAGGAGAGGAAGGGAGTCTGGAACTGAAAATAAAATTCAATTTTTTTAAATGCTACCCCCTGCCCTCAAGGAACTTACAGGCTAATGAAGTCAAATGGGAAAACTACAGGTCAATATGCAGAATTTTACCTACCGTTTTCCAGTATCATATCTGTTCTCTAAATAGGAAGATACCTGTATCTTTTCTTTCTGATTAAAATATTTAGCAGCATGTGCCAAAAGCATCTCCCTTGCAGAACAGGCTCTAGGAAAACATTTTTGTCTATAACACCTGACAGTAAAATAGGCAGAAGGAAAACCATTCAGTAAATTGAACTTAAGCCATGATATTCTAAGGAGTAGTATAAAAGAATACTGGCCCTGGAGGCAGAGGACCAGATTCAACTCTTATCAGTGAGGATTACTGCCTGCACAAATCTGGGTAACAAATTTAACCTCTCTGGGCCATAATTTCCTCATCTGTAAAAGAGGGGAGGTTGACTTGGCCTCAAAGTACTCCTTCCAGCACTAATTTTTCCAAGTCATCAACATTCACACTACAATTTAATCTTATTTTGTAAAGAATATATACTTCTATCACTGAAAATCACGGAATCATTCTTTTAGAGTAAAAAAAAGACCTCAGATAATCATTTTTTTCAACACCTCAGTTTTATACATAAGAGACAGTAGTAGTTTAATGAAAAGAATGCCGGACTTGTTTTCAGACAAACTGAGTTCAGATCTACCCTAACTAGTTGTGTGACCTGAGTAAAATAGTTACTCTGACCCTCATTTTTTCTTAATCTAAAAAAATGGAGATAACATTTATACTTTCTAGTTCATAAGACTGTTGTGAAGAACATATGAGATAACTGTATAAAGTACTCTACAAACCATAAAATACTATATATAATTATGTCAGCTATAATTGTTTCAGTTATAGAACCTCAGGTCCAACAAAGTGAAGCTAAACAACTGGTCTTTAGAAATTTGTGTATCACCCTCACTCAAGACTTTGCTCATCTTTTCTCTTATCATTCCCATTTCAGTGTATGTGCTGCTGAATGACTTGTCCAAAGTCACAAAGCAAGTCAGTAGCCAAGCTCAAACCAGAACTCAAGTTTCTGCCTTTCTGCCTAGCACTCTTTACATTGTACCATTGATCCCCAGATTTACAGCCTCCTGGAATCTAAGAAGCCAACTATTCCATTTCCAAGTGGCTGAAATACAGCCCAAACAGAAGAACTGACACTGCTATCTGCCAAAGTGAGCTTTAAACTCTGGAGCAGCAAAAAAACATATGATATCCATATGGCCAATTGTCAGTTTAGTTTGAGAGGTGAGAGACAATACAGGACATCAAAGAGAAAGCTAAAAGCTCAGTTCTGACCTACCTCTCTCATCAGGCTGAGTGACTAGGGCATGGTGCCCTGTTTCTCTAGGGGTGAGATGAGAGAAAACGGGATGTGTCACCCACCTACTTCACAGGCCTACCATGACAATTAATTTCCCTGTAGTCAGCTCATCTCTTGCAAATGTTTAGTGCTAAATAAAAAGCCAATCTCAAACAAGGGTCCCCAACCTTTCCGTGCTAGGTCTACGTTTCTCTAATCCTCCCACTAGGTCACTTCAAAGGAGTCTCTGGTAGAATCTGATGAAGCAAAAAGTAGAAAATTTACAGCATGATATTGAAGATATTAAACTACAGAAAAGCTAAAATGTTTGTTAATTTATAGCAACAGAGAACAAGTTAATACAATGAAAAAAATACAGATAAAGTTTTCCTTATTTAAAATAATAAATCTAAATTATCAGATAGAATAAGGTTCTGTGTGAACCTGGGCATTTCACTTAACCCCAATTGCCTAAAAAAAAAAAAAAAAGAATAAGGTTCTTATTTTTCCTTCCATGTAGGAGATAGTGTAACACACACACTCTTTCTCCCTTTCACTCTCTCACTCACAAAATTATTTAGAATTTGACTTGTTCTCATTGGCTGCCTAAAAGGCCAGAAGCCCACATTCCAGCCACAGGCTTCACATAGCCAAGTAGCAGATTCTGAAAGTTAATTTTTAAACAAAGGCATCTGGAAGTAAACATCCTTTTTACAGAGGTCAAAAACCAGAACTAGGAGGTAGGAATTCTGCAAATTTCTCTCTCTCCCTCAGAGAAAATATACAACTAAATGCCATGCTCAAAGGGGGCTACAGCTCAAAACAAAGCCCGTTTTTTGGCCAATGGTCCTGATGCAGTATGAGGCCCATGAATTCCTGGACAACTGGACACAGATACACATGGGATAGAAACATAAGAAAAACCTCCTTTCCATTTCTCTAGAAATATTAATACTATTTCTCCAGCCTAAAACTCTTTCCAGATTTTTTTCCTTTAGCAAAGTGCTAAGAACAAAGGTTATGGCTTTCCTCTGAAACGGAGTTGTGTTAGCCAAACTAAACTCTTGTCTACATGGGATCACTGGCTTCCCACCAGGGTCTTCTCTTTTAAAATTCAAGATTAAGACACTGAACACAAGAGGGAACTCTCAAGGAGAAGTGATGCAGGAAGGAACTGAGTAGTGACTATTCTGGAATGTTAGCCTCAAACTGTATTTTAACATATGTGATCGTTCCCTTGTTCAAGATTCCTGTAACCTGAAATCACTTTGGAGTAGTGCCATGTCAGAATGCATGGGGTACTCTGCCAGTCTGGATATCTCTCTTTGTCCAGGCTTCAAATGGCTTGGATATATGTTAATGTTAAATTCAATAAATTGTTTCTGGCAGACTTGAGTCTAAATTGCTGTGTACAGTGTTAGTATTAATTTTTGTTTTGACAGTAAGGAAACAATTTATATCATCTTTTCCAAGGAAAACAAATCCCAACATCTCTCTCACACACACAGAGTCACAGCTCATTCAGGCTAAAACTTTGGGCTACATTCTTTGTGAAGGCAAAACAGAATCTCAGATACCTAAAGTCAACAAAGATCTCCAATTAATGGTGTCTCTTTCCGTCCACATACTCACTTTTTTCCTCATATGAAAAATTCAAACATCTGTAAGAGGCACAATAACTTCTCTCTCCCTTTAAATAAACAGGCCTATCTCAGACTTGAAAGAAGGACCAAGGATTTAGCCTATTTGACCTCTGCCCTTTGTTCCTGGAAGATGTCTCTCAGTTTCATTTTGCTTGGAGAAATCCTCAAATCTGGACTAATGTCCACAGCTTCCCAAACACCCCATGCCTTACTCTTCAGCACGTAGCAGCTCTATGTATATATGCTTTTGCATGTGCATGTATGTGTGAGGGAGTATGCGTGTATATATGCACATATGCAAGCAATTCTGTTTGTAGTGGGGTGGGAGGGGGGGATATAGGACTCCAAAGGGT
Organism: Phascolarctos cinereus; assembly: GCF_003287225.1. Lineage (NCBI taxonomy): Eukaryota > Metazoa > Chordata > Mammalia > Diprotodontia > Phascolarctidae > Phascolarctos > Phascolarctos cinereus. Next base: position 61,072,070 of record NW_027555625.1, read on the forward strand.
TGCAGCTGCTGCTTGCTCCAATAACATCTGGTAATTTTTTTTCTAAAAAGGTCAAGTACAGATATGCTGATATGCTGTATGAGGCTTTTAAAGCCACTTCTGGGAATGAAGAATGGAACCCCTTCCTGCCTACAGCTCCACCAGCCAGCCTTCCCTGTTCAAGTGTCCACAAAGTGACTGGCTGGGGGCAGACCAAGGGCTCTGAGTCATCCTTCTGGAAAACAAGTAAGAAAAGGTCCCCTGGGGATGCCAATGCTGTAGGTTTAACATACTTCACTAAAACTGTCACAATTGCTGATCTAGTGCCTTCAGCATGAATGGAATAAGGCCCACCAATATCTGGCCAACCACATCACAGCCCAAGTTGGATGACTTCTGCCAGACTGAAGAAGAAGAGGCAATGAGGCCAGGTACAATGGTGGAGTGAGGGCTGTCATGGCTGCAGAAAAAAAGAGAGAGAGGGACATCAGCACTGTCCTGAAGAAGAGTTTTCAGGAAGAAGGCCAGGGATACCTCTATCACTCTATCTGAAAATGTCAGCTTAGATTAAGAAGAAATAAATTTCATTTTTCAAAGCAACTGTGACCCTGGGAAGATTCTCAAGGACATGCTAGTTACATATGAATCTGAATAGACAGAATGGTGAAAGAAACTAACGAAGATTTCCCTAAAACTTAAAACGTTGTCTGAACTGTTGAATCTGAACTGAATCACAGAGTTTCAGAGTTGGAAGGGAGATCACATTTACACCATTACTGGAAGAAACACTAAAGCCCATCACAACACACTTCGTAAAAGAGCCCAAAGATCATCAGTTTCCTTTCCAGCATACAGATGTGAGAGATTATTGAAACCACAAGCTCTTAGAACACCAGGACAAATGATACTGTGGGCTCTTCATAGCCTTGCAATGAAGGAAGGGCCCAGAATCCCCAGAGGTGAATGGGGAGGACAAGCCCTGCCCTAAAGGGAGGGAAAATGTCTGGCATGCTAAGAAGGGTATTCTAGGACCAGGTCTATGGTTGTATCGTGTCAAAAACAAAGGACACAGATCCAACTCCTAGTGCTGCTCCTTGCTACCTGGATGACCCTAAGCAAGTCACTGAAAAGGCTCTGCGAGCATAAGTGTTCTCATTTGTAAAATGAATTGGCTCAATGAGATGAAGATCAAGATTCTCCTTCCAGCTCTAAATTCTACATTCCTAATACATACAGGGTCAGAGGTACTTCCTCAAGGGCCAAGTTCATCAGCAGATATTAACAACCACCTATAAACAGCATTACCCATCTTTTGTTTTCTGAAAGAATGCAAATAAACTTAATACAAACTGTTGAGGAGATGTGAACTCGTCCAATCTGGAGAGGAATCTGGAATTACACTACCCCCCCAAATCACCAACAATGCATATCCTTTGACCTAGCAATACTACTACTAAGCATAAAACACAAACCTACACACACGCACCCTCAAAAAGATCAAAGATAAAGGAAGAGAACCCATATGTACAAAAATATTTGCAGCAACGTTTTCTGGAAGTCAAATGGGAGTCCATCAGTTAATGAATGGCTGAGCAAATTATACGAATGTAATAGAATATTACCATACCATAAGAAATTACAAAAGGTGAACACAACAGAATGATGAAGAGCGAAGTGAGCAGAACCAAGAGAACATTGTATATAGTAACAGTAATATTGTTTTTTAAATGATTTTGAGAAGATGACGGGGTAAAAGCAGTGACTTGCTTGAGCTCTCTCCCAAACCCCTCCAAATACCTGTAAAAAATGGCTCAAAACAAATTCTAGAGCAGCACAACCCACAAAAAGGTAGAGTGAAACAAATTTCCAGCCCAAGACAACCTGGATGGTTGATTGGAAAGGTCTATTATGCCAGTCTGAGAGAGAAATGCAATTCAGCATGGGCGTGCAGGCAAAGACCAAGCCTCAGCGAACCTGGAGCAGGCCTCAGAGGACTGAATCACGGGCAGTGTGGCGGTTCCAGACTTCTCAACCCACAAATGCCAAAGACAACTTAGAAGGTCAGTAGAAAAAGTCTATGACTACGGTGAGAGAGACGCACGGTCCCAGGGCAGCGGCTGCTTCTGGAGCTCTGGGCTTACAGACAGAGATGGAATCAAGGGGCTGATTTAGAGGGGGATTGCAGGGATTTCTTTGCTGGTACTGAGGCAAGATTCTCCTGCTTTGCCCATGCTTTGATCTGGGTCACAGTTCTGGGTGGCAATCCTGGGAGATTTAGCAGCTTCTACATTAAGGGAACAGAGGGCTTGGAATATAACATTCTGGAGGTCAAAGAAGACAGGATTACAACCAAGAAATCACCTACCCAGCAAAACTGAATATAATCCTTCAGGGGAAAAAAATGGACATTCAGTGAAATAGAGGACTTTCAAGCATTCTTGATGAAAAGACCAGAGCTGAACAGAAAATCTGACTTTCACATACAACACTCAAGAAAAGCATGAAGAGGTAAACAGGAAAAAGAAATCATAAGGGACTTACTAAGGTTGAATTGTTTATATTTCAGCATGGAAAGATGATATTTGTAACTCATGAGACCTTTGTCAGTATTAGAGTAGTTGGAGGGAAAAAAAATTATATGGATGGACAGATAGACAAACAGACAGATAGATAGATAGACAGATAGATGGTACAGGGTAAGTTGAAGATGAAGGGGTGATATCTGGAGAATAAAATTAAGGGGTGAGAGAGGATTATACTGGGAAGAGAAATGGAGAGGTAGAATGGGGTAAATTATCTCACGTAAAACAGACAAGAAAAGGCTTTTACAATGGAGGGGAAGTGGGGAAGGTGAGAGGGAATGAGTGAATCTTATTCTCATTGGATTTGGCTTAAGCAGGGAATAACATATGCACTCAATTGGGTATGGAAATCTATCTTATGCTACAGGAAAATGGGGGAAAGGGAATAAGAAAGCAGGGAGATGACAGAGGGGAGGGCAGATTGGGGGAGGGAATAATCACAAGCAAACATGTCTAAGGAGTGTCAGAGTCAAAGAGAGAACAGAATAAACAAGGGGCAAGACAGGCTGAAGGGAAATATAGTTAGTTTTTCACAACATGACTACTATGGAAGTGTTTTGCATGACTACATATGCATACCCTATATCGAGTTGCTTGCCTTCTCAATGAGGGTGGGTGGGGAGGGAGGAAGGGAGAAAATTTGGAACTCAAAATTTTAAAAACAAATGTTAAAAATTGTTTTCACATACAACTGGGAAATAAGATATATAGGCAATGGGGAATAGAAATCTATCCTGCCCTACAGGAAAATAGAAGGGAAAGGAGGTAAGGGGGTGGGGGAGATAAAAGGGAGGACAGATTAGGGAAAGGGGTATTCAGAATGCATGCCATCTCGGGGTTGTGGGAGGGATGAGATGGGGAGAAAATTTGGAACTCAAAATCTTGTAGAAGTGAATGTTGAAAATTAAAAATAAATTAATAAGAAAAAAATTTTTTTAATTGATTTTGAGTAACTAAGTCATTTTGACTATCATAAATACACAAATTAAAAACAAAATTATAATTATATATAACATATTACAAAATATTAAAAATATGTTAAAAATAAAATTAAAAATATGAAGAATGCTATCTGCATCCAGAGAAAGAACTGATAAATACATGCATTGAATAATTTTACACGTGTATACATGTATATGTGAATGAATGTGTGTGTGTGTGTGCGCGTGTGTGTGTGTGTGCGCGTGTGTATGTGTGTGCGCGTGTGTATGTGTGTGCGTGTGTGTGTACCGCCTACTTGTGTCTAATGATAGCCATCTTGGGGAGGGGGAAGAAAAAAAGAAATATGCATGATAAACTCTGTTGTATATTTGGAGGCAATAGCAAGTTGTACAAGGTAGATCTGCAGTTTCACGTGCAATCATCTTATTTATTTCACTATGTTATGAAAATGCTTGTTTTGTTCTATGAATTGAAAATAAAATAAATTTAAAAAACAAGAAAAAAAATGAAATAAAAAAATTACAAAAGGTGGGGATTCAGGGAAACATGGGAAGTCTTTTGCATGAACTAATGCAAAGTAAAAAAAAAAGCAGAACAAAAACAATTCTTCAATGACCACAGTAATGCAAAGGAAAACAACTCTGAAAGACTTAAGAACTCTGACCAATGCAATGATCAATCATGACAAGAGTGATGAGAAATCATTCTTTCCCAGGTCTTGGCAGAAAAGTGATGGTACAGAAGCTAGAGATTCCAGGTCGTAGAAATTCTAGAATTTGAAATCAAAAGAATCTCGATCTAGAGGTAGAGAATGTGATAAACATTTTTAGCCATGGCCAATGTGTGAATTGGTTTTGTTTGACTACAGTTATTTGTTACAAGGAAGGGTTTCTATTTGGAGAAGACAGTTGTGAGGAGCAATATAATAATAATGATGCAGGAAAAAAAAGATAGGAATATCAAGAAAATGTGCTTAAAATACAAATAAGAGAGCAGATGCAAATTCAAAACAGGACAAGGCCAACCAGGGCACTTTTTTCATTAATACACCCTTTTAAAAAACTTCACATAAAAGATGTTCACAATTTCATACTTATTTTAACTCTTTTCCCATTCTTTGTATACAAAAATGTTCATGAAGATGGCAGAGAGAAGCCAGGAAGTTGCCTCAGCTTTCCCCAGTTTCCCTCAAAAACAGTGTTAAGTCAAGCCTCTAAAAGAATTCTGGAGCAACAATCAACAAAAAGATGGAGTGAAACAATTTTCCAGTCCGAGATAACTTAAGACTTCAGGAAAGATCAGTCTCACTTGGATAAAAGGAGAGCACAGCCCAGTGCAGGCAGCATCTGGGCAAGCCAGCAGGAAGCTCTTAGCCACAGCACAGATCAGCACCTGAGGCCCCACTGTCTTGGCTCAGTAGGCCAGTGGCACAGCCGACCAGCTGTGAGGCCTCCAGCCCAAGCGCAGCAAGCAAACCGCCAGCCCCAGAACCCACGGCACAAGAGGAGCAACTATGCTGGGCCACCTTAGCACAGAGGGCAAGCCACCAGCTCCCAGGGGCCTCAGCACAAAAAGCCAGTTATCAGGCCCCTGGCCCCTAGTGCAAAAAGCTTGGAACAGTGCCCCCTATACAACAGGAGCAGAACTCAACTTTTTAAAACGAGCAAAAAACAAAAAAGAACCCTGACCGCAGAAAGCTACTATGCCAACAGGGAAGAGCCAAGCACAAACTCAGAAGAGGACAACAATATCAAAAAACTTACAAGCAAAGCTTCAAAGGGGAGTATGAACTGGTCTCAAGAAAGGATATTAAAAATCAAGTAGAGAGGTAGAAGAAAAATTGGGGAAAAGAAATGAGAATTATACAAGAGAATAATGAAAATTATGAAAAAAGAGTCAATAGCTTGGAAAAGAAAGCACAAAAATTGACTGGAGAAAACACCTCCTTAAAAAATAGAATTGGCCAAATGGAAAAAAGTCCACTGAAGAAAACAACTCCTTTAAAAGTAGAATTGGCTAAATGGAAAAAGAGGTACAAAAGCTAACTAAAGAAAGAATCCCTTAAAAATTAGAATTGGGCAAGTAGAAGCTAATGACGCTATGAGTCATTAAGAATCAAACAAAATCAAAACAATGAAAAACAGAAGAAAATGTAAAATACCTCATTGGAAAAATGAGCAAACAACAGAAAAGGAGAAGACCAAAACATAAACTCAGAGGAAAACAACAATGTGAAAACTACCTGCAAAGCCTCAAAGACAGATGCTAACTGGCATCCAAACTAAAAAGAATTCCTAGTAGAGTTAAAGAAAAGAGATAAAAGTGGTAGAGGGAAAACTGGGAAAAGAAATGAAGATGCAAGAAAATTATGAAAAGAGAATGAACATAAAAGAGGCACAAAAATACTAAAGAAAATAACACCTTAAAATCCAAAACTGATCTTATGATAAGAGGCACAAAAATTCATTGAAGAAAAAAACTCCTTAAAAAGCAGAATAGGTCTAACGGAAAAAGCACAAAAGCTCACTGAAGAAAATAATTCCTTAAAAATCAGAACTGCGCAAGCAGAAGCTAATGACTCCATGAGATATCAAGAAACAATAAAACAAAATCAAAAGAATTAAAAAACAGAAGAAAATGTGAAATATTGGAAAAATAACTGAACCGGAAAATAGATCGAGGAGCAGCGAGGAAGAGGGATGCACTGGGAGAAGACAGAAAGGGAGAAGCAGAATGGAGAAAATTATCTCACATAAAAGAGACATACAAGGAAGAGCTTCTACATTGGGTAGGAAAATGGAGGTGGATGGTCTAATGTTTGAACCCCACTCTCATCAGAACAGGGAATTGAGTCAAATTTATCACTCCCCAAAAAAAAGGAGCCATTCCCCAGTTGATAAACTGGGGAACAGGCAGTTTTCAGAAGAAGAAATCAAAACTATCAACAGTTATATAAAAAAATGCTCTAAATCACTATTGACTAGAGAAATGCAAATTGAAACAATTCTGAGGTACCACTCACACCTATCAGAAATGAAAAATGCTAGAAGGGAAAAGAGAAAATAGATACACTAACGAACTGTTGTTAGAGCTGTCAACTGGTCCACCCATTGTGGAAAATAATTTGGAACTATGCAGAAAGGACTATAAAATTGTGCCATGAAAAAAAAATTTTGTGCCATATCCTTTGACCCAGAAATACCACTACTAGGTCCGTACCCCAAAGAGATCAAAGAAAAATGAAATGGAAAAATCTGGACAAAAATATGTACAGCAACTCTTTTTGTGGTGGCAAAGTGGAAACTGAAAGGATGTTCATGGGAAATGGATGAACAAGTGCTATAAGAAATGACAAGGGGGATGGTTTCAGAAAAACATGGGAAAACCTACATGAACTGATGCAAAGTGAAGTGAACAGAAACAGGAAATCACTATACATACGAACAACCATATAATAATAATCAACTACTCTGATCAACACTGATCCAAAATCCCCAAAGGACTCATGAGGAAAAATGCTATCAACCTTCAGAGAAAGAACTAACGAACTCTGAGTGTAAAATAAAATAGTTTTCTCACTTTATTTTTCTTGCCTTTTTTTTGCAATATGGAAATAGGTTTTGTGCAACTTCATATGAATAACTGATATTATATTACTTGCCTTCTCAGTGGGTGGAGGAGTGATAGGAGGGAGGAAGAGAATTTGGGAACTCAAATTTTTTTTAATTAAATGCTAAAAATAAATAATTTTTTTTAAAGTTTAAAAAACTGGCAAGAAGAAAAAGAAATATGCTTACTCTATTTGCCCAACCAGAAATACTTTCCCCATCCAATTTAATCTATCCAAGCTTTTATAAAGCCCAGCTCAAGTCTCATCTCTTACATGAAGCCTCCCCAATGACTCTCATTCCCACTAATCAGAAAATAAATATTTGTAGGCTTTACAAAACAATCTCACATTTAAATCATACTTGAAGTTTACAAAGCATTTTCCTAACAATAATCTTTTGAGGTGAGTAGTGGTGCAAGTAGTAATACTGCCATTTTGTAGATGAGAAACCCGGGGTTAACAGATAAAATGACAACCAGGACACTTAATTGCTACTATGCCATCTCTGAACTTCTGATACACTTCGCCTTTCATTCTATACATTCTTCTACTACTCTCTAATCCCTTCATCAAAGTTATCTGTCTTCGCTACTGGATAGCATATGGATTGAGTCTTCTACTTCTATTATTCTCCTGGCAAAATACAGCACAGTGCTAAATGTGTTAGAAAAGTCTGGGCCTTAAATACTTTATACACACAGAGTTCTCCGGAGCAAGCTCTTTACTTGGTTCCAGTGCCTACTCTGACTAAAGTAACAAAGCCTTGGAAATGAGAAACAATATCCTTATCACAGAAGATACAACAGTCTACATAACTTCAGGGCAGGGTAGCACAGAACCCCCCGAAATAGAGCCAATCCACCCTCTGTGGACAGTGAACTATGTTGGGCAGTCTCTTACAGTTGTGTTCAACTCTTCATGATTCTATTGGGGTTTTCTTGGCAAAGCTAGTGGAGTAGGTGCCATTTTCTTCTCCAGCTCATTTTACAGATGAGGAAACAGGCATACAGGATTGAATGACTTGCCCAGGGTCACCCAGCTGGTGTCTGAGGCCAGATTTGAAGTGAGGTCTTCCTGACTCTGGGTCTCACACTCCAGAGAAGCTGATCATCAATCTAGTCAAAGGTTGATGAATTTGCCATAGCAATTCGTGTGTGTGTGTGTGTGTGTGTGTGTGTGTGTGTCTGCGTGCACACACAGCAGTTGAGGTTAAGTGACTTGTCCAGAGTCACACAGCCAGTGAGTGTTACATATCTGAGGTCACATTTGAACTCAGATCCTCCTGACTTCAGGGCTGGTGCTCTGTCCATTGCGCTACCTAGCTGCCGGTGCCACAGCAATTCTTGAAGACACTTTACTGGGTTGTATATCACAACCCCTCTAAATTGGTGATGGAAACACCCATTCTAAGGGTTCTTTTAAGTACTGAAGTATAGTGATCCTCTGATGCTTCTTCAATATTCCAAACTACCATTTTTTCTCACAGATGAAGCAATGTACCAAAATACTTTGCGACCTTATTGTACAAACGTTAGCTATTAAGATGATGATGATCCAAGAGCCCAAGCAGTTAAAAAAACACAAAAACACCCCCTTAAGAGGTTGAATCTCTCCTAGATAAGTTTACCCATATTCCTCTCCTCTGGAACCACTGTTTCTGGACAACTTGGTAACAAAAGAGGCTGCACCAAGTACTGGCTCAGTGACGTCTGAACTGACACAAGCCAGCTTACACGGAAAAAGTGAATTAAGACTCCTGGGGGAAAAAAATGATGTCAAATAAATCCCTTCTCAATCCTTTCAACAAAATAGCTTTCCTCCAAGGTAAGGGGAGGAAAGGAGGGAAAAAGGAGGAAGGAAGGAAGAAAAAATCATAACTTTTAAGTTCCTTGTAAAAGAAAATAGAAAGACTGAGATTATAAACCAAGAATTTATAGTCATTTCTTGGTGCCCAACTTAAAGAACATCTATTTCAGACTCCATAGAGCCTGCGATCTTGCAATTGAAGATGATTCTGAGAAATAAGATAACACTGAGTTCTAACCATAGCTAAGTCCCTAAATTCACTGTCAAAAGCAAGGAAGTTCCCACTCACTACAATTTAGCCAGTACAGTAACAAAACTGGACAGGAACCAAGAAATCAAAGCAACCTGAATAAAGTGTTAGAGCAGCAAACCTGTTCTACAATGTTCACTTTTCAATTCAATTCCATTCAACTCGACAAACATTGATTAATTGCCTACAACTGGTAGTACTGAGGGAGACACAAAGATAAGTAAGACGATCATAGAATTACAGGATTTATGGCTGATAGCTACCTTAAAGAATATCTAGTTCAACTCTCTTATTTCACACAGGAGAAGACAGACACTCAGAGAGGTCTGTCTCTTTCTGGAGATTACAATCTTTTTTACTTTCTTCAAGCCCCAACCTTACTCCTTTACTCAAGTCAACAAGCATTTATTAAGCACCTACTATGTATCAGGCACTGTGCTAAGCACTTGGGATACAAAGAAAAGCAAAAGATAGTCCCTGCTCTCACAGACTTCACAGTCTAACAAAGGAGACAACATTCAAACTATATACAACCAAGCTATATAGAGAATAAACTGGAAGTAATTTCAAAGGGAAGGCACCAAGACTGAGGAGGAGCAGGAAAGCCTTCTTGAAGGTGGGGTCTGTTTGGGGTTTTTTTGGCTAGGCAATGGTGTTAAGTAACTTGCCTGGGGTAACACAGCTAGTAAGTGTTATGCATCTGAGGCCACATTTGAACTCAGGTCCTCCTGAATCCAGGGCCGATGCTCTATCCACTGTGCCACCTAGCTGCCCCTGAAGGTGGGTTTTAAGCTGAGGCTCAGAGGCAGCCAGGAGATGGAGATGAGTACGGAGAGTTTCAGACATGAAGGAAAGCTAATGAAACTGCATGGAGTCAGGAGAAGAGGAACAGAAAGGTCAGCGTCACTGGATCTTAGAGTATGTGCAAGGGAGTAAGGTGTAAGAATACAGGAAAGGCAAGAAGGGGCCAATCTTACATTTGATACTAGAAGTTATTGAATGGTACGTGTGTGTGTGAGAGAGAGATTTAGTCAGCCCCATGCTTAAGGAAGATCAATTTGACAGCAGAAGAGAAGATGGCCTGAAGAAAAGATCTGAGTATATGTGAGAGATATTACAAAGGTAGAAATGACAGGACTTGGCAACTGGATAAGGGGACAGATCTGAACAACTAGAAGGATGGTGGTGCCCAAGATTAATAAGGATATTAGGAAGAAGAGAAGAGGATTTGGGGACAAGATAATGAGTCCAGTTTTGGACATGCTGAGTTTTAAGATGTCTGATACAAGATATCCAGTTTGAGATGTCTTTTGGGCACCTAGGTGGTATAATGGATAGAGCACAGGGCATGGAGTCAGAAAGACTCCTAAGTTCAAATACGACCCCGATACTTACTAGCTGTGTGACCCTACACAAGTCACTTAAGCCTGTTTGCTTCAGTTTCCTCTTCTGTAAAATGAGGTGGAGAAGGAAATGGTAAATCACTGCAGTATCTTTGCCAAGAAAACCCCAAATGGGGTCACCAAGAGTCACACATCACTGAAACAACTGAACAACAAAGCTGTGAGACCCTGAGCAAGTCACTGAAGCTCGATCTCAGTTTCCTTCTCTGTAAAATGAGGATAACCATATCACCTACCTCACAAAGTTGTTGTGAAGTTCAAATCAGGGATTTGTAAATCACTTAGCACAATGCCTAACATACAAGAAGTGCTTTATAAATGTCAGCTCCTATTAGCCATTCTTTTGTCCAACAGGCATGTGAGACTGGAGGTCAGGGAGAGAGAATAAGACTGGACAAAGAGATATAAGATCATCTGCATAGAGGTGATAACTGAATCCATGGGAGCTGATGAGATTACCAAGCAAAACAGTATAGAAGGAAAAATAAAAAGGCTTAGGACAAAACCTCGGGGAACACCCATGGTTGGCAGACATGACCTGTATGAAGATCCAGAAAAGCAGACTGAAAAAGAGTGGTAGGACAAGCAGGAAGTAAATTAGAGAGACAAATTTTACAAAAACCTAGAGATGACCCTTTCTCCTGTTTTACTTATGGTCATTATATCAACAAACATTTATTATTTACTATGTATGTGTCAGGCACTGTACTAAGTGCTAGAGAAAAGGCAAAACACTCGGTTGCTGCACTCAAGGAGCTCACATTCCAATGACAGAGACAATATACAAAACACTGCACATGCAGGATATACAGAGTAAAGAGAAGCTAATCTCAAAGGGAAGACACTAACAGTGGGGATTAGAGAATTAAGAACATTTCTCAACTCTCCATCTCCATACCTCAAAACATCTGGATCCATCTTCCCCCTACTTTCAGTGAGATAGCTTTTTTATTCTGCCAAGGCTAACTGTTGTTTCCTTGATCTCACCTTCCTAGAGACCTTGTTCTTTTAATTATTCCTGTCTTTATCTTCAATCTTTCCCTTTCCACAGGCTTCTTCCCTTCCACCTAGAAATAATATGCTTCACTACCCTTAAAAAACAAACAAAACCTCTTCCCTTGACCCTGTTAAACTCTTGAACTATAATTGCAACTGGATACTTTATTGCATTAGCAAACTTCAGAAACAAATAGTATAATTCTGGCCTCTACTTTTCTTGTCCTTCTCCATTTAAAAAAAATTTATGTATGGCTTTTGACATTTTTTTTTTGCATCACAGACATTTCCCATAATACCCCCCCTCACACACCCCATTTCCTTTTAACAAGTTACACAAAATCAACTGACAAACCGATTATCAGCAGATGTAACATTTGGTTCCCACAAACACCAACCTGTGTGAGAGAAGGGACAGTAACTTTCACCATCTATATTCTCTAGGCAGGCCTGCACCACCCACAGCCGCCAGTCAGCTTGCTATGGTGTGCTGCAAGGGGCCTGAGGGCCATAGGCAGCTCAGCAGCAGGCTGTGCAGGCCTACTCTATGGACAAGATCAGTAATTACAATTAATTAGAACTTGCATGCCTTCTTCTATTTACATTATGAAAGTCATTAGATATATTGTTTTTTTGAATTGTTTTTTGAACTCAGGTCCTCCTGATTCCAGGGCTGACGCTCTCATTTATTGTTTCTTACAGCACAATAATATTCTATTATTTATAGACCACAGGTCTTTTTCAGCCATTCCCCAATTAATGGGTACCCACTTGTTTCCAGTCTTTTGCTAACAACAAGAGTCTGGCACACATGGGAATTTCTTGCCATTGACCACCTTGGGGCATATGTCCATCATCGGTATCAATATGACTCCATTTTTCCACCATCTCCTCTTGCATTCTGGCCTCTGAGCCCACCACCCTACTTGTTGAGCATGGAGAACTTGGGCATCAAGTCGTGCGAGGTCTTCTCCTGTCTCCAGAGTTCAGTTTCTGGGAGGTTATCTATGACTATCCAAACCCAATGACCTTCCCTCCGCGCTCATTCTCAGCTTCTCTACATGTCACATTACTGTTCACCCATTCTTTTTAAAGTCCTCCTTTTCCTTGACTTGGAACTTACATTCTCTTACCTATTTCTCAATTCACGTTATGAGACCAACCACCCCCTGCTCATGTAATAATATTACACTATGGGAGACTCGTAAGGGTTCCCAACCTCCCATGGCGGACACTCACTCTCTCTCTCTCTTTACATATATATACAGATTGAGAGAAAGAACATGTGTATGTGGATATATATAGTATGTGTACGTATATATACATATAGTATGTATGTGTGTATACATATATATACATACATGTCGCAAACACACACACACTCTCTCAAATTAGCCAAGACAAAAAGTCTATATCAAGTAAAAACTGCCTGGCTGTAGGGTTCTTCATCACACCTACAACCTTCTCTTAATTAATGGAAACAGTCTGACTAGCACAGCTTCAATGGAGACCGTAAACTAATTTCACCCTGTCCTGCTACCTTCAATTCAATGAGCTGTGTAGAAAGATTTTGGCTCTGCATAAGAACATAACCCCAGCTTCAAGCCTGGATCTACAGAAAAGTACCCAGAAGCACTGAATTTGGACATAGGTTGCCTATAGGATAGATAACCAAATGACCATAAAGCAGTATTTCCTCCACCCCAAAGTCAGGCTTAGTATGATTTTCAGTCGTTCAGTTGTTTCAGTCACGTCTGACTCTCAGTGACCCCATTTGGGGTTTTCTTTGCAACGACACTGGAGTTGCTTGCCATTTCCTTCTCCAGCCCATTTTATAGATGAGGAACAGAAGCAAACAGGGTTAAAGTGACTTGTCCAGGGTCACACAGCTAGTAAGTGTCTGAGGCCACACTTGGAACACCCTGGTGTATTATCCACTGCACCACCTAGCTGCACCATTAGAGAAGGGAAAAAAAACCAAACCCTTTTGAAAGGAAATGGTCAGTGGTGTAATTGGTAACAAGAAAATGATACGGTTTCAAAGGTCAATAAATCCCTCCTCAGTCTGGAATATCTCTCTCACCTGTTGAGAACACTTATCACCTGATAAGGGGCTCTGATAGTGCCGACACCAACAAGCATGGCTGCAAAAAACAGCAGCTTTACTGCAGGGGAGAGAATACGATAAGGAGGCAGAGAACAGGGATGTTTATCCCAACTAAGTCTACTACTTAAAAACCTCTGTGACCTTGGACAAGGCGTCTCCCCGCTCTGGGTTTCCATTTCTTCAGCTTAAAAATGAGGGAATCATTAAACTGGATGATCTCTAAGTTCTCTCAGAGCTCTAAATCCTTTACGGGCAAGTCCATCAGCAGCAGCACCACTCCACACACACAAATAAGGCTGTGCAGAAGAAACAGGGAGCTGTAAGGAAGTGGGAGGGAGAGGCTGGAGAGAGGAAGCTTGGTCGACTCTGGGAAACAAGAGTGGGGCTGGCTTTTAGGATTACCAGGAAAGGAGTTAAGGTAAAGGAGGTGGTGAGCGACTGAATGAACCCACTTGAGCGCAGCAAGTGGCTGCAGGAGCTGGAAGGGACCTTGGGGACTCTCTAGCACCACCTCGTCACTTTACAGATGAGGAAACTGAGGTCAGAGAAGGGGGTCCGTAGAGTGGGGAAGCCTGCTCTCTACCAGCACCCCTCCCTGCGTGTCTAAGAGTAGAAGAAGCGGGCGGTGGGACTGGCTCACCCCTCCGTGGGGAGGTGGGGGAGGGGCAGGGCTGGAGACAAACACCGGTCCCGCCCCCCTATGGGCTGTGTAGACCAGAGCCCAGCACGACAGGTAGAGGAGGGGGGGTTGGGAGGACTCCACCCGCCGGCCTCCGGCCCGTGTAGACTCAAGCTTCGGAAGAAGTGACGGGAAAGGAAGGCCTCTGGCTCCGGGGCGCGGCGAGCAAGGTCGTTCCCGGGAAAGCCGGGTCCGGGTTCGCCTCGGCCCGAACCCCGCGAGGCTTAGCTTAGCCCGGCCCGGTCCGGCCCGACCCTGCGCCCTGACTAGCCCGGACTGGGGTCGGGGGCCCCGTGGCAGAGCCCTCAGGCCGCTGGGGTGCCGGCTCTTCCGGAACAGTCGACCGGGCGGGGCCGCGCTCACCTCAAACCCCACAGTCTCCTCAACTCCTCCGCGGCTTCCGCGGCGGCTCCCGCCGCCGCCGCCATCCTCTAACGTCAGCGTCATTGCGTCATTAAAGTGCGCGCCTGACGCCAAACTCGCGGTCCCCCCCATGGGCGTGGTGAAGGGCGGGCTCTGAGGTCGGATATTGCTCACTAATGGGAGAACAGGCTGCCAATCAACTCCATGAAGCGCCCTCCCGGGATGGGCTTGTCAATCATTCCAATGGGCCCTGTAATAGGCTAGCAGGTGAGGCCGAGGTTATAAAAGACTCGCGGACGGAACAGAGGCGTGTAGTTGGGATGTAGAGGGCTAGGAGATGTATTCCTGGGGTGGGGTGGGGTAGGGAGCTGGTAGCATCTCAGCCAGTCTTTGGTCGGGGAGTTACTGGGAGCTTACGACATCTACATAGGGAAGTGTTTGCAAGATATTGTGAGGTAAGGACACGGCCCTGACAACTAAGCTTGTTGTTCAGTTGTTTCAGACTCGTGGTGTTAGGAACAACTTTTATAGGAATAACGAAGACTCCCGAGGTAGTTGAGGCAAGCTCATTTATTATACGTTGTTGCAAGAAGCGGGTATGCTGTTAGAGGCACACACCCTACTGAAGCGAAAGCAGGCAGTTATATTCCTGTCCTGAAACGCAAGGTCCCTTCCTGGCTTCTCCATTGGCTGGATACGTCCCGGTGTGCAACTTCCCAGAACACCTAATCGTACTGCTCCTAAATATGCCCTGCCCTCCCTCTACATGACTTTTTGCCTAAAATTGTGTTACTCTTCCCCCCCAGGGAAAAGATAATGTGCATAGACCCATTAAGCACTTGAAGTTTGAGCAATTTGTAACCTTTGTTCTACTTTCAGCACTTTTAATCACACTACTAGTTTTTAAAAAAAGTAAAACCGCTCCTTCCACACCTTTATTCGGCTTTAAGACTACTTCCCCTACATCTGTGGAAACATAATTTCTTATACCTTACAGTGGTGACCCCATTTAGGGTTTTCTTGGCAGAGATACTAGAATGGTTTGCCATTTCCTTCTCCAACTTTTTTTTTTTTTTTGGTGAGGCAATAAGGGTTAAGTGACTTGCCCAGGGTCACACAGCTAGTGTTATGTCTGAGGTCGGATTTGAACTCAGGTCCTCCTGACTTAAGGGCCGCCTAGCTGCCCCTCTCTAGCTCATTATATAGATGAGGAAACTGAGGCCGACAGGGTTAAGTGATTTCCCCAGGGTCACACAGCTAGTACATGTCTGGGGTCACATTTGAACCCAGGTCCTGGTGACTCAGGCCCAGCACTCTCTCCATCTAGCTGTACTAAGGCAACTTGCTCCCCAACCAAGGTGCAGTTGCCAAATCTAATGGCCTTTTCTCAGTCCTCATTCTCCTTGGCAATCTCCTCCTCAGGTTTGGTTTTCTGGATGCTCCCTCCCTCCTACCTCTCTGACCACTCCTCAGTCTCCTTTGCTAGATCCTCTTTCAGATCATGTCCCCCTAACCATAGGTGTCCCTCAGGGTTCTGTACTGAGTCCTCTTCTCCCTCTATACTACTTTACTTGATGACTTCATCAGCTCTCATGGATTTAATTACCATCTTTATTCTGATGCTTCTCAAATCTACCTATCCTACCCTAACGTCTCTTCTGACCTCCAGTGTATCATCTCCAACTACTGCCTTTCAGAAATCTCAAACTGGAGATCCAGTAGACTTCTTAAACTAGATATATGCAAAATAGAACTCATTACCTTCCTCCCTAACCTTTTCCCACACACCTTCTTCCCTGTTACTGTAGAGGGTGATGACTTCTTCTAAGTCCCTTAGGGTCAAAACCATAGAATCATCCTAGATTCTTTTCTATTTCTCACCACCACCCCCCTATATCCAAGCTGTTGCCAAGGCCTCTCAGTTTCATCTTTGCAATATCTCTCAAATACATCCCCTTCTCTCCTCTGACACTGCTACCACTCTAGTGCAGACTCTTATCACCTCATACCTGGATTTTTAGCTTCCTGGGATGGGGATGGGGTTCAGCCTACCTCAAGTCTCTCCTCACTCCAGTCTATCCTCCATTCATCCAACAAAGTAATTTTTCTAAAATGTAGGTCTGATTATGTAAGCCCCACCCCTGCTCAGTAAACTCCAGTGGTTTCCTGTTACCTCTAGGAGAAAACACAAAATATTCTGTTTGTCATTCCTTCAAAGTCCTTCATAATCTGGCCCCCTCCTACCTTTCTGGTCTTCTTATACCTTACTTCCCCATAGGTTCTCTCAGATCCAGTGACACAGGCCTCCTGGCTGTTCCACAAATACAAAGACACTCCACCTCTTGGGTCCAGGCATTTTCTCTGGCTATCTCCCATGCCTAAAAATGCTCTTTTTCTCTTCCTCTCTGACCACAGACCTCCTTGGCTTCCTTTTAAGTTATAACCAAAATCCCACCATCTACAGGAAGCCTTCCTTCTCCCCTAATTCCAGTGTGTTCTCTTTTTATATTCGTATACATTTATATTTGTATATATTTATTTGTCTTCCCCGGTAGATTGTAAGCTCATTGAGGGCAGGGACTCTTTTCCCTCTTTTTGTATCCCCAGCACTTTAGCACAATGCCTGGTGCATAGATATGGCAATCATTTAATAAATGTTTATTGAATGATTAATATAAAAAAGTATTCATGTAGAAAGTCCAAATATGGGAGAATGAAAAGCCCTGAGCAAGAGATGCACAAGTTCATTTAGTGACTATTATATGTCAGGCACTGTGCTAAGCTTTAGCACAAAGACAAAGAGTTCTTGCCCTCCAGGAGCTTACATTCTTACCCGGGAGGCAATGTTCACATGTATATGTGTATTACAGATTCAATGTGACTTTGTTGGGGAGAATAGCAGGTAGCCTGGCAGAAAGGAGCCTGTTCTGGGCAGGAAGGGCAGTCTGCACAAAGGCATAGGGCAGAACAGAGATGAAGTATCGTGTAGAAGGAACAGGAAAGGCCATTTGGCTGTAGTGCACAGTACAAAGAAAGGGACTGTATGTTAAAATGAGGAAGGGTAGGACAGAGCCAGACTTGTAAATAAAGAGCTTTGAAACGTTCAATAACTGAGTCTATGTCTTACCCTAGAAGTAATAGGAAGCCACTGGAATTTACTGAGTAGAGAGTGTCATCAGACCTGTTATGCTTTAGGAAAATCACCTTGGTGTGGTTTGTATAAAGAAGGATGAATTAGAAAGAGAAATAATAATAATATTAATAATAATAATTGCTAGCATTTAGTTAGTGCTTTGAGGCTTACAAAGCATTTTACATATGTTATTTCATTTAGTTCTCATATCAACTCTGGGAGGTAGGTTCTATTACTATTTCCATTTTACAGTTGAGGAAACTGAGGCAAAAAGGCTTAAGTGACTTACCCCAGGGTCACACAGCTAACAAATGTCTGAGGCCACATCTTCCAGACTCCAAGTCCAGTACTCTGTCCACTATGGCACCACCTGCCTGGCTACCCACCTGAATGAGTCAGAGAGGCCAATTAGGAGGACACATTGAGACCCAGCAAGATGAGGGCCTAAATAAGCTGTAAAGTAGGAACCACATTTAACAACTGATTGGATATATAGGGGGAAGGAGAGTGAGGAATTGGAGATGGCAGACATCAGCCTGGGCACCATCAACCTCCCAGTAACCGGGCTCACAGCTTCAGGGATGAAAAGAACTCTCCTTGTTGCCTCCAGCCTTCTCCCATTTCATTGTTAGACTCTAGCACACTTTCTGTTTAAAACATCTTCAGCTCCTCATTAACAACTCGCCTGACAAATCCAATTTGTTGTCAGATCTCCTTGTTTCTAGGTTCATACAACGTCATGGTCATACCCTTCTCTCCTTTCATACAGCCAACACCCTGGTTCCGTACTGGCCTCCTGTTGACCCATGCCTGGGTCTTAATTGGGCTCCCTGCCTCAAGTGTCTCACCACTAATCCCTCCTTCCACTTAGCTGCCAAAATGATTTTCCTAATGTGTAAGTCTGACCATGTTACTCCCCTTAAACTTTAGGGGTTCTCTATTGCCTCCAGGGCCAAATATAAAATCCTCCTTTAAAGATGGAGAAGTGCATAGAGTACTGGGCCTGGAGTCAGGAAGACTCATCTCCCTGAGTTCAAATCCAGTCTCAGACACTTACTAGCTGGCAAGTCACTTCACCCTGTTTGCCTCAGTTTCCTCATCAGTCAAATGAGCTGAAGAAGGAAATGGCAAACCACTCCAGTATCTTTGCCAAGAGAACCCCAAATGGAGTAATGAAGAGTTGGACACAATGGAATGACAACAAAACCTACTTCCTTCCTACCTTTCTAGCTCTATTTCTATTCCCCTTCATATAACGTAGATCCAGCTACCTACTTACTATTTCCTATACATGACATTCCATTCTCTTAATTCTTTGCCTTCTCACTGACTCCCTGTGCCTGGAATGTTCCTCATATCTACCTCCTAGCTTCCCTGGCTTCCTCTAAGATTCAGGTCAAATCCCACCTTTTGTAGGACCTGGTTACTGACAGGGGTTGGGGAACCTGAACCCTCCAGGCCACATGTGGCCTTCTAGGTCCTTGGGTGTGACCTTTTGACTGAGTCCAAGTTTTATAGAACAAATCCTTTTATGAAGGGGATTTATTCTTCGAAGTTTGGGTTCACCCAAGGCCACACCCAAGGACCTAGAAGGCCACATGTGGTCTCGCAGCCAAAGGTTCCCCACCGATAACTAGTACACCTAGTACTCCCTCTTGAGATTACCTTCCGTTTATACACTGTGTCATTGTGTATGTATATAGTTATTTTGCAAGTTGTCTTGATCTCATTATATTGTGAGTGAAGAGACAATATGAGTATGATAAGTATTTAAAATGCTCATTGACCAACTTGGTACACTCAACAGAGATAAGGAAGTTTGGAATGTGGAGTGGATTTGGAGGTAAAAGAAATAATTGACTTCTGTTTTAGACATGTTGAGTTTAAGCTGCCTGTGGACATCCAATTGGAAATATCCAATAGGCAGGTAGTGAGAGAATGGGGACTGAAACTTAGGAGGGAAAGAATAGGGCTGGATATATCAGGTAACACCCCCGCCAAATAAAATTGCAGTCTTAAGCAAGCTTAAGACTGCACCTAAGACTTTTGGGACACAATGTGTAATACATTTGGGAGTCAATCTACATGGAGATAATTAAATCCATAACAACTGATGAAGTCACTAAGCGAGAGAATGTAGAAAGAAAAGATCTCAGAACTCAGCCTCGGGAAATACCTACAGTTAGTTATGAGGTGTGATGTCGATAATGTTCCTGAAAAGAACTCTAAGAAGAAGACAGGAGAACTGAAAGTCTGGCAGGAGAGGGATAATCACAGTGAAGTCAAGAAAGCTGAGAGGTTTGAGAAAAAAGCCATTAGATTTAGCAATTAAGGGATTGTTGGTGACTGTAGTTGAGTGGTGATGATAAAGTTCAATTTCTCCAGGTTAGCAACAGCCAGCCCAGTTTGGCTTTGAGAAACCAGAGGACCTGAGATGCTCTTATGGGATGATCAAGGAGCAGTCAAAAACGGTCTCCCTGGGGACACACATACTGAGCATCCATCTATTAGCCAGGGACAGGAGCTGAGCTCAGCTGGCCGCTCCAGAGGGCTTGGTTCTCCTTAAAACCAGGAGAAGGAAGTTTCCTTTGACTGGAGACCAGTTGTATTCCCCCAATCTGCCACTGACTGAGTTCATCACTTCAGGCAAGTCCCTTCACTATTATGGACCTCTATTTCTTACCCTGTATTGGATTATATGACTTCTAAAGTAAGGTAGGGTTCTTAACCTTTTTTTGTATCATGGACCCTTTGGCAATCACTGGTAAAGCCCATGGACCGTTTCTCAGAATAATGGTTTTTTAAATGCATAAAGTAAAATACATAGGTTTAAGGGACAGCTAGGTGGCGCAGTGTAAGAGCACCACCCTGGATTCAGGAGGACCAGAGTTCAAATCTGGCCTCAGACACATAACACTTACTAGCTGTGTGACCCTGGGCAAGTCACTTAATCCCTTTGCCTAGACAAAGAACAAAACAAAACAAAACATAGGTTTACAAAGGAAACCAATGATATTGAAATACAGTTATAAAATATATTTAAAAATAAGTTCATGGACTCCAGAGTAAGAACTCTGTAGGGAAGGGGCTCTGACAGCTTTAGGCCTGTGGATCTTATGACATTGATGCAGCAGAATTAGCATCATCTTTGAACCCTTGCCTACCAAGTGAGGAGTCAGGGATCAAGCTAGATTAGCCCATCAGGCAGTGAGAAGGAAGTAGGGCCTAATCTTTATCACTGGAACCTTCTAGGGTAAAACCTTCCAAGATGTTGACAGGTCAGGGGAGGCAAGCCAAGTCCTGGAAAGAAGAACCACGCTCAGGGAGCCCCTGACTAAAATTTTTACCTGGTGCAGGTGAGTTCCTGAATGCTCCAGGGCTTGGAAAGGCTAGTAGCAGCAGCTCCCACTTCTATAGTGTAAAGCACCATGAAAGTTTTGTATAGTTTCCAAAGTGTTTTCCTTACAGGCTACCCTGTGAGGTGATGTCAGTGAACCCATTCAGACAACAAGCATTTTACTTATTAAGCGCTTATTACATGCCAGATGGGGCAACTAGGTGGCAAAATGGATAGAGCATTTAGAATTTAGAGCATTGGAATCAGGAAGACTCTTCATTAAGTTCAAATCTGGCCTCAGACACTTACTAGCTGGGTGACCCTGGGCAAGTCATTTAATCCTGTTTGTCTCAGTTTCCTCATTTGTCAAATAAGCTGGAGAAGGAAATGGCAAAATCACTCCAGTATCTTTGCCAAGAAAGTCCCAAATGGGGTCACAGAGGGTTGGACGTGACTGAAAAACAAGTGAACAAAATGTGCTAGATATTCTGCTAAGTTCTAGGGACTAAAATAAGTACAAAAAATAGCCCGTGCCCTCAAGGAGTCTCCATTGTAGTGGAGGAGACAAATTTGAAAATCCCTAGGTACATACAAGAGAGATGGACTAGATGAAGGTAATTTAAAAGGTGGAAGAAGTCAGTAGCTGTAGGGCCCAGGAAGGGCCTCCTACAGAAGGTGGGGTTTGAGCTAAGCCTCAAAGGAAGCTGGGGAAACTAAGAGGTGGTGGTGAGGGAGCAGAACATTCCAGGCATGGGGGCAGGGGGCATCTGTTCAACATCTATTAATCCTGTTTTACAGATGAAAATGCTGAGGTTCAGAGAAAATTTTGTGCCATCCCCATGGTCACACAGTTAGGGAGTGAGGGTTTAAATCAATGTCCTTCCCTCTTTCCAATGTCATCCCACCCCCAAACTCCTCAGTCAGTGGGCCATACATGGAAAGATTTGTGACTGTCTCTTTACCTCTCCCTCCCCAGGCACTGCTAAGGATTGGGGGCAGGACTGAGGGTGGGAGTGGGGAGAGAGAGAGAGCTAAAGATCAAATACAATGAGATTGTGTGTGTAAAGTACTGTAAGAATTAAATAACACTATAGAAATGTCAACCATTTCATTATTATTAGAGAGAGGGATCTATAATAATATATACATATAATATAATAATATAATATAAAAGTATGCCTTTTCTAGGAAGACACTTGACATGACAGCTTCCCAACCCTGGCTAAAAAGCTGGGGAGTAATTACACTCACTACCAGAGCTTAGCTCCTCCTTTAGTTGGGAAGCTGCCTTCCTGATCATTCTCCATTCTTCTAATGCCTGGCTGATGCTCTGAAGGCTCCAGAGGATGAAGGAGCCAGTTGCCAAGGCTGAGTCCCCAAGGAAAGGGAGCAATTTCTGGTCCTCTCTCCCACCCCTTCACTTTATTCCTGGGCCCCAGCTTTGTCCCTGGGAAGGAAAGGGATAATGCCCACAAAGCACTTAATCTCCTGGCC
Organism: Phascolarctos cinereus; assembly: GCF_003287225.1. Classification (NCBI taxonomy): domain Eukaryota; kingdom Metazoa; phylum Chordata; class Mammalia; order Diprotodontia; family Phascolarctidae; genus Phascolarctos; species Phascolarctos cinereus. The sequence continues at coordinate 61,094,751 of NW_027555625.1, forward strand.
AGAAAGCAGTAGAGAGCAAATTAGGCCCCACTCGTTTATCCCCTGCAATAGGGAAAAGCTGGAGGAGAGCCATCTTGGGGATTTAGGAAGCAAAGTTGGGAAGGGAAAGTAGGTCACTGGAGTTTTGAAACCACCAAGCATCCAAGTGAGAAGGCTCCCCCATTTCCGTCCAAGATAAGATTCCCCAGGGGCTCTGTGGGTAGCTAGGGGAGGACCCGCACCGGAGAGAAAAGTAGTTCTGGCTAGTAATTGCAGCAACATCCTGAACTAGTTTAATAGCTGTTGTAATAGCTCTTCAAAGTTTATAAGATACTTTATATCCATTATCTCATTTGCTCTTCACAACAGCTCTCTGTAGTAGAGATATTACAAGTATATTATCACCATTTTGTAAACAAGGGAACAGGAAGGCAGGATTCAAATGTAGGGTCTCTCTTGATGCCAGAGGCCTGAATTCTCTTCACTAGATCTTGGAACAGAAAGCAGTATTCAGGGTGGGGCCTCCCCTACACAGCCCCTCTTTTCAATTCTAGCCAATTTATTCACTGTCTCCATGCCTTCAGAGCATTAGGATCCTTGCTTGGGTGGTAAAGACATCAAGTTCTGTGGAAATGAGGTGAGGTCTGGATTCAAAGACTGTCAATGAAGGAGGCTAGTACAGAACTAGTTGGATAATGATTTTAGGCAGGCTGCCACTGACCTGTCAACATGACGACATGAGGAGGTCTCCAGGGGAGTATTACAGGGGTCTGTCTCTGGTGCTGGGTGGTAACATTTTTAAAAGTGACTTGCATAAATGTAGCATGTTCATCAAATTTATAGCTGGAAGGATCCAAAAATATCTTGAACAGACTAGAGGAATGGGGTGAGGCTAACAAGATGAAATTCGGTATGGATAAATGTAAAGCATTAAATTTGGGTACAAAAAGTTAATTTTGCCAGTAAGGCAAAGTTGGCGGTTGCTTTGAAAAAGACCTGGGGCAAGCCAGCTCAGTACTCGTCAGCAGCATGGCATGGCCGCCCCACAATTTCATGCCTCCTTGGGCTGCTTTAAGAGGGGACGTTATTTCTAGGAACAGAGAACTGTCCCACTTTACTCTGCCTTTATTGACTTTATCTGGAATATTTTGTTCAGCGTTGAATGTAAGGTTGAAGGACGTTGGTAACCCTGGAGAGGATCCAGAGGTAACTAGAATGGTGAAGAGCCCTGAGTCCATGTCCTATGAGAACCAATGTAAAGAACTGGGCACATCTGGTCTGGAAAAGAGAAGGTTCAAGGCGAACATGCTGGCGGTCAGTCCTCAAGGATTCGAAGGGATTTCATATGGAGGAGGGATTAGACTTAGTCTGTTTGGCCACAGGCCAGAACTAGAAGTCACATATGGAAGTTACTAAGGGGCAGATTTAGACTAGAAAAACTTCCTGACAGTTACAGCTGTTCAAAAGTAGAATAGCTTGGTTGCCTGGAGAGGTAATGGGTTCCACTCACCTTGGAATTGTTAAGACACAGCCTGGATGACTAGGCGTGGGATATGTTCCAGGGAGGATTTCTTTCATGTATGAGTTGGACTAAGTCTCCAAAGTCAGGGGGAGAGGGGATAGCCTCCTGGGGGGCCAAGGTATGACTCCAAAGAGTCATACCTTGCAATTGAAGGGTGGGAAAATAGGTTCCACTATAGGCAGTCAGTTGTGGGACTTATCTCAATGCCTGCCTTCACCCAACATTTTCCTAACTTCTGTCTTGTTTGGGTACTGCCCTTCTCAGGGTAGTCATAACTTACACAGACACAGACACAGACACACACACACACCCACACACACACCCTGCAACATTTACCTCCTGCTGCCAGATCTTGGCAGATTTTTGGCAGCTATCCTTTGGAGGCTGGGCTCTGTAGGTCTGCATCCATCTACCTTTTCATTTTAAAAGTGGGACAAAGTAAATTGCAAAGGGTGAATGGGCATGATTGGATTGTGGTCCATGGAAAGAAGTCTTATCACATTATCTTTTCCCCAAGACCTATCCATCTTCTGAATGTCTCTAAAGCAAAAAGGCCACCATCTTCCCATACAAACTAGTCACCCAGGTTTGGAACCGTAGTGTCATCCTCATCTCCTCACTTTCACTCACTCCACCTACTGAAGCAGTTACCACATCTTGCCATTTTACCCTCTATGGCATCTTTCACATCTCTCCCCTTTTCTCTGCTCTCACAGTCACTTACTTCCTGAGTTCAGGACCTCATCTCATCTTGACTATTGCAATGGCCTCACCACTGGTCCTCCTGCCTTGTGTATTTTTCTATTTTTTGTTTTCCTAAAGTATGCCTGGCTATATCACCCAATCCTACTCCTACTGGATAAACTCCAGTAGGGCTGCCTTTTAGCTCCAGGATCAAATATTAAACTCTTTCAATCTGGCCCCTTCCTATCTTTGTAGTCTTCTTACACTTTCCTCTCTATAAACTGTAGCTAAATGGGCCCATTTTCTTTTCCTCACACATGACACTTAATGTCCCAACTTCCTGGCTATTCCCCTCTGCCTGGTATGGTCTCCTTCACCTCTGCCTCAGGTCTCAGCTCACATTTCTTTGTATAGTATTTGGCATAGTGCCTGGCACAAAGTAAACATTTAATAAAATTTTATTGATTTATTGATTGATTACCAAAAAAAAAGGAAGAAAGAAAGAAATTTACCTGCTTGGCTAGCTACGTCATTGAAGTTAACTGAATGTTACAATTACTAACAATTTTCGTTTACAAGTTCATTCCTTTCCCCCAGGACATGTACACAGTAACTTTTCAGAAATAAGAAAACATATTCATTTCACATTGCTCTCAAATGCAAAAAAAAATTAATTGTTAGTAAATAAAATTTAAAATTTGTAAAAGATATTGTTTATTTCATCTTTATCTTTAATGTCTATTGTTATGTATATTTAAAATAATAGTAATATATCATTTCTAAATATATACATATTGAGTACATGCTCAAAAATTTCATCACTGATGGGGTATGTGATCAAAAAGTTTGGAGACTGGCATGGCTAGGTGGTGCAGTGGATAGAGCTTGGGCCTTGGAGTCAGGAGAACCTGAGTTCAAATCCAGCCTCAGACACTTGACACTTACTAGCTGTGTGACCCTGGGCAAGTCACTTAACCCTGATTGCCTCACCAAAAAGCAAAAAAAAAAAGTTTGGATACCAGTGGCTTGATGACCAACTCTCAAATTGTGTGATTCTGTGAAATCCCACATCTGACCCTTACTAGCCATGTGACTCAATGGGTTCCTCTCTCTGAACCTGTTTCCTTATTTATAAAATAGGGACCTCAAGGTGAAGGGTGAAATGAAATAATGTATGGAAAGTAGTTTGCAAAGTTTAATGTGCTATATAAATGAGTTACTTAATCTGATGATCTCATTCTCTTCCTCCATCTATCTAAATTTACACATCTTTTAAAGTTCTAATTGCTATTCCTTCCTCAATCACCCCTAGCTAAAAATGACCTCTCCACTTTCTGAACTCTGATAGCATTTAATATCCATACTGCCTACTACGCATTTAGAACGCCTGCATATCTACTCTTATCTATCTCAGGCTTCTTCTTCTTCTCAGAATCGCTGCCTCACCCCCCTCCCCATCCTCTCCTCCTTTGGTCCAACCTCAGAAGATAAGGTGGCCTCTCCTCCTTTTCACAAACCTCTAGAAAAACCTGACTTCTGGTCTTGCCTTCTCACTTCTTGGCTCTTTAAAATCTGTGTTCCAACTTGTATGAACTGATGAAGATGAAATGAGCAGAACCAGGAGAACAATTTATACCATTATCACAACATTGTAAAGACAACTTTAAAAGACTTTACTCTGCTCAATGCAATGACTAATCACAAGTCTAGACAATGCATGATGAAGTATACCACCAAATGACTACAGTAATCAATTGCCAAATCTTGTTGATCACAGCTCCTCAATATCTGTCTCATTTGTCCCCTTCTTGCCACTGGCTCAGCCACCAGCCCTTATCGTCACCTCTCACGTGGACTGCTAGAGTGTCTACCTGATGTCCCTGAGTCCGATCAATTCTTTCTACAATCCAGAAAGCTGCCAAATGGATATTCCTAACATTCAGCTCCTACTATGTCACTCCTCTGCTCAAGAAGGTAAATGGCAAACTATATGTGCTCTCTGGTGATAGCCATACAAGTCAAGCAGGTGAATAGAGCATCAAGCCTGGAGTCAGGAAGACCTGAGTTCAAATCTGACCTGACACTTACTAGCCATGTGACCCTGGGCAAGTAACTTAACCTGTTTGTCTTAATCCCCTAAAGAAGGAAATGGCAAACCACTCTGGTATCTTTGCCAAGAAGACTCCATGGGCAGCATTGGAGTACTGTCCACAGGTCACAAAGAGTCCGACATGACTGAACAACTGAACAGTATCAACAATACAAGGCAAATATCTCCAAAGAGGGAAAAGGCAGAGGGAAAGATCTCATGTGTATGAAAATATTTATTGTTGCCCCTTTTGAGATGGCAAAGACCTGGAAGCAAAATATGTGCCCGTCAATTGAGGAAAGGCTGAAGAAATTGTGGCATATGGATATAATTTTATTATACTATAAGAAATTACAAATATGAAAAATTTAGAGAAACCTGATAAGACTTGTAAGAACTGATGCAGAGCAAAATAAGAACTAACATTTGAAATTGGACGTTCAAATAAGAGGTTCTGGAGACATCTCAAACTGAGTATGTCTGACCCTGAACCTGTTACATTGGCTACCAAGCTAATCGCTTTTCCAAACTTCTCAATTTCTGTCCAGGGTCCAGAGTTCATGACCTTAACATTATCCTGGAGTTCACACTCTCTCATCCCATCTATCCAGTCAGCTGCCAAATCTTTGCCTTTCTATCTTTACAACATCTCTCACATCCAAACCCTTCACTGCACAGCCACCCCCTCAGTTCAGGCCTTCCCCATCTCTTACTTACTTAGATTATTGTACCAGACTCTTAATGGTTCTCCCTGCCGTCTCTCTTCACTGCAGTCCATCTTACACTTTGCGGCCAAAGTACTTTCCTTAAGTGCAAATTTGACCTCATGCTCCCCGTTCTCAATCAGCTCCGCTGTATTCTTGTTGCTTGTGGGACCAAACATGAACTTCTATTTGACTTTTGAAGCCGTTTACAACCTGGTCTACAACTTATCTTGTTATATCTCCACTCTTCCTCCCATACACCAAAACCCAGGCAAATGGGCTGCTTGTGTTTTTCACACACACACACACACACACACACACACACACACACACACACACACACGACACAGGTGCCTTTGCATTGGCCAGCCCCATGCCATCCTAACCTCTGCCTCATAGAGTTGCAGTTCAAACACGATGCCTTTCTTGGTATTGCCCTTGCTCCCAGACTACCTTCTATTTCACTACTAGTGCTAGTGTGCTCTCCCCTCTCTCTCTCTCAGAACCAAGCTGGCCACATCCATACCCCTCAGGGGTCCCTGAGGACTTTGGGATATTCTCTTCTTTAAAGCTCAAGCCCCACTGGCTATGTGGTCCCTATGGACTAGTGCCCCAGATCCATTTAACCACCTAACATATTAGCTTTTTTTTTTTGGTGAGGAAATCGGGGTTAAGTGACTTGCCCAGGGTCACATAACTAGTAAGTGTCCACCTAGCTGCCCCAACAAATTAGCTTTTACAAGGAGATACTTATTTACTTCGTAGTTAAAGCAAGAACAAAATTACAAACATTTCTTCCAGCACCTTGGACAGGTGTATACTTTCTCCTGTACCACTGGTCTTGGAGTGGGGGCGAAAGGCAGAGAGGAATACGCTCATAACTTATTTCAATTCCTCCATAGCATTGGTCCCTCCAAGTTCACGTCCAGATGGGGTATGACTGCCAGACAAGTCCTCATCTTAGCTTCCAGGGGCCTGGATCCAGAAGGTCACTCTCTGCTCCTTGAGGCATCAATGAGAGGTTGGCTGCAAAACCAAGTCTGGATTCTGTGACTCACTTCCCTGACCTTTCAAATTCCCAAGGTTGGAGACTCTACTCCCTTCCCCTAGAATGGAAAAGAACAAATGCAGAGGCAAAGGACTGAAGCCAGAGTCACATAGCTTCAGTGGGGAGAAATCCCCGACTTCTTCCCTTCAACATGGGCTCCCCATGAAGGAGTCAGAGAGGTAGCCAAAGCTAACTAGCCTTTCTTTAGATGTCCCCAGATGCAGCTACACAGCCAGTTGGAGAAAAACAAACTCCTTATCACGTGGTTCACAGAAGGGAACCAGGGACAGAATGCTAGAGAGGCTTCCTGGTCCCCCTTCCTAGTCCCCAAGGCACTTTCCTTCTCTGTATGTCATCCTAATTCTTCTGGAAGCAAGCTTCCCAGCTGTTTCATTGGGGAAGATACATCAGTTGAGCGACCTGAAGGGATCTATGTGCAATCTAGATTCTGGTTACACTTTGTTGTATTTATTTCTATTTATTCATTTGATATTTATGCAGCATATATATTTTATATGTACATGTCTCTCCTGTTAGGATGTAAGCTCTTGGCAATTATGGATTTTCATTCTTTGTGCTTATGTCCCCAGCATCTAACAGAGTGCCTGACACATAACGTGTAGTTAACAATTGCTACTGATTGACTGATAGATGAGAGAAAGCAATACTGAAAGACTTCAGAACTCTGATCAATGCACTGACCCACCATGATTTCAGAAGGAAAATGAAGCATTCTTCCTCTGCCTCTCAGGGGACAGATCAATGAGTCAGTAAGGATTTAAGTGTTTACTCATGTACTGTGCCAATCCGTGGGGATACAGAGAAAGGCAAAAACAGGGACCCTGCCCTCAATGAGCTCATGTTTTAATCTGGGGAGACAACATGCAAACAATTATGTTTGGAGAAGATAGATCCAGTGTAAGTGGAAGGCAACCTCAGAGGGAAGGGATTGGAAACAGGAGGGAAGACATGAGGAAAGGCTTCCTATAGAAGGCTGGCTTTGAGCTAAGTCTTGAAGGAAGTCACAGGAGCCAGGAAGCAGAGGTGAAGAGGACCAGCTTTCCAGGCATGAGTGATGAATGGACAGATAGAGCGAAGGCATTGAGGTGGGAGTGGTGTCCTATGTGAAACAGCAAAGAGGTCAGTGACTAGAGAGGTCAGAGTCTGGAAAGTGTGAGAAGACGAGAGAAGGAGCCAGGCTATGGAGAAAGAGCCTCAAATGTCAGATAGGAAAAAGGTTGTCATCTGGAGGCAAGGAACGAGACCTACATCAGGCATGGCCAATGAGTTCATGTATTTTGTTTAATTATATGTACTTGCTTCAAGGGAGGGGTTGTGTGTGGAGTGAGTTAAAGTCAGGTAGCAGAGACATAAAATAAAAAGAGTATCGATAAACTTTAAAATATACAGAGGAAAAATAAAAAGGGTCAGAGAAACAAGTCAATTTTGTTTAATATAACTTTTTTTTAAAGCAGTTGGGGTTAAGTGACTTGCCCAGGGTCACACAGCTAGTAAGTGTAAAGTGTTTGGTCTGAGTTCAGATTTGAACTCAGGTCCTCCTGACTTCAGGGTCAGTGCTCTATCCACTGCACCACCTAGCTGCCCCTATTTTTTTTTTAAGCCACACAAAAGAAGTTTCCCATCTCAGGTACAATCCTTTTTGTTTGTTTGTTTTCATGTATTTGCATAAGTTTGCTGCTGGTTAAGGTCATGATAAAAAAGAAAATATTCCAGAAAAAGCTAATAACCCACTCAACCTCCAATAAGAAGCTGTAGTGGTTCCCCAGGTCTTTCTGATAAAATAAAACATCTTCGTGCCATTGAAGGCTCTTTAATTCTGGTTCCAGACTCTCTTTCTAACCTGATGACATATTATTACTCCCCTCATCCACTCTGCATTCCAGCCAAAATGGCCCACTTGCTGCTCCATGGAATCTCCTGCCTCTGTGCCTTTGCCCAAGCTGTTCCTGATGCCTGGAATGCTTTTCCGACTCTTTTACCTCTTAGATCCCCTAGCTCCCTTCAGAGTTCAGCTCAAGTGCCACTTCCTTCAAGTGCCCTTTCATGATTACCCCATTTGTTAGTCCTACCCACTCCAAATAACCATGTATTTATACAATATATGCCCTGCATTTACTTATCTCTAATCATATTATTATATGAGGCAGCTAGATGGCTCAATAGATAGAGCACTGGTCCTGAAGTCAGGAAGACCCGAGTTCAAATTCGGCCTCAGACACTTACTAGCTGTGTGACCCTGGGCAAATTACTTAATCTTTGCCTTAATCCACTGTGGAAGGAAATGGCAAATTGCTCCAGTTATCTTTGCCAAGAAAATCTCATGGGCAGTATGATCATGAGATCAAGAAGAGCCAGACATGAATGAACAACGTAAACATGTATCCCCCTAAAATGTCATCTCTTTGAGGGCAGGGACTGTTTCATCTCCGCATTTGGATCTCCGATGCCTGGCACACAGTAGGTGCTTTTAAATGCTAGTTTGATTACAGAGATTCATAGAAACAGATTTGGAAGCAATCTCACACTCTTTCTAGTTCAACTCATGCCTGAAACAAGAATCCTTTTCCTACACCATCCCAAATGATCAGTTATCTGATCTCTTGTTTAAAAACACCCAGTTTTCAAGGATGGATTTGGGGTGTGATGGGGAGTGGAACCCAATGCTTTTTGAGGCAATGGATGTCCTATTCCACTTTGGGATAACTATTATTGTTAGAATGTTTTCGTTACATTACCCCTAAATCGGCCTTTCTGCAACCTCCACATAGTACTACTATTTCTGACCTCTGGGATCAGGCAAAACAAATTTAATTTGCCCTCTTGTATATGATACCCTTTCAAATACTCCAATCCAGTTATCCTGTCCCCTGCTCTAGGCTAAATGTCCCCAGTTTCTTCATATGATCTCCAGTAACTCCTGACCCCCTCTTTTCCCTTTCTACCATCCTACCTTTTTATTGTATGAGTGATGTCACATTGTCATTTTTTTATGTCATTTTGTTGGCCATTTACTTCCCTGAATGTAAGCTACTTTAGGGCAGGGACTGTTGTGTTTCTGTCTTTGAATCTCTAGCATTCAGCTTGTGCCTTGCACATAAGTGGTACTTACTAAAGCTTTTTAAATTAAATTTAAGGGTATTTTATGTTTTCCCCTCAGGGTTCTATGGAATATGATTATGCTACTTTCATTTCCCCAGGGAGACATAAGTTTCTATTAAAAAATTTTTAAAAAGTTTTAATTTCCAAAATCCTTTGTGGGTAGGAAGGAGGGAAAAGGGCCAGTTCCTTCATAAGAACTTCAAGAACTGGCTGAAAATTTCACATTCCCCTTTATCAGTGTTGGGGGAGTGCTCCACTACACCCCCATCCTTAACTGCTCCAGACCCAGGGAAGGAGGAAAAGTGGAGCAAAAGGTAAGGACCATTTCACCACCAAATCCCAATCTGTTTCCCTGATTGCTTCCCTGCTAATGAAAGTTTCACAGGCCCTTTCAGCCTCCACCTACTTGGTTCCCCACCTTGATCATAGAACCCAGAAGGAGTATGGTACCATGGAAAGGGCACTGGATCCCAGTTAGAATTCTGGATCTGGTGCTAAATATCTGTGTGATCTTGGGTGAGTCACTTAACCTCAGTTGCCTCATCTGTTAAATACGGGGTTAGGTTTAGATAACCTCTAAGGCCCCTTCCAACTCTACATGTATGGGACTATGGCTTAGAACTGGAAGAAACCTGAGCTCATTCAGCTCACCTCCTTCATTTTACAGATAAGGAAACTGAGGCCCTGAAGCCATATGACTCACTCTCAAAGTGATACAGCTAATACTTAGCAAAGCTAGGATTTGAACCCAGTATTACTGACCCCCATTTTCCCATTTTACCACCCTCTGCCTTTTTATTGTATGAATTATATCCTATGGTCATTTTTTTATGTTAGTTTGGACTAAGAGCCATTTACTTCATTGAATAAAGTTGTTTGGGTTTTTTTCTTTTAACCAGAGAAGTTAAATGCAGATGGATAAACCAAAGCCCCAAAATCTATCTACCTTCTGGAAAATGCTGAAACGCAAGAGCAGGAAACCTTGCCTAGACCTCACCTGGTCTGGTCACTGGCTTGCCACCAAAAAATAGTGACCGCCATAGAATACCTGAAGATTTCCTACCTCCCTCTATGGACCCAGAGCTACTAGGGTGTTGGCCCTCAACCTCAGGCTCAGCTGGTTCATATCATCTGGAAGCCCATGGGGGAGAGTTAGAGGTCTCAAGCCAAGCCTTCCTGAGATTTGCCTAAATGGGTAGCAGAAAAAGGGATGTGGTCAAATTAGTCTCCATTCCCTAAGCCCTCTGCCCTCCTGGTCTTTGTGTGATGGTGAGCAGGGCCTCTCAACTCTTGAATGATGGGGCCAGTCTGGAGTCTTGCAGAACAGGGCTTCCAATAGCACCAAATTAAAATTGGGATGGGTGAATATGTGACCCAACCAGGAGCCAACATACTGAGATGAGGGTCCCTACAGGAGCCTTCTATTAGGATCGAGGGCTCTTAAGTTCCTGTAGTCAAGTACGATGGATTCAAACTGATGACTCTGCTACTTATTATTACCTGTGACACCTTGGATGAGTCACTTATTGTCTCTAGGTCTCGATTTCTTTAAAAATTCGAGGGTTGGGCTAGATGATGTTAAGGTTTGCAAAGCACCTTATGTATATTCTCTCATTTGGTTCTCACAACAACCCTGAGAGGGAGGTGTTCTTTTTACCCCCATTATACAGATGAGGAAACTGAAGCTGAGAAAGGTCAAGTGACTTGCTCAGGGTCTCACACCTAGTAAGTGTCTGAACTCAGGTCTTGTTGACTCCAGCCTAGACCCACTATGCACTATGCCACTGAGCTTAGATCATTTCCAAGGTCTGTTCCAGGTCTGGTTTCTCCCAACATTCTTGTCTCCAGACCAGAAATGATTATGACAATGGCAGGCTAGGACCCTGTGGAAGTTAGAGCCACAATAGAATATTTAATGAATGGACAGGCTTCACCTCCCTAGCTTCTCAGACCTCAGAAAAATCGGATTTACAGTAGGAGCAAGGAGGCCCCTAGGAACGTTAGCTCCAGACTGCAGGGCTATCCGGCAGAGAGCAGAGGCAAGGATACCGTGGTACTGAAGCCAGAGGACCCCCAAAGTCTAGCAGGGCTGTGTATACTTGGTTATGTTCCCCTAGTATAGAGGCTCTAGAGAATGTCCACTCTTTTCTCTAGCTCAGGAAGTCAGTTCTCTAAAAACCATCTCAGCTAATGGACTATTGATAAATAATTAGCTTCTGTTGATTGCATTGATCTGGGTGGGCCCATCCTCATTAGCAGTTTCCCTGAGCATAGGCTGTTATTCCTGCCTTCTTTCTTCCACTTTCTTACCCAACAAGAAAAAGGAAATAGTTTAGAGGGACCAGATGTAATGTCAGGAAACAGTCCCTTCCCCTCCTTTGCTCTGGGGGCACACAAAGAGCACACAGCAAGTGGCTTCCACTGAATTGTACTCACACAACAGCCCTCATCCTCCTTAACAACCCTGGACCAGTTTATTTTGGGGGATGAGGGACATAGCCTCCCCCATCCTGCTCAGCCAAGCTTTTGTACTTCCTGGCTAGGTCTGAGGAAAGATTCATGAAATGGAGCCAGGGAAGTTCCCAGGGGACTCCTGTTTGTCAGTGGAAAATGCTGAGTTCACAGTCTTGGCCCTGGGGAGCTAGCTGTGGGCTATAGACACATTCCTGTCCATCCCTAATTTATCTTCAGTTTTTGTTGTCTTCCCCCACTCAGGACAGGGCAGAGCAAGGCTGAGGTCAGAACTGGACATATCAAGGCCCCTCCTTGCCATACTCCAGCTAGGTGGAGGGCCATGTTCCCTGCTTCGCATCTTTACTATAGTACCTGGCACTTCTCTAAGGAAAATGAGGTATGGAGCAGGTCAGGATCACACAGGGAGTAAGCCAGAGCTGCCATTCAAACCCAGGGTCTTTGCCTCCTTCCTCATGCCACTTAGCCTCTCCCTTCTCCTTAAACTCCAGACCTCAAGCTCTTGCCCTCCCTGTAGGCTGTATGTCACCCTCACAGCTTCATTCAGTCAAAGCAGTTCCAGGAGTAGAGGCCTTAGGGCATTCCTTGGAATCCTGCCCACAGGTACACTGGGCATCAAGTGCCCCTGGAAGGTGGTCATAGGCTGCATACCTCAGGTATCCTGGGCTAGACACATCTTTGAGCCAGACAGCCCCAGTCCTGGGTCAGACAGATGCCCCAGACAGGGCAGGGACCAGATAAGGCTAGGGACTGGAAGGAAACGACCTTTAGTACAAATATAGATCTTTTTTAATGAAACCAGAACAGACGGAGACTGGACAGACGGAGGGGTGTTAGAGGTGTGGGGCAGTGTCCAGTTCTGGTACAAGGCTCCCAGGGCTTTGTGGAGTTCAGGGATTCCTCAATAGAGGCAGGAACTCTGGGGAGAATGGGGCTTGGGGGACAAGAGGGCTTGTAAGCCCTTGCTTTGGAAAGGTCTCTGCAGCTGCCCCCCTGCAACTGGAGCCCCAGTTGGAGTTGTCCTTGGAAAGCTGAGGGGCTAAGGAGCCCCACAGAACTTGGGGATTCCTGCTTTCCCCACTAAGTGGATACCAAGGAGAGGGACATGGGACACAGGGATTCCCCTTCCCCCATGAGTGCTAGGAGCTTTGGAAGGTGTTCCTTCACACCCTTTCCTTGGATACAGGAAGGCAGGGAGAAAATGGGCAGCTCCTTTAGACCAGGACGACCCAGGGCCAAGTGGGGAAAAGGAAGGGCTGGACCCAAGGAAAGGAATTAGGTTTTTGTAGTCCCAGCCCCACCTTGGTGCTTTGCACACAGTAGGAGTTTAATCCAAACACTGGATTGAACTAGAATAGGTCTCAGGCTTCTCTCTGGGGTGGATTGTGAGGGCTAGGCTCTCTCCTTGAAGAGCTAAGCTAAGGGCCCCAGGATACAGGCAAGGGCCAGTGCTGCAGCCAACAGTGCTGGGGCTGGGGCAGGGGCAAGGGAGGCGGGAGATGAAGCCCCTTGCAGGGTTTCCTGGTTGGTCTCCTCACTGGCCACACCCCTGACGCTACTTGGGGGGAAGGGCTGAGAGCTACACAGGTCATGTAGGTTGCCTGGGTATTGGACCTTGCGGGATTCTTCCGTCAGTGACGCCCAGATGGCAGTTGCCTCTTGTGGGCAGTTGGCCAGGACCCCACTGGCACAGGTCTGAAAGTTTTCCCATGACCTGGAAGGAGATGAGGAGGATCAAGAGTAAGCCATGCCAGAAGGGCTGGGGGCGACAGTTACTATATTACACACTTGGCAGAGGGACAAACAGAAGTTAAGAGTCAGTTGGGGATGGGCGGAGGGGGAAGGGGTGAGGGTGGGGCTGAGGCTTGGGAATGGGGCAAGCACCTGAGGACAAAGTGAAGAATGGAGGATGGAGGTAGAGATGGAGTCAGCAGTGAGGGACCCTTGTCCAGAACCTTGGCTCTCACCTGCAGATGGATTCGAGTTCAGGGGGTGTGAGGTCAGCCCCCTTGTCAGTCTGCCCACTCTGGTCCATACTGTTCCCAAGGCTGATCAGACAGTCAGCAAAGCCCTTGTAAATAGTATCACATCTGTTAGGGGTGGCAGCAGTTCCAGGACCCGGGGCCAGGACTGTGGAAAGAGAAAGAAAAGACATTAAGCTGGGCACACACCCTTAACTCCTGGGGGAGACAACCCTGTTTACCAGAGCAACAGCTCGGCCCAAGGGATGCAACTCAGCTAGAGTCTGTGGCACTGTCACTGGTGACTTGCTGAGGGAAGTATTTTCACAAACCCCTGGGTCCCCCTCTCAATGCAACAAACACTTATTAATCACTTGCTATGTACCTTGTGCTGGGAGTGCTGGGATAGGTATGAAGATAAAATTGAGCAGCCTCTTCTTTTAAGGAGCTGACAAAGAAATGGTGAACCTTAGTGCAACATGTACACACATATACACACACACACATACACACACACACACACACACACACACAAGTAAAGCTCTGTGGAGGCAAAGCAGAGATACAACAAGCTGTAACAAAATTTTAGGGGGAAATCACTTTCAGTTGCAGGGTTCATGGGAACTTCACAGAGGCATCTCAACTGGCATCCAAAGGGAAAGGATTTCTGTAGGAGATGAGGTGGGAGTGGGTGTTAGGGAACTGGGGCAGCCTCCCACGAGGAGCCCCTAAAACCTACATGGGAGGCTGTGTAGACCATTCAGGCTGTGGGACTGAGGACTGCCTGGGAGAGTAAGAGGAAGGCCATTTCTTTGCTTCTCCACCTCTCAAGGTGGCAGACTCAGTTGATTTTCCAAATCAGGGGAGAGAGGGATGGCAAAAACAGTAGCAAGTCATCCTCCTGGCTCTTCTTACATCTGTTCCTGCTCCTTATACGAAGTCTGAGTTCTTCCCTCGCTAAGGGAACGTGGTCCTGAGGTCCAGATGGAGACTTAGGGGCAACTTCTGCCTAAGGAGTCAGTCTTCATCTGTTCCAGGGACACAGTTGTCCCACCCTTAGGCACCCATGCAATGGACTGGGACAGAACAGGATACCCCCTACATGGGCTGTCTCCAAGCAGGAGGTAGCCAGTTCCCCTTCTCCCAGCCTGAGTATTGATGACTTCTGGACAAAGAATATGGCCAAGGCTGGGAATAGAGAGAAGACCACAGCTTCCACAGAGGACCACAGACCTTATTCCTGAGCCCTTGTCTGAGCTCAGCCAGACCTCTCTCCCCCCTGCACTTCCTCCCACCCTTAATTTGGCCAGGATCATCTGGCTCGCTGGTTAGAGACTTAGGCTACAACTCTGCAGATCCCTCATTCCTGCCCTCTTCCATCAGAAAGGCTGGGTGGGGAAAAGACGGAGGACATTTCTTAAAGGGGATTGTCCAGCTGCACAGCAACCACTGAAGCTCCCCGGAGCGCAAGCTGGCTATACCCTTTTTTCTGAGTCTCCTAATCTAGAATATATTCCTGACCCTGCTCAGGAATACCATTACTGAACTCTTTGAGGCCACTGGGGGCTGAGCTGGGAAGGATCATCACGACCATCTGTGGCTAGGAATGGATGGAAGCCTGGGGTGCAGTTCACCACAAAACTTGCTTCCTGCCAAGCTTGGTCCCAGAGGAGAGATGAGGCCTACCTCCCTTATTGCTTTGCAGTAGCGGAAGACTGGGGGCCCTGAACATTGCATATACCATTGAGCTCCTTAATGTGCTGATTAGTTTTGAACTCTCTCCTTTACAAGGGAGAGATAACTGGGGCAGGGGAAAAGAGGGATATTTGCAAGTGAAGGTGATGCTAAAACGAAAGGTATTAATAACTATTAAAAAAAAAACTGCACTCCCTAACCCCTGGGGCTATTTCCTCCAACTCTATCCCTGTCCAAGCAACCATTCCGCAAAAGCTTCAATCCTCCCCTCTAACTCTCTTGTCTTCAGATTGCCAGTCAGTCTGAAGGGGGGAGGGGGAGAAGGGGGGGGAGGGAGAAACGTTGGAGAAAAGGTGAGGAAGTGTGCCTTTGGGCCTGGGTAATGGTAGTCAGGGAGGGTAGAGGCTCCTTCTGAACTAGAATGGCACCTTCCTCAATTCTAGGGCCCAGGCTCTAGACTGGGGAGCAGAGGGTGATGGTCATGGGTGGTGATGGAAGGTGTTGAAAACTGGTATAAGGCCGTGGCAAAAAAGGAGACCCAGGATCCCCAGGATCTCCTTCCCTCGAACACCTTTTAAGCAGTCCCTTCTCCCTGAGACATACCCCAATGAGATCCCTGAACTTTGGCAGGGAGGGGATAGGGCAGCGACTACCTGGGGAACTGTAAAGGCAGAGTCGGTGGGATACAAGGTCATGGGACCAGAGATGTAGAGCTGGAAGAAACTTCCAAAGAGGTTGTGACTTTCCCAACATCACAAGGTGGCATATTTGGGATTTAAATTCCATTCCAGCATTCTTTTCAAAATGTGACCAGGAAATTTTCTGGGCAGGGTATACGATTGGGGGGTGGGGAGTGCCCAGATCTATCTTATCCCACAGCCTCTCCTGCCTTCCCTCCAGAGATCATCGCCCTCCAGCCCCCTAAGGTCAAGTGGGGCACCAGGGGACAAGAAAGAGGGACCCCTTCCTCAGTGCTTCGGCTTGTAGTTCCCCAGAACTTACTGAGCTGCAGTAGCAGGAACCCCGGGAAGGTGAGTGGTCTCCAACAGCAGCGGCGGCGGCGGCGGCAACAGGAGCGCATCGTCCCAGGGCACGGCAGCGCCGGGAGCCCGCTCCCACCTCAGTCCCAGTGGCTCCAAAGCCCGAGTGCGGAGCCAGCGATCTGGGGCTGGGAAGGCACCACGGTCCCTCCCCTCCCTCTCGGAGCCCCGCCCCTCCTGCTCCTCCCCGCTCCACGCCCCCTTCCACCTGTCTTCTAGCCCGTCGCACCATCCCTCTGGGTCTCTGCTTCCGCTTGTCTATTTCCCAAAGTAACAGAATTGCAGACCCAGGCAGTCTCAGCACCACCCCATGGGATGTCAATACTGCTGCTCCACCGTGCTACAGGACCCATGAGTTGTCAATTGAGAAGGATCCCCAGCCCCATAGATATCAGTACTGTCTCCCACCTCTGGCCCCTCTCAAGGATGTCAATTCTGCTCCCCTCATCCCCCAGCCCCACAGGTGTCAATGTTGCCCCCACTCGATGTCAATTTTGCTCCCCTCACCCAGTTCCATGGATTATCAATGCTGCCCCCCTCTCCTACGGATGTCAATTCTGTTCCCCTCACTCCAGCCCCACAGATGTCAATGCGGTCTGAAAACCAATTCTGCCCCCCTCTGGCAAGACATCTATGCTGGTCCATCACTCCATCTCCACAAGGATGTCGATGTCTCCCCCCACACACATACCTTCCTCTCGTTCACAGAAAACTGGGAGCCTTAAATTAAGTGTGGGGAAGCTCATCGTGGGCATGACTGATTTGCCAGAAGATCGGGTGGCTGCCCCAGCACATTGGAAAATAGGGCAAAGGTACCCTGGGTTCCACCTTCCTGATAACTGGCAAGGGACCAGATACAAGAGGCTGGCCCCAGTTGTCTTAGGAAAAGATGTCTTCTAAACATCCCCATGTAAGTGTGCTAATGTTGCACTGGTCTACGTAAGGATCCAGCTGGGGTAGGGGGTAGTGTGGAGGACAAAGTGAAAGAAGACACAGCCCAAGAGAGTGGAGGGTAGAGACAGCACTGCACTAACTCTGGCTCTGGGACAGCTCCAGGTACCTGCATACCTTAGTTAGCTCTTAAAGAAGCCAGTCCCCCATCTTGGGAGATAACAGCCTGGGTTTGGCCTGCCCTGCCTAAAGGACAGCAGGGAGAGAAATACAGAACATTCTAGCAGAAGTTTTATCTAAAAAGCATTTAATTGAATTTTTGTTCAATGTTTCTCAAAAACAGAAAGATCCAAATTGGAGGTAAAAAGGAACGTGTAAAATTCAACTCAAGTTATAATAGCTGAATCCGGAAACATGCTCCCTAGTTGATGGAGCCGGGGCGGGGGGGGGGAGGGCATGCCCAGATCCCCAACCTCCCTAGTCAGAGCTGGAAGCCACAGCCCCTTAGGCCTGAGGAGCCAACCTGAGGGAAGAGCAAGGAGACCCCTTCTGCTCCAGAGGCATCACCAGAGCTGAACCCCCAAGGTCAGTCATGGTCCTCTGACAGAGGAGGCGCGAGGAGGGGTTGGCAAAGTTCTGGCTTTGGACTTTTCTTTATCACCAAGTTCCAAAGAAACTCAGTGTTCCCTCAGTCCCCAAGGCCTGACGTCATCATAGTTGAGTACTACAACCCCTCCTCCCTCCTCTGCTGGACCACCAAGGTGCCTGTGTCCACCTAGTTGAGCCCAGGGACAGCCAGGCCTTGTAGCATGATGGTGAGACGCCGGGCAGACTTGCTGAGTGAGTTGTGGGGCTCAGCCTGTACGAACTGGAACAGCTTCTGTCGCACCTGGGCCATGACTGAGCCCATATGGTCCCTGGTGATCGGGTCACTGTGGTCCAGGTGCATCACAGCTTCCTCCAAGTAGCTATGGGTGAAGAAGAGATGCTGGATTCACAGGTTAAGGAAGGCTCCCCTTGGCAGTGCCTGGCCTCTGGGATCCCATACATTCTAGGAGCTGTACGGTCCCTTCTGCTGGAAGCCCACAGGCATGTTAACCTTTGCTACAGATTCCCTAGTTTGTTCCTGGGGCAAGGTAAGGAGTCCAGTACACTCTGTTCCTGAGGCAGTGCCCAAACAGGGACCTGCCCTCCACCCCCCATCCTACTATTTTCACTGCTATATTTCCTGCTATATTCACTGACTGACCTGAATTTGAGCTCTGTGCGGGTTCCCAGGTCAGAGGAGAGCTGCTGGATGAGGGAAAGCAGGACAGGCTGGGACAGGGGACAAGGTGGCTGGCCAAACACCTGCTGTGGGTCCACAGTCTCACACACAAAGAGCACCAGGTTCAGGTCAGCTGCTGTCAGGGCCTGAGGAGGCAGGATGGATGGCAAGAAGAGATGAGGAGAAAAGTTTTGAGAGGAGACATGAGGGAAGATATTTGAGGGCAGAACACTGGAGTAGGAAAAAAGGGTCAGGGGGTACCTGGAGATGAGGGAGAACAGGGAGGTGGTGAAAGTGGCAGGTAAAGCAGTGAATGAAGAGGCAGAAGTGGGGAGGAGAGGAACTGAGGAAACAAGAGAGAAGAAAGAGGGAGGGCAGGGGACTGTGCACACACAGGACAGGATACAGGACCAGGAAAAGTGCTGAGGCCCTGAGCTTGCGCAGGTCTTCCTGCTCCCCCTGCTGGCAGACTGCAGCACAGTCCCCAGCCAGGAAAGTACCTGTTGGAAAGCCTGGTTGAGGTGGCCCTGCTGGAGCATCTGCAGGATGTGTGCCTGCTGGGCCTGGCAGTCAAGGTGGGCAGCTGGGATGGGTGTGCCAGCAGCAGAGCGCATTGCCTGCATGATGCTGGAAGTGACAGCTGCCTGCTGCTCCTTCATGGCCAGGCTCACCTCCCCCTTGATGATGCGCTGGACCTGGGAGAGGATTGACTCCTGCATGCTGGGAGAAGAGGAGGAAGGCTGAGGATGAAGGAAGACCCGGGCCACAAACAGTGACCCACAGGACGCCAGCGCGAACCACCTTTAACACTGTCCAGTCCAAATTTCAATTGCACAAAATTAAAAAATTTTTATATAAACAAAATCAATGGAACTAAAATTTGAAGGGAAAGTTAGGAAAAAAATCTTTGCAACAAGTTTCTCTGATGAAGGTCTATTTCCAAGATGTATAAAGAACAGATTCAGATTCAAATTTATAGTAAGAACCTTTTCCCAATGATAAAAGGTAAAAAGAAATAATATAAATAAGCAGTTTTTAGAGGAAGAAATCCAAACCATCAACAGCAATATGAAAAACTGCTCCAGTAACTGAGAGATTCCATCTCACACCCACCAGACTGTCAAAGATGATTAAAAGGAAATGACAAATGCTAGAGGGACTGTGGGAAAACAGGCATATTAACGAATGCAACGTTGACAAAAAGTTACTGAGCAATGCCTTTGACCCAGAGAGGTTAGGGTTACAATCCAAAGACATCAAAGAAAAAAGAAAAGGACCCATCTGTACAAAAATATTTATAGCAGCTCTTTCGGTGTGGCAAAGAACTGGAAAAAGAGCAGATGCCCCTCAAGTGGGGAGTGGCTGAACAAGCTGTGGTTAGATGGATGTGATGGAATACTACTGGGCTGTAAGAAACGACGAAGGGGATGTTCTCAGAGAAGACTGATGCTCGTATGAACTGATTTAGAGTGGAGTAAATGGAACCAAGAGAAAAATGTATAAAGTAACAAAAGCATCACAAAGACAACTCTCACAAACTTAAGACTTCTGGTCAATGAAATGGCCCAGCACAATTCCAGAGCATCCCTGAAGAACTATGCTAAAGAGGTGACACAGAAAGAAAATACCCTTTTGGACATGCTGAATGTAGTGCATTGTTTTGTTTGACTATACAGATTTGTTATAAGCATTTTGGGTTTTTGATTTTGTTTTTAAACTGAAGGCAGGAGAAAGGTGGGAGGGAAAGAAATTAAATGCTTGTTAACTGAAAAAAAAAAAGAGTTAAAAAACATTTAGCCTAAACCTCTCATTTTACAGGTAAGGGAAAGGGGGAGAGGGAATGAGCATTTATTAAGTGATTAATTTACTATGTACCAGGCACTGGGCTAATAAGCACTTTAACATTTTGTAGTTAAGGAAACTGAGGCAGCCAGGGATTAAGTGACTTGCCCAGGGTCATACAGGTAGTAGGCAGCTGAGGCCGCATTTGAACTTAAGTCTTCTCTACTCCAGGCCTAGGGCTCCATCCAGTGGGCCACCAGCTGCCTCTGGAAATCTAAAGAAACTTAAGGCCCAGAGAGGGAACGTGGCAAGTGCCCAAAATGACCCAGCTAGACTTCTCCAGAGTTGGTAGAGGAACAAATGCAAACTTTACTTCCTACCATGCACCACAGACCCCTGGCACTGGCCCCTCCCCTGGTGTCCACTTGCAGGCCCCCTCGGGCCCCATCCAGACCTGGCCATGCCTGTAGGTCACTGAATGACGCGACGTCAGAACCCCTTTTCTCTCTGTGCAGGCTCCTATTCCCGACTTACTTGCTTACGGCAATGTGGAGCTGGTGCTGGACCTCGGCCCGAACGCTGCTGCTCACGGTGGCTGCCATCTGCTCTGTGGCACTCTGCAAGGTGCCCACCAGACCTCGAAGCTGCGCCAGCACCGGCTCTCGAGCTTCCTGCTCTCTCGCCTTCCGACTCTTCATGTGGTTCTCTAACTGCTGCAGGTCTGAGGTTGGGGAGGACAAGAAGGACGGAGAGGGAGCTTGGTTATAACCAAGATGCTGGACTGTGAGGATGCAGATTTTGAATGGGGCTCTGTGGCTGAACAAGAAAGGATCCAGGGAGCTTCCCCTCAGAGCACAGGGCCAGGCTTGGGGGGGAAAGTGAGGACTCCACTCACATTCCTGGGTACCCAGCTTGAAGCTGTCATTGATCTGCTGAAACATGGCTTGGCAGCTCTTCTCAAAAGTGGGCAGCACAATGCTCTGGAAGGCCTCTCGATAGGCAGCCTGCATGGGTCCCTGTAGCGTATCCGCTGCTGCACGGGCGATCGTGTCGGTCAGGTTCTGGGGAAAGCAATGGAGAGCAGGCAGCAGCATGTGAATTCAGGAGCAGAAACAAGGCCCTGATCCCTACCTGCAGATCCACTCGAGGTTCTGAGAAGCCCTGGGACAGGCTCCACACCTTGGACTTGACCAGCTTGGTGACGTTCTCCTTAAGGGTGCCTTCTACCGCTGTCAGCTTGGCTGCCACGGTGCCACTGAGCTGGCTTGTCACGGGCTCCAAGCTTTTGGAGACACCTGTGGAAATTGCAAAGGGACAGACAGTATGGGCTGGAGTTCTTATGTAGGGACACTGGACTAAACTGGTAGGCTGGGCAGGGCTGCCAAGTTCTTTTGCTCCTGCACCTCCCTCTGTGACACCCACAAACACCACCGTACTCACACTGTGGAATCGTCTTCTTCATCTCTTCTCTAACCGTGCGCTCTAGCCGGCCTGCCACGGCTGAGGACAAGGCCTGAGACAGCTGCTGTGACAAGTGTTCCTGCAGCTGTCCACTGCGCTGCTGCCCCTCAGCCAGGGCCCGCTCTAACCGTCTCTCTGAATTGCTGGCTAAGGACCTCAGCGGGCCCCACAGAGGCCAAGCAACTTCCACTACCATCTCTCCACCTGTCTCCAGTAGAGACTGTAGAAGGGGCCCACAGGGTCTCCTAAAACATTCTAAGCAAGCATGACCTTTGGGCCCTTAGACATTTCCCAAATAACCTGAGGCTGCATGTAGTGCAAAGATTATTGTTCCCATTTTACAAAGGAGAACTGAGGCTCACAGAGTCAAAATGACTTGCCCTGAGTGTCCCAGCTGGGAGCCAAAGCTAAGTCTCCAGAGTGCACGTCCAAGTGCCATGACCACACTGGCAGTTCCTAGGTGATGCCGCTGACACAGCCCCTGCAAGTGTGCAGACAGACCCCCCTCCCACTGGCCCCAAAGCCCAGATCCGGCCCCAAGGATACGCTCGTGTTCTTGCCGAGACTCCAGGACTCTCTCCACATGGCCCATGATAGAGCTCTGCACCGCGTCCAGCTGGTCAGTCAGCCGCTGCAGCAGCTCAGCGTGACTCTGCCGCAGCTCAGCAAGCTCCCGCTGCTGCCCTCGAACCAGGGCCAACCACTCTTCGGGAGGTTCTACTGCCTGGCATGGGGACAGGCGTATTACCCTGGGCTGAGGGCACCAGGCCCTCCACCTCAGGCATGATTGGGATGTCTCCGAATCCAGCCCCACTTGGAAGACAGCCTTCTGAGACTTCCCAGGGGAGAGAGAAGAGTCTTGGCCTGAGGGGCTGCCCAGCCAAGCAGGGAAGGAGGAAAAAGGGTCTGGTGAGAGGAAGGCCTGGGGGAACTCTAAGCTCACCTGGTGTTCTACCAGCCAGGTGCCTGGCGCCAAGTCCCTGCAACAAGAAAAGAGTCTGATGAGACTTGATCACAGGGGACCTCCAGGAGATGGGTGGCTGGGAAAAGCAGGGAAGACAAGAGGCCAGGGCAATGAGTTGGGATTTGTGATCCCCTTGGGGCCCTACCTGCTGCCCTACGGCTCCACCTACCCATCATCCTTCTTGCCCTTTCTCTTCAGCTTGGGTGAGGCCCTGGGAGACCCCTTGGTTTTCCAGTCCTTCACTGGCAGTCGTGGGGCCGTTGCTTTGGCAACGAAGCCACCTGAGGTTGAGGCCAAGCTGGCCACCTCATCATCATGGTCACTGTTGGGGTGGGAGAAGGCAGTGAACACCTACCCACTTTTACAACTCCCTGCCCACACCACCCAACAGCCCCCACAGACAAGGTGGATATAGTAACCAAGGAGAAGGGTCAGGACACTTGCCAAACTGGCAGCCTTGGGGCCCAGGATGTGGCCCTGAAGCCCTGAGTCAGGTCACCGTGGGGAGGGGATGAGGGAGGGAAGGTTCCTGGGTGGTGAACAGAGACAAGGGTGGGAGCAGGGGTGGGGTGGGGAAGTGGCACCTCTGCTCAGCACTGGCATCCTGACTGTCCTGTTGCAGCAGATGGTAGGCATGTCGGTGATAGGAAGAGCCCTTGTGTTTCTCCTGAACATCATCCCTGGGACTGTGAGGGAAGTTGAGGGTGACGGAGGAGATATTGAAAAAAGCCAGAGAGCAAAGGGTCATCCCCACACCCCCTTCACAGGCCCCGTGCCAGGGCAGAAGCCCCCCACCCCACTTCCTAGGCCTGTGGAGTTTTCCTATTTGTGCTGGTGGGAGTCTGGGGGAGAAGGGCCAAGGCTAAGAATGCAGTCTCAGAAACGAGCATAGGGAGCGCCGTAGCTAGAGAAGAACAAGGAGAGGAAGAGGGAGGCAGGGCAGAGCAGCCTGCTCCACCTTGGCCTTTACCTGTCGGCCAGGCTGTTGCGGGTTTCCCGGGTGATATCGGGGGCGGCAGGCCAGGCCTTGCTGTCAGCAGCACTGGTCTCCTGGCTCAGCGCTGTCTCCAGCAGGGAAGGTGTGCTCCGCTTCTCGCCCTCCCCAGGACTCCCATCCAGGCTGTGCTGGGGGCCATGCTCGGGGCCGGGCCGGGGCCGGGGGGATAACAGGTGTAGGGCCGAGGCAGCAGATGCCATGCTGTCAGGCTCAAGGCCCTCTGGAGCAGTGGTGCCAAACCCTCGGGGGAGAGCCTCTGAGGCAATCTCAGGGATGTCCTGGGACAGGGCTGTGGAGGCTGAGGAGATGACGTCGGGGGAGCGGGCCCGGGTCGGAGAGGCCTGTGGCACCACCAGGGGCTCTACCTCCTGCAGCTCCAGGGATAGTGATGGGTTCCCTTGTGGGACCTGCCCAGAGAGCTCCCACTTAACCGCTGCCCATCTCCCTCCTAACCCCCAGTCATTCCACTTCCCAGAAGTGCTAACCCACCTGGCTGGGCCCCTTGGTAGCTAGTTTATCAGAGAGGCCTGGGATGAGGACGCTGTGGCCGCGGGGACTAGCCTGAAGGCTGCTGCTGCTGCTGCTCAGGGTCAGGCTGCTGTCCAGCTGCAGCTTGGGGCTCAGGGTCAGCTCCTCGGGTGGCCTGGGTTAGGGGAAGAAGGCCAATCTTGTAGAGAAGTCCTCTAACCCTGAATTCTGGATCTCTTAATGGCCCTCTGTGAGACCCGGATCCTTTGTCTTACCTGGGTATGGTTGTGTCTGTGGAGGAGGTGGTATTCAAGGATGTCACAGCTGTTAAAGAACCCCCACTGCTTCCTGGGGACACTGTGATCTACAGACACATGATATGAAGATGGTGGAGCAGTTGGCTTGAGAACCCACAGGCCAAGAAAGGTTCAGAGCTCTGTGCCATTGGACAAGTTACTCATCTTTCCCGGACCCAAGTCTCTTCATCCTTACAATGAAGGTAGCCCTGGAGCAGCCCCTCCCCCTGCCAAGGGGAGTACCTGCTGCAGAGAGGCGCTCGGAGTCATGAAGGCATCAGGAGTCATGAGCTTGGGCTTGGCCTCATTAGTCAGGCTGAGAAAGTCGGAAGGGACAGGCAGGTCAGCAATGCGCCGAAGGTCAGGCTGAGAGCCTTGGCCAGAACCCTGGCCAGAGGCCAGACTCTCTGAGTTCAGCTCTGGCAGGTGCTCGCCAAAACCTGAGGGAGGAAAGAGCACCCCTGACGCCTAACCCCTTCAGAGAAAGACAGACAGAAAACGAAGCTGGACTCCTTCCCCTTTTGCTCTAGCACAAGGAGTCCGAGCCCCACCACTCACCAAAGTCTTCTCGGGCCGAGTGGGAAGGGAGTGGGGCCACCACATCAGGGCTCTGTTGGGGTTGGAAGCGTATCTGGACATCCTGCAGGGCCCTGTCAGGGAAGGAGAGCTCAGTGCTCCTCTATGGGAGTCTCTGGGCTCACAGAGACCCCAGGGGCTGGGGCTCACAGTCCCTCAGCTGAGGCTGGCCCAAAGGTTTCTGGGGGGAGGGACTTACTTGGTGTGGACACAGAAGAGCTTGATAAGTACACCAGCTGCTGACTCTACTGCCCCAGCACCATGGGAGCCCTCTGTAAAGACAGCGACATGGCCTCAGGGCCAACCTCTTTTCCTCTCTCCCATTTCTGTGGCTCCCAGAGCCAATCCTGAGCAATTGGTTTGCCTTAGTGGGGGATGGGGTAATAGGTTAAATTAGTCTCACCTGTGCTCAAGCTATCACCCTCCTCCTCAGCTGGAAGAACCTCGGTGTGCCGAAGCCGGCAGCGACTCACAACCTGAATGCCAAAGCTCAGCACAGGGTGGGTGAGCAGGAACTCAGAGATGGAACTGAAGTAGGCCCTGCCCTCCTCCTGGTTCTGCAGCAGCTCCATCACATACAGTACCTGTGCATGGTACCCAAGGGATGGCTCAGACTATGTGTCCTGGGGAACCCAGACCTTCCCCCAGATTGATCCAATTTCAGAGAGAAGGCTCTCAGATGGAAACATCAGGAAGCTGCCTCTCTAGAGTTGCCATCCAACTCCTGGGTAACCCCTAACTTCCCCACCTATCTCCTACCTTTCTCTGCACATCACTGAGGATCAGGTATTCAGCTGAAAGGTCCAGGCAGGCCTTGAGGCTGGGAGGCACACTCACTGAGCTAAATATGTCTGGACAAAAGCTAAGGGGATACAGAGGGGACAGGCATTAGTGCCAAGAGAGGTCAGGGCCCACAGCCTCCAAAACTGCCCTTTCTGCCTGCCTCTGGCCCAGTCTCTCAGCCCTACCGCCCACTCACCGGATGGTCTGCAAGCAGGTCCATGACACCGTGCACCACATCTTCAGTTCCCGGTTTTGGTCAGCTCCGGTGATAAGGAACCTCCAGAAGGGGACTCTGCTTGGGGGCGGGGTGGGGGAGTGGGCAGGGGCTCTTGGGGCCTTATCTGCCATCACCCACCACCCTTCTCCACTGGCAACATCAACCTCTCCTTTGCTCCATAGGGCTCACTCTGTGACGACCCTCCCCCAAAGCGCCCAGGGCCCTTTTACTGCCACCCCCAACATTCCTGGCCTGAATCTTTTGGAGGGCCCAAAAGTAAAGGAAGAGGGAGGGGGCAGGCTCACTCAGGGTCTTGTTTCTTGTGGTTGTCACAGAACAGGAGGCAGGAGAGAGGCCTGCCATCATGAGGTTTCCATTCATGAAGACACCTGCGATGAAAATTGCGGGAAGGCGGTCCTGGTACGCAGGCTGTCACCAGCGTAACAGAGGTCCTACTTTCCAGACCAAGGGGTCAATACCGTCTCCGTCAACCCCAGTCCCCAGCCTGATGATGCTCTCATATTCTTCCACACCCAAACAACAAGTCCACTTCCAACTCCCCAACTTGCCTTACCTTGGTTCATCTTGGCCCTCTATATAGATCTGCCAGAACTTAACAAAGCCATCGTGACTTGCAGTGGCTAAAACAGTTCCATCAGGGGAGAGAGCTCCTTCACTCAGGCACTAGGAGGAAAAAGACCCAACCATTCAGCATCCAACCCCAGAGACCAAGAGGAGAAGGGGATAATCAACAGTTATCATCAACATGGATTCAGCATCATGCTGGGCACACAGCACCAGGAGATGCCCTACAGCATAGAAGAAAAATGTGCATTTCATGGATCATTTGTTAGGAGAGCATCTGGACACACACACATAGATATGCATACCTAACCAACAACAAATTCTAAGAGGAGAATGCCTGTGGCTAGGATGAGTAATTAGGGAGGTTCTTCCAAGGTGAGGCGCCATTTTCATATTCTCCTTAATGAGGTACAGATGATGTTTTCAAAGAGAGGCCACGAGCACAGCTAAAATCCAACACTTTTATTACTAACTTAAATGACATATGGATGAAGGCATGACTCTCAAATTTACTGAAGAAAAAAACTACAGCTCACACGCTGGACGACAGAGTCAGGATCCAAACTAATTTCTGCAGTCTCAAACGATGATCTGACTTTAACAAGATTAAATTTTAAAGGGGCACAGGTAGAAGACCGCACTTGCGCTTCAGGAATCAATCACACAGATATGGAAGACATGGCAAATAGTTCTCAGGGAAACAACTGGCTCAGCAGTGAGGAGTGGAGAGATCCCAAGTCCCATAAGCAAGTGTCTTGAAGGCAATGTAAGCATGCCCTTGAACACTGCCTGGCCAGAGCACTGAATTCTGGAAGGACACTAAGGGTAACTCCATTCTGAGTACAATGTCTGGCGCATGGCAAACACTTCAGTGCTTGCTGATCGACAGAATGAGCTCCTGCACAGGTACAAGTCATACCACGCGACTCTGGAAAATCTACGATCCTAAAGCGACCTGACATTTCTGGGCCACGTTCCGACATTTGGGTTTGTTGGTCTACCGATGTCGCCTCACGGCCCCCAGTTCTCACCGTACTATGGCCTTTCACCACGATGAAGCCTTCCTTGATGTGGCTGACATCCACAGGCCAGGAGCTGTTGTTAGCTCGGAGAATGTCCAGGTCCCACACCTCAGCCTAAGAAAAGGAAGAATGAGGGGAGCCCTCAGAGAAACAGGAAGCTACAAGCCTAGAAGCCTGAGGACAGCCACAACAGTCTATAGGTTGCTTCAGAGACTCCAAGACTAGTGGATAGAGCTCTGGCATTGGAGTCAGGAGGACCTGAGTTCAAATCCAGCCTCAAACACTTGACACTAGCTGTGTGACCCTGGGCAAGTCACTTAATCCCTCACCAAAAAGCAAAGCAAAACAACAACAACAACAAAACAAAGCAGAGACTCTAAGGCTGTCAGCCTGCTATGACAGAAAAGAGAGAGACAAGAAGGGAGAGGGCCATGGAGAAGGATAGGAAAAGGGAGAGGGAGAGACAAAGAATGAGGAGAGAAGAGGAAAAGGGAGAGACAGAAATCGGGAAAGAGAAAGACATGGGGAGGGAGGGAGAGACAGAGACAGAGAGACAAGACACTGACTCCGTACATAAGTACTAGCTCTCTGGCTTTGGAGTGACAGGGTGGGACAAGAAAGACTGCAGTCATCGGTCATTGAGACAAGTCCTAAAGTCCCCAAATCCAGCAGAAAAAATAAAAGGCCTAATTCTAATCATCTGGGTTTGCTGATACCTAAACAATGGAACTAGAAATAGGCAATCAGAGGCGCTTGGCTGCTGGGAATTCCTGAGAGGTTGCTGCTTTCGTCTTGCTGACAGGGCTTCCTCCTAGTCAGCAGGCCTTCACTCTCAACCCCCCCCCCCACTGCCCACTCCCCACCCCCCGCAGGCCCATGGGCCCTTCCCAGTTCTCGCCCCTTACCCTGTCTTCGTGCAGCAGGGCCAGGGTCTGGCTGCCCTCCTCACTGCTATCCTCATTCTCCTCTGGGATATACGGACACCAGATGATCCTTCGGAAGTGGTTCAATGGTGTGCCCTCTGAACGCTTAATGTTCACCACAATCTCCTCTCTGGAACAAAGCTAAGGGCCTGGCAGACGCCTGCCTCAGGATACAGGTTCCTGACTTTCCCTGCCCTAGCTCAGAGAAGCTCTGAGCCCCTGGTTGTTCTCACCCCCTTCAACACTGAGCCCAGCAGGCAGAACCCCGGGGGGGGGGAGCTCCCCAGAGAGCTACAGCATCTTATGTAAGAATGGCAGGAGCTTCCGTTCTGCCAAGCGCCCCCAGTCTGGGCTCCCTCAGCCACCTGAGACAAGTCCCAAGCAGACTGCCACCCACCCAAGGAAGGATACTGGATCTTGTTGCTCTCCATGGCCAGGCGCCACACAAAAAGGCTGCCCGACTCGTCCAGGCAGGCCAGCTGGGGGGAGTTGAGGTGAGCAAAGGCTAAGTCGGCCACACTTCCCGTGAAGCCCTTCAGCAGTGTGCGCTCCGCCGTGCTGACACTGATCACCCGTACCATGGCTGAGCCATTGCTGGCACCTACGGACATCAGAGGGCGTAACTCCTGGCCAGGCCCCACAAGCACCCTCCAATGCTCCCCTGGCACAGGGTCCAAAGATGAATGGCACCAGCCACAGCCCGATTCTAACCTCACTCTGTCTAATCTCCAACTCTGCAGGTCCCCAGCAAACACCCCGCGTGGTCTCGTGAACAGCCCCTATGCCATCCCTCTGATCCAACAACAGGGCTCTAGTCTGCCCCCTCAACAATGTTCCTCCGCCCCTGCCATCCCAGACAATTCCTCCACTGTGTCCTAAAAGGTCAGAGCTGGGACGGGCAGACAGAGCTTGGGGTGTTTCCTGCAGCCTAGCACTTTCCTCATATTCAGGAATCTTCTTCAGGCAAGCAACAGCATTACTTTCCAGGCAGGGAAAATCAGGGCCTCAGAGGGAGCTGCCTAGGGTTTGGGCCCAAGGAAAGGGTCCAAGTGTCCTGCCTCACTGCTGCCAGATCCCAGGAGGACCTGGCCACAAGAAGGCTGGGGAAAGTTCTTGCTAAGGAATTCTCTGGTCCCAAGACGCAGCAGCTCACCTCGGATGGCATATGCCAAGAAGGAATTAGACACAGCGATCAGGTTGCCATAATAGTATTTCTGTTCCCAGTCATACTTGGCCACTGGTTGGATTTTCACCTGAGATCAAGAGTGAAAAAGGTCCTGGGTCCTGAATAGCGACCTCCACAGAGTTCATTTTCAGGTCTCAGTCACTCCTACTCCCTCTTCTCCAAAAAGAGAACAGTGCCCTTCCCAGGCTCCAATCTTTGCCTCACTCCTCCTGTCTGCCTCTCCCTGGCCCCAAGGGGCTTGCAGGTTCCCAACATGTCCAGGGGGGTCAGAGGCAGGATGGAGGGGACAGAGGCTAACCAAGTCCTGGTGAGGCCTTGGCCTTTTGACACCCAAAGAGAGACAGGGAGGGAATGTGCTAGGGGTGACCCAAGGGGGGGCCCTTCAGAGAAGATGGGAGAGCTGGTAAGGATGGAAAAGAGAGACTGGTGACACCATCCCAGCAGTTCTTACAGGAGGCAGCCCAGTGACCTCTGACTGCTCCCAGCCCTCCTCCTCAGTCCTTCTGGGCCCAAATAACCCCGTTCCATACCTTGTTGCTCCCTCGAGCCTTGCTAGAGATGTTAGAATCGCTGCTAGCCACTATTTCTACCTCCTTTGCTGAAATCCCAATGCAAGTTGAGCTGTCATCTCCAGAGAGGCAGCTGGATGGAGAAAGACAAAGGAGAGGCCCCACAGCTCTGTCTCAGGCACCAAAACTCTACCAAAACTCACAACTGTGAAGGGGGCTGAGGGCTTCTACCAAGGAAGGCCAATCCACCTCACAGCTTTCCTCCCACCTCCAGGACCAGCTTCACTCAAACTGGCCTCAAGGACCGTCCTATCGTTCCCCCTTCCTCAGTGTGCCCTATATTCATTCACCACCCTACAGGAAGGGGGAGAGGGAATCAGAGTTGATATGTATCATCTATCCCACCATCCTCATTTTATAGCTGAGGACACGGTATGTGGACTTGGACAACACAATTAATGAGAGAGCAGCAACTATAAGCTAGATCTGATGCTCTAACTTACACTTCTACAGAAGTGCTTTAAAGGGTTACAAAGTACTTTTCCCAAAACAACCTTAGCTTAGGCAGTGCAAGTATTATTAACCCTATTTCAGAGAAGAGGTAAGAAGCTCAAAGCAGAGGGGTAATAACAGCACCCACCTCCCAGGGTTATCGTGAGAAATGAATGACATAACATTGGTAAAGCACTTAGCACAGTGCTTGGCACATAGTAAGCGATATAAAAATGTTAGCTATTATTAAGTTTCTAGCAAGCCATTAGGCATTCCGTAGTTGTATGGGACAGTGTGGGGTAGAAAAGGGAGTTAATCACTTTAGCTGACATATGAAGGCTCTACTAGACAAAGGCCAGCTCCCTGCCTGTCCAGCAAGCACTGGCCCAAACAGAGACAGTCCCCTTAAAAGGAGTTCTCTGTGAAAGAAAACAAATCCTGACAAATATCACTCTAGTCATGACTATCATGGCTAACAATGTCACCATTCCAGTAGAGACCACACTTAGGTCTTTATGCAAGCCAGATTTGGGAGGGGAAAGGTGGCTTAGATTTGGGTCCAGACTATACATATATTCTAGTTTGCACTAAATCCTAACATTCCTCTTAACTTTGTTGAAATATAAATGAAAATTTTAAACCAATGTTGGTGCTATATTTTGTGGATAAGTGAATTCCCAAAAAAGCCATAGTTCTAGATACAATTTAACTCTGTAATGAGGTTATCATGTATAGTATAGCTATCTGTGTCAGTCTCATAGTCATTTACTATCAGTTTCAGGAGGGAAAGAGATTGTTTCTTATCTAAGCTCTGTACACGCTAGAGTGCCTAACCCAGTGCTCTGGACACAGTATACGTTTAAGCAACGTTTTCTATGTTGTGCTCTGCAAAGCAAAGTCCGGGGCGGGCGGGGAAGCCCACTCCTGTCCTCTCCCACCAATTGCTCATCGCCTCAGGCACTTACATGACCTGCTTCTCCTCCAGGCTGGCCAAGGGTGCTACTCTGTGACTCGGCTTCGACAGTACAGTTCCATCACCAGAAGAAAGGGGGTCTGGCACCAGAAGTCCATTTAGATCTCCATTGTAGGAGCTGGATGTCCGCTGGCTCTCCGTGCCTGAGCCTAATGCCAGAGGAAAAGGAAGATCTCATCTCTTAACTGCATCTCCATCCCTCCCCCCGATGCTTTTGTTCATGCTGCTCCCCTCCACCCTCTAGTTCAACCCCATCACCCTGAAATGCCTTCTCCACGAAGCCTTCTCTCAGCCCCAAGTGATCTTCTGTCCTCTGAATCCCCAGGCACTTCTCCTCAGTCCCACCACTCACCTTCCTGCCTGGGGTTCTCATTCAGCTTTCTATGCAGCAATCTCTCCCTAAGGATTCTGTACACTCCTTGAGGGCAGGCAGGGACGATGTCTCATACCCAGGGTTACAAATGAGAGCATATGCTGAGAGATGTATAAGGTACAGCAGAGATTATCTAATCCAACCCTCTTATTGAGATGAGAAAAATGAATCTGCTCCTATGACTAATATTGATAAACTTAACCCTTCCCAGCAATACAAGGATCTAAGACATCTCCAGAGGCCTCATGATGGAAAATGCTATCCACATCCAAAGAGCTATGGAAGTTGAATTGCTATTTTTTTCTTCTCTTCTGTTGAGTTTTGTTTCCTCTTTCTGGTGGTTCCTCCTATTGGTTCTAATTTTGACTTACAACATCATTAACGTGAAAATGTTTAATAGGAATGTATACGTATAGCCTATATCAGATTGTACACCGTCTTGGGAAGGGTGGTGGGGAGGAAGGGGGAGAAAAATTTTAAACTCAAAAGCATATGGAAGTGATTGTTGATAAATCAAAATAAACTAATAAAAAATTTTTTAAAAATGAATCTGCTCAAGGTTACATGATTTGCCCGTGGTCACACAAGTTGTAAATAGTTGAGCTGAAATCTGAACCCAGGTTGTCTGACTCCAAATCCAGCACACAATTTTTACAATACGAGCCCCCCCCCCGCCCGGGAACATCTGTCTGACACATAGTAGGCACTCAGGAAATATTTATTTATGTCAGTTTAAAGAAGATAAGGCCCCTGCCAAAAAGACTATGACAAATGGCTACCATATTGGCTCCCTTGATACTTGGTGGCGTTAATAATATTGTGGTTTTACTTCTCTTTAAGGACCACCCTGGAGCTGAGCAGCTACGGGTCTGGGGGCCTGGCTTTCTCTGCAACTAGGTTACCTGTTGCTGTTTTCTCATATCACAACTCTCCCTCTTAACATGGAAAACAAAACAAGACCAGAACTCCCCAGCTCTCACGGAAATAGCATGAAAAAGGCTACCATGACTGAGATAGTTCAGGAGAAATGAACATGAAGAAACTGGGAATAAATGGAGAGAGGGAACAGGATGAGTTTCCCTGGGGAAACACACAGGATTCAGGGAAGAACTAAGTGAGTGAGCAGCTCAGTGGCTGGCTATGGAAGTACACATACATGCATGGAAACTCTTGGGTAATTTGCCATAGCCGTTTCCTAGACACTAACCATCTCTAACAGGCTCAGAGCCAAGTCAGGGACCCAGAGCGCCCAGGAGGCTTTAGGCACCTGTTCACTTCATTTCAAGGGATAGAAAAAAAGGAAGTAAATGTCACCTATTTTCATGAACAGAGAATAATCCTAACTAGAATATTGCTTAGAGTTTAACTGTAGAATGAAAGGAAAAAAAGTTTGCTCCAAAGACAAATACAGGAGCCCTGAAGAGAAAACTCCTTGGCAGGAGAGGAGATTCAAGGTGGCTACTTCTCATTTCTTCTGCAGCAGAAAAGATAAAGGGGTCCTGTAGGATTTTGTGGGGATTCAAGACGGGTTCCTCTGAAATCTTATTTGTAAATTTCTTTCATACGGTGGGAAGAAATGTTTACAGATGGGCCTGTTGTTCTAACAACTGGCTGCCTCACACACCCAAACACAAAAGTTGGTTCCTTCAACAGAAATTCCATCTACCCACTACAGATAGTACCCAGGATAAACAACAGCCTACAGAGATGCAGGGGAGCCAAATTTGGGCTCTACAAAACCACGACAGGTACCAGTAGTACCCTGTGAAAGCCAACCTACAACAGCTAGAAAAGCAAATCAAGCAAACTGAATGAGAGCAAGAGGGCTTCTGCCTGGTATTCTGCCAATCCTTCAAGTCTTGGATCCCACAGCAGAAAGGCAAAAAAACCTAACCAGCCAAGAGGCAAAGCCAAAACCAGCTGTGTCCGCAATGCCTCCAGTGCTACTCAGGAAGAGTAGAAGATACTTGAGACCCAAGCAGAGGCAGTCCTGTGTGTCTCCAGGGCTGCCTGTCCTCCCAATAAGGCAAGCAAGAAATGCTCAACAGGGATCACTGGAGGGTCTTAAGTGAGAAATGAGTATGTTAAGTTAGCTGGTAGAGGAAGTGGGAAGCCTAGTGCCTAAGGTCCTTGCCTTCTGAATAAAAGGGATTGTTAGGTCCGAAGATGATTTCTGCCTGTGCCACTCTAATCAGCTGGTCTGCAGAACCTGGAACAGTTTGCCCTTCCTGCTTTGGTCACCTCCTGATTAGAGCTCAAGACTAATCTGTAAAGCCTACCACCTCCCTTCCTCCTCTACCTGCCTCAGTTGGCCTACATGAAACACAGGAGCGTGCTGTCTGTGGCTCCACAGGAAGAGATGGACGTTCAAAGGGGATGGGAAGAGGACGGAGAGGGGAGAAAGGAGAGGAAAAACTCCAGCTCAGTCTACTTATCCATTTTTGGCTTCCCTGAACAGGCTGTCTTTTCAAAAAGAGAGAATGGGGGTGGAGATGGAATGGAATGGTAAATACTGCCTGCTAAGGACCACTAGGCCTTATGCTGCATAACCAGCTCACATCAGATGTTCATACACAAAGCGGGTGAAGGCTATGCACAGCTAGACGCTCCAACATAAGGATGAAGCAGTGTGGGCAAGAGCTGACCCTCAAGAAGCCCAAGGATTAAATGGATACAAGACAAACCTCTGAATAGCAGTGAGAAATGAAAAGGCAGCAAAGGAACAGACACTCCCCAAGCTCCAAGGGCATCTATGACTCAGGAATTGCAAACTACTCAAGAAAGGTTAACACTTCTCCTTTCGTCCAACCCCCCAGAGTGAATGAGAGGGTCCTTTCAATCCCTAGTCTTCTGCACAAAGTAGGGGTTTAATAAATGCTTTTTCATTCCATTCCATTCCCAGAGATGACATGATTGGGATCAATTCTATAAGGACGTTGAGGAAACTGGAAGAAAAAAACTAAGAGTTAGAGTGATAAGGCACCTTAAGAGAGCATCTAATCCAGTGTACTCATTTTTTACAAGTGAGAAACCCAGAAGCCCGATTTTACAGTTTATAATATAATAAGAATTCATAAGCACAAAGTGCTTTAATGTTGACAAAGGGCTTTTAATATGTTTGTATCAAATATCATTAATCCTCACAACTTTGGGAGGTAAATGGTTTGAGAATTAGCGTCTCCATTCTGCAGATGGGGAAACTCTGAAGGATGACAAGCAGGGATCTTAAGACAAGATTCCCAAGACACTCCTTCCAGCTCTCGTGGAGGGGGAGGGGGACAGCGGGGTGTATGGAAAGAACCCTGGAATCCCTCATCAGACGGGGGGGGGGGGCTCGCTCCTGGAACCTTTCTTTGTATCCCCAGCGCTGAACACCACGCCTGCCATACAGTGGGTGCTTAATCAAGGCTTACTGACCACGGCCTGAGAAGACCCGGCTTGGCATCCTGGCTGTTTCTCTTACTAGCGATGTGACCTTGGCCTCGTCACTTCGCTGCCGGAGGCCTCAGCTTCCTCGTTCGTAAAACGAGGGGCTGGGCTACATGGTCTCCAGGGTCCGGCCCGAGGTCCCGGCCTCGCCCCGCCCGGGGCAGGGGTCCCCGCCCCTCCCCCCGCAGCCCCCTCCTCCGCGCGTGCCCACTGACCTCCGGGCGGACGGTCCAGCTTCAGGATGTCCCGCAGATGCTGCGTGGCGTCCTCGATGTCGATGCTGGTGCAGGACGAGGCCATGGGGCCGGGTTGCGGGGCCTCGGCTCCGCGAGGGCGTCACCGTCACCGTCCTCTTCCTCTTCCTCCTCCTCCTCCTTCACGTCCTCCCCGCCGGGCCGGGCCGGACCGGGCCGCGGGACTGCCGCCACTCCTCCCCCACCTCCTCCCTCCTCCGCAGCTGCGGCGGCCGCCAAGGAGGCTTCGTCCGTTCGTCCGTTCGCCCGTTCGCCCGTTCGCTCGCTCGCTCGGCGTTCCCTCCGCCCCGCTAACCCCACCAACCGCCTCCACTTCCGGTCCGCCGAGGCTGAACTCCCCCCACCGCCCTCGGAGCCCGGGCCGCCCCACGAAGGTTCCGGGCTGCGCAGGTTCCGGCTCCGAGGCTGCGCTGCCTCGCGCTGCCCGCTCGGGGTCCTGGGGAAGCTGAAGGAGGCGCTTGCTTCGCCCTCACCCTGGGCGGTACAATTTTAACCAGTTCTATTTCAGAGGAGAAGGAGCAGCCTCAGTCAAGTTAAAATGACAGACCGTGGCATCGCTGAGCTAGAAGGGTCCTTAAAGGGGCCCAAGGACACCCAGCTTGTCCAGGGGAAACAACACTGCCCTCGGGTTTGAATCCTGGCTCTACTGACATGCCTCTGTGGTCTTGGGCAAGCCACTTCTTCTCTGGACCTCAGTTTCCTCATCTGTAGGATCAGGTGGTCTCTGAATCCTAAGACTCTATGGGGCCTTTGCCATGGCTTCTGGGACAGAAAACGATTCCTCAGCTCAACCACAGCAGTCCCATCTGTCTGCAGAAGTCTCATGAAGGCCGGGGGAAAGGATAGCCCTGGACCAAAGACATCAGATCCTCCAAATCGGAATGGTGTCTTTTAGAACAGTCCAATTCAGCAAGAAAGAGGAAAATCAAATTGCTTGAGGCCCATGAATGCAGGAAAAGATGTTCCTTGAAAAGAGCAGGATGAGGGGCAGCTAGGGGACGCAGCGGATAGAGCCCGGACCCTGGAGTCAGGAGGTCCTGATTTCAAATCCAATCTCAGACACTTAACACTAGCTGTGTTGACCCTGGGCAAGTCACTTAACCCCAGTTGCCTCTCTCTCTCTGTCTCTCTCTCTCTCTCTCTCTCTCTCTCTCTCCTCTCTCTCTCTCTCACACACACACACACACACACACACACACACACACATAACACAAATATTAAAAAAAGAAAAGGAAGAGCTGGCTGGAGAACACTGGATTTGGAATCAGAAACCCTAGGTCAAGCAATAATAGTGTTGCAAGTTTATTACCTCATAGTAGGTCTCAAAAAATGCTTATTTCCTTCCCTTTATATGGCACTATAAGGTTTACAAAGGACTTTCCTTCAACTCCTATAAGAGGTAGTACAAGGTTTTTTATACCTGAGGAAACCGAGTCTCTGAAGTGAAACTTTATACTTGCCAAGGGCCACGTGGATAACAGTAGGAGCCAGATCCTTTAGACTCACAATTCCAGTCCTCTTTGCATTAGAACATGCTGTTCATCATTCTAAAGGGCAAGGAGGCTGAAGTCACCTATTGCCCCTCCCCATATGAATACTAATGAGGTTGTCTTTCCGTCCATCTACGAAGGACCAAAAGGCAGACCAGACCTCATTGGCAGTCACAGGCTTGAGTGGAAAGACTTTAATAACCATCCACCTGATCTAATCTCTTATTTTACATAACCTGAGGAACAGAGGAGGGAAATGACTAGCCTGCCCATGGTCACACAAGGGGGAGAGCTAAATTGTAGGGATTGGTCTGGAATATAGAAGGTACAACCCAATCCCAGGTTCTACTAGATACGCTTTTTTCACGTGCCCAAGAAGCTTTACATTATCCAGTCTGGCATAAGCATGGGGGGGGTGAACCCAGAATAAACTCTGGAGTCAGGAGAATACAGGGCTTGGGACTTGGTTCTTTGGGAACGGTCTGAGCTTTACTAGAGAGAAAGCATTGTGCTGGGCATTTTGAGGATGGGCATCTGTCCCCAGCAGCACTGCAGTTCTTTGCTTCCTTCCTGAAAAGTGGGGTGGTCAACTAAAGTCATTCCCAAGTCTACTAAAATGACAAAGCCCTCTGAGTAAACCTGAGAAAGGAATCCAGAAAACTCAAAAGCAAAGAAAGATAAAGGACCACAAAAAAAGGCAAAAAAGGAGGTGGCGCAGTGGATAGAGCTCTGGCCTTGGAGTCAGGAGGACCTAAGTTCAAACCCAACCTCAGACACTTGTCACTAGCTGTGTGACCCTGGGCAAGTCACTTAACCCTGATTGCCAAAAAAAAAAAAGATAAAGGATCACTGAGCTCTTTGAACCCTGCATTATTACATACTGGTTACAGTACATGCCTGACAAAGGCGGCCACCAAGCAGGGGACTCCAGTCTCCAGAGTGGCCTGCCTGGAATGTAATTTCCTAGGGATAAGGACAGGCTCCTAGGTAAGCCCAGGTTTTGAAGTTCCATTGACATCTGTCATCCCAGGCTGAGATATTCCTCTGTCTTATCAAGTAAGATACAATTTTGTTTTGTTAAAAAAAAAAACCCAAACCAGCTTTTCATTGATTATACGTTTCAGGCACAAGTTGTGGCTGTCATATATAGTTTATATAGTGATTGTATCAGGTCAGTTCAAAGTAACCAAGCATCTGATTTATCTTCTCCGTCAAATAGTATCTACAGCCCCGAGCCCTTCAGAGGCATCTTTGTATCGAAGTATACAGCACATCTGTTCAGATGAGCAACATGCAAAAAGCCCACAACTCAAGAAACATGTCATCCTAGAAAAGATGACGGTCCTCAACAAAATACAGAGGGGAAATCATGTTATAGAAATGTACAGCTTAGTTTTCTATCACAGGCAGAAAGCAATTCTGGCCCCTGCAGCAATCCTGCAGGCACCAGGCATTTCAGGGCAGGGGTTACTGGAGCCTTCCAGAAAAGGCTACCCCCACCTCCCCAGAGCTGGGAATAGATCGAAGTAAGAGGAAGAAGCAAGGCAGTTGGTGTCACTGTACAAAAGACCCGCTCAACACTGATTTCCACCAGTGCTGCAACTGCTGGTGCATTGGGAACTAACTGCGTTAAGTTGAGCTTGAAAGGTCCTTCAAGAGGCAGCATGTGGTTGTGGCAAGATAACTCACTTGGCAGTTCTAGGCTAGGCTCTGCCACTGGCTATCTGTGCAGACTAACCTTAGCTAAGCAAACCACTTTGCCTCTGAAAAATGAGAGAACTGATCAAGATAACCTGAGGGTTTAACACTGTATAAAATGAGACACTAGTTCCAGTCCTGGGGTGCACAAAGGAATTGAGGTTGGCTCTGGTACCAAAAAATGGTCCCACCACCCCTGCTTGCCCTTTCACACTCCTAGTTTAGATCTACCACTTAAACATTTAGACTGTTTACCTATTTAGACTATTGTCTGGGAGGACTTGCTATAAAGACTAGCATTTAGAGAACAGAAGCACAAAGGGGCCTTCCTTTGTATCCTCCTATGGCTATCAACCTCTACCCCATCAGACTTAAGGATAATGGATTTAGGAGTGTCTGAGTCATGCAGTGGTGCAATGGGGGTGGAGGACAATTAATTGGAAACAACCCAGCAGAGGGCTGTGTGCGCATGTTGGTGTGTAGGAATTTCAGAAGTATAAAGTTGCTTTCTACATTCTTCCGTGGCTTCAAAACAAAGCTAGGTGCCCCCAAAGTAATCAAGCTTCTGTTGCCACCAGAAGGATATTTTAGGGACAGGCACACAACATTGGATAATAGGCCCAATGACATATGATTGTGTCTCACTGGAAGGGAGGAGAGGAAGGAGACAAGAGAGCAAATTACCCCAAGTTACCTTCCCCCCCTCCCCGCAGGCTCACCCCTGAGAGATTTCCTCTCCTAAATTGCTCCTGTGCTGGTCTTCCCAATACGTAGTCTAGGTATTGCAGTATCCTGGGTACACATGGACAGGGCTGACCAGCAAGGGAACAGGATCACAAGTAGCTTAGAAAAAAGAAAAACAGATCTCAACATGGGCTTTCTCCCTTCACCCAGCTCCAAATTAGAATGGAAAAGGAATTTTTAAAGAATTCCAGAGATAAGAAACAGACAGCATCTTTGTAAGCCATGCCCTGGCAATGTCAGTTCACCTCAGAGATCCCTGGAGGAGCAAAAGGAGATTTGTTGGCCTTTCATTCAGGCAGCAAACTAGGCCAGGCTGTTACTGCAGTCCACAAAGGAGACCCTGGCTGGCAAAAACCAAAGAGCTTTGTATGGAGGTGGAACTATATTCCCAGATTCACTACAGGAAAGAAGTGAAGCAGTCCTTTCTGCCCAGTAGGATCCCCCCAGAGGCCAAAGCTGGGACACCCCTTTCTGGGAGGATCAGCCCTTTGAGCAATAAATCTCATCCCTGTTCTTTCTGACCCTTTGGTCTTTCATGAATGCTGCCTCCATGGGTATATTCTAGGGAGAGAGAATTCAGTTGCTTCAAGAACCCACTTCTACAGAAGGGGAGAGCAGCCCTGGAGGAGGCATCCCCAACCTGTCCCTTTTAATCCAGAAGAGGAGCTATCTTCCCCAAAGATTCTCTTATACACCCAATGAGATCTGGTGATCAGTTAAAGCCAAAAAGAAACCATCAGAGTCCTTCCCAAAAGGCTCTGACAATTAGGACCCACTGGGCAGCCTGGCCACACATCAGCCCTCTTGGTACTAAGATCCGTGACCTTAGGAGGACAGTGCACAAAGACAAGAGCCCAGCTTGAAGGAGATGAAACATGTTGGAAACAGCGGGCAGATGTTGGAGAGGGAACGTTTGTGGGTGCAGCTGAGTATTCCTGAAGGCACAGGATAAAGGGAGAGACTTCTACTCCAACCAGGAACCCATTCTTCCTATGCCATACCGACACCCCAAACAAGGGTACACACTTTCCTCATCCCACTCCATGAGGAGTTCCAGGCCTTGGGGATAGGTGTTTCTGTCCTCCAAGAAGACAGAAGGAATTGTCCCTCAGAAATTCTCAGGCCCCAGTGCATCAGCAAGAGGCAAAGTGGAGGGAAGCCGAGTGCTACTAAGGTTTTCTCTTTGTAAATACTGTTCAGGGGAAAATTAAATAAGAGAAAAACAAAATTAGAGGATGACCTGTTGGATTGTTTATGCCCTAAACAGTCAACTAGTTAAACTAATCAAAACAATTTAAACTGTTAAGAAAATTTTCATGGTTTTATTGTATAATGAGGCGTTGAACATCTGAACAAATCAAGGTCGGGGCTGCACACGCAGCTGCTGCTTTCTCCTTCGTTTCTTTGGGTTACTAGAGCAACTTGTCAGTACATTTAAAAAAAAAAAGACAACCTTTTGCATTACTTAGTCTTTCTAAGGCATGCGCTGGTACAACACAAACTTCTCCTGTCAGATGCAGCTAGTCTAACATCCAAACATCATGCACAAGACGCTCAAACAGTGATGCCACTGCCCACCACGGTGTCCGCCCACCGCGGCCTTGCAGGCTTGTGTATGATATTTGGAGTGTTCTCAGGGGGCTGGGGAGAGGAAGTGTGAATAATATCAGGAAGAGGAGAGAGAAGGAAACAGCGTGGGTGCCTTGGGAAGAGGAGGCTCAGCCGAAGTTGTGCAGCGCTAGCCTGAACATGTCGTTGGTGCACACCCAAGCATCGTTGATGTTCTTTAATAGAAATATCTGGTGGAATCCCATGATGGGGTCTTCATCAGCCTGTGAGAAGAGAGGAAAGACACACCTTAGAACAATGTGGTAAGCGATGCAGGAAACAGAACCACCAGCTCTGGGCTTTGAGAACAAACATCAAAACCATGCCACGCTGCCTTCAGGCAATAGAAAGGTCGGTCAGTGGAAGTAGAGTCCAAAGATGGGCAGTGCTACTTCATACCTACATACCCGTGGTCAAGACACTTCAGTTTTCAAAGCTGTAAAACAAGAGCCTAGGACCCATTAAATAAGAAATTCAAGGCTCTGCTAAAAGGGGATACCCCACAATGCCAGTGCCCTGAACCTCTAGGATACTCCTCTGAGAGTCTGGGCCATTTAACAGCTGGCCTTCTGTTTCCCTGAGAGCACATTATCCACGACCAATACTGGTCCAGCCACCCTCGGAGGCAAGGTTGTCTGTGAGAATTAGAGACAGCTCCTAGAAAGGAGAGCTTTTCATTCAGACTTAGTCCAACTGCTGGCTCCAGCTAGAATCACTTAGAAAGAACATGCAGAGACTGTAAATCCCTGCAGGATCACGGAAGGGCCAGAAATTTACCAACCACTGGCCCTGAATCCAAAGTAGCCTATTCCCTAGGGCAGCATGGACTATTATTAGATACAGGGAACCACACCCCATGGAAAAGCAACACAGCAGCATCAGATTAGAAAACAAGAGGCCAGAAGCAACATGCACTGACTGGGCAGCTTGGGGTGTTCCCTCCAGCAGGGCTTCCTTCAACTGTGTTTGGGGAAACAGGTACCAACCCAACAGAGAGGCCTCTGGGGAGAAGATGAGCATGACCAGTGTAAAAGAATAGCCAAGAAACAGGTCCTTCACAGCCCTCTGGCAGCAAAGGCTAAAGGAAAGAAACTTGGATTTTCCAAATGGTACAAAGTGTGCCCTTTGTAAGGGGCCCCCTGACCCCTTATTCCTTTCAGGTGTCCTAAGGAGCATATGATCCATGTGTATTTCAAGCAACCCTAATAAAGTTCAGACAGTGCCTCCACACGTGTCTGCAGTGAAGCAGCAGGTTGTCTGCACAGGCACATCCCCTACTCCAACTCTCAGACATCAGGTTGTCCAGAGAGTAACCAGGCAGCTCAGAGCAGGCGCCCATGGGGACAGGATGGGAAGGAATAGTCATTCCATTTCTTGTTCGGCTCGGGGATGGAAGCAGCTCTCTGACCTAAAGGAGGGTGGCTTGTCACTGCCACTTGCTATCAGAGTGAAAAGCATAAAAGTCCACTGAGGTTCACCATGCTCAATAAGCAACTTTGTTTTAAGACTAGAGTTTGATTTGAGCCCAACAAAATGAGAAACAAATCACTTGAAGAAGCTGCTCAGGGAGATCTCTTGGGAGATGACTGGGAAGAAGGCTGATGAGAAAACCCTTTCCAGTTAAGAGAAAGGACAGAGCAGGGCAAGGCCTGGCCTGGAAAAAGAAGCCAAGCAGGAACTGAAGGACAAGCCATTGAAAAATGGTCAGACAGCTAGCCAGCAAGGTCCACGTCGATACACAAGAACACAGCTAAGCCCTCATCGGACCGAGGCAAGGCTTCGTCTGTTTCTTCTTCACGTTACCTACTCAAACTGAAGCACCCGCAGGGAAGCCAAATACTGATCATCTCACACTGAGGTATCACTGTTAAGGTTTATGAAGCATTTTCCTCACATTAGTCCTATGAGGTAGGGAGTGTAATTTTATCAGTCCTACTTTACAGATGAGAAAAGACAGAAAGAAGCCAAATAACTTGCCCAAAGTCAGAGACATGAAATAGGAGACACAAACTGGACTACAGCTTTCTGACATCAGATCCAGTGCTCTATGGGCTAGGCCACCTCTGTCTCAGCCACAGAGGTGCGACCCTCTCTTTCCCCAAGCTGTGCTGATACTTCTACACAAGAGAACTCTCCCAGTTCCTACTGGAAGAGCCTGTCTGCTCATGGCTCTG
This sequence comes from Phascolarctos cinereus, assembly GCF_003287225.1. Classification (NCBI taxonomy): domain Eukaryota; kingdom Metazoa; phylum Chordata; class Mammalia; order Diprotodontia; family Phascolarctidae; genus Phascolarctos; species Phascolarctos cinereus. Next base: position 61,138,227 of record NW_027555625.1, read on the forward strand.
CTGTCCCTCGAGGTTTTCAGAGATGCTCAAGCAAGTCAACTCTGAGATTGGCTCCTAGGCAGTGCGACCTTCTTCAAGCGTCCACAGGTGGAATTCTACTTGGACTTCTTGGACATTCCTTTTCCTTCAAGATGGCCCTGATCTCACCTAAAGAACTATTCTGAGCAGTGGGAAACACACGAGTACTCAGGGACCCCACTAGAACAGGATGGGGAATATGTGATTAGAAACAGAATTTATGACGAAGTTCTGGGGATTTTAGCAGAACACAAACTTAGTGAGTCAATGGTGTGACATGGCAGCCACCCCCCCACCCCAGTCAATCTTAGATTGGACTGAGAAACCCAATATCCAGAATGAAGGAGTTAAGAGCCCCACTGTCCTCTGCCCTGATCACACCAGAGTCTGGACACCACATTTTAGGAAGGACAGTGACAAGCTGGAGAAAGTCTAGGAGAAGGCCCAGGATGTAGAGTCATTAGAGACAGTGAACTCTAAGGATTAGTTGCAGGGAACGGGGATGTTTAGCATCGAGAAGAGAAGGCTGGGGGGTGGGGTTGGGGGTGGAGAACAACAGCTGTCTTCAAGTATCCGAGGGGTTGTTTTCATGTGGAAAAGACACCAGAATTGCTCTCCTTGATCCCCAGGGGCAAAACTAGGAGCCGAGGGCAGCTGTGGCAGACAGGTCGATTTCTGCTCTAAGTAAAAGGGAAAACTTCCTCCCCAGGAGAGCTCTCCACAATTGGAATGGGCTGTCCCTAACCGGAGGTCTTCAAATGGCAGCTGGATGCCCACTTGGAGAGGACCCTGTAAAGGGGGATTTAGTATGAATCAGACAGAAGAGCCAGCGAGGTCCCTTCCAACTCTACACATGTGATTCTGAACGACACCACTCAAACCTAGATCCCCAATGCTCAGGGGGGATGTGGGTCTGCTCTACTCAGCCAAGACACCTAGGGCAGTTGTGAAGACAGAAGAGTAGAGAGGGAGACATGCCCCACAGCAAGCTTTAGAGAAAGTCTGATGAGATCCCCCCAAATGGCAGCTGCTCATTCTATGTACCTCTGAAGCAGGAAACAATGGAGGGCAGGAGACAGAATAACCCTTCTGCCTGTTATCCACAGGCAGCAGCAAGATGTAGTAGAAAGAGCGCTGGACTGGAGTCAGGAGAGACCTGGATTCGAATCCTGCCTCCGACACTTACTTGCGATGTGACTATGGGCAAGTCACTTAACCTCTCTGAGTCTCAGTTTCTTCATCTGTAAAATGGGGATAACAACACCTATAGTACCTATCTCACAGGGTTGTTGTGAAGATCAAATAAGATACTGTGCATAAAGTGCCTTAAAGGGCTATATAGGGCAGCTCCTATTATACAAGGTGGGAATTTCCCCCCTTTGGCCCCATAACTGAACATGAACAGTCCCGTCTGCTGTCAAGGTGGCCTGCTCACCTTTAGCTGCCCCACCACCATACTGAGTATACAGCTGTCAGGGGTGGGCTGGTGGTCCTGGGCTGTGATGCTGTGTTGGATTTTCTGAAATGGAAGGCTCTGAAAGAGAAAAAGAGGTGAACGTGAACTCCCAGCCAGGAATGTGGTCACCTTGGACCCCTGAGGTGGAAGGCAGAAGGAGACAGGGCTCGTACTTACAGACAATTTCTCCACGATGGCTGCTTTGCCTTGGAACTGCTGCCCTTCCCATGTAAGGCAAGATGCATCAATCTGAAAGGAAAAAAAGGTCAGAAAAATCTCATATTAGGGCCTGAGTGGGTGAGGGTCAAGGCCCCAGGACCAATGACTGAGGAAATGCAATCTCCCCACCACAACCTCTTTAAGACTTAGTCTAGGGGCAGTAAGGTGGTGCAGTGGATAGAGCACTGGCCCTGGAGTCAGGAGGACCTCAGTTCAAATCTAGCCTCAGACACTTACTGGCTATGTGACCCTGGGCAAGTTACTTAACCCCAGTTGCCTCACCAAAAAAAAAGACTTGGTCTAATTTTTCCTCTCCAATGGAATCACAAAGAAAGGTGAGCTGTACTCCCATGCACTGGCACCTCAGTCACTGCCTGGGAAAAGAAGGGACTGCCTTAGCAAAGCTCCCCAGCCAGCCTGAGCCTTCTGTCTGCCCCAAGCCCTCGTACCCACCAGCATTCTAGCCTGAGGCATCCCACCAGGCATCCCAACTCAATTACCCAGCAAGTTCTGAACATCATCTCAGGTCTACAGTGGTAGTCTTTTTTATCTGTCCATTTCACACTTCTTACTAACCCTTTCACAGGCAGGGGTCAAACCACTGGAAGAGAAAGCTGCCTGGAGCTTTTCTGTTCTTAAGCTTTTTCTAATTTCACCCAGATAACCATGTTTGGGGAGCACTCTGTACTGAACAAGGACAGACTCTGTACAATTATAAGAGCAATGGAAGACAAAATCCCCACAAATACTAACTTAATTACATAGTCTTATAAATATTTTGGTGCTTTGCCAATTTAGTTGTGACATATTCAATAGAATTTTTAAAAATCACAGGATCGGGGCAGCTAGGTGACATAGTGGATAGAGAGAGCACCAGTCCTGGAGTCAGAAGGACCTGAGCTCAAATCTGGCCTCAGATCACACGACACTTACTAGCTGTGTGACCCTGGGCAAGTCACTTAACCCCACTGCCTAGCGCCCTCACCCCCCCCCAAATCACAGGATCACAGACTTGGAACTAGACAGGACCCAGAGGCTCTCACTTCACCCCCTCCTTTTACATCTAGATGAAGAGCCTGGGCCAGAGCGGTTAAGTGCCTGGGAGTACGTGTCAGAACCTGGATGTGGACCCAGGTCCTGTGGCCACAAATCCAGGGCTCTTTCATGAAACTGCTGGTGTGACAGTCGGCACTGCCAAGCAGCTTGAATGTCATCAAGACCATAGTTGGGCCCGAGCTCTTTCCCTCAAGACCAACAATGGGTGTGCTACCCATTCCTAAGATTACTTTCTTCACAGGACCCTAGAGGAGTAACAAGCTTACCACAGAAACAATGTTATAATTGGTGCCAGGTTCTCAGACTACCCACAGAGAAGTTCATGGTGCCCCTGAAGTACATACACTACTACTACTACTAGTATTTCGTGTAACCACGGGAAAATTCATGAAGTTTTCCCCGGCAGAGTGCATAAGGGGTCTTGTTAGTTATATAGGGTAGATGCTCAATACATGTTTGTGGAATTGGGGACACAGAGAATACCCCTCTGCACCTGAAGCATCAGGGGGACTGGTAAAGAGGGTGAATCCTCGGTGTAAATGATTTGATCTCTCTTTTTAGTTACATAAGAATAGGAACTTCCTAGGTACCCCTTTACTTTTCCATTAGAGAGACCTCTCTCTAGATTAATTGCCCTGCAGCTGTTCTAAACTGTGTAACCAAGGGCAAATGAGGTTAGGGAACAGGGCTTTCTATTTAAATTGTGCATCCATCAAAGTGCAGAAGCAACTACAATTTCAAAATGTGAGAGGCCTTTCAAAAGGGGAGGGAGGAGATTAGGAGGCTAGAAAATAGTGTGAAAATATCTAATAAAAACAACTACAAGTCATTGAATCACACATTTGGAAGAGATATTAAGTCAATCCTCTCTTTTTATGGATGGAGAAAAAGGACCTCAAGGACTTTCTCAAAGTCACAGAGCTTTACTGAATAAGTGGCAATACCAAGATCAGAACCTGTGACCTCTTATATTCCCAATCCTGCAGCCTTTGGTAAAACTGATTAAAATACAATTTTACCTGCTTCACTGAACAGTCTGGAACTTGGGGCCAATGGCTAATGCAAGTCAACCAGCCCCACCCGCAGGAAAGCAGTCTTGTCCCATCCCCAATCATCCCACTCCCCTGGCACTTACATATATTGCTCCTAATTGGGTTCTGTCATTATCAAATAACTGGTAGTAATGTTGCACAAAGCTGGATCCAATCTGCTCCCAAATCGGCTTGTCTCCCATTCTGGATTCTCACCTAGCAGCAGAAACTGCAAAAGCAGCAAGACAGAGATAACATTGGTATCAACGGCCTGGCACAAGAGTTTGAAAAGCTCTTGACAGTGTCCTGTCCCACAGTCTTCTCTTCAGACAGCTGTTCCTACACTGGGTACAGAACAGCCTCTGATCAAAAATCCCGCTCCAGATCCAATACCAGGGTGGCCTCAGGATAGACCCTTCGGAAGCTTCTGCTAATCATACATGTGACTTTTTACACGAGTGAAAATATATACTTATGGAGCATTTGTTGGGGGATAATATTTTGGACTCGGTGGGTGGGAGGGAGTAAAGGCCACATAACCTGCCTTTGATGGTCTTACAATCTAGGGGGAACCCATTTGCTAGCAGGAGTACTCTGGGTAAAGGTTTCCTAGGATATCCTCATCAGGACTAGGTGCCATCTAGCCAACCTGCAAAGGTAGCTTCTAATATTTTAGTTATAGGATTGACTATCTCATACAGCAACCAGAGCCCTCTCTATTACGCCCCCAGGACTAACAAACTACATTCAAAGCCAGCCCACCGAAGGGCTGTGATTAGAAACAACCCTATTCACCAAACTAGCAGAGGCCCTGTGGCCTAGCCCCTTCCTGCTCTGAGAAAGCCTATGGTCATTTTTCAGGGAAAGATAGGTCAGAAGACACTCTGGCCAAGGCTATCAGGTCCCAAGGTCTCTAAAGGGGAAGCTGTCTCTTCTACCCTCACTTCCACAAGGAAGAACAAAAATCTCTAGGAACATTAACCAGAATGAAGTTCCCCTTACGGAGAAGCTGATAGCCAGAGGAGGAAGGGCCTATGCCTGCCTGCTCTGTAGTCTGGCATTCTGAGGCAAGTTTCCCTGTCAAATAGGCTATAGACCCTTCCTTGTAGTTCTGACATGAGTAACTTTCTTATCCTGTCATGCCTCATAGAGATAAGAGCATTATGTCAATGTCCCAACCCACAGTGGAACCTCAATCCTAATAGGCAGGCGAAGAGACAGGGAGCCCTAAGCCCACGCTGAGCCGCCATAATTGGTACCACTGGCAGCCAGAGCCATCAGGAGGCAAACACAATCAGGAAATCACAGGTATAAACAGCTGAGGGGTTAAAAGACAGGTGGGGGTGGGTGCTCAGTGGTCTCCATTTTCCCAACTAGCAAGCACACTTCCTCCCTAAATGGGAAAGAAGATGAAGAGAGGCTTTTTCTGTGAGCATCTATGTTTGGGGAAGGAAAAGGTCTGGATGCCTCTTTTCCACATTCATTTGCACACAAGTATGATTTCTAGGAGGAAGATCTCCTTTTATATAGCTGATGGATGGAGTCCCTGAAGCTGGGGCCAGGCGGGGCTGGGCTGGGAGAGCAAAGGGTGGATCTCCTTGGTGCCTGCCTGCCTTCCAAAACTTCAGGTGGATTCATTTCAGGCCCAGCCAGGGCTCAGGGCCTGGACCAGGGTGAGCCCAGGGTATTTAGCTTAGCCCTGGTCATCCCTGGGTACCAAGCCCTAGACCCAGCAACCACTTGATGTGAACTTCGAGTTGCTTGAGAAGAGATGGGTCCTTCCAGCTCCTGGACAAAGAAGGCAGAACACTTTCCTGCTCATAGGGTGCAAGGTTTGTTATTTCTCCATAAGCCAGCAAATTCCAAAAGCAGACGCCAGCTGCAGGGAGGGGAATGCCCCAAAGACTACCTGGCTTAGGGTTCTCTTCTGGGGAAGCACTGGCTGACACAGGGCAAGTTTCCTCCAAGTACTGAATGGAACAAGTGGGTGCGACACAAGAGGCCAAGCTGATCTTCCCCATGTACTGTCGTGCTGCTTGCTACAGAGGCCACAGGGGGGAGCTGGCTCCATTCCACAGGGAGGACATGGCGCTCACAGCAGACAAACAGGGGACTCAGGCTCCAAAGACTTACAGAGAATGGACTTTAAGAGACCATCTAGTCCAACCTCCTCATTTTACAGTTGTGGAAACTAAGGCACAGTCTTAAAATCACACTAGTAACAAACAGCCGAGTCCAGATTTCAGCCTAGATCTTTCCATTCCAGATGACTTTTCCCCTGAACCAGATCCTCAAATCTCCCCCGGCCCAAGTGGCTGAGGGTTAGTTAGGAGGACAGTTTTATTTTTAGCCAACATAAAAATACTTACCATGATGGCTCTTCTAAAAATAGAGCCTACATGCTTAGATGACTGATAAACCCATGTCTAGGAAGTCTAAAACGAGCTGCCATTGAAGGAGAACTGAAGCAGGAGTGGGTAAGCTTTGTTTTAGCTAACACAAGGTGAGCCTTAGCTCACTCACTGTTGAACAAGAAGGAAAAGGCTTAAGATTTATTCAACTGAATCCTATAGGCTGCTGACTGCCAAGCCCTATCTCCCCTGATCTGACCAGCTTTCAAAAACACTGAGTAGCAACACTGAGTGCCAGGCCACCCCTGGGCAGCTACAATGGAATCCCAAGCCACTGGGCAAACACTACGGACTGAAGTACATCATATTCAAAGTGGGCATGGCTCAACCTATACAGGCAGCCAGGCCTCCCAGGCCCAAAGGATAGAGAATGGGGGTCTTTCAAACTGTAAGTGACCGAGCTGCTTTCAAATCTCTTTCTCTCTCTCTCTCTTGTCTCCCGCCAATTCTGTTAACTGAAGGAGGGATAACCCTTTCAAGTTCATAAGAATTAGTTGGGAGGGACTTTAGGATTAATCTGGTTGCACCCCCTCATTTGACAGAAAAGAAGGCTGAGGCCCCAAGGGGCAAAGCCCCACTCTCAAGGTTCCATAAGCATTAAGAAGCCCGGCTTGGGTTCCATGCTAAGCATCCTGACCCTAGCTCCATGCTATTTCTGCACATATGCTGCACTGCCTCTCCTCAACCCCTTCTATTCTGGGCCGGAGAAGCTCCTCTGCTGAGGCTCCTTTCCAGCCTGCTTCTCCCCCCATTCCAGGTGCTACAGAAATGTTATTCCCCTCCCCCTCCCAGGCTAGTCCTCAGGCATCAAACCTGAGGCTGAAAAACTCCCTGAATGCCACTGAATCAGACTAAACTATAACTGGGAAATGTTCCAACAAAATAAATAAAAAATATAATGCAACACAGATCATGTTAATTTGTGGTTTTCTAAGTCAGTATGCAGCTGCAGAGATCTACTTCTGCTGGAATTTGACACCACTGGTCTAGTCTGCCTACTGAAGGATGTCAAAAACTCACCTTCATCTCCCCTAGTTTGCTCAAATTCATTCCTTTTGAGAACTCCATACTGAGGGAGGTCCCCAGAATACTGACACTGTACCCAGGGGCACAGCTCCTCATCTCTCTAATATGCATGAAATAATAAACATAAGCATATGACTTTCTGAAGAGTGTCTATGACACCAGATTACTGGCAGCATCTCAAAAAGGAGGACTACTTTTAAAAGTACAATTACTTGGAAAAAGAGGATGGAGGAAAACCCTAAGGCAATCCTTGATTCACCTTAGAACGCACTAAGTTGTGTGCAGAGCTTCGAGGTGACAGTCTGTACTAGAGCTCAGCTAAAGCTACATTGTGGGGTGGAGCTGGGCAGCGCCACCTGCATCACACTCAAAGAGGCCTTTTTTAAACATCACCTGAATTAGAGTCACCATGGAAATGTTCAGACAGTGAGGATCCCAGAGAAGAGCTGACAGAATAACAAGATGAATTGTAAAAGTGGAGAAAAGCCTACAAATCTAATAGGTAACAAAGTCCAGGAACAAATCGTGTATGTTAATCACGGCTTGATTGTTAATAGTTATTTAAACATAAAAAATCTTATTTAATACTTTTATAGGTATTTTTTAATATGAGACACTGAAGCACAATTACATCAATATGGAATGGGAATTACAGCTTCAAACTTTTCTAAAAAGGCCATATAATTGTCTACAGCCTCAAGTAGCACATGAACAGAACAAGCCTGCCATATATTTTAAAAGGGCCTGATCTTTCCAGAAGCTTCTCTACAGTTCAGAGAGAATAAACAAAACCCATATTTATTCTGACTAAAAGATCTTCCAAAGCATCACAGAAGTTTAGCTTCTGTTAGCAAAACCTGTTTTTGTCTCTTTAGGGATAAGGCACTTGTCAACAATCACTTATGGAGAGGAGAGGTAACAGGTCCAATCAATCCAAATGTCTATGTAAGTGTGAGACAGCCAAGACTTTACTTCTTCCTAAAAGTGCAATTATTTCAAGAAAATAAATTGGACAAGGAAGATCAACTTCCAAATGAGTATGAAAGGATGGAATGGCTCTTGCTGCTAATGGCACCCAGACAGTCCTCTTCAGAGCGCTCAGAAAGGAGTCGATCTCCTCAGAGCAAAGGCACAGAGGTCCCCTTTCACAAGGGCTATCAGCTCCCTTACTTAGACTGCATGAAGTGGTGACCTTCTCTGGTTAAAGGGGGTGGGGGGGTCGGGAAGCTTTCCCTATTAATATGCTTAGTCTGTAAAGAGTCCTAGGAACAATCAAAGAATAGAGTGAGATCTCAAATCCAAACCAACCAGCCAGAGACCTATATGTTTCATAACCTTTAAAAGACATGATCTCATCACTTCTTCAAACCTTCAAAGTCACAAAGTCTAGTCAAATTACACAGCTAAAAACCATGTCCAGCCCTTGATCTGATTGTCAGCGAGAGAAGAAAAAATAGGAAGGCGCTTAATCCAATTCCATTTGCCCAAATGATAGGCAGGATCTACAAAAACCGCAGAACTCAGTAAGATTAGAGGCTATGTTTAGCAGTGCAGCTAAGAACATACAGAAGCAAAACTCAGAATTAGGAGACAGGTCTTCCAAACCCAAAGTCCAAAGAAAACAGAAAAGCCAGGTCACTGGAAACATTCAGAATCAACCATGGACCTTTACTGAAGAAAGGCCCAGTATTCTATCACTCAAAAAGAATTTTAAAACTCTATGCTTATTGACTGACCTACTGACCATTAAGTCAGAGAACAAAAATCTGCCTGTCTAGGCCAAAAGGAGCCTTACAGTATCCATCAAGCTGCCAGAAGGGGCTGATGCCTTACCGGGCCTCCTGCAGGACAGCTTGTATTTCCCCACTTCCAGAAATAGCAACGAGCAAAATGATAAACAGACGTGAAAACTGATATAAACCTCATCTAGAGTATAGACTGAATGACAATCGATCAACCAACCAATTTTTAAAAAGCCTATTTTGAGCAATATTCTTAGTCCTGTAATCCCAAGGATGGAGAAATGTGTTAATACTAAAGACATCTACAGTGACCTGAGTCATGAGCTGCATGGCGTAGTCCAGCGCTTCCTAAATATATAGGGTCACTACCCACAGTTCAAGAAGCACTGAAGAGGTCGAGAGTGAAAAAAAGTTTAAGAAGCCCTGGTGTATACCAGAGTACTGGACTGTGTTTTAGGAAGATGCAGGTCGAATTTCTCCTTAGACCCTTAACACCTAAAAACCTCTTTAAATCTCAGTTTTCCTATCTGTAACATGAGATTAGATTTGATGATTTCTAAAGTCCTAAACTAGGTGGCAAAGTGGATAGAGCACCAGGCCTGGAGACAGGAAGACCTGAGTTCAAATCCAGCCAGCGACACTTAGTGGCTGCGTGACTCTTGACAAGTCACTTATCCCTCTTTACTTCAGTTCCTCATCTGTAAAATGAGCTGGAGAAGGAAATGGTAAACCACTCCAGTTATCTTTGCCATGAAAATCTCAAATAGGGTCACAAAGAATCAGACATGAATAAAATGACTCAATAAGATGCTTTCCAATTATTCTAAATCTAAAGATCCTATAACCCCCAATTCAGGAGATTTACACCTTACAATAATTTCACTTACAGTCTTCCCCTCAGATTTCACACAACCCTTTGTACCTTTCCTAAGCATTTATGCACTATTTTATATTATAGCGATTTCATAGGATTACATGATTTATAGATGGAAGGGGCATTTGAGAGTATTCAGTCCAACACCTTCTATTACAGATGAGGAAACTGGGCCCTAAAGAACTAAAATGACCTGCCCAAGGTAACAGAAATATCAACTAACAATGAATGGACCATAACCCCCCCCCATGTCTGCTTTCTCTTAAGCTTATATTTTCCTAGCACCCAGCAAAGTACTCTACTCAATCCTCAAAACTCAGCTTAAATCCCATCTTCTGCAAGAGGCCTTTGCAGGTCCCCCTACTAACCCCTACCTCAACTTGCTGAGATGACCTCCCACTGACTGTACATATGTATGTATGTACAGTCTCCCTCTCACATTAATCTGTGAGCTCCCTGAGGGCAGGAGGCCGGTGGGCACTTAATAAGTACCCATTAAATGCTTGAAGAGGCTTAATGTTGGTTAAACTGAGCACATTCAAAGCAAAGAAATCTGATTAAGGAATTGGACAGATGCAGCCTCCAGGGAGGACAACAGAATGCAATCTCATCAGCTAAAAGAGTCTTTTTCTCTTTCAAATAGGCACATTTGTCTAGTTGGGATACCCTTGGCTCAGCTGACACAAATGTTGATATTGTAGACAGAAAAAAATGTGGATGACCCTAGGACAGCCTGAGACTGAACTGCTAGAAGGCAGAAGCCATGTTCTAATCAGTAAATCCAGCACAACACTATTCACATAGGGACCCACTCAGGGAATTATATGGCCTAGAGTCAGAAAGGCTTTGGAAGACCACCTGTCTCCACTCTCACTTCACAGAGAAGAGGAGTGATCCAGAAGGGTGCAAGAACTTGTCCATGGCCACACAGCTAATAAATAGCAGCCCTAGAATTCAAACCCAAGCATGAAGTTCAAACTGAGAGTTCTTTCCACTGCACCCTTCCAACAATCCCACAGCCCTACAGTCAAAGAAGCTGTTCTCAGGAGGATATTTTAGTGGAAGGTTGGTTTGAAGGAAAAATGCTAAATGAAGGGAATAGTGCCTTCTTAGAGGCCAGGGCGCTAGGTCCAGTTTGGGGATGACAAGCTCATTTATCCGTAGTCCTAATCTTCTCCTGAGCCTGACTCTGTAGCAGGAAAACAATCTCACTTAACCAAACGGTTTTCACAGAGAGACAGGTGACTTTGTTCTCTATGTACTAGAGCCAGTGTCACCCCCCCATCCATATGATAGTAATTAATCAAAATGTATATAGAAAAAGAGAAAATAAAATTGCATCCCAAATTACACCCTGTCTATGATACACCCTACCACGAAAACCCAGGCTCTTAGTAAACTTGGTCAGATTGATGATGACTGTTGAGATGCTGCTGTTTCTTTATCCTAACCTGTAAAAGAAGATTCAAAGAAACACTTCCTCCACCATCCCTCGGCCTACAACAGAGTACCCATGGGCAGGCATCTGAAAGATGCAAGGCCACACAGCCCAAAGCCCTAGATAATGAATCATTTGATGATAACGATCATAAGTAGACAATTCCAATCATAAAAGGAATACTGATCCTTTCCCATTATTACACCTGGGCAAGAGCAGGAGGAAAAAGTACAAGGCCTGAATTAGGACATTTTATTTTGCATCTCTACCCCACCAGTGGGTGATTTTGGTCAGCTCAAATTTCTGGTGCTTCTAGTATTTACTTCCCTAATACTATTCAGAATTGAAACTTGATAAACCTATCCATCATTAAGAAGATCCTAGAAAGATATTTGAATTTAGGGCCATAAGGGCCCTTAGAGATCATCTAGTCCAATATTTCATCTTATAAAAAAGAAGACTGAGGCCTAGAGAAGTGCCTTGCTTGAAATGAAGCATAGCCAGAATGAGAAAGAACTCCCAGATGAGATCCTAGTAGAACGCTATGGATTTGAGCCTGTCGTTGTGGTTTCCAGAATGTGAGTGTGTGTGCTTACGCTCGCACGCACAAGTGAAGAACCACACTGCTAATGGACAAAGACCTAACACAGAACACAATATTAAGAGTTGGAAGGGTCCTTGGAGGTCTAGCCCACTTTCCCAACAGAGGAATCCTCTATACCACTGCTGTCAACCTGTGGACCACATACTGACTTAGAAAACCACAAATTAACATTATCTATGTTGTGTTTTTGTTAAATATTCCCCAATTACCTGGGAGTTCTGCCAGCCCCCTGCAGGTGGAGAGTCTGACATCTCTTCCCTACACAATATCCCTTACAGGTTATCTGGCCTATCTATTTGAACGGTCAGAGACAAGATGCTCACCACCTCGTGCGGCAACTCTTTCTATTCTTGTTCTGTTATCAGATTCTTCCTGGATCAGAGAATTACTGAGATGATATCCGCAATGAGACCACTGGGCTACCCCAGTAAAAACACACGGCAGAGATCCGAAACTCAATCCCTACATCAGACCAAGAAATGAAGAATCACAGAGATCCTCCCATTTCACTTCTACTGAACTGTCCCCTTTGCCCAGGAAGTCCAGCCTGGAGCCTCGGCGCTGTTTTACTCACTGACGTTGCTGATGGGCGGGGCTGGGGGACATAATCCCAAAGCCCAGCTGTTCAAGTGCTGCTTTGAGCCCAGGTTCCACTAGGACCAGGCATGCTTCCTCCCCACAGCAGTTATCGAGCTCATTCAGGGAGCTACAGTTAATTTCACATTAGAGAAGATAGGGAACTAGAAATTACAGCAGAAGGTGTAACAAACACACAAGTATAACCTGCAACTTTGTAACAGCTGGGTTCATTACAAGACCATGGGCAGGTCCTGTCTTCACTTACCGCTCTTATCGTTTTAGACATTTTCGGGCGTGTCTGACTCTTGGGGACCCCTTTTGGGGTTTTCTTGGTAAAGACACTGAAGAGATTTGCCCTTTAGTTCTCCAGCTCATTTTATAGATATAGAAACTGAGACAAAAGGGGGAAGTGACTTCCCCAGGGTCACACAGCTAAAAGTGTCCGAGGCCTGATGTGAACTCAGGAAGATGAGACTCCCTGACTCCAGGCCCGTTGCTCTACCCACTGTACCACCCAGCAGCCATTAAAAATGTAAAAGAAGCTAGAATGAGTCCCAGTAATCGATACCCAATGTGTAATAGACAATACAGACAATAAAAAATCACTTTCAAGGGCCGCTAGGCGGCACAGTGGATAGAGCACTGGCCCTGGAGTCAGAAGAACCTGAGTTCAAATCTGACCTCAGACACACGATACTCACTAGCTGTGTGACCCTGGGCAAGTCCCTTAACCTTGATTGCCTCAACCCCCCCCAAAAAAAATTATTTTTGTTTTAGAATGAATTGTTTATAGGAAAACCTCTACCTCTGCTGTGCTGAGGCTGGTAAAGTCTGCATTCCCAGGTCACCTGATGAGTGATCACGAAGGAAGGTAGCTCAGAAGCATTCTGGGATTGGAGGGAAGCTCAGCTGGGGTTATTTTGTGATCAGTCTTCCCATACAGTGCAGTTAAGTGTAGGTGATATAAAAACAAAATCCACGGGAATAATTTTTTTAAAAAGGGACAAAGATAATTCATACCATGGACAGGTAGTCTTATATGTTGGATCCTCAAAAGCTGCCTCTACTGGCCACCAGACACATGAGAATTATTGAGGCAAGCTTACTAACAGTGAGGGCTGCCCCAAAGTGAAACCAGCTGCTTCAGGACACACCGAGCTCCCGCCACTGGAGTTTTTCCCTCAAAGGCTGGATGACCCCTTATCATAGCAGGAATTCCAGGTCAAGTATGGACTGGGCTCAATGACCTCAGGGCAAAGGTTCTAGAGCTGGAAGAGACTTTGGCAATCACCTCGTTCAACCCCTTCATTTTAAGGATTTGGAAACTGAGGCCCAAAGAGCAGGAGTGACTTGCTGTAGGTCACACATGTGGTCAGTAGCCATGTTGGGAAATGCAGCTGAGCCCTGTCATTCTATTGAAGTCCTTGCTACTAGACCAAGCTGCAGATCCTTTCAAAATAGATAAGACAGAAAATCCAGTGTCCTCTGAATTTTTCTAGGGAAAAAGAGACAACAGAAATTCCAAATTTAATCCCTAACATAAACATAGAGAGAATCCCTAACTGCCCGAAGCTAAGGTCAAGCTCCTGCTTCTACCTGGTCTGCACATATCTAGAACCAGAATTTCCAAACCAGGGATTCTTACCCTTTTTTTGGGTCATGGACCTCTACTCAGATTAATGCTAAATTTCAGTTAGAGCTGTGTGAAAATAAAGATGCAGCTTTTTTTTTAGCCCACCCAAGTTCACAGAGACCCTGAAATATATCCGTGGATATAATTTGGTCTTTGGACGTCCATGGATCCTTGTTTAAAAACCCCTGCTCTAAAATGATTTGACTATTCAGTTTTAATCTTCACTCAATCTGCTTTTTCCAACACTCATTTCTTCTCCTTTCACATTAACTTCAGAAACCACAATTACAGCAGCAGTGTGACTCAGTAGGCCACTAAGAAGCTGAGAGTTCAATTCCTAAGCGGGTGAAGCTTAGTATTTGTCTACAAAGTGGGGCTCTCCCCACTGCACTAAGTCATAGAACACTCTACTAATCACTGGAGCCAGCCAGCCTGCAATCCCTGCTCAGTAACAAACAGGTCCTTGTGGAAACACTGAAGGGATAGGTGGGTATTCAGAAAGATAGAAACAGCAAAACCCAAGATTAGCCCAGAATAGGAGGAGAAAGAGATGAAAGGACAACAGGTAAGAGCCGGACAAAAAGCTAACCTTTCTAGTAGCAATGAAAAAGGAGTGGAGAGAAAACACAGCTGCAAATTTGAAAGTGGATGCCTAAACCTAATAAACCAGAAAAGAGAGATTAAAATGTCTTGATTTTTCTAACAATCGTAGCAATTTACAATGACTGAGACCTGCTCACGAAAAGGCCATGATTACAATCCACTTATTAGTCCTCCTCAGTCCCCTCAGGCCACCTCAAGTCTCCAACTAGCAACGGGATGCCCCCCAGAACTGAACACGGTACCTGCCACATTAATAACAGGCACTTAATAAACTCTTGGTGATCAGACTGAAAACAGAATCCCAGGCCCAGTCCTACTATACCACTAGAAATCAACACTTCAGGTTTAGAATACAGAGAATTTTGAAGGCAAAAGAGACTAGAAGCATAACCCAGAGCAATCTTGCCCCTTCACAGATGAGGAGCCTTGCCAGAGGGTCACACAGTAAGTCAGTGGTAGGGCAAGCACAAGAATCCAGATCTTCTGACTTCTCATCCACTTCCCTTCCACCACTGTCAGGCTATCTTTCTGATATTCATTTTTAACCTGGATGTCATCCTGGACAGGTCAGCCCCAAGTTTCATTTTTTTTTAACTACTGGAGAACAAGAACAGAGAAGAAATAAGAACACTTCTCTCTCCTACCTAAGCTGAAAAGAATGGATCCTGTGGTCTTTTCTTAGATTGATTCCATACACACCAACTTACAGCTCCGGAGCAAAGGCAGCATTCTTCCCCTGAGAGAAAACCTGGAACTAGCATCAATCTTCAGCCCATTCCCATTCCCCAGCCAATCAGACCAGAACTGATCACCAAATACTCACTGAGCACCTTCCTCCCCGCTGATAGCTGGGAAAGTCCATTTGAGGAAGGACTTCCTGCCTTGCTCTAACATGGAAAGAGACTGGAAAGGAAGCATGGTGGTAATAGGGGGAAGGGAATAAGCATTTATTAAGCACCTACTGTATGCCAGGCACAAATATTATCTCACTGAATCCTCACAACAACCCTGGAAAGTAGGTGCTATTATTATTATTATCTCCACTTTACAGCAGAGGAAATTGAGGCAGACAAAAGTTAAGCGACTCGCCCAGGGTCACAGAGCTAATGAGTATCTGAGACAGGATTTGAACTCAGGTCTTCTTGACTCCAGGCCCAGTACTCTCTCATTGCATCACCTACCTTACCTAATGGTAAGAAACTGCCCTACAAATTTTAGCCACAAAAGATTCCTAGGGAACACTAAAGATTTGAGACTTCAATTCCTAGATGCTTGACAAGAATTTTAACTCATTCTATCCCAAAGTCTGAATAAAATCATGTGGTCATTGTCATAAAATCTAGAGGGCCCTGGAATTTGGATATCATAGAATTAAGAGCTGGAAAGGATCCCTACAGACCATCTAGTTTCGTGGTTCTTAATCGGGAGTTCGTGAACTTTTAAATATTTTGATAATTTTATTTCTTTTTTTTTTTTTTAACAATCCTGTGTGTTTTATTTGATACATTTCAAAGCACTATTGTGAGAAGCGGTCTATAGGCTTCACCAGGCTGCCAAAGGCACGCAGGACACACACAAAGTTACGAAGCCCTGATCCAACCCAACTGTCATCGTACAGATGAGCAGACAGAGCAGAAGAGACTTACCCAAGTCACAGGCCAAGAAGCAGAGAAGGGATACCAACCTGGGTTCTCTGACTCTAAATCTTGTGTGCTTTTCACTGTACCACACTCCCCTGTTTATTCCTGAACAGGTTAAGTCCAAGCAAATTGCTCTGTGGACGTCCAAACATTCCAGATGGCTAGGTAAGGTAGCAGATAAAATATGGATGGTATGGCACATGGAGTCGGGAAGATCTGAATTCAAATTCTGCCTCTGACACTGACTAGCTGTGTGATGCTGGGCAAGTCACGTCTGTGTCTCAGTTTCCCCATCTGTAAAATGAGGATAATAATAGCATCTCCCTCCCAGGACTGTTGTGAGGGTCAAATCATCTAGCATATGTAAAGTGCTCTGTAGATGTTAAAAGTGTTAACAGTGTTAGCCATGACTATTACCTCCCTGGGGCTAGAAAGACTCAATAACCAATCAATGAAAAGGCTTAGTAACAAAAAAGTATTTCATCTGGTGACACACTGAGCAGAAAGTCTACCTTTAACTGGAAAGTTAAGGGGTAAACAGGGCTCATGAGAAGGCCTTATGTCCTGTAACATATCCCAAAGGGGATGACTGGGCAAGGGTCTGAGAAAACTGCTTTCGGGGCCAAGGAATCCTGCTAATGCTTACTCCTGCCATCTTCTGATTTCAGGAGTCCTACATCCAGGGCCTCCTCAACGGCTGCTGCATGTCCCACAAGTCAGCCTCTTTGGAGAACAAGCAGAATTGGCTGATGTTGCCTCCCCAGCCCAGGGAATGAGCCTAACTTGCTCTGTTGTTTAGAGAAGGGGGAATTGAGAAGTTAGGGATGAAAGGAAGTTCCCACTGAACTTCTAAGTTTCCTTTCTCAGTCTCCTGGCCTCAAGTATTGATTAGGCCACCCAACTCCTAAGTCAAACTTAAGCAGCAACAATCAGAGCTTTTTCAGACTTTTTGACACCTCTGGATTTTAGACCATTCTTCAAGGTGGTGAGGGGGAAAAAAGAATCATCATAATCACAGTAAAACTGTACTGGTTGGGATTGATACCAAGGAAAAACAATACATAAAACAAACACTAATGGAAACTTTCTTCTAAAGAATTCACAGCACTTCACACTGTCTCCTCAGGTAACACAACATCCCTATGGCCATTCTTATTAGCAAATGCATTAAACTGAGGCAGAAAAGTGGAATGACTTAGTCATACATGGATGAGCCATGTGGAATCAGCTCTAGCCCAACCAATCCTTTCCTCTAGACTGGCCTAGCCGGTACCAACACCACAAAAGACTTTCCATTAAGTGCTTATCTTTAGGGGTGGTGTTAATTTCAATCAGATCAACTTCAATCTATGCCAGAGGAATCATTTCATTACAAGAAGTAGAAATCAGTAGATTCTGTAATGTTAAAGAAATAGAATCATACAACAAAGAAGAATAAGGCAATGACTAAAGTCAGTCACTACATCAAGAGTGATGATGAACAAGGGTGGCCAGGATGAGCTCCTCAAGGCTGATCTTGTACATAAGGAAGCTCTCCATGACCAGAGTGACAAAGCCAACCAATCAATGAAAACCAGTGACCTCCTGTGAGTGTAAGGAACTTGTGGTACAATAGAGTCAGAGCTGGAAGGGACGATGCACATAAACTCATTTTGTAAATAAGGAAACTGAGCTCCAGAAGTGACTGCCCACAGCCAGTCACACAAATAGTTAGGCAGCAGTGCCTGAATTGGAAAACAGGTCCTCTATCTTTAAATACAGTGTTCTTCCTATAACATGGAAATCCTTCAAAAAAAATTAAGTGTAGAAACTACACTGGCTTCTAAAGCTACATGAGAGGTATGAGGCTATGTAAGAGATAATGATTAAATTAAAGGAGCTAAATATCTACAAGTGCTTATTATTATTACCTCCTGGTTTTACCTGAACTAAGTTGCCTCATAGGAATCCTTCACTACCGAACTCAGGGCTAACTACTCAGAAACAGATGAACAGTCAGGGTGTCCTAGCTGCTCGTATCAGAAAGACCTTGCTGGACTTTAGAATAACTAACCGCTGAAGTTTAGTCACCAATCCATCCACCTGGTCACAGTGGAGTAAGGGATGTAAAAGATCACTTTAACAGGCAGAGAAAGAGAGTGACACGTCCATGTGTTTTCAGTTAGTTTTTGCCCCATAAACCAGATATATACCAACTGGGAACAGGATTCTACAAGACTCTGAGGTGAAACTGACAATACTTAGTATCCAAATGTATAGAATTAGTGGGGGTTAGAGTCAGAGATCCTGTTCAGTCCCATAAGCATTTATTCAGCATCCATTATGTACGAGCAAGGCAGGGCAGCTAGGTGGTGAAATGAACAGAGCACCAGCCCTAGAGTTAGGAGATCTGAGTTCAAATTTGAACTCAGACACTTACTAGCTATGTGACTGTGGAGTCACTTAATTTTATTTGCCTCGGTTTCCTCATCTGTCAAATGAGCTAGAGAAGGAAATGGCAAACCACTGCAATATCTTTTTCAAGAAAACCCCAAAAGGGGTAACAAAGATCAGGACAAGACGGAAACCACTTAGCAACAACAGTTGAACAATGAGCAAGGTAATGTGCCAGACAGGCTCCACGGATTTTACCTCAAAATGAAAAATGGCGTTACCTGCAAAATTTTAAAAATGGGATACTGGCTAAATAGTAATGTTACAAGCAGGAATAGTGAAGTCAGAGGGAAAAGCAGACTGCAGTGGAAAGATAAAAGCAGCTGAGTTCTGGGAAGCTGGATCATGAATCAGGAGATCTAGATCCTAGCTCTACCCTGCTACTAACAAACCTTGGAGAAGTCCTATCAAGCTTCAGTTTCTGACTAAAATGAAAGGGGTCTCTAAATCTCTAAAATGCCTTTCAGGTTTAATTACTATGATTTAGCTTCAAATCCTGGCTCTGAACCCTAAACTGTATGACTTCACCTCTCTAGGGTCTATAAAATTTGGGAATTGGCCTAGAAGCTGTCTGAGGCTCCTTCCAGCTTTACAGCCTACAAACTCCCATAAAACCTGGGTTCAGATCTTGGCTCTAGTTCTCCACTAAATTTTGGAATCTGAGGAACTGGGCTTGAATCTCAGCTCTGACCTGTGTGACCTTGGGTCAAGTCTCGCTCTCTGGGCCTCAGTTTCCTCACCTGTAAAATGAGGGGATTGAATTAGAAGATGGTATCTTAGAATTAGGTGGTCTCTTCTGGCTGTTAGGCTCTGTAATTTAACACTGGGCTCCTGGGGTAACACTGGGTCCGAAGCCTGCAAACACACGCACACCATCAGAGGCAGAATTAAAGGGAAGCCCCCACCCCGTACCCATGACCCCGGCCCTACCCCCACCCCGCCTGGCCCGGCGGGAGAGACGTGCGGCCAGACCGCACGAGGGGGGGGTGCCGGCCGACGGAGGGCTCGGCTTGCTCGGAAGGTAAACGGGACCCCAGGCCGGGTCTCCCAAGGGCCCCCCTCCCAGCACCCGGACCCCGGCCGCCTCCGCCCAGGCCGCGTGACTTTTTTTCTTCTCCCCATGACCCACCCCTGGCCCCCGGGACCTCGGCCCCTCCCTGGGCCAGAGCGAGTCGGGCCTTTCTTGCAGCCCCAGAGTCTGAAGCGAGCGGCCAGCCGAGCCCCTGAGCACGGGGAGGGCGGGGGCCCCGCCAGGCCCGGCCAGCCCTGGACACAGGTCTCGAACTAGCGCTGGGGCAGGCGTGCGCCTACCCCGGCTAGAGGAGGCGGGCGGTTCCCTGGGGCCCAGCCTCGCGCGGCCGGACAATGCGTTGCACTCACCCGACTGGCTGGCACGATGGCAGCGGCGGCGGCGGCGGCGGTGGCGGCAACCGAGCGCGGTCCCGGACCGACTGTCCCCCCCCCACCCACCTTCCCTCTCCCGCCCCGAGCCTGCAGCACTCTGGGAAATGCAGTGCGGGCGCCCTAGACTTGAGCCGGAGGCTGCAAGAGCAGAACTACAACTCCCAGCACGCCGCGGAGCGCGGCCCGAACGCAGTCTCCCTACCCAGGAGAGGTGGGGAGGGAACCGGAAGAGACGGGGCCTAGCCCGACCCCGGAGCATTGTGGGCTAGCGGAGGACCTTGGGAACTTTCTGCCTTTGCGCTTTCCAGGAGTCCTATCCAAACTCTTCACCTCCCAGAGAGCTGGACAATTCTACGGCCGTGGCACCCCATCGTGTCAGAAACCTTCCTGGCCCTAGCCTCTCCAGGGGAAATCCAAATTCTAGCCCTTTCATGTTAAAGCTGGAAGGGGCCCTAGAGATGATTCCATTCAGGTCCCCCCATTTTACAGATGAGGAGACTGAGCTCTTAAAGAGGTTAATTTCTTCAAGTCATCCAGACAGTAAATAGCAGTTCCAACCCATTCCGCCCCGATTCCAAATCCCATATCCTATATATCTGAAATCCACTAACAAGTTCTGTAGTCAAACCCCTCCTGGAATCAGGTTCAGTGCTAGAGAGTTGTGTTTTTGGTTTTGTTTTTGGAAAAACATTAGGAAACTAGAAAGAACATAAAGGAGGGTGGCCTACATGGAGAATGGCTTTGAGATTATGCTGTGATGAGGGATTGAAGAAGAGAAAGACTGGATGAGAAGGTGGGGGCAGATACCATTTCCTCTCCTAAAATTTTATCTTATGCAGAAGAAAGCTTAGACTTAGTCTGTATGGCTCCTAAAGGGAGAACAAGAAGCAAAAACCGGAAGTTCCAGAGGCAGACTTCCCTATAAACACACACTTTCTAACAATTAGGGCTCCTTAGAACATAATCTGCTCTCTTGGGAAACGGAGGAAGGAAAAGGGAATAAGCATTTACATAGCACCTACTACATACTAGGCACCATGCTAAGGACTCTCTTTTACAAATATTATCTCACTGGGTCCTTACACAAACCCTGGAAACTGAGGTTAAGTGACTTGCCCAAGACCACACAGCTAGTGTATAAAGCCAGATTTGAATTCAGGTCTTCCTGACACCTGGCTCTATCCACTGTGTCACCTAGCTGCCTGGCAACTGATGAGTATTACTGAGATCTCTAGGCCAGCATTTGTTAACCTGGGATCCATACAGAGATTTCAGGAAGTCCATGAACTTATGTAGGGGGAAAACACTGAATCTATTTTCACTAATCTCTAAATGAAATTCAGCATTTCTTTCAATTATGATTTTAAAAAGTTATTTAGAGAAAGGGTCCATAGACTTCACCAGACTGCCAAAGGGACCCATCACACACAAAAAAATAAAGAATCCCTGCATTAGGAGAATGAAATAATAATTTGTGCTCCTATGTGAGTTAGGGTAGTTTGCAAATTGGAAATAAGTGAAGTCAGATGGTCACCACTTCCTAAAAAGCAAATAGGGACTTTTTCACTTTTGTAAACTAGTGTAACCAAACAGATTTAAGGAGTTTCCCTACAATCCAAACTAGGGGAGAAAATGAACATACAGATACCCAAAGGCAAGGACTAACACCAACTCATGAATAATGCTAGTTCTTTGTAAAAAGAATTCCCCATCTCAGTAAGTCAGAAAGAATGCAAAGGACAGCCTTCTTACTCGAGATAATAGGTAAAGCAGAGAACTTCTCCCATTTCCCCTCTGAGAATCAGTAATTTTTAGTGCTAGAAGGTATCTCAGAGATAATTTGATCTAAATTCCTAATGTTGGGGGAAGCTAGGTGGTGCAATGGATAGAGCACCAGCCCTGAAGTCAGGAGGACCTGAGTTCAAATCCGACCTCAGACCAAACACTTGACACTTACTAGCTGTGTGACCCTGGGCAAGTCACTTAATCCCAATTGCCTTAAAAAAAAATTCCTAATGTTACATACAATAGCACACATTCATAAATCACTTCAAATTTCACAAATGTTTTCCCCACAACTCTGTGAGGTAAATACAGTAATTCAAGTGTTATTACAGGTGATATTACAAGCTCAGAGGGAAGAGAGGATTTGCTCAAGGTCACTAAAGGCAGAGCAGAAACCAGAAAAACCCCAGATCTCCCTATTCTGAGCCCAGCATGCTTTCTACTTTACCTGCCTCCTACTTTCCCTTGGTAATATCAATGTCCACACAAGCTAGGTCTTGAGGTTATAGCTATATTAAGGTAACAGCTGTGGTGTTAATCTCCTTCCCTTGGTTCAAAGGAACAAGGAGTGGTCTTATCCAGTTTTCCAGTGAAGCCTGGGTGTAGGAGAGATGGCCAATCAAATCCCATCAGGGATACGTACATAAGGAAATGACCGGGAGAAGGAAGACCTTGTTTAAACTGGATGAGAATCTCCTACTCCTTTCCATCACCCATACAATTCTTTCCTCTCCAAATATGAGGACAGGATGACATCAGAGAGCTCAGGATTCTGTGGCACTAGACAGTTGGCTACTAGTAGTCCTTGGGTCCTGACCTCAGTTTTCTTCCCTCTACCACTCAGAGAAAAGGGCTGTTGGCAAAGGCAAAGCTAACAAGAAAAGAAGTGGGCAAGGACATCCATCGGTCTGTAGAGTCCGCAGAGGCTCAATCAGTTATTCCCTGCGCACTTCTCCCCTTCAGGAAGATGGGGTGCCAAGGCTTTTCACAGTCACAGAATATCAGAATTGGAAGGTACCTTGGAACATGAATATTGGAATAAAGAATGTTAGATTTGAAAAGAACTAGAAGGCAAGGCAGTATTTTTACTGCAAAGAGCTAGATCTGGAGCAAGAGTAGATGACGTGTTGTGATTTGCTTCTGCTCATTTTCTCTGGCTCAACCTGACCCACCATGAGGAGCTACTGAGGGCAAAATAGCACCCAAAGTCATCTTTAGAGCAGAAGCATCTCAAGGGCCTAGACAAAGCCAGTAGCAAAAGGAACCATAAAACCAGTCAAAGGAGCAGAGGCAGAAGACAGGCTTGTAATAGTTAGACACCCAGTTTGAACAGAAAACACCAGCAGCTCTTCCTACTTATCCATGGGGGTAGGAATGAGAAGTTGAGAGGTGGAGCCTCACAACCCACAGCAGAACAGAATAAAATGTGTCAAACAAGAGGATCAGTTCCCTTTGTCCACCTCCTACCCTGACTCCTTTCCCTCACCTCCCCCTCTATTACTCACCACAAAAAGGTAAAGGCCAACTAGTCTTAGAATAGATGGGAAGGTCCCACTGTGAGACTGATCCAGAAGATGAAGCCAAAGCCCCACAACATGAGCGGAAGGCAGTGCTTGCCACCTTTTAAGATGCAGAAAGGACCTCCAAGGTCTGCTCTGCTCCACGTCCCGGGCACACAATTACCCAGATTCTGCTTAGAGACCTCTAATGTTCTCTCCAGCCTGGGATCCCAAAGGAAAAGACAGACCTATAATGCGGAATGGGGCACAAACGTTTTGTTGTTTAAAATGAAAAAAATATACATTCAAAAACCAAAATGCTGGAATTCAGCCCATCAAAGGGCAAGAAGATCCCAAATTATCTTGCACTCTTCTTCCACTGAGTCACTGCTTGGCTATGTGGATAAATGATCCATAAACAGGTTTCCCAACTAGAACTGAAAGAGCTAAGATGATGAAAGGGCAGCAGGGAAACAAAAAGAGCCTAAGATGAGGTTTCAGAGTAGCTGCCACAGCTCAAGAGTCCTTTACGCAGGTTTCCATTCCATCCCTCACTGCTCCACCCAGTATTCCAAGTACCAAAGGCTGGACTCATTCTACAGGACACAATTAAAGAGCTGGAAGAGGCCTTGGAGGTCATCTACCCCATCCCCCTCATTTTAGGTGAGGAAACTTGAGACCAAAAGAGGAGAACCCATTTGCCCTAGGTCACATAGGTAGCAAGGAACAGAGATAGGATTCAAAACTAGGTCCTCCACAACAAAGGTATCAAACACAAAATGGTGCAGCAGGAACCAGATTAAAATGTAATTGGGAAATACTTAACAAAATAACATTAACATGTGGTTTTCTAAGTAAGGCTATAGTCTGCAGAAATCCTTCTGTACAGTTTAGTGGCCTTGTTTCTATTTGGGTTTGACTGCCCTGCTCTACAGTACACTGCCTGGATTAGAACCCCACTTATTTCTCTCCCAATCCAGTGCTTTTCTCACTACACCTGACACCATGCCCTTCATTCTACAGAGGTCAACATTTATATTTCAAGAGTCAAAATAACTAGAGTCCAAAACAAAAGGGATTTAACCCTCACCTAACTGTGACTTTCACAGGATCTCTTTCTCTTTTTAAAATTAGAAATGAGGGAAAGCATTCTTGGTTTCCTGTAAGTTTTTGCTTACCAACAACAAAGATATGAGACTTGGGACTCACATTCAGAATGACTTACTCCTAAGGGCTACCTCAGATTTGGCAAGGATCAAAGGGGATAAAAGGATGTGATAATATTTTGGAAAGACTGAGTTTTATAGAAATGCAAGGAATTTCTGAAAGCGAAAAGGCCTTGATTTGAACATTCCCTGCAATCTTGTCTGGGAGGCATGAAATGCAAGCATTAACCCATTTAATGGAAAAGAAAAATGACCTGATCACACATTTAGTGTCAGAGCTGAATTTGTACTGGATTTGCATTTAGAAGAACTGGATTTCACTCTCAGACAGGGAAAGAACTACAGCCAAGATCAGGACCACCAACCTGCCTGTCATAAAGGGCTGGAAGAAAGTACACAACCATTTTAGACTGGCTCTGCTGCCCAGCAGTTTCTCATTGAACAGAGAGCCAAAAACTCAATTCAAAGCCCTTTCAGATCTAGGCCTACAAGTCTTCAGCCTTGGCTTCATTTGATCTTTCCAGTGGACTCCAGGCTCTTCTCTGCTATAGAAGTACAAAGAGAGATTGTTTGAACAGCCCATAAATCTGTTAAGGGCTCAGTTTAGTGTATCCTTAGAGTATACCTCCTCACAAAAGACTCTGATGAATAAGCAAAGCCAGGAGTTTTGAGGATAAGCCACATTTAGGACCACAACTAGTAAAAGAAGTCACAACCCTGACAACTGATTAGCTGGTTATGTCACCTCCTAAGAACTCATATTTCTATAGCACTTCATGGTTTACAAACCACTTTCTTCACAACTTTGTGCAAATATTGCTAAACTGAGGTTCAAAGGGGAAGTAACTTGCACATAGCCACAAACCTAGTGTTAGGGCTGAAGTTTTTAACCCAAGACTGGCTGACTTCAAGTCCAGTGCTGTTTGCTCTATGGCAAGCATCCTTTCCTTCCTAACTTTTATCAAGATGCTTTTCCCTCTCCCTGGTGGAGCTCTGGTCTCAAATCCCCCAAGATCTAATAGGAATTTGGTTCCCAAAACCACCAACCCTCCCACTAGACCTTTGGCATCTATAGGAAATATTTAGGACTCTACTTTAGGGACTTTTGTGGACAGACTCATCTCTCTTTGAAAATAAGAACCCCCAAACCCAAATAAAAACCTTACATTTTAATTTGCTTTGCCAAACAGGACACAGTGAAAACTTTAGTCTAATTGTACAGAAAATATAATTATTTGTAACCAGTAGCAAACATATCACCAGGATGGTTTTTTTTTGGTTTGTTTTAAAAAAAAAAACCCAAGTCCCTGGCAAATTGGGTCTACCTCTGAAAGGTTGCCCAGTTCCCCCTCAAAGACAAACTGCCAGACAACAGAGAGAGGACATCCTGCTCACACCACCCAGGAAAAACTTAGTAGATCTGACTCCAGTTCATCACATCCCCCTATTGGAATCACAGTCCAAAACTGGGATAGGAAAAGGAAAAGCTGAAGGGTGGAGGGACAGGGGAAGGGGCAATAAGCATTAGATGCTTCTTGGGACCTGGGTCCCAATTCTGCCTTTATCATTACACAGAAAGGGACTGACTGTCTCTGATCAACTCCAAGATCTAACTGCCCGCATATGGTTCCCTGGAGCCTGCCTCCCCACCCATAACCCCAAGGATGAGTTCCAAATTGTGATCACTTTAAATCCCATGGTCATAAAAAGAGTTCCAAACAAAAACTGCGAACAAGTCCTAATCATACCAGCTGGCATGACAAATGCACAAAACTGAGGGGGCCCCAGCTACCCCAGGCCCCTGCCTCAAGAAGGTGTTTGGGCTAAGTACAGTAATGTCAGAGTCCGAGAATAAGAGGCAACAAGTGAGGGTGCCTGGGCTCGTTCGGTGTGCAGTCAAGGATGGTGGATGCCAGGCCAGGAGTCCAACTGCAGAGGAAGGGGGAGAGGGTGGGGTACCATCCAGGAGTCCAACTGTGTCAATGGCAGGGGCTACCCCCTACCCCCACCCCAGGCAGAGCTGGCGGGCAGGTGGTAACTCAGGAGTCCAGTACAGGGGGCAGGCAGGACACAGGAACCTTCCTCACATCCCATGCTTCTTGCGGATAACAGCCATGGCCAGCAGCCGGTCCTTCTCTCGGAGCTCCTCCCGAAGCTTGGCCTCTGTGAGCCGTAGGTGGCGGATGCTGCCTTTCATCTCCTTCATCTTAACCTCCATCAGGGCCAGGATATCGCGCTGCTCATTCAGCTTCCGCAGCAGCTCTTCCTCCGTGGTGCCTGAGGACAGCGAATAGGAGTGGTCCGAGCCCGTGTCGGGGAAGCCCTCCTCGCCCACGACCACCAGCCTGGGCCCCGAGGCAGCCGCGGGCACCGCGGGGACGCCGAGCTCTGGGGCGGCGGCCCCCTCCGCCGAGGCGAACTCCACCTGCACAGTCAGGTCGATGGGCTTCACGTCATCCCCGGCCGGGGGCTGCGGGGGCGCGGCGGCGGCGGCGGGGCCGCCCTCCACGGCCGCCTGCAGGGTGAGCAGCACGGCGGCCGAGGCGGACACCAGGGACGCCTGCGACGGGGCCGGAAGTGCGGCCGGCGGCTGCTGCTGGGGCTGGGGCGGCTGCTGCTGCAGCTGCTGCTGCTGTTGCTGCTGCTGCCTCCGTCGGGCGGCTGCCCCCGCCGCCCCGGCGCCGCCGGGCCGCCGAGCCTTGCGCTCGTTGACGCCGCGCAGCGGGAAGATGGTGGGGACGCGCACCGTGTAGGTCTTGCGGCCGCCCTGGAAGTGGACGCTGCACAGGCGGTGGCCGGCCGTGGGCTGGAAGGTAGAGAAGCAGCCGCTGACGCCGGCCCGGGACACGTTCTTGAGCCACTGGCGCCGCAGCTCCGCGTCCTTGGGGAAGGTGTAGAAGTGCAGCGCCTTGTCCCGGTGCGAGTTGTTGTAGCAGCCCGGCACGCAGCACGTGAAGCCCGGCATCGCGGCGGCCCCGGCCCGCCGACGGCCCCGGCCTCGGGCCTCGGCCGCCGCCGGACCGCTCGGAACCGAAAAGCTCGGAGGGCCTCGGCCGAGACCCCGGCCTCCGGCTCCGCCTCGGGGCCCGGCCTCACGCCCGGGCCTCGGGACCCCGGGACACCCACCGACGGGCGAGGCCTCGGCGCCCTACCGGACCCCCTACGCCCCCCACCGGCCGGGCGTCGGCGTCCCGCCCCGCCCCGAGCGGAGACGGGCGAGGCTAAGCCTCGCTCTCTCGCTCTCCCAGGGACGCTCCCCGACGGCCCCCGCGCCGTCCACCCGCCCACTGGCAGCCCCCGCAACCACCAGAGCCTGTCAGTCAGGCAGTCAGTCCCGGGGCCGAGAAGAAGAAGCGCCCGGGAAGTCGGACTACGCCCCCCACAATGCACCGCGCTGCACGCTTCCGCCGTTGGCCGCACTGCTTCCGGGTCAAGGCTGGAGGTAAGGTCAGAATGATTCGGCGCTCGTCCAGGAAAAACCATGCGCGTAGTGTTCTACCGGGGCGACGCTCTAGCTCTGGCGGGCGGAACAAGACATGTTTCTGGATGAACGAACTTAGAATTCCGCGCGGACCACCATGCTCCATTCGGAGAACTGCCTTTCCCATGATGCACAGCTTCCCGCGCACCCGCCCTCCCACTGCGGGGCAGGGGACTACAACTCTCGGCGTACAGTGCGCGCGGCTGCGGCCCCGCCTCTACCCTGGGGAGCGCATCCCTTAGTCAACAAGCCCACGCCTCGAGGTGGCGGGCCAGCTCCCCGCCGGGGGCTGGGCGGGAATGATTACCCGACCCCAGCCCGCCCCCTCTTCTGTAGGGCTTACAAACCATCCTGGGCAAAGTGAGGCCCAGAGGGAAGAGGCGACTCGCAGTCATCCACCCAACGAGCAACAAGCATTTATTAAGCTCCTGCTGTGTGCCAGGCACGGCAAGTTAGGGGTGGAGCCCAGGTGTTGGACCCTCCACCGGGTTCTGCCTTGTGGTCCAGGGCCAGCGCACCGCCCCTCCCCCACCTCCCTTGTCCGCATCCTTTTCTTCTCCATTTCCTGCCCTTTCACATCCTTCTCCGCCCCACCCCCACCCCAGCTGTGGCTCCCCGAAGCCTTCGGGCTATATCCTCAGCCTCCCACTCCCCTTTACCTTTCACTTTGATAATTTCTGGAAACCTCAATTAAGAGTCTGACTGGAGTGAGAGCCTTAGGCTAGGTCCACGTGATAAGACGCAGGAATTTAGCTAAATCCCCATCCTTGCCCTAATGAAGCCTGCAGTCTAGTAAACACAAAGAGATGATTATAATACATGATGATACAAGGTAACAATTTGAGAGGGGGCAAGGGGAAATGCGGCTTGAAGTCCAAAGGTCAAAGGTTATGCCACTGGTTCTGCCTCACATAGGTATGGTCAGACACAAAAGTTTACATAAATCATAGTCCTTGCCCAAATGGAGATTAAAGTCTATTTGAACACAAAGATAACTGCAATACAAGACAAGATTCCCGAGGAGCAGGACCAGGTGCTGCTTGAGGTCCAAAAGCCGAAAGTCATAATACTGGGTTGAATATACTTTCCGTCCTCTTCTCTGCTCACCTATAGGGGACAAGTTACGTAGCCTAGTTCTTTGAGTACCGTGGGAGGTTTGATTCTGGATTTTAAAAACTGTAAGAGATCTTGGATTGATTTTAATTGGTGTAATGCAATATTGACAACCAGCTAAAATGGGCCGTGAAGAAGGAGTCAGAAGAATGGAGAAAGTTAAAGACATTCTGGATGAGTAAAAGATATTCATCCAATTCTCTGTGATCTGTGGTCTTCATTCATTTAGTTGGATTTTTTTTTAACTGTAAGGAACTGCTCCTAGCACTACCAGGCTGGGACACTTGATCCTCTTCTCCACTAAAGGATCCCCCTCTCCTTTGAATTCCAGCATGCAATCAGTACAGGTTTCATTTCGGGGGGAACCTAGCCTCTAATGAAAGATTTAGGCTCCTATTTTTATTTATTTCGTTAAATATTTCTCAGTTACATGTAAAAAAATTTAATGCTCTTTTTTTAAATTTTGAGTTCCAAATTCTCTTCTTCCATACCCTCTCCCACCCCTTGAGAAGGCAAGCAATATATCAATTATACATGTGAAGTCATGGAAAACATTTCCATATTAGACATGTTGCAAAAGAAAATACACACACACAAGAAACCCAAGAAAAATAAAGTTAAAAATATGCCTAAATCTGCACTCAGTTCATCACTTCTCTCTCTGAAGATGGATGGCATTTTTAATCATGGCTCTTTGGAACTGTCTTGGATCAATCATTGTCTTGATCAGAGGCTCTTTCCCTTTTTTTTAATTAATTAAGTTTTAGGTTTCAACATTCACTTTTTAAAAATTTTTAATTGATTTATTTTGAAATGTCAACAATCACTTCCATAAGCTTTTGAGTTTTAAATTTTTCTTCCCCTCCCTTTCCACCTCCCTCCCCAAGACAGCACAGCAATCTAATATAGGCTATACATATACATTACTATTAAACATTTTCACAAAGGTGATATTGTAAGGAAGAATTAGAACTAATAGGAGAAAGCACCAGAAAGAGGAAACAAAACACAACAGAAGAAAAAAAATAGCAAATAGTATGCTTTGATCTGCATTCAAACTCCATAGTTCTTTCTTTGGATGTGGATAGCATTTTCCATCATGAGGCCTTTGGAGATGTCTTAGATCCTTGCATTGCTAAGAAGGGCTAAGTCTATCAAAGTTAGTCATTGTACAAGGTGGCTGTTACTGTGTACAACTTTCTCCTGGTTCTGTTCATTTCACTCAGCATCAGACCATACAAGTCTTTCTAGGTTTTTCTGAAGTCAGCCTGTTCATCATTTCTTATAGCACAACAGTATTCTGTTACATTCATATACCACTACTTATTCAGCCATTCCCCAATTGATGGGCATCCTCTCAATTTCCAGTTCTTTGCCACCACAAAAAGAGCAGCGATGAATATTTTTGTACTTGTGGCTCCATTTCCCATTTGTATGATCCCTTTGAGATAAAGCCCTAGAAGTGGAATTTCTGGGTCAAAGGGTATGCACATTTTTATAGCCCTTTGGGCATAGTTCCAAATTGCTGTCCAAAATGGTTGGATGGTTTCACAACTCCACTAACAATGCATTAGTGTTTCAATTCTCCCGCATCTTCTTCAACATTTATCATTTTCATGTTTTGTTATCAACATTCACTTTTATAAGATTTTGAGTTCTTAAATTTCCCCTTTCCCTCCTCTCCTTCCTTCCCCAGACAGTATGCAATCTGATATGGGCTATACATATACAATCATATTAAATGTATTTCCACATTAGTCACGTTGTGAAAGAAGAATAAGAACAAAAAGGAAAAACCACAAGAAAGAAAAAAAAAGAGAGAAAATAGTATGCTTTGATCTACATTCAGATTTTATGGTTCCTTCTCTAGATGTGGATAGCATTTTCCATCATGAGTCTTTTGAAATTGACTTAGACTGAAGAGGCTATATCAGCTTGCACAAAGTTTTGGGGAGAGGTGAGAAGAGGGAAGGGAAGAAAACTTAAAACTCAAAATGTTATAGAAGTGAATGTTAAAAACTAAAAATAAATTAATTATTTTAAAAAAAGGTTGTCTTAAATCATTGCATTGCTGAGAAGAGTTAAGTCTATCAGAAAGTTAGTCATCAAACAATGTTACTGTTACTGTGTACAATGTTCTCCTGGTTCTGCTCATTTCATTCAGCATAAATTCATGTAAGTCTTTCCAGGTTTTTATGAAGTCAGCCTGCTCATCGTTTCTTATGGCACAATAGTATTCCATTACATTCATATACCACAGGCATTCCTCAATTGATGGGCACCCTCTCAATTTCCAATTCTTTGCCACTACAAAAAAAGCTGCTATAAATATTTTTGTACATATGGGCCCTTTTCCCATTTTTGTGATCTCTTTGGGATATAGACCTAGTAGTGGTATTGCTGGATGAAAGGGTATACACAGTTTTATAGCCCTTTGGTCATAGTTCCAAATTGCTCTCCAGAATAGTTAGATCAGTGCACAACTCCAACAATGCATTAGTGTTCCAGTTTTCCCATTACTTCAGCATTTATCATTTTCCTGTTTTGTCATGTTAGAGGCTCTCCTTTTTAAAAACTTTTTTTTCCTATTAACAAAACTTTTTTCCCTTCTTCCCAATTAAAAAAGAAAAATAAATATCTTGTAACAAATATGTATAGTCAAGCAAAACAAATTGTCACATTGACTATATTTTAAAATGTATGCCTCATTCTGCATGTTCAGTTCATCACCTTTCATTCAGGAGGTGAATAGCAATGGTTTCTCACTGATCCTCTCTAGTCAGAGTTGGTCATTGCATTGATTATAGGACTCAAGTCTTTCAAAGTTATTTGCCTTATAATGTCATAGATTGTATAAATTTTTCTGGTTCTGCTCACTCCCCTGTGGATCACTTTGCACAAGTCTTCACAAGTGTCTCTGGAATGGCTTCTTTCATAATTTTTCCAACAATGGTATGGTTAGGCTTTTCCTCATGCTGTTAATCCAGACAAAACTTGCTTAAGGTTTAGGATTTGGCTCCTATTTAGGGAGCAGAAAAAGTACTCCATTTACAATGTATATCAGATATGGGACAGGTATTTCTTTCAAAACACATAACTGGAATCAGGAAGGGAAGCTTCATAGGCCCTGATTACACATTAATTAAACCAACAATCATTTATCACTTGTTTCACATTAATTAAATCAACAATAATTTCTTGTTTAATATGTGTCAGTAATATGATTGTTATCTAAATAGTTGCAAAGTGGAGATCTAGATAGCACAGATTCTTCAAAGATACAGACACAAAACAAAATAAGATTTAAACATAGTACCTGAAATCAAAAAGCTTATAGACTGACGAGTTCTGGAATGATTCTCTGAAAATTTTTAATATGGTGAGTCACAAAGCATGCCTCATAAGTTTATCATGAAAATGGTTTTCACAGAGGCAGAAGATTGTGTAGCCATAAGAAACAGGAAGCAGAGTGTGTGCCTGGTTTGGTCTTAGCCCCTTAAGATTTAGAGAAGAATCTAATACAGTTTTAGAAGAATCTTGATGAATCCAGTAGAGTTGTTGGGACCACCTCTGTCAGCCCTTCCAGAAGAGACTCCTTCAAGTTAAGTATTTTTTCCCCAAGTGTTTGTTTAGATTCTAAACCCAAATTTAAGGCCAATTCCTACAACACAAATTGCTTTTCTCTACCCCACCCCACCCCACCCCACAATTCCTTTGCACTGTGGGAACTACACATCACATCTCATGCATGCAACTTTCTTAATTTTCCACCCTTACAAAATCTCCCTTTCCCCCAATTAGTACTTTGTACCTCCCAAATAAAAGATTCTGTGGGGACTGTAAGAAAAATGAAGAATCTCATAGATACCACCTTCAGGGTGATTTCACTGGTCCCAAAAGTTGCTGCTGCTGCAGCTACTAGAACCACAGAAACAAACAATGTTTGTTAAATGGCTCTTGGAGATCATCTGCTCCCACTGGTCAGAGAGGTGAAGGGATCTACCTGTCCAGTGTCACTCAGCTAACTAAAACCCTGGTGGTCCCCAGACTCCTTCTCTAGCACACAATAGCCTGGCCCCTGAGCCAACTTTCTCCTCTGAAGAGAATCAAATACATTGGAGGGCTAGAAACTGTTTAATCAGTTAATTAACATTCAAACATAACTCTCAGAAGCCCCCTGGACAGCTTACCTCAAGGACTTTCACTTCAGAATTTGCTGAATTCTTCTCAAAGGGGCTAGACGGTAAGTTACAGTGAAAAGCTGTTCCAAGAGGTCTTGGATTCAAACTGTGCCTCTGATACTACCTGTGTGACCTTAGAACCTCTTGGGTCTCACTTTCTTCAACTGCAAAAAGAGGAGGGTTTAACTAAATGGCATCTGAAGTTCCAGTTGAAGTCTTACTCAGATCATTCTTACCTGATTAATCCATTTAGTTGTCCTGGTTCCTGGGTTATCCTTCCCTCCATCTAAATATCCTCTTAGTTGCCAAGGCATCACCCTAATTTAAGACCTCATTACCTCTGGCCTGGACTATTGTAATTGTCTCCTAATTGCACTTTTCAGGCTGTCCCTAAAACATTCCATTCTTCCACCTGATGCCAAAATAATCTTCCTAACATACAACTCTGACCATATCACTTCCCGGTTCAAAAACCTCAAGGTCTCCCTACTACCTTGAAGATAAGATATGAACTCTTCAGCTTGGCATTTAAAGCCTTTCACAATTTGCTTCCAACTTAATGTGGAAAGCAGACAAATGCTCTCTGGCTCCTTTTCAAAAGAATTAAGAAAATATTTTAAAATGATAAATTTTATATATTTAAATTATAAACTTTATAAGTGGTTAAGAATGAAAGCTAAGGTCCCTGACAATGGATTAAGGTATGTCAATGGAAAATATCTCAGTCTAATTAAAATCCATTGCCTAGCCCCATACCCTGAAAGGAATAGGGCAATGAGGAAAATAGGTGGTCCACAGTAAATAAAGTTCTGGGCCTGGAATCAGAAAGACCTTTGTTTGAACACTGCCTCAGTCACCTACTAGATGTGTGATCCTGGGCAAGTCTCAGGCTTAGTTTCCTCATCTGTAAAATGTATAAAAATAGCAGCTACTTCACAGAGTTGCTGTAAGGATCAGCAGATATAATGTATGTAAATTGCTTTGTGTCTAACCCCAATTTAAAAATAGAGTGTTCTAAGAAAGAGACAAACAAAATTAGGGTGCATGTGCCCATGTTTTAATTTCTCTCAAGCTGGCTTGACATACATTGCATGGGAGTTACTGTTCAGAACTAGCCCCCAAAGGGAGTCCAGAACTGGCTCAATTTGGGATTTGGGAGTACAGGGTTATATACCTTTTCAACAGGGGCTGATTTCAACCCACCATCATTCCAGACCACTCCCAGCCTTGGTCTGTCTAGGCAGAAAAATCTGTCTCTACCTAAGCCTGAGTAGGATAAAATCAATTCAGGCTTGGGTCCAGTTTGACCAGGATAAGAAGATTCAATGCAATCTCATGTCAGTAATATCCTTCTAAAGAACTTTGGAACAGAAGGCTGGGGGGAGTGGAGCTCTGAGTGTCCAAGATAGAAAAAAATCATTTTTCACATTCCCTTGATTCTAATGAGAGATGTAGCCTTCTCAATGAATCACTAACTGATACGTCAACACTTCATCAAGGGTTTGGGGGTAACAATGTGGAAGTGGGGAAAGGGGGGAGAAATTGGCGCAATGACAATTTGAAGGAGGCAGTCCCCTTAGTAAATAAGTAAACAATGAATAAATTATCCATGTTAAAGTTCAGTAGTCTTATCTCATACAGCTGTCTGTGTTCAGGACATCATCTGATGATGTTTCCTGATCTGAGTATTGTTTAAGCAGTCGCCAACAGACTGTCTTCTTTAAGACTCCTTATAGAGATCTTCTTTCTTTGTTAAAATCTCCTACAAAATTGACCTTAACACAATTTTAAATTACCTTGCCAGTAACCAGGTCAAATAATGAAAGTTAACTCAACCCTTATATCTCTATTATAAAATCAAAATTGGAATCTTGGCCAGTTGTCATGTTTAAGAAACTCAAATTTAAAAAAAAAGAAACAAAAATTAGAACCCAGTTTTTATACTTTGCATTAATTCATTATTCATTCCCCCATCAGAGGGATGAGATTCTACTAAGGAATTAGTAACAGACTCCAATACATACATAATACATCGAGTGATCAGTTTAAAACAGTACATATCAAGTAATAAAACAATTCCAACTTCTGGTCATATTCAAATAAATAACCCCTAATTAAAGTGGATTCTTCTTGTAAGGCATTTACAAGATAGACCACAAGCCATTCTTTTAACATTAATTAATTGTAACAAAACTGAGACAGGTGTGACATTAACTAAGTAACAGAATAATATCCTTTTTTTTTTTTGGCAGTTGGGGTTAAGTGACTTGCCCAGGGTCACACAGCTAGTAAGTGGCAAGTGCTTGGTCTGAGGCTGGATTTGAACTCAGGTCCTCCTGACTTCAGGGCCGGTGCTCTATCCACTGTACCACCTCGCTGCCCCTAGTAACAGAATAATGTCCTGGTTTCACGAGTCCTTGACCTAATTATCCCCATACTATTATGAGGAATTAAAGGACCCTAACTTATATAGGAATATATGTTAGTAACATGTCAAAGCTAAATACTTAGTTAGTTGTTTGGGCTAAAATTCTAGGCCAAACAGCTCAATTTTATATTGCATCTTATTACAATAACCTCAGATGTTCTGGTATAAATCTATTATTTAATATTGTGCTTATAAAAATGTTTAATAGAAGTTTGCCATAAAAGAGTAAAAGAATAACTATAGTAGGGGAATGATGTTCTCTAACTTCATGTTAATTCCAGGCAAAAGTGATGCAAATGGCCAACTGCATTGAGCCAGGCTTAAAGTCTGCCAGGTAAGATATTCATATTGGGGAAATTGACTCAGGAGAATCCTACATCAGCTCATTCGGAATAGTCATTCTCCCAGCCTTTCCCATGAAAACACCCTCTGCAGTTCATAGACCCCACAGGGGTCTCAATAGCATTCCCTGATAATGAGACGTAGAGTCAGACTCCGAATAACAATCAGTTAACAGTCCCAAAAGGTCTTAAATAGCAAGTCCCAATAATCAGAGTTTCAGATATGTGATTATAATCTCACATTGATTGGGAATATCTTTACGGTGAGACGTAAGTAGTTTGCACATAGTCTTACACATAGTCTAGTTCCTGACTAAATAACAACATAAAATCAAATTTCCCATTAAGATCATGTTACTACTCTAAGAGCCTTGCATCTCTGTTTCTAGAGGTTATTTAGCCTTCTCTAATCATACTTAATCTGAAAGGATGAGATACTTCAGAAATTGAATCTTATACATATGATAAATTCAAACACTAATTTTAACTCTTGGTTAGGCCATGGAATGAATTCAGATCTAAACAGCAAGATCTTTCCCACTTATACCTCATTACCTCCCACTGAGCTGCTGACCCTGGTTCTTGTTTCTCTGAAAGCATCCATTTGGGCCAGTCCAAGGACACAACAATCTAGGAATGAAACTCAAAATTCACAGTAGGTTTAGACATAATTGTCATTATTATCGAATTATTACTGCGACAAATTAGCTTGGAAATGGAAGTTTAGTAGGCCTTCTAAAAATCACACAAAAGATTTTGCAGAACATTTCTTCATAAAAGTATTTCCCTTGCTTAAAAACAGCTTACAATTTATCCTGTTACTATAACAAATTCTAAATTAATTACAAGGAGATTTTATAAAGTCCTTTTTTTGCATAATTACCAAGTTTCCTTTCACAAAAATATTTTTGTAAATACTTGATTTAAACAATAATTCCAAATAATTAATTGCAAATTAATTCCAAAAAATTCCAATTAACAATCTTATTTTTCGTAAGTGATAGCCAAATAATTTTAGCTGAAACTTCCCTTTAAATATGGACAAAACTTGAAAGTTGATGATTTCTCAAATTATAGTACATCAAAATATTACAACACAGGGTCAGATAGAATGACCTAATAGCTTCCTAACCCACTCATTTTTTTTCTTTTTCCCTGACAGTACAATTCTTAATCTAACATCTGAAATTGCTTTTCTAACAACATAAGTGATACGATTGTTACCAATTTATACAATATAAGGAAATTTAGAAATATGACAATACCCTAAACAGTTATCAGGCATTTAGACTTGAAACAAAACCCATTAATTACCAATTAGTTGACCTTAATTTAAGCAATTACATTTAAACACTTAACATTCAGATAGCATTTGTCCTACATCAAGTGGTGTGCCAAGCATTTTATGATCATGTGATCCTCACAACATCCCTGGGAAGTGGGTTCTATTATTAATCCCCTTACAGAATAGTAAACTGAGGTAAATAGAACTTTCTTGGGGCCATACAGTCAATACATTTCTTAATGCCAAATAACAATATCTTTTTGTGCTTAATCCTGACAGGAAGAGCACTCTCAGAGGCTATTCTTATTTCTTCAGGACAGATTTTTGATTTAAGTCCAATCAAATCTGGAGTTTTAATCCCTAATGATAACATTTAAATTTTTTTTAAAAGTCCAATACTCTTGGCCTTTTAAAAAGAAATATTATCCATAAATTCATACATTCCTTAAAAAGACATGTGGACTAGGAAATACATATAAAGTTTTAAGAACAGCTTGAAATCACCTCTTATCATCAGGTTAGCTAAAGGATTTGGCCCAGGCAAAGAGACCTAAGGAATTTGAATTAATGCTGACAGGGTGTGGTACCTCCAGGCAGGAACATCCAGAGCTTCCAGAGCCAACCCGATAATTAACTGAAAAGTACAAGGAAACAGTTTAAGATTTTATATAATAATCTCAAATTACAATAACCAGTATCTTTACCGTAGCCAATATTTATGTAACGTTAGATTTAATAAGGCCTTCCTACAGATTTATATTGAAAGGTGGGTAGACATAATTCCTCCTAACCTTCTATAACTTTATATATTAGTTTTTAAATCAAGCTACAAAATTTTCATTTTTAATCTTTCTATTTAAAATAAATCAAACTTCCTCACACCCTCTCAATATGCTTAAACCATCTGAAGCTGGCAGAAAGGCACCCAGAACAAACATCCAAGGATAGCACCCCCACCCCTTAGAGCACATGGGTTTGCTGCTGATCACCCCAGCCCCATCTATCCCCAAACCATTTTTTCTACCCTTCATATTTTTGCTCAAACCTTTATTTCTCTTTCCTAATCTTTCAAACTTGTTACTCAGACTACCTCCACTTTCCTTTACATTCCAAATTAAAATTTGTACTCATCTCAATTTTGTCCTGCTTCTCTGCACTGTTAGAATCTGGAGGGAGTTAACACCTAACAATTTACAAATCAAGAGAGCTGTTTTTCTGGCACACCCTTTACAAACAGCTTTTATAACGTTCATATATATTCTAAACAAATCACTGAAATCTAAAGTGATTGCTTAAAAGACAGAAAAACTCTTAATTTTGCAGTTTTGAACACATTGCTTTGATATCAGAAATATCAGATACATTGGCAGGAGGGGTGCGAAGACAGTTCTCTAGATTTAATTTAAACATAAAGTACAAACTTAAGCTTTGGGATCTAATTAAACCTGGATTCAAACTCTCATCATTCTCTCTCTCAGCTATCTTGGGCTGGCTGGTTTAGATTCTTATCAGTCTAAAAGGCTGCTTGCTGCTGGCTGATTTCACCTTCCACTAATTTCTGGTAAAGTCTCACTTTGCTTTTTAATTCCATTACTCATTATCTAACTTTATTCTGGTATCCCAGCTTGGCCACTGTTGGGACCCCCCCCCCCGAATAAAGCAAGTCTTAATCTCCCACTGAAAGCCTAAGGTGGGAGTTCTTTCCCAATGTTCTCTCTAATTATGGACCTTAGAAGTTCCTTAGAAGTTTTTCTGGCTGCATTTTAAATCTTTGAGCAAGAACATGAAACATGACAGTCATAGAGACACAGAGACACAGACAGAATGACAGGACAGTGCATGCACCGATCTAATTTTTTTGTTGGCTTTTTAGGCTTAGTTTATTTTTAAGATAAACCAATTTAGAGTCAGAATTAGACTTTGTCAAAATTTAAAGTTATCCTTTCATTCCACATCCTTCTAAAAGCAACCAATTCAGATTACAGTACAATTTATCACATGCCAATTTACCCTGACTGACCCATAGCCTAATGACAGAGGATATCCTTTCCTTTCAGGAAACTTGTCTTAAGGTCTCTGCCCCTAGAGTCACTTGGAGAAAAATGGACTGCAACCTAGGGGGAGTTGGGTAGATAAGGAGCAGGAATTTGAGGGATAAGACTCACCCACCCTTTAGGGCTGGACTTTAGGAGAAAGTCCTTTGAGTGCCCACTTCCAGTGCTGGGGGGGAAGGCCCCCCAAATCTCAGTCCAAATATGAGTCATGGCAGCATTTAATGTTGAACCCCAACTTAATAACAGTGTGTTCTAAGAAAGAGGCAAAGAAAATTAGGGTGCATGTGCCCATGTTTTAATTTCTCTCAAGCTGGCTTGACATGCATTGCATGGGAGTTACAGTCCAGAACTGGCTCGATTTGGGATTTGGGGGTACAGAGATATATACCTTTTCAACAGGGGCTGATATCAACCCACCATCATTCCAGACCACTTCCAGCCTTGGTCTATCCAGGAAGAAGAATCTGTCTCTACCCAAGCCTGAGTAGGATAAAATCAATTGAGGCTTGGGTCCAGTTAGACCAGGATAAGAAGATTCAATGCAATCTCATTATCAGTAATGTCTTTCTGAAGAACTTTGGAGCAGAAGGCTGGGGGGTGGAGCTCTGAATTTCCAAGATAGGAAAAAATCATTTTTCACATTTGCAAACCTTAAAACTATAAATAACTGTAAGCTATTGTTATTATCAGACTAAGAGGTCTCTTGAATTCACCTTAGACCAGATGGAAAGGAGAACCTTTGAAGGGATCTGAAGGTCAAAGAAAGACATAAGGATATTAGAAAAAGAATTCTCCTAAAAGTGATTATTATTCTTGTTGATGAAGTAAACTGTTAACTGAACTTTTACTTTACCCTGAGCCCTGGGACCTGAAGTGGAGCAAAGGAGTAGGCCATGAGATTTAAGGATATTTAAAGAGTCAGAAATTTGAGAGACCATCAACATTGATGTTGAAGTCCTTTGGTATATAAGGGCAGAAGAGGGTAGGCAAGGTGCTGAACTCTTTAAGAAAGGAGGGAGAATGACCTGGGGGTCCTGTAGTTAGCAGCCACCATAATTCAGATTAGGTGGATAGTGTTACTTCTGTGAATTTAAGAGGAGAAGAGAGATTCCTGAATGATAGTGGTAAGTGGACTTCAGAAAAACCTGGAAAGACTTATAAGAACTGATGCTGAGTGAAGTGAGTAGAAGCAGGAGAACATTGTACACAGTAACAGCAACATTGTATGATGACTGACTTTGATAGACTTAGCTCTTCTTAGCAATGCAATGATCTAAGACAGCTCTAAAAGACTTATGATGGAAAATGCTATCCACATCCAGAGATAAGAACTATGGAACTTGAATGCAGATTGAAACATACTATTTGCTCTCTCTTTTTTTGGTTTTGTTTTGTTTTGTTTCTTCTTTTTTGTGGTTCCTTCCATTCATTCTAATTTTTCTTTACAACATGACTAACGTGAAAATGTTTAATAAGAATGTTTATGCAGAGCGTATATCAGATTGCACGCCTTTTTGGGGGAAGGGAGAGAGGCAGAGAAAACTTAAAACTCAAAAGCTTATGGAAGGGACAGTTAGGTGTTGCAGTGGATAAAGCTCTGGCCTTAGAGACAGGAGGACTTGAATTCAAATCCGGCCTCAGACACTTGGCACTAGCTATGTGACCCTGGGCAAGTCACTTAATCTTGATTGTCTCACCAAAAAAAGAAAAAAGAAGCTTATGGAAGTGAATGTTGAAAACTAAAAATAAATTAATTAATTTAAAAATTAAGAAAAAAAGAACCTTCATAGTTCAGGTTAAATGTTGGGATAAAACGAGGAGCTCACAAATCATTCAATGTTTAACAAAGGAGGTATACATTGTCATAACATAGCAAGAAGGTTATGGTGGTACTTAGCTTCTCTGGTTATGTCCCCTCCTCTCCATTTAGAAACACAATCTGGTCAGTAGGTCATCTCAGGATATGATGTCTCTTGTGCTCTTAGGCGCCCAACAATTCTGAGAGGCCCAGATTCCATATGACTGAAATTTTTTAATGTCCCTAGATGACCAGGAAGCCAAATTAAGAAAGCTGAGGCCAATCAGATCCCTTGGGGAGATTCATTCTGTCACATGCCACCTCTTTATGGCCAGGTCCATTCTATCATATGACACCTCTTTATGACAAGCAGCTCTTCTGGAGGGATAGCATCAAACAACAATAGAAACATGGGCCACTAATCCACACATAAATATCCATTCAAGTTGCATATTAACATAGTTTTAAAATGTAATATTAATCTAAGTTTTATTGTGTTTTCATTCATTTTGTCAAATATTTCCCATTTACATTTTAATGTAGTTAGGGATGCACTTGAGAGTATTTTGGGGCCCTGGGAAAAAGGATTGGGGGGGGAAGGGGAAAAAAAAAAGAAAACAAAACAAAGTTGTGGAAAAGAGCAAAAGCCAATAATCTTAGGCCTTTCTTTTCCTCTTCAGGAGGACCAAGTCTCAAATCTTTTACTGAATAGTCCTCCTAGCATGGGCAGTATTTTTAAAATATGTATTTTTATTTTGTCAAATATTTTCCAATTACATGTAATAACTTTTTAACATTCTTTTTTAAAAATTTTGAGTTCTAAATTCTCCCTTTCCCCTTGCCTATACCCTACCCCTTCAGAAAGCAGTCAATATGACATTAGTTATATATGTGAAGTCATACAAAAGATATTTCCATATTAGCTGGAGCATGTATTAAGGGAAAAAAGGGGAACAGGAACAAAAGCGTCTAGGGGGTCATAAGCCTCTTGCATATATCCTGTCCCAGGATCTAAGTCAATAAAGAGGCTTTCCTTAAACCACAGCCACCCATGCAGTATTCCCTGGCCCACCTGCCAAAAGCTCCCCCTCCCTGAGGACTGATACAAAATCTTTTCTGTTTTAGAGACTCCTGTGTAGGGGGCTGCCTCCTTCTTGCACAGTGGCTAAATTGGGACTCTTCCTCATCCTCATCCAGTGACTTAGAATTACCACCAATACAACTAAGGGATTCCCTTTCTTCCAGGTAAATATATGCCCACTACAGCGTAGTAGGGAGTTAATAAATATTTCTTGAATTAGACAGGATGCAAAGAAATATGGTAACCCTAATGTGAAGGGATAAAGAATGGAAAAAGCAGATCTGCTTTTGTTGCTTTTGTCTTTATATCTCAGTGTTTGGAATGGTACCTCCAACATAAATATTTGCTGATTAATTAATTAAGCAAAACAACAATATACATACTGACTACAATGAAAATAATAATGTTGTTCAATTCCAGCAATAAAATCTAGGGAAATTTATAGGAAGGAAAAAAAGTTCAGCAAGGGAAT
This sequence comes from Phascolarctos cinereus, assembly GCF_003287225.1. Classification (NCBI taxonomy): domain Eukaryota; kingdom Metazoa; phylum Chordata; class Mammalia; order Diprotodontia; family Phascolarctidae; genus Phascolarctos; species Phascolarctos cinereus. The sequence continues at coordinate 61,181,078 of NW_027555625.1, forward strand.
TGTTAAAGGTAAATGCATTGTTAACTAGATTTTTACTGAGTCAGTCCCTCACCTGAGAAGGACAAAACAGCAGTCCAGAGATAAAGTGCCAGTAATCAGGTAGCCATTTTATTAATTAGTTTCATCATGAGGAACAGATTTGCAAATTTGGAATTCTCCCAATCAGAATTCTGCCTTGCTGAAATGAAGACAGAGGTTATATACATAAATCACAACTGGGAAGGGAAGGGGAAGGTGGAATACTAACAATCTTTACTTAGTGGGTCACAGGACCAGAGTTCGGTGACAGGAACAGGTTCTACAGTCTTTGATTTGCTTCACTTCAGGTATGCAGACAGAAGGATGTCAGTGATTGTGAGTCTTGTCAAGGTCTGATTGATCAGTTCAAGCTGCATTATGAATCTGACTCACAAGCTAGAAAAGGCAGCTCTTAAGAAAACTAAATTATTACTATTGTGCTATTAGAAATGATGAACAGGAAGACTTCGGAAAAACCTAGAAAGACTTGTATGGTCTGATGCTGAGTGAAGTGAGCAGAACCAGGAGAACATTGTACACAGTAACAGCCACCTTGTACAATGACTAACTTTGATAGACTTAGCTCTTCTCAACAATACAAGCATCTAAGACATCTCCAAAGGCCTCATGATGGAAAATGCTATCCACATCCAAAGAAAGAACTATGGAGTTTGAATGCAGATCAAAGCATACTATTTGCTATTTTTTTTCTTCTATTGTATTAGTTTCCTCTTTCTGGTGCTTCCTCCTATTAGTTCTAATTCTTCCTTATAATATCAGTTATGTGAAAATATATTTAATAGTAATGTATATGTATAGCCAATATGAGATTGCTGTGCTGTCTTGGGGAGGGAGGTGGGGAGGAGGGGAAGAAAAAATTTAAAACTCAAAAGCTTATGGAAGTGGTTATTGAAAATTCAAAATAAATTAATTAAACACCTATATTATTAGTATATTCATTATACATATCATATAGATTAATATGAAAATTATAAATTCCTTTCTTTTTTTAAATTTTTAGGCAATTGGGGCTAATTGACTTGCCCAGGTCACACAGCTCGTAAGTGTCAAGTGTTTGGTCTGAGGCCGGATTTAACCCAGGTCCTTCTGACTTCAGGGCCGGTGTTTATAAATTCCTTTCTCAATACATATGTACAATTATTGAAATTTTAAAACTATAAATAATATAAATGTATGGTTTCATATACCAATGTCTTTATTTTTGTTTGTATAAGAGAGAGATTGATTGATATTTACTTAATCAAATTACTTAAAGTAAGTGATCCAGTGACTGATCAGTCGGTTTTAATCACAGGATTTAGACTAAGAGTGAAAAGCCTTTTTTGCTAAAGTGAGAGGATGCCAGACAGGAAGTCTGTTCCAATTGGCTGGAAGATTTCTTCACATCCATGAATCAGGTATAAAAAGCATCTATTTAACTAGAATCCAAAATCCCAGAAAATGAAGTAAGCTTGGAGTTCTAGCTGAAGCTCCTGAGAAGGAACTTTGGGGGAAGGAAGGAGGGAGGAAAGGCCTTGGCTTTGGCCTTGCCAGGTAGCCTTCCCTTTTTGTCCCTGGTGGCTGGAGAAGGACTTTGGAAGCTTCTCTCCTGGGTGCTCTTCTCTTCTCCCTCTGTATTATTTTTTTGGCGATTCCATCAACTCTCCCGGATTCAGTTACCATCTCTGTGCTGATGATGTTCAAATCCACCTGTCCTGGCCCAGACTCTGCTGACCTCCAGTCTTGTATCTCAACTGTCATTTATACATCTCAAACTGGATGTCCAGTAGACATCTTCAACTCAACAGGTCCAAAACAGAGCTCAGTATCTTTCCCCCTAAACCCTCCCCTAGTCCTTCCCTATTATTGTAGAAGGCAGCAGCATCCTCCCAGTTGTTCAGATTTGCAACCTCTGAGTTGTCCTGGACTTTTCACTATCCCTCATTCCCTACCTCCAAGCTGTGGCCAAGGCCTGTTGAGATTTCCCCTTTGTAGCATCTCTCCAATACACTTCCTGCTCTCTTCCAACACTGCCCCCACCTTGGTGCAGGCCTTCATCACCTACACACGTGAGCTATTGCAATAATCTGCTGGCGGGTCTGCCTGTCTCATGTCTCTTCCCCACTCTAATCCATCCTCCATTCAGACAACAAAGTGACTTTCCTAAAACTAAGGTCAGACCATGTTATCCCACCTACTCAATAAACTCCCTGTGGCCTTCAGGATCAAATACAAAATGCTGTATTTGGCATTCAAAGCCCTTCATAACTTAGCCCTCTCCTACTTTTCCAGTCTTCTTACACCTTACTCCCCACCACATAGTCTTCAGTTCAGGGACCCTGGCCTCCTGGCTGTTCCACAGACACAAAGATGTACCCTCTCTTTACTCCATCACACAAAATTCCTTTTTTTAACATTCAGCAAGTCTTTCATGATCCCCCCAAATGCTAATGCCTTCTCTCCCCAGCTTCCTTGTATTCAACTACTTTGTATGTATTTATATTTATTCATTTTATATTTATGCTACATATATTTATGTATGTATTTGATGTCTCCTTTATTAGACTGTAAGCTATTTGTGAGTAGAAATTGCTTCATTTTTTGTACTTGCATCCTCAGTATCTGTCACACAGTAGACTTTTAATAAATGCTTGTTGGTTAATACTATGTGCAGGTGTTAAGTTAGGCATTAGGGATAGAGAGATAACATGAGAAACAGCCCCATCCTCAAAGAGATTATGTTCTACTGTGGAGGTGGTGATACAACATGATTATTTGAGGCTAGAGAAAGCACTGTCAACTGGGGGTGGGGGTGGGAATCTGAGCTGGTATCATGGGGTTGAGGTCTATAGGCTGAACCTTGAAGAAAACCAGGGATTATAATTAGTGAAGAAGAGTTTTCCAGGCCTGGAGAAAAGCCTATGAAAAGAGAAGAGCAAGTCAGTCAGTCTGGCTGGGAGTTCATGTGAAATAAGCCTGAAAATGTTGGGTCAAGGAAAATTCTGTACTCCTTGATGTAAAAACAAGCCCAGCAGGAAACTTTTTTAAAAAAATTAATTTGTGATTATTCTAATTTGAACCATTTTTCTGCTTAGAGAAATATCCAAACTGATAGGAGTTGCCTCATGTCTTTAGACATCTCTTTAACACAAGTAATTTTGAAGTCCCAATGTAAAGGATTCAGGTACAAGGAATATTTCACAATATGGTAAAATTTAGTTAAAGGCAAGGATGTTCTGGGGCCAGCTGGAACTGTTTCTCATTGTTGAATTCAGTATGAGCATTTACACCTTGGGAAATGGGCAAACAAAAATCAGGGCTTAATTTATTGCTTTTTGATTGTCTAGAGTAGACTTAAGAAAGTGTTGAGAAAATATCAATAATGCAGATTAAACCTTTTAATATTTTATATTTTTCCAAATTACATGTAAAACCAATTTTTAACATTCTTTTAAATTTTGAACTCTGAATTCTCTCCCTCTCCACCTTCTTACCCCCCTCATCCAGAAGGCAAGCAATTAGATATAGGTGATATATGCGTAGTCATGTAAAACATATGTCCATATTAGTCATGTTGTGAAAGAAAACACAGACCAAAAAAAAAAAAACCCAACCCAAAACCCAAGAAAAATAAAGTTTAAAAAAGTATGCTTCAATCTTCATTCAGACTCTATCAGTTCTTTCTCTGGAGGTAGATAGCATTTTTCATCATAAGTCCTTCAGAATTGTCTTGGATCATTGTATTGCTGAAAATAGCTAAGTCATTCATAGTTAATCATCATACAATATTGCTGTTACTGTGTACAATGTTCTCCTGGTTCTGCATTAGTTCATACAAATATTTCTAAGTTTTTCTGAAAGCAGCCTGCTCAGTATTTTTTATAGCGCAATAGTATTCCATCACAATCATATACCACAACTAACAAGCCATTCTCTAATTGATGGGTAGCCTCTCAATTTCCAATTCTTTGCCACCACAAAGAGCTGCTATAAACATTTTGTACATAGAGATCTTTTTCCTTTTTGTTTTTTATCTCTTTGGGATACAGACCCAGTGGTGGCATTGCTGGGTCAAAGGATATGCACAGTTTTATACCCCTTTGGGCATAGTTCCAAATTGCTCTACAGAATGGTTGAATCAGTTCACGGCTCCACATACAGTGGGTTAGTGTCTCAATTTTTCCACATCCCCTCCAACATTTGTTATTTTCCTTTTCTGTCATATTAGCCAATCTGAGAGGTGTGAGGTGGTACCTAAGAGTTGTTTTAATTTGCATATCTCTAATCTCATATAACTATAGATAGCTTCGATTACTTTGTCTGAAAACTATCATATCATTTTACTATTTGTCAATTGGGGAATGACTTGTACTCTTATAAATTTGAGAAATATATTTGAGAAATGAGGCTTTTATCAGAGCAACTTGCTGAAAAGTTCTTTTACAGTTATGTTTATTGTGTATTTTCCTCCATCCAATCTTTTCTCCTGTTTATCCTTCTCTCCTTTCACCCTGTCTGTGCTCAAAAGTGGTTTGCTTTTGACTACTGCCTCCCCCAATCTGTCCTCCCTTCTATCAGCACCACTCCTACCCACCTTATCTTATCCTGTTCCTCTATTACGTTCCTGTAGGGTAAGATAGATTTCTATACCCAATTGAATGTGTGTGTTATTCCCTTTTTGAGTCAATTCCAATGAGCATAAGATTCAAACACTTCTCCCCACCTCCACCATCTTCCCCTCCACTGTAAAAGCTCTTTCACGCCTCTTTTATATGAGATAATTTACCCTATTCTACTTCTCCCTTTCCCCTTCTCCCAGTGTATTCCTCTTTTTCAACCCTTAATTTTATTTTTTTTAGCTATCATCCCATCATATTCAACTCACACCCATGCCCTCTGTCTGTGTGTACTCCTTCTACCTACCTTAATAATGACAAAGTTCTTAGGAGTTACAAGTATCATCTTCCCGTGTAGGAATAAACAGTTTAACCTTATTGAATTCCTTATGGCTTCTCTTTCTTGTTTACCTCTTTGTGCTTCTCTTGAGTCTTATATTTGAAATTCAAATTTTGTATTTCAGTTCTGGTCTTTTCATCAGAAATGCTTAAAAGTTCTCAATTTCATTAAATATCCATTTTTCCCCTGAAAAATTATACTCAGTTTTTCTGGGTAGATGATTCTTGGTTGTAATCCAAGCTCCTTTGCCCTTAGGAATATTATATTCTAAGCTCTCTAATCCTTTAATGTAGAAGCTGTTAAATCTTGTGTTATTCTGACCGTGGTTCCATGATACTTCAATTGTTTCTTTCTGGCTGCTTGCAATATTTTCTCCTTGACTTAGGAGCTCTGGAATTTGGCTATAATATTCCCAGGAGTTTTCATTTTGGGATCTCTTTTAGGAGGTGATTGGTAGATTCTTTCAACTTCTCTTACTCTCTGGTTCTAGAATTTCAGGGCAGTTTTCTGTGATAATTTCTTGAAATATGATGTCTATGCTCTTTCTGTTGATCGTGGCTTTCAGGTACTCCAGTAATTCTAAAATTATCTCTCCTTTATCTATTTTCCAGGTTAGTTGTTTTCCCACTGAGCTATTTTACATTTTCTTCTATTTTTTCATTCTTTTGATTTTGTTCGTTTCTTGATGTCTCATAGAGTCAATAGCCTCCACTTGCCCAATTCTAATTTTTGAGGAAGTATTTTCTTTAGTGAGCTCTTGTGCCTCCTTTTCCATTTGGCCAATTCTAAGTTGTTCTTTTCTTTATTGGATTTTTTTCTTGCCTCTTTGACCATTTGGCCTATTCTGTTTTTTTAAGGTGTTATTTTCTTCAGTACTTTTTATGCCTCCTTTACCGAGCTGTTGATGCTTTTTTCATGATTTTCTTGTATCATTCTAATTCCTTTTCCTAATTTTTCCTCTACCTCTGTTATTTAATTTTTAAAATCCATTTTTAACTCTTCCAGGAATTATTTTTGGGCCTAAGATCAATTCACACTTTCTTTGAGGGTTTGGATGTAGCAGTTTTGACTTTGTTGTCTTCTTCTGTGTTTGTGTTTTGATCTTTCTTGTCACTATAGTAACTGTCTATGGTCAGGTTCTTTTTTTGTTGCTTGTTCATTTTTCTGGCTGATTTCTTAACTCTTAACTTTATGTTAAAAATTGGACTCTGCTCCTGGGGTGGAGGGGGCACTGTCCCAAGCTTCAGGTTTTTTGTGTAGCTGTTTTTGGCGCTAGTTCTGGGAGTCTGTAAGTTTTTAGTTCTTCCAAGGTGGTATGATCTAGGTAGAAGTGTGTTTACTGTTTTCCTGACCTGTGCTCTGGTCTGTGAATGACCACAAGTACTCTTTTCTGCTCTAGGATCCCTTGCTTTCCTGGGGTCCCAAGCTCTGGTGTACTAATGCTCCTCTTTACTCTGGGACTGTGACCTGAGACTGTGAGCCAGGACTATGCCCCAAAACTGAGTGTAGGCAATGCAATAGAGTCCTGCACCCAGTGCCAGGAAAGGAACCTCTGTAATCTCCTTCTGAGCAGTTGTCTGACCCTTTACCATCTGTGGGCTGAGAGCTGTTAAAGCCACCAATTTACCCCTCTAAGGCCTATGCTGGACTGTGCTCCAATCTCATCTCTGTGTGACAAGCCTTTCCTATTGACCTAAGTTATTTTGGTCTGGAAAACTGTTTTGCTCCATCTTTTTGTGGGTTCTGCTGCTCCAGAAATAATTTTAAGGCATTATTTTAAAGTTGTTTGGAGGGGAATTTGGGAGAGCTCATTTGAGTCTCTGCCTTTTTCTCCACCATCTTGGCTCCACCTCTAATACAGATTAAACTTAAAACGTGCGTTATGCATCTCGTCATTACACATTTACTAGTACATTCTTGTCTAGATCCCATTTGCTTCCATCTTTTCCAGTAGTTGGTCATTCCCCCACCCCTCTACTCTTCAAACTTTTTTTATCTACTGGACTCCTCACAGCTGAACTCTTAGAAAAAGCTATCTATACTCACTGCTTCCATTGCCTCTCATATTAACTCTCTTCTCAGACCTTTGCAATTTGGCTTTAAACTATATCACTCAACTAAAACTGCTCTCTCTAAAGTTATCAATGGTTTCTTAACTGTAAGATCTGATGATTTTTTTTAGTCCTCATCCTTCCAAACTATCTGCTTAATTTTAACACTGTTGACCACTTTGAAACTCTTTTCTTTCTGGGCTTTTGTGATACTCTCTTAGTTCTCCTCCTATTCATCTAATCAATTCTCAGTCTCGTTTGCTGATTTATCATCCAAATCATGCTACCTAACTGTGGGTTTTCACCAAGGCTCTAACTTAGGCCTCCTACACTTTTCTCTTTACACACTCTCTTTACCTCATCTGATCCTATATGTTATGTGTTTAATTATTACTTCTATTCTGATGACTCTTAGATGTATCTGTTTAGCCCCAGACTCTCCCTGGAGCTTCAATCCCATTTCCCCAACTGCCTGTTGGGTAGTTTAAACTGAATATCCCCAGAAATATCTCAAACTGAACACATCCAAAATAGAACTTATTATTTTTCCCCCAACACCCACCCCTCTTCTAAAGACCCGTATTTCTGTAGAAGATCTAACACTATACTTTGTTGTTATTGTTCAATCATGTCTGACTCTTTGTGACTCCTTTGGGGTTTTCTTGCAAAGAGACTGTAGTAGTTTGCCATTTCCTTCTCCAGCTCATTTGACAGATGAGGAAACTGAGGCAAACAGGGTTAAGTGAGTTGCCTAGAGTCACACTAGTGTCAGGTCAGATTTGATCTCAGAACAATGAGTTTTCCTGACTTCAGACCTAGTATCCTATCACTGTGCCACCTAGCTGCCCTATTCTTCTAGTCTCCTGTATTTATAACCTTGGCTTTATTTTTGATTCTTCACTCTTCCTCACCCCTCATATTCATTAAGTTATCAAATCTTGTCTTTTTTTTTTTTTACCTCTATCCCATATTTCACACCTGACTTCTCTCTACTCATACATCCTACCGCCTGAGTTCAGGTCTTCCATGCCTGATGACTGTATAGTAAGTGCTTAATAAATATTTAATGACTATTGATTGATTGATTCATTCTTGAATAGTGGACTTGAGGGAGACATGTAATGACATATCTTTGCTCACTGCTAGGCTTCACTCCCCTTTTCCTAAAGGGGTATAGTTCGACTGTCTTTGGGAGAGGTTATACCTTTCCTGGCATAGCTACGCCTGAGCGGGGAGGAATGAACTCTGTACTGCCACCACCACAGTGAAAGTGGAGGACGGTCCCTGCTGGCCCCATTCTGCTCCTCTTACAGTGGCAGCATCCTCATTAGGGTGTCCAGGGTGTTCTCTGCTTTCTATCTCCTTCTACTGACCCCTATGAATCAGATTTATGGTGGTCTCTTTCTTCCATGGGCCTTGTGTCCAAAGAAAGCCTCCCTGAGGCTTCCCCTTCATGCTTGCTCCAGGAACCAGAATTGCTAATTATGTCTCTGGAAAGGGATCCCAGGACACATATATTAAAAAACACAAACACAGTTCTCTATCCCTCTAAAAATCCTCTTTGGTGTCATCATTAAATCAGCAAGTATCAAGCAAATTCAGTTCAACCTGAGAGACTCTTTGTGGTTTTGTGGAAAGACGCTAGACCTGTGTTTGGGTTCACATCCTGGTAATAACCTGGGCCAACTAATTTCCCCTCTTTGGGCCTCAGTTTCCTCATCTGTAAAATAGGCAGTTGGACTAGATCTCTAAGATACCTTCCAATTTTATTTATGTAAGGGCTTGCTATAAAAGGTCACATTTTTACAGATATTTAAAGTTAACCAAGTATTTGACATTTATCTCATTTGAAACTCATGACAATTCTCTAGGGTAAGTATTGCAAATATTATCATTCTCATTTTATAGATGAAATCACAGAAGCACAGAAAGATGCAGTCACTTGCCCACAGTTGGGTGGTATAGTGAACAGAGTTTTGGGGCAGGAGTCAGGAAGACCTGTGTTCAAATCCAGCCTCAGACTCTTATTTGTTATGTGACCCTAGGGAAAATCATTTAACTTCTGCTTGCCTCAGTTTCTTCAACTGTAAGATGAGGATAATAATGGCACCTACATCCCAGGGTTGTTGTGAGGATCAAATGAGATCATATTTGTAAAGTGCTTAGCACAGTGCCTGGCACATAATAGGTGCTTAATAAATGCCTTCCACATACATTTGGCAAGTGGTGGAGACGTGACAAAGCTCTATTTTTCGATGACAAATCCAGAACTCCTCCCACTACAACACTGTGCAAATCTTGTGCTGTCCTGGTCACTGAGGGAGATGGGAAGATAAATAAGACAGTATACTAAGGAAAGCGTACACAAATAATAATGCAAAGCAGGCTAGGACAAGTGTATGGAAGATATGGGAAATGCTAGCAGAGTTGGAAGAGATCACTTATAGGAGGAGAGGAATTGATCAACTGATTAATCAGTAAACATTTATTAAGCGCTTACCATGTGCCAGGCACTGGGCTAAGGCTGGGAATACAAAAAGAGGCAAGAGACAGTTCCTCTTCTCAAGGAGCTTGCAATCTAATGAAACAACATGCAAGAGACAGAGAGGGAGAGGAAGAGAGAGAGAGACAGAAGATACATAGGAGACAATTCCTAGAGGAAAGAGCCCTGTACAGCGCAGAGCACCCAGAAACGCGGTGAGAAGAGGCAAGGATGCAGCGTCCCAGTTTCTCTCTCCTACACCTGCCACGAACCTCTGCCGCGCCCGCCCCAGCCGCCAGTCGCCCAGGCAGGCGGGGCCGCGGCTGAGAACTACATTTCCCGTGGGGCTGTGCAGCTGCGCTCGCGATATTTGGCTCAAATTTAAGGCGGGAGCGCTGGTGCGGGCTGCCGGCTCGGAGAGCGGGCGGCCCGGGACCTCCGTCCGGCTTCGCTGGTAAGCCCGCCCCAGCCCCCTCTCGCCCCCTCCTCCTGGGCTTTCTCCTGTCTCCCGTCTCCCAGCGATGGAGCAGCGGGCCGGCGGCCTGGGTTTGACCTGGACCCGCCTCATGCCCCGCGGGCTCCCTCTCCCGAGGTCTCGTGAACCCCAGCCCCGCTTCTCCACGGGCCTCCCCGGGACTGGGGGAGCACCTCCCTAAGCCCCCCATGCCGCCGCTCCACGGTCTCCCGGGGTACCCCCACCGGGCCTCCCCACGGGCCTGCCCCCTGAGGGGGCAGCTCCCCCAAGGGGGCCCTCTCGTCCCACCCCACGGGCTCCATTCCAAGAGGACCGTTGATCCCATCCACTGACTCCCTACCGGGCCCACGCCACCTGAGCCCCAGCCTGAGGGGTGGTACCTCCTCCCCAGGGGCCCCGGGGGCCCCCTCCCACCTGGCTCCATGGATTCCCTCTCCTTGCCACCGACCGTGCCCATGACTGTCACCCACCCAGAAGAGGCCCCTGCCCACGGCCTTCCCCATCCAGCCCTGGGGAGGGGGTGCCTGCTCCTCCTCTGCCCTCCACTCCCGGGTGTCTCCCACGTTCACACTCCGCCGGCCCCATCCCATTTCCTCCCCTTTAGGGCCCTCACCTGGGGTGCGGAACCCTTCCAGACCCTTTGACACCATTCTGCCCCAGGAGCTACTCGGAGGTACTAGCCCCTCCTCATCCTCCCAGTTCCTGCCCTCCCCCTCGGCCACTTCCTTGTACCCCTCCACCCAGCCACCATTTCTTCGTTCTGTCCTTGGGGCTCATCCTGGTACTTCCATACTCCTCGTTTATTTTCCTTTAAGGCTCCATGCCCACAAGATTCTCTGTTCTTTGTCCTCAACTTCCCACTCCCAATGAAGGAGGTTGTCTGAAGACACCCTGCCCCCCCCCCCAATTTGATCCATTCCAGGTGATCCCATCCAGGTGAACAACATGGCCTTCCTCTCTGAGAATGAAGGGACCACTAGGACCTTGCTTCATCATGTGCTGGAGACACAGCCTTTAAGCTCCCCAGTCTCATCTAATACTAGGCAAAGGTTGGTCTGTCATCCAAAGCCCAGGGTCAGGCAACATCCCTTAAACAACTTGTGGGTGTTGTGGCTTTGGGACTGGCTAAGTAAAGTCAGTCAGAAAGCACAGATGGTCCTACTGAACATTGTGAGGGATACATTTAAAAACAAAACAAAAATGGAAATCTTTCTGTATAATGACTGTGGGGGACTGGGCACAATTAGCTGTACTTGAGTGTAGTTTATAATTCACTGGGGGTTTCATGTGAAATTTAGGACAGGATGGTCTAATGGTTGTTGAGTCCTGTCCAACTCTTGGTGATCCCATTTGGGTTTTCCTTGGCAAAGATACTGGAGTGGTTTGCTATTTCTTTATCCAGTTCATTTTACAGATGAGGAAACTGACGCAAACAGGGTGAAGTGACTTTGCCCAGGGTCACACAGCTAGTAAATGTCTGAGGCCAGATTTGAACTCACAAAGATGAGTCTTCCTGACTCTAGGCCCAGTACTCTGTGCACTATGGCGCCACCTCCCCACGGGCTAATGAAAGAATGTCAGATTTGGACTGGGAGAGACCTATGATGAAATGCTGCTTCTGAAGGTGGCTCTAGTGATTACATTAATTGACTACCCCACTGTGGACCAGTTTCTTTTTCTATAATGTGGGCCTTTTACCTCCTTCTATGAGGCTGTTGGAAGGACCCATGGGACAATATACTGAAAACTCTTCAAAATTTTTAAGTGCTAGATAAATGTGGGTCGCCTAGTCTTCTGACCACCCTTTTATCTTATTTTCAAGGATATCTATCACAATTTGCCTGGCAAATCCATAGGAAAAAAGTTTTAGATCTAGAGGAGACCTTAGGAATTTCCTAGTCCAACCTTATTTTGCAGAGGAAAAAATTGAAGAACAGAGGCTTGAAATGATTTGTTGAAAGTCACAAGGCAGTATTCTAAAGCTTTTTCCGGGTTTGCTCTGCAAAGTTTAAAAAAAATATGTTAAGGGCCTGAACTTTAGCTTGAAAGATAAAGCATTTATTAAATACCTACTATGTGCTAGGCAGGCATGACAATACCCTCAAGGACCTTACATTCTAATTGGCGAAGACACATAAAGGAGAGCTAGGAGGGGAGGACTATGTATCCTGTTTCCTGGGTGTCCCGAAGGTGAGCCTCATTCCTCCTGAGATAAAGTGAAAGATCACCTATGAGAGCCCAGGACAGTTCCAGGGGTGGAGATATTTTTAAGAGTGTTTCTGACGCTATTCCTTTGGACATATGTAGAACTGGCCTAATTAGAACAAGACACCTCTAGTAACAGCGCTATTTCTGGGTCTCCTTAAATTACCTGTATGCTTTTTTAGCAAGAGAAGTCTTTCCACATCCATGGGCCATCCACGCCGAAACCTACGTGACCCTCCATCCCGAACACTTCTGAGTAAGCAAACAAAGGTAAACATTGCAGATTCCCTCATCACCTATTTGAAAGACCTGGAATGACTAGGGTAGGGGAGAGGTGTACTATGAAACCTGGAGGTCCTCTGGTCTGGAAATTGAGGATACAATTCCACCTTTCCTTTGTTGTTGTTGTTGTTTCAGTCACGTTTGACTCTTGGTGACCCCATTTGGGGTTTTCTTGGCAAAAATACTGGAGTAGTTTGCCATTTCCTTCTCCAGCTCATTTTACAGATGAGGAA